>NC_080090.1:53302596-54617596 GCF_950005125.1 Chionomys nivalis
GAGAATTTTCTAGTATTTTCTCTCCCATCATGCATTTTTCCCCAGACTTACAATTATATAAATTCCTTAGACAATTGGCATTCTGATCTTTAGTTAACAGATACATTTACATAACAATCATAAGCCCTTTGTGTGTGTGTGTGTGTGTGTGTGTGTGTGTGTGTGTGTGTGTGTGTGATGGCTGGTGAGTGTGCATGTGTCTGCATTTCTAGGGCTCCTGGGATGAAATTACAGTGAAAAATTCCAAAGCAGTCTTATTTTTCTCAACTTGCCTGAAACCAGTTTCACGCTTCTTCATTTTAATAGGAACCAATGAAGGATGCTGACTCATTAAGAGACTGTGGCGAGAGGTGAGAATTCTTAGCTGTTGGCTATGCATAGCTATGGGTTAGTATTTCAAAAAGGTGAGAAAATGATTTCACTTAATGTTTAAAGAATTAGGTTTGAAGTTTAGACCTGGGAGGTGTGTTCATGAAGGTCTTCAAACTGAGGACTTTTCTAAGCTGTTACATTATTGACAGGATTATTATTCCTTCAGAAGTACTGTAAACAGGCATAATGTATATATGCATTTTATGTATATGCATACAGACATGCATACATACACAATCACAGAAATTTAGATGTGCATATAAACCATCTATTTTCAGTTTAAGTCCTTACCAGTCACAGTGTGGTCACAATGATGCCTACATAACACACGAGGTTTGACTGATGGGCATTGCCATTGTTTTCATTGTAATCAAATGCAATATATTGATGATTTCCATTTTTAAGACTTTTTTATTATTAAACTCACTTTAAAATTGCTATCTTAAGTGGAAATTCTCCACACATAGTATGTATATGAAGCAAATTTGATTTGGTTGATGAGAGTAGAGATCCAAGCTCCATTAAATCTCTCAAAGCAAGCCCATGCCTTCACTTCTGCTGGGTACCACAGAACTCACTTGGAAAACTTATTGTTCCTTAAAGATGTCCAATTTATGCCTGCTGGAGCTCTCTCTCTACCTACCTACCTATGTCTCTCTCTCTCTCTCTCTCTCTCTCTCTCTCTCACACACACACACACACACACACACACACCACACACACCATTAGGCATTGCATTTGGCAGATATTGTCTGAGCACAGAGAGTTCACTTCTCACAATGGTAACAACAAAACTGTGTTCTGTTGAGCATTCATTCATACCTTCAAAAATGTGTACACGTTGTCTCTAATCTTACTGAAATTCAGTATGATTGGCATCACTATTCTTGTTTTGAAAATGAAGAAAGGAAACCCAGAGAGCATAGTAGGAAATGTAAGCGTGTGAGCATGAGACAGTCTTTCTTTGAAGGTCCAACCTACTCCACACACACACATCCCAAATTGAAAGCCTATGGAAGTCTTTGTATAAGTTTCAAATCCAGTTTTCACTTTTAACAGTCTGAAAACCTTATCATATGGATATTCTGGATCTGCAATATATATACAATGTTATTGTATCATATTAATTATATTCTTAAATAAACATTATAGCTAAACCCAATGTATCAGTGCTCCTGTTTGATGGAGGAAGGTCATTGGTTAATTAATAAAGAAACTGCTTGGCCATAATAGGTTAAAACATAGGTGGGTGGAGTAAACAGAACAGAATGCTGGAGGAAGAGGAAGTGAGCTCAGATGCCGTAGCTCTGCTCTCTGAGACAGACACAATGAAGCAAGCCGCCATGTCAGACATGCTGAATCTTTTCAGGTAAGACTGGTGCTACACAGATTATTAGAGATGGGTTGATCAGGATATGAGAATTACCCAGTAAGGGCTAGAGTTAGTGGGTCAAGCATTGTTTAAAAGAATACAGTTTGTGTGTTGTTATTTCGGGGCATGAGCTAGCCAGGCGGCTGGGAGCTGGGTGGCAGGAACGCAGCCCTGCAGCTCCCCCAACACCTGTTTGCTCTTGTTAGCAAGTTTGTGGTCACTAAATGGCACTACTTTAACAGCCCCTACTAATAATGAGAAAAGAACAGAGGTGAAGAGAATAGTAAATGATGTATTCACAGCAGAGGAAAGCCAAATGACATCATAGTGGGCTCCGCAAAATCCTAAGTAGTTCGTGTGCTCTGGTGGATGGCCCTACGTGCATGTTGATGTGGGATTTCCCTCTGTGTGCTGTGATTACCATTAATGAATTAAAAAAAAAAACACTTTGAACCTATAGCAGGGCAGAACTTAGTTAGGTAGGAAAAACTAAGCTGAATGCTAGGAGAAAGAAGGTGGAGTCAGGAGAAGCCATGGAGCTGCAGCCAGAGTCAGACATGCTGAAACTTTGCTGGTAAGCCATGCCATGTGGTGATACACAAATTAATGGAGATGGGTTAAATTAATATGTAAGAGTTATCCAATAAGAAGCTAAAGCTAATGAGCCAAGCAGTGATTTCATTAATACAGTTTCTGTGTGATTATATCAGGCCTAAGCAACCAGGAACAAACAAGTGGCCACCTACTACCACCATGTGACTGTGAGAAGCACTCTCTAGTGAATTATAAGAACAGGAAGAAGAAAATAACATGAAGTTTGGGGTTAGATGGGTGTTGAAAAGGAGTCAGAGTGGAGACTGTGGTGTCATGGGGATCTAAAGGAGTCGGAATGGGGACTGTGGAGTGAATATGATATACATAAATTGCAAGCATGTGTCTTAGCTAGGTTGTCTACTGCTATGATAAAACACCATGACCAAAAGCAACTTGGGGAGCAAAAGGCCTTGTTTCACCACATAACTTACACGTTCTTCCAGGAAAGTCAGGGCAGGGACCTGAAGATGGAAACCAGGGCAGAAGTCATGGAGAAGTGTGGCTTACTGGATTTCTCCTCACGATTTGCTCAACCTGCTTTCTTATGGCACCTAGGGGTGGCACCAGTCACACTGAGCAGGCCCTCCTACACCAATCAAGAAAATGCACCACAGGCTTGCCCACAGGCTAATCTGGTAAGGACATCATCTTGACTGAGGTTCCCCTTCTCAAATGACTCCATCAGACTTGTGTCAACTTGACATAATGCTAACCAACCTACTCTGTATGAAACTGCCAAAAAATAAATAATCTTTTAAATGCACGAATAAAGTTTCCAGTGACAGTCTGAACACTTTCAAGTTGGTCAGATAGTGCTTTCTATTCATCTACTTTTTAGCCTTTGAGGTGGAATTTCAAGTATCTTTCATGACTGCCTAATAATGTCTAATGACTTTTAAGGTCATTAATTTGGAAATCCAACTCAGTTGTTTTCAAAGCTGTGTGTTTATTCAGAACTCTCTGTTTGATTACAATGTTCTTCCGAACTATGAACAAATAAAACAGACAAGAACTTCAGATTCTATCATCTTAAAACAACATGGACCTCCAGGCATGAGATCACAGAGAATGTTCCTCCGACTCCCACTTTTATGGCCTTGGCCTCCATTCACAAGTCAACACTTCGTCCTGGCTAGCTGTGTTGAGTCTGGACCAAGTGGCCATTCGTGGCTGGCATGCAGCTGTAGCGATGGACTTAGGTCCCAATGCTCAGGATGACTGCTGAGTCATAGTCAAAAAAAGAATTCAAGAACAATGTCCAGCTAGGAGGTGGCATGGTCGAAGGGGACTGTGAAGACTGTCCACATTTTTTCTCTTCTTTCTGGGTTAATAGCACTCTTGCAATTAAACACAGCCATGTAACAGGTTCTAGCTGAAGAAACTATGTAGTTATATGTCATGTGTTCATTTCCAGGCCTATCCTATACAGTTCTTCCTTACATTGCCTGTCATGCCATTTCTCCTGTTGGTGACATACACAGACATCCTCCGTGTTATTTTGGTAGCCACAATTTGAAAATAGTACATGTTTTATAAGCCTTGGTCCATAAATAATTTAATTTTAACCACTCCAGCAAACTGTTGACCTACGTAGCACTGTTACACACAAAGGATGCATACTAGAGGCTTTACACACTTGGGGGAACTTGCTCGTTATGATTGCTATACTGTCTCACCATCCTAACACAGCAACCAATGGGATACACCTCACCCTGTGACTATTTACTTGAGCTTTCGGAACAGGGTCTTAGTCACCGCTAATTTCTCAGGCAGAAGGTGCCCATTGACTGTATCCACTCAGAAGGATGTAACTTGGAAACTAACCAACAAAAGCCTACTAAATTCACCCCAAAATGCCCCAAGCATGCACCATCTGAGGGGAGTGGTGCAATTTCTTCATGACTAAAGCTTATTCTGGTAATAAAGCTGATTTCAGGGGTTTGAAAGCAGGGCAGCGACATACAATGTTGGTCACCCACCCTGAAGGCATAGCAGTTTAATAAACCATTGTGTACAGAATCCACTCTGCTGCAGAGAAGAAGTAACTAAGTTGGTGGGACCTCTCAGTCACACTAACTAAGGTAGCTAATTGGTTCATGTAGGGATGTAAAACTCACCCTAGTCCTATGGATACATGAGTACCTGCACTATCCATTAGCAGGGGACTTGTGTCTACCAGTGTCCCTCCTCGGATCACTGGTCCTTTGCATCTTCTAATATTCAGGCCAAGTTTCATCTACTAAAAAAGAAAAAAAAAAGTTATGATCCTTCACAATGCATTAGCTTCTCTCTTTTTTCTCCCATACTTCCACAACCATATTTCCATATATTAGTCAGTTTTGCTTTTGTTTTCTGTTACTCTGTCACCAGGCCATGCTTAGAGGATGGTGGCTGTGAGCTTTCTCTTTTAAGCAGTGTTGCCTTCTCTATTATGTGTCAAGCAAGAAATATATGTTAATGAATTAATCGTCAGACATCATCATTTATATCATACAAACTGAACAACAGACAAGTAAGGTGGATTAGTATGTCACCATGTGTACCGTTAGAACCCATATTTCACCATCCACCTCCTTCCTGGTATGTGGTCTCTTCCTTTAAGCAGTCCAATAACTGTTCTCTTGCCTCTGCTTTATCTCCCTGGATAAAGACAGAGCATAAAAAGCACAAAAGGGTTAAATATGTAGCAATCTGTTTGACATGGAAAGAGAAAGATAGGAAGAAATTTTAATAAAAATACAACCCTACCAGGACTTGGACTCATTGCCTCTGCAATATAAGGAAGACACCAGGCGACGTGAATTTACAGGTGTTAATTAGCCGACAGAGGACTCCTCAATTGTTCCCATAATACCATACAAGCATAGAGAAATAGAAAAATTCAATCAAAGAACATTCCCTGCCTCGCAGGAAGGACTGCATGCGTGCACAATGTCATGCAAATCAGGTTTAATTTACTGCGTGTTTTCCTGCCTCCACCAAATTTGTCGAAGAAAATGGATCTTTCTCTGCTCGTAGCTGTAAATCCCTACATCGTCAAAGCACGCACAGATCAAGATGCTGTTTCTCAACTGATGCTTAAATAATAATGGAAGAAACTCTCTGTGCAAAACCACTGAATGTCCATTCCCAAGGGCAGCATTAATTCGGGACTATTCCCCCACTGCTCTGTGACATGGGGTATATTGAGTAAGAGGTATAATACAGATAGGACTATATTCTGAATCAGATTACGTACTCTGATAGGCATACCTCCTCCTTTCTAAAGAGCTGAGAATTATCTATTGTAATTGTTTGCATGAGGGTGACTTGGAATATATCCCTGCTGTCACAATTAATTAAACGATGCTCACTATTAAGCCTAAGTAACACTTTGGGGGACTTATCTGCACAGCATCAAGCATCCGGTGTAATGTCTCCCCTACCACTTGATCTGTTTTCATGGAGAACTGTAGACACAGACACAGGTAAGTTCAGTCTCTCAGTGCAATTATGATGATGCAGACACATCATTTTCTCATTCGGAATGTCACTCAGGGAGTCCCTGCCATCTCCCTAGATTGTGTTGTTCCCGACATTTGGAGTGATCTTGCAGATGTAGATGTATTGCAGCCATTACAGGCAGCCTTTCAGCCAGCACTCCGCTTTGGAGTGCTTACATCCGTAAAACTCTATGTGAATCACTTCAGAAATATTGTCGTCCATCAGCGAGTCCTCATATTGCCTATGAGGTGGTCACATGTGTCTAGCTAACAGAGAAGGAAACTGAGGCACTTCCCTGATGTAGGTCAGCCAGCCAAACAGCAGAGAGAGGATTTATCCAGTCTCGTTTGAGAGAGAGCATTTACCCTAAATCATGACTCTCTGCTACCTCTATACACATCAAATAATTTTTGAATGAATGGATGACTGGACTTGACACAGTCTTCCAATCAGACATTGATCACCAATTGATTGCCTTCCAATACTCCTCAAAATGGATCTTTAAGCCATGTGCTATTCATGAAACCCCTGTAGTGTTGTGTACTTGTAATAAGGACACAGCATGTGTATTCTGCTTTTCATTACTACCTTATGAAGCCCAGATATTGGCTTTCAGTGTCTTATTCAAGAGTGGACACCTCCTTGTATATTTTTTACTCCACACTGTCTAAATTGTGTTCTTGTATTGACAGATGGGATGAAGGTGGGGAAAACTCACCAGTTTCCATGGTTTCTGGGCACTGCTAAAATGATCCATTTCCCAAATCTTAGAGGTTCTTGGTGTAAGTTTAGATATATAAGTGTTAGGACATGTCATATGATCAGTGCTAGTGGAGGCCTTGTGGGTAAAAGACTGATGAGCTCGCCACCCTGGCCTACAGGGAGGTCTGTCCTCCAGCAGCTGAATGAAGAGCACTTTCTGACCCTGGGGAGACAAGGTCTAAGTGACTCTGTGTGTCTCCAAGCCCGGTACCATACACTCTGACCAAGTTCTGGCTCAAGCAGAAAGAAAGCAAAATCCTAGATCAACACACTGATACTGCACATTTGTGTTCTACTCACGACTGTTTTCGATTAGCCAAGTCTTAGGCTACAACCCTGTGGATCATTCTGTCCAGATCAAGTCAATCGCGCAGTCCTCCCATAGTATAACAACAGCATGGCCTGTCTGCCTTGAGAACGTGGAGAAGAATTGTACCAACTTCTTTCATTAACTCCACTGTGAAGCGTCTGTAGAGGAGCTAGTGAGGGGACACAGAAGAAAATGCAAAGGCTGGCAGGTGACACAGACAGCACGGAGAGGAGGACACACCACGGTCGGCGTGTGCATGTGGGTTTATGGTGCTGCCGCCTGCAACATTGTCTCTTGGTGTGAAAACTCACATGAATTTATAATGCCTCACAACCGTAGGTCATTATGAAACCAGTAATAAAATACAATTAGGGGCTTAATGAAAATTTATTAAGTCCTCGTGTGTGTTCTTTGAAGTACTAGAGTAGATGCAGAGAAGGGATAAACAGAGATTTTTATCCTCAAGGACATTTTTATTAATTCACAAACTACTTTTAAGTGCCAGGATGTGTTCACCAGAAAGACTTTAGTGTTCACGGCAGAACAAACTCCCTGTCCCCCCAGAACTTACATTCTATCCAAGAAGGAGACCACTAAACAGAATCTTTAGAAGTCATGAGTATAACAATCGAGCATGCAGCTTAGAGAGATTTATAGTTAGAACTGATGCTTTCCAGTGTACTAAAAGGAAGTATTTTGGAGGAAACTGAGCAACCTAAGAGAGGTGAGGTGAGTCACCTATCAGGAAAAAGGGATCGCCCAGCCCCAGCCCATGCAAAAGTCCTGAAGAAAGAGTACCCAAAGGATATTCAACAAACAAGAGGGAAGTCCGTGCGTTGGAACTATAGGGACAGATTTAGTTCCTGTTAGCAATCATGTAAAAATATTCTTTGTGTAATTCAGTCTAGAGTTAGGCTCAACAGCAAAACAGAGGAGCTATGCAGCTCTGCAACCTAGAATGCACCATTTAAGAGGCGTTTTCTTCAGAAAGGCATCTCCTGAGCCAGTGAGTTCAAGCTCACTCCCCACTTTCTCTTCTATCGGGTTTAGTGCATCTGGTTTTATGTTGAGGTTTTTGACCCACTTGGACTTGAGTTTTGTGCAGGTGGTAAGTCTGGGTTTGTTTTCATTCTTCTACATGAAGATATCCAGTTTACCAGCACCATTTGTGGAAGATGCTATTTATTCTCCAGTATGTATTTCTAGCTTCTTTATAAAAAATCAGGGGTATATAAGTGTGTGGGTTTATGTCTGGGTCTTCAATTGACTCCATTGACCAATGTATCTGTTTTTATGCTAATGCCATGCAGTTTTATTATTCTAGTTCTATAGTAGAACTTGAACTCAGGGATGGTGAGACCTCCAATGGTTCTTTTATTGTTCAGGATAGTTTTAGTGTTCTTGTTTTTTTGCTGTTGCCAATGAAGCTGTCCCTTCCAAGGTCTGTAAAGAATTCTCTGCTTCTCTGTTCCCCCAGAAAAAAAACAACCCTTCAGAGTTGTTCCTCGTCCTGCAATGATAAAACACCAGCGTATAGTCCCCCTCCTTCCTCTCCTTTATAATAAAACACAGGTCTATAGTCTCCCCTCTACCTTCCCCATGCCTCCTATGGATCCCACAAACCATCCCCTCCCAGCCTCTTCCCCCAGTTGTTGCTGTGTTCCCAGTCCTGAACTTGGGAAGACACCCTGCTCAACCACAGGCCATATATGCCAGAAGACCAGGTAGCTTGCCTGTATACCTTCTCTGCTCTCAGTTCCCCCAGCATACCCAATCCCTCAAGTTCATCCATGCTGTAGTCTCTCATGCCCCTGCCCACGAATCCTGTGGATCCCATAGACCATCCCCCTCCTGACCTCCCAGAAATCAGCACCTAGACCTACAATCACACAAAACCAGACAGATGTCTAGATGCCACCATAAGAACACAATCAAAACAGTCAGTAGAGTATGTCTCCAATAAAAGATTGGCAATCCTACCATAGCAGGTCCTAAATGTTCCAACATGGCCGAAGCACAAGAAAAAGAACTTAAAAACACCTATATGAAGACAACAGAGGTCCTTAAAAAAGAAATTAATAAATCCCTTAAATAAATCCAGAAAAACACAAACAAACAATTAAAGGAAATCAATAAATCCCTTAAAGAAAGCCTTAAAGAAAGCCAGGAAAAAAACAAACAATTGAAAGAAATGAATAAAACTGTTCAAGATCTGCAAATGAAAATAGAAGCAATTATAAAAACACAAACTGAGGGAGTTATGGAAATTAAAAATTTAGGAATTTGAACAGAAACTACTGAGGCATGCTTTACCAACAGAATACAAGTGATGAAAAAGAAAATCTCAGGCATTGAAGATACTTAGAAGAAAAGGATGTATCGGTCAAAAAAAAATGTTAAAACAACAACAACAAATCCTAACATAAAACAGCCAGGAAATCTGGGACACAGTGAGAACTGCAAACCTGTGAGTAATAGGAACAGGGGAAGGAGAGGAATGCCTACTCAGACGCTCAGAAATTTTTCAGCAAAATCATAGAAAACTTTTCTAACCTAAAGAAAGACATGCCTATAAAGCTACAAGAAGCATACAGAAAACCAAATAGATTTGACTAGAAAAGGAAGTCCCCTCACCACATAATAATCAAAACACTAAGTGTACATAACTGAGAAAGAATATTAAAAGCTGCAAAAGAAAAGGTCCAAGTAGCATATAAAGGAAGACATATTAGAATTACACCTGACTTCTCAACGGAGACTCTAATAGTCAGAAGAACTTGGAAATATATGCTGCAGACTCTAAGAGACCACAGATGCCAGCCCAAATTACTACACCCAGAAAAACATTCAATCACTATAAGTGGAGAAAATAAGATAGTCCATGATAAAGTTAAAGTCAAATTTAAACAATATCTATCTGCAAATCCAGCCCTACAGAAGGTGCTAGAGTTTTGCCATTTTCAGGTGTAATTTACTTCAAACTGATGAGCTGTTAACGGTCCTACAAAGAACAGAAGAGTGCCCGGGTAGCTGGCAGAAAGACAGCGACTGTTTAATATCTCCCTTCAGAGAAGTATTTGTCTATTCCTTACTAAATGTCAGGAATTGTTGGCATCCACTCCCCCTCTCTGGACACAAACCACCTAATGTCTCATGCTGGTCAGTCCTCCCCAGAGGTTTTCATCAGGACTCATCCTGGGAGTCTTCAGAAGATGGAAGTCTCTCTGTAAGAATGAGATGCTCCGGTAAATTAAAGAAACATACAACATGAGATGAGACACCCTCCCCCACACATCTCACTGCCATCCCCAGGCACATACACACACACACAGAGAGAGAGAGAGAGAGAGAGAGAGAGAGAGAGAGAGAGAGAGAGGACACTACATACAAACACCAAGTTCTGGCTCCACTGTGAAGAGGTGGCCTCTCAGGTGTGATGGTAGGCATTGTGAAATGCCTTAAGTAAATATGGCAATGTTTTCAAAGACTAGCCCCAAGATGGCAACAGGATTATGAGATTGCTTAAATGTTTATTATAATTCATATTTCTAGGCCCTGCTCAGGCTTCCAGAGCCAAATTCCTTGGATAAAGGCCCAAGAATTTAAGTTTTACCAAGCTCCAGAAATCTTTCTAATACATGTATCATTTGAAAAACACTAGTAAAAAGAATATATAGGTGGTTATTGTTAGTCTTTGGAAAGTGTGTGTGTGTTCTTGTGTTGTGTGTAATACACTGTCTGATCCAATAGTAACTTTTTTTTTCATTGAAACAGTGCAGAGGCAGACTCACAACTAAAAATGAAAAGGATTTATCCTGCATATTCCTGTCAAGTTTTTCCACATGGTGTGGAATGTCAAAATCAGAAGCAAATGTGTATGAGAAAACACACACACACACACACACAATGTGCCTGAGTGGCCTACCCTGCCTAACATTTTGGGCATGATTCCATGATGGATATTTGGGCCTGCAAAATAGGTCCAACTGTCAAAAGGCTGTGAATTCCAGACAAGATAGGTTCCCACAAGACCCCTGCAAGATGGTGGAAAGGAGGTGCCTATGCAGGAAAGAACTGAGGAAAGAAAGAAAGAAAGAAAGAAAGAAAGAGAGAGAGAGAGAGAGAGAGAGAGAGAGAGAGAGAGAGAGAGAGAGAGAGAGAAAGAAGAAAGAAAAGAAAAAAGAAAATACTGAGACTAAGAAATTCATTGATTAGTGAATGAGGCCAGTTTTAATATCTGAGTCGTTTTTCTCATGAACTAGGAAAAAAATCAAGGTTTTTGTACCATTAAGATACTCAGCTCTTTGGTCAAGAATGTAAGTATAGCTTGGCCTTGTAGAACATGTGTGTAATCCTAGCTACATGGGAGGGTGAATCAGGAGGATGGCAAGTTCAAGGCCTGAATGGACTAGAGAGTAGATATAAAGCCAGTCTAAGAAAATTAGGGAAATCCTCTCTCAAAATTAAAAATAGGGCTAGGGATATACTAGGTGGTAGACTTGCCTAGCATGCAAGAAGTCAGTTCTTAACAGCAACAAAATGAAGTAACTAATCTTAAGAGAAAAAGCTGTGGAGAATGGGTGGGGAAGTGAAGGAAGCAAGGACACCCCACACCCATCCAACTCCCACTCCCAGTCTAACAAAGAGCTCATATTTAGTATTGATAAAATGACACCCAGGTTTGTTTGGTTTGGTTTGGTTTTGATTTTGAGACAGGATCTCTCTATGTAACTCTCACTGTCCTGGAACTCACTCTGTAGACCAGGCTGGCCTTAATCTGAGATCTGCCTGCCTCTGCCTGCCAAGTGTTGGGATTAAAGCCATGCTCCATCACTCCCAGGTGATACCCAAGACATTTTGCTTGTTTGTTTTGTTTTATGGCAGACAGTGCCAACATGAAAAGCAGCCTATAGCAGTATGCCATGGCCAGTCTTTATTGTCCACTTAACCTAGGAAGGAAGTCTCAGTGAGGAGTTGTCGAGATTAAGTTGGTCTGTAGACATGTCTGTAAGGAATATTCTTAATTGGGTTAAATGGAGTGGGAAGACCCACCCTGAATATAGGTCACACCATTGCAGGAGTTAGACCCTGAGCTGAGTGATAATGAGGAATGAAGCTGAGCACTGGTGCACAACCATGACGTCATTGCCCTCGGCTCTTGACTGTGAACACGATGGGGATCACTTGCTATGAGTTCTGCCATCTTGGCCTCCCCTGAATAATGGACTGTAGCTCTTGAGTTGTGAGCCAAGTCTTTTCTCCATTGCTTTCATCAGGGTATTTTTATCACAGCAACAGGAACAAGACAAAGATACAGCGAAGAGAAAGGAGATGAGACATGGCCAGCTAGAGTCAGGTAGGATGCAAACACCTCTCCTTAGCCCTCACGCACTCACAGGAAAACAGGTGGTCTCCAAACTTTCAGGACTAGGTCTATAGAATTCAGTATATTCTCATTCTCTCTCTCTCTCTCTCTCTCTCTCTCTCTCTCTCTCTCTCTCTCTCTCTCACACACACACACACACACATATTAAAGTAAAATTCTTATGAAATAACAATTATTTTAATTTGATACATAATACACAGAATCAATATTGGATATCTTGCATATTGGTTTATAAAAAAAAATCTGGCAACCAGGCATCTAGGAACCTCCAGACCAGACACGACCCTGATATCTATGGCCAGTCCCTTGCTGCTTCCTTTTATTTTATTAAGGTAATTAATCTTAATGCCCAACTTGATGGGATCTACAATCACCTAGGAGAGGGGCCTTTGGAGTGTGCCTGTGGGCTTGAGATGTTATTTTGATTAAGTTAATTATGTTGAGGAGCCCTATACACTATGAGTGGCACCATTCCTGGGATGAAATGATTAACTCTATAAGAAAGGTAAGATAATCACAAAAATGAATTGCTCTACAGCTTCTTGATTGTGGATATTGTGTGACCAGATGCTGCAATCTCCTCTTGCGGTGACATCACCATCTGAGACAGAATCTTTTGACTGACATTAAACTTCTCAACTAGGCCAGGCTAGCTGGCCAACAAGCTCTCGAAATCCAACTGTCTCCACCCTCCCAGTGTTGGTATTACAAGTGTGTAGCAGGTCACCCAGCTTTTTTTCTATGTGGGTACTGGGAGTTCTGGGAAATGAAGCCAGCCCCTAAACTTACAAGCCCCTTACAGACTCAGCTATCTCTAAGTCTGAAAAGGAAAAAAAAAGTCATTTTTACTTGAACTTATGTAGCAATATTTTTATAATCAGGCCAGACTCTTGTTTGCAAGAATGGGTTGGTACTTGCCCACATTCATGAGGTCTAGTGTGATTAGACTTTCTGAGAGCTAGGAAGTTTGGCATTGCTTACCTTTAACTGCAAAATGGGCTTGGAATTTACTGACCATGGTATGGCAGTTGAGAGCCCATAAGCATTTGAGCCTCGTTTCCTTGAACTGACAGAGCTTTCCAGAGCAGCTGCTCAGTTCCCAGCCATCCGCTGACGGACAGCCAGGCCGCAGATCTATATTGACTAACAAGGGCCTCCTCACACATCTAAAAACAACACTCCAGAAAAGCGAAAGCCCTGAAGCCATGAGTGGCACATGTCACATGTCTGGGACACAACGGAGATTCAAAAAATGCTGTGAAAATGAGCATGTCTCAGGAGACCAGGACTAACTGAGAAGTCAGGAGTCCTCGCGGGTCACACTGAGGCAGGAGCATCAGAACTCCTCTCTTAGCATGTTCGCAGCTGAGAGGACCAGGGAGAGACGGAACTGGTGTGGTTCCTGTCCTCGGAGGCCAAGCGAAGTCAACTGGAGACCTGGTGTTTTTCTCTCTGTGCTATCAGTGATGAGGTTCCCGTTGAGTTAATTTCTCTGTCTAAAGCTCTCACCCTGTATTAATTAGCTGATGGAATCCTTATGGTGTGATGTGTGGTTAGGGCCATTGTAGAATGAACATTGTCACAGAAATCTGTTTTGTGGGACTTGTTAGCACGGATATTATTTAGCTAAATAGCTCTCAACGATTCCTTTGGAGCCTGCTGCATCTGTTGGGCAATTCATTTTATAGTTGGGGACTTTTCAATTTTCTATTTTTTAACTTGGCCAACTGTAGTGACCTGTCTGTAGACCAGAGACACTAATAGCTATCACTGTTAATACTTCATTTATCATAGAGTAAAGAAAACCCCAGAGTAAAGTATAATTTTATTCCATTTTTGAAGAGTCTTAAAAAATATATTATTTTTTCAAACAAATCGCTTCAAGGGGAAAGAAGGAATTTGAGTTACATCAAACACCAGATTCTTTTGAAAAGAACCTGTTGGAGTCAGGGAGCCGCGAGCTGACATGAATCCTCTCCCGTCAGTCTGTGCGCCTGGGAACTAGTGGACTTGGGTTCGGAAAGGTCCATCCGATGAGCTCTCCGGCAGTCAAGTCAGCTTGACTAGATGATCAAGGGTTTGTCGCTTTGCTGCAGGCAATGCCATAGACTGTCAGGGAAGAAGCCCCCGGCATCTCAGGGCTGGGCGGCTGTGCTGGCAGCCCTGTGATGTCAGCAGCTGTGTCTTCATGGGCAGCACAGGCTGCTTGTGAAGTGCAAATATCCCAGTGATGACAGATGGGGCTGGGAAGGAGTGCTTCTTTAATAATTCTGCATTCCCATGGAATGTTCTGGCAGCCAGTAGAGAAGGGACTTGAATGTGGCATGCGCTGGAACCCTACGGAGGTCCAAAGATTTCCTAGACACAGTTCTTTTTCATGTGACCTTCAAGATGTGATCAAAATCTCTGCAGAAAAGAGTCCCAGGATGTGCACGTGTTAACATAAAACCCGTCGGTGGCATCTGGGCAGCTTCAGCACCCACTTCCTGCACCTGCCGACACAGCCAATAACCTTCCCCCCGCTCCAGGAAACAAAGTCCCCCTTCCCAAGCTGCCTTCCCGCTTCCCCTTTGCTAACCAGCCCACTGCAGCTGTAACACTCCTGGCCCAGGAACAAAGACAGAAATTGAATCAAGTGCCCATTTCTGCTGCCTGCAAGTTCTAGGAGTTATTTAACTTTTTTAATCTAAATGTATTCACTTGCAAAATGAGGATAATAATATCCAATTTACAGGGTTTGTGATCGAGATTATGTGAGCTAACGCAGGCGAAATGCTTAGTGAAGTGTCACTGAGAAGTAGGCTGATCCCCGACACAGTCTCGTCTAACCTGCAGGAAAACGTAGTCTTCAGGGGCAAGACAAGGGCCCACACTCTGTGCACAGTGCCACTAAACCTACTCCTAAATACTCTCATGTAAAATGAATATGCAAATAACTTCACCAGCTTCCTTTAGAACAGGGCTTATTTCCCAAATAAAGGACAGTAGGGTAAATCTTTTAGGCTTGTGCCTATCTGGTAACCTTTCTCGCTGTGGTAGGAACACAAGCATAGACACTGTATACACAAGGAAGTAGCTATGGTCCCTCCCAACAGATCTTCTCAACCTGTGGGTCACGACCCCTCTGGAGGTTGAACAACTCTTTCTCTAGAGTCAGCTAACACCATCTGCATATCAGATATTCACATTACGATTCATGGCAGTAGCAAAATGACAGTTATGAAATAACAATGAAAGCAAGTTTATGGCGGGGGGGGTCACCACAGCATGAGGAACTGTATTGAAGGGTTGCAGAGTTAGGAAGGTTGAGGACCACTGCAGGAATATGTTCAACCCAGGGTGCCAGTTGCACTGGGCTTTGACAATGCCTGATCCGGGGTGGAAATAGTCATTTAAGGAAGAAAGGTCACAAAGCCAAAGCAACAGTCACAAAAGCAATCCACACAGTGGAGTATTTGGTTGAGTTTATTCACAAAGAAGATTTGAAACTTCAATCTCCAGAGGTCTTACTGGTAAATAATGCACGAGTTCCAGACGACAGTAAAACATAATGCAATAGGTATAATCATCCATGTAGAGGAGAGAAAAGGAAAATTAAAAATGGGTTACAAATCACATTTTGCACAGGAAAAATGATCGACATCAGAGAGAATTTATTTGGTGAGCTATCGATTCTACTGACTCTCTGGCGAGCCTATTTTAGAAGTCCTCGAGAAGTTGAAACTCACCACGAGAATTGGAAATGTTAGCAACATCAAAAACCTTCCTCCCTACACACACACACACACACACACACACACACACACAAATATTCAACTGATCTTCAAAAGAAATATGACCTTAGAAATCACAGTAAATTCCAGCTGCATCCACACCCAGAAAGAAGCTTTGTGGAAAGGAAGATGATCATATTTGAATGCAACTCCTTCACTGACTCTCTCAGGTATGAGGGGAGGCAGGGAGAACACAGAGACTTAATTGGTTTTTAAAAGTTAATCAATCAGCCACTTGTTTTCAAAATAGCTGTGTTTTTAAAGAGCTCAACTTTTCCCCTCCTATATTGTCTGACAATATAGGAGCTTCATATGTACATCTGATCAAGTCTCCTCCCCGACCCTTCAGTGGCTTCTCTCTGCTCTGACATTCTTAGGATAAGACACAGCACACCATCTGGCCTGCATGGTTTTTGTTGGGTCCTCATCAACTTCCCACTAGCATATTGCTGGCATTTTCATTTCCACCAGTGTTCTGCTCTCTCCTCCAGATTGTTGGACTCACAGTGCCACCCTTCCCTAAGCTCACACTCTCTCTCTCTCTCTCTCTCTCTCTCACACACACACACACACTCACACAGTCTTAGTCTAGTTAACTTCCATATGCCCTAAGCCCCAGTCAACTGTCATCAGAGCTGTCTCCCGCCTCTGAGTTCTGATCACAGTTTGTCATCATACATTCATTAGGGTGATGGTTTAATTAATATCCGCCTCCCCCTCTGGGCTACAGGCCCCCCAAGGAGCAGGAAGCACACAGCCTTTTAATGGCAACAGGCTCAGCTCAGTGCCTGGAAGAGAATTTATAATAAAAAGATATGATGGAGGAGTAATGAGAAAGACATGGAATTAAAGTATCACCAGAAACAGTCAAAATAAAAAAAAATCGCTAAGGGATATTTCATATATTGTAGATATAGCACAACCAGTTTTCAGAATGATCCATTTTCCTTGTTCATGGGCAGTTCTTAAATAATGCTTTAGATGCAGGTCAGAAACATTTTCTGGGACAGATAGAAATGTTTTAGGACTCAGGGACCATAGCACTTCAGTCAGATAGGGGCAGGCAGAAAATATTTTCGAATTTGTGGACCAGAGTATTTTGGTTTAGTTGAATAATTGTCATCACATATTGTAGAAGCCAGAGACAGTACAGAAACAAACATGGCCATGTTCCAGTCACCAGGGCTCCTAACCTTTCTTACTGTTGACATTTGGACCTAATAGTTTCTTGTTTCAGGGATGCTTTGCAAACGGCCTCTGAAGCAGTACCCCTGGACTTGATCCACTCAATGCCAACAATGTCCCACCCACTCCATTACTGACAGATGTGTGTCAGAGCATCTGCAGACATTGCCAAATGCTCCTCAGAGATAAAAACCATTGCAGCTACAACCAGTACAAAAATTTTACAAAAGCCAGCCCATTCCAAGCTGTCTTCAGTCATGGGCTAGTTGGTTGGATCCCTAGTCTGGCAGCAAGGAGAAGATGAGGAAGAGTCTCGGTGGTGTTCTATGTCTGTAAGCTGCTGACATCCTCTGGTTTCCAGCTTCCCTGGGTGAAGATTCTTTGGCTGCTTCCTTTCTCCAAAGCAGGTAAACCTTTGGAACATTACTAATGCAGTTCTTGGGGGAACAGCAGGGCCTACTGGTTTTAGACTGTGAAATTAACTTGTTTGAGCAAAGGAAGAGGGGACCATGCATAGCACATGGCTCCTACACGCACTTGTAACCATGCAATTATCTAGCTTTAAGCAAAGTATGCATTATGATGCAATTCAACAGACAAAATTTCAAAATAAAATAAAGGCAAATTTGGGAGTTTGTTTCTATGGTAAATATTTCAGCCTCCCACAAACAAGTGGTCCACATGGTCATGAACAGAGCCAGAAAATTCACAGGGAGTTTGTCCTTGCTCTGGGCCTCTTTGTCTCCCTTCCTCCCACCCTGAGGAATCCAAGACCTTGAGCCATAGTTTCATCTTCCCACTTTGCATTATGCTCTGACTTTGTGCTTATCATAAAAGCTTCATTTCCGCCCTGAATAATGGGAAGAAGAAGAAGAAGAAGAAGAAGAAGAAGAAGAAGAAGAAGAAGAAGAAGAAGAAGAAGAAGAGGAGGAGGAGGAGGAGGAGGAGGAGGAGGAGGAGGAGGAGGAGGAGGAGGAGGAGGAGGAGGAGGAGAGGAGGAGGAGGAGGAGGAGGAGGAAGAGGAAGAAGAAGAAGAAGAAGAAGAAGAAGAAGAAGAAGAAGAAGAAGAAGAAGAAGGAGGAGGAGGAGGAGGAGGAGGAGGAGGAAGAGGAGGAGGAGGAGGAGGAGGAGGAGGAGGAGGAAGAGGAAGAGGAAGAGGAAGAAGAAGAGGAAGAAGAAGAAGAAGAAGAAGAAGAAGAAGAAGAAGAAGAAGAAGAAGAAGAAGAAGAAGAAGAGGAGGAGGAGGAGGAAGAGGAAGAAGAAGAAAAAAAAACTTTTTCAGGCTGGGAAATAGCTCAAGTGCTTTTCATGAAATCATAAAGACCTGAGAACAATCTCCAGAACCCACGTAAAGATTGGGCATGGCAGAGTAAAGTGTGCTGTGGGAAAATGGCTTGTACTCTGTCAATTGTATCTTAATAAAACACTGATTAGCCAGTAGCCAGGCAGGAAGTAGAGGCAGGACAACCAGGCAGGAAGTAGAGGCAGGGCAACGAGAACAAAAGAAGGAAGAGGAACGTTCTTTCTGAAGTTGTGACCCAGCCACAGAAGAAGCAAGATGTGATTGCCTCGCCGAATAAGGTACCAAGCCACGTGGCTAACATAGACAAGAATAATGGACTACTATAGGGGTTAATAAGAAGTCTGAGTTACTAGACCAATCAGTTTATAATTAATGTACTCTGTGTGATTTCTTTGGGACTGAATGACTGCAGGACCAGGCAGGACAGAAAACCTCAGACAACAAAAGTGTTCAGACAAGAGAAGTCCATGCGGTTTGCTAGTTCACCAGTGCAGGTGAATTGGCAAGCTCAGTGGGAGACCCTGCCTGAAAAAATAAAGTAGAGCTCAATATAACAATGAAAGTGAGGATGAAATCTCCTTCCCTAAATCCAAAGCCCTTGATGGTCAAGAAGGTGGTGCAGAAAGACAACCAGAGCCAGGGAGAGGTGGGGGTAGAGAAAAGAAGAAAAAGAAAAGAAAAGAAAAGAAGAGAGAAGAAAGAAAAGAAAAGAAAAGAAAAGAAAAGAAAAGAAAAGAAAAGAAAAGAAAAGAAAAGAGAGAAGAATTCTATGTCATCTACTTTCTAGCTGCCCAAGACACTGCCGCTCTGGGTATGGCCCAAATGCTCTTGCAAGAATACACCTAGGAAAAACAAGCTTGTCCACTAGGTTATCATCAAGTCCCCCCCGACCACCAAGTCAGCCACAAAGAAGACAAAAGACAATGACACACTTGTGTTCAGTGTGGATGTTAAGGCCAATAAGCCCCAGGGCAGACAGGCTGGGAAGAAATTCTATGTTGTTATGACCACAGTCAATCAGGCTGATGGGGAGAAGGCATATGTTCATCTGACTCCTGATTATGATCCTTTGAATATTGCCAACAAAATCGGTCCCATTTAGACTGAATTCAGCCAATAATTCTTTTTTTTAACAGTTGTTTTAATGATGTCTATGTGTCAATATGTACATGTGAGCAATGGGGCCACAGAGGTCAGAGGAGAACCCTGGATTCCTTGAAGCTGGAGTCACAAGTTGAAGAAGGATGCTTTAAAGAAATCCCACACTAGCTCAAAACTGAGTATAATAGGGGGTAATATATTTAGGGGTAGACTCACGGATCACAGTCCTCTGCTGGAATGGGGAACAGCAACCGAATCCCTCAGCTGGAAAAGAGGCCGGATGCGCGCTTTACATCGGCATATATAGTATAAGAGGCCACGCCCCAGTGGGTGGGTAACTTACAGGCTACTGGAGGTAGGAATTCCTACAGCAACAGGTGGTTGTTAGTCACTGAATGAGGGGCCAGGAACTGAACTTGGATCCTCTGAAAATATTAGTATACGATCTTAACCACTGAACTATCTTTCTGTCACCAAACATAGACTTCTGGTTAGAGATGGTGGGAATTAGATCCAGGGCCTCGTGCACAGAGCAACACTCCAAATAGCTGCTAATTCTAAGTACACATTTTTTACCATTAGAAAAAAAAAATATTAGGCAAAGAATGACTAAGGAAGATAATAGACAGTAACCTCTGGCCTCCACATGGATGCTCATGTGTGCATGTGCACAGACACAAACATACACATAGGAACACACGTTCACATGTCCCCCCACACACAGTGTTTCTCTGATAGATAAATGAATCTTCTCAAAGCATTAAAGCAGTTTCTCTTGCTTGGCCCTTCTCCATGTTAATATGAGTGCTGCCATTTATTCTGGGTAGAAGACAACATTGCTTGCCCCAGAGGTACCAACACTGGTATGGTAAACTTCAACACAGTGTGGAATACATGGTCTACTTCTGAGTCTTCAGAATGCTGGTTTTCAGATTCTTACCAAGGCTTAAGCAGTTGCTCTGTCTGCAGGATTGAAATTGAACCTTAGGGAAAACAGACCTAGAGTTCCAGCCCTGAGCGTGAATCTAGGAGACCAGTGCTGTGTCAGCACACAGGTGAAAGAGGAGAAAAACGCAATGCCTTGTGGGGAAGGAGGGGAGATACACACCTTTACAGCAATTTGCATTGCTTTGGGTTTAATGTGGAAGAAACAGAATTCTCCTGTGGCTGTCCTTGATATATTTGAATGAGATTCTTGCACCATCCAGTGGATCACTTGTGAAATTGCATCAATTGCTTGGGTCTTAAATGTCTCTTAACAAACCTTGTGCTCTTTACATTCTGCTCTTTTTGCTATTTAAATTAAACATACTGTATCCAGTTACGTAATTTTGAAATAACCAATAATAACACTCATTACCACAAAATACAAAGAAAGTAATTTTAAAGCAAAATACATTAATAAACTAAACAAAGCAAGGCAATGTGTATTTAAGTGTATAAATATCCAGATTGGAATATTCCAGAAGATACCGTTCCTTGGCTCTAGTCACAGACACACTAGAAACGTGACAGCCATTGATGCACTAGGTGGAATGGTACCATTCAGCACGGCTGACTGATGACGGGAGCCGGGCGGATAGATCCATCACGATGCAAATGCCGGAAGTCAGTGTATTTAATCCTAACTGCCAAATGTCACAGCTTAGCAGCTGCCTGTGCACTGTCAGTTGTTTCACCTCTCAGTGCTGTGGATGACTGGGAGCTGTGGCTGGTGGCCACTGTCCAACCTGGGGTCACGAGGCCTGTCACTAGACCAGGAAACGATCAAAAATTCTCAATGTGAGGCATGGTTTTCACTGAATGCATATCACTTTCATAGCCCTGTAAAGTCCAGGCCAGTACTCAGCGGCATTGTAAGTCAAGGACCATCTCCACGGGCATTTCAAGTGCCGCTAGCTGCATGGCTGCTGTTGGGTGTTTTGCTTCTTGTTGTTGTTTAAGTAAGCATTGACAAGGATGCTCAGTGGGTGAAGGTGCTTACTGCATAGACTTACCAACCTGAATCTGTGCCCTAGCATTCATATAAATAACATGGAAGGAGAGAATCAAACTGATGCCACAAAGTGGTCCTCTGCCATCTGCATGTACAGCACACACAATAACAATAGTAGTAGTAGTAATATTAATGTTTAAAAACAAAACAAGGAAAAATTATGCAGTAAAACAAAGAATCGTTTCTAAGTTCTTTAAGCACTAAAGTTCCACAAAAAATCCATTTGTGAGGCCATGCTAACAAAATTAGGGCATACTGCTAATGACAATCAGGCTGGCCAAACTGGTTCTACAGGGAGGTTGTAGTAGCCACCACCACTCTGGACCATCGATTGTGTCTGATGCCAGCCTGGATGGCCACCCACAGAAGCTGACAGGAACAAAATGCTTCCATGAGTTCCTAAAAAGTCTAAAGACAGAACCTGACTGTGGAGTCCAATGCTCTAGTCCTTCCTGGGAACACAGAAGAATTTCCTAGCCAGGCGGTCTCTGTGACTTGAAGCTGTGCTGCCTTTGTGTCCTCCTGCCTGGATACTGTTTTACTTTTCCTAGGACATGGGAACAAAGATCTATTCACTTCACATAGGACACCATCACCAGACCCTGTATTATTCATCCAAACTCAGCCTGGTGATAATAATAATTTTATGAGAGTTACCTACAGGAGTATGGGAAACTTATGGGCAGTTGTTCTACCACGGAATGTCCCCATCCTCCAGAAGCTGTTAACCACATATATATATCTCAGGCTGAGAGGGGACCCCAAGTCTCATATGCAATCTAGTGAGCACTTCAAGAAGTTTGTGAGCCCCTGTAATGGTAAAAGTAAAATGCTGCAGGTCTCCTAAGGGGTGCAGCAGCAGAAGTGTTGCAGGTCCCGAGAGGCAGCAGGCAACACACAACGGGTCCCAAGAGCAGCCAGTCACAGGCAGGGGCAGCACAGTTTCCCAAGTGGCTTCAGTGGGCCACGAGGGGCAGTGAAGCTTAGGCAGGGTGCCGTGTGGTGGGTGACAGATAGACAGGCACACCATGCAGAGTGAGGTTCGATATTTATTTAGTGGGTTATGGAGGAGAAAGGGGGGAAAGCAGAGAGAGAGAAACAGAAGGGGAGAAGTGGGGAGAAGGGAGTGAGGCAGAAGCTGCCTCTTTGAGAGGGAGACTGAAAAAGGAAGGGACTCAGTCTGGAAGCTAAAGATCAGCTTGCCTTTGCTGATGGAGAGGGAGTGGGTGTGGCTTGTCTCTTAAAGGGACAGAGCAGATTATTATACCCCCTTCATAAGGCAATGCCAATAGGCCATATGTGAAGTCTGATGTGGGTCATCGCAGCTGTTTTGGTTTCAAGACAGTAATGGCCTATTTCATTTCCAAATGATAGTGATCTACCTGGAAGTGATGGGCAGGGCATTTCAGAGAACACGAAGGTAAAGCTCAGAGTTAGAGAATGATAGGGTAGAGGAGGTGCCAGATGGTGCTCTGGAGAGCAGCACAAGAGGGGAAGGAATGCACCTTGATTGAATTCAGGCCTGATAAGTACAGAACCGATGTGTTTAGCTCCACACTAAGGGTTCTCCAGGCTATGATGTCTTTAGTTGCAAGAGGCAATTGGGGGCACGAAAGTAGTGAGAAGTCTTAGAGATCTTTCCTACAAGCCTTTGAAGCTCACCCCCTGACTCTTAGTTCTGAACATCATGTCTAATAAAAACAGAACCACACTCAACTGAGACAAGGTGCTATTGAAAATAAGCCAAGTGATTGGAGACTAGCCATTGACTGGTGTTATATGTTTGGTTCTACAGACAGCTCCTACACTCTAGGTCAACTTTCTGAACACAGTTTAATAAAAGTGCTCGTTTGAGTGGCTAAGCATAGGTAGTCACAAATGAAAAGAGTGTCTTCTTTGTTAAAGTCAGAAATGCTGAGCTGAACAAAGTGTGGTGGCCATAAAGTGTCACAAATGTGAACTTATTTTTCAGACTAAATCTTGGAGTGCCTACCTCATCCTAGTTGGTGTCCTGGAAAAACACAAATATGAGTGGTGGGGAGACTTTGACCAGGGCACACTCATTCATGATTCCCGACCACTCTGCCTCTTTGAGCTGCCAGCGAACAGCCACTCATGAGTCCCCTCCACCCTGCCTCTTCTGGCTGTGAAGCCTTTGTCCTCATACTCTAGTGGGAACATGATGGTGCCATGCCTTCAGGCTCTTCCCACCGTGGTAGTCACTGCTGCTGGAGTATGATTTTCTGTTCTTTAACTTCATCCTTTTGCCATCAAGCCACAGGCTCCTGTCCTCCCCACTTCCTGCCCTCTGGGATTCCCAGTCCTTTCTTGCCCACTTACCCATGGCCATCTCCAAAGCAGATATTCCTGACCACACTTTCTACACCATGAGGAGGATGAGAACATCCAGGATCTTGTAGGCAGCTGACTTTCCCACACTATGCTGAAGGATCAAGGTCTCTTAGAGGTCCCCAAATGAGCAAACGTTATGTTATATTAGCTCCTCCTCCAGGACATTTCCCACTGAGGATCTCAACTCCAAGGGATGCCAGGCATGAGGGTCCCTTAGAAGAGCTCCATTCAAAATGGATCCTATTCTTTCCCAGACTGTGCAAGAAATCTCTCTCTTTCTCTCTTTTCTAGGCCTGGAATGCTTGGTTTTTTGTTTTGTTAATTTCCCCAGTGTGTGGCCTGGCAGACAGTTCTAAGCCAGCAGATGACAGCAATGGTTCCAATGTCTTTGCCTCCCAGGGAATCTGGGACAGTGTTTGTCACTTTGTTTTTTAATGCCAGAACTTGTAGGGGGCACTACTACTATGGAATGGGTAGCAGCTGGGACTCCAGCTAGACAGCCTGCAGGGCAAAGGAATTGTCCAGGAAAACACGTGCCTGCCCTGAACATCTGTGAAGAAGAGTCTGAAGAACTTTGAAATGTCTCAGATAGGAAAGTCCTAGCCACCAAATTGGCTAATCTGAGTTCAATTCCCATGTCCCACCTGGCGAGAGGAGAAAACTGACTCCTGCAAGTTCCACACATGCAGTGTAACATGGCATGCATCCTCCCAATCAGACAGACAGACAGACACACACACACGATAGATAGATAGATAGATAGATAGATAGATAGATAGATAGATAGATAGATAGATAGATAGATAGATGTTTTAAAAAGAAATATCTCTGAAATGACAAGGGAATACAGAAGCAGATACCTGATGGGAAATGACTATGGACGAGGATCGTCCATAGTCACCCAGCACAGAGCAGATGGAGTGGGTGTAACTCCCCTCATAGCTGCTTGGGGACAGTTCTATGTTGCCCCAGGGTGCCTGGGTGTGTGAAAAAAAAACAAAGACTAAGCTGGCCTGGGCCTAGGACACCGAAGAGGCCACGACTGGACTGCTCGAGTCTGTGCAGCCTGGGTCAGGAACATACTAGGTGTCACGTTTCCATTTTGGCTGCCACTGGGGTACTTCCCATGCTGGTTGTGGAGCACAGTGGAAGAGAGACACCTGATGCCTTAGAGGAGGGTGAGAAGAACCAAGCTGAATGGCATTCCTGGTGCCTGAGGTACAGAACACACCTATACCTCCAGGAATATCTGTCACTACCATCACACATTTGGGACAATTGTTTTGTTTACATAACCCCAACCACGCAGTTTGGTAAAGAAACGCACAAAAACACAGGCAGAGCAGGACAGGTGGAGGACAAAAGACTGACCTCATTTAAATAGAGCATTGGACACAACCTGAAACAGGTGGTCTCAGCTGCTGATCTATAAAACTTCCAGGGACTCTCAGCCATACCTGATCACAGGGAAAGCAGGAGAGAGAGGTACAAGCCCACTTCTTATACAAGATCCTCCTCTATGGATACAGAAGATACCAGGGTTAACAATCACAATTCAATAGTTCAAAAGCCAATTTCAAACACTAAATAAACAGCCCTTCCCCTGGAAGGGACACAGTTTAGAAGTAGAACAGGTATGACCTTTGTGGACCATTGCCACCACTGTCATTACTATTACCTGGTAACCTTTACCTTGATTGTGTGTCAGAACCCCAGAGTTGTTTTAGAGCAAATGCAGCAATGCTAGGCTCAGACAATGGCGATCCAACTTCAGGAGCCTCACTCAGCAAGTGGAAATCTTCAAAATTCCCTCAGGAGACCCTATAGTGCCATGCGGCTGGGGACCCACCCTTCTAGTTGTGCATGTGCTGCGTATTAGAAATACCTGGGTGAGCCTGAAGAACGATCCCTGCCCAGACCCTTCCCACCACAACTAAGCCAGACTCTCTAGAAGAGGACCTTGGTATCAGAATTTTTTAAAAAGTCCCTGGAATGATTCTGAAGTATGGCCAGGACCTCAAACCATCTCTCTAGTGCACAGCTGCGCAGCCTTGGCTGCACGAGGGAGTTGCCTGAGAGACTTAAGTACTGAGCCCTAAGTCCCACCTCTGAAGATACTGATTTAGGGGGCCTTCCAGGGACCCCCGGGTTAGAAATTTCTGAAGCTCTCAAGGGAATGATAACACACAGCCAAGACTGAGACCACCAGGTCTCCTACGAGGGCAAAAAGAGTCAAAGAAGGCTCTCTGCTCCTCCCTGTTCTAGAGACAGCCGCTTCTTTTCGTGCAGTGCCTGCCTCGTTCCAGAGACACGATGGTGAAGGTCGGAGTGAACGGATTTGGCCTTATTGGACGCCTGGTTACCAGGGCTGCCATCACTTCTGGCAAAGTGGAAGTTGTTGCCATCAATGACCCTTTCATCGACCCCAACTACATGGTCTACATGTTCCAGTATGACTCCACCCATGGCAAGTTCAAAGGCACAGTTAAGGCTGAGAATGGGAAGCTTGTCATCAACGGGAAGGCCATCACCATCTTCCAGGAACGAGATCCCGCCAACATCAAATGGGGGAATGCCGGCGCCGAGTATATTGTGGAGTCAACCGGTGTCTTCACCACTATGGAGAAGGCTGGGGCCCACTTGAAGGGTGGGGCCAAAAGGGTCATCATCTCTGCCCCTTCTGCCGATGCCCCCATGTTTGTGATGGGTGTGAACCATGACAAGTATGATAATTCCCTCAAGATTGTCAGCAATGCTTCCTGCACCACCAACTGCTTAGCCCCCTTGGCCAAGGTCATCCATGACAACTTTGGCATCGTGGAAGGACTCATGACCACAGTCCATACCATCACGGCCACCCAGAAGACTGTGGATGGCCCCTCTGGGAAGCTGTGGCGAGATGGCCGTGGCGCTGCCCAGAACATTATCCCTGCGTCCACTGGCGCTGCCAAGGCTGTAGGCAAAGTCATCCCAGAGCTGAACGGGAAGCTCATGGGCATGGCCTTCGGTGTTCCTACCCCCAATGTGTCCGTCATCAATCTGACATGCCGCCTGGAGAAAGCTGCCAAGTATGACGACATCAAGAAGGTGGTGAAGCAGGCATCTGAGGGCCCACTAAAGTGCATCCTGGGCTACACTGAGGACCAGGTTGTCTCCTGTGACTTTAACAGTGACTCCCACTCTTCCACCTTTGATGCTGGGGCTGGCATTGCTCTCAATGACAACTTTGTAAAGCTCATTTCCTGGTACGACAATGAATTCGGATACAGCAACAGAGTGGTGGACCTCATGGCCTACATGGCCTCCAAGGAGTAAGAAGCCCACCCTGGACCACCCATCCCAGCAAGGACACAGCAAGAGAGAGGCCCTCGGCTGCTGAGCAGTCCCTGTCCTAACTAACCCTTGACACTGAGCATCTCCCTCCCAGTTTCCATCCCAGACCCCCAGAATAGCAGGAGGGGCTTAGGGAGCCCTACTCTCTTGAATACCATCAATAAAGTTCATTGCACCCCTAAAAAAAAAAGAGTCAAAGAAGCAAACTGGCTACTGAAAGGATGCTGGAATTCAGGAGCCAGGCTGCAGAGGGGGCTGCTGAACAGCTACACAGTAGCCGTGCCGTCTTTCCGGCCCTCCAGGTCTGATCTGCTCCACAATGTGGTGGACTAGAAGCGTGATGTCACTCTGGTGTCAAGCTTGATGTGCGCATGTGGGTCCTTCTGCTCACTGAGAACACCAGAGACATCCATTTCCACAGGGTGCTTGGGACGGCATTTCTGTCCACCCATCCCCTCTCCTCGCTCTTCCTTGGGGATTCCTTATTCTACGCAGTGCGGCACGCCTTTAATCCCAGCACTTGGGAGGCAGAGGCAGGCGGATCTCTGTGAGTTCGAGACCAGCCTGGTCTACAAGAGCTAGCTCCAGGACAGGCTCCAAAACCACAGAGAAACCCTGTCTCGAAAAACCAAAAAAAAAAAAAAAAAAAAAAAAAAAAAGGATGGACGCCCACACATACACACACAAATAAAACAAAAACCAGTTTTCCGGCCTTCTCTAGAGGAAGTATGTGGAAGCTGTATGGATACCTCAGTACTTGTGTGGGTCTTAGTGCTTCTGTTTCCCTCCTTCACACTCACTAGGATATGGATATTAAGACTAAGAAAGAGCAAGCTTGAAGTCCCAATCAGGGAAAACCAAACAAACAAACAAGCTAAGGTTGACAGAGTGACAGGACCGAAAGAATCTGGGACAGACATAAACCATAAACTCCTATGTCAGGGATCCACGTTGAAGAGGGGATTAAGCATAAATATGAGCAAGCCACAGTAATGATATGTCTTTGTGTACACCTGAACTGTGTCCCCAAATTCACAGATCAAAAACACAATCTGCTCCATTGCTGTCATATACAGTAAGATACCATTTTAAGTGCTGGGTTCTGAGTCACTAGACAGTTGGAAAATTGCCTGTGTCTGCTCACAGTGGGCAATTCTGTCTCTGAAGGAGTCAGGTTCTTGTCCTTCTATATCCTCATAATGTGCTGTCAAGAGTATCTGCTCTTGCGGTGCAAGAGGGTTGCTGAAGTGCCGCATACATACACATCCTCACACAAATGCTTCCCACTTCTGCAAGTATGGGGAACAGCTCTCCATCAGGTTGGAGACTGTCTCTAGAAATTTCCAGTAGACCCCCTTACTATCATCATCGGCCACAGTTAGGCCACGTACATAGCCCTCAATCAAGTATTTGCAAAGGAACATGGGATTACGGTGAACATCTTAGAGTATGGTTTTTTCTATCAGGCTGCAGGAGAAGAACCCAACAACACTGAATCCATGAATATTCCAGACTGGACCAGAACCAAGGTAGGGTTCTAGTAATAAGAAGTAAGAAGAAAATGGCTACTTGGGAAGCAGGCAACAGAGTCCATCTCCAGGAGCCAACCTGGAAACAAAGAGAGAGAAGGCTGCAAGAAATGAGAGGAAATATGTACGTACTGAGTATTGCAGAACCATTCCCAATCCTCACATTTCCACAGTCTCCTTTGATTTCTATTTCATACCATAAGGAATTAAAACCCAGAGGTTTCAAGGACCTTCAAGCCAAAGCAAGTTGTAGCTCAGTGCTAGGACCAGGATGCCAGCTGATGTCCATCTGGGTTTACCTAGGCTGCTAAACTGCTTTGAAGGATTTTTACTTTCCACTGCTGTGGTAAATACCATACCATGACCCAAAGAAGTTTGGGGAGGAAATGTTTATTTGGTTTATATTTACACACCACAGCCCATCACTGAGGAAAGTTGGGGCAAGAGCTGAAGCAGAGGTCGTAGCGGAGAACTGCTTGCTGTTTGCTCTTCATGGCTTGCTCAGCCTGCATTCTTAGACCATTCAGATCACCTGCCTATGTGTGGTACTTCCCACAGTTGCCTGGGATCCCACATCAATCATTAATCAAGAAAAAAGCCTCACAGATTTGCCTACAGACAATCTGATGGAGTCAACCCCTCAGTTAAGGTTAACCTCTTTCCAAATGACTCTAGCTTTTGTCGAGCAATGAAAACACTGACCAACACACAGGGCAGAAGCTTTATTTGTGATCTGATTACAAAACCAACAAACAGTTATGAGTGTTACACAGCTAGAGAAATTAGAACAGTAAATATTTGATGGCATTAGAGAATTCTTGTTAATTTCTTGGTGTGATGATGGTTTTATAGTCAGTTTCGAGGGAAGTTAAATAAGCAGCTCAGATACAAGATGAAATAAGATCAGCTATGAATTGAGGGTCATATAGTAAATATTATTCACTACTTTTACATATTATTCTTTAAAAAATATTTTTGTTGTCCCCAAAGACCCAGATTAAAATAAACGGCTTAAATTGCCATAGCAACTGCTTCTAAATTCCCCCCTTCCTTCTGTTATTATCAGTGATCTTTAGCTTCTCTTTCCTACCCAGTGAGCAACATCTCAGGAACTCCCTTGGCTTAATCCGGTTTTATCTCTTGGATCACAAGAATCTATCACAAGATTTCACAGAATATCTCTCAAAACTCAGACGATTTCAGAAGCATACTGCCCAGGAGGCTCTCAACCTCCTGATTAGATATCTACCATATCCATCAAGGGCAAAATGGGGCTAGTCACAGGTCTTGGTGTCCCAACCTTTTAACCCAGCATGTGAGCTGGGCTCACGCTGCCTGTGTCTAGGAGGGCTTCCTGACCCCTACTTGCAACCAGCCTAATACAATTATATAATAAAAGCCCAGAAACCAGAAAAGCAAGGCAACCAAGCCACTAGGGCAGCTTTACCTTTGCCAAGGCTGGGCGACCGCAGACTAAGCCTCTCTCTCTCTCTCTCTCTCTCTCTCTCTCTCTCTCTCTCTCTCTCTCCTCTCATTTTATATTCCTTCTAGGACTGGGATTAAAGGTGTGAACCATCACCACCTGAATTTGTTTCAGCATTGATCTTGTATAGCCCAGGGTGGCCTTGAACTCACAGAGATCCTTCTGTCTCTGTCTCCCAAATCCTGGAATTCAAGGTATGTGCCACCACTGTCTGACCTCTAACGCCTTAGTTTTGCCCTTCTGATCTTTAGGCAAGCTTCATTTATTAAAACATAAATCAAAGTCACTATAACAGGGATACAGGTTTATCAGGATAAGTCAGACAAGCTGAGACACTCCAGCATCCAAGTGAACACCTCTGGCCTCACACACTAGCAGGTGTACTGGGGTAGAGGATGGAGAGATTTCTCTGTAGACCGCCAAGTCCCTTCTACTACAAGGAACGGCTTTTACGGTCAGATCACAGACTTCTCAAGGGTACTTAGCCAAAGTTCTTCCTCATTACCCTTTGAAGCCTTATTTAGAACAGCAGTACTTCTTTTTTTCTCATTCTAGAGGTGTTAGGTAGATTGTTCTGATATTAACATTATCTTCTGAGTAATCCTAGTGGCTAATATTATGATGTAGCTGCCAAGTCATGTTAAATGGTGATGGTATTGAGGATCTGGAGAACACCCTGCAGTCAGTTGATACCACCATAGATTGCTTCTGTCTCTGATGAATGCAAGGTTTGCCTTGTATGGTTGGACATACCTACTCCTCAGTGCTTGTGGCTGCTGGGAAGGTTGCTGGTCACATCTCCTTACTGAGGCCGATGAACTAGCTTGTCCCCAACTCCAGCCCACGATCAAATCTCCAATAGTAGCCATGGCTGCTACCGTGAATTGTGAAATTAGGTCTGACTTCTGGCAGGTTCTGCCATGCCCTTACGAGCAGTTCAAGTCTCATTTGGAAATGACAGTGCAAAAATTAGGTATGTGTCAGCATACGATTGTGTGATGTAGGTGGGTCTTCTGTCTATGTGTTACTTTCATTGGTCAAATAAAGAGACTGCCTTGGCCTTTGATAGGACAGCAGCTTAGATAGGCAGAGTAGACAGAACAGAATACTGGGAGAAAGAAGCAGAGTCAGGCAGACGCCATGAAGCTCCGGCCCGAGATGGATGCAGGTTAGAATCTTCTCGGTAAGCCACCATTTCGTGGTGCTACACAGATTATTAGAAATGGGTTAATCAAGATGTGAAAGTTAGCCAATAGAAATAATGGGCCAGGCAGTGTTTAAATGAATACAGTTTCTGTGTTATTATTTCCAGGGCTAAGCTAGCCGGGCAGGAGTCGGGCGGGACAAAAAGCAGACCTGCTGGCCTCATCACTACAATTGTGACTTCCTTTTCTCCTCTGTGAAGTAGCATTATAGCCTAAGAAGGGCAGGGGCAGCCTATGGGGGTGTGTGAGGTGTGGGGGTGAACAAGTGATCAGTATTCAGTTTACAGCAGTGATCCTCAACCTTCCTAATGCTGCAACCTTTTAATACAGGTGCTCATATTGTGATGACCCCCCCAACCACAAAATTATTTTCATTGCTACATTTCATAACTGTAGTTTTGCTACTGATATGAGTTGTAATGTAAATATCTGATACACATGATATCTGTTATATGACCCCTGTGAAAAGATTGTTCAAACCCCCCAAAGGGGTCACAACACACATATTGAAAACCATTGGTTCACAGGGTTGGGAGGGTAGGAAAGCCTTTAGAGAAGGCATGGGATGTTGACAAGGAGGAAGGCACAGGCAGCAGGGAAGAAGGCCTGGCTGGTGCAGACACCTTGCCCAGAATCCAAGGCTTGCTGAGAGGATCTGGGACTCTTAAACTGCCTGCCAGTTTTGATTTGAAATTGTGCCAGAGGAGCTGCGATTTTTCATTGAACCACAAGATGGAGTCTTTGTCTTTTAAACGAGAAGCCTTTTCCCACAGGTCTGGGAGATGTCATCCGTGGAGGGAAGAGCATCTTGAAGTTTTCTTAGGGGATGCAGGCCTCTTAGCACAGCCAAAGAGATGCCTCCCGGAAGCAACTGAGGTTAGTCGGTTTTCACTTGGTTGCAGCGTCTTCTACTAAGGTTTACTCTGCACATTTTTTTAAAAAAATATCTCTGTGTTCTGTTTTGCAGGATCATTCTTGCTGTTTCTGATTCCACCACCCTCAGTTTTGAATCAAGCCCTCATGCTCTGGTTTTTTTTTTTAATGTTTAATTTGATTCTGCTTTAAAAGGCTAACTAGCAAAATAAAACTATGTCCAAAAAGGACATCTGAAGAGTAAACAAACTGGGTTCACTTTTAACTTTTTAAAAATGTAGTTATTCTATTGAAATACACAAAAGCCATATACTAAGAGTGCACCTACACGTACCTTCCAGCTTCTCTCAGGCTCTTCACCCTCACCTCCTTACTCATGTCTCCTCTCTCTGTCTCTCTCTGCCTCTGCCTCTGTCTCTGTCTCTCTCTCTGTGTCTCTCTCTCTGTCTCTCTGTCTCTGTCTGTCTGTCTGTCTGTCTCTCTCTCTCTCTGTGTGTGTGTGTCTCTCTCTGTGTCTTTATCTTTCTCAACTCACTAAGTCCAGTAAGTGCTGCCTGTACAAGCGTGTGTGTAGGGCACAATCTATTGGAAGGTGACCAGCCCACAACCCACCATAGACCACACTGCTGAAGAAACCGACTCTCCCTCTGCTAACATTCATCAGTAGCTCCTTAGGTAGGTTGAACCTTCCTTCCTCATGCTGGCCTGTCAACTGCCTTGATCTCACACAGGATCTGTGCCACCAGGCACAACTGTTGTGAATTTGGGAGTGCAAAGGCCTTTTCCCTTCCAAAAGACATTCTTTTGTAGCGACCTCCCCAGGCCTCTGGTTATTATATTTTTGCCACCTTTTCCACTGTGTTTCCTAAGCCTTAGAGGGAAAAGGAGATGTAATACAGATGTCCCATTTAGGGCTGAACACCCCACAGTCTCTTGTTCTTTGCATGTTGACCAGTACAGCTGACTTCAACTCCCCCATCCAATAGGCCTAAGTGGGTGACGAGTCTCAACAGTATAATAAAGCCTTAACCATACATACCCACATCAACACACATAGTCTGCTCCAATACGTTGCTTACCGGTGCCCCAGGCAGCCTTGTCTGCACTTAGTTTGGGAGGGACGAGGGGCAGATTTTACCTGGAGGAGAAGAGCTATTATTCTGAGTTATAATGGAAACAAGGCACGATTCACTCAAGACTTCCCCCAGGCAGTCACTTGACTATTCTATGGTTGGAACAAAACCTAACGTTGCTCTCCTCTGCCCTTATTCTACACCCATGTCCTGCCCTACAACACACCAGACACCGGCAGGCTGTACTGCAATGAATGACCTGGTACGTCCTTTGTCCCCAGCTGGCCAGTTGCCACTTATTCTGTCCTTGGATATTTTAAGTGCACATTAAACACACCTTGCTGCGCCCAGAGCTGCAAGGATAAGAAATTCTGACGAGGTCCCTGTGCTCAGACAAGCCCAGTTTGGTGTCTTGGGAGCTGTGGTCACAAGGTACACAGTCCCATCGCCTGTTTGCACAGGCTTGTACAGAAAGAGCATCCTCTGGTTAGGTCCCCTTAGTCCCTTCCCTGCGCCTGACTGCTCAAGAGCTCCTCCGGCGTGCACTGTGTGTCATTACCACTGACTTTGAAAAGTTTGCTCCGCCTTGCCTTTTAACACCACAGTAATAATGAAAACTCCAGAAATTGGCCTGTCCGGACAGCTGAGGAAGGGGCTGGCTGGTGGCAGAGGGCTCCCCGCCTGCGGGTGCGTCTCTCTGCAGGTGCCAGGCTCCTGGCATCACGCAAAGCAAAGCACTGTCACGACTCGGTGGCCAAGGTGATTAATTAGCAGCGTGGCCGTGCGGGGGCCGCGTGCTGGCCTCCACATCTGCCCCATGACAGCGGGGGTCAATACGCTGTGTCACTCCTTTCTCTCTCACTCCCTCCAAAGCCTAATTGGCTGTGACACGCGGGCCAGCTGTTGTGAGAGGTGAAGCGCGGCAGGACGTTTCACTGGACCCAGGCAGCCAGTCGCAGGTTGAGTCTGCCGGGGTCCATGCCTTTGTTCCAAGGTTTGGGCCATTGGCATCCTGTTCTTTCATCCCACTGTCATCCAGGCAGGGCCAGGAGATTACTGTGGGGGAGTTCTAGAGTCTGCAAAGGGCATAAGAAGCACTGTCATTGTCAGACAACGGGAAATCCTCTCTGGGACATCCACTGAGGTACGAACACCGAATACCGTTTGGATACTAGCTGCCTAGTTTGTCCTAGCTCCGAAAGATGTAGGTTGAAGGTAGGGACTGGAAAAGAAAGGCAGAAGGAGTAATTTATCAGGAGGGAGCAAGTGGAGAAAAAGGCCAGGCTAGGGTTATCTGCACCCAGGAACGGGCTTGACCCTGCAAAGATCTGGTCTGGTAAAATACAACAATGGTTTCTCTCTCTCTCTCTCTCTCTCTCTCTCTCTCTCTCTCTCTCTCTCTCTCTCTCTCTCTCTCGTTCTCTCTCTCGTTCTCTCTCTCTCTCTCGTTCTCTCTCTCGTTCTCTCTCTCTCTCTCCTCTCTCTCTCTCTCTGTGTGTGTGTGTGTGTAATTTAAACTCCCACAAGATCATGGCTTTGGCTTCTGTTGAGCCATCCAGTGGGGCTACACGAGAAGACTCCCGTTCTTAACTAGGTGGCTCTTTGGGTTCATTCACCCAATTTGTCTGCATGCCTGCAGGTGTGTCTGTGCAGGCCAGAAGTCAACTGCAGGTGTTATTCCTCCTTGCTTTTTGAGACAGGGTCACTCACTGGGACTTGGGCTTTACCGATCATGATAGCAAGCTGGCCAGGCAGTTCTTTTGCTTGGAATTCTGGGCACTGAACTAGGGTCTGCATATTTGCACAACAAGTACTTTAGGGAGTGAAGTGTCTCCCTGGTTCCTTCACTAAACAACTTTTATAAGATCAGATTGAAAACACCACCATTGGAGGCGGTGTATTATAGATTAGGTGGGGGAGTTCACACAAGAGATTGAAGCCGACAGCTGGTAGGAATGAAGCCTTGTAACCCAGGTAAGAAGCCATGGACCCAGACACCAAGAGAATCAAGGGCCTTAGTCAGGAGTCACTAGCAAAGAGAACACCAGCATAGGGCAGCACAGATCATTCAGGTTCCACAGCATTCCGGGCGTCTCCCACTCCCTTCTCAGTCCAGAACCCAGCCAGAGGCCAAGCACAGAAGCATCGGCTGAGCGACGTGTGTGACTGTTCCCTTTTATTATGGGCTAGACCTTAAGACTGTCCGGAAGGCTAGGCTTGACATACAAGCAGGAAGGCAGAGAGAGGAGAGGCCTGAGGGTCCCAGCAGCCAGTGGGCTAGTAATAACCTCATTAGGAGGGAGACACTTTGTGGCACAGGTAATGCCAGCAGCCCTTCAGCTGACTGCCCTGTCAGCAGCTTGAGCTGCTGTAATTGCTGGTGCAGGGGAAGCTCCTGCTTCACACCTCCCTTCTCATTAGGCCCCTGCAGGGCTGCCACCCCAGCAGATGAGGATGTACTGCTGAGCACTCAGCAGCAGGTAGCACTTCCCGGAATGGTCTAGACAGTCCTTGGTCCTCCAGTCCTTGAATCAGGGAGCTAGGGGTAGGCAGAGGAAGACTTTGTTTCTTCCATTGCTCTCTTGGGTTCAAACATTCTGACATCCCCCAGTACATATAAAATAATCCACTCTTTGTGCTGTTGTCCATTAAATGGACAGACGGCCCTTTCCTCTTGGTTAAGTGAGCACTTTTGTCATATGGTTCAATTAGCATACGTTTGAATAGTGTAGGGTGCACAGGAGTGATACCTCCATGTCCAAAAGAAGGTGTCAGCACAACAGTAAAAGAAGCATCCTGATACTGACTGAGCAGCTCATGGGCTCTCATGGGGCCAGAGGAAGGAATTCAAAGGAAGCAGGGAGCTTAGTACTTGCCAAACATCCAGTCTCCAGTGTTTGACGGACCAGAGCTACAGAGACTAATGCAGAAGGTGTATCGCTTCCAACTTCATGGAGATCGTGATAGAGCATAGAGGTAATGAGTGAGCCATTCCAGGCTCCGTGAGAGGCAAGAAACAGGCTGGGACGTACTGGGCGAGCCGTAGCAGCACACGTGAGGATGCAGGGTGGACAGGACTGTGAAGGGAGCTCACCCTGGTCTGAACAAGGAGCCAGAGTGGACTATTCACCATGTCTGCTTGATCTGGTAACCGTCTAGTCCTGGTTTTCCTACTGCTGTGAGCAGGGTTTGCCCCCAGGCCATCAGCGAGCTCCAGTGGGCTCTCTGCAGCTCTCCACCTCCTCCGTCTGCTCCCATCTTTCACTTCCTACGCCACAGTCCAGCCAATCACGAGGACGCTTGTTAGTTACATAAAGGGTACTTTCCCTTTTAAAGTTTGTGGCTCATCCATTCAACTAAAGGACTTTAGGCAAAGAAAGAGCTGCACAGATTTTTGGAAAATCAAGGGGAAAACAACCAATTATTTCTTTTTAGCCCTGTATTAATAAGAAACAAGTACTGATTTCTAATCCAACCCTGCCATTGACACCTTCTCCTGGAAAAAAAATCTAAATTTTTAATTTAATGAGCTAAGCCATAGTCTGGGCAGCTGGTGGGCATAGTATTCTTAAGTCCTTGAGTTAGAACCCTCCCAGGGCAGCGTGGCATTCAACAACTGCGCTGCTGAAATGACACCTGCTTTCTCAATCCCTCAAGGTCACCAGGGGAAGTGTGAGGACAGGCAAGCGGAGCTGAATGAAGTACAACTTTGTGAGAGGAAAGATGACGGCTGATGTCAGGCAGAATGGGACCACTGCCACCTGCTGAGCGCGTCCACCTGCCAAGCGGAGCTGCGTCGAGCTGCTAGCTACAGTGGTCCCTGTCACATACAGATTTTTCCTTCCCTGAGGTCGGGATTGCCTCTCTGAGCCTGGTGTCTGACTACCGTTTATATTTCCCTGTGGTGGTTTTTCCTAAAATACTTTTACTGGTAGTCTGAAACCTTGGGACATTTGATTTAATAATAAATCACAAAAGACGATAGGATTTGGTCTGGAGAGATGGTTCAGTTGATGGTTTTGCTGTTGTTTGCTTGTTTTTTAATGCTTGCTGTGCTAGAAGACCTGAGTTTGGATTTCAAGTGGCCACATTAAAAAGCCAGGCATGGCAGCACATCTGAAACTCCAGTGGTGTAGAGAGACAGACATAGGAGCAAACCTGGGATTCATTGGCCAACGGATCTTGCCAAACCAATAAACTCCAGGTTCAATCAGATACTACTTGAAAAGGGAAGGGGGTAGTATGAAAATAATGACACCCAACATGGAACTCTGACCTCCACAGGCACTCATGTACACTCATGAACACACATATGCATGCCTCTAGGCATTCACACAGCACACACACATACAATCATCATCATCATCAGGAAGCCATAAAAGTTTTAGAAATGTGACTCCATGGTTTTATCATGTAAGTTAGCCATCTCCAGGTTCTAAGAGATGACACACCTAGAAAGATGTTCAGCTTTATCTTGTCTGCCTTCCAAACCTCTCAGCACTGAAGCCCTGTTCTATGAATCACCCATCAGCATCTCAAAGCACACGGGCTCTGCGCCATGGGCATGAGGCAACTGTTGCTGGCCAATGGTTTTTTAAAGGTAGACTGAGGCCCAGCGCTTTACCAGGGTTCCCTTGAGAGACATAGATGTCTGAAACCAAAAGAGTAATGACTTTATCACAAACACATGTTGGACAGATGGCAGCCTCACCGGCGCTTCTGAAATCACATCATATGGATGATCACCTATCTCATGCCGCAGACCGGACCCAAGCTCTGGTGGCTGTGGGCTCAGGAGATGGACTAAATAATCCCGTAAATAAATACCCAAAGCGTGCTCCTTGGTGGTGGAGAGTTAGAACCTATCCACTCACAAACCTTTGCTGATTTGAGGCACTTTATTTAGGAAAAGGAAAAAGAGAAGAATGGGAAAATGATCTTTTAAAATGGAAATTTGCCAAAGCAAGCCCTGGGCAACAGCTGTAGAGGTCAATGATTATTTAGGTGAAGTTGGACATGCAGAAGAAGGCAGGCAGGCGGCCCATCAGGGTGAGAAGCAAGGAATTCGGGAGATTTCACAGAGAAAATCTTGTTAGAGTGCTTCAAAGAAAGGCTGCCTAGCCCCTGCACATGCATTTCTAGAGTAGTGAGCAAGGATGGTGATGTTTCCCTTGGGTCAAAACTGCTAGAGACAGCTTCAGTGTCCGTTGTCAGTTCTGCCCTGTAAAGTGGCCATGGTGTGGGGCTGCTGAGAAATATTGTTGAAAGAAAAGAGTCCTAAAGATCCAGGACTCTCCTAGTCCATGTGATGATGGGAACTCTGGGCAGAAATTATCCCCCCCAAAGCCTGAATTTACCAGAATACATGAAGGAATGCCCTTGGTTGAACTTTCTCTGAATGTGGCTGCGTCAGCACAATTATTTCATGTTCTTCCTCTTTAATTTACACCTTTCCTCGCTATATCAACAGGTGTCCTGTCTATTTTTAAAATGCAGGATAATGATTCATAGTGGAAGATCTTGGCTTTGCCAAGGACAACCAAGATATGTATGGTTGACTTTTGTATTTTCTAGGACTTTTCCTGGTACCCTTTGCAACAGTGTACTGTCCAAAGGCTGTAGCATTTCTAAGTGGTGATCTTGGTCATAATCACATATTTAAATACAAATAAATATCTGAGAGACCTGCAAAGACAGTGCAGTCAAGAAATGTTTATCGTATAACCACGAGGACTTGAGCTTGACTGAGTTTGTGTCAAAAAAAAAAAAGGCTTGGGTTGGTAACATGCACATTAGCTCTGTGCCAGGACGACGGAGAAGGAGGTGGGGCCTCCGGGAAACAGTCACCCTAGCCTCCTCTGTTGAGACTTGAGTCTAAGCCAGAGACCCGGTTTCAAAACCCAAAATCCAAACCAAAGAAAAAACAAACTCAAAGGGGAAAAAAAAAGTCAAGCTGAGAAACACACCTAAGGCTAACATGTGGCCTCCACGTGCACCCGTGCACACACACAATATGCACACACACTCGCAGACTACACAATCACCTCAATAGAGTATCTCAATGCTTCTAAATATCCATTCATGTATGCCCTGATGCTGATAGAGTCACACCTGATAAATGACACAGAGGGCTTTGCTATGGGGAGGGCTCCAAGCTGGCCGCTGTGACCTGTGTGGGGCCTCTGCTTCACGCCTGTGCTTGTGATTCCTGCCATTCCTGCACAATGCCATTCCATGGAAGCACACACCCTCTCTCCCAAAGGTGTCTTCATCTGAGTGCCAGCAAAGCTGTGACAACACCTCCTTCCCTGTGACCGCCAGGTCCACTGCGGCAGCTGAAAGGGGAAGGAGAGCTGAAGGACTCAGCCTTATGTTCAAAGAATGACATCAATAATTGTTTCCTCGTGGATTCAAAGGTAGCAAAAGGAGAGGGAAACACAGAAAAGAGGCAAAGTGAGATGAGGTCGGTCAGCTTGCCCAGTGCTTACTGATGCTCTATAGAGCTGAAGAGCCTCACTGAAGCCCTGGCTGTCTGTGTGTATGAAGAAATCAGGTGCATCCCTCATAGTAGTAATTAAAACCTCTCAGTCAGAGGCTATAGAGAGATTAGTTGTCACATTGTGTTAAAGGAATCCTTGCCTTATTCCCTAGAAGGGGACAGACTGCCTGTGGTCCTGTCATCTGTTCACGTGCTATAGCAACCCTTCACCAGAGTGCCCCACTGACAGACCCTGCACGCTGAAGCCCTTTGGAGCTGGGGAGGGTCTGCCCACAGAATAAGAGGGAAAACACGCCATCACCATGTGTCCAGCTACTCCCACCATGGGCACTAACAACTACCCACCATTTGTTTCAGCTAAGACCCTAAATCCTGCTTAGCAACCCTCACCCTTCCAACTCGTTTTTCAGAAAGACAAGATGGAGACCCCAACGGGCAGCCAGGAAGGCCTGGCAATGGGGCAATTATAGAGCAGAGTAAAGAAAAGACAGAAATGTGGCCAGGAATCAGGTCTGAGAAAAATGCATGCCTGTACTTGACTTCCTCATCTAGTCTGACCTAGTAGAATGGGTGGCAGGATCCCAAAACAAAAAGGGCAGGATTTTTGTTTGTTTGTTTGTTTGCTTGCTTGTTTTAACACCCTATTGACTCAAACATTTGTTAACACATTTGAGAAGAAAATCCCGCAAAACAAGCTTTTTGGTCCCGACTGAAGCGACTGCTATTTTGACTGATTTAATGAGCCCAACTCTTGTTTCTACCCAAAAGGATTCACAGGAACTACCTGAGGAGTCGTGGACACCTGTCCTTCACCTGGGATGACTTGCATTGTTTATTATAATCAAATTCCACCCTGATATTCTATTTGTGCTCTGCCTTTGCCTGAAATCCACTTGTCTTTGATAATATCAAGAAAGAAAAAAGACAAGTCCCAGAATCAGGAGCCAAGCTGAAGGGATCCGAGGAAAATAAATACCTTAAGCATCTGAAACAGGTTTGTGTCTAGAATATGTGAAGAATGCCTGAAACAGAATTTTCAAAAAACAATGTAGTTTTAGAATGCTCAAACAACCTAAATAGGCATTTGTTAAAAGAAGGTGTCAGTGGCCAAAAGCAACACTAGGAGATGGTAGTCTCCATCATTAGCAAATGCAAACCAAAGCCTGCGAAATACTTCCTCACATCTGTCAGAACAGCTGGAACAAAGAGAAAGGATAATAAATGCCCACCAGCTGTATGAGGCAAAATCAGAGACCTCATACACGACTGGTTGGATTATGCATGGTATGGCCCCTTTGATTAACAACCTGACAGAGCTCCACAAGGTTGATCCAGCAATTCTACTCCTAAGTGCACATTCAAGAGAAGTGAAAACTCATTCACACAAAAAAACTTGCACGTGAATGTTCATAGCAGCAGCATCATTCATAGACCCCCGAGTGGAAACCTCTCCAATAACCACCAGTCCTCCAATTGATCAGTATGCCATAGCTACAGAATAAATATTATTTGGTTGTAAGAAGAAATGATAGAGAATATCCCAAATACCATTATAGAGCCTTCATCCAGTAACTAATGGAACCAGACGCAGAGATCCACACCCAAGCACCAGGCCGAGCTCTGGGAATCCAATCTAAGAGAGGGAGGAGGGAATACATGAGCAAGGGAGGTCAAGGTCATGATGGAGAAATCTACAGAGAGAGTTGAACCAAACTCGTGGAAACTCATGAACTCTAGACCGACAGCTATGGACCCTCCATGGGACCGAACTAGGCCCTCCATATATGGGGGACAGCAATGAAGCTTGGCTATCTGAGAGGCCGCTGGCAGTAGGACCAGAATCTATCCCTGGTGCATGAGCTAGGTTGTCATAGCCCATTCCCTGTGGTGGGATGCCATACTTACTTTAATGCAGGGGTAAGGGGTAAGTTCTGCCCCCAACTTAATGTACCAGACTTTGTTGACTTCCCGTGGGAGCCCTTACCCATTGGTTTGGAGTGGATGGGGGATGGGCGGGTGGGGGGAGGCGAGGGGAGAGGGAGGAGGGGTGGGAGGGAGAACTGTGGTTGGAATGTAAAATAAAATTTTTAAAAAGAAAAAATAAAAAGAAGGAACGACCAAATAATACATGGTACAACAGGGATGAGACTTGAAAAAACTAGACTAAGTGAAAGAAATCTTTCTCAAAATTCACATATTGGATGATTATAGGTCATGGGATATTCATAATCAAAGGTATGGAGAGAGAAAGCAGTATTTTACAAAGACAAAAGGAGGGGAAAGTGGAATTAGTTATAATAAGATGAGTTTTAAGGAACAGTTACTAAAATATTCTAAAATTGATCATAAAGATAGTTACACAACTCTGAATATATTAAAAAACTTTAAAGTCAAGAACTTAAAGACATTAAAGACCTTTATTTTAAATAGATGAACTTTATGCTACATTAAATATTAAATACTGACGACCATGCTACATGAGAAGGGGAGGATGGGAGGAGCTCGGGGGATTGGGATGGTTGGGATATAGGAAGGATGGATACGGGAGCAGCGAAGTATATATCCTATCTAAGGGAGCCATCTTAGGGTTGGCAAGAGACTTGACTCTTGAGGGGTTCGCAGGTGTCCAGGAATATGTCCCCAGCTGGTACCTTGGGCAACTAAGGAGAGGGAACCTGAAATGACCCTATCCTATACTGATGAATATCTTGCATATCACCTTAGAACCTTCATCTGGCGATGGATCGAGGTAGAGACAGAGTCTCAATTTGGAGCAACGGTCTGAGCTCTTAAGGTCCAAATGAGGAGCAGAAGGAGGGAGAACATGAGCAAAAAATCAGGACCACGAGGGATGCACCCACCCACTGTGACAGTGGAACCGATTTATTGGGAGCCCACCAAGGCCAGCTGGTCTGGGACTGAATAAGCATGGGTTGATTCCGGACTCTCTGAGCATGGCGGTCAATGAAGGCTGATGAGAAGCCAAGGACAATGGCACTAGGTTTCGATCCTAATACATGAACTGGCTTTGTGGGAGCTTAGCCTGTTTGGACGCTCACCTTTCTGGATGTAGATAGAAGGACCTTGGTTTTCCCGCAGGGCACGGAATTTGGACTGCTCTTCAGTATCGAGAGGCAGGGGGAATGGAGTTGGGGGAGGAGAAGAGGAGTGCGGATAGGGGGAGGGAAGTGGGGGGAGGGGGCAATATTTGGGAGGAGGGGAGGGAAATGGGAAATGGGGAGCAGGTGGAAATTTTAATTAAAAAAGAAATAAATAAAAAATATAAAAGTAACAAAAAAATATTAAATTATAATAATTCATTGAGATATTAAATATCTCAATAAAGCTATAGTTTTTTTTAAAAAAAAAGAAGAAAAGACAGGAAGGTGGAGGAAGGAGGGAACTTCATCTGCCTGTTTCTTAAGATAGTACTAATTCTTTATTCTCCACAAAGCATTCATTGATGTAAACTGAGTTGGTGACGGCAACCACAATGAAGGTTTTTTTTCCTCTGTGAAACGGAAACCTTTCCTTTGGAAAGCATTTTGATGTAGCTACACAACTAGAAAAACAAAATGGTAAGTGGAATAAGAGGTCACAGGACACCCAGGTGCCCACCCGTAAGGCCATTATGAATGGGGGAATGGGCATCCCACAGTGACTTTGGCATGAGTAGCGCTCAGCCCTGTGGTGCCATACACAAATATCATCCCATTATCACATGAGAAAGTCATTCTTTCTTTCAAGCTAGTGCAATCTGCCATGTCCTTCTTACAGTCACTTTCCAGGACAACGGAGCAGAAACCTGGAGGGGCAACCTCGTGAACTGTTATGTGAGCCTGCAGGACCCGAGTCCAGCATCAGTTCCATGAAAGATACTGTGTGCATCAGTTGTTGAGTTTTATAGAAGAAACAGTGTTGTTAGCATCTTGTAAGCCTAGTTGGAAGGGATAAGCCATATAAGATATATAGAGTTTAGTCTATAATTTAACTTTGACAAAGTTATGTAATTTGTTTACTAATATCTCATTGAGAATATATCTAATATCTCAGTGAGTTCTCACTGATGCAGGGGGGAGCAAGTAACAGTGGCTGCAGAGCAATTCAGCTCTGCTACAAGCAGAGGATCCCTACAAGGAAACCAAGATGATTTTGAGAGATGCCTCTTCCAAGTCACCGTGAGGGGTGATAACTATCTCTATCCACAGCAAAGTGACAGAATTCACATAACTGCTGAATAAAATTTCAATTTCCATTTGGGTATACTGAAAATGGCTGATAATTTTTAACTTTCCATTTATGAATTTTACTTTTTTTTTGTTTTGTTTTGTTTTTTGAGTCAGCAGCTCCTGGAGCTCAGGTGGGCCTGAAATTCTCTCAGCCTTACCTAGTCCTGAAATGGCAGGCATATGCCACCATGTCCTATCATTCAGTGTTCAGACAAAAGCCTTGGCTTTCATATGTGACAGTCACGCATGCCACCAACTGACGGGCGCTCCCATCCCTCCAGTTTTGATTTTAAAGCTCAAAACATAATAGAAGTTATTATTAAAATTACTCATTTGGGCCTTTATTGGCCTATTAAACCTCAAATAATTTTCCTAAGTGCTACATAATGACGACTTTGGCTTCGTTATCCAAGCCCAAGCAGCTGAACTAACACTATGTCATGTGACTGTGCCACTAAATACACTTGGTTATGAATGATGCCAGTATGGAGTTGCGTAGTAACCAAGGTCCAAGTCAGAAGGAATCCAAATTTTGCTAAAAAGCTATGCACCCCCTCCCGAGGGAAACTCTACTTCAACTAGCCTGAGACATTCCCTGTCCACCTCTCTCCTTTTCTTTTTATACAGGCTTTCTCTATGTAATATCCCTTGCCATCCTGGAACTCACTCTGTAGACCAGGCTGGCCTCGAACTCGGAGATTCACCTGCCCTCTGCCTCCGAGTGCTGGGATTAAAGGTGAGGAATACTCTTCAATGTCTAGAAAATTTAGTAATGATTATTTTCCTGTCCATTTAGTCTCCTGAGCCGACACATGCCAGCCTTAGGTTATACCCTACTTATGAAAAGGGATCCACCCAGCAAGACATGACAATGATGTGCAGACCACAAAGCAACTGGCATCTACTGGCTCAAAGGGTGTGGTCTCGGGAACTTCTCACATGCCTTATCCTCCCTGGATTCCCACACTTGCGGGGAAGAGGAGATAATGCAGAGAGCCTGAAGGAAACAAAACAACACTTCCATGAGAACATGACACAGCTAACCTTTTCTGCTCTAAATCATTTTATAAAAAGCCGATTGAAAGCTGACACGCCATTTTAGTAACCCACTTTTGCATTACAATTTGACGTGAAAACTGTCATATCTACTTTCCCTCTGTGTTTGCTCCTTAAATAAAGCCTAGGAGAGACTAGGGGAATGGCTGAGTCAGCAAAGCGACTGTCACACAACATGAAAACCCGAGTTTAGGTTCCTAGCACATACAGAAGGCCTACTATGGTGGCCTGTGTCTGAACCCACAGCGTTATTATTGTTGACAGAGACAGGGGGATCTCTGAAGCTGGTGACTAGCCAGCCTTGTTAAATCAGGAACTCCAGGTTCAGTGAGAGATCCTGCCTCAAAAACTATGTGGAAAGTTATCAGGGAAGACATACATCAGTCTCTGCTCTACTAGACCACACATACACACACACACACCACGCCTGTTCCAAAGAAGACATTTCTGGGGCTGCGTAGTTTTTGCTTTTAACTTCTTGCTCTTTGGGGGCCCGCCACCCAGTTCCCAAATAATCACATACACGAAGATTTATGCTTACTTATGAATACCCAGTCATAGCTTGGCACCTTTCTAGCCAGCTTTTCTTAAATTATACCTTTTTGTGTGTGATTGAAACACTTCATTTAATACTTTCATTTCTGCCTGTGTGTGGGTTTTTATGATAACACATAACATTTACCATCAGTATACAGTTCATCACACTAAATACTTTTGTATTGTGCAGCCATTACCACCAGCTAGCTCCTGAATCCTTTATCTTTTCAAACCATTTGTGTGTGTGTGTGCGCGCGCGCGCATGCGCGCGCGCTTGCGTGCCAGGGCCCACATGTAGAAGCCAAAGGACATCTCACAGGAGTCGATTCTCTCTTCCCACTAGGTGGGTTCTGGGCATTGGATTCAGGTAACCAGGACTGGTGACAAGCACCTTTACAATAGGGCCATGCTCAGGACTGCAAATCCCTTCTTTTGTAAAACTGAAACTATCACTAAATAGTAATTTCTCAGCATTGCCAATTCCCATTGTCTGGGAAACACCATTCTTCTGTCTGTTTCCACATCAAGCCGTTTTTCTTTCTGAGATATGTTTCGATACATGGACCACTCAATAGGCTGGCATGGACAGGTTGGGGATGTGTTGCAGGAGGCTGCTTGTTGATTTCCAGCCACTTAGCCCCCAAATAATCACACAGAAACTGTATTAGTTAAATCATTGCTTGGCCCATTAGCTCTAGCTTCTTATTGGCTAACTTTTATATCTTAATTTAACCCATTTCTAGTAATCTGTGTATCACCACGTGGCTGTGGCTTACAGGCTAAAGTTCTGGCATCTGTTTCTGGTAGAGCTACCTGGCTTCTCTCCAACTCTGCCTCCTTTCTCCCAGCATTCAGCTTAATTTTCCCCACCTAGTTCTGTTCACCTATAGCTCTGCTGTAGCCCCAAAACAGTTCCTCTATTTATCAGTGGTATTCAGCATACAGAGGGGAAATCCCACATCAGGGATGACTGACCAGCTGGGGTTAGAAGCCCATAGCTTTGTGATGGCAAATATCCTTCCTTAGGTCAGCAGGTGGCACTGTCTAACGTCTGTTGTTTCAGAAGCAGTCGGTGGAATCAGATGAACTGGCAGTGCTCTGAGCTCTGGTTGGAAGATGGGAAAAGGCAGGAGAAGGCTAAGGCAAAGGCTGATGGGCAGCCCTGCACTCTGATCACCGAGGCCGCATCTCTGCAGACTGGCAGAGGCGGACACTGTGACTGACAGCAATAAAAACAGAGCAGCTGGTGCCCCATTAATAACCACAGGCTGCAGGGGATTTGCACACACCCCCAACACAAACACAGAGGAAGACAAAGGGGATGGGGTATTGTTGGAGTGTGCTGGGAAAACCCTAAGTCACCCTAGAGCTATGACTTCATGCCCCTCACCTTTTCAACTTGCTTTTCTAGGAGTCTGTGACATTTATTTCCTGACCTCAGGGTGACATCTCATAAAGGCAAAATTATCCCAACCAGTACCTTTGAAGCTATAAGGCTTAATCCATGTAAATCATTACTGTAAATGACAGTATTTACATGGTGTAAATGGTCATGGCCATGTGTTTTGGGGGACTGTGGGGCATTCTCATTGCCTTTTGGTCTGTCCTAAGCAAAAATGTTTATTTCATATTGCACACAAATCCTGTTAGTTAATAACAGACTCATTTTATATAGGCCAAAAAGAAAAAAATATATCAGCCGCAAGCAGCCATGACCACTCATGAACACAGAGTGACAGGTGGCAGTAACAGCCACAGACAAACAGCATCCTTACTGGTACCTGCAGGAAGACACTAAAGTACCCAGGAAAAGCCAGGTGCCCATCTGCACAAAATCATATCAGATATTCAGGACCACCCTCTGCTTTCCCCAAACTAAGAAGGGGTAAGAGAAGCTACCACCTCCCTTTGATGAGTGCTTGTGGGAGAGGGAATGACAAACGAACGCAAAGACAACATCACTGATACACACCAAAGAGACTTCAGTTTGAAGCTGGAAACTGGTTCAAATTGAGTCCTCTTCTCCCTGGCTGTGATTTTTAATTAAGACACAAACTGAGCTGTTTCTTCCTTTTTTTTTCCTGCTGGCAGAATGATATAATATTACCTGCCTCTGATTCCTTCCTTTTTTTTTATGATTGCAAGGTGAAACAAAACAAAAGCATCTTTAGTATACTGAGCAAACTCCATGGATAGATTGCATATGATACTGGCCCATGCATTCATGCGTGGGTATAAATAACACACACACACACAGAGCATCCCTAATAATGTCATCATTAAGAATTCTCAGCAGTGCTTAGGGGATCTTTGCCCATCTGCCTTAGGATTATTTGCCACAATTCTATGAAGGAAGCGCAGTTTAAAAAAATGCTGAGCCCCTTTGCAGCCACTCAACATATAGGAAAAAAGAACATTCAAGCAATAGATTTATTCTGTGTGAGGTGGGTAGGTAGGTTGTGGGTACATTTGCTGAAAAAAATACATTGACGGTTTTCTATGACACAAAAAAATGATGGCTGGGAATTCCCAGAGTATAACAGAGACCGGGTTTCCCGTTTGACAAACATCAGTGAAAAATATGCTATTCTTGCCCATGGCACCACTCTTGCCTGAGTACCACAGGCTGTGGAGTCTGCTGTCTTCCTTGTGCACCTCAGCGTCTGCTCATGTGAGGAGCTTCCTGGTAGCTATAAAGCTTACGCAGGGGGTGAGTATGCTAGAACCCCAGGAACACTTCCTCGGCATAATAAGCCAATTGTGTCCACTCATTACAACCACAATGTTGAAGGCGATGTATGTCAAAGAATCTACGAGCAAATGGTATGGATTTGTGCACGTGCCTGTTTAAATACATCGTACAAAGCACAGATGCATCTATCTCCCACGATAGATACACATCGTTTGTGACTTTTTCTGAGAGGTGTGAACAAATGTCTGCTCACCCCAGATAAGGCGCTGATAGCAGACCAAAGAGACAATTCTACAGAAACATAGCTTGACCACGCAATAGAGTCACTGCGGCTGTTTACAGGAACACAGGTGCACAAGGGCAGCCGTGTCACCTGCCATGCCGAGCACAAAGGACAAATTACAAAAGCTGCACCTCTGGACCTCCCTGCACAGCACACGGGCAGCTCCACAAAGAGCCTTTTCTTCCCAGTGGTTGTTTATTCCATGTGTAACCTTGGAGATTGGCCATGTGAATCTTGTAACTTTCTGAGCTTCTTGAGTGTCCCGAGGCTTTTCCTGAAAAGATGTGAACTAATGTCTCTTCACTTCAGATAGGGCACCAACAACAGACCAAAGGAACATCCTACTAGTGAGCTAACCCATCCATTAGGTTCACTTAGAAAAGTATGGGTAAGGGGTCACTTACAGCACGGGCTACTGGGCTACTGAAAGACAACTGCGTCACTAAAAATCCCAGGCCTTAAGGGATACTTCCCTGGAGTTCCTGGGAACTCTTAACAACAGCCCACAGGTAAGGGAATCTCCACTCCTTAGTAGTTGTTATGCCTTAGCAGATTCCAGGAGGCGGAGCCTTGCAAGCCTTGTAAGTTTGAGGAACTTCCCTGGACTTGGGAAGCTTCCTGTTTACTGTCTGAGTCTGAAGGAGCCTCCCTCCAGGGCAGAATGCTCAGACTTAGAGGAAACTGTTAGGCAACACTGAGTCTTTTTGACCTTTCTTTGGGCTCTTGAGTCTTCTGAGCTTCCTCCCTCTCTCTGGGACAGAATGTTTCAACTGTCAGGAAACAACTATATAACCTAACTGTTGGGGAATCTATCAGTTATCTATTCTTTCAGTATCTTCATGATGCATTGCCTACTGTCTTTCCTACTGTGGGCAAAGGACCCAGAAGTCAAGAATAGGCTGTCCTTATTGGCATAGTCCTAAGGACTAACAAACTGCTTGGAATAATGAATATTAGTTAAATGAATAAATAGACCTGAGATAAACTTTTCTTTATTAAAACAGAATTTTCTCAATCATTGAGAACTAAGCTGTTTGGTTTTCTAAGAAAACTAAGTAAAATTTTGGAGATGCTTGGGACAGCTTCCTTCCGAGGTGCCTTTAGAAACTGGGAAGAGGGGGCTTGGGAGTAACTCAGTTGGTGAAGTGCTTACCACATAAGCATATGTCCAAACCCCAACATCCACGTAAAAAACCAGGTCTGTCAGAGTGCACCTCTAATTCCAATGCTGGGGAAGCTGAGGCAGGAGAACTCCCAGAGTTCACTGATCACCAGTCTAGCCAAACTGGTGTGCTCCCGTGTCAATGAGAGACTGCCTCAAAACAACAAAAGGAGGAGAATAATTGAGGAAGACATCTGGCATCCACCAATTCCCACCTCTTCATGCACACACAAAAATGTGCATCTCACACACACACCCAAACTTTAATAAATCAGGAAGGATGCTGTAGATGTATGTTCAGTCATGTTGGAAAAGTCACGTGAACAAAGTGCATGGAACATCTGTGCCAGAATCAACAAGGAGGCATAAAATTTAGCTTCCTCATCCCCATGGCTAGAAGTTTTCATCTTGACAGATTTGAGGTGTGGTCCTGGGGTCTGTAGTCATGAAACACGCTATGGGTGACGAGTGTATCTTTAGGTATAGAAACTAGAAGATAAGGGGATCACAGGCACCGTCAGTTGGGTCTACTTTGCAAATAAGTCCTTCTCTGCCTGGATTCAGGTTAGAAAAAGCCTACCTGTCTAAGCTCAAGATGAATGAGATACTGAGCACTTGGCTTGATTCCTCTGGTTTTAAGTACTTGAGATTATAAAGTGGATTTAAGCCTCCAAAGGGATCATGAGTTCATTCTTTCTTTGGGGCTTTTAGATGAAAAAGCCTTCTGTAGGGCCCAGAGCAAATGCTGGGATAGAAGAAAAGAGGTTGGGATTAGAACTTAAGGTGAAAATAGTGATGAAAAGTAAAAGGCTCAAAGAAATTGCAGAATGATGAGGAGTAGAACTTTCTTATTGTTATTCCCAGGGAGTCAGTAGAAGACTGACCAACATTTAAATACTGTACATTCTGGGCTCTCCGCTTTGTATGCAATGAAGGGATGCTGTTCTTCAAATGTTGCCCAAGATGAAGTTCAGGGCTGGTGACAGATGATTCCTGTAAATAAATCAGTCTGCTCTCCTTCATTGCCACCAATTAGCAATTACCAGCATAGACACAAGACAAGTCCTGGGCATGTCGCTCTTGTATTTTTGGTATGGGTTCATGAAACATAAGTATTGAGACATTCGATCAGCATTCCTTGGAAAAGGACTTCTCAAATCTTTCTGTTATATAAACTAAATGCACATGGGAATTAACATAATCCTCAGCCTCCATAATTTATACTTCATGGTATCAATAACACAAATTCTTTAGCTACAACACAGCCCTGTCACTGTCTCCCTGCTCCTCTGCGCCCTCCCCTGTGCCCTCCCGCCGTCTCCCTGGCCACAGCACTGCTCCCACAATGCAGTCCTACCTTTCTTTAAAGTTACTAACATTATTCCTGCCTCAGAACCTCCACACTGCCCATTCTCTGTGCCTACTTGATCATTGGCCAATGGCTGCATGAATTAACTCCTTACTTTCTGTTTTCCATTCAAATCTTATTGTCCCAAGGTCTACTCTCACTTCTCTATTCAAAAATGCTAACCCACAGCAGAGATATCTCAGTCAGTAAGGTACCTTCTGAGCAAACTTGGGGCCTTGACCTCAAGAAAAAAAAATAACTGGGCATAGTGGTGCGCACTTGCAATCCCAGTGCTGCGGAGGTGGAGACAAGAGGACCCTCTTGACTATTGAGCTACCTCAGGAACTTAAGGCAGCACCAAGACATCATACAGAACCCATAAACAATCACAGAAAGAGTGAGTGGGTGTTTTTGAGAACTTCCTTTACCAACAACAGTTTATTTAAATCTCACCACAGTTCCACAGGGTAGATAAGGTTATGATCACTGATTTACAAACAAGAGAACGAAATGGTAAAGACATTGGGTACGAACTCTGGGCTATTAGTCACTCAGGCCTGTTCCCATAGTCACCAGGATAGACGGACCTGAGGGAGGAGACACATGGAACAGCAGGCTAAGAAGGACCAGGGTTGGAAAACTAGGAGAGTGTGTGTGTAAATCCTCCCCTTTGTCAGCCCATTCGTTCCTAGGACTGCTACAACAGCCAATGACCACAAATGTGGTGGTTTAAAACAAAAAAGGTCTTCTGCAAGAGGCCGGAGCCCTGAAGTCTGAAATCAGGGCATCAGAAGTTTCTTTTCAGTCCTGAAATTGAAGCCTGCCAACCTCTTCCTCCTTTCTGGTAGCTTCCAACTGTGCTCAGTGCTGTTGTGCAATATTGGTTTAAGATGTGCTACATTCATTGATGTGGAGGAATATTTGTTTCATGATGCAAAGGTATGTTGCATTCTTTTATGTTGCAGTTGCTTAACTCTGTGAAGCTGTGTTACTTTGCCTGCCTAAAACAGCTGATTGGGCTAATTAAAGAACTTAACAACTAATAACTAGGCAGAAGAGAGATTGGTGGGGCTGCCAGTCAGAGAGAATAAATAGGAGAAGAGAGGAAGAATCAAAAAAAGGAGAAGAGGAGGATAGCAGGGGCCAGTCACCCAGCCACACAGTCAGCCATGAAGTAAGAAGGAAAGAGAGGTATCTAGAACAGAGAAAGGTAAAAGCACATAGGCAGAAAGTAGACAGAATAATTTATGTTAAGAAAAACTGTCTAGAAAGAAACCAAACTAAGGCCAGGCATTCATAAGTATGAATAAGTCTCTGTGTATTTAACTGGAGCTGGGTGGCAGGCCTCCAAAGAATAAAGAGTAAAACAAAATTCAACCACATGGTGTTCTGTGGTTTATTACTCCCAATGGTGCTGCATCCTCACACAGACTTCTTCACCCTGTCTCCAAGTCCTTGCTTCTTCCTAAAAGGTCACTCAGCACACCCTGATCCAGCCTGATTTCATTGATTAACTGCATCTGCAAAGATCTTATTTTGATGCGTCACTGTTTCGGAGGGACATTATTCAACATATCCCATTTTTCTGGACAGAATCCTTATACCAGGATTGAAGGAGCCTTGGAAAGACTTCTGGTCAACTTCCCTCCCATGAGGCACTGGAATCCAATCTACAGCAATAGCATCAGAAATTGGTCCATTTCATGTTGAATTACTTTCAAGATTGGAATGTCAAGGAGACCCACCCCTTTGCTGTACAGCTGTATAATTGATTCACATTTATGATGAATGTATGGTATACAGAATAGCAGGCTTTCAGTGATGCCATGAACTAAATAACACCTCATGTGTTACATTGCATGCCAAGGAAGTTTGCAAATGTGATGAAAAGCTTATGAACCTTCATGTAGGGAAACCATACTTGGTTATTTGTGTGGACCCAATTGGTTCGTGTTGTATCCTTCAAAGAGATTCTCCATGCACAAGCAAAGCTGTGGCTGGACAGAGAGATGCTGCGTTACTGCTATGGGCAGAGGAAGCAACAAGTCAAAATATGTCATTTCTCAATGTTGGAGAAATAAGAGAAAAAACATGTTAGAGACATGAGGACATCTTGACTCTGGTCCAATGAGATCCATAGCAAACTTCTGATCTACAGAACTAAAGGCTAAATAAATAGGTGCTATTTAAGCAATTAAAATGGGAAGAAGTTGTTACAATTATGAGATTTAATCAACAGTAAGAATCAATGTCCTAGTAACTTTCCCCAGTGCTTTAGATCTGTTCTTGGAGTAAACAACCTTCCTCTACTTTCTCGCCCCTTTGGCAGACGTTCAGCTGCTGGCTTTGCATCTCGAGCCCCCTAAATCCTCAGTGTGCTATTTATTCGTAAGTTAGTCACCATTTTTGACGGTCAGTTCTCAGGTCTCTCCTGATTGTAAGGCATTATATTTTGGTCCTCATCCTGACCCAGAAAACATGTTGCCCCGAACCAACTGCAGAGTGCAATGTGGGGAAGCAGCTTCAGGAAATACCCCAGCTGCCTCTCTCACCTTCCATCCCGACCCCATGTAAGTTGAACCCCCTGTGTTTTCTAGAAGCCTCATTGTTGGCTACTGGCAATATCTGAGATTTGCAGGCAAAATGACCTGAGTATGAACTCTGACATTTCCATTCCCTGGCTACATGATCTTGAGGAAATTAATTAGCATTTTGTATCTTGAACACCTGATTCATCTACAGAAACAAGAATGAAGTTTATAAGTTATAAGAAAACAAGATAATATCACTGAAAACATAAGGCATTAGAATGTGTTGGTTTCCTCCTTTTCCCAGTTCTTAACTTTGTATTTCCATTTATGCAGACAGAATTCGAGCTAACTCTTTGGGCAATGATATTATATCCCAGGCTTTCGTTAAGTTTACCTAGAAGCCTTAGGGTCTTTTACCACTGTTTTGTCAAGCTACCTTTCTTTTAGTCTGTATTGGGAAGTTGTTGATTTTATGCTAATTTGATCTTCTAGTACCTTGGGGATTCAGAACCTCTCATCCAGCATCTTAGTTAGTCCACCTAACTTCAAGTCATGTGTGCCTCTTGAATATTTCATTAAATACTAACAATGCCTGGCTCAGCATCATCTGCACATATTACAGTCATGATGTAATCCTGAGGTCATTGCTTTTGCATTCCAGAGTTTACAAAGCAACTTTCCAATGGCCACTGCCTCCAGGAGTCCCCGGAAGCTGCAGAGTCCTTTCTGGCCAGTCCACAAGCGGGCTCTCCCCTACTCTAGAAGCAGATTGTGTCTCTTGGGAGAGCTGCGGAAGTGCAGATGGTCACAGCTATCCTTCACCTTTCATGCCTACTCCAGGCTTACATTACTTCCTGGTGTAGTTCTCCTTCAAAATTACAGATGCTAGATGGGGGGTGTGACTGACTGGGTAAAGGTGCTTGCTGAATAAGCTAACAACCTGAGTTTGGATCCCCAGTAGCCATAGAAAAAGCTGTATGCAATAGTTTAAACTTCTGTGATCCTACCTCACCTTTGGGAATTGGAGACAGAGGTAAGAGAACTTCTAAAATTTAACAGGCAACTTCACAGAGACCCTGTCTCAAACACAAAAAAGATGAGGATCAACACACAAAAGTTGTCCCCTGACCTGAATAACCATGCACTATGGCACACACACAGTTTTGCACACACACAGAGATATACACACATACACACAAACATATACACACATACACACAAACATATACACGCATACACACAAACGTATACACACATGCATTCACACACACAAATTACAGGTGCGAAGCACATACTAGGGACTGTCTGTGTCCTGCTACCACATCAATATTGAGCTTGAACAGGAGACTTAGCAGCTGAGGTTCTGTTCTTGCTCAAACCCTCAATGGTAAAAGCCCATTGTTCTATCATCTGAAATCTTTTTGGTTTCTTTGCAAGTTGCTCTTGAAACCCCATTCCCGTGGGTGCTGACTATCATTGTTTACCCAATACTTGGGTGCCACGAAATCAAAATGCTGAAGGACAGAGCATGTACAATTGACTTTGTTTCCAGCTCTTCAGACATGACCTTGGACCATCACCCCCAACTCCTCATCTCCAAAAATAGCAATGGGGAAGATGAAGAATTTCTCTTAGTCTCAAAGAAGAAAAAGACTTTGGGGTAGAGGAGGGGTTGAAAAACTTACAAAGTTGAAGAACTGTATTTTCTGAGGCCTTGAGAAAAATATTTCTCAATTAGGAATCATGGTTACCTTTTCTTCTCTTCTCTGTGATTCCCTTTACTTGGATTCTGACCATAGAAGCACACTCACAAATATAGCTCAGAGTCTTAGCCCTGGAGACTCTCTGAGTTGGGATCTCAGCTCTCTTTGAGCCTTAATTTCCTCATTTATAAGATGAAATAGTGAAAGGTTGGAATGATAGGTCAGGCCACAAAGTGCTTGCTATACAAATGTGAAGATATGCATGCAATTCCCAGAATCCATGTTAAAAAGCTGGGCATGGTGGCATGCACTTGCAATCCCAGCACTGGGGGAGCAGGTACAGGAGAACCCTGGAGTTTATGGTCTAGCAAATCTAGCTAAGTTGGGAAGTTCCAGGTTATGTCTCAAAATGCTGCTGCTAATGAGGATGTGGACGACTCATGGGCAATAATACCAAGGGACAAGGGACTGACCTCTGGCCTCCATACATATGTACACAAGCACACACAAACAAATTCACATGAAAATCTGATAAAATGTTATGGGAACTGAATGATAATTCAGCAAGAAAATGCCCATAAACTGCTTGGTTTGGGGTACAGAAATTAGCACATTCCAATTGAGATTAGCCACTGCGAATATGTTCCTCCATTGAAAAGACCCAAATTGTGCCTGCCTAAAATACTGCTCAGATCAACACCGTAGAATCCAGGCAACCCACAATGGAGCATCCAGCCATGGAGGTAATACCAGAATACGAATGGAACAGCACACACACACACACACACACACACACGTACACACACATCAGACCACAGAGCAAGATCCTATCACCTACATGTAGATATAAGGTTAATAAAACCAAAGTCTATATAACATAAAGGGCAGATTTTTCTCCATTGACTCAAAGTTAACCCGTTAGAAAAAGACAGTGACCTAAATTGTTTAACTCCATTACCCAGATACACCTAAGACAAGCACTGTAGATGTTCTGGGGGCATAGTCTTCAGTTGAGTCACTGTGTTTGGACAACAGACAATAGTAAGAAACATTTTTTGTTTTGTAAATCTCAGCACAAGGGTGGGTTTGAGAAAAGAACACAAACAAAGTGGACAGAAAACACAGCTTCCCTTTGTCCACCTGTCGGACCTGGCACTAAGGTTTGGCCACCCTTCGGGAACCTCTGCGCCTGGGCTGGGCTAACTTGGCCCAGTCCATTTAAGAATATTTTATTTGATTGCAGAGCAAAATGCTTTTGAAAAGCGGGGCTATTATCCTTGAAATAGAAAAATTAAAAAAATTTGAAAAGCACCTTTGAAGTCAGCTATCCAGATGAAACCTGTGACATCAGAGAGATGGCAGATAAATGGGAGGACAGAACAAGGCAACCATTGACTGCCAGGCAGCCCAGGCTGATGCCACACTTTAGGACCTACCAATATAAGTCAAAGATGAAAGATGCTCTGGGCAGCCTGCCTGACCCCTGTACCTCTGTTATCTTCACTGATTGCACAGTGTTTGGCTCCGAACAATCCCTCACTGTCTGCCTGCGCAGGTGAATCTTACCAGAACAGGGGCTTGGGTGGCTTGGCCAGGTTACGTGAATGCCATGCATAGCATAGGGGGCCAGAGGAAGGCTGGCTTGCATGAAGCACTGTCTTTATTATTCCTCTTATCCCTTGGATACTGGGGACAGGGCAGCTAAGTGCAAACTGAGGGCAGTGAAGAAGAGTGGGGTGTGTGTGTTGACAGACAGGCAGCTCTCTCTCTTCTGTTGAAAGAACAGCAGAGCCAGAAAGCAAGCCCCAGCTGCCACCTTGCCCCTGAATATTTACACACAATGTATGATCGCTCTGTCACAGCAAGGAAGCCTCAGACAAGCCTGGGTTTAGTTCTTGCATCCTTGAATGTGTAAGAGTCAGTTGCTCAAAGAATTCATCTACTAAGGACACTCATCAGCAGTCCCTGGCCCCAAACAGGCACCAGAAACACCTGGGACCCCTGTTAAAACATTCTTTGCCCCTCCCTGAGTGTGTGACCCAGGAACTGCTCTTTTCTATCTCTCAGCTGTGGCTGCTGCTCCCGGTTTTGGGCCCACACTTCAGGGTACTCTCTAGGGTAGAGATCAGTCTTCCACAAATCCTCATCACAGTAAGGGAAACACATGATCTAAGGGAGTCAGAGGTGCACTCCCAGAGGTGAGGGTCTACGAATGAGGAGCAGAGTAGGACAAAAGGAGACCAGGTAAAGTTTGCGGCTGTCAAACAAACCCTACAGAACATCTGGGAAAGGAGCAGAATGCATTTGCCATTTTAGCAAAAAATAAAATAAAATAATAAATAAAATAAAAATACCTTTGGATGCCATCACGAACTGGCAAGATGAGGAGCAATTCAGAAAAGAAACTTGGCAAAGAATGCTTCTCGGTGTTTAGAAAGTACTTTCAGGACAGAAGCACAGCAGCTTTGTGCTTCCAGAAAATGAAAATGGAGATGCGCGTGGAAATCCATAAGATGGATGGTGAGCAAACGTGGGTGGGGACGCAAGTGCAAGAGAAAGGCAAAGACAGCGTCCATACTATTGGGTAAGAGAGACAGAGCAACCTTGACCCCGGTTTCCTCGAGAGTCTGACTGAGATACCTGTGGCAATTGGGTCTCTGGAGGTCCACAAGTCTTCCTCTGTGGTAATACTTCACCTCCCTTGTTTTGCCTTCACTAATCTATGCGGTCCTAGGGCTTCTTTCAGATTACAGGAAGTTGAACAGAAAAGGAAAATTCACTTGAACTGCTATTGACTTGGTTGCTCATGTCTACTTTTTATGAGTTTGCCTTCATTCACTCATTCATTCTTTCATTCATTAAACGTCATTGAATGTCTCTCGTGTTCCCAATAAGATGTAGGTCTACAAATAGGGTAGCTACAGATGCCTCTAACACCATCTACAGTGGGGATACGGGGACACTATCTTCAAAGTGGTGTGATAACATCATTAGGGGGTAGCTTGTGACACCATCTTTGAAGGGGTATCCTATGACATCATCTACAAAATGAGGAGCCTGCAAGACCAACTGCAAGGGGGTAGCCTGTGACAGCATCTTCAAAGGGGGTAGCTTGTGATGCTATATCTGCCTTACAAGAGACAAGAAAGAAATCCTTCATTTTTATATTTCAAAGTTAACTTTTGATTTAAGAATCCATGCATAAATTTTAAGCCATGCAGAACAATATTTTGTAAACAGAGAAACACACCAAAATCTAGAACAGTGACTTGTTCTGGGTTTTGATGCTAAGGAGAAAAGGAAAGACAGGCTTAACTTTATCTCCAGTGACCTCAGGTTCTTTTAGACAAACACATGAAAAGTACGTCTCGATTTATCTTTCTATACAACAAATACAACAGTGTTTGCAATATTTTTTGTGTGTTCCTATTATCTAAACTTTCTTTGGATTCAAAATGACCTACAGAGTGAGTTCCAGGACAGCCAAGACTACACAGAAAAACAATCTTGAGAAACAAACAAACTAACAAACAAACAAACAGAAAAGCATACACTGACTGAGATCTAACATGATAACTCTCAAAATAGCAAGACTGTAAAAAGCTAACAAGCATTTCATTAGGAACGTCTCTTTCCTGGAGCGTAAGGGTGAATGATATATCCCGAGCTGAACAACATTAAACCGTTTTTCAAGAGCTGAGGAAGAATGTTGCACTGCCAAACACCCAGGAATAGAGCTGCCCAGGAAGCCATCTGGAGCCAGAGGTGTGCAGGAATACTGTCTGGGGGAGAGAATCCCTCCCTCCCATCCCGTATCTTCACACATCTCATCATAGATTTTGTATATCATTTTTTGTGTGTATGCATATATGTATGCAAACCATTTACATGAAGGAGGTTTGGAGGTCAGAAGAGCCATTGGATATCTAGAAATGAATCGCCATGTAGGTGCTGGGCATGAATCCAGGTCCTCTGCATGCAAAGGAAGTTCTCTTTTCTCCATTTTAAAATACTTTAAGTACAATATATTTTAATCATGTTTTCCCTCCTCCAACAGAAGGTAGACAAGAAGGGGCATGGCATATCAAAGGAATGATGTGTGGTTTTGCTAGGCCAGATGAGAGAGCTTGACCCACTTTGAGAAAGTGTTGAAGGCATCCCTAAGGAGCTCTGACATCATCTTCCAGATGACCATAAGCTGACTTTGTGCCGTACTTGTCCGTCTGTGCAATCCACACTTACAGACCAAATGGCGTGGGCCAAAACCAGCGTGACTTACAACGTCAGAAGTCAGAGAGTCCGTCATTGTTCTTCAGCTTCATTGTCCATAGAAAGACCCCATGAAACTAGGTAATAGCACACAAACAGGAAATGTTGGAATAGAATTCTGAATAAGAAAAATGCAGACCAGATGATGTTGCAGTCAGATCCCCTGGGACACACTTCTTAGAATAAAAGCTTTGTGGAGCTGAACTGCTTAAGCTGAGTCTTCAAAGCACCAGAAGCTGAGATAATCATTCAGTGGGTAAAGCGCTTGCTATGCACAAGGACCTGTGTTCAGATCTCCAGCTCCGGCTTGAAAAGCCAGACAAAGAACAATAGAGAAAAACACTGTCATCAACCTCTGGCTTCCACACACCCATACACACGTGCATGGATTAGCACTTACACACACACACTCTCTCTCTCTAAAACATAAGAAGAGAAAGAAATGGGTAGAGAGCTGGGCTTGGTGACGCACACCTGTAATCTCAGCACTCAGGATATTTAGATTTCAGAGACTTCCTGGACTTCAGGGCAGTCTGGGCTATTTACCAAGACTCCATCTCGAAAAATGAAAGGTGTAATTCACAGATCCCTGTCTAGCATCACTGTGGCCTGAGCGTCAATCTCGAGTACCACCAATATGAACGAAGAAGAGAGGGAAAGTGAGAGGAAGGGGAGAGAAATGAAATGGGCAGGCAGCTTGGCAGAAGGCTCGACGCTGCTCTCTGTGGCCATGCAGCCCACTCCTCCTCTTCTCTCCCATGGACCACACATCAAAACTGGATGGAAGAATAGCTAAACGAAGGAAGGAACAAAGAAGAAAACAAAATATGGAGTAAGGAAGAGAGAGAGAGAGAGATCAGTTCAGAGGAAGGAAAAGAAAGCAGAGAGCCAGGACAGAAGGGAGAGGGCATGGTGAAACGACACTGAGAAGAGATAGCGAAGAGGTTGTCCAAGGTTGACAGGAGCCTGTGTGGGCTCCCACACTGCAGCTACCCCGTAACCCAGGAAGAAGAGGCCCATTTTTATCATCTTCACTTCATTCTTGAAACTCCCCAGCTGTAACATCTACCTGGTTCCCACTGTTCAGGCTTTCAGGCGCAAATGTTCCCCAATGTTGAGATGCTCTCCTGAGGCATGTCCCCACAACCTCATATCCAGCATCACTCATGAGTACAGGAGTAAGCAGGGCTCATTGAGCAGAGGGTCTTGGAGAGAGGTGTATCCATCAGTTCAAAAGCTGTTGATGGCCGCTATTCCACAAGGCAAAAGAGAAGGAACCATAAAAGTAAACCCTCTTGGAAAACATATCCTACATTAAATCCAACCCTGGCTGCTCTGTAAAGGGGGGTGGGGAGAGGAAACAGCTAGGGTCTTAGTGCTCAGTAAACAATCCGTCTGTGTAGCAAGGAGACACATCAGAGTCATTGAGTCCGTCTCCCCAGGGAGTTAAGAAGTAGATGTTAACTTAGGCTGTGGTGTGTTCCACCAAGCACCACCTCCCATGTCTTAGCACTCCCTCCTCCCGCCTGAGCAAGACCTGCTCTGCCCTGGGTCCCTGAACTAAAGTGACTTGGTGGTGATAAGGAGTAAGCACACACACACACTGCCACATGGGACATCTTTCCTGTCAATCTATTTTTTTCTTATTCCAAGAGTTGTGGAGCTCCAGCATGACTGTTCGTGTGGTTGGATTCCAGGTCATCAAGGTGCCCTGTGTAATTTAGGAACCTCTTTGATTATACAGGGGAATAGAATAGCTTGACTTGTTCCCCAGCAGATGTCTGCTTGAAGCCCTTTCCCTGTGATTATGACTTTATTTGGTCAAAAGGAGAGTAACCCGAGAAAGCTGGTCCAGGAATGAAGAACAGAAAGGCAGCCACAAGATGAATTTTTGAACTCTCCAGACTGCATACTTGGCTATACAATCCCCCACACCAACCTTATTATTAAGCATAATTATCAGCCTCAGCCACAGGCTGTGAGGCCCCTAGAGGACCCGAGCCTGCTACTGTAGGTAAAGTGGCACTTTTTCCCATACAACCATCCTGTCAACCGAAAGGTCACAAGTCCTAGGGTAATCACTGGGTCCGGGTGGGTCTAAATGACAAAAATGGTGGACCCAGAAGAATGCAAGCCAGCCCTCATGAGAACCTTAAAAAAAAAAAAAGTGAAACTGTTTAATACAGCTTCATCTTTTCCAAGTGTTAACTCTCGGGGAATTCTTAAAACTTCTCCTGCCTCCTGTAAGGGCTGCATCAGCTTCAGCAGGATTCACTTGACCGAAGGGTGAAAATGAGTGTGGGTTTCAGAAAATATCGTCCCTATTTTCTATAAGCCAGACTCAACAAAATCAGATAAACTCTTGGCAATTGGCTGATGCCATCCAGCTGTGAAAAACATGCACCTTTCTAGGCTATCAAATAGTATCTCAGCAAGAGCTCACAGATTGTCCCATCCAACTATTTAAAGAGGGCCAACGAGTTGGCTCAGCAGGTTAAAGCACTTGCCATCAAATCTGATGACCTGAGTTTAATTCCCTAAATTGTCCTCTGACCTATAATATGGCCCATGACATGAGCACACATGCACACACATACACACACACACACTCAAATAAATAAATTGAACTATAATAAAGTTTTCAAAGAATCGAAAGAGTGGACGCATGTGTTGCTTTAGGGGAGAAGAAGGGCTAGGGGAAGAGAGTGAACAAACACTCCAAGAACAAGATGCTCCCTTGGTGATTAATGTCGTATTTTAAGCATTTATCATCACAGCACAGTTCATATATAATGTATCAAGGCTCCACTTCAAATGACCAATGTCTCCTGAGACTCAAAGAAAACTCTAAGCTGTAGGATCCCGTAATTTTCTTTTACATTACATTCTTCTAACCATGACAACATAGAGTAGATACTCCAGTCCCTAAAGGGAGCGATGTGGATACAGTAAGACAAGATTACACCTGAGCAAGATCAGGACAACCTAGTCGGGGAAACTCCAGGCTCTCAGCTCAATGACAGCATCCTGGGCTTGTGTTGGTCCGATGAGAGCTCCCCTGGGCTTTATTAAGCTTTTTCTTGAAGCCTTGCTTCCTGTAGCACACAGGGTCTTTCTCTCTGGCAGGTTACGCTCAGTGCTTGCAAATGTCTTGAGAAGATATTCCCCATCTCAGTATCTCCACTGTCCCGTGGTCTCTATTACAACTTAGGCTTCATGCAATGACCTCGGAGGAGCTCTCTGAATAAATAAATAAATAAATAAATAAATAAATAAATAAATAAATAAAACAAAAAAATAAAAATATTAAAAAAAGAAAGAAAGAAAAAATGCTCAGGCAAATAGGATACTTTTGAATCATTAGGTCTGGTTGCAACATTGATATTAGTTAAAAGTGGCCGAAAGGGGGCTAGAAAGACAGCTCTGTGATTAAGCACTTAGTGCTCTTGCAGAGAACCTTGACTCTGTCCCCAACACCCACATAGTGACTCACAACCACCCGTAGTTGTAGCTCTAGAGAATATGACTCCCTTCTTTCCCTTGCTGGCTTCTGCACACACAGAGAGTACATATAGCCCCACCACACACACATATACATGAACTGAAAAGAATTTAAAATGGCAAAAATTTAAAAATTCATGTTTTTTTTTTAAAAGGCTTGGTGGTTCCCCCAAACTAAAACACACTTACATATGACCAGAAAGTCCACATATATATTCAAAAGTACAGGCAGCAGGTGCTGGCACAGAATCCTATGCATGAATCCCATGATGCACTAGTCACAGCAGCCAAAAGCTGGGCTGATTCAAGTCTCCATCAACAAACGAATGAGCTGACAAAATGTACTACACCCATGAACAAAAGCATGAAGCCATAAAAAGGAAGGGTGTTGATACGTGCTACAGGGTGGGGGAAACTTGAAACATGATGCTAAATGAACCAGATGCATGAGGTCACATCACAGATGATTCCATTTATATGGATTTCCCTGAACAGATATCGCAGAGAGCCCAAATGCAGATTGGTGGTTTCCAGGAATGGACGCCGAGGGTGAGCGTGAGGCATGACGTGTAAGAGGCATAAGCTTTCTCGCACTTGAGCAAGATACCAGTGCATGGCAGTGGAAATAGACTACCCAATGCTATACCCCATACCAATGTATGACCTCAAATGCTTAGTGCTCTCTTATGTGCATGTCATTTCCCTGAAACAAATTCACTTCGTTCTCACTAGCTACCTGAGGGTTCACATCCTTGTAGAAAGTCTACTGGAGAGCATCAGTTTACCAGAATGGGGGTGCAAATAGCAGGAGATAGAGCTTGGTTCCCGTGGGCGTGGCACTTCACAAAGGTTCTGTATTCAAATTTGTAAATCTTGATCTTCCTTAGGGAGCAAGCATACTCGGGTCTATATTTGCAACAGATGCCCACCAGAGGGCAATCTACACACCCGAATACAGAAACCTGATCCCAAGGAGAGGCTAAGAGCTTCTAAGATTATTTTTAGCAGCCAGAGCTGAGTTAGCGCTAAAAGCAGTGTATGGAAAGCCAACACTGATATGATAGACTCAAAGTGAATCTAGCACCCGCATCTGTGGGATTGCTTCTAGTTTGGGGAAATTTTCTCTCTCGGCTATGTAGGTTCCTAACTCAATAAGAACTGTTGAGTGTGTAGAAAATTTAAACTAAAATGGTTCAATCTGTTCTAGGGTACTGGAAAAGAGAGATACGTGCTGCTTTCACAGGAAAAAGAATGTGAACAATGTACACACACACACACACACACACACACACACGGGTAGCTAGCGTACATATGGGCAGATACACGAAAATGAACCAAATGGAAGTCAAGGTGCTGTGGCCTGGGGGTTGCTATCTCTGCCCCCCTCCCGCCCCAACTTTGTTAACATCTTTTCCTCTAAGCAACTGTTGATGGCTTCATCACTGATGGCCCGTGTCACCACTAAATATTCAGGATAAATTCAAATTCTGCACTTCCAAGTGGTCACGCTCTAATGAAGGCAGAGCAGCTCACCAAGGAAACTGCTTATGGGATGGGAACTAATTCCAAAGCACAATAAAAACATTTGAAAACCATCATCTTTTCTGGGACTGTGGCCAGCATAAGCGTGTACACTGCTGGAATTTTCAGAATCACTTCAAACGGTTATTGCAGCCAGATCGATGAGTAGGGGTGCGGCCTGGCTCTGACTTCTCTGCTGTTTTTGATAAAGCAAATAACAAAACCCAGTCTGCCAGTTTTGTATCTGCAGAATCCCACCCTACAGGACCCAGTGGCTGCCTCTACCATTTGGTGCTTGGGGGACTAAAATGCATTTCCTTTTCTTCTGCATTTGGAAGTGTTTTGGGTTAAAATATAAGTGCAGTCATCCCAGCTACTCAGGAGACTTAGACAACAGGGAGGATCACAAGTTCAAGGCCTGTCTGGGCTACCGGGTGAGTTCAAGGCTAAGCCTGGACCACCTAGTGAGATCCTATTGATAATAAACAAACAGATAAATAATAAATGAATAAATAAACAAAGAGGGCAAAGGTCTACAAGTAAATTTAATTAATTAATTAATTGCCTTAGTTCTTGAAGAACCATTCCTATAGGTCCTCAGGAATGACCCGATGGTTGCTCACGGGAACATGAAGAATATGTCCCCTACTTCCTTTTCAATCTTTCCCTCCTAACGGTCATTCCCAACCCCGAGATTGATTTATTTTTTAAATTTAGAGCATTCTTACCAAATTTCCAGCTCTTTGGAAAAATCAGTCACAACACCACTCTGGCCTTAGGTTATTATAGCTGCTAAGAATGGGGAGGGGGCCATACAATGGGTGAAGGGGGTAGAATTTATTTATTCAGCTGAATTTGAAAGCAGGTGTTTTAAAGCTGATTCTTTTGCTGTCTTATAAGTTTTACAAGTTTTGTAGACATGTGCATTCCGAGTTACTATTTCAGCTGGGATATATTTCAGATCCCTGAAACACAAGACCAAAATGACACTAAATTCTCAAAGGACAAGACCCTCTCATTTGACCCAAATGACATGAAATGCTTCCCTTGCCCCAAAACATATGTGACTGGTGCCATAGCTGTTTGGTAGATCTTTTGTCTACTGTGAATAATAAGCTGGGTTCCAGACGCACCACACACACACACACACACACACACACATTACCTAGAATCACTGACACACAAGACAAGCAGCTAGAATGTGCTAGAACTCAGAGAACTGGGGCAAACTTACACAGTATCATATCTCTTTAAGGTATTTACAAAATAGTCAACTAGAAGCACAATTTCACAGATCCAGGAGATCCACAATACAGATATACACACACATTACAGACACATCCATATGTACACATATGCAGATAGATACACATACACACACACACAAGCACACACATATCAGTTTGGGAAACCATGAAAGAAAAACAAATGTGTAAACTGGCCTATTAGCTTTACAGACTCTCAACATTTGATTCGGGACCCAGTATGGGTGTGCACAGCAAATACTCGGAAGAACAGGAGTTGAAAGTGAGTATCCAGGTTCCTGGAGACCCTACAGTTCCTCCTACCTGCCTCAAGCCTCCATGCCTCTCGCAACTTTCCTTGCAGAATTGCTGAATGACTAGAAAGGCTAAGAGACTTAAGAGCTCACATCTCCTGAAAGCTCATTCAAGAATGGGCAGGAGTTTGCAAACCAAGCCCCTCGCCTTGAGGTAGCACAAGGTCTGTGAAGTACTTTAAGGCCCAGAGTGCCCTGCCGTGGGTAGGCACTGTCTTCACCTGAAACTGTTCTGTCTTAATTTCTTCCTTCCTTGTTCTTGCTCTTCTCTTCTGGCTTTTGTGGCAGCTTTTCTTTCATAAATTTATAAAGTCCTCGCCAAGGATCTGCTTCTGGTGAACTCAATACAAAGAACCCCACTTTACTTTGTAACTCAGGGGGTCCACTCATCTGGATATTCGGTTTTATTCATTATCTACTCAACAGACTTGCACTAGGTTCCTATGATGTCTCCGTACATACTAAAATCCTTTGGCCTTAGATGGCTGGTATTTGCCCAGTTGGAAGAATTAGATGGTTTCTTTCCCAGGTAAACTCCAGTCAGCTTTCTGGCAGATTAAACACAGGATCTTCCTTTGGGAAATGTGACATGTAGAACTAGATTCAGCACACATGGCCTCACTCTCAAGTCTGCACACACTCCCCAAGCTAGAGTGCCTAGGTGCATTTCTTTCAATTGGTCATCTTACTGCTGCACGTGCGTTGCATCCTGAACAACATCTCAAGGAGTTTAATAGAAAATGCCCTGGATGTGGGCTCCGAGTCCTGAGTTCTTATTGATCGCCATAAAGTGAGGAGAAACCAGAGGGGACACCTGGTGATTAAAATACATCCTTGGTAAACACAGGTAAGGCAAAGTCAATTTGATGGAGCAAGTACAAGGTTGGTCACTTGACAATTCTGGGAAAGGTTTTTGGAACAGTGTGGGGACATAGTCTCTCCAAGGAGCCCAAAGTTCATTCCCAGATGGGTCTCCATCCATCTCCAAATAGCCCTGTAGAGCAGAGAGTGTCTCAGAAATTCACTGTGTGTTTCTAAAAGGTATGTCTGCCCGATATTGAAATAGTTAGTCAGTTTCTATAACTAATCAGTCTGTTCTGGTGTTTTTCCTCACAGGAGACAATGATCCAAGTGTTTTGAGGCTGGATTGACTAGTGGCAAAAAAAAAAAGTCTGGAGCTGGAAATTGAGGCAGGAGATATGCTTTCTAGTTAACTCTTTACTGCCTCTCATCTCAGATGAACACACATTCATAGAGCATCCTTGTGAGATGTCTAATGTGATGGGATTATAGCTGAGACAGGCTAGTCAAGATATGGAGCAGGCCTGATGGCTACTACTCAGACGGACAAAGTACACACAGTGTCACTTACTCCTGCCTAAAGCCAAGCATTTGAAACTCCGCTTCACCAAGGAAGATGGTTAAACAAAGAAACAAAATCCTTATTCCTATTAGTCCTGATGGAAAGAATTGAGAACAAAGAGACTGAAATTTTAGATGAGTTGGAATGTGCATGCATATCTGCATTCTGGCCACATCCCTAAAGGTTAGGAAGGCCTGTTGAGAGTCTAAAGTTTATCCAACGGCAGTTGTCTGGCACTGGTGGCCAATGGAAAGCAGAAGCCTTATTTCCAGGGAAAGGGGTGTGTGTGTGTGTGTGTGTGTGTGTGTGTGTGTGGTAGCTGTGTGTAAACCCTGAACAACCACAGCTAGTGCCAAATGTGATGCTAATCAAATAGCAGCAAATAGCCAGAGGGTTGGCAAGGGTTCAAAACAAGAGACTCGCTGTACAAAGGGTTAGGCCACCAAGGTCTATAAAGAAAAATCAGGGTTTCCAATGACTGGAGGGAGACTGAAGAGCTCTGGATCTAGCCCAGGGGGTTCACAGCCTGGTTTCTCCTCTGAGGAGGCCCTCTGAAGTGCTAGCCCTGGCTTGTTAGAGTAGAGGGGCATGAACAGCTGTGTACATACCCCCAACATCTGCATCTCAGGACAGCCTCCGTGGTGTATTGTTGACCTTTGCTACCTGACCCTCTGCCTCAGTGCCTGTCTATCCCATAAGCCTTATCCCTCCATAATCCTTCCTTAACAGTCCCTTCCTCACTGGTTTAGCCAGCCCACTGTGTTAAAATATCATAGAAATTTAGTTCTTACTGTCTGGAAGCTGCAAAGTTCAAGGTCAGGGTGCCTATGGATGGGGTGTCTGGTGAAGTCTCTATCCTGACACCCTTTCCCACTTGCACTTTCCATGATGTGGAAATGTGCAAGGCTGCTCTCTGGGACTTCTTCTCAAAGAGCTCTAATTATATTCACGACAGTAGAGTTTTTATTAGTCAGTCACACCCCCTCAACACCCTGCCTCCTAATGTTGTCAATTTAGAATTAGGACTTCAAGACACAAATGGGAGTAAACTGGGGTCCACACAAGCACCCGAATCTATGTGCATGCTAACGCCTGGACTCTGACACTGGTGTGATAATCTTCCCCAAGACAGTCCTTAAAGAGTAGAGCAGCAACACTGCTCTAGAGGTGTGGACTGCTGGTGGGACTATGAGTCCTCTAACACAGTTCCAGGAACGGGGGATAATTACGGGATATCCACAGCATCTCCACAATCCAGTCATTCCTCAACGCCTCCAGGGGAACAGCACACGCTACAGGGACCAAGGACAAGGCCTAGTGCAATGGGCGTAGCCTGGGTCCAAGTCCTGCCCTTGCCATGGTTGAGTCCTGTGCTTTGAGAAAGAAGGTACTTTGGGTGTCTAGTCTTCAGTCAATGATACCTTCCTTTTTAACTTCATACGAATGCTCAAACATGTTACATGATAGCGTACGAATGCTCAAACATGTTACATGCTCTAAAATAATTCATAAATGGAAGTTATAATGCAATGGATATGTAATTCTCACCAAAACCTCATGCCACAGGTTGAAGCAAGAATCACCATCATCATAATAATTCCATTTTCTTCTCTGTTGCTGTGTGATTTTTAAAGTTAAAATTAATTTGGAAGGAAGAGTTTTTAAAAAGTACGGAGAAAGCCCAGAGGCCCTTCACTCATACACACTAATTGGTAACAATTTGCTTGTACTCCCTCACTCTCTTTCTCTCTCTTTTCCCCTCGTTTTTCCCCCATGCTCTTTAATCCCTAAACACTACAATATAAATCTCTCAATATAAATCTCTCTTACATCACCAGAACTTTGATCAAAACCAGTAAACTTAACATTGCATTTAATTATAGTTTATTATACCATAACCCACAATCAAAATGCAGACTTTATCAGTTTTTCCAAGTGCCCTTTATAGCTATTTTTCCCATTCTAGGATCCAATCCAGGATGTTTAATTGCATTTATTATTGTGACTTTTTGCGTCCTTGAGCCTGAAGCAGACATTCCTTTGCTAGTCATGACTTCGGCGTTTCTGAGGCATTCAGGCCAGTCGTTCTGCCACATGTTTTGGTCTTTGATGCTCTTTCATTGCTAGACTGCATTTTTGGAACCTTGAAGAAACTATGTCAGAAGTGCTGTGTCTTTCCCAGTGCGCCATTCGAGGAGGCACAGCAGGTCACAACATCCTTACACTCTGATGTCTTGTATAACACGAAACCCTCTTCATCTTTACCAAAGAAGACTGCAAGTTGCTTTCCCACCACTTTTGATTCTTAAAATATTTGAAGGGACATGTTTCAAGATTGTATAAATATCTGATTTCTCATAAAACCACTAATTTTAATATGGATTGATAATTCTTGACTGAATAAATTATGGTTCTAATGATTACCAAGATAATTTATGAGTTAGTTGGACTTCTAGTATAAACAGTGTGATTCCTTATTTCACTTCTATCTCAGGGTTTCTATTGCTGTGGAGAGACACCATGACCCTGGCAACTTTTATAAAGAAAACATTTAATGGGGTGGCTTACAGTTTCAGAGGTTGAGTTCATTATCATCACAGTAGGACCAGGTGGTGTGCAGGTAGCTGTGGTGCTGGAGCTGAGACTCCTCCATTCTGATTGCCAAGCAACAGGAAGTTAACTGTCTCACTGGGCGTGCCTTGAGAATATATGGGACCTCAAAGCCTACTTCCACAGCGACACACTTTCTTCATCAAGGACACACCTACTCCAACAAGGTCACACCTCCTATTAGTGCCACTTTCTTTGGGGGCCATTTTTTTTTCAAACCACCATACCACATTTCTGTCTGAGTGTCTAACACCCTATTTTTGGAACTCCAATTCTCTCCTATTTTTGGAACTCATGTATTCTTATTCTATTCAACATGTTCAACAACTCACACTTGTTACTTTGATCCCAGAGGTCCCATTTGACAAGGGTACCACTTCTGATGCTTGTCTTTCAGGCATGCTTCCATCTCCTGTACTTCTGGTTTTAGTACTTCCTTTCTGGCATAACGTGTCAGTCCATGTTGATCATGTACCTCTTCAGCCATTTGACTCTCAATTTCTTTCTTTCTTTCTTTCTTTCTTTCTCTCTCTCTCTCTCTCTCTCTCTCTCTCTCTCTCTCTCTCTCTTTCTCTCTCTCTCTCTCTCTTTCTTCCTTCCTTCCTCCTTCCTTTCTTTCTTTTTTTTTTTTTTTGGTTTTTATTGAAACAGAGTTTCTCTGTATAACTCTTGCTGTCTTGGAACTCACTCTGTAGACCAGCCTGTCCTCGAACTCACAAAGATCTACCTGCTTCTACCTCCAGAGTACTGGGATTAAAGACCTGTGCCTCCACTACCCAGCAACTCCATTTCTTTAAATGTCTCTGTCATATCCCTGAGTAGAGAATGTGGAGAACAAGATTTGGTCTCTAGCTGTGCTCATTGCTGCTGGGGTGTCACTTCTGCAAGGCTGGCTCAGTGAACTGGTGACACTGTGAAGAACTTTCCACCCAAAAAAGATGAGGATGACACCAACCAACATGCTGACTTGGAAGGGGGAAATCTCAGGGTGCCTCAACCCTAAACAATGAACTATAGGAAATTAAGGTGTTCTGAGAGAGGGATGGATAGTCTTCTCCAGGCAAGAGTCCCCTAATTGGTTATCCAATCCCACATGACTAACCATGAAAAATTGCATTCAAGTAACATTATACCGACTAAGCAGGTTGTACTTATATATAGTAAAGTATGCATATGGGTATTTATATATATACACACGCATATATTTATATACATATTATGAACAATTAAAAAACATGTATTTGAGAGAAGTACATAGGAAGAGTTGGAGGACGGAAAGGGAGAGGGTAAAATGATATAATTATATTTTAATTTCAAAATTAAAAATAATAATTTAAAGAACTTTTCAATAATGATTGTAGGTGAGTCCATTGCCCGGTAACAATTCATATATATTTACATACAAAATACATGTGATGTGTGCGTGTGTGTTAAGTGATATACATATAAGGGAAGAATGGTCTCAAAGTAGCAATTTCATTCAACCTATTAGCATCAGTTTATTCTGGCCCTTCCACTTTCCATGCCTATGCTCCCTTCTCCACCTGTTACCCTCCCCCCACACACACAATGCACCTCCTAATTTTCCCAATATTCACACAGTACTTTCTAAGTTGTTCACCACGCCAGAATGAAAAACAAATGACCAAATGAATTTAATATCTGTTTAGACTAGTTTTGAACTGGAAATATATGATGAAAACATTGTACTCTAGAATTCCTTGGACTAATTTCACTTCCTCCTTCAGTTGTCATTGTGTTTCTCATATGAAATGCAAATAGACCTAGTCATTGTTTCTGTTTGTATTTCATTTCCTGTTTCCCCCGTCTTACTCACTTGGCTTTTTTGAATTGTAAAGCATTAAGAGGAGTCAAAAAGTTAAGATTGTATTCAAAAGGTGTCTTCCTATACCTTGTACCCAAACCTAACACACCCCATAAACAATCAAATGCCCCTTTCGGTGTTTATTTTTCCTGTCTCTTTTGATAAAAAAATAAGCAACTTCATGGATTTCTCTCACAGTACTTAGTATTGGGATTTTGACTGGCTAGCAGAAAAGGCTTACACCTCGCAGTCAATGGGCTCAGATTCCCTTTCCCACTGACTGACTCCAAGGAGCCTGTAGGGGTCAGCAGGGGATGCTGGGCCAGCTCTCCTGAGCAGAAAGGATATTACAAGTTCACTGCAGCCTGAACCCACATCCATCAACTGGCCGCTAATCCTTCTTGACAGACATCCCAGAAGAAACTTGATGTGTTAACTAGTTCCAGAGTTTAACGGGTGCGAAAGCCAAGGTTTGCACTTGGGAGGCTGGGAAGAAAGTGATCTATTTCCACCTCTTGCTGACGGCGAGAAGTCACCGAGAGTGAAGCTAGCCTCAGTCGCCCCGTCCAGCTGTAGGAAAAACGTACATTTGTTGCTGTTGCTGCTCTTTGCTCCATTGGTTCGTTCCTTCCCCGAAAGTCTGTACTTAAGAGAACCCAAAGCCCCAAGCCCCAAGCCCTTCTTAAGAAGCATTTGATATGGCACCTCATGCAGCACGACAATAGTGGTTCTGTCTGCCTGCCTGTCACTGGGGCCTCTCGTCCGCACAGGTGAAGACAAAGAATGGAGGCTCCACCTGAGTGCACCTGCGCTCACCTGTACGGAGAGTCAAGAATGTGAACAATTCGAGCCTTCTCCAGCCAGTCCACTGAGAAGCTCAGGTGCCACAGTCTAAAGAAGTTGGGGGCGCTTTCCCCTGGGGTATTTCTCCTTTGTCCTCCTCTGCCTTTCTTGGCAGGAGGGCACAGTCAGCACTGGATGGCAGCTACTGAGTCTCAGATGGCCGTTGTGACTCGGGCGAGCAGGACCGCAGCAAAGGAGGTAGCATCAGCTGGTCAATGCAGCCTGGAGTCGTCTGAGCTCACACTGACACGGAGAAACCCTCCCCCACCGCTGTCCCAGATGCACGGGGAGAAGAGTTTCTTTCCATCTCCAATACTCAGTGTTTTCCCCTGGGTCCCCTTCACTACAGTCAGTTGAGAAGTGTAAAGAGATCTTCACCCCTAGGCAAAGAAATGATAAATTGTTTATCTCCTTGATCCTAGTTTAAACCCTCTTTGGGTTGACAGGTGTCCCATTTGCCCTACAAGGCAAAGAACTGGGGAAAAGATATGCTGATGGATGGTAACATATATGTGAGCACAATAGTTTCCCATTGCTGTGGCTCTGTTAGAAAATCTTGGCTTTGCAAGGGTTGGAGAGGTCACCAGAGTGGCCAGTGGTCCTCCACCACCGCAGCCGTCCCTCTGCAGCATCTTTGACAGGTGGCCATTCAGTTTCTGTCTGAACACTTGCAGCGATAAGGAGCTCCGTGCTGCTAAAGGGCCGACTCCTCCTCATCCTTCAAGACCACGATCAGATGTCACCTGCCCTGGAAAGCTTCCCCCAGTTCACCCAGGGAGATCAGTTACTACAGGCTCTGCCGTCGCTCAGCACTCTGCTCTCACCCCATCACAGCCTGCTGCCCTGGGATCTGTCTTTCTGCAGCCACATCTGTCTCTCTCACTGGCCTCAGAACATTTCAAGGAAGAGAGCTGTGTGTTATTCATCTTTGCATCCCCGATTCCTGACACAATGTCTGACACCTAGATACATTACACCAGTAATGATTGTTGATGCAGACGAGCGTGTGCTCCTAAGCCAGGCCATCCTATTTTTAAGTAGATAAACTCACTGAAAACCCAGTCTTGAGAATCTGTCTCCTTTCCTCTAATTCTTGCACACTGGTCTTTATTCTATTCTCAATCAAAGGAGCAAAAAGAAAATGGGCTGCTGGGGTCATATTTAGGAAGTGGTCTCCTGTGCCAATGTGTTCAAGTGTACTTCCCACTTTCTCTTCTATAAGATTCAGTGTGGCTGGCTTCATGTTGAGGTCCTAAATCCATGTGGACTTGAGTTTTGTGCATGGTAATAGATATGGATCTATTTTCATTCTTCTATATGTTGATATCCAGTTAAGCCAGCATCATTTGTAGAATATGCTTTCTTTATTCAATTTTATATTTTTAGCTTCTTTGTCAAAAATCAGGTGTTCATAGGTGTTTGGATTGATATCCAGATCTTTGATTTATTCCATTGGTCCTCCTGTCTGTTTTGAGAAGCTTCTGTAAAGCAAAAGACACGGTCAACAAGACAAAATGGCAACCTATAGAATGGGAAAAGATCTTCACCAACCCCACATCGAACTGAGGACTGATCTCCAAAATATACAAAGAACTCAAAAAACTTGACATCAAAAAAACAAACAATTCAATACAAACTGTGATACGGACCTTAAAAAAACAACAACAACCTCATAACAGACGAGTCTCAAATGGCTGAAAAACACCTAAGGAAATGTTCAACATCCTTAGCCATCAGAGTAATGCAAATCAAAACAACTCTGAGATTCCATTTTACTCCTGTCAGAATGGCTAAGATCAAAACCACTGATGACAGCTTATACTAGAGAGGATGTGGAATAAGAGGAACACTCCTCCATTGCTGGTGGGAGTGCAAACCTGTACAGACACTTGGGAAATCAGCATAGCGATTTCTCAGAAAATTAGGAAACAATCTACCTCAAGACCCAGCAATACTACTTTTGGGCATGTACCCATAGGAAGCTCAATCAAACTACAAGGACATGTTCTCAATTATGTTCATAGCATCACTATTCATAATAGTCCAAAGCTGAAAACGAGCTAGATGCTGTAGTGGCATTTCAAATGAATTTTTAATAAATAAAGCCTGTCTGAAGATCTGAGAGTAAAACAGCCCCACTGGTCAGCCTTACAGATCAGGTTATGGTAACACATACTTTTAATCCCAGTAACCATAATGACACACGCCTTTAATCCTAGTAACCACACTAGTTGTCACAGAAATCGAGTGATACATGCCTTTAATCAAGGTGGTGCACACCTTTAATCCCAGCCCTAGAGAGAATTATAAGGTAGGAGGAAATACTTTCTTTTTTTTTTTATGATCATTTGTTTTATTGAGTTTAATATTTTAACTTAATTTTGAGAATTTCATATACAAATATGGTATTCATAACACTTCAATACTCCAACTCCTTTTTAGTTTCTCACAGTCTTGTTTTGTGATTAAATAAATTTACCCTAGTAATGTGACGAATTCCTTCTTTACTATTTATGAATCTACTACATATTGATTCTTTGCTGTTATCATGGGGCTTACAAAATATTTTGACTATAATAAACAATTTTGAAATGATAGTGACTTAACATGATTATAAGATAAAGGAGAAGTGAAAGATAAAATGAGAAAATGACCAAAAAACTCTCAATATTTGTATTGTATTGCTTTCTTCATTTTGAATTTTTGATCAGTTGCTTACATCTTTCTCAGAGTATCATTGGACATATTAGTTTAATTGTTTTGTTTTAAAATTTTATATTAAAGATATAAATAAATTATGCTCCATGTTTACTATTTTCCAAACGGGGGGAGAAAAAATACCTAAGCTTGACTGACATATAATTCTCAGCAAAGATTTCACAAATAAGGAGGGATTGAAGATAAATTTAGAATTGAAGCAGAAACTTCTAATCAAAATTGCTATAAACAACAAAGTTATTCTTTAAAAATTTATGAGATATAAAAATATTACAAGACCAAAAAATCTAGGAGAAATTATACTAGTAAACCTGCATATAAGAAATGAGTGCTTCAGTATGGAAGAGACTTGAACAGCAAAGATTAGAATACTCACTGACAGAAGAAACATTACAAAATATTTCTGAATTCTCTCATGTAAACATGGAAATACTTTCAAAACACAGCCTTATTCTGAGATTCCTGGAAGCAGGATCGTCATTTCTGACTGAGGTTGAAATAAGAACAGTGGTTGACTGTTTTGCTTTTCAGGTCTTTAGGTTGAACCCCAATTTCTGACCCTGAGCTTTTATTAATCATGCTTCAATATGCCCTTCAACTGAAGAATGGATAAAAAATGTGGTACATCTACACAATGGAGTAGTACTCAGTGATGAAAAATAAAAACATCTTGAAATTTTCAGGCAAATGGATGGATATAGAAAAAAACATATTGAATGAGGTAACACAGACCCATAAAGACAAATATCATATGTACTCAAAGTACAAACAGCCTACAATTCACAATCCCAGAGAACCTAGACAACAAAGAAGACTCTAAGAGAGACATACATGGATCTAAAGAGGAAAGAGAAAAAGACAAGATGTCCTGAGTAAATTGGGAGCATGGGGGTCACAGGTGATGGTAGAAGGAGAGGGGGGAGAAAAATGTATAGCACAATTAAAAACAATAAAAAAGAAATAAAAAAGAAACTGGGATTTATGAAATTTCCAGAATTTAGTACACTATCTGCTTAGCCTTTTAAGGTCAAGTCCATTTATTGTCCCATTAACCAATCTCCAGTAGTTGCTGGTTTAGTGACATCTCATGTTCCTTTCCCATGTGAGCACAGAACCCTAGCTCATGTGACCTCAGAACCCTAACTTCCCTAATCTGGGTGGGCTTATCTTAAGGAAACAAAGGAATCCTAGGCCCCGCATTTAGTTCCATCCTTTGCCCTGGTTATCTGCTCAGTCTTAGGTGGTGCAAACACACACAAAAACTGGGCACTTTCTCTCAGGGCCAGTCACAGTCCTTCTGTAGGGTCACCTTCAAGGGGAAAAATGAGTGTTTGTAGGGTTTATCATACAGGATTGCAAGGGGTAGTCCAAGTGTCTCAACAATGGCTATCTCATGACAGAAAGGCCAAATATATGGTGGTTGTTCAGCCTACTAGTTTGAGTGTCTCACAAGTTCCAATTTGGTCCTGGAGTTCTAAAGCATTCCTAGAGAGCTGCTAGTCTTCACTCTCCATTGGAAGACCAAAGAATTTGGCTCTAATGTCAGTGAAGGAATGTCACAGCAACAGGACAGATCCTATTGCCACCAAGAGTGAGAGCAGGCAGGCAAAAACCAGAGTTTTCTTCCATTTTCTTTAATGTGGGAAGGTGAGTCTCCCGCTTTAAAGAATCTGATGGGACAACGGTCTGTACCCTGTCAATTGTATTTATTAAAATGCTGATTGGCCAGTAGCCAGGCAGGAAGTATAGGCTGGGTGACCAGGCAGAAAGTAGAGATGAGGCAATGAGAACAGGAGAATTCTAGGAAGAGGAAAGACTCAGTCTGTAGTCACCACACATCCACAGAGAAGCAAGATGAGAGGGTCTTGCTGATATAAGGTACCGAGCCACGTGGCTAGCACAGACAAGAATAATGGATTAATGTATGATGTAAGAAAGATTTAAGAAGAAGCCTGAGCTAATAGGCCAACCAGTTTATAATTAATGTAGGCCTCTGTATGTTTATTTGGGACTAAACATATGTGGGACCTGGTGGGACAGAAACCCTTGTCAACAAGTGAGTACCCAACAGATTGGGGTTTAGTTGATTCAAGATGTAACCAAGTTGACAACCAAAGTTAGTAATCCCAACATCCAAGCTGAGGAAACATGAAACCAGAGAGCCAAAGTCACAGACCTACCCTCAGAAGCTTGTTGACAGTAGAAATGGGTGCTTCAGTCCAGGCCCTTACTTATGGGTCAGTCAACAATATTTTTCTCTAATCGTGTTTTCACCTTTGGTCTAGAGTAGATTAAGCTGTTTTTAAAAAAGAAGCAATTGTAAAATGCAGACAATATATGACTATGTCATGTCTTCATGTCACACATTGTCAAACGATGACTAAAGTATAAGTTCTTTTCCCACCGAGCTTTGCACATATATAAATCTGTTATTTTGGACCTTAATAACATATCATGAATAGAATACAGCAAATAAGAAAATCTATCTTTGAGGAAGACACAATTAAATATATTAATAGTAGGGCATGGTTGTTCATGACTATAATCTTAGCACTCAACAGGTTGAGGCATGAAGATCACTGCAAGTAAGGGTTTAGCCCAGCCTACATAATGAGTTTCAGGTAATCCTGGGCTACAGAGTAAGATTCAGTTTCAAAGCAACAATAAGAATTTTAAAAGAAAAGAAAAAGAAAAAATACACTGAATAGATAAACACTATCAATTAGGATACAAGAGGATGTGCTATAGTGACATCCAATAGCAAGTCCTGGTAGCTCCATGTACATCTCACTAAGTGGACTTGACAGAGACCTCGGTTCCTGCATAGTTACTTGAGAGGCCAAGCTGACAGTTTCTTATGAACATGTATGAGAGATAATGAATAGTGATGTCAGGAGCCAAGCACACCCAATTTAAAATCTGAGACAGGCAGCATAGAACTCAACACAAAGAGGGCACTGGATGAAGAAAGTGTGCAACATGTGAGATATGCTGGGAATCCACTATCGTTGTAATCTTGCTGGCAAAGTTAGTTAAATTCTGTTTAAATGTGCTAAATGTGTGTTGTTGAGTAGGAGAAATAGATTATAGACCATCTGTTTGGTATGGTTATGATCTCATTTAGGCAAAGCTATAAGTATATGCATAAACACACCCCATAATTATATAATACACAAAGAAAAGTCAGCCTCTAGAAAAGTATTCCACTGAAAATAACTGGTGAACTATTCCATTCCTTTAGAACTTTCGCAATTTTTCCAATTGTGTTTTCCCATATTGTTTGAGCACAATAATCAGAAAGAAATAAAAATGCCAATTTTGGCTTCAAGGGAAAAATAGAGGTCCTCATTATAAAATAATAAGGCAGAAAAATTAATGACAGCATGTGTGGTGGGGGAGGCTAGGGAAATGACTTAAAGAATGAAGTGCAGGCATAAGAGCCTGGGTTTGGTCTCCAGCACCATGTAAAAGTCAGGCTCAGTGGTGCAGGCTATAATCCCAGTGTTGAAGAGGAGACAGGAGGATCCCTGTGGCTCATTGGCCAGCCAGTCTAGCAAAATTGGTGAGCTCCAGGTTCAGTGAGAGACTTTATATATAGGAGTAAGGTGGAGAGTGTTTAAGTAAGACACCCAACAACCTATGGTATGTGCCCTCCACATACACTCTCACACATGTGCACACATATATGATTGCATAGACACAATAATACATAGGAGGAAATCATGCATATTCTGAAATAAATGAGTTTACAAAAGGGACATAATATCCAAAGCTGTCTTCCCAATGGAATACTTACTGGGATAACTTGTCATATACATTAGAACACAAATAAATGCTCCAACACAAGAGCCATCTACCTTCAGGTAAGCACAGATTTATTATGATCCTTATTTTACAGATGCAGATAAGAGTTGACTAGAGGAAGGGGAAGTGATGGCTTGGAATTGTAAAATTTTAGCAGAAAGAAGAAAGCTTGAGTCTGGAGATTTTTCAATTCAGAGCTTTGCTTCTAAACATTAAATGGTGCCGTTAATTTTTTTCAATTGTGTGTTCAGTTGAAAAAGTTGGAGTGCTGGTAAGAAATTTATTTGGAGTTGTTCTTCCAGACTGAATTCTGGTCCAGGTAAACTCAGCACTGACAGCAATATTCAAATCTCACTCTCCCTATTCCTCTCCCTCTGCATGTATATATGTGTATGTGTGTACAAGTGTGTATATGTGTGTACATGTGTGTATTCATGTGTGTGTGAGAGAGAGGGGGTTGTGTGTGCATTTGTGTGTGTGAGAGAGAGAGAAAAGGGGGGAGAGGGAGAGGAGAGGGAGGGAGGGAGAGAGAGAGAGAGAGAGAGAGAGAGAGAGAGAGAGAGGTTAACCTTAGGTGTTGTTACTCAGGTGCTGACCACCTTGTTTTTGTTTTGTTGCCATCTGTTTTTTAAGTAGGGTCTCTCATTGACAGGAAACTCATGAATTAGGCAAGGCTGAACAACCTTAGCCCCAAGAATACACTGTCTCTTCTCCCCTAGAACTGGGACTACAAGCACATGCTACCATACCTGGTTTTCCCCAAGGGTTCTGGAGATTGATTCAGGTTCTCACACTTAGAAGGTAAGCATTTTACTAACTGGGATATCCCCCTCAACCCTAGCAAATATCTTGAGTAGGAGTATATTGGAATGGTGATAGCAATGGTGCATTGTGCATATGCATGATGAGAGAAAAGACACGTGAAAGGAGAGAGAGAGAGAGAGAGAGAGAGAGAGAGAGAGAGAGAGAGAGAGAATGCTAGTGTGTGTTGGAAAGAGACGAAGGAATGGTCAAATGTTTTTATAGCAAGCTAGAGGTTCTAGTGAACTCTCTGTCCACAGGGCCACCCCACCCCAGTAACTTTATTTCTTGAGTTTTTAGGAATTAGGATTTCATTATTTTCTCCCCTTTCCCTTATGCCAGGCCCTTATGCCCACCAATCCCAATCAGGTAAAATCATCCACCTATGATCCCTGCCCTTCTTACCTCATCTCATCTGCCTGTGAACAGATGTGTTTTCTTTCTTTCATAATTCTAAAACTGTTCTTTATAGGAAACCACTTAGTTGGGCTTCTGATCAAGGCAGAGCTTTGGGAATAATTAAAGGCTTGGACAAGTTCCCTGCTTTACAAGAAAACTGGAAGGATGGAAAGATGGGGCTCTCTCTTCCAGGGCAGAGAAACTGAGAGGAAGTGTCAGGCAAGCCTGCCCAGCACACAGGCATGTGGGTGAAGAGGCTCGGCTGGGTCCAGTGATGGAGAAATAATGTCTATCAAGTCTAGTTCCAGCCATGTGGCAGAAGAAAACTCTACAAATTTCTCTGGCATCTCCTTCCTTCCTTCCTTCCTTCCTTCCTTCCTTCCTTCCTTCCTTCCTTCCTTCCTTCCTTCCTTCCTCTCTCCCTCCTTCCCTCTCTCCTCTATTCCTCCTTCCCTCTTTCCCTCCCACCCTCCCTTCCTTCCTTCATTGAGGTCACCAAACACCCACAGTTCTGTCTCACTGTGAATCTAGTCATCTTCATTTCTCTTAATAAAATGAAAGCAGGAATTAACGGTTCTAACTTTGACTAGTCTCCAGTGTTCGTGCAGAAGCAGGCAGGAGTGAGCTGAGCCACTGGCTCTCAAACCATTGCTTGGGAGAGTGATGTAGTCACCCCTTATTAGGGACAAGAAACCTAACGCCCCATACCATTGCCTTTGTCATCTGAAAAGTAAACGCAATGTTGTCTTCCTATTAAGTTCTTTGGGAAGATAATGTGAGATGGTAATAATAGTATTCACTGGGTTTAGTTCCAGTATTGGGCAGAGTGCTTTGTGTGAGCCCCTCTTTTAAGAGTGTGGACTAGAGAATTTGTAGATGAGGGCACAGTTTATGGTCAGAATAATAGAGGAGAATGTGAGCTATGTACCCAGCCCCTTGATTCATAACCACAATGTCTAACTGTTCCACTAACCTCTTTCTATAGGAATTTGTCAGAAGTAGACATCAGATTTTTGTTAATTTTGTAGGCTCCTGGCTAGCATTCTATTTCATAATTGTTCTATAAGAGGACGGGAAAGGCATTCTTTTTTGGACTGAAAAATACTATGTGCACAATATTGGCAAAGAAAAAAGCAGATATTATCTAGAAGCCTGTGACCCAGAGGGATCTACTGAAACATTTTGCTATGTGTTCCATAATAGTCTGTGTGTTCTGATATATATATATATATATCATATTCACTTTAAATCTACATTTTTTATGGATTCCCCCCATAAGAATCCAATAGTTCTGGATATTGTCTTCACAGGATTAAGGGATGCCCAATGAATACAAGATATTTCTGAAGAATGTCTTGAAGGTGTTTCTGGAGAAGACTGACATATGGCTCAGCAAATGAATGAAAAAGGCCTGATTTCAATGGGGGTAGCACCATCTAGTCAGTCAGAGACTCAGAAGGACCAGGAAAGCAGAAGGAGGAAGCTTCCTCTCAGGCCTTTCCTTCCACAGTGGATGCTTCTCTTTTGCTGCCTTAGACCTAAGACTTTTGGACCCACTACCCAAATGGCCATTTGGGGCTGCATCACTGGCTTTCCTGGTCCTAACTCTTGACCTCTATAACCTATGAGCCAGTTTCCAAGTCCATTGCTACATACATATTCACAGGTATACGTACATAAACACATGGGTTCTGCTTCTCAAAAGAACCTAGACTAATAAAACAATAGATTATGGATACATTTTAATATTTTTTTGTTCAACAAATTTTATTGAATATTTATTAAGTACCATTTGCAATGCATGATGGAGCTGAGATTAAGACTCTCCTTAGAGCCCAGACTATTGTGCCAGACAATGAAAGATACGGAATTGATGAGGCCTGTAAGAAGGAGACGTGTGTCAAGAGTAGAGCAAGATGCGTACTGCATTTCATCTTAGCAATGTGTTCCAGCTGCACCTTCTTCAGAGCAGCATTCAAGCACCCCTATGGAGGTTATAGATGTAGGCCTGTTGTCATCCAAGTGTTCCAGGCAAAGGAAACAATAGGTGGAAGCTGAGGGAAGGATCAAAGTCAACGGTTGGTTTCTGGGTATATCTGAAGACAACGCTAACAGAATCTTCTGGCAATTTGGACCGAGAGTTATGAGAGAAAGAGAAGTCATGGACTGTAGTGTTGCCTGGAAGGATGAAGAAAGGCATCATGTGACATGAGAAGGGATTTAGTAGGGCTTGAGAAACACTGAATGGTCAGTTCTAGACAAATTGGATATGACATGTCTACAGGATGGCCAATCAGAGATGTTAAATAGCCACCTCCTCCAAGTTGTCTCCTTCTTCAACACCCCACTGCCTCCAACTCCTTTCTCAAAAGCCATCTACTCTATAAGGGTTGCCTGGACCACATTAATGAAAATGAGATCTGATCCTTAGCCCACTCTTTTCTTAGTGTGTGCAGCAAGGAGACAGTGATGTATGAGCATGTGTGCATATATGTATGAATTCCTCTCAGGTGTTGAGGCCAGATGGGAATATCTTCTTCTATCTCTACCTTATATTCTTTTATCTCTTATTGTTCTCATTGCATGTAGAGCTTGTCCTTTTGGCTAGACTGACTGACCAGTGAGCCCTAGAGTCCATCTGCCTCTGCACACCACCCTTAGCTTGGGTTATAGATGACATGCTTGACTTTTACATGAGTGCTGGAGATCTGAACCCAGATCCTCAAGATTGATTGCATAGCTGTTTTCCACATTGGGCTATCTTCCTAGCCCTTCTATACTTTTTTTTGATGAATCTGCAGAACAGGTAAAAAACCTTGGGTGGTAGACACAAATATAAGATTTAGCATCAAATCAATTTATGTAAGTCTGTGAGCCCACATGAATTCAACCAAGGAGAGCATGTGGGTAGAAAAGAGGACCAAGGGCTGAGTGACGAGCCGTGGGCTCCAATGATGAGTACAAGGGAAGGAAGAAGAAACAGTAAGAAAAGCTGAGAGAGTGAGCAAACGCGATGGAAGGAATTTCAGGATGGTGCTGGGCTCCTAAAGATTAGGAGTGGGTATCCAGAGGAGGGATGGGACGCTACTAAATCAAGGAGCATGCAGAGTTCGACCACCAGCGAACCCAAGTCTGATGAGCATTGAAAGGGAAAAACTTCCAGTGTTTTCTCCGATTGTCACTCACGCTCAATGGAGTGCCACCCGTGACTTGTCTGTTTATATAAAAACCTTTACTGAGCTCCACCAGGAGCCAGGGATGGGGGAAAATGTTTGTGGGCAATACATGCAAAGCCTATCTTTTTTTTTTTTTTTTTTTTTGGTTTTTCAAGACAGGGTTTCTCTGTGGTTTTGGAGCCTGTCCTGGAACTAGCTCTTGTAGACCAGGCTGGTCTCGAACTCACAGAGATCCGCCTGCCTCTGCCTCCCAAGTGCTGGGATTAAAGGCGTGTGCCACCACCGCCCGGCTGCAAAGCCTATCTTTAAGGCAGTCAGCGGGTGCTAGAAGGGAATTCTGAGTCTGGAAAGAGAGGGAAGAACAAGAGAGGATGCTGTCATCAGCAGATGGTCATAGGAGGGCACTCTTCAGCTCTCTGGAGGCTGAGCCTTGTGGGTACTTGGAGGAGAAGCAGGTACATCCTCTGAGCTGATGGGGTCCACTTCATGCACATTCTTAGCCATGGAGTGACCCCGGGGTCTTTTCCTGTCTTCCTGTGGAGTCTTGGAAGTGGGAGGGTCTGAGAGCTCAGGAAAATATCTCCTTCTGTCTCTCCCCTTCCAGGACTAGCTTCAATACAGCCATCTGTCACTGGACAGGGGTTTTCCCAGATCCCATCTGCAGATGAGCCTAATATGTTCCTATGGTTCTCTTGTACAGGGAGCCCCACAAACAGCTGCACCATTGACCCCTTTTAACTTCATTGAGGATAATAGCAACTCTTTTAAGGCAGTTCAGAAAGCACCCCACAGGTTGTTCCCATCTTGTTTTAGAAGCCATATTCCCTTACTGGCTGGTTGCATGACCCTTGTCTCCTGAGTGACACTTACAAGGCAGGTCACTTAATGAGATTGGAAAGAAATAAGCAATATTAAAATAAAATATCTTGTCTTTAAATGCCTCAGAGGTTTACCCAAAACTTTTTTTGGGGGTGGGGTTCTTTCTTTTCTTCTGTTTCTTTTCTTTTCTTCTCTTTTTCTTTTTCTTTTTTTCTTTTTCTTTTTCTTTTCTTTTCTTTTTTTCTTTTCTTTTTTTTTTTGAGACAGGGTTTCTCTGTGGTTTTGGAGCCTGTCCTGGAACTCACTCTATAGACCAGGCTGGCCTTGAACTCACAGAGATCTGCCTGCATCTGCCTCCCAAGTGTGTGTGCCACCACCACCTGGTGGGACTTAATTTTTTAAATGCAGATATGGAGTTGGGGAGATTGCTCAGCCAGTAAAATGTTTACTTTATGAGTATTTGAATTATATCCCAGGATCCCCGCATGGCGGTCCTCATTTGTAATCCCAGGGCTGAGAGGTCAAAGATGGTTATACGGTTGAGGCTTGCTGGCCAACCAACCTACTGAATTGGTGAACGCTGTAAGAGATTCCCCCTCAAAAAACAGTGGGAATGGTTTCTGAACAATGGCACCTGAGATTGCCTTCTGGTCTCAGTGCACTCACATACATATGCTCACACACAGACCAAAGCAAACATGGTACCGTGTTGATGCTACATTAAAACACCTTGTGTTCTGAACATCTACAGTGGGTTGACTTATAGCTTTCCATAAGATATTGATATCTCAACCTCTAAATTTGTGAATGTTTGTAAATACACTTCTAAGTGAGAACTCGACACACACATGAGTACACACATGCACACACTCATGCTCACACACATATACAAATGCATGCACACACGCACTCATAAATGTGCACATATACATACATGCATACACATGACCACACACAGGCACACATGCATACACACATGTACTCACATGCTCACACACATGCATATAAACATGAACACATGTGTGCACACACATGCTCACACACACATGCATGGATATGTAAGGATTGAAACAGAGGTTGCTGCTGATTTCCTGACTGCCAAAGATCTGAGTCAGATCATCTGCATGCTTTGTAGAGAATAGGAAGGTACAGTAAGGAACGTTGGGAGATGGGGAGTGTGTGAGGCACCATATAGGCCACAGTAGAACATTATGTACAACAGGAGTGTATGTGTGTGTATGTGTGTGTGTGTGTGTGTGTGTGTGTGTGTGTGACAGTGACAGCCAATCAAATAGTCTGCGCCCCAGCCTTCTGGTTTTTTAAGTTTTTTTTTTTTTAAAGACTTTTTTATTTTTTATTTACGTATACGAGAATTTTGCCCGCATGTGTGTACAGGCACTATATGTGTGCCTAGTGCCCACAGTGGCCAGAAAAGGGCATCAGACTTGATGCACTGGAGCTGAAGTTACAGAAGATTGTAAACTGCCCTTTTGGGTGCTAGGAACTGAACTTGAGTCCCCTGCAAGAGCAGCAAGCACTTCCGCCCGGAGCCATCTCTCCAGCCCCTGCAGCCTGACCTTCCAATCCACAGTTTCCCACTGCAGCGGTAACTCAAGGCTCCTAGAATAGACTGCTTTAGAAAGGACTGCGGCTTTGTCCCAAACAGCTACAGATCCAGCTGAGGCTCTAGGATCATCTCTGGGTTGAGCAGAGAGAGATTGATTAGACATTTTCACTGGCTGAATTTCTCTGAAGTGAGAGCGGGTTTGAAGACCTATCTGACTGTGCTCTGAGGCACATTCACAGCTGCTGGCTTCAGACGGAGGAGTCACAAGCAACCCAACCCTGGTTTGGAAGACAGTTTGCCTGTGATTTGTCACACAGAGAAAGCCCCAGGGACAAGAGAGAAGTGTCTGAACTGGCAGGCTGGCACACATCCAACTGGGGAGGAGGAACACACACAATCTGAGTGATTGAAAAGTCCTGCCTGGATCCCCTTTCTTTGCCCAGTGGGAAGGCAAGCAATCAAGCAACCTCTTTGGGAAGCACCTTGAGGATGCAGGGAAGAAGAAAGCTTCCTTTGGGGTTTCCAAAACACTCCGCTTTCATGCTTGTTTTTACTTAGTTACTGCCTCCCTCCTGGCCCCAGGCACAGAAGCCTGAATCCTGCCTGCCCCAGGTAACTGGAACCCTGAATGTACACAAAGCCTTACTATGCTGCAGTGATATTATCAGGCAGGCCTGGCCTGCTCCACAAGGTAAGACAGTGGCTGAGCCAGGGTGGCCAGACCCAGCACTGAAACAGGACCCCTGGGCTGCTGACTGGGGACAGAGTGGCCTTTGTGAGGGACACATCATATTTAGGCTAGTTCCTTATTAACATTGCAGTCATCAGAGCATTTGCTCTCCCGACTTCCAGTTCCAAAGCCCTGTGCAGGCTTCTGTAGGATGGGACTCAGGACTGGAGTTGACATTGGGTGCAGAGGATGCTGGCTTATCCAAGCTTCAGTCTTAGGGGCCCATCAGAACACTGGATGGGCTACGGTCCATAAAAAGTAGCAAACATCAAGGCTAAACTGCAAAACTTGATTGGAAAATTATTTACTTTGTCCTAAAGGGAACGGCTGCGTCTTTTTACAGGAGACATTGCAAATTTTGGAAACACATACCATTAGGTATTTGCTTCAACTCTACCACAAACCAGTTGTGTGTCGGGGGGGAAGGGGGAGGAGGGGCAGACAAACTCTTGACCTTCCTGAGGCTCAGAGTCCACAGCTGTACAGATGACAGAACCTACCTGGGAGAGTTTTTGTGATGGTATAGATGATAAACACAAATGAGTACAGGACAGATGCCCAAACTGCTACAGCTAGAGAAATGACTGACCTCCAGAGGACCCGGGTTTGATCCCCAATATTCACACAGTGGCTCATAACAGTCCATAACTCTATTTTTGGGGATCCGACACCCTTTTCTGCTCTATGCAAGTACCATGGACATGTGGTACTTACACACGCATTCTGGCAAACCCATACACATCTTTTTTAAAGTAGCTTTTGTATTAAAAACAGATTCCATTAACACTGGGAGCTTTCAAATAGGTTTCAGCAGCCCTAACACATGGATGATAACATCTCTTAAGGTTTTAACAATATAGATTGTTCACACATTAAACCCACACACTAACAGTGGGAGACTTCAACACTTCCCTCTCACCACTGGACAGATTTGTCAGACAAAAAAATGAATAGAGAAATAAGGGAACTAACAGGTGTTATGACTCAAATAGACTTAACAGACATCTATACAACATTCCATCCATACATAAAAGAATATACCTTCCTCATAGCACCTCATGGAACCTTCTCAAAAATTGACCACATACTAGGTAACAAAACAAATCTTAACAGATACCAAAAAAAAAAAATGGAATAACCTCATGTATCTTTATTTATTTATTTAATTCTTAAAGATTTCTGCCTCTTCCCCGCCACCGCCTCCCATTTCCCTCCCCCTCCCCCGATCAAGTCTCCCTCCTTCGTCAGCCCAAAAGCAATCAGGATTCCCTGTCCTGTGGGAAGTCCAAGGACCACCCACCTCCATCCCGGTCTAGTAAGGTGAGCATCCAAACTGCCTAGGCTCCCACAAAGTCAGTACGTGCAGTGGGATCAAAAACCCATTGCCATTGTTCTTGAGTTCTCAGTAGTCCTCATTGTCCGCTATGTTCAGCGAGTCCGGTTTTATCCCATGCTTTTTCAGACCCAGGCCACCTGGCCTTGGTGAGTTCCCGATAGAACATCCCATTGTCTCAGTGTGTGGGTGCACCCCTCGTGGTCCTGAGTTCCTTGCTCGTGCTCTCTCTCCTTCTGCTCCTGATGTGGACCTTGAGATTTCAGTCTGGTGCTCCAATGTGGGTCTCTGTCTCTGTCTCTGTCTCCTTTCATCACCTGATGAAGGTTAATATTCATGAGGATGCTTATACCACTCTTGGGAATATACCCAAGAGATGCCTATCATACAACAAAAGTATATGCTCAACTATGTTCATAGCAGCATTGTTTGTAATAGCCAGAACCTGGAAACAACCTAGATGCCCTTCAATGGAAGAATGGATGAAGAAAGTATGGAATATATACATATTAGAGTACTACTCAGCAGTAAAAAACAATGACTTCTTGAATTTTGCATACAAATGGACAAAAATAGAAAACACTATCCTGAGTGAGGTAATCTAGACCCAAAAAGAGGAACGTGGGATGTACTCACTTATATTTGGTTTCTAGCCATAAATAAAGGACATTGAGCCTATAATTCGTGATCCTAGAGAAGCTAAATAAGAAGGTGAACTCAAAGAATAACCTCATGTATCTTATAGGAGCACCATGTCTTAAAATTAGAATTTAACAGCAACACTAATTCCAGAATGCCCACAAACACATGGAAATTAAACAATGTTCACCTGAAGCATCAATGGGTTAAGGAAGAAATAAAGGAAGAAATTAAAGATTTCCTAAAATTCAATGAAAATGACTACACAACATACCCAAATTTATGGGACACAATGAAAGCAGTGTTAAGAGAAAAGTTCATAGCACTAAATGTCTACTTAAAGAAGCTGAAAAAAATCCCACACTAGTGAATTAGCAGAACATTTGAAAACTCTAGAACAAAAAAAAAAAAGCAAACTCACCTGGGAGAACTAGATGGCAGGAAATAATCAAATTGAGAGCTGAAATCAACAAAATAGAAACAAAGAAAATAATACAAAGAATCAATGAGACAAAGAGTTGGTTCTTCGAGAAAAGAGACAAAATTTTATTCAAACTAACCGAAAGGCGGAAAGAGAATATCCAAATTAACAAAATCAGAAATGCAAAGGGTGTCATAACAACAAACACAGAGGAAATCCAGAGAAACGTTGGGTAATATTTTGAAAACCTTTACTCCACAAAATTGAAAAACTTAAAGGAAATGGACAACTTTCTGGATAAATATCACCAAATTTAAATCAAGACCAGATAAGCAAATTAAGTAGACCTATAACTGCTAAAGAAATAGATACAGTCATCAAAAGTATCCCAACCAAAAAAAAGCCCAGGACCAGTTGGTTTCAGCTCTGAATCCTACAAGACTTTCAAAGAAGAACGAATAACAACACTCCTCGAATTGTTCCACACAATAGAAATAGAAAGAACATTGTTAAATTCTTTTTTATGAGGCTACAGTTACCCTGATACCAAACCAAAAAGACATTACTAAGAAAGAGAATTACAGATTAATCTCACTCATGAACATTGATGTAAAAATACTCAATAAAATACTGGAAAATCGATTCCAAAAATACATAAAAAGCCACCATGATCAAGTAGGCTTCATCCCAGAGATGCAGGGATGGTTCAACATATGAAAATCTGTCAATGTAATCACCATATAAACAAAATACAAAAAACCACACATGATCATTTCAGTAGATGCTGAAAAAGCCTTTGACAAAATATAACATCCTTTCATGATAAAAGTCTTGGAGACAGCAGGGATACAAGGAACATGCCTAAACATAATAAAGGCAATATACAATAAGCCAACAGCCAACATCAAACTAAATGATGAGAAACTCAAAGCAATCCCACTGGAATCAGGAACAAGAAAAGGTTGTCCACTCTCTCCATATCTATTCAATATAGTAGCTGAGGTCCTAGCAGAACAGTAAGACAACAAAAGGAGGTCAAGGGGATACAAATTGAAAGAAAAAGTCAAATTCTCACTATTAGCTGATGATATGGTAATAAGTGAGCCAAAAATTCTACTAAGGAACTTCTACAACTCATAAACACTTTCAGTAATGTAGCAAAATACAAGATTAACTCAAAAAATCAGTAGCCCTCCTTTACACAGATAATAAATGGGCTGATAAAGAAATAAGAGAAACATTACCCTTCACAATAGCCACAAATAGCATAAAATAACTCAGGATAACTTCAACCAAACAAATGGAAGACCTGTGTGACAAGAACTTTAAATATGTGAAGAAAGAAATTGAAGAAGACACCAGAAAATGGAACGATCTCCCATGTTCTTGGGTAGATAGAATTAACATAGTAAAAATGGCAATCTTACCAAAAGCAATCTACAGATTCAATGCAATGCCCATAAAAATCCCAGCAAAATTCTTCACAGATCTTTAAAGAACAGTACTTAACTTCGTATGGAAAAGCAAAAAACCCAGGACAGCCAAACCAATCCTGTACAATAAAGGAACTTCTGGAGGCATCACAATCCCTGACTTCAAAGTCTACTACAGAGCTACAGTACTGAAAACTGCATGGTATTGGTATAAAAAGAGACAGGAGAACAAATGGAAACAAATTGAAGACCCATATATTAATCCACACACCTTGGAACACCTGATTTTTGACAAAGAAAGAAAAATATCAAAAGGAATAAAAAAGCATATTCTACAAGTGGTGCTGGCATAACTGGATATCAATAGGTAGAAGAATGAAAATCGATCCGTATCTATCACCATGCACAAAACTCAAGTCCAAATGGATCAAAGACCTCAACATAAAGCCAACCACACTGAACCTCACAGAAGAGAAAGTGGGAAATACACTTGAATGCATCAGCACAGGAGACCACTTCGGAAATATAACCCCAGTAGCACAGACACTGAGAGAAACAATTAATAAATGGAACCTCCTGAAACTGAAAAGCTTCTGTAAAGCACAAACACTGTCAACTAGACAAAATGGCAGCCTAAAGAATTGGAAAAGATCTTCACCAACTCTACTTCAGACAGAGGACTGATCTCTAAAATATACAAAGAACTCAAGAAATTGGACATCAAAAAACCAAATAATCCAATAAAAAAAATGGAGTACAGACCTAAACAGAAAACTCTCAACAGAGGAATCTAAAGTGGCTAAAAGACACTTAAGGAAATGCTCAGCATCTTTAGCTATCATAGAAATGCAAATCAAAACAACTCTGAGATTCCATCTTACACCTGTAAGAATAGCCAAGATCAAAAATATTGATGACAACTTATGCTGGAGAGGATGTGGGGTACAGGGAACACTCTTCCATTGCTGGTGGGAGTGCAAATTGTTACAGTCCCTTTGGATACCAGTATGGCAATTTCTCAGAAAATTAGGAAACAACCTTCCTCAAAACCCAGTAATACCACTTTTGGGTATATACCCAAAGGATCTCAATCATACCACAAGGGCATGAGCTCAACTATGTTCATAGCAGCATTGTTTGTCATAGCCAGAACCTGGAAGTAACCTAAATACCCCTCAACCAAAGAATGGATAAGGAAAATGTGGTATATTTACACAATGCAGTACTACACAGCAGAAAAAAAATGACAACTTGAAATTTTCAGGCAAATGGTTGAATCTAGGAAACATCATGATGAGTGAGGTAACCCAGATCCAGAAAGACAATTATCATGAGTGACTTTTAGACATAAGGCAAAGAAAAACCAGCCTACAATTCACAATCCAAGAGAACCTAGACAACAATGAGGACCCTAAGAGAGGCATACATGGATTTAATCTATATAGGAAGTAGAAAAAGACAAGATCTCTTGAGTTAATTCAGAGTATGGGAATCATGAGAGAGGACTGAAGGGGAGGGGAAAAAACAGAGGAGAGCAGAGAAAAATTCATAGCTCAATAAAATCAATTTAAAAAAAATAGATGTTGACCTTAGCACAAGTCAAGAGAAAATAAGCAAATTAACCAACAATGGCATTAAAAGCTGTGTGTGTGTGTGTGTGTGTGTGTGTGTGTGTGTGTGTGTGTGTTTAAGATAAAGTCTCATATAGCCCAGGCTGATTTCAAATTTGCTACATAGCCAAGGATGACTTTGAACTACTGATCCTTGTGGCATCTTATAGCTGAAAGCCACAATTAACAACAAAGCACTTTTAGTTTACCACAGCCATGTTTGGAGCTCAGCTGTTCCCAAGAGCAATGCCACTGTGCAAGAAGAAGAGAGGTGGGTCTGTGTGGTTTCCAGTCTTCTACCAGCAGCCTTCCTTGGCTCCACACCACACAGCTTGTGGGCCCCTCCTGAAGAAGCAGCCATCAGAAGGACTGCTTTGCTTGGGAGAAAAATTGGGCAAGACAGCCAGGCAATACAAAGCTCAGCTCGAACACAGAGGCAGCCTGGTGTCCTTCTTACCAGCTGTAATTTGAGCATGTTATGTCCCTTGTATAAACCTCTGAGTAAAATAATGAATAATAAACCTCTGTAAAATAATAATGGCAAGAATACCTGTCTCATGATAGCTGGGGAGGCAAAGGGCCCAGACCATAGAGTCAGTAAATATTGGTTGAGTTAATGGTTTCTAGATCAGAATTTTAGGTCAGTAAGGAGATAATTGAGGGCAAGGGACATTTGGTGACATCTCCCGATCATGCTGACAGGGCAGGGGGTGATGTGTTCTCGCTAACCAAACTTCAGTCCATTGCTCAAGTGAGTAGCAAAAGTGCCCCAGTTCTGGACTGGAGGGAGCATTCGTGTCAGGCTGCTGAATTCAGGTCAGTATGAGAGACTTCACCCAGGCTATGGGGTCTAATTCTCACAGCAGCCCTATCAGCTCTCAAATCTCCGATGGAGACAGGAACCCTGGGAGTCAGGGGTGTTAGGTTATCAGTCAGCACACAGCGTGTGCCCTTATGATGCGCTCAAAAGCCTGCATCCCTTTAAAGAGCCTAATTGCCCATCAAAGTGGTTATGTTTATTGTCATGTTAGAAGCAGTGCAGGGCAATAAATAAATAAATAAATAAATAAATAAATAAATAACCTTCCCTGGATTTCTCAACTGATGGGAAAGGCCAAGGTGGAGAACCAGCCTCTTCTGCTCCTGCACTTCGTGAGCCGCCTCCTATCTCACACTACAGCACTCACTAACACATGCATTCTCAATATCCGGTGCACATAAGACTTGTGTGTTAGCGTGTTTTTGGAATTTTCTGTCTTACTGAGTCAGAGTCTTGGGTCTAGGCTCAAGCTGGTGTGTCTTGGAAAGGGAGGACACTATGCACATGGCAAAAATTGGAGAATCATCTTTCTTGTGTGGTGTTTTCAAGCTAAGGACACATATATCATAAGGACAACAGTCCCCAACCTCATGACAGGACCAAACTGTCTTGGCCAAGGTTAGTGTTCACCCGATGAGACTGAGAATTAACTGACCTCTAGGAAGATTATCTGGGCATCCTATCCAGTCTGCTGACCCTTTGGGTTTAACTGTTTCACTTCTTGAATAAATTGAATAAGCAGATATACTGGATGGAGGTATCATTAGCTATTACTTTTGTATAATCTTTTACATCTTGCTACATGCTGTAAACATTGTTATAGCATCAAAATACTATAACAAGATATTTTCATCTACTATATCACATATTTTTATTTTTCCATATTTTGCATGTGCTTTATAATTGTTTTCATTCATGGTAAAATATTTTTTCTAAGTATTAGAGCCATAATGATTTTAACTCTTCTTCCCATCATAGAGCACCTGGGTGTTTCTACATTCCCATGAGTAACATTGATGGGAACAGCCAGCTTCCCAGACAGCTTCTATCCTTTCCCCCTTCATCCCTCCCCAATTCCTCCTTCCACCTGCCAGCATCTAGTAGGTATCTATCAATGGGCTCTATTCTAGATATTAATAATATCTGAAAAAGACCCAACTTTAAAGACTCTTTTGTTTAGAGAAACAGTTGAGGAAAACAGGTACCTTTTAAAAGACGGGGGGGTTGGGGGGATGGACAGCATGCAGGGAGTGTGCAAAAGATGTGTAGTGAATCAAACATGGCTGGGCAAGACCAGTGATCACCCTTCACCCTTATGAGAGTGAGAGTGTACAAAAGAGGAAGTCATGGAGCTGCCGTGGTAGCCTGTGGTCAGGGAAGGCAAGTCTAAATGTGTTTTGGATTTGATCCCTTTCAAAAGAAACTTCTTTTTGTGACAAGGTTTCACTCTGTGGGCCAGGCAGACTTTGAACTTGTTTTGTAGCCCAGGCTGGCCTTACACTCATGATAGTTCTCCAGCTTCAGTCTCGCATATGTTGGAATTATAGGCTTGAGCCAATCTGTCTAAGGCATGAGCCACTGTGTCTGTCTAAGGAGCTATTAGGTCAACTATCTTGTATGTTACAGTAGAGTCTCCTCACTGACAGACAGGCAGCTACTCTGCTCCCTGATCTTCATTAGTGAAGCTTCTGTGTCCCCATCACTCAGGGACAGAAGACAAGTTCACTTTTCCCATGAGGTCTAGGGCCTTTTGAGTGTCTAACCATCCTTTTTATTATTATCCTATTATTAGGATTCAGATTCTGTACACTTTTCCCCATGGTTATGCTCAATAGCATATTGTAGGCACTAGTTAGGGCTGGTTGGGATGCTTAGTAGGGAATTTCATCCTTGCTTAAAACACAGGTACCCTTTGCAATGCCCCAGCCAGACCTCCCCCAGCCATGCCATCCCAGCTGTGGTGGTTTGTACACGAATGGCTGCATAGACTCATAGATTTCAGTGGGTAGTCAAAAAAGGAAATGGTTAAAGGATTAGGAAGTGTGGCCTTGTTGGAGGAAGTGTGTCCCTGGAGGTGGGCTTTGAGAGTTCAGAAGCCCAAGCCAGATCCCAGTTTCTTTCTCCTCTTGCTGCCTGTGGATCCAGATGTAGAACTCTCAGCTACTTCTCCAGCACCATGACTGCTTACATGCTACCATGCTCCCCACCATGATGAAAATGGACTAAACTCTGAAACTACAGTCAGTCCCAGTGAAACACTTTCTCTTATAAAAGTCGTCACGGTCATGGCGTCTCTTCACTAAAACACTGACTAAGACATAAATAAAGATACAGAAATATAGATACAGTTATATATAAAATTAAAAATTATTTAGAGTGAAAAATATAAAAATTTTGCTAGCATAATACATAGCACAAATTCAAAAAATGTATTTTCATGATTAACAGCTAATGGGCTCATCTACTTAACCTAGATGTTTAACTATATACTGCTTTACATATGCAAGTACTGAAGCAGTATTTTCTAAGCGGAGAATGGAACGAAAAGATAATTTAAGGTTTCCTGTAGCTGAGTCGTTTAAACTTTGCTTACTGCTCTTAACCAGAAGGATACACAGGCAGGTAAGCACAGATTTTCCTCAGTCTCGAGCTACCAATACAATTTTGCATCTGAAGCCACAGGAATCATAAACTGATAACTGCTCTCTCATGGAGTTCCCCTCCACCCACGACTCCATCCACATCCATATTCTGCAGGACTGCTCTGTGGATACCTAGTCACAATTCCCTTAGTGAGTACATTTCTAATCTACACAAGAAAGCTGTGCTTTGATTGGTCACAGGCAAGTCAGGTCTTCCACTTACCATTTGATATTTGCAACACTCTCCAAAGAAAATCTTGGCTTCCTATATTCCAATTCATTTTACATCCTGGTTTCTGACGAAAAGGTTTGAATCTCAATTCCTTATCTCGCTTAGTTGCCTTCTATGGGACACAACTTCCTTGGAACTTCCTGTAAAAGTTGGTCCCTCACTCCCTTATCTATGTATGGGCCCCGGCACACATTCAGGTGTCTCCACAGGACCCTGCCCTTCCCTAGTACTCCACACTCAGAATTACAACTACCTTCTCAGTTGTCTGTCTTCCCCAATCCCTGCGCACTTTTGAAAGCCAATGCACTAAGCATAGTGACGAGTAAACACTAGCGTCCTGTGATGCTTTGTCAAAGAGTGCATGCGTGAAATCAGGAGAAAGAGCCAACACGCCCATCTCTCACAGAATTCAGAAAAGGCCGCCGAAGCATTCAAATCCCATGGGACTGGTTGATCTCTTGTCTTTGGTCTGGATCAAGAACAACACGCCCTTTCTCCTATCTGATGAGAAAGGGTGAACCGCTTATTCCCTGAGGGTATTCTTCAAAGAACACGGATACCATTTGTTGTGGGCACTGACCCCAGACCTCAAAGGGCTTGCAGAGGTTGTAGAACTGAGTGAAAGAAACTCTGCAGATCATCCTGCTTCCCCAATAACACGGGTCTCCTGCTTGCTGGGTGACAGGCCATATAAAAGTCTGCAGGTGTCTGTAGGAGGGGTAGTGTTCACTCTGTAGCCAGCCCTGCGGCTACTCTGAACAGAAAGAGGAACTGTGTCCACTGTGGGAGCACAGCAATAGGAGTTGGGGGAAGAAATGGGTCATTAATCAAAAGACAATGGCCTGAGGTCAGCCTGCTTTAACCTCACAATAATGCCTCTAAAGTACAGGATATAGCCAGCAAATCAGCCTGGCCCTTAAGAGTGTCTAACCTGTTGGGGATGTCCCACCAGCCTCTCACACCACAGGACTGCTTTCTTCCCATGGGGGAAGCTGCTTTACCCATTCCTATTGTTCATTGTGGTACAAAGTTCCTCAACTACACATGCATCTCTTGGTTCTGAAAACTTGTCCCTTTGCGAATAGGAACATTCCAGCAGCCAGAGCTTTGAGTGGCTATTCACCTTCCATCAGTTCCTGAGGTGGTCTGTTAACTTCAGGATTTGTACCTGAGTCAGGGCAATGAAAGAACCCTGTAGAAGATTCCAGGTCCCCAAAGCAATATCCTCACCTTCTCAATCTCGCTAAGTGCCACCACCTCTCCTAGGGTGCATTGATATGTGTGGATGGTAACTGACAGCAGTCTTTTATTTATGTGTGTGTGTGCGCACGCGCACGTGCGCCCAGGTCTATATAGGTCAAGTGGGTGCCTGTGGAGGCCAGAAGAGGGTATTGGATCTCTTGAAGCTAGTGTTATAGGCAATTGTGGTGCCCAATATGGGATTAGAGTCCTCTGGAAGAGCAGCAAGGGCTCTTAACTCAGGTCTCTCCAGCCCCAGGTGGACACTTCTTTATCCCCACTACACACACTTCTCTGCCTTTTCTACTTGCCTCTTCATTATTTCTCTGTCTTTTTACATTTGATTTCTTCAGTTTCTCTTTCTATTCCATCAACCCAAGCCTGCTGGAGGGTTCATGGCATTGTTTAACGTAAAGTCATTTTAGTATATGATAAACAAGACTAAGATTTTGAAGTCCCGCCTTCAAGTCTATCTCTTGTCCAATAGCTGTGTCACCTCCATTGAGTCTTCTTCTATTCCTGTGGGAAATGGAAGACAAGTCACACTTATTATTAGCTGTGAAAACTAAACATTGTTCCGCAAATGTGCTTGGGGCTCACCAAATTTTCCTTTTTTCTTTTCCCTTCCACCACCTTCTGGAAATTTTGCAGGAAGAAGCACACAGTAAGACTTATTAGCTCTGCTGGGCTCTGCATGCTCCGGAGTATCCATTCTTCTCGTGGGCCAGTCTTTCTTCATTTCCCTGCTTTTAATCCGACACAACAATGGCATTTTCAGTGAAGCTGCAATATGTCTACAACTAGGCTTGGTTTTAACACAAAAGCTTCTTTGGCTGAATCATTGTCAAGGTTCAATGGAAATCTGCAGCTTTAGAGCAGTACTTCTCCAGAGGCTTGGTGTTCATCCAGACACATCAGAATCTCCGGGTTTATGTACAGAAGTGAAGATTCTCAGCCCTTTTTCCAGAACCTTGAGCGTGTGTCTCTAGGAGCTCTCCAGATTATTCTACTGTGCTCTGAAGTCCGAGTTCTGTTGTCTTGGGGTGTCTAAAGTGATCTAACCCTACTTGTGCAATATAAGGTTAAAAACAAGAAAACAAACAAAACCCAGCTATCAGTTTCGCTGACCATCAGTAAACAGGAATACAGACTTTTCCCATTGGCTGTTAAGGCCTGATGACTTGCCCAAATGCCCCTAAGAAGCCTATGGTAGAGAGAAAGAAACCTGACATAGATGCTCTAGCTCCAACTCCCTCTCTAGGGGCCTCCCACCCTCCCCTCCAAAGTACTCTTTCCACTGTCAAACGATTCATAAGCAAGATAAAATGTGCATGAGATAAAGTGGGGGCAGGCAGAAGCAGAGACACGCTTCCTTCCTGCCTTTCTGTACTCACTGCACGTTCTTATTTTCAAATCCATCCTTGAGGCCAGATGCCCGATATGTTCTCTTTAAATTCCTGAATATGCAACTTCGGGTGAGTGTAATCATAATTAAATTCCATTACAGGGACGGGATGTGGATGGCTAATAGCATTATTTTGTTAATGCTGCGATTTGATCTATACGTCCTCCGAGGTATCTTGTGTGCTTCCTCACAGTTGGGAGCTGCTCTGGTGAGTTTCGTGTTTCCACCTGATAAAAGATTCTTGGACCGAGGCAACCATTTAAAACATTAGCCATTATCCAACAGAAATGAAGTTAATAATGCCTCAAGAAGAGAATAGTTGAAAGAGCAGCAGTCTGAATGTCAGCAGATTTGAGGTTCCAGCCCAAAGAATGAGCACTGGAACCTGGGTAGGCTGCTTGTCTTCCATGAGCCTCCATTTCCCCATTGGAGAAAGGCCTCTTTAGACTGCCACGTGGCACCCTGAGGCCTGTTAATGCTCATTCTTGGAGGAAGCTGAAGAACCCCACAGCTCTGCAGAGTATCTTATATATAACTCATCTAATAAAGGTTCAGGAAGGTTCTGGAGAGGAGAGTACACCTTAACTTCTCTCAACAGTTTTTGCCAAGTCCAGTTCATTTTTTTTTCCATTCAAAAAGTTCTACTTGGGAACCTTCATTATTACAGGCAACAATTCAGAAAGTGGGGATCCACTGGGGGATACAAACAGCAGCCGCTGCATGAGGGATCTTAGCAGAGTTCTGGCTTCTAAGCGAACCACACACTACCAGTACTCTCTAGGACTGTCTTTGGACCTGATTTCAAAACTCCAAAGGCCAGCCTGGTTCCCTCTGAATGATCCGTACAAACTACAACCCCGCAACTGACAAAGGTCTGATATCCAAAATATACAAAGAACTCAAGAAATTAGACCGTAAAAGTTTAATCAATCCAATTATAAAATGGGGCACTGAGCTGAACAGAGACTTTTCAACAGAAGAAGTTCAAATGGCCAAAAGACACTTAAGATCGTGTTCAACTTCCTTAGCAATCAGGGAAATGCAAATCAAGACAACATTAAGATACCATCTTACACCGGTCAGAATGGCTAAAATCAAAAACACCAATGATAGCCTCTGCTGGAGAGGTTGTGGAGAAAGGGGCACACTCATCCATTGCTGGTGGGAATGCAAACTTGTGCAACCACTTTGGAAAGCAGTGTGGCGGTTTCTCAGGAAAGTCGGGTTCAACCTACCTCTCGACCCAGCAATACCACTATTGGGAATATACCCAAGAGATGCCCAAACATACAACAAAAGTATATGCTCAACTATGTTCATAGCAGCATTGTTCGTAATAGCCAGAACCTGGAAACAACCTAGATGTCCTTCAATGGAAGAATGGATGAAGAAAGTATGGAATATATACATATTAGAGTACTACTCAGCAGTAAAAAACAATGACTTCTTGAATTTTGCATACAAATGGACGGAAATAGAAAACACTATCCTGAGTGAGGTAAGCCAGACCCAAAAAGAGGAACATGGGATGTACTCACTCATATTTGGTTTCTAGCCATAAATAAAGGGCATTGAGACTATAATTCGTGATTCTAGAGAAGCTAAATAAGAAGGTGAACCCAAAGAAAAACATATAAGCATCCCCCTGAATATTAACCTTCATCAGGCGATGAAAGAAGACAGAGACAGAGACCAACATTGAAGCACTGGACTGAAGTCTCACGATCCAAAGGAGGAGCAGAAGGAGAGTGAGCACGAGCAAGGAACTCAGGACTGCGAGGGGTGCACCCACACACTGAGGCAATGGGGATGTTCTATCGGGAACTCACCAAGGCCAGCTGGCCGGGGTCTGAAAAAGCATGGGACAAAACCGGTCTCGCTGAACATAATGGACAATGAGGACTACTGAGAACTGAAGAACAATGGCAATGGGTTCTTGATTCTATTGCACGTAATGGCTTTGTGGGAGCCCAGGTAGTTTGGATGCTCACCTTAATAGACCTGGATGGAGGTGGGTGGTCCTTGGACCTCCCACAGGGCAGAGAAACCTGCTTGATCTTTGGGCTGAGGAGGAAGGAAGACTTGATTAAGGGAGGGGGAGGGAATGGGAGGTGGTGGCGGGGAAGAGGCAGAAATCTTTAATAATTAAATAAATTAATTAATAAAAAAAACTACTTTCTGGTAATGGAGGGAGGTAGAGTTTGTCTTTGGCACTCTGGCTGCCTACATGATCAGATTATGCCCGCATGGTTGGAATCTAGTATAATTTAGTCTGCCCATCCTTTGTGTTCCGAGTTTTATTCAAGGTGCAATAAGGGTATACAATAAAGCAGAAACCAGCCCCTTACTGTGAATGAGACCTGTCATATAGCTCCTGCACTGCTGCTGACCTTGGGCTGCTTTTCCCCAACTGGCCCTTGACTTCATTACACTTAAAATGCAGATGTTGGACTAGATAACCATTCACAGCTGATTCTATTTGAGGGATGTGGTATAAATTGTATGAGAGATTTATTCATTCGTCTAACAAATATCTCAAGTTCCCAGTGGTACCTGGTTCTGGAGCTAAGATAAATAACCCAAGAACCTCTCTCTGCAATACTTGGGCTAACATTTGCTGAGCATTTATTATGTACTAAAAGCAATAGTGAATGCATTTCATATATGTTACACAGCCCTTAGAGAGAGATGCTATTATTAGCCATATTGTGGGAGGCAGAATTCTAAGCTAAACGCACACGACTCTCACCTGCACATAATTCCCTTTTGTAGGAACCTGCAGGAACCTTTGAATTTGGTAGATTGTCACCTCTGTGATTATGTCCTGTCATATGGCAAAGACGATTTTGCAGGTATAATTTAGGTTTCTAATTGCTTGATATTAAGAAAGTGAGGAGGGCTACAGAAATGTCCACGTAGGTAAAAGCGCTAACTGCACAAGCACGTAGACCTGGATTTGAAACACCAGCACCCACATAGAAAGGTAGGCACGGCCACACGTTTGTCTGGAACCATAGCAATGTGGGGGAGTTATAGACAGGAGGACCACTAAGGCTTGCTGGACAATGAGCCAGGAAAAGAGCACTGTAACAGGATATCTGGTATTCTCCTCTGCCCTCTGCTGCCCCTGCACTGCACACACATTGGCGATACAATACAGATGTGCACCCCACACTGATCAGACAGTCTAGCTAAGGGTCAAACTCCAGGTTCAGTGAGAGACCTTGTCTCAAAAACTAAGGTGGAGAGTGATAGAGGAAGACACCCAAGGCGACAACTGGCTGCTTCATACGCAAACACACATTCATACAACACACACACATACACACACACACACACACACACAGAGGTGGGAATTGTGCTGGGTGGGTGAAACTGATATAATCAGATGACACCTTGCCAGTGTTGGGACTCTTCCTGGAAGGGAGGTTTGTACTGCTGACTTAGATAACAACAATGGTTCATACAGTAAGGACTATCAAGCAGCATCTAGGAGCTGCGAACAGCTCTTGGGCAGCCAGCAGGGGGGCAGGCTAGCTCTACAGCCTCAAGGAACTGGACTCTGCAACTACTATGAATGAGGCTGGGGGTGGCGCCTTCTCTAGTTAAGCCTCCTGAAGGGCTAACAGACGGGCTGAAACGTTAAGTTTTGATCTAATGAAACCCGAGAAAAGAATCTGTTCATACTGTGTTCAGACCTCTGCCCTACAAATGTGAGTCAATCAATGGGTGCTGTAAGCAGCTGAGTTTGGGGTGATTGCTACATGGTGTCTTAGTCTGTTACCTGTTGCTATAACAGAACACTCAAAATTGGAAATTCACAAAGGAAATACATTTATTTAACTTCTGGTTCTAGAGTCTGAAAGCCCAAAGATAGGTAGTAATATCTGGCAAAGGCCTCCATATTAAATCATAGCATGATGGAAAGTGGGGGAACAGGTGCAGGAATTCAGAAGAAAAGGAATGCAGAAGAAATAAAACAAAGCAGACTTGTCTTAGACTAACTTAGTCTCAAGATGAATAGCACCGTCACCCCAGGAAAAGATCGATGCTCTTGGGAGTCTAATCGTTTCTTAAAGGTTTCACATCACAGCACTGCCATGGCGACCATCTAATTGCAATCTGGAGTGTTTAAGAGGCAAGCCACACTCTGACCAAGCAAATGACAACTGAAAACTAGTAAACTCTCTTTATAGATTAAAACACAAAAATAGGCATGTGAGTGACTAGTCAGGCCAGGCAGCCAGGGTTCGGACCCATGGCATCTTGTCCCTGAGGCTGGACTCTCACATCATGTTCCTGACTATAGAAAGGAAGTGGGCCAGTAGTCAAACACCCACAGTAAAGTTTTCCGAGTGAAAAACTAGACTCACTAGCTAAAAATATCATAACATATGACCATACAGAGGCAGAAATCAAGGGTATTCCAGGCAGAGAATCCACTGTTAACATTCAGAAATTTTTAATTTTGCCACTGTGGGAATAATTATCTCCTGGGAATTAGCAGATGTTGAACAGAGATCAGGGTTTTGTGTTTTAGATTGGGAATCATGTTGGTCGACACAGAGTTGGGATTAAGGATTCTTCAGATAGGACCTGGGGAGATAACTTGGAGGGTACTGCGTCTACATGAAGAACTGAGTTTATATTCTCAGCTCTCATAAAAGCCAGGCATGGTGGTGCCTCTCTCTAAGACCAGGGCAAAAGAGAACAGAAACAGAACAGCTCACAGGCCAACATCCCTAGCCAACTGGTAAGTTCCAAATTCAGTGAGAGACTCAGTCAGAGAGAGAGAGAGAGAGAGAGGAGGGGGAAAGAAAGGAAGGAAGGAAGGAAAAAAGAAAGAAAATGAAAGAAAAGAAAGAAAGAACAAATGAAAGAAAGAAAGAAAGAAAGAAAGAAAGAAAGAAAGAAAGAAAGAAAGAAAGAAAGGAGAAGCTAGGTAGAGAGTAGGTAGAGAGCAATAGAGAAAGATATACAGTATCATCAACCTCTGGCATACACATGCACATGCACACCCTCACACACACTAATGTGCACATGCCTCTCTGTATGACTCTCTCTCTCTCACACACACACATACACAAACACACACACATGCGCACACACCTTGGATACAGAATAAGTGGAGACAGTAAAGAACAAGTGTTTCTAGAAATCTGAAGAAAGGAAGCATGATTGTGTGATGATGTGGAGAGACTCATCCTGAAACTGTAAGCGCGCACCTGATTCATGAAGCACAAGAGCACGCACAGAAGGTAATTTCAAAAGAGTGGTCCAGGACTGGGGAGGAATGTCATGCATGTGAGCACCTGAGCAAAAGGGTCATGCTGGGAGCATCATTCTTCATCAGGAGATACTGGCACTGCACTATGGCAAGAGGACAGAGTGCGCTCTGTGTGGGAGGAGTTTGGAAGGGTCCCAGCAACATACCAGATGGGGCAGGAGGTTGGGACGCTCACAACTGTCCATCAAATGAGACCCAGAGGCCCAGAGCACAGTATACTGGAATGGGGAGGTGGGGCCTGCGGTTCGATCAAAAGAGCAGAGTGCTAATATGAACTCAGTTGGAAACCAAACTCACATCAGCTGGTACAGGAACGAGTGTAGTAGCTTCTTCAAGTAGCAGATGTGTACAATGGACAATGGAGACAAGAGCTGTCTTAAGGAGTTTGATTTAGCATCCATTCTATGGCCATTGGTGAAAAAAAAACCACCAAGTTATCTGCACTTGCTTTCCCAAAGCCAACCCTACTCTGCAGCGTTTAAACAACTGAAGATGAAAGACACGTTTTTCGGTCTTTTATCCATGCTTGTTGTGTGCTTGGAGAAATACAAGTATTCACTGGTCTGCTTTCCCAACACCATCTGCTCGGCACCCTCTTTTATATCTTTTCGAATCCTCTTGGTCTATCTGCTACTATGAGCTTCCAAGAAGAAGGGGTGGCTGTTATTTGTCCCAGATTATCACCCTTCATCTGCCACCATTGCCTTCTTTATAGACACTCACTACCTACATAACTCAGAGAGCAAAAAGTTTGTTGTCCTGGAGGGTTAGACTCTCGCTTATGATGGACAAGAATTTGTTGGTAAATGCCTTCCCCTTGGCTTCTCCCACCAAGAGTCTTGACGTGCATTTCATAGGGTGTCTGAGACTTTCCAGTGGGATCTAAAATTGTGCATTACTATAGGCATAACACTTGGGAGATTGAAACAGGAGAATTAAGAGTTTGAGGTCAGTCTGGGTAACAAGGTGAAACCTTTTCTAGAGGAGATGGTTCATTAGAAAGAGCACTTGCTGCCAAGAATGTGGACCTAAGTTCAAATCCCCAGGACCCATGTAATGGCTTGGCATGGCCACATGTGTCTATATCCCCAATTTAAATAGCAAGTTTCTTGTTCAATGAGGCACTCCATAGCAACAAAATAAGGTGAAGAACAATAGAGGAAGAAAATATAGCATCTTCTTCTTCTTGTCTCCACAGTGTGAGCACATGCATCTGAGCACACACATACACACAGAGACACATATGCATACACATACTTATGCATGAGTATGTACATTCACACACACACACACACACACACACACACAGGAGGAGAAAAAAGGATGAGGACTTATCATCCACTTATCGATGGCCAGCTCACTCATCACACACTTCATTCTGCCTCTGCCTCACTCTTGTTCCCTGCCACCCTAATCCCCTGTCAAATCTAAGAGTCATTTCTACTTTAGGGATAACCCACAGTGAGACAATTCCTAAGGGACACAATAATATTGTGAATATGAAGAAAATCCTTAATGGACAACCTCCCCACCAGAAATGACCAAAACCAAGAGAATCTCCCAAAACCTTCCAAATAAGGAGCTCAGTGTGCAGGTAGCTCTCAAACCTCTGAGTTTCCAATTTCCCAAGACCAAAGGTGTTGGATGGATGTGGAATAATTCTCTTGTACACTGTAAAACTTTGTCACTCAAATTGGTTTGATAAAATATTGATTGGCCAGTAATCAGGCAGCAAGTAGAGACAGGAAAACCAAACTAGGAGTGATGGGTAGGAAAAGGACAGAGTAAGGAGTAACCAGCCAGACCCAGACAGAGTAGGAGATGAATGGGCCATGCTAATAAGGGTACTGACATGTGGCAGAGTGTAAATAGGAATATGGGTTAACTTAAAATGTAAAAGCAGGTTAGTAATAAGCCTGAGCTATTGGTTAAGCATTTATAAGTAATATTAAACCTCTGTGTCAATTATTTGGGACCAGGCAGTTGGGATAGGAAACATCCGATCACAATTGGATGATGTTGAGTAACAAATAACACACTTACCATCTCTTGAAGAAGTCAGCTTTCAAAGATTTATGCACTAGACTAGGCTGGATTTACCTAATATTTTATAAACATCGGAAGTTTGTTTGGGTTATGGGAAATTATGTGCATAAAGTTGGAGCACCAATGACACTGGAAAAGACAGAGTAGTTATCTTGCTAATGACAATGACAGGGACTCTCTTATCTGGGCTGACATTTCCTGTTTATCTTGAATTGCTGGGGGTAATCCATTCTTATAGCTTCAAAAGTGTGCACATTTAAAAGTTAGCATCTAATTTCCCCCTGTCTGGTTATCTAATACCAAGTCATCAGTCCTGAAATTATATACATACAAGCAATACTAAGCATAATTAGCAGACTGTATTTATATGTTTTGACATTTATATAAATATGTAATAATAGCAATGAAAGAAAATAAGACCATGATTTTAAAAGGGAAAGTGGAGGCAGAGTATGTAGGAGGTACTGGAGAGAGGAAAGAGAAAGGGAGAATATTGTAATTGTATTTTAATTCAAAAAAATAAAAGGTGATAAAAACCTCATCGACACTACCTCTCTACTGAACCCCACAGCTTAGCAACAGAATACTGTCAGGTAGGCAGTTGTGATTCTGCAGCTGAGGGAGAGATGCTTTACGCTCCTGTGTGGCATTGCCAGATGAGATAAAGTAGGAATGTCAGAGAAAATAGACATGAATTATTTTTGTATTATTTAAAATAAACAAATAAACTAAACAATTTAAAGTTGGGGTCTTTTATTTAAACAAAGACAGAAAAGACTAAAGAAATGAAGAAAAGGGGAGCGAATGGAAGAACTGAATTAGGAAAGGAAGTGGGAAGGAGTACAAACACAAGTTCAAACACAGCCCTTCCAACCCCACTCTCTAATGGGGCAGATAGTTCTGAGACTGGACAAAAGCTAGGAGCTTTAACACTTCTAGCAAGTAACTGTGCCAAGCGTATTCCTTCTGGTTTAAACAGGGAGCAGCCCCTGTGATGTCATGCTAGAGATCAAGTACAGCTATGCTGGAGCTGGGATCTCTGAGGCTTGATATAGATGCTCATTGTTGCTCTAATGTTGGAACCTGAGGTCTGAGACCTCCCTGTAAACAAGTTTCAGGATCACTGATCTCTAGGGTCCTGGGTCTGTAACCCCCTCCTTCTGCAGTCGCAGCCCCCTTGAATGGCAAAATCTTTCTTCAGAGATAAGGATACGGAAAGAGTGTTGACAATAAGCTTCACCTGCCTTATGAGATCAGCTCAGGTCCTGAGCTGCTGAATAGGTGTGAATGAAGCCTATGAAGGGGTGAAGATTGCCTGCTCACCTCTGGGGGCACAGCCAGGTCAGGACCAGCGAGGGTCGAGAAATTGAGAGGGCTTTGGGGGTTAGGGGGTCACCTGGAATTCAAACTCATTCTTCACCTCTGGAGAAAGGCCTCACCTGGGCCACTCACTGACTCACGGTCCGTCCGTCCCCCGTCCCCCCCCCCGCCCCCGCCGCCCCTGCTTTCAGCACCAGCCTCTAAATAGGTGGAGGTTTAGGAATGTCATGTATCCGGAGCCCAACTGCAGTCCCAGGCAAGAGGACTTTAGGACACAAGGACAGAAGAACCACCTCGTAGCTCAAATGTTTCCATCCATCAGCCAAAAGGACCAAGGCAGCCTTCCCTGCGGTACTCACACAGGAGAGGCTCCTATGTTCTCCGAGAATCTGCCTAACACCAGCTCCTGGGCAGAAACGGCCCCTGCTGCAGCTCTGTCCCATCTGTCCACTGTCACCGCCTCCTCCACATCAGTTTCTAATCAGAGGGTGAGGATTGGGACACTGCTAAGAAGCTCCTAGGTAGGGTGGGGCTCAGGGTCACAGCACTGATGACAACAGATGTAGCCAAGATCCCCCAAGAACACAGGAAGTGGGGACCCTGGCAGAACAGTCAACACCGACCACAGTGGAAGGACAGAGAGGTAGAGACAGGAGATAATAGTGACAGTACTTCTAGGGAGCACAGCATTTTCTTGGGTAGATGCCCTGCACGGTGCTTCCTAAGATGATGTCCTTCTCTCTTACAATCTAGGTGTAGGAGCTCCTGCTGTCTTCAATATGCTGGAGCTCTGGAAGTTCAGAGTTACACAGGCAACATCTCTCCCGTTTCCTGTTCTTCAGCCCGTTGGAAACAACAGGCTCCAGCTATGGCTGGCTTTCTTACCTTGGGCCTCAGAATGTCAGGACTTCAAGCTCTTAAGCAGAGATGGAATCTAATACTGGTGGATAGATACTGGAAGTGCACAGGACTAGCTGGGAGCTGGGCATGCAAAGATGGGAAGAAAAGATGTAATTCCGCCCTTCTGCAGCCTGTGATGTACTCCAGAGGGAGCTCTGAAAGCCTCCCAGAAGGACAGACGCTGGATGCAGAAAAGGGCCAGGACACTTGCAGGAACAGGACCTAAGGCCAGAAGAACCTGGCAGTTGAGCAGGAACTGAATGTGAACATGAACCAGTCTATGCAGAGGTCAGCTGTGAGAGGAAGAATGGCAAACAGGCTGCAGACAGTGGAGGCCTGGCTCTGTAACACACTCACACTGCAAAGAGAAGGGGGAAAATGGAAAAATATGAGGCCCAAAACTTGCATTTAATTTTATTATGAGAGAAAGACAAAGAGCCATAGCCATAGTAGGTGTATATGAGGAAGTCAGAGGATAATCTTTAGGGAGTCAGTTTTCTTCCTCACAAAGCTTAGGTTGCCAGGCTTGTGTGGCAAGAGTTTGCACCTGTTGAGCCATCGTACCAGTCCAGGCCTAGTCTTGTAAATCTAGTAGTTATATTACCAAGTTTTCTTAAGAAAGGTATATCTGGATTGAGGTCCAACACTGCACCTCACTTGGTTACATCCACTGCTGTGACAAAACACCATGGCCAATGCAACTTATAGCAAAGCAGTTAGTTGTGCTTAGTTTCAGAGGGTTGGAGTTCATGATGGTGGAGCAAAATCACAGCGACAGGAATGCCTAAGAGCCTAAGAGCCCATCTGTAAGTAAAAGGAAGAGAGAGAGAGATTGAGAGAGAGAGAGAGAGAGAGAGAGAGAGAGAGAGAGAGAGAGAGAGAGAACATGGGATGGTGGGAGATTTTGAAGCCTCAAAGCCCACCCCTGTGACATGTCTCTTCCAGTAAGGCCATACTTTCTAATCCTTCCCAAATAGTTCCATAGATGAAAATTAAGCATTCAAACATATGAGCCATTCTCATTCAAACCAAATGTGAGGTGGAAGGTGGAAGAAACAGGGCTGTTCTTATGGATACAGGGTAGAGTTTCAGAGAAGGAAAGGTCTTGGAAGGTCGGCAGAGCCTCCTGCTGCTGCCCCATGGCCTCACCAATGCCCAGAAGCACACCATCATTGGTCACTTTTCTCAGTTCAAGGGAAGAAGACTTTAATTTTGTCTTACAGTTTAAGGAAGGATGCAATTCATCACGTCTGGGAAAGGCATGATGGGAAAGACCATGCTGCAGATGTTCATAAGGCCTCCACAGCAAAGAACGAGAGAAATGATGGAAGCATTTGAATAAAGGTGTATGACACAGAGGCCCACTTTGTGCCTTGCTCTAATCAGTGTGTCCCTTAGATGCATTGACAGTGACTCCCAGGCAGACACCAATGAATGATGGCTATCTGCAAAGTTATTTTAGTAAATGGAAAACTTGGGAGATGAATTATTTTTTCTTTTCTGTGGAACACGTTTTTGTAAAAAATCTGTGTGTGTATGTGTGTGGTGGTGGGGGAGAGGGAGCGAGAGCGCATGCACACGTGGAAGTTAGAGGATAACCTCAGATTTTGGTCCTGGCCTTTCACCTTGTTTGGAGCAGGTCTTTTGATCTCCGTTGCATACTTCAGAATATCTGAGCCATTTCCCCATCAATCACTGGGACTACAGATTGCTCACTGTGTCAACTGCTATGCATGTGTTCTGGAGATCTGAATTTAGATCTGAACACTTGGAATGATGGGTTCTTTACCCACTCAACCATTCCTTTTAGACACCTAAGATTCTTTTATTAATTGAAAAAACTAACAAACTGTGATCATATAGACTTACATATCTGACAAACATTTTCTTGAGCATGAGTAAAATGATCTGACTCTTTGAGGGATTTGTCATTTTGTTACCAGGAATAACATTTTGTTGATGGAAAGTTATAATTTGGAAAAACTTAAAATTTTGCATTTGCTTGTGGACTTGACAGTTTTCTTATATTCACACTTTTCTGCTGGGATGAGTGACAATACTAGCAAGTGTGATTTTTTAAAATAAAGTGCAACAAGTCATGGTAACTTTGGTATGATTGGCCCAACTCAAGCACAAGATTTTTCAAAAGACCAATGAATGATGTTATCAAAACAAATGCAGGGCCTGGAGCGATACCTCAGTTGGTGAAACATTTGCTTTGTAGACATCAGAACCTGAGTTCAACCTCCAGAGACTACATGAAACCCCAGGCATGTTGATGCATCCCAGTACTAGTGAGGTGGGAACAGCGGGGTGTCTGGGATTTATGGGCCACATGCTCTTGCCTGATTGGTGAGCTTCCAGGCCAATGAGAGACCCTTTCTCAAAGGACAGAGGATGATGTTCTATGCCATCCTCTGATATTGTGGGATATTATTTGAAGACAGGTTACATTTGTCTCTTCTGTGGAACATTTCTTTAATGATGCAAAGATATGCTGCATTCTTTTATGTTGCATTTGTTTAACTCGGTGAAGCTGTGTTACTTTGCCTGCCTAAAACACCTGAATGATCTAATAAAGAGCTGAATGGCTAATGGCTAATAGTGAGGCAAGAGAAAGCATAGGCAGGGTTGTCAGGCAGGGAGACTAAATAGAAGGAGAAAGGGAGGGATTGAAAAGCGAGAGAAAATCAAGGAGAAAAAAACGTGCCAGCCACCCAACCACACAATCAGATACAGAATAAGAAGGAAAGAAAAGAGATACAGAAATAGAGTAAGGTGAAATCCCTGAACAAAAAGTAGATGAAATAATTTAAGAAAAACTAGCTAGAAACAAGACAAGCTAAGGCCAGGCATTTATAAATAATGTATAAATAATGATAATGTCTCTGTGTGTGATTTGTTTGGGAGCTGGGTAGTGGGCCTCCAAAAGAGTAAAGAGACAAAGAGTGAAAGCAACAACCAAAAAAAAAAAACCCAGACAAACAAACAAAAACTCACCAACTACATTCTGGTCTTAACAGTTTTAGATTTGGAGAAAGCCAAGAGTAAGGAGGTTCCATGTGTGTGACCTGAATCTTAGCCCCCACATTATTGACTTATTAATTTGGAGCACTTGTTAGAGTAAATGATCCGGTATTGATACATTCCTAAAAGAATTTCACAGTTTATCCAGGATCTTCTAGAAAGCTGCCCCCCATGAAACTGTCACATTTCAGGCTCGGGCTCCTCTCAGTCTCACAGTTTCTCAGACTTTAACGATTTTCTTGTTCTTATTCTGATGATATATTTCAGTATTGGTCAGGTGGGTGTTGTTTGGTTTTGTTCTTTAAGACCGAGTCTTGTGTAGCTCTGACTCGCCTCAGATTTGCTGTGTAGCCAAGGATGGGCCTGAACTTATGATTCTCCTTCCTCCATCTCCCAGGTGCAGGGATTACATGCATGTACAACCATGCCTGGTTTATGAAATGCTTGGGGGTGGACCCAGGGTTTCATAGATGTTAGGCAAGCACTCCACAGACCAAGCAACATCTCCAGCCCATGATCAGGAAATTTTCTAATGCTCTCCTCCATATGAAACCAATATTGCTTTGAGGATGAAGACTACAGAGATAAAATGTCATTTTCATCAGATTATACCGAAGGTCTGGTCTGTGTGACTACAGATGCTGACATCAGTCACCTTTGGAATTTGTTATATGTCTCTAGTGTGTTATTTTATATCCATATTCATATTTTTTTGCAAGGAAGTCATCATCAGTGGCCTCCACCTACGTACAAATCATACTTAAAAAGTGGGAATCACGCCTCATCTGTTTGAGGATGGACTACACATACAAATTGGATTTCTTCATGAAGGGAATTTATCTCTTTCACTTATCTGATCACTTATTAATATTAATACATATTTTAATGTTGTACTTTGTGTTATCATCCTATAATACTTTAGTAATATGTTTAATTATTTCATTTTGACACTTAGTGGTTCTTTTGGTTGGATCAGGCATCCAGTAGACAAACCTCATCTTGTACACAGACCCTACCACAACAGTTACAGTTATGATCTGTTGACTTTATAATGCTACGAAAGGAATTTCCATTCAGGAGAAACAATACTTTGGTGTACATTAGCTAAACGTTAATGGAGCAAGTCTAGCTTTGTGTGTTCAGTACAAAATGTTACATGATGCTACCCAACACTTTACTATAAAATAAACTTTGCGCTAGGTAATGCCTTTCAGTATTCTCTGACCATTTAAGGTAGTCCATGGTATATGAAAATGCATTTTGACTTATAATGTTTGCATCTTCTGATAGTTTAACTAGGGCATAACTCCAATATAAACCAATGCATTACCTGTGTGTCCCACACCAGTGTGTCCTTCCCCTGTGTATCCTACATCTACCCTGCTAATTCAGGGATTTCTCCCAGGATAGTTGCTGAAGGTGGTACGAGAAACAAAGATGTAAGTGCTAGGCATCTATGCATTTAAATATAACATAGAATATGGGTTTCAGATCCAAATAAACTATATTTTTAAAGCCAAAAATTGGATGTGATGTGTAAGAATATCCAAATGGTCTTTAAAAAAGATGGAAGCTGGTCTTCCCTGGATAAGCATATTAGTGAAAATGTCCAGAATGAAATTTAACAGACTCAAGCAGACTGAGCGTGGAAGCGGGCCAGAGAATCTGCCTGTCAGACATGAAAGAAGAGATGTGTAGGGCTGTAAAACAAATGCGTGTAATACTAACTCACTGGTGAGCTGAGTAATAGGGTTTTTCTTCTAAATGTAACTTTTATGCTAGAACATAACAAGTAAATTGTTGTTATTTTTATTAATAAACACTTCTGAATTTCTTTAAATTTCAAATACTTAAATCTTAATGGACAAGACATACATAAAAAGCCCTTGTGGGGTGAACTTCAGCCATTTAGTTTTTTTCTCAGCTCTTCCTAAAGAGCCAGTAGCCTCCACATACGAGCTGTCTTCCTGCTTCTCTTTTGCTTTCCTAGCACCTGGGCTCTATGTCGATGCTTTTTCTTAGAACCCTCTTCCTTTCCTTGTCTCTAGACCACTTCCTTATCCCTTTAAAACATGGCAAGAATGACTGCAGAACCTAGCCTGACTCCCCAGATCTGTCTGCCTCTAGGCCACTTCCTTTCCCTATTTTAAGAGGAAAACAAGGAGATAGCTTCTGCAGAACCTCACCCAGTTCCCCAGATCTGTCTGTCTCTAGGCCACTTTCTTATCCCTCCAAAACATGGAGATAACTTCTGTAGAACCTAGCCCGACTCCCCAGATCTGTGTGCCCTTCCTTGTAGCTTCACACTACTTATTACAGATTTCTATTTTGATGCATGTGATATACTAATTATAATTCTGTGTACCTGTTCCTGTCCTGCATAAAGGTAGGGATATGACTATCTCATTGTTTTACCTTGTTGTAGAATAATACCAGACATCTCATTGGTGCTTAAGATTCCCTTTTTGGAAGAGTAAATGGACATCTACTCCAATGACATCTAATCTTTGTCAGGGACTGTTGGCTTCCCATTTGAACATTTGTGTATATCTGGTTCCTCCTTTATGGAAGCAAAGGCCAGACATTTATCTTCTTTGGGATATTTAGTCAAACTCAGCAAGTTGCTTTACAAGCGTCTATTTTATAATTAGCTCTAAGGGAGAGGTGGGCATGTGGAGAGTGGGATTCAGTAGATGTGGGAATCATCATTGTGGCTGTTCCCAGTCTGACTTCCACGCATGCACAAAGGCATCCAGCTCAGTGGACACAGAGAAGCCAGTTCAATCCAAACCTGGCCCTCATCCCAGGACATAAATAATGCACAAAGCAAGTAGCTAACCAGTGAGTATAAAGCTATAGAAAGCCACCATAGGTAGTAAAATATAGAAAATATTTAACAAGGACTGACAGTCAGATATTCCCAGATTCAATCACTATTTTGTATTCATCTTGGAAAATGATGGAGCCATTTGGCCAAGTTGCCCTTGTCTCATTGCTTCAGCACTCCCTTGCATGCAGGCCTTGGAGGAGAGACAGAACTGAGAGACAAGATGCAAGGAGAGTTCAGAAAATCAATTTCTAGCTCGGTTAGTCAGCACAGGCAGGTAAGTGTTGGTGTATCTGAGCCACATTTGAACATCCTGTCCACGCATTTCAAACTAAAGCCAAAGATCTTCCTTTCTACTATTGGGATAATTGAAAAAAAGATGTTTTGGTCCAGACTTTCTAAATGTGCTGTCCATTATGCTAGTAGCTACTGCCCACATGTGGCTAGTGAAATGTTGAGAAGTAATGTTAGGATATATAGGGTTTCGTAAAATATATTACTAAAATTATAACATTCAACCCTTTAAAGACATGATTACTGGAAAATGATGATACTGGGAATGCAATCTTTTTTATTAATTTTTTTTTCATTTTACATATTAGCCCCATTTGCCCCTCCCTCCACTTCTTCCACCCCTCCACCTCTCCCCATTTTACCCCCCCATCCTCATTCTCAGAGTGGGTAAGGCCTCCCTTTAGGAATCAACAAGTTGAGGTGGGACCAAGCCCCTCTCCAGTATATGAAGGTTGGGCAAGGTATCCCACCATAGGGAATGGGCTCCAAAAAGCCAGTTCAGGCACCCAGGATAAGCCCTGGTCCCACTGTTGGGAGGGGGGGGTGTCATCTTTTTCTCCCTGGACAACAAATATCTAGACAATAACCTAATAGTTTACTATCTAACTATATGGTTAACAGAAGCCTGGTTCAAGTCGTTTCTGTGCCATACCCAGCCCCTCCACAGACCACAAGCCACACATTTCTGTCTGTCTCTGCAAAGTACGGTATTGAAATAAGGTCACTCCGAGTCAGCCTTTCCCCTCTTGTGATAAGATCACATGGAACACCCCACCTGGAAGCCATTGCCAGCAAATCTCAGGCTGGCCATCTGGCAAGCATTGAGGACAAAAGGAGGTTGTTGATAGAATATTTCCATATTACAGGAAGGTCAATGCCGATCCACCCCTTCCCTCCCCTCCTCCCCCTTCTGAACCTCTGTTCTCCCCACAAAGCCCTCTTCTCAGAGCCCATCCAATTTCCAGAGCAGAAATCATCAGCAGCTATGGACCAATGGCAGCATAAGCCTGACACCCCCATGCCTGGTACAAACACCCCACTCCCATGCGTGTGCCTGTACTTATCAAAAGTGATTTTCCCCGGCAAGAAAAGAATAGGAAATGCCAAGCAGTGTTTATTGGTTCCCAAGGTACCACTGTGTTTCCCATTTTAAACGCCTTTAACCCTCTCCTGTCTCTTGCCCCGGTTATTATTAACCACCAGATGACTCCTGAACGCAGCAATCATTTCTCCTCACCCCCATTGCCCTATACCAGGCATTGTTTTTGCCTGGAAAACTATGATCATCACTACCACATTCCAGAAAGCATCTATTTTGTACTTCTGTTTTTTATACAACATGGCAGGAAGCATTTTTATGGTCCTGTGTGAGTAAGGAAGCAGAGAGGGTCAGAGTGTGGGGGTAGTGTGGTTAAGGAGCAGAAAGAATTGCTGCTGCAGGGTGTCCCAATTCAAAGTTTGTGCTCCTGCTCCTTGGCTTTTCTAGCTTGGTGATCCAAGAGGAGAAAAAGCTGGAGCCATTTCTGCCTCTGTCAGTATACCGATTGATCACTGCAAAATAAATGAACCACTCTAGTCAGCCCGAGCAAGCAAAGGTCTGTGGCAAGAGCAAGCAGATTTCTCTCCATCTGTGTCTGTTGGAAGTCTTAGAAGCAGGCAGAGTCAGGGCAGTTTTGGGTGTCTGGGTCTCAGGGATTATCTGACCATCCTGATATGGGCATCTCCAGAAAGAAACCAACTTCCTTTGGGTGCCCAACTTAGTGCTGCTTCACAGAGATTCGAAGAGGGTGGCAGACTGAGCACTGGTCATGCGACACCTGCCTCTTGATGACAGCCCACCAGGTCACCTTGACTTGCAATCCTCCAAGACTACACACAACTAAGGAAGGCCAAGTCTCCAAAGGATATCAGAGTGATGTTATCAGAAGTGGGCTGCACAGGGCAGCAAATGTCCATGTCCAGACTTAATAAACATGTGTTGATTGACAGTGGTCCCTTTTCTTTGATTCCAAGGACATTTTGCATATAAGACAAGCTATTTCTTTGGACCTGACCAGAGAATCCCTAGGAGTCTTTCTACCCTAAGCAATTTACTGTGCAGGCGGCAAATCTTTTTGCTCTCTTCATACTGTACAAGGTCAATTGATTAGACTTTGCAGCAGCAATTTCCTGCCTAAGTTGCCATGTCTAATCATCCAGGGACTTTGCCTCTTTCTGCTTTCTTTTTTTGTTTTGTTTTTAACCCATCCCAGAACACAGCACATTCCCCGTCCTTACAAAGACTTCTTGGTTGAATGAAAGATATGAATAAATGAGTGTGTTAGGAAAGGGTGTGAAAGGGTTTAGATAAAGTAGCAATCTGTATAATTATCTAGCTAGGCCCTCCCCACCATAAATGAAGGGCATGAGGCACTCTTCTCTTCCTAAGCACTTGGGTGGCACCTAGGCACCGGCCGAAGCATCACCCACAAGGGCTGTGTTACCCACCATCCTCCTGGATCCTGCCCTGGAGGGACGCGGGGAGGTTCATCAGGCAGGGTCTTTAGTGACTGCAGCTGCTGGCAGAGGACAGAGGTCATTTTCACCCTGATGGAATATATCTGTCCTTCTCTGGGACAGCCACTCCCTCGTGAGAACTGAGGAGTAGAAAGCAAAAACCTTTCACAGAGCAAAGGAGCAAAGAACTGCTCATACAGCCAGGAAGCTTTCCCAGTGACTGACTCACGTGTGACCTGTAAGACTAAATGCTGGAGTGCAGCATGGCAGAGTCCACAGGCCTCATGTTTACTTGTTTTGTTTTTCACAAGCAGACCAATGTCAATGGTCACATTTTACTGATGAAGAGAAGGTTGAGAGTCCATCTTGGAGTCACGTGCAGGGTGTTTCCCAGGCAACACAAATTTCTCTACTTGTTCAGAAAGACTATGTTTTCAAGCATAAAAACCCCAAGGCCTTATCTTGAGGCCTCTAAAGCTCATTCTCCTCTTCCTGTCACTGGAATAAGGTTGCACTATTGGAAGCAAGAATCAGGGACACAATGTGTCCATTTGGTTTTGATTCAATTGTGACTCTTTGTAGGACTGTTTTATTGAAGGTAAACTGTATTAAGTTTTCATCTTATTTTGGAGGGAGGGAGGGAGGGAGAGAGAGCGAGCGAGCGAGCGAGAGAGAGAGAGAGAGAGAGAGAGAGAGAGAGAGAGAGAGAGATTTTATGTGATTTCAGTTACACTTTATTTTGTCTTTGAGTTTGGAACTGACAGGCTAATTCCACTTCCTTCCCATTTTGATCAGAATTAAGACAACTCATTTCTCCTGATCAGGCTGTTGGTTCTCCACTCTAACCCCAGCCTCCCTTCTTCCACCACCCCATCCCCATGAGTGTCCTTGGAGATGGCAAGAGAAATCTCCAAAGCACTGATAACTCCTTCTATGTATTTTTCGCGGGGGGGGGGAGGGGGCGCGGGGGAGTGGTTGTTAACATGCTTTCAACATTAGAATTTTTTCTACGTGCCTTCCACACAACATGAGCATGCCTGCCTTGAATTAGGTGATAACTGCATTGAGATTTAGCAAAGAATCATCTGGAGAGAGGCAAAGAAGATCCTCTTCAGCTCAGGTGAGCCAGTGTCTTCTCCATTTTCTTCACACATGGCCTGAGACTGATTTCCATAAGCCACTCAACATTGATCAAGTCCTGAGACCAGTCAAGCCACTCCTTACCATGTTCCCATTGTCAGGGAAAGGGCTTTATATGCCATAGTCGGTGCCCTCTTCTCTCTGAGGATAGTGACAAGTACTATCTCTGTCACTCTATCAGGTCTGCAGGGTGAAGTACCTTATTCAAGGGGAATTTAGATCTGAACACGCTCAGAGTTGGAAGAAGAGAAGAACAAAAGTCGGAGATAGCCAGTTCCCAGGGAAAGCCTGGAAGCCACGAGCAAAGCCTTCTCAGTGCCCTTGAGAGAGGGATCTTTTAACCCAAACTCTCTTCCATGTCAGTGAAAACTTAAACGCGAAATTGCCGAGAACTCTAGGAGGCTCGATCGGGGGACCACACTGGCCACTTCTCTGCTCTCGTGTTGTGTTGGCATTTATCTCGAGCCCTGCACAAGAATTCTTGCTTCTTCAGCGTGCCTTCATGCTAATCCCAAGCTAATATCACATAAAGCATGTTGCAGTCTCTACCACAAGGGAGCTGTAGAGTGATGGTGGAATGTTTCTAGAACCTCCTTCAGGGGTGGGGTAAAACGTAAGGACCTTGTCCATCTTAGCAAGGGGCTGCAGGACCCTTCCATCTAGGTTTGACTGCAACCACTGTTTTTGTTTATTCAAAGTTTCACCACAGCATGTCCCCCATAGCTTTGCCAAAGAAACTCCCATGTTTCCCCGGTTCCATGCCCACCCTTCTCCCCAGAATAAACCACAGGTCATTTGTAAGAGGTTTTTAATTTCATCTCGGTATGTCATTAAAGAGTAGAATTAAGGATCTCTGTTTTCAGTCACATAATATCTGCTACATTCTCAAACCAATCAGCAACACAGACACCTTCGGTGGGTGCCACCTGCACCTGCCTCATCCTCACTCAACAGACCGGTTCGGGGTTCCTGATGGTTTGCATAAATTAGAAAGAAGAACACACAAAAAAAATCACACAACACAGACTCTACCACTAAGGGACATGCTTCCTCTGGTCTTTCAGAGAGTGACATGGATATGTGGGTGTGTTCAAGGCTCTGATGGTGTCCCCAGGTATGGGGCCATGCTTGTCACAACCCCTCTCAGTGGAGTCCTTCTGTCTTCCCCGTGACTCATTCTGTTTTCCCAGGAGGATCCTAACACAGAAGACCGCATCCTAGCACCATAATTGGATTTCAGGGTATGGAACTGTCCCTGTGTCAATGGCTTGCTGGGTCTTCTTGTGCTCAAGGTCACCAAAGTGAGTTGAAGGGAAGGGCCCTGGGTACCTGCCTGGTCCTCTCTGCTTCTATGAGCTCCATGAGGCTGTCTATAAACAGACTTCCTAGATTATGAGCCTTCGAGAAAGGGACAAACAGAGATCGCAAGTAATTCAGGCTTTCTGGGTGCATACAGTCATTTTTAAATGACCTTTAAAAAGGTAAAAACAAACAAACAAAAAGCAGGTGCACCAGTCAACACTTGCTCTAGAATTCCATCCACCACGCCTCTTCCACCTTCTCAGACAGTTTTTCTCTCCACCCTTTGGAGCTGTGCCTCTGCCATGTGGGCTATGTCGAGGGGTAGGACTTGGGGTGCAGGAACTTCCTATTCTGTGGTCCCAGCTGTCCTCTATCATCAGGTACATGATCTGGCTATATTTTAAGTCATATCAGATTTAAGTCTAAACCCTGATCATGTCCTGGATGGAGCCTCAGTGTCCCCAGGGAGGTAGGTGTGGCATCAACCTCATCCACACTCATAGAGAGGGAGGTAGATGTGGCTATCAACTTCAGCCACACTCACTGAGGCTGAGTCTGGTGGTAGAAACAACCTTGCCAATGCTGCCCAACCACCACATGCCAACAAGCCTAAAATCATGGTCGGGGCTTGCTCTGTTCCACCCAGGCAAGGGACTCAATGCCAGTGTGAGCCAGAGTCCACTCCAGGATGCGGCCAGCCATATGGAGTTGTTTTCTAGACCTCAGTGATACTCTGAGACCAGAACGAGCACTCGAGCACTCAAAGATACAGAGCTTGGGTGGAGCAGCCCTCTCTGCCCTGCCGATGAGTCAGTCTCTCCAAACTAAAGATAAAGTTTATAAAAGTAAATTATCTCATTTTATAACTTAAGTGCATCAAGCATTTCCTTAAATACAGTTCACACTGAAAATAAAGTTACTTTTGCTGTACAGTTGGTGTCTGTTATAATTAGGGATAAACTCTGATGATAAAGTATGAAAGGTTACACACTCACACACACACACACACACACATCTATCTGTCTATTGGTGTGTAGATGAAGAGACATACGGCACCTCTTGACAAGTACTTCTCCACAACGGTGGGAAGCTGTTAGGAGTCCCTAGGTATCTAGCTTGCTTGAGAATGTCTATATTAAAAGTCCCTGTCCTTAATGATAAACACATCTTCATATCTAACACTAAGATTCTTATTAGAAACATTAAACTATGCGATCCATAACGTATCCAGTCTTTGGAAATGCCGAGCTACAACCATGTCATTACACAACAGCATCCCCAACAAGCCTCCCTCCCCAGCCCACCTCTTCTCTGGCCTCCCCAGCCTAAAGTCAGCAACCCCTCACACAGTATGGTTGTTCCATACGGGAGCCCAGCCACAGAATTCTAGAAGACTCAAGAGGTGAAATAGGAATTCTGCATGGAGTACAGATGGTCAATGGGGTTTCCCACTCTGGACTGCAGGGGCCCTGCTTCTGTTGTGGCTAGGAAGCAGTCGCCCAGGTTACTGAGGGAAGTGTCATCACTATCCAGGTCATGGAAAAGAGGTTCAGCACCTGAAATGAAGATGAAACATGGGCATGAGGGTCTGGAAGAAGTAACACCCTTATGTGTTAGGAAATTCAGCTGCACTCAACACGTGTTGCTTGAACACATCCTGGGGATGAGAACCTACTAAGTGTTGAGTATGGGATGGGGACAGCTATATACAAAAAGTATTAGCATCATAATGCTAGGGTCTGGAGTCTTATAGAGGACTCATGTCCAAAGTTAGATAAGTATAAAGTCACATGAGTTAAGCTATGCACAGCGAGGGTGTCCATATAGTCAATGTGGGGTACGCATGACTCATCACCAAAGGCTGGCGGGACACAGACAGGGATCCTGCAGGTCCTCAGCCTCACAAAGGGCTCTTCAAGGACAGATGGTAAGAAACATATATGGATTCTTCAAGTGACATTCTGATCTTGTGATAACATTGGTCCTTTCAGGCGGCAGGAAGGTACCAAGTTCCCCCTCCCCGTCTCCCCAGGTTTGTGCTCACAGCAAAGGAAGATTAGGTCCCTGGTCTCAACTGATTTGTACCCTGGGGAGAGGGACCAGGGTGTCACAGCTGAGGTAACACTGCAATCCAAAATCCACAACTGGGAGGCCTGGCAGGGTGTACCTACACTTCAAGTCAATGGGAGAGGCAGAAACAAGCACCTAAAACTTACCATTGAGTTTTAATTGTTCATTCTGCTAAAAGTTATAAGGCATAAGGAAGGACTTGCAAAATGAGCAAGCCAACAAAGCCTCATCTGCCCTGCTCCCCTGTGTGACAGTGGAAATGGCTCAAATGCAGCATATGTTTTTACGGAGGAAAAAAGATGGACGTCACTGGGGACACACATACAGACTAGAATATTACTGAGATTGGTCACTAAGGGTCTCCAAAGGTCACATATCAGTAAATGTTTGCTTAATCTGTGACATAGGAAACTAAAGGGGATTTTAACAAGACATTTCTGTTGCATGTGTATGTATGTGATGTATGTGCTTGTATGTGTTAATATGTGTTAGACACACGTGTGAGCATGTGCATGTAAAGGCCATGCCATATAGCTTCCTCTTTAGCTCTCTATCTCATTTTTGAAGGTCACAAATTTGGTGAGACAGCCCGGCCAGCCAACTCCAGGTATCCACCTGCCTCTGCCTCTCAAGCACTGGGGGCTATGAATATGTATAGCCATACCTGATTTTAACATGGGTGCTGGGGATCTGAGCTCATGTCCTCATGTATGTGCAGAAAGCACTGTACTCATGGAGTCACACTCCTGACCATAGCAACAAAAACATTAAAGAAAAGAAGTTGGCAAAGGATGTGCTCCTTATGTCTCTGATACCGAGTTTTACAGAATTGCTGAGCCAAACTTTATTATCTATTCATCAGGGGAATGTGGCACATTGCATCACATGCTAAGTTACATATTGTATATACCACTGCCTTTCTTTTAAGAAATTACTTTTTATGTACATTGGGATTTTGCCTGCATGTATGTCCACTGGAACTGGAGTTACAGACAGTTGTGAGCAGCCACGTGGGTACTGGGAACTGAACTGAGGTCCTTCAAAAGAACAGTCCCTGCTCTTGACCACTGAATGATCTCTCCAGCCTGACCACTGCCCTTCTTAATGTAAAAACGCAACATCTTAGAGCCCTCCACTCATTCACTCCACCCCACTAGAGTCCCCAGGCCATATCCCTTGAACACTACCTTACAAGGCAAAGTAGACAAGAAAAGGTTCAACAAAGGACCTCAGAAATGCTTATACATGGAAGGCTCACCAAAGACTGTGCATGGGAATCTTTTGTGCCCATCAGATGTTGCCAGAAATATCACTTATTCTTATGTGGTGATTCAGCAAGTATCTGGGAACAGTGTGGATATATTTAAGGAAAATGAGAAGCTCACACAAGCAAATTGAGAGGGGACCCATAGATACTGAGTCTCTCTTACCATAGGGGTGCATATGATCTCCAGGCATCTGGGGTGGAGTGAGACCCTGTCGGAATGGGTCAGCGTTGTAGACACTCTGCTCAATGGCCAGCAGCTGCTGTGGGGTGGGCATGGCTGTGTAGGGATTCATGATCCCTTCCATTCCCGCACTCCCACCGCCGTTTGTCTGGGCTGGGGGACCAAAAAGAAGACAGATCATTTTCAACTGGCATCCCAGGAACCCACAAAAGACTTCATTATCAGGTGTCCAGTGTACATGGTTCTCATGCCATGGCAGCCTGCTGTTCCCAGAGCCGTAATTCAAGAGAACCCAAGTTAGAAAATAACATGCTATTACATTTACCTATTTATTTAGTATTTATTTAATCTGTTGTTTGACAATCTCATTCATGTATACAATGTATTCTGAGATGGTGGAGGCTGAGAAGAACCTGTCTTTTTATTTATTTACTTTCTTTGACAATTTCATTCATGTATATAATCTATTCTGAGAGGGTGGGGCTGAGAGGACCCATTGTGTCCCTTATGACCTGGCTTTGGAGGTCACATTCTCACTCCCCCTATTCCATGCTGGAGGTGATTACCAAAGGGCAGAAACAGTAGTTTGTAAGAATCATGGAAGACCAGTTTAGAGGCTTGTGACAGCAAACTGGATGATTGTGGCTATATAATTTTACTTTCCTGGGTCCTGCTTTCCTTACTTACCAACTAGAAAGGTAGAGATAGGATGGCATCTGTGTTTCTCATCCTGTGCCCAGCAGAGGCCAAGACAGTGGAGGACAGAGATGGGGACTGGGAAGCCAAACTTTAGGATACTATATAGGTTTGGCAGCCACTTGAGGGGGATGGATCTAAGCATCTTTCTTGAAATAACCCATTACAAGTTCATCAGTCAAGAGAGACTTATGAGACTGGACCATGTGACCTCACAGGGTTGAAATAAAAATCCCCTGGAAGTCGGCATGTTCTGTAATTGCAGCCCACTTTGCTTGTGTGCAGATGTTTGTGAGAAGAGCAAATCTTCCTGCCTCCTCATCCTCAGTATGAGCACGGCTCTATGAACTCCCAGCGATATTTCCCGCTGGTTCCGACTTTTCTAAAATCTACCCTAGCAGCTGCCCTGGGAAGTCCCTCAGCAGAGTCCTAAGCACTGCATTTTCATGATGACCTGGTGCAATGTTCTCCCAACTTTGTTGGTCTACATGGAATCAATTGGCATGTCTCTTGCCAAGTCACCTTCATGCCTATGAAGGCTTCAGAGACCCTATGTGATAAAGAGAGCAGGCATGATTACTCTTCTCTGGGGATGCATGCATCCTAAGGCACAATTCCATGGAAGATGGGTTGGTTCCAGATCGAATAAATTTGTAGTGGGGTAGAGCTGATAACAGACTTGAAGACTCTTACTGGACGTGATGCTCACCCATCCCCAGCAAATGCTGAAGCAGCTTTTCTGTGTACAAATACTGGTAAATGGAATGATGAAATGTGCAGGTAGATGGATGGAAACAGAAAAGAGTATACAGACTGAGGCAACCCGGGACCAGAAAGACAAATATTGCATATTCTCTCTCATAGGTGACCTCAACTCTGAACATTTATGTCTGTGTGTTTAACTCAGAGAATGGGTAGAAATTAAGAAACTAGAACGGCACCATCAGGGGAGGAAAGCTTCCTTAAGGGAAGTGGGAAAATTAGAAGACAGGGGATAGGAAAGACCTACATTGAGATACAAAGGTTTAAGCAGGGATGGGGGTCAGGGATAGGATAATGGGAGGCCACAAACAATTAATCAAAATGAAATATTTGTGAGAAAATCACATGGAAACCTACTGAGATACCCTACACAGCTAGGATTTGCTGCTCCTAGAAGCCATTGTTTAGCAAACAAGAATTCCACTGCCAGGTATGGGGCACATTCTCTGGGCCAGGGAGGCCCCAGAGACTCCCCAGGTAGTAGAAGTTGCTATTCCTCTTGGTTGTCCTCAGATGTAGATGATAAGACCCTATTGCAGAAGGCACCATATACCCAAGATATAAAGAAATCAAGCTGGAAATCATCTGGAAGCTTCTTCCCTGCTGTATAGTTCTCACCATGCTGGGAGGTGCTGTGTAGTCTGCTGGGGGGAGAACTCATCACTGGTCTTACGCAGCTATAAATCCTACACACCATGATGCCAACCTGCCAAGCAAGATGTGCCCACTAGTGCAACAATGGCATGGCTATTAGGGAGTAACCAACTGCTCTCAGATTGGAGTAGAGAGGCTCATGGCCCCGGAGAAAATGCATACCTGATACTATGAGCCCACTGAAAACCAAACAAGCTGAGGAGGTCATAGGCCCTACTGGGAAACTTACTGCTGTTCTTTAGAGAAACTGATATGGCATCAAACTGCAGGCCCAATTTTTGCTTGTCCTCACAGGCAAATGATACTCTCATCCACAATCAGAAGCCATTCTCTAGAGTGAATGGCAGTGAATGAAAGAGACCTATGGCTGCTAAAGACAATGAGAATAAGCAACTGTTTTAGTGCTGGACCCTAATGAGAATATTATACCACCACTGAGATCCTGGGAATCATGAGTCCAAATAAACATTTATTCCTTTTAAGTTGACTGTCTCAAGAACTTTATCACAGTCATGGAAAGCGAACAGAAGGGCCAAGTCAGCAGTATCTTTTAGTAATTGATTCGCTTTGAATGAGGAGGTCTGAGTGAGAAAAGAAACTGGACATGCCTTTGACTTTTCACATGGTCCCGGCACTTGCAGGGTCCAGACCAGGGGCTTTGCCACTGTCAATCAGCTGCTCTGGATCTGCAGTTCAGATGCCCTCAACATTCTTACAAGTTACCTTCAACCTGGTCTTTACCTAAATCATCGTCTCTCAAACAGGTGTGTAGGGGCATGTCACTGATTAGGGATAAGTCGCTCAGAGCGCTTCAGTTGAAGGCCTCCGGCAGGAGAGACCTGAACTGTAGTGAGGACTGGCTGGGAAGAGCTTACCAGAACTCAGCCTCTGAGTGTTCTGCTGATCCTGCTGCTGTTGCTGCTGTCGCCGAGCCAGCTTCTTCATCTGATGAGGAGAGGACCACAGGATTAGAGGTCAGAGGCCTGGGGTGGGTCCACATGTGAAGGGAGAACAGGAAGGGTGTGACCTTTCCCCTTTGGTGAGAGGACTGTTCCTAAAGGAGAAGGGGCAACCCCCAGCTTTTGCTCCGTCCACACATCAGGCATGGCACCATGACTCTGATGCATAGGGGCCAGGGCTCTCCTACTTCATAGCAGCAGGAATGCAGCTGGCAGAGAAGTGTGGCGCAACCCAGCTTCTCAGAAACAGGGCCTTCTTCCCAGGAAGGACCACATGCTACTTGCTCTGGAACTGCTTCATGTGAAGCAGTCAATATGTGGATGTGTGTTTCACAGTCTCAGATAGGTATAGAGCATGGACTGCCCAATGGTGGGACATGGGATGAACCCAGATACTCTTTTGCCTCCTTCCCATCTGCGGGCTCTGTGTTTGAGGCACCATGGAAGATCTGTACTCTGTGACAGAAGCTTGTCCACCAAAGCAACAGTTTCACCCAGTTGTTTTTACCTGATGTTTCTCAACTTGGGCTCTGGGAAACACTGCCATTCGGTGAGATCTTAATAGGTAAGTAAGTGTGTGTGTGTGTGTGTGTGTGTGTGTGCGCGCGCGCGCGCATCTGTGCATGTGCATGTATGTGTATGTGATAATAGGTTATAAAATAAACTGTTTCATCATAAAATTTTCCAGAGCCTTCAGTGTGCTCCCGCTTCATGAATCCACAGCCCATCGGCACTCACACACTCACTGCCCAATAATGTCTTCTGTCACTGGAATTGCGACACATCAACAGCTGGGTATTTCTGAGGAATTTCGTTGCAGAATTATGACTAAGGAGAGTGCTTTCTCACCTTCTAAGGACTGGGAACATAGCTCAGTCTGCAAAGCATTGCTGTGCCAGTGCAGGAACCTGAGCTCAGTTTTCAAGAACTCGAGCAAAAAATTCGGGGGCATTGGTGTGCACTGTGTAACACCAGTGCTGAGGAATGGAGATAGAGAGAGTGCCTCGGTGCATCTGGCCCCCAAGATTAGGCTAATCTAGGAACTCCAGGTCCCAGTGAGAGACTCAATTCAAAAGAACAAGACCAAGGTGAACTACTGTTCTGAGAACCTCTGGCTTCTGTGCACATGCACACACAAGAAAGAAGAGGAGAAAGAGAGAGAGAAGGAAGGATAAAAACCAAGATTATGAGAAACAGGCCAGGACATGTATATGTTAGAGTCAGAAAGAAAATAATTAACCTAGGACCTGACTGTTACCTAGGACAGTAAGGTAGTGTGACCAGAGTTAGCAAGATGGGAGTGGAGACTTTCACCCCACCTGCCATGACAAAAGCCATTTCACTAATATAAATACTTCCTTTTTTCCTTCTGCACGGCCACTGTGGCTGAAGTAATTGTTGGTGGCAGAGCTTTTAGTCAAGAGAGCTACTCTGCCCAATAATTTAGCTTAGAGAGGCTGACAGCAAGTCCAAGGTCCACCTGCTGTTGCTGAGAGACGCTAGCAAGACAAAGAAGGTGAAGGTGGGTAGCAGATTACCTTGGCTCTCTGGTTCTGGAACCACACCTGAACCACACGGACACTCAGGCCTGTCTCTGCAGCCAGAGTCTCTCTCACCTGGAAGAAATTGAACAAATGAGTTTAAGATACACACTGGCCTCCCAGAGTAGAAGGCAGGACATTTCCTGGGTGGTGCAGGGTGAGGCACAGGTCATGGTCTTAAGCAGAGACTAGTTCATGATTCATGTTCAAATATACCCAAACACAAGCTTGTGCTTCCTCTCTGATAGGGAAGGCATCTTTCACAAGGTAAGACAGAAAAGAAATGCTCACGCATTCAGATACGCATTCCCAGGGGGCACTTCGGGACTCTCATACCCTGACATTAGGGCTTCATGTGGTCTTTTGGAGTCTGACTTCGTATGTTTTAAACCACTTAAGGAGAACTAAAGTGAAAAATCTCTTTGCAGGAACAAATAACTCTTTCTTGTCCTCTTGTCATTGACTTAACTTTTTAGCTCTGTCTTTCTGCTTCCAAGTAACTCTGTGTGCCTCGTGAATATTTGTGTTCACTATTTTCCTTAGTGAGCTCGTCCCAGAGGGACTATAAATGGCAGGTACTTGCCCTCTATTTCTACCGTCTCCGCCATGGTGGCTGGGAAAATGCAGACAGCTGGAGCAACTGCTGGGACCCAAGTGATGGACAACAGAACTGCCCTCCCAGTCTTAGATTGCTCTCCTCTGAATATGGCATAAATAGAAATATGATTTCATTAAGCCAATGAGCAATTTTATATAAATGTTTACAGGGATCCTATTTGTAACAACCTCAGACAAATACAACCCAGGTCCTCATTGACAGGTGAGTGAAAAGCCAGAGCACATTCATTCAGTTGAAGATATCATTGGAAGAAACAAACAGCTACCCAGGGAATCCCCAAGGCGACTAAGTCAAGACTTGCCCATGAAAAGCATATCTTGTAAGATACTGTATTTTTATATTCTTTGTTAAGGCATCTTGTTTATAGCACAACTAGTACTTATTATCATAATAATTTAATTACTATTGATTGTTCCTTGTGGCTCTTCATGAAATAAGAGGAGTTAGGGTCCTTGGGAGTTGGCACGCACACAGGAAGTTGGGGGAAATTCCATTATTTCCCAGGCCATAGTTTAGCTATCCCTGGAGCCTCCTGCAGGGTTCATGATCACACCGCAGACTGAGTCACAGTCCCCACCACTCAGGCCCCCCACCATCCTCTAACATCACAGGGGAGTCCAGCTGCACACAGATGAAGGCACCTTGCTCTCTTCTCCCCTTCTTATACCTTTCTGCAGGGCTTGGAGGATACTTCAAATGAGGCCTTGAATGCTCTCCTCTGCTGAGTTGTCAAGATGGTTCTGGGACGTTTGGGTCGCTTGTGGTCCTTGCCATCTTCTGACGTTCCTTTCCCTGCCCCATGGGCTGACTTGCAAAGACTCTCTTCATCATCACTTTTTCCTAAAAAGAAGCAGAGATCTGTATCCCCAGTCCCCAGATGTACCTCATGGAGCTGTGTGTTGCTCCGTAATAAGCTCTGGGGTGCCACAGTCCCAAGATGGCTTTAAGAATGAGTGTGAGAACCTCTGTGGTGCTGATCTAAAAGCTTCCAAGAAGAGGCTAAGAAAACACTTCTAAAGCTCAGAGGCAAGAGCATAAAGTCCAGAGTCATCATGCTTATCAGAGCGCTGTGCGGGCTGTGCATTTATCAGCTGTGGGGCCTGAAGCAAGCTAATCAACTCAGACTCCATTCTCATGGGAAGAATCATGACACAAGAGAGCCTGCTTCCATGGAACTGACATAGAGATAAAATGGGCCTGTATTAGTAAGGCATTTAAAATGCTGTTCAGAATATAACCAATACCCAGTGTGATTTGCTGTGGGAGAGGCCACTTGTCTTTTTTCTGGCTGCCCAGACTCCCGAAATAATCACACAGAACCATATTATTTAAATCACTACTTTGCCCATTAGCTCTAGCTTCTTATTGGCCAACTCTTACATCTTAGAGTAACTACAACTCACCCATCTCCATTAAACTGTGCATCACCATGAGGTCATGGCTTACTAGCAAAGTTTCAGTGTGTCTGTCTCCAGCAGCAGCTCCATGGCTTCTCCTTAACTCTGTCTCCTTTCTCCCAGAATTCAGTTTAGTTTCCCCCACCTACCTAAGTTCTGCCCTATCACCAGGCCAAGGCAGTTTCTTTAATCACCAATGGTATTCACAGCATACAGAGCAGAATCCCACATCAGTGATTTCCTTGACGTCAGTTTTCAAAACTAGACCTGAAGGACTCAGGCAAAACTTCCTAGAACTATGCCAAAATTTATATCTATTTAATTTTTAACTAAGGTGATAGAAAATATTATATCAAAAATGAACATAATGTTATCGATAGGCACAGATGACTGGAAATGACCAGGTAACGCTAATAATTCATCAAAATTTCTGGTCTATAAAACAAGCAACTCCCTAAGAAAAGTATGTGAATTACTTCAACTCAATTAGCAAGTAAGAAATAAAGGGGTAAGTATTTTCTCTTAATTTTTATTCTTTGAGAATTCCATATATGTATACAAAGAAAAATAATCATATCCACCTCCATTTTCCCTCTCCAAGTGCCCCTGGATATTCTCACACATGCCTACTGCCTAACTTCATGTTTTCTTATATTTTAACTCACTAAGTCCATTTAGCGTTTTCCATATGTGCAAGGATGTGGGATCATCTACCTGAGCATGGGCAACCTACCAGTGGCCACACCTCCAAGAAGAATTCCATCAATGTAGAGCCTTGTAAGTTCCCTTCCCGTATATGCTAGACTCTTGGCTGGCTTGACCTTGTATAGGTCCCGTACAGGCACTATGAATTCATGAGTACAATAACTACGCCGTGTCCAGAAGACAACATCTCGTAGTACTTTCCAAATCCTTTGGCTCCCACATTCTTTCTGCCTCCATATGTTTCCTGAGCCTTGGCTGGCCAGTAGGAGGGCAGTTGATTAAGATGTCCCGTTTAGAGCTGAGCCCTAACAGAATATACAGTTGACATAATGCTCAAAGTAGAAGTCTCTCATGCAGGCATTTCTCAGAGGTTCAGAAGGTATTTCTAGGGTCTAAGAAATGCCAGGGTGAACATCTTTTCACTTTGTGCGTTAGGAGCCACTGGGAATTGAAGATTCAAGCTCTCCTAAGGAGACCCTCTATTATCTCTTGGTCTTAGGAAGAGTCCCACCCTCTTTGCAGTGAAAACCTCTCTCGTAGGCTTGCCCTGCTGCAGTCCCTCTGGCTGCTTTTAACAAGCCCACAGGACAGATCCTGTAGTTCCATGGCACGCACACTATTTATTTGTACATGGTAGTTTGATATGAGCTGAATTCTAAACTGGAACTCTACCAGAGCCAAAGATTTCTTTTATATGAAGGAGTAATATTTTTCTCTTTCTATGGACAGTCAAAACATGCCACTTGAATGCGAAGGGGCAGTCAGTTGTGAATCCCCTGAACCAAAAGGCAGCAGAGGTAGACAGGGACTCTCACCCCTTCCCAGCCCTTTGCTAGTCACATCATGTCCCCAATCCCCCAGCTGGTTCCCTCCACTACATGCTGATGACAGTAACATCCACCCTGTGGGTGTCCCAGAAGCACTGACGCTATGTACAGAGAAGCTCACATGACCCCAGCACACAGGCAATGCTTAACATATGCTGTAGAAAGGTTATATTCTCTTTATGCCTCGCTCCCCAGCAAAAGTACAAATAAAAGGCCCTGGGAGATCAAGGAGCATTAGCACTGGAGTCCTCATGAGGAGAATGATGCTCCTGTCTCTCCTTTGGCTGTGAAGCTGTTCTCTCCCAGGAGTGATGTTGTACTTGATCTTAGTCATAGCTGTGCACAGGGCAATCCTAGGGGGTTTACAGAATAGCAAGAAGAAAATAAACATTTGAAAGCAAACGCCTCAGTAAAATAAGATGATCCCCCAAGAGGCTAAAAGAAGAAAAAGGAAGTCATGTCCATATATATTCACCGCCACAAGGCCTTAGTGCAGGTCGGAGACTCCCTCAACCCCTGATGAGGGTAAGAAGGGACTTCTGGTGTGAGTAACCCTTCAGTGACTCCAAGGGAAATGGGAATGACTGACATCCCAGGCCAAGGAGCATGCAGCTCCTCCAGAAGGCAGGCAGCTAGGAACCAGTCTGCAGACTGGCGCTGCAAATGAGAACCCAGGCATCCTCAGCTTCGAGTGTGCTTTAAAATGAAATTGGAAGTCTTCAGAGGCCTGTCTTCTGCCAGTGGTGTCTGCAGTTGTCTTGCAGAATTCTGGCTCTTTATAGTTGTTCTTCACGAAATTTAATGCAAATAGATATTGGAACTTTGGATCATATAACTAATGGAAATGTGAAATCTAAAATAGCAATCGTGGTCCATAGATGCCCCATCCTCTCCAGGATACCAGTGTAGCATTGTGTCTACGGGGACCCATTCTCCCTCCACAGGAGTCTCCAAGCATCCTGTGAAATTTCCGAGATTATCCTTTAGTCTTTGCCTTTAGTCTACATACTTCAGTCTTGGTTCACACACTAGCCTCCTAGCACCACACCATAGCCCAAGGACAGGAAGAGGCCACAAGAATGGGCATAGCTGTGTCCAGTAGAACCTGCATTTCCACAACAGACACCAGGCCAAATATGGTCTGTGTGGTTCAGTTTAGTGACCTTTGTTCTAGGTCTCACCTGACCTCTTCCCTCTCCATTTGAACATCTGCATCCTGTGTCCATGCCCCATTCTTCTGGGCCCAGACTCTGGGCTAAGAAGAACGTTTATCTGGTATACCGAGCAGTGGACAGTTAGTAGGATCTGATAAATTCTATGCTATGGATAATATGCATACTTTTTAACTGGGATGCTGCTACCTGAACAGTCTCCAGTATGGACTTCCAGTTGTCCTGGAGGGTCTAGATGAGTCAGATGCTAAAGAGGGGAGAGTCACAGGAGAGGCCCATTCCTGTCCTTCAACCACTTCCTGTTACAGCACGTAAATACTAGGAGCCTGGGATGTTCTTGTGACTTTCTTGGAGATGCTCTGAGCTCCTCTGGGACATTCAGTGAGGCTCCTCCCTCCTCTCTTTCTGTAGCACAGCCTTGACAGACCCCACAGTCTTCTCCATGAGAATGTGCAGTGTGGAATATTTCTCCCAGAGTCTGCTGGAGTAGTGGGAAGCAGAAGATGGCAGAAAAGCTTCCAACAGTGAAGCGGAGCAGGCATCTTTCATTGCCGGAGCCTCCCACACCCAGATGTAGGTTGGAGCTATCCCTCATAATTTAAGGTGACACCCCTCAGCAGAGATGAAAGAACACCACTCTCAGCTCCCCAACAACAAATGTCAGCATCCCTGGAGGCCATTTAGACACAAGCACAGCATAAATCTGACGCTTAGTGGGGGAAGCCCAGAGATTAAGTCTCTGTACAGCCTACCAGAGGAAAATGAATTGTCTTGGCACGAAGTCTGAACATGTTTCTCGGGGCTTTCTACCCACCCACCCCAACCTTTTCTAAGTCTGGGCTGGTTGGGAGGGGGTGCTGTTTCCCCACCATCTTTCTGCCCACTCATTTATGACATAAGCAATCGCAGATGAAAGAGCCAACAGTGCTTTATGGCCAGAAGACGAAGCAGCACTACCTGTGGGGCCTTGCAGATTCATTTCAGGTTGTTGGAAAAATCCCAACAGCCCATAAACAGGGTATAAGATAACTGACCTTGGTCCAGGAGGTGAGAGTGAGGGAGGGGGACAAAAGATCCTCGTGCTAGAAGTGGGGGAGAAAATAAAAGGCCCCGGTGTTTCCCCAGTGATGAGGTGATGAGCCTTATAAATGTCTCCCAGGCTGGGGGAGTGGAGGAAGGCCCTGGGATCTGTTGTAGGTAGACGGAGCGGGGGAAGAAGTCAGGGAGGGATTTACGATGACGCGATATATAGGGAGCTATTTCAGCCACTGCCTTGCACTGTATGGGATTGGAATTTCATCCTTCCTGAGAGCAGCAGTGGTCGTCTCGGGATAGAATGAACTCAAAACAGTGTGGAGATTCCAAGAGGCGAGAGTTGCCAGTCTTCCAACACACAGAGTCCATACAGTTACTGCTCTCAAATTGCTGGATGCACGGTTCTTTGAGGAGCGCTCAACTGATACCAGGAAAAAGGCCCCACAAAAGATCTGACTGGAAACTGGGGTGATGGCGCAGTTGGCAAATTGTTCACCTTGTTGAGTATCAGGACCTGAGTTCAAGCCCTCTGAATTCACATTTAAGGCATCATGACTCACACTAGCTACGCCAGTGCTGAGGATGCAGAGACAGCTGGACTCCTCAGGCCCACCGGCCAGCCAATTTACCAGCGTGGGGAGCTCAAGGCCAGTGAGACAACCTAACTTGATAGCAACATGGATGACAGCTGAGAAATATAGTCAAGGTTGTTCTCTATCCTCCACATGTAGCAATGTATGTGGGTAACACAAAGTCAAACTGAGATACAGAGGTGAGGAGGATTCGGCTTGTGCTCCGAGGGGGGAAAAAGACTCAGCACCCAGAAAGGCTCAGAGAGCAAAGGGTCTCTAGAAGGCTGCATGGGTGCAGAGAACGAATAAAACAAAAGGTCAGCAGGGGTCTCCAGGTGGAAGAGAGGAAGGAAATCAAGGAGCAAACAGTTTAGTGGTAGGGAAGGCAGACATTCACCAGGAAGAGTGGCTCCTCCTAAGCTCTCCTTGTGCACCTCTGCCCCTCCAGCGCTGCCAAGTGCACTAAAGGGAGAAACAAGAAGAGGGGAATGATCCCTTGGTCTTAAGAAATGAGACAATGAGTTATGAAAGCTGGAGGGATGAGAATATAAAATAGTAAGTGGTTAAGGTCCTCATCCACAGCCAAAACTGGAAATAAAAAATGTATTTAGGAAAAAGGAGATGTGAGCAGATGAAGAAAGTCCATGGAGAAGGAGGGGGGGGAGCAGGTGTTCCCAAAGAGCTCAGCATGCTGGGAACTAGAAGGAAGATGGGGGGGACCAGAGCAGCAATGTGTAGGGGGCCTCTCAGCCTTGGGCAGAGGTTGCACATCTCACCCCAGGAAGGGGGATAGAGAGTGGAGAAGTTGTCTGGGGTTTACTGGCAGAGAGATGGTGTGCTCAGCATCGATGAGGACTAGGTGTAGCAGGTGGGGGTTCCCCTGCCACAGCAAATAGGGAAACCTTAGGATACGGGGTCCTGTGGCCCAGGGAAAGCACAGACATTAGCCTCAGGATTACTGAACACGTGTGATGGCCACATCAAGTCACACATCTATTTTGTAATAAGAACACATCCACCCTTCAAGCACCAATTCCACGCGCAGCCTCCTCTCCAGAATATATGCTCAATTGTCATTCAAACAGCAATAAACTCCCATCCCAACTGCTAAAGAACCAGCCTCAAAGACGGTCTGGAACCTGACACCATACATACAGGAGCTCGGCAGCAGGCCCGTGCCCAGACACACGCTTGGAAAGAGGGAAGACCTGAAGTTTTTAACCTGCAAATCAAGCACAAGAAATGACAGTCACCACAAAAGGCCCAATGCTTTGTCTCCATGGACCTGAAGCTCGGTTCTTTAGTTCAGGAGCACACAAGTAGTGGTGCGGAGTAACTCAGACCATGGAGGAGATGGAAGTTTCACTCCTAATTTTGCTACTCGGCTGAAAACCCTTGGATAAAAACTTCTCTGATCCCGAGGCCCAATTCCTTCCCCTACAAGATAGTTTTAAAGTACCTAGTACCTGAAACACATTGTTTTACAACTGAATTGTTTTTCTGTCTCTGCTACCCTTGTATGAGGCAGAAAGTGTGTCAGTATCCTTTCTCCAGGTTAGTAAATTGAAACTCAGGAGGGCTGGGGTGATCTCTCGCTTGAGACACACAGCTGCACTCTCTTTCTTCTGTCTAACCCCCTCCCCATCTGCCTGCCTTTCAGGCCTCTCTGGGCTACTGTGCGGACCCAAGGATGCCTCCTGCTTGCAAAATGTCAGGTGCTGGACAACTGTGGGCAGTGTGTAGCTGTTACTACTGAATGAGGAAAGAAAAGACCTAAAAGGGAGGCTTCCCCTGGAGAGTGGACATCTACCAATGCTCCTCCTAGAAGCCATTCTTTTCAGAGCTCACATAAAACCTCACCTCACTCTGCACTCTCCCCTTCCTCCCCACACCACCTTTCAGCCAAACCCAAGGAAGCCTTCCTTCCAATCAGCTCCAGGAGCCTGGGGAACAGAGCAGACAAAAGCCAAGCTAGGCTTCTGAGTGAGGCTGTAGGTAGGCTGTTCCAAGAAAGACACCTTTGTTCAGAGATGTCCACTGCAGATGGAGGATCTGTGCCAGGCTAGGAGGCAGGTCAGAGCCAGGGCATTCTGCTCAGACTTCCAGGCAGGCCCCAAAGGGGAGAGCCGTGTCTGTGTTCCTAAGTTCTGGCTGCTAGCCACAGCTGGATGCCTGTCCTGCCTTCCTCGGCAGTCTGGGGCTCATGAAGAGTGACCTTGTGCTTGGGAGACGTGAAGAGAAACAGGATGGTGTTGGCCTGAATGGTGAAAGTACTGTTGAATTGCACGTTTGAACAGTCGTTAGGCCCACGGCTATCCTGCTTCTTTCCTGCACACACGCACACAAACACACACACATGCACACATACCTCCTTCTCTGAATTTTTCTTCTTCTTCTTCTCCTCTATGCCAAAGCACAGCCACATGAACCACATTCAATCCAAACTGCTGCTAAGAAGGAGTAAAAGTGTTAGTTGCGATGCTGCCTGCAGTGTCCAAAAGATCCCGAGCCTCAGCAGCAACGCGCTCAGATCAAACACGCATACACGTCCTAAACAAAGCCTGTAACTTGTTCTGTTCTTATCTGGCCAGCCTCCAAGGGGGAGGCTGTGAAGCTCATAACAAGTTAATTCAGTTGCTTGAGGCTCACGGCTCAGTCTAGATAAAAGCTCATTAGTCCAGCTGCCCAGTGGTCACCAGGCACAGGGTGTGATATGCATGACATCCTATTAGCTTATATTAATAAGATGAGTGCGCTTGCCCTGATTTAGCAAGTGACTTCATTGGCCCGAGCGACACCGCTCTTTGCCACAGCCCAATGTTATTGTACTAATTACTAGGTTTCGGGAGGATGAGCTGCCTTAGCGAAATTAAATTGTTTACAGGCAAGGCTGGAGAACAAAGGGTTAATGATCCCTTCAAGTTAATAAAAAAGAAAAAAAGAAAAAGAAAAGAAAACAAGAACTACAGTCTCCTAGGTGGTTAGGGAGTTCAGGGGAGTTGGCTAATAGGCTAAAATTTAGAGACTCTGGAGCATCTCTCCTTTTGACATAGTAAGACTGCGCTGTCGTCTATGGAGCTCATGTCAATAATTGCAGAAGAAAATAACAGAGAAAATTCTCTCTCTCTCTTTCTCTCTCTTTCTCTCTCTTTCTCTCTCTTTCTTTCTCTCTCTCTCTCTCTCTCACACACACACACACACATATCTCATCATGTTCATAATGAAAGTAAGGTTCATGCTTTGTGTTGGGCCACATTCATAGTTAACCTGGGACCCAGGGACCGAGTGGGATGCACGTTGGACATAAAGAAGACATATCTCTTTAGTCAAATGCACTGTGGATTTTAACACAGAGCCTGGTCATGCGATCACAGGTGATCAGCTTAGTCCTTGGCCAATACACCCTAGCTCTGAGCAGACCCTCTTCTGCTTTGGAAAGGTGAGCAGAGGCCCTCAGACTCCAGGCCATTCCATAAACCAGTGACAGGCCACCTTCAAAGAGCAGGGATTTATTAGCTACTTCCATCACTGAGGTTCAGTGAGGATGACACTTATGCCCCATGACCTTCAACCTCAATCTTTCCTTCGCACTGATATTTATGCCAAGGATGATCTACCATCGTATCAGTACCCACCTAGCTATGCTGCCACAGGAGAAGAAAGTCACAGGAAAGTAGAGCATTACATTAGGAGGGATATGGAGAAGAAGAAAGGACATGAAGAAGAGCGAATGGAAATAAACAGAGAAGGGTGGCAACCCTGGAGAGCTGGTGTGATGCTGTGATTTCTGGTCCAGCTGGTGTGAAATAGATCACACATTCTCCATGGTCAGCTTACAGGCAGAAGAGCCCTTGATCCTGGCTGGATGGGCTATCTTTTGTAGTGATATTTTATTTGTAATCTAGCAAATAAAGCTGGCCTGAGTGCAGAGCTAAGTAACTTGTTAGCCATCCAGGCCAGGTGGTGGTGGCACATACCTTTAATCCCAGAACTATGAAAATAGAGGCAGACGGATCTCTGTGAGTTCAAGGCTAACCTGGGCTAAACGAGATTGAATCTGTCTAAAAGAGAAACAGAGCTCACACAATAGTGATCCTAACACTTGAAATCCCATGCCTTTAATCTCAGCACTAGGGAGGTGGAAACAGGAGTGATATGGTTGGGTGAAGAGATAGATAAGGTGGGAGGAGACACGAGCTCAGATGCAGTCTGAGGATTCAGTCTGGTATGCATTCTGAGGTTTCATAGGGTCAGCATTCAGTCTGAGGATATGTAGAGACAGGATCACCTCTTTGGTCTGAGCATTGGTAGACAAAAGAACTTTCTAGTGGCTGACTGCCTTGCTTCCTCAGCTTTTGCCCCAATAGCTGACTCCAGATTTTTATTATTAAGATCAATTAGAGTTCATGCTACAATCCTTCGCAACCGAGGGCTTTCAACAGACAATGTTATTTATAGATGAAAAGGCAAGACTGGGTGGAAATAACATAGATGTTTTTTGCACGACAGCTCTCCCTACATTTACAAATATACCGAGTAGAATTGTATGCAGCAAGCTCTGCTGTCACCCTCTAGAGAGGATCTATGATTGTGCCCTTGAATGAAATTGGTATATTAAAATGGTCGTGATTTGAGGGTAACTATTGCTAACAACACCATCACAACACTTTACTTCATCACTTAGCCTTCAATTTCTACTATTAACACATTTCTTCCTGGTCTTACTATTATTTATAATGCAGAGTTTGTTGCTGAAACCTAGGCTAGAGAAAACTCTTGTTTCTCCAATCCTGAGATCCCTACAATAACAATCTAAAGCCTAGAAGAATGTCATCAAAGGTGAACATGCTTTAGAAGCACCTGGAGGGCTGGGTAAAGCAGACTTCTGGGCTAGTCCCTGGGGTTTTAATTCAGTGCGTCTCGGACTAGCCTTTGGCTTTCTAGTTCTAACTGAACTGGGGTGTGGTGTGGGCAGTCCTTCTGTCTATGTGTTGCTTGCCCAAGACAGACACTAAGAACTTTACCCAGTAAGCCACAGCCTCATGGTGATACACATATTACTAGAAATGGATTAAATTAATATGTAAGAGCTAGCCAATAAGAAGTTAGAGCTAATGGGCCGAGCAGTGATTTAATTAATACAGTTTCTGTGTGGTTATTTTGGTTCTGGGCAATGACGAACAAGCAGCCTCCTTACAGCAGGGGTGCCACTATGCTAGGTCAGGAATCACACTTGGAGAATCACCGACCTAGAATTCAGCATTGTGAACCATGGGTCACACACATGGAGGGATCATGAGAAGCTTGACAACAATAATGGGTATCTGAATGGACAAACAGACAATAAATTAACTAAACATCAAATTTAGAATGGATGAATCGGGCGCATTTCTGACAGTGTGCCCCCATTTGTTCCCAATGACAGCTTTGGTTCTGAACATACAACATGAACACTTCTCACTGCACATGCCAGTGAGTGCTGCCTGGAACATACCACCCAGATTCAAGACTGTCAAACACTGTGGCCTGCAGCATCTTTCTTGTATATAAAACATTTTCTTCTCTTTTCAAAGCAGTGGTTTGATTGTGGAAAATAAGGACCTGTAATATTTCCTAACCATCATTTCTCAGCATGAATCAAATTAGTTTATCTTTGGATTGTATTCTTATAATGTTTGCTTTTCTTTAAAAAAAAATGCTGCTTGGTTGCTGATTTGAGTTTGAGGGAAAAAAATAATTGAATTTTGACTTGGTGTTAGGACACAATTTCTAACAGTTTCTGATATAGCCCTAAAAACATCCTGACATTTTGTAGTATGTGTTTAATGTGAAACAGTATTCTCAGCCCTGACAATTATAAAATCAAAATATATACCAACTTCGCAAAACACTGAAGAGGCTCCATGTCCTGAAGTATCTAACTCTCAGTCATACTTTAATTCTTTACATACATATAAGTAACTGTCTCTATCTCATTTCTATCAAAATTTGCTATTGTCTTTAATAAATGGTAAGATTATATCTATCCCAAAAGTTGCTTAAAATAAACTTCTTTATGATGTAGTAGTAGTAAATGTTTAATTTGAGATATCTGTTGTGTAAGTTTATGTATGTGGAGAGCATGTAGAATTAGTCAGAAAAAAAAGACATCATCCTCAGGGTGATGGATCTATAATGTTCTCTCCTTCCCTTCTCCCACTGCACCGTTGCCTGCACACAAGGGCCTGGTTCGGGGTTCTGGGGAGGCAGAAGCAACCACAACACCTTCTCACTCCCAAGTAGCTGACCTGTGTCCATTTTTAACTATCTCAGCAGAATCTTCAGTGACTGGTGGAAATAAACCAATGTTTTAAAATCCTGGTTTTTTCCTTTAAATAATGGTAGAATGAGAGGAACGGGTGAGAGTAACACGGGATTGTGATATAAGGTTGTCATGAACAGGACTAGCTTGGCATCCTTCGCCTTGAATGACAGTACCACACATAGGGTGAATCTCCCTCCTCTTCATCAGAGCCATGGCTGCACCCAAGCAAGCAGGAGACAGTGAGGCTCTGAAAATCCTGAACATCACAGTCATCTCTCCTTGACCCTCGAGCCCCAGCAACTCTCTCCCCCTCTCCTCCTTATCACCTTTTGGGACTGAGGCGAAGAGCTGATCAGTCCTGCTGCTTGAAGGGCCCAGATGACTCTAGATCACGCATCTTTCACACCACACGCGTGTCATCAAAGGCGCCTGCTTCCCTTAGTGTCTTAGATCACATCCTGAAATGAGTCTTCCCTTGGGGTCAGCTGTTTCATCTCTTCAGATGCTGGTGAGAGCTGGCGAATGAGAAATGGCTTGGCGTTGTGAGCACAGCTGAGATTCAGGAAAATGGAGGTATTTGTGCTGGAAGGAGTAACTGTAATCTAGCTCTGCTATTGGATTCTAAGCTAATACCACTTCTCTGCCCTGTACCTGAGAAATGCCCAGTCCACTCTTCTCTCTAGCTGAATTTAATCTCTCCACGGAAGGGGTTCTTACTTTTATATAAACATTATCTTCAGGGATGAATAAATATGTTTCAATGTTCAGAGGTTCCTTATATTAAATTATCATTCATATATTCCCTTAAAATATCTATTTTTTTCAGAGTCATTAATATACACCCATAAACAAGGCAGGGTCCCTGCCACCGAGGGCTTATTGGGTAGTGAAGGAGATGAAAGGGTAAGCATTTCCAAAGCTGGACATAAGGTGTTTTAACAAAATGTAAGATTCTAGAGAATACAGTGGTGGGGGTGTCCACTGTGGTCATAGCAATGAGGGTGGTATTCTGCAGAACTGCCTATACAAAGCTTATAATGGGTTTAACAAAAATAGACACAAAATAAAGAAGAGAGAAAGACTCTGTTATCACAGACAAGTGATGGAAAGTGCAGGAGGGTGACCAGGGATGATCAGGAAGGACCATGTGCTTCCATGTTCAAGAATGCAGAGTCAACAGAAGAAGCTGCTAAAAACAGGTAAAAGGCCTTGGAGTCAGAGACCTGAGTTTGATGCTGGTTTTTTTTTGGGGGGGGGGGGAGAACTTATTTAATTTCTCCAAATTGCTCCTTCTTGCATAGTAAATATCCAAAAAATTCAAATCATTAATAATATTGATAGCCACAACTGCGTATTCATGAAGTGATAGTGATACTATTCATAGATATCCTCTGCAAGGTGATCTTACTAAAAAGCTAAACAAAGTCAGAAATGGTGGTGTATTGTGCAGTCCCAGCACTCAGGAGACTGAAGCAGGAGGCCTGTGAGTTTCAAGACAGTCTGAAGTGAAACGCTGCCTCAAAAAACGAATGTGTGCACACATGTGCATAAGAGAAAGAGAGAGAGAGATTTTAATTTTTTTTTTTTTGATTTTTTGAGACAGGGTTTCTCCGTAGCTTTTGGTTCCTGTCCTGGAACTAGCTTTTGTAGACCAGGCTGGCCTCGAACTCCCAGAGATTCGCCTGCCTCTGCCTCCCGAGTGCTGGGATTAAAGGCGTGTGCCACCACCGCCCGGCTGAGATTTTAATTTTAAAATAGCAGAGAAATGGAAAAACACTTTAATCACATATAGGAAGACATTCATACAAGCAATTCTCTGGCCCATACCTACACCAAACACTGACCACAAATTAATATTACAGCCACTATTGCAGGTTCTAAAAGTACAGTTTTGAATAGAACAGATGGGCCCCTTTATTCAAGTAGAACCTACCGCGCCTTGAGGAAGGCATAACCAATAAAGAACAAACTCAATCATTTTAGAATCCAAGGCACATTTAAACAGTGGTGAGAAGATATTGAAAGCAGGATGACTGTGATGGAGACATCAGTGATGATGGGTGGTATTTTTGAGCATGGCCAGAATACTCAGGAGTTAAGACCCTCCAAATAAAATGATATTTGATGGTGACAAAAGAAAGCAAGTCAAGAAGTAAGCTCATGGCAGAATGTCCTGGCTCAAAGTGATCAGCTGTCATAGCTGAATCTCTGCACACAAAGAGGAAGAGAAGATAAAGATAAAAAAAAAAAAAAGGAAGAACCTGGTGTGATGGTGCATGCCTTTAATCCCAGCACTAAGGAGGCAGAGGCTCTTTGTGAGTTCAAGGCTAGCCTGGTCTAAAAAGTGAGTTCCAAAACAGCCAGGACTCTGTTACACAGAGAAGCCCTGTGCCAAAAAACCATAGAGGAGGAGAGAGGGAAAAGGGGAGACAGGGAAGGAGGGAGGGAGGGAGGGAGGGAGGGAGAGAGAGAGAGAGAGAGAGAGAGAGAGAGAGAGAGAGAGAGAGAGAACAAGAAGTAAGTCATTCAGGCTGAACACAGGACATGGCAAAGAACTTGCACTGAATCAAAGTAGGATAAGAAGTTGTATCTAGAAACTGCAAAAGTTATTCTTAGCTGTCAACTTGACTACACCAGAAATTAATGAAAACCCAAGCAACTGGGTACAGTTGTGAAGGATTTTTTTTCTTAAATAATCATTTAAAGTGGGAAGAGCCACTTTTAATCCAGATCTTTTGAAGTGGAAAGAACCACCTTTATGTGGTCCACACCTTCTGCTGGCAGCCTGCATAGAAGACATTCAAGAAGGAAGCTTTTGCTCTCTGCCTGCTTGCTCTCCCCAGCAAGCCCATTCCTTCACTGGAACTAGAGCTATTTCTTTGCAGTTCTGGCACATACTGAAAATTACCTGAGACATCAAGCCTTACGGAATGAAAAATTACTATGTTCCTGGATCTTCTGTTAGTATACAACCATTGTTGGACTGGCTGGACCACAGCCTATAAGCAATTCTAATAAATCCCCCTTGTATATACATAGATAAATATATAGATGATAGATAGGTATTGAGATATATATATATATACATCAGATTAGATAGACACATAGAAAGATGATAGATAAATGATAGAAAATGGATGGATAGATTGATAGATAGACAGACAGATGTAGATACAGATATATAGACATAAAGATAGATTCATTGTAAGTACTGGTCTTCAAGAGAATCCCAATCAATACACTAATACACACTGGAAGAGACAAAGTAAATGGCACTAAATTTAGAGCTTTCCTCTATACTCTGCCCCCTATTTCTTCACTGTGGAAGTCCACACACCTGCTTTCTACTCAATACAAAAGAAGTTTCTGCCTTTACAGAATATGTTGGCTTCAATTTTTTTCTTTCTACCATCCTAGATGCCTTCCTTGTCTGTTTTACAGGTTTTCTGTCACTTGGATATATTTCCTGCTCATTCATTACTCAGTCACCTGAAGGACAACCTTCACAGGCTGCTGCAAGTGCCAATGGGAAACGTTTACAAGGAAGTCAGAAGACAGGGAGAAACCAAGGTCTTTCCTTGACCTCTCTATTCCTTGGGTGGTGCCTCTGGCAGCTGTTGGCATTCTCCCATAGTGCCAGCTCTCACACCTGGCAGCATCGCCTTCCACCAGATGCCCCAGCACTTCTATCACCTCCTCAGTGTGTCGACTTAGGGGACTCAGCAGCAGGCTTTGTCGCTAATTTGGAGACAGCCCCGCCATCCTGATCTGCCTTCATGTCCATCATCTTACAGGCTGTGTTACTGGTGGTCTGAATTAAATTTCCACTGTTTTAAATGTTGACAGCTGTGTCTCCTTTCTAGGCTGAGCTCTGCCTGATTCAGTTCTTGAGAGTGACAAGGGACTTCAGCAAGCAGTGACTGATTGATCTGTCGGGCAAGTACCTAGAGGTACTCCAACTCACTGGCCACTCTCTAATCTACATTAGCTCAAGGCATCTTTCTGTGTTCACTTCCTTCAAGCTTGATTTGTAAGGCTTATACAAGAGGAGCAAGCATGTACTGGAGCATAAAAGACATTGTGCTCCAGGACTCAGACTTTAGATCCAGAATTCTTAGGAAATTAGTGCTAGAAGTCTACGGTCAGCACCATGGCCAGATCCAAGAGCCCAAAGTCAGAAAACTGGAGGTCCCTAGGAATCTAGAAGAAATTTTACTCCAGACACAGGGAAGAGAGACTGAACCGTGTACCACTTTTACTTATAAAAACCCCTCTTCAATTTGCCCAGTGTGTACTGGGTTGTGACGTACAGACCAAGCAGGGAAAAACACAAGCTCTGTCATATGCTGCATCACCTCTAGGAATAGTTGATATAACCTCTGAACTCTGCCCTAAAAATGAGCTATCACATCGCATCAAATATAAAGTACATTTCATTGTAAGATATGTTATTATTTTATAGATCACCAAGAAGGGAAAATGTGGCCAGTGAAGCTTGAGAGTGATACACTTGGGAGATGATCACTTTTCTTTAGCCACGTAGCCACTGATATATTGTCTATGCTCTAGTAAATAACCCCACATCTATGCTCCTGCAAGCAACACCAATTAAAGCCAGTAGATAATTAAAAAAAAAAACATTCAAATAGGAGGGGGATTTGTTAGAAAGAAAAGATACAAAGGGTATGGAGAAAAATAGGTAAGGGGGCAAGAATGTGATGAAAATACTTTATATACATCTATGAAGCTATCAAGTAATAAATTCTGAAGTATTTTTAAATGCTAGGTAAAATATTCCTGACCACATCAACAGTGTCCTATCCAAACCTTAAAATGGAACCAGTAGGCTAGAAAAATGATTCATCTCATAAAATGCTTGCTATAGGAATATGAGGAGCTGAACATCCATGGGAAAAGATAATCAAGGCAGTGTGTGCCTGTAATACAGTGCTGGGAACAAAGAGACAGGTGCATCCTTAGGGTTTGATGGTCAGCCAATCTAGCTGAAACATGGAGTTCCATGTCCAGTGAGAGACCCTGTCTCAAAAAAGAAAGAAAAAAAGTCAATGACATCATGAAATTTGCTGGCAAATGGGTAGAACTAGAAAAGATCATTCTGAGTGAGGTAACCCAGACCCAGAAAGACAAACATGGTATGTACTAACTTATAAGTGGATATTAGCCTACTAGCCATAAAGTAAAGAATAACCATGCTACAATCCACAGATCCACAGAGCTAAGTAACAAGAAGACCTGGAGGGGGAATGCATAAATCTCACTGTAAAGGGGAAATAGAATAGACAACACCGCTGGATGGGGGCAGGATGGGGGGTTGGGATGGGAACAGGAGGGATCATGTGGGAGAAGTATGGAGGAGGAGAGTACTGGGAGAGACAACTGGAATCTTGGGGCATCTCTGGGATGAGCTAGAAACCCCCAGCAATCTACGATGGTGAGCCTAGCTAATACTCCTAGCAATAGGGGATATGGAACCAGAACTGGCCATCTCCTGTAACCAGGCAAGACTTCCAGCGGAAAGACTGGGATATCAACACAACCACAAAACCTTCTACCCACAATCTGTCCTGCCTATGAGATGTGCTGGGTAAAGGTGGTGCAGAAATTGTGGGAGTGACCAACCAATGACTGGTCCAGCTTGAGACCCATATGAGAGACAGCTCATTCCTGAGGGCCAGGACCTAAAGGTGGGATACCTCAGAGTTCCTAGGATAGAATCAAACATGACTAGCAAAAAGATGTCAATGAAATAATTCCTAATGATATTCTGCTATACTCATAAATTGCTGCTCAGCCCAACTGTCATTAGAGAGGCTTCACCCAGCAACTGATGGAAACAGATGCAGAGACCCACAGTCAAGCACAAGGCAGAGCTCAGGGAATCCTGTGGATGAGGAAAAGGAAGAGTTGTAGGAGCCTGAGGGCATCACAAGAAAATCCACAGAACCAACCAGCCTAGGCTCATAGTGGCTCTCAGATACTGAACCAACAATCCGGGAGCCTGCATGGGATTGCCCTAGGCCCTCTGCACAAATGCTACAGTGGATGGGGTAAGGGGAAAAGGGGAGGTGAGGGAAAGACTAGGAGGACAGAAGGGCAGGGAAACTTTGGTCAGGATGTAAAAACAAACAAATAAAAATAAAGTAGATAAGAAGTTGAAGACACCACCCAATGTTGACTTCTGGCCCCACATATAAGCACAGACATGTGCATGTGGATACATAAATCCATAAACATACACACACAGGAAGAAAAATGGTGACTTTAATGTGGGATATGACATCAGTCTTTGTCTAGGCCAATAGTTCCTAACCTTCCTAATGCTGTGACCTTTTGATAGAGTTCCTCATGTTGTGGGGACCCCCAATCATAAAACTATTTTGTTTCTACTTCATAACTGTAATGTTGCCACTGTTTGAGTCATAATGTAAATATCTGATAGAAGGATATCTGATATGTGCCCCCAAAGTGGTTATGACCCACAGATGGTTTAGGCATTCATGTCCTCTTAAACCAAATACCTCATTTAAAGAACTACCCAGCCATTCTAGGAAACCCCAAAGCTCAGGATCTTAAGAGGACACCCACCAACTAGAGTGCTAGGGGTGAGTCAAAACTCCTTCACTGATCCCCAAACACAGTTTGAACCACATTTGTAGGACATCAAAAGGGGCAGAATGAAGCCCTGAAATGGGTTAGATAAAGTCGGTATTACCTGTGTAGTTACCAGTAACTACAGTGTGTTCTTGGGCAAGGAACTTATCTCCAGTTTCCTCAACTACAAAATGAAAGATTTGAACAGATGCTGTCTTGGATCTCATTCAGCTTGATCATTCAGCAGTCCTATGTATGTAAATTAAAGTGGGAAATACTAACAAATTTGCTGTTTATGATCATAAAGTTGACCATGGTTTCTCAACAGGGATGTCCCATTAAGCACTTGCAAGTCAGATCTATGAGGGCTCTTTCTCTAGTTGTGAGTGAATGGTAAACACACACACACACATATGCAACTGTCACACCATAAATGCCAAAAAGTACTTCTAGTGAGAAATAATTGAGGCCATCATAGACCAAATGTTGAGTCCTCCTAAAATTCATGCATTAAAATCTTAAGCCCCAAAGGGATGGTAGTTTGCTTTCTGTTGCCTTGATACATGCCAAGCTCCAAAGCAGCTTGGGGTGGGTGGGGTCTATTACATCGTATAGGTGATAATCTATCATGAAAGGAAGCCAGGAAGGGAGCTCAAAAGGCACCTGGAGGCAGGAACTACAGAAGAGATCATGAAGGAATATTGCCCATTGGTTCAATCTCAGGGCACATGTTCAGATAACTTTCTTATCCCTATCTGCCCAGGGATGGCATTGCCCACAGTAGGTTGGGCATTCCTACAGAAAAAAAAAATGTCCTCACAGACATGCCTACAAGCCAACATGATGGGCTGTTCCTTAGTTGAAGTTTTCTCTTCCTAAGTGTGTCAAATTGGCAATCACAGTCAATCACCACAGGACCATTTAAGAGACACAGAGTCATGAGAATGAAGGCTAAGTAAGATTAATGCCCTTACAAGGGCATCCTAAAGAACTCAAGTCTTTTTCTAGGTCATGAGAATACAGTTAGAGATTGACAACTTGCAACCCCAAAGGCTTTGACCAGAACTCAATTTTTCTGGCACCCCAACTTGGGCCTGCAGCCTCCATAGTTAACAGGCAGAAACTTCTGGTGTTTATAAGCCATGTAGCCTGTGAAATCTTGTTACAGCAACCTTAGCAGACTAAGATGAGAATCTTCTGCAAAGTATTCATGACAGTGAACAAAACCACAAAGCATATGTTCAGTCTCCAAAAATGATTTACCTTCTAATTTATTATGACACAATGTGAGAAGCTACAGGAGTAGAAACTTGGGCTATGTACGTTTCAGCGAACCCCTCAATTTGCTTGCTTTTTTGAAATCTTAGTCTAAATATTTTCCCATGACCTTCTCACATTTCACTTTTGGATATATCCAGAGTCAAGAAAAATAGCCTAGGTGTGGGGAAGGCTGGAAGGCACTCTGAGCTGGAGCATCAGGAGCCATGCATGGGAAGGCTGGGATGCACCCTGTGCTAAGCAGCAGGAGCCGTGCATGGGAAGGCTGGGATGCAGCCTGTGCTGAGCAGCAGGAGCCATGCATGGGAAGGGTAGAAGGCACCCTGTGCTGAGCAGCAGGAGCCCCAGGTGAGGCTGTGGAGATGCTCAGGAGAGGTTGCTCCTTTGCACATCTACAGTTCTGCCAAAAATTACTGGAAGTTCCTGAACACAGGATCATAAATCCAGGGCTCAGTAAAGAGAGTCCTTTTCTATTTCTTTTTCTTCACCTTTATAAAAACAGGAAGATCCCAGCACTCGGGAGGCAGAGGCAGGTGGATCTTTTTGAGTTTGAGGCCAGCCTGGTCTACAAGAGCTAGTTCCAGGACAGGAACCAAAAAGCTACGGAAAAACCATGTATTGAAAAAAAAAAAAACAGAGCACGGTTCTAACCAGCTTCTTCAGGGGCAAGTCAACTCTTGGTGGCTGACCCTTCCATTCAGTATGGAGCAGGCCGCCAGCCTCCTGGAGAGCCACAAGAACACTTCCTATGCCCTTTCCCAATCAAAAGCCTTCTGCTGTCACTGCTTGCTCTGATTTTATGGAGGCACACACTTCTGCCAATACAAGGGGTCTCCAAGTTGTAGCTGGTTGTTTTAAAAGAACATGAAGATAATTCAAAATAAACAGATGTCCTGCCCACATAGACCTGAGCCAATTCTTGTGGAAAGTGCTGGAGACCACGTCACATTCCCTTTGGCATGTTCCACTTTGCAAAGACTGTGTGCCTGGACCTTTGTCTTTCCTTCAAGTACCCCTAAATCCCTCTGGTCACACCCCAGCTGTTAAATTAGTCAGCACCAGCTGTGGTTCCTTGTGTCTTTGTCAAATGATCTAATATGCAGCTTCCCAATCAACTACATAAAGAGGACACTTTGAGGTGCCAGGAAGGCATCCTTGGAGTGCTGGCACACTTGGGTTTCAGTCCTCTCTTTGCTAGTGCATGGACAGGATATTTCAGGACCAGAGTAAGTCCCTAATACATATGTATAATAATGCATCTTTCAATTGAGCATTTCCATGGTGCCAGGCCCTACAGTATGTACCATGTACGCAAACGTCAGAACATTCAACTTGCTGGGTCGCAAAAAGAAAGATCAAATTCTTACTCAAAGTCACCAGCTTTCAGAAGAAAGAACTGGAAATCAAACAAGGTTCCAATACCCACAAAAGCCTTTATTTAAAAAAAATATATGTTAACTGAATCCCTGGCTACTCCTATTCCCACTAGTTTCTCAGTTCGCTACATCAATTAAAAACTTACACCATGAATAGTTCTTGATGTATTCAGTGAGTTCTTATTCACCGACTGTATCTTGTGTTAAAGTCTATATGGACTATGGAAAAGTGTAAGTTTTAAGACATATTTTATGTTCCTTAGATGGCTTAGGGGCTGGTCACAGAAGAGAGACTCAAATGTTGCCTGAATGGCACGTGGGTGATGGTAAGATACAGGGACTTGTAGAGTATGTGTGTGTGTGTGCGCGTGCGTGCGTGCGTGTGTGTGTGTGTGTTACAGACTCAGAGGTAAAAGGTTATTTCAGAAGCTGTTTTGCATAAGACTTATCCAATGTCCATGCCATTTCACATCTGTTTATCCATTATATGTCTGGGATACCACAAAAACACGGACAAACAGTGAGTTAGTCAAAGTCTGGGCTGCACATCACCTTGCTGGTAGTAAATGGAGCCCACAATGTCATGGGAATGTTACAGAATCAACTAAAAGGACTTGAGCACCACTGTCCCAACACTTAGAGGCATGATGAGCATCTTCCCTAGCTGAGTTAGAATGACCTATAGCTGCCTAGGGGAATTTAGACAGATGGGTCTTTGTAAACAATGTCCCTAAGAAGAACAGGTGACCACTCTATGACTGGGCTGGTTTCTGTGACTGACTAGCATCTGATGGGCTCTCTAGTATAGAACTTAAATTTCCCAGGGCACCAGATTACTGCCTCACCTCCAGAATGCCAAACACAGTAGGTCAAGGTCATACCTACGAGTTGGACATCAAGCAAGCTCCCAGGAGAATCTGGCTTTTAGTCCTAAAATATATTTTGAGAATCACTGCTCTATTGGTATTTGTCTGGGGGGGTGGGGGGAGCATGTGTTCCTATTTCTTGCAGCCCTGCAGACTCAGACAATATGATCAGTGGAAACACTGGTAGGAAAACTACCAGGGTTTAAAATCTCAGCTTTTCTATCATTCTAAGCCTGTGTCATAAGCACATGATCAAACACGTGCATGGGCGCGTGCACACACACACACACACACACACACACACACTCAGAGCACATGTGCTTTAAGCTCCTAGATATATGTGCTCAACTGCCCACCAGACCAGACAGCCACCATTCACCGAGTCACTCAACACACCGTCCGGAATTAATTACCTAGATGGTTCTTTACTTTCTGGACACGAACACTTGTTGTGTAAGTACCAATCTCACCGTTCATCAATACTAGCAGATCAATCCCCCCAAGGGACCCCATGGTCCTGTCTTCTCCTTCAGCACCTAGGTACACCGCAGCTTTTGCAGCTTGAAACAGCCAAGGCAACCCTCTCTAGCAACAAACTCAAGTGCCCTTCACCACGTAGAAATCACCTGCTCTGCGAAGCCCCAGCCATAATGTCTCAACATTGTGAAGCACTTTCTGAACACTTCCCTGGTTTTTGGAGTGTTTGTTTGTTTGAGAAAAGGTCTCCTCTAGCTCATGCTGGCCTTGAACTTGCCACATAACCAAGAGTGACCTTGAACTCTTGATTCTTCTGCCTCGACCCCATCCCACCCCCGGCCCTACTGCTGCCAAGCGCTCTGATTACAGAGCAGTTCCAGGAGTCATTTGCACCTAACACACACACACACACACACACACACACACACACACACTCACCAAGGGGAATTACTGCTCACACCAGGATCATCGATTGCACAGTGTATCTACAGTAACTGGAGCAGAGTTTTTAATGTAGTTAATTTCTTGTCCACTAAGGAGTCCTGTGCCTGGAATGCAGGAGTGGTTTCCTGCCACTTAGAATCACTGGTAGCTAACTCGGCATCTAACAGATAGCTAGGCCCGGAGATGTTTGCTGACCCGGCCTCAATTTAATTTAGTTAGCATCAATCACAGAGTAAGGAATAAACAGTCGTGGACTCACTGAAACTAATTCTCAGACGTCTTTACGACAGCCAAGGCCAAACTAAAAACTAAAGTAATTACTTGGGTAGATAATTCATGAAAGGAGGAGAGCTATTTGCATTTGAATGATCTGGTGAGGATTTTCTGCTTATTGATGTTTCTGGGATTTTTCAGATAATAGCTTCAATTCTTTGATTCTTTCATGGTGTGGAGAGTAGGCCAGAAAGTTAATCTATCCATCACTCTCCCATCTGAAACCAAGCAACTTCCAACCAGCTCTGTCGCACAGAAAATATCCATAGAAACCAAGCTTCAGCATGAAAGTCCTGAGGCAGAGGCCGGAGGGTCTGCGATGCTCACCTTCAGCGCTCTCAAGGAATGCCAGGAGGGTGCCACCACTTGACTGACGTTTCAATAACTTCACACCTGGCCCCCATCTATTGCTGCCCTTATCATCCTCAAGGCTGGGACACAAGGACAGGAGTAGGGTGCGGGGGAAACTACACAGAAAGTGGTATCTGTGGCACAGGAGTAAAGAGGAAATCCGGGTTAGGACAGCATGTGTGTCTGCGTCTGTATTTTTAAGAGCAAGGGTGGAGATGACAACGACGGAGAGCCACGTCCATCTACAAACACGAATGAGAGAGAGAGAGAGAGAGAGAGAGAGAGAGAGAGAGAGAGAGAGAGAGAGAGAGAGAGAGAGAGAGAGAGAGAGCACCTGCTTCCTAAAGCCGCCTATCGCAGGCCAGCCCAAAGGCTCGGCCCCGCCAGCCAGAGCCGGCGGATTTATGGTGGCATTACTTTTAATTAAGACTGCGGCGCGGCGCGGGAGCGCGGGGTGCGCCCTAATCCCGGGCCCGCCTGACGTCACCTGGGAAGACGCGGCGGCGCGGGGCGGCGCGGACCCGACGACCTCACCGCGACCCGGCCCGCGCCTCCGCCTGCGCCGGGCTTTGCTGGCGGGAATTAAGGGAGGGAGAAATGTTAGTACACTTTTAATTGGAAAGCGAGTTCTTCTTTCAGAGAGGCTTGTTTACTCAGGATCGGGCATTAGAACTCGGGGGAGGCTCTAATTGAAGTGACGGCTTTGGAGATTATGGGGAACATATGGCCCTACCGCCGGGCTCTTTATCTGCATTTTCTCATAAAAACAGCCGTCCGGGTGTGTTTCTACAGCCTGGCCTCTTCCATTTCTAAAGCGCCTTTGAAAAGAGGAGAATGCAATGCATGCGCAGGGCTGCAGTAGCCCGCAGCCCGCAGGCCTGGAAGCTTCCCCATGCTAGGCCCGCACTGAAGCTGCCTCCAGCCAGAGTTCTGCCAGGGAAAATGAGCTGGGAAAAAAAGAAAGCCACTGGTGACTGCCTGGCAGGGGTGTAATTCAAACGGTTTTGAGCAACAGCGGGAGAGAGTTGCCACGGCAACGAGATTCCCACTCCAGGCCTGGGAGGGGGAACCTCCATGTGCTTGGTTGGGGCCAATCCGAATACGCAAGGGAAATGGGAACACGCGTGTCTCAGGACGGAATTACATTGCTTTCTCTTTGTCATTAGCCAACCAATCAATCAAATATCCGGTTGGTCGCTGACTCCAGTATCAGTATCTACCCTATTGGTTCCCCTCCCTCGCTTCTGCTAATTACTACTATACTCAAAACTGTCAGATAAAATACAGGAAACAGTTAAATGTGTATGTTCGATATTATCTTGCCTCAGACATGCTTTTTAAAATATGGTATTTTTTCCAAAATGTAAATGTCACCTGGCTCCTTGGAATTTTGTTTGCTTCATCTTACCTGTTCACTCTAGGGGCAATACCTCTCCTGGCACACTACCAAATATCAACTGGGAAGAACAGCTGACTGAGGCACCGGCAACTCGAGCTCCCACAGCCCCACCACCTTCTGGAGCTGTGCTTCACCACCTTCCTTTCCTAAACATTGTGCTCACCCAGGGATTACGGAACCCCAGATCTCAGGTTGCATGCCTGACTAATTAAATCCTTAAGGCCCATTCCACAGAAACCCAACGTCAAGGAAAAAAAGAAATATATGAAGGGCCTGGAGAATAGCTCTGTGGTTAAGACCACATGGTATTTTTGCAGAGGACCAGAGTTTGGTTTTTAGCACCCACGTAAGACAGCTCACAACCACCTGAAACTTCAGTTCTGGGAGCTAACACTCCTCTGGTTTCTGTAGGTGCACACACGCGGGCACACACACACACACGTGCACATGCATACACTTAAAAATACATAAGAAGCCTTAAGCGGGGGGACTACTTAGAGAAGCCACACACGATCTGAGTGCCCTGGTTATTAATGGTCTTCCCCCACTAGAATACAAATTTGTGGGGAGCAGAATTATCAATCCAGCATTACCACAGGCTTTTCATATTGTGTGTGCCCCCAAATATTTGCTCATTAGTCAAATGCTTGCTTCTATACACTCCATACACCGAACCCAGGCCCTATTCAACGTACCACTCAGTAAACTCCTAGATGAACTAGATGCTCGGTTGGTCCAGCCAGCTTTTCTACCCTCACAGGTTTTCAAGAAGAAATACTTGAATATTTCTTCCAAGAAGAAATACCTTGAATACCGCCTGGGTCCCCACCTAGTGCACACATGCTAAAATATTCAGATTCCTGGACCTACTCACCAAAAGACCTAAAAACAAGCCTCTGGCCTCTCCAGTGTGCAGATTTGGTTTGGACCACTGAGAATCCAAATGAGTCTTACATTGCTTTCTTTTCCATTTGTTTTTGCCCCATAAAATACCACAGTACTCAGAAGAAGCTCTAAACTAGCCTTCTACCAATCCTTAGAAAACACTGGGGGTTTTCTTTAGCCACAGAGGCACGAAGGCACAGGGAGATACAGCCTAAGACTCTTCCACTGCAGGGTGAAGTGCTTGTTTCTAAAGCCTCGTCAGATGGCCTCGAAACCCCGTGGCTAGTGTTGGTGGGGCTGGGTTGCCAGGCCGAGAAAACAGCCCTTTCTTGAACTTCCTCCACAGCTTGCATTTACTATAGTGCGGAAAACCTGCATCCTTGGGACGTGTAGCACAGGAGCTGAGCTGCTCTGCCTGCACAGGGACCACTCACCAGCCATGCTACAGAGTTCTGCAGGGAGGACCCGACAGAGAGATAAAGGCACAATGAAGTTTCTGCCAAGGGAGAAACAAAGACTCCTAAGAGTGGACTATTGCAGAGCCTGTTAGATGTACTGATTTAACCCACTGCCGGGCCTGATTGATTTCACGAGGGCTATGGCTTCCACTCTTGATACTTCTCCAAAAGGCTTGAGGCAGGGGTGGGGAAGAAGTTTTCTTGCTGCCATCAGATAAAACACAAGGACCAGAACCAGAAGCGGGATGAATAACTGTAAAAACAAAACAAAATCTCTAATGCTTCTGCACATGCACTTTTTAATCGCTTCCATTCCCACACATTAGGTTGACCTGGAGTCTTTCCCAGCTTCCTACCGCTATAAGATGTCTATAACGCATTCAAAGATAGTGCTTAGTGCTAAGGAAGAACATACAGGTTAAAGCAGGAAGTGAACATGTGACTGGCTTTGAATGAGAGTGATAAATTCAGTTCAGATCAACTCCTTGTCATTGCTCTGAATACACGTGCAAGATGCTTTGCTGGGGACCTCGTGGGTAGGTAGGGAATCTTAGAGAGTCCTGGAACACCACCTCAGCCAGCCAGTGAGCTGTCAGTTAAATGTGAGAAGACAATGTGAGGGCTGCTTTAATCTACATGTGTGTTTCTGATGACCAGACAGCACAGGGCTGCTTAAGAAGACAGACTCTGCAATGAGACCACCTGGGTTTGAACTGTGGCTCTTGCGGTGACTAGCCGCAGTACCTGCGGTACTTTATTAACTTTTCCATGCTCCTGCTCCTCACTGCATAATGGGAAGAATCACAAAACTGCCTTAACCACCAGCTCCGTAGGAAGACTAAGTTATTTAACTTGACAAAATAGTTCCAGTAAGAATATCTGCGGAGAGACGGGTTTGGTAATTATCAACACCCCGAATCCCTCATCATTAGAAAAACACAATGATATGTTTTACATGTGGCCATTTTTACTTAAAAGGGTTGAGCACGGGAAATGACTAATTATAAACACTAAAGCAAGCTATATATGTTCTGAAGCAACTACACTAATTTTGTGGTTTTTGTTATTCATTTTCATCAACATTATTAAGACCAAACATGTTTCCAAAACCAAGTTTCAAGCCAGTGGAAAAGAGATAAGCATTGTCTAAATCTGAACGTTGTCTGTAACTTTTTAAACACCAAGATAAACTCTACCCAACTTCTAATTACAGAGAGGGCCGAAGCCCTCTGTTTCAGTATCAAGTGTCCGGACTTGGTAATTGGTAGAATTAAGTTCTTATTCTGGCTTATCCCCGACTCAAGTATCCTGTGTTTTTACTTCTCCTTCTATGTTATGGAGACAAAACAAATACACTAAAAGAGAAAGATTCTGCACACAAAAGAAGCCTTAGACAGAGAACAACAAACAACCCTTCTAGTAACTATATGGCTGCTTCAAGCAAGAAAGCGTTGGTTTTGAAAACAATCTAAAGGGCCCAGCAATTATAACAACTTCTTGCCCACCAGTCAGAAATGCCAGGTTAATAAACTAGGCAGCATCTGGGAAGACCTGTGGAGTCTCTGATAATACTGGCCCTCAAAAACAATGAAAGAAATTGCACATGTACTCTGATAAACACTGCACAGAAATCTTCAAGACAAGACAGTATGTCTCTTGCTCTATTCTTAGCACATGGCATATGACTTAAAATATATTTATTAACCTGAAATTTCAAGAATTTATATTAACTCCAAAACCTGGGGATAGATCTATAGGCAATTTCACTTTGAAGAAGTATTTCTCAAGCATCAGGCTACAATCGATATGAAGTTTATGAAATTAACACAGTATAAGATTATAATTATAATATAATTATAACAAGAAATTTATGAAATCAGCACAGCTAGGATTAGAATTAAAACATTACATCAACATGCAAGGCAAGCAATGAACCATGTAAGTGCAGGAAAAGAAGTGAATGTGTGTGTTACTGAAAAAAGGTAATTATTACTGCACGGAAAGTACAGTTAATTTTTTTTAATAGGTTTCTGTAAAGAATATAGAAAACATGATTTACATACGCTTTTCATCATTTTAATGTTTATTGAAGTACTTGTAGTAACTACTCTGGTTTTTTTTTAATGAGAAACCCCTTTGCTTATTAAAGAGAATGACAAGCTTAACTTCACAGCAATCTCCCTATGTCCATCTCTCAGTCCCTTTATAGCCTAAACTGTGTCCACTGTTCTGGGACGATTATGCTGACTTTGAGGTGTCTCCTTCACTGTACGGCTTGGAAATCAGCATCCCCTTGGCTTTAGTTTTTCTGCAGCTAAGAAGCAGCATTTATTTAGTCTAGAACCTGACATAGTGTAGAAGTCTGTAGAAAGCAAGTGCTGGATGGAAGGTGAGTGACAACCAGAAGGGCATCTAAAAGGACAGTGGTGTGACAGCGATGTTAACAGAACTGCTGGGGGATGGGAGGAAGAATTTGGCTCTCAGCTTACCACCATTCACTGACAGAACTATCAGGTCGCATGGCCTTATCGGAGGAGCCTAATCCACTCCTCGGGTGTGGAAATGCGGCACTCCATCAGACCAAGAAGGTCAGAGAGATACCTCAGGGCAGCTATGCAGGAAAGGTGGTACTTAGTAAGAAGGCAACATCTGGGCAAGCAAAGGAGCGCAAATCAATCAAAATGACTATGAATCTCAGCTTCTTAGCTTATTATAGAAAAACAATTGGTAAACATCTCCCATTCTTGCTTAGATTTTAATAGCCCCAGAGGTCACTGAAAGACTACTTTCACCTGATATGTTTTTGTATTGTCTACCCAGGATGTAACACTAGCCAGAATGTTCTAAAACTAAAGACAGTCTCTGAGATATACACACCTGTAGTAGAAAACCACACATCTCCAATTCATGTACTCCAGCCACCCCAAATAACAAGCACCCCCATACCACCCTGAGACACCTTGTGCCAGCTCTCCAGAGGCATCTGGAATAGAGAGCAAAGAGAAATAAGGAGATTTTTGTGAAATGATGGATCTTTTGCAAAATGAGTGCAGAAGCCATAAGACACCCAGAAGAACACGAGCACCTTGACAAGAGATAATACTAGAAATTGCCACTGGGTAGACACCAATCAAGTTTCATGCCTTGATCTGCATGATCTCTTTTCATCCTAAAAGCAGGCTCCACAGGAGGCATGGTAACCCCCTTTTTACGAATTAGGAAATAGTCTTGACAGAGCAGGGTGACTGGCCCAAGATTCCCCTGCTTTAGAGTATCAGGTTAGCTATACTCCTGGACCTGTCTCATCGCAGATCCCCAAACAGACAAGACCTCCTCTTTCTCCTGCTATCTTTCATAGCTTACACTGTAAAAATGAACTGACAAGAACAATTCCGAGGAACATTCTGGTATTTTCCAGAACGTGTGAGATAACTGCTGCTCATAATCTACGTTATCAGGGAACAAGATTTGTCCAACACGAGTTGAAAGACATGTTGCTGTACCGTAGACAATAACACCATCCCCGGTGTTGTAGGTGGAAATGAAGAAAGAGCCTGTGGCTCTGTGGGTAAAGATAGCTGCTGGGCAAGCCTGGCAATCTAAATTTGATCCCCAGAACCCACGAAGACAGAAGAAGAGAATGGATTCCATCAGACTGTTCTTTGATCTTTACACATGTGCTGAGGCATACACACACACACACACACACACCAATAATGAATAAGGAATTTTTTTTAATTAAACAAACAATAAAAGAGAGCTTAGCTACCAGTGCTGCTAAGTATGACTGAGAAATAAAGAGAGGGGTTTTCAGACAAAGAAAGTGGTGGGAAGTATCTGGAAACTTAGGCAGACACAGCAGCATTCCACATGCTAAGAAAAATCAGAAAGAAAAAGAACTGACCAGCAGTGTGTGTGAGAGGAAAAACACCTTACAACTTTAATGATGTGTGGCTCTGGCCTCAGAGGTTAAATATAAACAAGAAGAGGCAATGTGTTCAAACAAGAAGCCGCATCATCACATGTCTGTGGCACCAGGCAGTGCTGTGCAGGGCTGCAGAGTACAGGGACAGGTTCCTCGGTGAATTCTGGGAAGCTGCTACACCATCCCATAAAACACAAAGTGCCCTTCAAACAAATGAGTCCTGGGGTGGACCTCATTGCCCAGGCTTCCTCTGGGGGAATCCCTCTGTACGAGAAGATCAGTTGAAGGAGCCCCGTCACAGCCAGGGCATGAATCCCAGGCATAATCTAAATAGTTTTCCTGTCTTCAAAAACACAGATGAGCCCCCAAATGAGGAAAGCAAAAATACAGTTTTATTCCATGGCAAGAGACACAAAGAGGAAATAAAATGCAAAAAGAAAATTCTGTTGAAAGGAACAAAATATGTATCCAACTCAAACTAGACATTCTTCATTAATCGAGGAATGAAGCAAGAAATAAAGCTGTTTGGCTTTAAAAATAACCTATAATGAAGTGCAGTGCAACATGGATGTTTGAATAAATGAAGACATTAGAGAAAATCTCCTGAAATCAAATAAATCCTCTAGCTGGCAGTGTCCTAGAGAGTTACCATCTTCATTGTTTGCAGTTAAGTGCGCTTTAGCACACAAGGAAGCTGGAAGAGTATAGAAACGTCTGTCTCACTTTCAACTATACTATAGGTTGAAATTTTTAATTCAAACTTAAGCTTGTAAAATTACTGCACAGGACACTTGGGTAATTGCTCGTTTGAAAAGAAATCAGGAGACTAAAAGAGAAAAATGAGAAATGTAACTTGAGCTGGCTAGAGGCCATAGTTGTCCACAGTCAGGTGTCAGGAGTCAGGAGTCCCTGCCTCCATTCCCAGGTCAAACAACTAATAAATTGTGAGTATATCAACAAAATATGATACCCCAGTCAAGCAGTGACAATAACAATGTTGTAGGCATAGCACATAGGGCATATCACACTCCCTTCGTGGTACGTTTTAAAGACAGCATAATATTTCCACAGATAGATCAAAACATCTTTTCGATGGACTGCTAAAAAGAGTGGGGAGAAACTAGAAAAGGCTCTGGAGTTTCCTAGATCCAGGAGATGGTTTCTATCAACGTAAAAGGTAACCATGGGTAGGGAAATAGTCTCTTACTGTGTGTTTTCTAAAAGTAAAGTCAGACCAAAGTTTGAGGTTGTACATGGACCGAGACAGATACTGAGGCTCAAAATGCACATTCTGACGATCTATGTCAGAAAAATAGACCCATATCTATTGCCATGCCCAAAACTCAAGTCCATATGGATCAAAGACCTCAACATAAAACCAACCACACTGAACCTCATAGAAGAGAAAGTGGGAAGTACACTTGAACGTATTGGCACAGGGAACCACTTCCTAAATAGAACACTAGTAGCAAGACACTGAGAGAAACAATTAATAAATGGAACCTCCTGAAACTGAAAAGTTTCCGTAAAGCAAAGGACACAGTCAACAAGACAGAATAACAGCCTACAGAATGGGAAAATATCCTCACCAACCCCACATTGGACAGAGGTCTAATCTCCAAAATATACAAAGAACTCAAAAAATTGGTCATCAAAAGAACAAACAGTCCAATAAAAAATGGGATACAGATCTAAACAGGGAACTCTCAACAGACAAATCTAAAATGGTTGAAAGACGCTTAAGGAAATGCTCAACATCTTTAGTCATCAGAGAAATGCAAATCAAAACAACTCTGAGATTCCATATTACACCTGTCAGAATGGTCAAGATCAAAAACACTGGTGACAATTCATGCTGGAGAGGATGTGGGGTAAAGGGAACACTCCTCCATTGCTGGTAGGAGTTCAAACTGGTACAGCCACTATGAAAATCAGTATGGTGGTTTCTCAGAAAATTAAAAAACAACCTACCTCAAGACCCAGCAATACCACTTTTGGGTATATACCCAAAGGATGCTCAACCATACCATAAGGACATTTGATCAACTATGTTTATAGCAGCATTATTTGTCATAATCAGAACCTGGGAACAACCTAAATGCCCCTCAACCAAAGACTGGATAAAGAAGATGTGGTACATTTACACAATAGAGTACTACACAGTGGAAAAAAAAATGATATCTTGAGATTTGCAGGCAAATAGATGGATCTAGAAAATATCATATTGAGTGAAGTAACCCAGACCCAGAAAGACAAATATAATATGTACTCACTCATAAGTGACTTTTAGACATAAAGCAAAGAAAAAAGAGCCTACAATTCACAACCCCAGAGAACCTAGACAACAAAGAGGACATACATGGACCTAATCTACATGGGACATAGAAAAAGACAAGATTTCCTGAGTAAATTGGGATCATGGAGATTATAGGGGATGGTAGAAGGGAGAGGGAGGAAGGGAGGGGAGAAAAAAATATAGCTCAATAAAAACACTAAAAATAAAATACACCAAAAAAGAAGATAAAGTCAAGAGTTCTGTTATGTGGCATACACCATGAATGCTCTACATTCGGCTTTTCACCAGACAACTCCTTTCAGTCCCCAGTGCTAAGGATAACTTTGCATACTAATGAGATAACTGGTAGCTGGGGAATCCCAGATAGCTGTAGAACTGAGTCTGATCACCAAGATTAGATGGTTGATCAGTTCAGTCAGTCCTCCACTCTCCAGCAGGGCAGAGGAGCTGAAGGCTAAGTTGATCATGAAAGTCTAATGATAAAATTGTGCCTGTGCAATAGAGCTGTATTAAAACCCTAAAGGATGGGGTGCAGTTAACTTTCTGAGACTTGAACGTGTGAAGGTATATGGAATCTGATACATTCAAGGGAGTTATAGGATTGCAGATTCCCTTTGCATACACCTTGTCCTGTATAACTCTCTATCTGCCACTGGCACCCTCTGAAATTCTTTTGTGAGAAATGGCAGATCATAAATGAAAACGGTCTGTCTCTGACTTTGAATTGCATCTATCTGCTAAAGAGGTTGCTTCAGGGCTATTGGCAAAGCAGGGATCAGGACAAAAAAAGACTAGGCCACCTCAGAAAAGTGTGTTCAGCTGTGTGTGGTGGGTCCCACCAGTAATCCTAGCACCTGAGAAGCTGAGGAAGAAAGATTGCTAGCTCAAAGTTAGCCTGGGCTACCTAGACAGACCCTGTCTCAAAAGATCAGAAAGTCATGGGAGAAGGCTCAGTCAGTAAAGTCATTGTCATGGGAGCATAAGGACCTGAGTTCAGTCCCCAGAACCCATGTAAAGGCCAGGAGTGGCAGTGAACAGCTGCAAGGCCAGTGCTAAGGTGAGGGGCTTGCTAGCGAGCCAGTCTAGCTGGATTGGCAAGCTCCGGATTCAGTGAGAGACCCTGTCTCAAAAAACAAGGCAGAGAGAAATTACGGAAGACCCCCAACAATCAACCAACTTCTGGGCTCTAATCACACACACACACACACACACACACACACACACGGGAAAAAAACACTACAAAAATCATCATGGATTCTCAGTGCTGAAAGGGACAGCAGGTATCTCCCTGAACCACTTCCTTCTCAACACTTGCAACAGTAAGAGGGAGATCTGTTTCTTAAGTACTTGTTGAGTGAATGATCTTCTGTCCTGCCATCTTAATATTTTTGTGTGTGCATATATGCGGGTGTGTGCACACATATCTATACATGTGGGTACGTGTTCGTGTGTGCACATATATGTGTATATGTGAGTGCGTGTTTGTGTATGTACATATGTGTATATGTGGATGCCTGTTTCTTTTTTTAAAAATATTTATTTATTATGTATACAATATTCTGTCTGCATGTGTGCCTGCAGGCCAGCAGAGGGCACCAGACCCCATTACAGATGGTTGTGAGCCACCATGTGGTTGCTGGGAATTGAACTCAGGACCTTTGGAAGAGCAGGCAATGCTCTTAACCTCTGAGCCATCTCTCCAGCCCGTGGATGCCTGTTTCTGTGTGTATGTGTGAGTGTGTGTGAGTGTGTGTGCACGTGTGAAGGTCAGAGATCAGTCTCAAGAGCCACTCCTCTTATTTTCTGAAGCATGGCCTCTCAATGGTCTGGAGTTCACTAATGTGGCCAGACCCCAGGGATCCACCCATCTTTGCCTCCCCAGTGTTGTGATTACAAGCTTGGGTAACCACACCCAGCTTTTCTGCATGAATCTTGGAATCAATCTCAGGTTCTCAACAACAACAAGCGGTTCACTGACTGAGCTATCTCTGTAAGACATTTTAATGTTTTATTAACGACTTTGATGAAGACACCGAGGTAAGTGTCACAAATCAGGCCGGATATGCCCATGTGGCAACTAGAATTCTCTATGGTGAGAAGAGCTTTGGCATTACGACATTGGCAGAAAAAAATCCAAGCTCTAAATTTGATTACAGCTGTATGAAATGGGGCTTTTTTGATGGAATTACATGTAATGACAAAGTCAGTAGGGTCCAAAAAGACACACTCTGTATTAATAAGGTAAGGTGTATATCATGCTGTTATGAGCTTTTCCACCTATCAGAGGGCAGAGTTTTCAGGCTAATTTTAAATGATGTACTTTAGGAGATACCCTAACGGGGGTGGGGGGAGAAGAGAGCAGAGAAAGAAAGAGAGGAGAGGAGAGGAGAGGAGAGGAGAGGAGAGGAGAGGAGAGAGGAGAAGAGAGAGAGAGAGAGAGAGAGAGAGAGAGAGAGAGAGAGAGAGAGAGAAGAGAGAGAAGAGAGAGAGAACGAGAACACAAGAGAACAGTAAGCACACTAAGGAGGACAATTAACTTTAAAATAAAAGCCAAAAAAAAAAAATCACAGTAAGAAAATAAGACTAAGAAAGACACAAAAGTCATATCAAGGTTGTAGATTTGGTGCTGAGGGTGAAATGACAAGACATGCTTAACATAGGGCACAACAGTGCCCAGCAAGGCTGCAGACTGACCTGCCTTTATGAGGAATGAACTCATAGCTTTGTCCCTGCATTGAGGACGACTGGGCAAATCTACAACTTTTGACACTGATTGATCAAACAAGATGCTTCACTCTTTCTCTCTTCCTCCTGTTTTCTTTTTGGTGTGCGTGCGTGCATGTGTGCGTGAGTGCATGCGTGCATGTGTGTGTGTGTGATGTCTTGCATGGGTGTGTGTGTGTGTGCGTGATGTCTGTGCATGGGTGGTATCCATGTGTGTATGTGTGTGTGCATGTGTGTGTGATGTCTGTGCATGGGTGTGTGTGTGTGTGTGTGTGTGATGTCTGTGCACGGGTGGTATCCATGTGACCTTGTTCATTTGCCGCATGCTCCTTGCATTCTTCCCAGCCTGTAATGTCTGAGTGTGGATATGTGTGCACATGGGCACCCAAAGCTGGTTCTAAGAATTATCCCTTATCACTCCTCTATCTTAGTCACTGAGCCAGGGCTTTTAATCAAACTCAGATCTCACAATATGCTTCGTATGCTAGCCTGCTTGCTCTGGAGACCCTGTAATTACAGGTGGGCCTTGACCCACCCAGCACTTACATGGGCACTGGGGATCCAAACTCTATCCCTTACACCTGGGTGGCAAACACTTGAACCCACGAGCCATCTGGTAAGAGTGTTACAGGCTGAGAAAAAATGAAGATGTGATAAAAACAAGCAAAGTCACATGAACACCACCCATGGCTTCTCACAGGCTCTTGGGAAAAGACGAACTCTGCCCTGTGCAACTCCTAGAAAGTTGACCTACTGAAACATCCCCTGTAAAATCTGTGCCTCCTCTGCTTCTTCCACCTTTTACTTCCCCTAAAGTCACAATGGGGTGAAGGCTGGTGGGTGAGGAAGAGAAAGAACAAAAATACTCTAGTTCCTTTATGACATAAGCCACTGAACCTCAGGCAGATCCTAGCACTCCCCTCAAGCAGATGAGGAAACAATGCTGGGGGAAATTCGATGATTGCAGTAGACTGGATGGCTGGTTCAGTTCCCCCATCTCCATGAATAATAGCGTATTTCTATATATTATGGAGCCTGGGTAGCAAGGCTTCAAGTTGCATGAAGTATAATCCCATATTCTGTGGGTTTGAGCTTATAAACTGCCTCATCCAATGGAATATTAGCAGACATAGTCCCAGCTGATGCTAGAAGTGTGTACGTGCAGTAGGACCTTGCACCTTCATGATTGGCAGAAGATCATGCCTGCTCCTCCAGCCTGAGTTCAAGAGCAAATCACAGAAGACCTGAACCTGACCTAGACCTGGAGCTTAACTCAAGTGGAGGTCAACAGACTCTATCCAGCCCAAAGGAAATCCCTCCTGCTAACCCAGACACTTCTAAATGTGTGTGCTTTCAGTGGGTCGTATACCTTGGAAGTTAGGTACCATTTGTTATGCACCATTATCATGACAAAATTTCACTAATAGCCGATGTTTCTGAGCTTAAAAAAAGAAGTTGCTGAAATGCACAGGGCTGCCTTGCCAAGCAGCTAGGCAGCATCCGATGCAGCCCCTGCCCACAAGCAGCACTCACCTGAGTCCGAGGCCGCTGGGCTCACCAGGCTCAGCAGCTCCCGCTCCTTCTCATAGTCACCTTTGCAGAGCAGCTGGCCCTCCTTCAGGACAAACTCATCCCCCTTCTGCAGCTGCCGTTCGCAGACACAGCAGCAGAAGCAGCTCAGGTGGTACACGCTCTTCTGGGCACGCATGACAAACTCATTGGGTGCAATGGCTTCGAAGCAGCCCCCACATTTGACAGCAAACAATCTATAAGTGGGAGAGAAGGAAAAGCAATGAGCTTAAGGCTGGGTCTCCTCCAGTCATCAGCCAGAGGGTCTTCAAGCTCTGGAAGGAATGTTTGTACTGGAGTCAACTTCAGATTCTGGGTAACCCGTGTCTTTCTGGTCCCCCTAGATCCATGACAACTCAGGCTGACTAATGAAAGTCCCCAAATTTAAAGATCTATTTTTTTTTCACTTTTGTATTATCTGATGAAACTGTAATTGCATTTGTAAATGCTTTGGCATAGGCGTGAAGTTAATCGTCTAATGATAACTGTGGGATTCATTCATTAGAGCATTCATTTACTATTTTCAAAAGAAAGAGTTGCTTTCTTTTCTAAAGTAGTAGCACAATTGCCGGGCAATGGTGGCGCACGCCTTTAATCCCAGCACTCGGGAGGCAGAGGCAGGCGGATCTCTGTGAGTTCGAGACCAGCCTGGTCTACGGAGCTAGTTCCAGGACAGGCTCCAAAGCCACAGAGAAACCCTGTCTCGAAAAAAACAACAACAAAAAAAATCCTAAGTAGTAGCACAATTGCAGGGGTGGAAGTCTTTCCAAAACATTCTCTATCGTCCCTAGGTACCAGCAGGTCAGATGACATGAGGGAGAGACCAGAAAGGAGGGGATCAGCATAAAACAGTACTGCTTCTCTCTCTACACAGACAGACACGAGCTGACACAATGTATACATATTTCAGAAGCTGATGCCAATTTGTTCGGCTGAGAAGTCCTACTTTGGCAGCAATGGTGGAAATATAAACAACTGGAGTGGTTTCCTACAGACAAGCCAACTACCACATTGGCCTAAGGGTGCCAATCCTATCTCTTTGCTTGTTCCTATGTCAGTCACTTATTCTTCTTTTCATCCACTTATTTTCATTAATTCAGAGGCATCTTTGCATGACCCGGGAAACACTATCCACTCAGTGTCTTCACAGAGAGGGGAAGAAAAGAAACCACACACCAACTGTGTCTACATATGGAGTCGAGTGTACAGTGTGTGTGTGTGTGTGTGAGACATTGCTACAGACACAACAGTAAACAAGACAAATCCTTCATTGTATGGAGCTCATATGTTTGTGGAAGAAAATAAATAAGCCTAGGAAGATGGCTCAGAGGATAAAGGTCCTTGTCATGCAAACTCAACAACCTGAATTCAAACCCCGAAGCCCACTTGAAAGAATTAAGGTGAAGATGACTTCATAAAGTTGACCTCTGGCATCCACATATGTGCCACAGTGGCACTAAAACTTTAAAAAGAACAATGCAGAGGTGCCTCCATGTTTATAAAATATTCCAACACAGAGCTATAGCATATATAAAGAATTATAATATTCAACCACCTCCCAACCATAAAATTGGTTATAAGGCAATCCCCTCACACAGCATGTTTATCTTGGAAGTTTCCTGAGGAAGGGAAGAGTTTCAGGGGGCAGGGCATGAAGAGGAAGCTTGGGAAGAGCTCCCAATGAAGTGAGACACACAGATTGGCACAGGAGAGAGGAAAGACATTATGCTTTGAGTGGAGGAAGCCAACTCTTGAAAAAGAGAATGAGGTCGCCTGCCATGGATCCCAGAACCACCCCAGAAAGCCTTAGGGCAGACCCAGTCTGCTGGATGGTTATATGGCCTGCAACACAAACTGTGAACCACCATTTCATCTCTCAGCCAGCAGGGTCCCCTGTGAAGCAGTTAACTCCGTATGTCCCCTCTCTACCCGTCAACCCCAGCACTGGAGTAAAGTGGAGGACCTATCCAAGTGGCTGCTTTGCCCTTTCTCCACTAATAAGCTCCACACCCAGGACTCCAAGGACCAGAAGCCCTTGCCCTTTCCCCTCCCGTTCTCCGATGCTCACTGCGGTTTTCCTGACTATTACTGGAGCCCCTCCAGTATTTTATTTCACACCCTCGCCCCTCGCTAGATGCCACGCGTTGTACAGAAAATCTACCTACTTCATCGCTTGGCCTCCCAAGTCCCTGGTCTCTGTTTGCCAACCTGAGCAAACTAATCAATGCTTTTCCAGGAGCCCGTTAAAGGCCTTTTGTCCCCAAGCCTTGCTTCTGTTCCCCTTCACCCGAAATGGACTGTTAAACAGACTCAAGGCAACTATTCCCAGGGAGTCAACAAACACTTAGGAGGCCGCAGCAGCGGGTGGTAGCATCTGTGCTTGTCTGCCTTCTAGCCTGTTAATCTCTTCCTCTTTTTCTTTTCCCTTCAATTTGCCCCCCCCCCCACTCCATAAATTTCCCAGCGTTAGAGAAGGGAGGGCCCGTGAGCTCCACAAAGACAGTCTGCCATGTTGACTCAGGAGCACTGGTGGAAGTGGCAACAGTCATACAGGCTCAAGTCCTGAAGCAGTCATGCTCCCCTGAGGACTGCAGGTCATAAGAGGCAGGCAGGCCTGATTCCCTCCATTCTGCCTCCCTGAATCCAAACCCAGGTCAAATGCACCTTCCTCCCTCATCTCTTGTAACCTTCAAGAGCAATTCAAGAAGAGGAGCCTGCCATCTACCACCTGGGTGCCAGATGTGTACACAGCTGTACGGGTACCACTGTGGACCCAGCTGCTGACTGCACAGGCTACCATAAGTTGTTTTCTCTAAGGCTCAGAGAAGCAGAGAAAAGGATTTGTTCAAAAGTCCAGGTCATAATTAAAACACAGCCTGTCTCCTCCTAGTGCTTGAGATGTGTCCCCCATGGTTACCTCTCCCTCTGAATGCTAATAAGACTGCATTCTGGGTTCAGAGTCTGCCAGGCTGCTGTGTCTGGGAAAGCTGGGCAGCGTCTCCAGAACTGTCAGCTCACCTATGTAGACACGACAACATCCATCTTGTCTCACCAACCTAAGTCACCTTCCCTCTCTCTGATGCCTTTGGGCTCATCCATCTCTTCCTTGGACCTCATTTTCACTTGTAAAATGAAAACAGAGCATCTTCCACGGGGGAAAAAAAGCATCCTGTGCAGTATGGTCCCAGGGAGTAAGTCCTAAGTGCGCCCCTCCATCTACAGATGACCCTCTGGGAGGAAAGGTGAGGAGGAATGTTGTAACAAATGAATCCACCCTAGTCCTTGAGAAGCTACAGTGGGAAGGAGGCTTGTGCTAGCTAGGTTTGTGTCAATGTGACGTAACTATCTGAGAGACAGGAAGGAAACCTCCATTGAGAAATTGCCTCCATAAGATCAGGCTGCGGGCCAGTCTATAGAGCATTTTCTTAATTAGTGATTGATGGGGGCGGGCTCACCACCCCTGGGCTGGTGGTCCTGGGTTCTATAAGAAAACAGGTTGAGCAAACCATGGGGAGTAAGCCAGTAAGCAGCATCTCTCCACAGCCTCTGCATCAGTTCCTGCCTCCAGGTCCCTACCCTGTTTGAGTTCCTGTCCTGACTTTCTTCAATGGTGAGCAGCAATATGGAAGTGTAAGCCAAATAAACCCTTCCCTCCTCAACTTGTTTTTTTTTTTTACTATGGTTTTTCAACACAGCAATAGGCACCTACCTAAGGCAAAGTTCTAAATCAGTGGTCCTCAACTTTCCTAATACTGTAACCCTTTAATACTTTCTCATGTTGTGGGGACCCCCAACCATAAAGTTATCTTCATTGTTATCATCACAACTGTAATTTTGCTACTATTATCATTGTAATGTAAATATCTGATATGCAACCCCTGTGAAAGTGTCACTCTATTTCCAAAGAGGCCACAGCCCTTCTTCCAGTGTGAGCTCGTCCACTGACTCCTAGCTTTGACTTCATCTCTGTTCGTGGTGTGCCAGGCAGAGCATGGTCCTCAGACCCACTTATGGCCCTATCATTGGCCAGGGTCATCCACAGAGAGCACTCTTTCTTTATTGCTGACTTCATCTGTATCCTGTGCTTAGAGCCACAGTAAAGAAAAGCAGAAAAGAGCATCTTTGGCCAAGGAAAGGGCCAAGTAGACCTGAGCTCAGGGTTTTCCCTTTACCAACAGGTTCAAAGAAGCCATTCCAGTCCCTGGGCCTTGAGTTTCTTGTCTTTCCTTTCTTAAAGGTAAGTTCTGCTCTAAACACTACATAATGTCAAAAACTTAGAGGTGGGGAAGGACTAAGAGAACAGGGCTCTGTTCCCCATGTCTTCTTATTGTACAATTCTCAGTCAGAGAAGCCTGTATCTAAATCCTAATCTCCAGACAGTGTTTCAGCAGGGTACTGTTTGGCCATACTAATCCTTCAAAAAATGTCTTTTTATACAGTATCATTTACATGCAAGCACACAGGTGCTAACACTTGTGCATGCATGCATGCATGCATACTCACGTACATGCACACATATCCAGATAAGTATATTCTAGGCTACACGTATTGTGCAATCTATTTATTTAAAAATACTAAGACTGTATGTATTATATAGACTAGAAAAAAAATGTCTTCTGGAAGATAATATTTTACTCCTAAGCCATGTTTAAAATCCACTAAGCTAGATAGTCTCTTAATTCATTCCCACTTCTGTCTTGTATTGGGAGGTCTTGTAACTATGGAGACAAGAGCATCTCAAATGCAGCTATAACGGCTTGACACTGATGCGCTACTACGAGAGAAGTCTGAGGCCAACAACAAAGAATCAGAGAGTTTCAGAAGCAGCAGTGGACCCTGGCACTGCAGGAACTACAGTAACCAGGCGGTGGCCTGCCAAGACATTAGGTGACACTCGGATAGAATGCCTGCTGTGTGGTCTTCGGAAAAACACCACACTCCAAAGAGGATGTTTCATGGTTAGAACCTGCACCAGTCCCCCAAAATGGGGTGACTAAAAACAAAGGGAGCTTATGGAGGACAGAGAAAGGGAACACATCTTTACCAGATACCTGTCTGGTGTCAGGGACTGGGCTCTCTGTTTGGTTTATTATTTCACCTCTTTTAAGTAGAAGTATGAAGTATTTCATGAATCATAGAGAGTGTCATACTTCAGCCAGACTTGACTTGTGCTGTCTGGCTTCACAGGAGAGAGGCTTGGGAATGCATAATACATAGGGTTATGCTCCATTTCGAGTCCACATGCTCCCTAAGAGATAACAGGATTTATCAGATAAACCCAAGACCAAGTCTCTGCTATGCCCTCTACTAACTCTGTGACCTTGATTAAAATACAGAAGTCTTGCTTTACTCATCAACAAAATGGAAACAATGAGAAAGCCACCACCACACCACACACAGAGTCTGTGCAGATAAAGGAACCAAATCAAAACCACTTAACACAGTTCTTAGCACATGGCAAGTCCTCAATAAGATGGTATTACATTGGCGATAATGGTGCCTATGATGGATAAAGGGGCTGAAATATGAAACAAGAATTATTTTTCAAAGAAAACAAGTCATGATGACAAAGCCTGGGAAAATGAGAAGAGAGCAGCCTGAGGAGGGACCTTCTGGAGCCAGGAGCTCAGGACTGAAGCTTAGAACAATATAAGGACTTTTTTTCTTTTGTTTTGTTTGTGTGAAAAATAAATGATTTTTAATAAAATCAAAAAATTCAGTAGATACTAGTGCAGAGAATAAATATTGAATAAAATTAAGTCCACCAATACAAAGTACCCAGGAGAGAACTTTAGACAGCATACATTTTTTTTAGAATGAACATAACTCTCTCACATTGCTAATTATACTAATATGTCTTTCTTTTTTTTAATACTTTTTAGGGGAAAACAAGGAAAATGAAAAGGATGTTATAGGAAATAAAAAGTGTTCAGTATCGATGCTTGATTAGTTTACGACTACTTGCACTGAAATATGAGAAATGTTTTTAAAAACTTCCAGTGCTTTATCTTTGCTTAGGAGTTAGTTCTGTTTAGTTTTGTGCCTAATTACAAGGAGGTCTAATTTTTTAAGACCCTGCTTTGGTCAGAAGGACAGGCACAGCAGGATGAGAGAGTGAAGAAAACCTGCCAGGCCTGAGATCTTGCCTGCTGTGTAGGCTCAAAGTGTCCAGGCAACCAACCACACAGGATTCACTTGGGTTCACCTGAAATAGTTCATTTTAGATGTGAACCTGACTTGGTTAAGGGATGTGCCAGTAGCTGGCAAAACATTACTTCTGGGTGTCTCTGTGGGGATGGATCTGGAAAGAATGGAATTTAACCCATCACAGTCATCTCAGTGCCTAGGTACCATTCAGTTGCTTCTCGGATTTCAGACTTGGGGGCTTGCATAACTCCCACCACACCCAGCTCTCAGGACCCCAGCTTTAGACTCTTACAATACATAAGTTCTCTAGTTTTCTGGTTCTCGATGGCATAGCAGGGTGGCCACTTGGACTCTAAAATCACATAATCCAATTTTCCTAATAAATCTCCTCTTATATATCTATACCTATCCTGTTTGTTCTTTTCCTCCAGAGGAGCTTGAGTAGCATATTGCCCTAACAGCTCTGGTAGAGCTGACTAACAGCATTCTTTACACATTAAAGCAAAACCAGCCAAGAAACTGCCCATTCATTTTGTGTCTTAGTACCAGTACATGGGGCACTTTTGTTCCCAAGTCCTTACAATACCCTCCAATGTCCCCCCATCCCTGCCCTATCATACACTAGCTATACCAGATGCTTCACACCCCATCCTTCCTCTCCATGCTAATGGTACAACTTCTCACGTACAGGAAGAGCAGAGAGCACGGCAACCTTGTGCAAACCCACAAGCTACTCCAGACCTGCAGAACTGAGACGAGCATAAAGTGAGCGCTCATGACAGCACCCCAGACAGCTCCTGACGAGACGTATGTCTGGAAACATGATCTTCATTAATCTTGATCTAAGGTCCGGAACACCTTAAAAAAGAGTCAGAAAGCATCTGGACCGCAGACAAACAGAAGGATGGAGAACCCAATAAATACAAAAGACGTTAACTCCAGTTGAGCCTCCCGTAGTGTACAAATAACAAACAAATTTTAGCCTTGGAAGCTAGACTATGACAGGGCATACTGCCTTTCCACGGTGCTCCTGGAACTGAGTTGATGTGGTGCATGAATCCTCTGGTTTAGGAAGAAGGAGGTTCAGCATAGGAGAGAGGGTCTAGGGTGGTTCTTAAAAAGGCAGGAATCAGTTCTGTTTCCACCCTCTCCACCAGGGGGCAGCATAGCAACATTCATTATGTACCATGTTGACTTGGTAACTGAGGTCATCCAGGCAGAGACAGGGATTGGCCATAAGCCAAAACTGTCTGCTGGAAAATCTGCTGCTGGGAGCCTGGGAGACCATGTGGCTAAACTGAAGGAGAGATGGTGAAAGAAGAGTATTCAAAAGTATTGGGAACCAAAAGCATGGCTTGTGGCCTTAGAAGAAGTGACACAAGCAACCTTGTCAGCTGGCTCAAGGTCTCTGTCCTTGAGACTGAGCCAACAGCACCACAATAAGCAACCGAGCGCATGGTCCTGAGACGGTGGGAAAGTCTGCAGGGACAATAGGAGCGGCAAGATCATCCATAGGAGACAGTCTTAAGACTCTGCAGTGATGAAAACATGGAAAACAATAAGTGGCTGGCAGAGCCAATCAGAGTCTCTGTCTCCTGTTGGCTCCTGGGGAACTGCACAGAGGACCATACAATGGGATGCGTGAATGGGAGAAAGGACAGTTGGTGGTGATGTCTGCAGCCCAGGAGCTCCATGAGGCTGGCCTCACTACGAAAGAGGGTGTGGCTCTTTGCCTCTCAAAAGGCTGTTAGCAATGGCTGGGTTTACCTTCAAATTGTAGACCATGTATGCCTCTCTTAATCTTGCAAAGATCGTGTTCCAGTCTGCCAGATATAGTGGGGAGGGGTAGGGGAGAACACCACAGCTCTAAGACTAATGAATATGTATGCAAAACTTGGTTCTGGTTTTATAAATATGAGTAAGTTTGAGGCTCTCTTAGTTGCCCAGTTTCTATTTAAAAAGGATCATGTGATGTCACATGAGATTTTTTTGAAAATCTAATGAAATAATTCATCCAGAGAAGCGGACACATACTAGCTGCTCTCCATAAGCGGTAGCTATTAGTTTCCTTTATCAAAATCAATTTAACATATCTACCCATGTAAATATTTGTCTAAGATAACATATTTCGAGGTGGTCATTGAGCCAGAAATAGAGCCTCATATGTCATCTCAAGAGCCTGTTCATCGTTATTGTAACAAATTAAATTAAACTTCAATAAGCCTTTCATGTTATTGGAGAAGAGACCAACAAACAAATATTAAAAGCCCAGAGCTGGAGAGGAAACGGGGTGCAAGTCATTCAGGCTACTCCGGCTATGATAGGCCACAGCAAACATTGATCGTAGCCAGCCATGGTGGAGGAGCACCCACATTCACTGCCTAAGGCCTGGCATATGTTCAGGAAGTTGTCATATTCGTGACTCTCCCACCAGAGCCAACGGTTGCTATTTGGTTAATGCTGAGATTACCTAGCAAACATTTGGGACAGACCTTCGCTCTGGGTGACTTCAGTTCTCAGCTGAGTGCTCCTTTTGGAAACCACTGACCTTTGTCTAGATCTGCACTAAGAAACCCAATGCTCCTACCACACTCTCCTAACTAACCCTCTCCCCTGATAGATCGGTGTCCCCTTTCCTCATGAAGGGGAAGAAATGGAGATCCAGAAGGAACAGTGAGCTTGACCACAAGGAAAGCTAAGATTACTAACAGGACCAAACAGAGCTTGCGGCTCAGAAGTCAGACATGAAAAATGACACAGGACAGATAGGGTAGAAACGTTGCCCTCAGGCTCCCAAATGAACCAACAGTGTCTGGGAAAGCTAGATGAGCAGACAGAGGGAAGACAGCGGACCTCTCTTCCCTTCCCTCCCTCTTTCCTTCCTTGCCAAAGTGGTCTATGAATCAGGCTTTAGAGTAAAGGACTGTGGTGAAAGTCTGGGCCCCAATAGCCCAAGCCAAGGTGGCAGGACGTACACTATAGACTTTCCATATTGTCACACAGGCATGCGAAAACAGCAAGAAACATAAAACAGACATACGGAAAGTATATGTTTTCTTTTTAGGGAATGAAGGTTTGGTTTCCCTTGCAAACGCCAGTTTCCCTCTCCCTTTATCCTCATTAGCCTCTTGGGCTGCTCTTAAGCACACCCACCAAACAACGAAGGGTGGGGGAGAGGTATTTTTAGCTGATATTCTGGGCACACATTCTTCCACCAATTTTGGCTTAGCAACATGGCATGGGGCCAGTGAAATGTATATTCTTACAAAGGATATATGTTTTCTGGGAGCTAACTCTCCTCCCTCTCTCCCTCTCCCTCCCTCCCTCCCTCCCTCCCTCCCTCCCTCCCTCCCTCCCTCCCTCTCTCTCTCTCTCTCTCTCTCTCTCATATGTGTGTGTGTGTGTGTGTGTGTGTGTGTGTGTGTGTGTGTGTGTCTGGGACAGGGTTTTATTAATGACGCTTTGATGAAAAAGACTCTGGGACCCCAGCAGGGGGCAACACTGAGCACTCCGTGAGTCCTGTCTGCTTTGGCCACCATCACTTTTCATTCATGATTTCCATTGTGCTGCACATCAGAAAGAATAAAATAATATTTTGTCACAACTCAAGGATTCCTCATAGAACTAGCTGATATCAACGTACTATAAAGGGAACTAGATAAATGCTGAAGACAAACCAGTGTGTTCCTAAGTCACTTGTGCCTGTCCTCGTGTCAACCCAGATTTCTAAGAGAAACAAAATCCAAAAACTACCCACTGACAGTCTGAGAGAAAATCCCCACCAAGGCATGAAAACCAAAGGCTGATGCCAAGGGTCTTTTCTTTTCCATGTAGAAAGTGAAAACTGGGGCTGGATGGATGGTTCAGAGGTTATGAGCATTGACTGTTCTTCCAGAGGTCCTGAGTCAATTCCCAGCAACCACATGGCGGCTCAGAGCCATCTATCATTCGAGCTGGTATCCTTTTCTGATCTGCAGGCAGTACGCTGTATACGTAATAAATAAATCTTTAAAAAGAGAAATAAAAGAAAATAAAAATGAGAGAGAGAGAGAGAGAGAGAAAGAGAGAGAGAGAGAGAGAGAGAGAGAGAGAGAGAGAGAGAGAGGGAGGACAGCTCTGAGCTTTAGATATGGACCTCAAAGTGATGTAATCTTGTGCAACATCCCAGCTCTATGTACAACTGAAGATGTAGCTTAATGTTAGAGCATACACAAGGTCCTGAGCTCAATCTTCAGCACCTCAAAAGTGAAACTAAACAAGACCTGTCTGAGCTGCAGAGAAGGGGAAAGGAGTAGTCCGATTTGGACATATGACTCTGTTGGTCTCACCAGAGAGAGTGATGAACAGAGGGCCCTGTCCTTCCCACCAGCCTCCCTCCTGGAAGATGGTCCTTTACAGGTACTCTTGTGATGTCTTCAAGGCTCCAGCAGAGCAGGTCTGACCCAGCACATGCGGCACAGTCCTTGTTTCTTGATGTTTTTTATCTTCACGCCTCTATTTTTAAACCTTATTCCTCAATTATCCTCCACCTGTTCATTCAACTCCCCCTTCCAAAACTAAAAGATGCTATCCATGCTCCAATAAAAAGATAGAAAGGACAAGTGTTCACAAAGCTAGGAGGAGATGGGGACCCTTGTGCGCTGTTGGCAGCTATGTGAAGTGGTATAGCCACTGCCAGATGAATTGTGAAAATTCCTAGAGGGGAAAAAAAATCAAAGAAGCATCACATGATCCAGAAGTCTCTTTTTGGACATACCTCCCAGAAGACCTTGAAACAGAGACACAGAAGAGATGTCTGCACATTCATGTTCATTCGTATCATCAGGATTATTGTCAGTAAGCAAAATGGTAAAGCAAATCAAGTGTCCATCAACAGGTGAACAGATAAACAAACCGTGGTCTAAATATACAACGGAACGTTGTCCAGACTTAAAAGGGGGAGAGAATTCTGACACATGCTACAATTTGATGAGGATTTTGTGCTAATTAAGTAAATCAGACAGTGATAGCACAGCAGTGTGAATTAACTTAATGTCACTGAAATATACATACTAAGGACAGAGATGCTAAATTTGTTCTAGTGACTCACAGAGACTCGACTGACAACCAGGGAGCCCGCAAGGGACTGACCTGGGCCCTCTGCATAGATGTGACAGTTGTGTAGCTTGTTCTTCTTGTGGAAGATAGGACAGTGGGATGAGGGCCTGTCTCTGACTCTTTTGCCAGCTTTTGGGACCCTTCTCTTCATAATGGTTCACTTTGTCCAGCCTTAATACTAGTGGAGGTGCCTACTCTTCTTTCAACTTGATATGCCATGTTTGGTTGATATGGGACCCTGCCCTTTTCTGAATAGAAATGGAGGAGTGGATGGGGGCAGGGAGAGATGGGGGAGTCTGAGAGAAGATGAATGAACTGCTGGCTCTGCACATAGGCTGCGGCTGAGGTGGGCTGATAGAGGAGGCTTGGGCTGAGCTCCATGGAGGACATGGGGGCATTCAGGGCCAGGACTTTTACACCCAAACATTGGATACCAAATATAGAAATAACCAGGCTATCTAAATGATAAAACAATTATATTTTTAACTATTATAAGGGGAAAAACACATGAAACAGGAAACGAGAAGTCCAAGTTCTGCTGTGTCCTGTGGGAATCACCCAGAGAGAGGGCACCTGGGGAGTGCACACGTTTTTTTCCCTCAATCCTGGGAGCTACGCCTTAACTTAGACCCACCTCTTAAAGATAATTGACTAACAAGGTTTTTCCCATCAAGGAGGGAGGGGAAACTGCAGTTGGGATGTAAAATAATAATAATGATGATTTTTAAATCGTTTTAAAATACGGTGCATTTCCATTTTACTAGGATTGTATTAAATTTTAAGTATATGTATATATACATACACACATATGTGCATATTTACATATATATGTCCTGAAATATACACTATCTATTCATATTCTACTCACTGTACCAAAATCTAGGTCTTGTATACCAGTTGAAAAACTCAGCACCCAGTCTCTCTTGCAACTTAAGAGCATCCATGTAAGGTAGTACATAAGTAATACTGGGTGGAGCTGAAGAAGGAGGGTACCCTGGGAAAGCTATTATTTTATGAGACAGAGTCTATTGGTACACATTTCACCCTTTGCTGTTTCTCTTTCTCCTTCTGGGAGTTAAAACGCAATGCCCAGAGATGGTATGACCATCTTGGCACCAAGAATGAATGTTACCTGTTGAAGATCTAGACTCTAGATTCTAGAGGAAGAAATGAGGACATTTTTTGAGCAGTTGAACCAATCTGGAACCTCCTACCCCATGATTTCATTTCCTTTTACAGACCAACCTGGGGTAGTAAGATGGATACAATAAGAGGAAGCCACATGCATCCTGCTCCAAGATCTTAGATGCTGGTTCACTCTGGGGACTTTCCTTACTGGTTGTTGTCTGGTATGTCCAACACGCCTCTTTAGAGCCAACTCCTCCACTTTGGCAATAGATTTCATCAAATCAAACTTACCTGAATATATCATATAGTATCCCTATTTCTGAAAATGTTTTATAAATATTGTTTCCTTACTTCCCCCATTTTATACAAAATATACTTGCTTTTTGATCCATTTCTTCTACCACTCAGTGCCTTGTTTATATGGTGGAATTCATCCAAAATAAAAAGTTAGAAGTGACTTTTGTTTGTTGTTTGCTATTCATCTCCTCGAACACTCACCCATTAGACACTTGTCCCAGCCTCCTAGCAAAGCTGCCTTGAAAAGTTCATTAGTGACCAACAAACTGCTCAGTCCCCTTCATGCTGTGCTCAGGAGCAGAACCTAACTTCATCCATTGTTGGGCTTCCTGGATCCCTCTCTCTCTCTGTATCCACCTTACCTTTAGCCACTTATGCTTGGTCTCTTCTGCTAATTCCTCCACATCTCCCCAACCATGAAATCTTTAGCCTCATTCAAGTCTACAGTCACTGCCTTAGTAACCTTATCCAGGGTTATTGCTGTAAATAACCTGTTGAAATAAGAGCAGGGGGGCTGCGTCCCGAGGCACCCGGCCGCCCGCATGGCTTATGCCCCAAAATAATTACACGGAAACTGTATTTTTTAATCACTGCCTGGCCCATTAGTTCCATCCTCTTATTGGCTAGCTCTTACATATTGATCTAACCCATTTTTAATATTTTGTGTAGTACCACGAGCTGGCTTACCAAGAAAGATCTTAACCTGCGTCTGTGTCTGGTGGGCGAATCATGGCGACTCCTTGACTTGGCTTCTTTTTCCCAGCATTTTCTTTTGTTTACTCCACCCACCTAAGGTTTGGCCTATCAAATGGGCTAAGGCAGTTTTCTTTATTAGTTAACCAATGAAAGCAACAGATAAAATACAAGAACCACCTCCATCAATAACCTACAGATACTGAAGGACTCCAACATTTCTGGTCTCTCCTAGCTCATTCTCCCAAGGCTAACTTGTACACCCAACTACCTACTAACCACCTTTGCTTGGTATGTCTTGTTTAAATCACTGCTATTTTAACTGTAGTTATTAATAGAGTACAGTATAATTTGATAAGTAATATGCAATTATTCAAACATGGCAGTCAGTGTTTCCAACTCCTTAAACAGTTGAAAATATACATAGTAATATTAACATATGGGTTAATAAGGTACCGGTGATATTTTATAATAACAAACTAAACTAAACTAAATGCACAATTCCTGATGTTTTAAAATAATGTTTATTTAATACAAAGAAAGAAAGAGCTGGCATACTGTTGTGGTGTGGATGTGGGCAGAAGTTAGAAGAGAGTATCAGATCCCCTAAAGCTGGCATTGTAGATTTCCTATAAGGGTTCTGAGATCTGAACCCCAATCCTTTGAAAGAACAACAAGCACTATTATCCACTGAGCCATCTCCTCAGCCCCCACTTTTTTATTTCTAACCCCACCTGCCTCACCCTGTCTCAGTTCTGCTCCAACTACTACCACTTCTTTCTCCTTCCTATTGGTAGACTTCAGCTACATCGGGCCAGCACCTCGAAACTATTCCTGACTTGTCACACCCACACACTCACATCCAGTGGGACAGTGAGCTATGTCTGCCCCGCTTTCAGAGTGGGCTGGAATCTGCCCCTTCTCCTCATGGCACTGGATCAGGACTGCAGACCAAGCTTTCCTCTTCCAAGAATTCTTGCAATCTTGTCGCCCCACCTCTACTTCCTGTCTGGTTGTCCCACCTCTACTTTCTGCCTGGCTACTGGCCAATCAGTGTTTATTTAAAGTATAATTGACAGGGTACAGACCGTTGCCTCACAGCACCTCCCTAAGGAAAAATCTTTCCTCCACAAACTGTAGCCATGAGAGGGATGGAGAGGAAAGGGGCAGCAGACACCACACACCTGTACCACCCAGAGAACTGTCTTCATGTTATGGCCAACTGATAACGGACACATTGGAGGAAATCATAAATTCTGTGGCAGCCTTCACACAGAAACATGGGATCCTTATAACCAGAAAATACTGAAGAGAAAGTTGCTACAACACTTGCCTGGGGTGTGCGATACTGTGGACTCAATTCTCAGCACGACAAAAATCAGTGAGAAGTTGAGAAATCTAGTTATAGCCCATTTGAGGAAAGGGTGCTATTCCTATTAATAACAATTGTTTACTGAATGCTTGCTATTCTAGCTGGTCATTTTGAGACACTGCTTAGTGTTTTGAAGATAAGTAAACAAAACAATTTTTTTTAAAAAAAAAAATAAATCCTGCCCTTTCAGTTTATATTTGATTGACAACAGACAGGGAGCAACAAAAATGTCAGATGCACGGAATGGATCTGTAAGGGAGTCAAGGAAATGGAAAGCCCCAAGATAAGGACTCAAGTTTTCATAAAGAAGTCATGTCTGAGTAAAGATCTGGGGGAACTAGCAGGGAGTAAGTCTTAGCAATAGCAACACTTGTATCTAACTCCAAAGCAAATCCATCATTCCAAATAGAAGCCATGTTTATCCATTGGTCCAGGGCTGTTTCCACTGTTTGTCTGGTTTTGCTTGTTTATTTGTTTGTTTGTGGTATATACCCAGGATGAAATTTTAGTAGCAATGAAATGTACTGCATGCTCCTGACGGATTGACTAGGACAACGCACTAAACCTGTACTCAGCCATGCAAAGGTCAGAGAAAATGATGTGGCCAGGAGAAGGGCCACAGTAGGAACACAAAGATACACAGGAATATAAGAATCAACTTCTCTTTAAAAGGGTCTTGTGCAAGGAGGCAGAGAAATTGAGATGAGCAGAAATCTAATGTGGTGGTTTGAATGAAAATGACTCCCATAGACTCATAGGGGGTGACATTAGTGGAGGTGTGGGGGAGGAAATGTGTCACTGGGCGAGTGGGCTCTGAGGTGTCAGATGCTCAAGTCAGGCCCTGTGTCTCACTCTCTTCCTACAGTCTATCTATCTGGATGTAGAACTCTCAGTTGCCTCTCTGGCACCATGTCTGCCTGCATGACACCATGCTTCCCCCTGTGATGATAATAGACCGAACGCCTGAACTTTAAGCAAGTCCCAATTAGATGCTTTCCTTTATAAGAATTGCTGTGGCCATGGTGTCTCCTCATAGCAATAACACCCTAAGACACCTAGGAATAAAGGACTACAGTAGTATTAGAACATTTGCTGGTATGAATGATTCTGTGTGGAAGAAATCTTTCAGCTGGAGAAGAAAGGCAAGAGAGAATTTCTGGAACGATCCAACAGTAAATGAGAGGGGATCCGATGGGAACTACTGAGCTTTGTCATTATTTGAAGCAAGGGATGCCTCATGGGTGCTGTAGGTAAAATCTTGGAGCGCCACTCTGAATGAAACAAAGTCTGTACTATTCAGGATTATTTGATCTGCTTAAGCAGTGGTAGCCAAGCTTAAGTCAAAGTAACATATTAACTAAAACACTACTATTTGCCATGTAGTATACCAAATAATTTTGCCTTGCCCCAGGTTCTCTTTTCATAGTATTTGTAGACTGATGTTCAAGCATCATGAACAGTCAGGAATGTGAAGTAGATGGTTCAGGGGTGAGTTGATTGACTAGACAAACTGAACCCCCCCATTTTAAGCATCAGTTACAGTAGCAAACTTATGAATAGTATTGACGGTACTATTACCATCTTGGTAGGATTATAAATAAGCATTCCCATATCATTCCCCAATGCACACATACAGAAAGTAATATGGAGGAAATGTTGGCATATCTTTTTGTGTATCTCCTAACTGGTCACTGGTATAGTGGAGCACCCCAAAAATCTTGGGTTCCTTTCTCTCACTTACCAGCTCTGTGTCCTTTCTCAAGCTTAGTAATCTCCATGAGTCCAAACCTCTTCACTTCTAAACCAGGATCAAAGATAACCCACACCACTAGCCATCATCAGAAAATGAGGCACAACCCTGAAGACAGCTGGCTAGACAGTTCATAGTTAGCCAGATAGCCGGGCTTTAGTCATCTCCATATACTTCACACCTGTGTGAAAGTTTCTACCGGCCACAGCAAGCACCGTATGACAGGTGACATAAGAATTCCCAGGAGTCTGTTTGTACTTTCTCTATCCTGGGACAAAAGCTGAAGAGCAAGACAAACAGGAACCACAACAGACCAGACATGTGGGCTCTTCAAGAATCTAGATTGGCCATGACATCCCAGGCTATGTTTTCAAAGGCTGGCCAAGGATTACTCAGAGATTGATGGTCTGTTTCATCACAAGCTCGCTCCAATCACTCCAAACAGTACCCTGGGGGCTGAGACAAGAGAACTCGAGATAAGTAATCCAGACTAGTTAGCAATTGTCTCAAGAGAGGGCTATGCATCCAACGGCTTGAGGGCAAGACAGCCTACAGCATTCTGCTCAGGAGCGGCTTCCTGATGACACAGGGTCTGTGTTTCCATCCCCACGATAGCTGTCACCAGGTCAGAATTAGGCAAACTCATAGCTGTGACATGGCCTCACTAAATCCCTAGTGACCCAGTAGACCCTTCTACAATGATGGGAATGTCTGTGTTGTCCAGTATGGTAGCTGTGAGCCAAGCTGTTTGAAGAGAAGCAGAAGTTGGGAAATGAAGATTCACGCATTCTTACCATTCACAGCCTACCCTAGCCAGCCGATTTGGCTCCGTCCTCTTCACCAATCTTAATCTCTGGCCTTCGAAGGTCAGCTCCAGCTATGCCCACTAGATGGTCACTTGAACCTGTTGAGCTGTCTTTGACTCACGGGGTCCAGTGTCGTGATATGAATGTGAATGTCCATGATAGGCTCGTGGGTTTGAACACTTGGTCCCAACTACTTGGAAAGGACATAGAAATTTTAGAAGGTGAAGCCTTGCTGGAAGAAGCGAGTCACTGGGGAGAGGCGGGACTTGAGGTTTTATGTTCTGGCCTCACTTCCTGTCACCTCTCTCTTTCTTTCTCTGTTTCCTGACTTGGATGCAATGTGATCAACTGCCGCCTACCACTCCAGCTGACATACATTCTCTCGAAGACGGCCTACGTCCCCTTGAACTATAAACTCAAATATGCCCCTCCTCCCTTAAGCTCTTTCTCATCAGGTATCTGGTCCCAGTGACAAGAAAAGTAACTACTATATACAATAACCAGGGCGTTTGAAACACACAGCCAGTGGAGGGTTTCCCACACAGTGAGTGTCCTCCAGGGAAAGGATGACACCTTAAAATGACATGCTCCCCACTTACAAAGCTGAGCGACAGCTGGACACACCAAATGGAGGCTCTGGAGTGAGCAATGGTTGAGGTTCAACCCTCCAAGGAGTTTTAAGCCAGAGGGGGAGACAAAGCAGCTTTCACCGATACCTGTCCCATCCAGGGGAGCACCAGGAGATAACACAGGAAATCTGTGCTTCCTGCCAGATGTGCGGCTGTGTTGAGTAAGATGGAGGGAGGCCTCGAATTGCTAAGCTGTCTCCAGCCTGTATTTCACAGGAAATGGGGAGTCTTGACACATTTTTAAGCAGTAGGAGAAAGTGAGAAACTAATACTGTTAAACGGGATGCCGAGAAGAGATTCAAGAAGTATGGACCACTGTGGCCCCGTGCCCACCCACCTTGCTTCTCAAGTGTGATCTCTCTCCTCAAGAGCCCCTCCCCACCCCTCCCTCAGAGTCCTGACTGTGTTCCTCTTTCAGGCGAACTCCGCATCCCCTCCCAGGGATGAATCGTGATTCCTCTACAACAAGCAGACCTCTCTTTTTTCTCCTTCATCAGTGTTTAGCTCTGGCCTGGGAACATGGCCACATGGCTCTGGGAAGGCCAAAGAGATATAAGGGAAAGTCTGCTGGGAGCATTAAAATAGAATATCTTCTGTGAGTAAGAGACGGGTCCTAGTCGTGACTTCTCACTTTGGGGCCTGTTGCACAAGGATAAGGAGTCATCTGGGAGACAATAGAGACAAAAGCCAACACCCTGAAGATAGAAGGTAGAAACTGGGAAAGGGGGTTCTCCATTCCTGATGTTGTAAAGCTGCCAAGTCAACACAGCTAATGGGAACTGCCTGACTGCAGGCTCAGTCAGAATACTTCTCCTGTCTATTTAAGGCCTGATTCATCAGTTCTGTTACTTTCAATCCAGTACCTCCTAGCTCACCTGAGCTTTCATCACAAAAGTGACCTTTGACCCCTAGTGGTAGGGTCTATCAAACCCTGTGGGTGAGTCCTGCAGGACAGCCCTCAAGCCAAATCACAGTGTCATAAAGAGCTAGGAGTCAGGCTGCAGCCAAGACAGAGAAGCGAGAGTCACTAAGGTCAGAGGTCACTGACCTCCATTAGAAAAAACAGACAGCCATGCTTTATTTATGCCAGTGATCAGGTAGAACTGTATGACCAACCCAAAAGGGAGGACTCTGGGCTGGATGAGTCATCTGTGACTAGTCAGTTTACCAAGAGTCTCTGTGCTCCCGAATGAGCAGAAAGATCCGTCCCACCAGCTAGGTCTGGGGCCTGACAGGCAGGGTGCATTCTTCGCCAGATCCTCGCTGCCTATCATGCTTTACAGACACAAAAACAAATTCCACCACATGTTCAAGTTAATTGCAAACAGTTGTTGCTGAAGAGAGTTCCATCTTTCAAGAGCCATAGAGATCTGGTTACACCGGTGGCTGAAGCATCAACCACCCTCATTCACTCATTGAAAGGATCAGGTCCCAGGCAAGGGTGTAACCGAGTTGTGGAAGGGACCCTCACTCGTTCCTGCTTCTGCTCCCCTCTCTTCCTCTTTGTCTATACTGGAGTATCCTGTGTACGAGCAAGTACACACCCGCAGGAGTCAGCTGCCTGGTTTCCATTGGCCAGGAAGGGCGGAAGAAGAGGTACAGAGAAACTCAACAGCCAGGGGCACTAACAGAAGGCAGGCTGCTTTGCAACCATCTGCACTGGCTCTAGAACCACATTATTGATATTGAGGGCAAACCTGGGGCTGTCAAGGCCCTCGGCTTAGAGCACAGCTGGGGAAAGCCTCCAAAGAGCCTGGCCAGCTGGGAGGAAGGTCTGACTTAGCTCTCCCATGAGCCTTCTACTGTGAATCACCGACAGGCAGCGTGAAGGAAGTGTCTGTTCCTGCACCCACAAGCCCACCTGTCCAGGGGCAGAATTTTGATGTCTACTTTTGCACCAGCCAGCTGGAGACACGAGCTGGGAGAAGCCTCGGAACTAAAGGACCTGGTTCAGAAAAAGGCTGAACACTAAGGCTGTCTCCAGATAATTTGTATTTATTATTTAGCTGAGTTCAAATAAGTGTTGTGTATGTGGTTGACAGGACTCTCTGAGTAAGGCAGCCTCTTGAGGAAAGGATGTGTGGAGCCACTCTTGTCTCTGGCTGACCTGGTATGTCCATCACATGTGTGAAGTCTTTAGATGGCATCAAAGGAACCCAAGCCCACCCAAAAGGCACCTCCAAAGAGCAGGTCCAGTGACATTCAGTCTTTGTTGGCCCATTAATCCAGCCAATTAAGAATATGCAGTCAACCCAAATAGGGAAAAATGTCTGTCAATAAAGTCAAATCAACAGTTAGGGGCTGTTGTCTGTCTAGTGAATCTGACCTCACCTTCTTCTTTGATCGGCTGCACCTTCAAACTCTGACCCTCATAGAAGCTCTCTTGCTTTGTCCCTTTTGCTGAGTACTGACACTCACCACACACATGTCAACACCTACACTACTTGTCTTGTAATGAGCAATTGCTGAAGAAGTACTCAATGTACTGTCACCTTATTCTATGGGTGTCTTAGACACACACTGTCCCCAACAAAGAGAAACCTAACTTCTATCTGGAAACTCAGAGTATACAGGTAAAAAAAAAAAAATCCTAAGTTATCATATAGGAGTCAATAAAAAGCAGCCGGGGGAATGGTTTAGTGGTTAAAGATCTTGTAGAGCCAGAAGGAAGCCATGAGATCAGAAACCACAGTTAAATGAACAGATACAAACACAGGGCTGCACACCACACCTACACATACATTTTAAAAAAATGAAGGAATAAATACAAGCTCAAGTTGGGGATACAAGAGGACACTCAGTGGAATGTCAACCACAACCTGGAGGGCAGTAGGAAAGGATGGGGGGGAGGAGCTTGAAAGAGAGAAAACACTCATTATCGCTGTCATGCTTGCTGAACCGTTTAGAGCCCAAGATGCTTCTTCAAGCACTAACCTAAGGCGTATACCCCTCATAACCACCCTATGAGTCAGACATAATTATCCCCATGTTACAGACAGGAAAGTTGTGTACACCAAGGAAAGTAACCATATAATTGCCTCGTGGTCTTGTAGAATATCTGCCCTAGGCTGTCAGCAGTGTGTTCCTGCCTGGGGTCCTGGAACACCTTTTTCTCTCTACCTTTTGGGTCCAGTTTTGTCCTCCACTGGCTTTGTCTCCCTTCCTACCTTCAGCACCACTGCACACACACAGCCACACTTCCACCTTTGAGTTCTAGGGACGTTTTCTGCATCTACACTGCTTTATGCCACGGAGCTACAAGGTCTAGTTTGTCACTTGTCAACCTCACCGAGTCGAGTGTTATCTCTAACAACCACCATTGGCATCCTTAGAACATAGCATGGTACTTAGTGCAAGCAAGTACTCAATCAACAGTGGTCAAGTAGATTAAGCTGAACTAATCTGCAGTAAAGGACTGGGAGTAGAAGGGCCAGCGTTTCTGGCAGATTCTCTAGAAAACAGAAGAATGACCAAACTGCTCTTAGCTAACCCACCTTCTCCACGCTGGCCTCCAGCGGTGAGCATTTACTGCAGAAATCAGAAGTGGCAGTGGGACTGATGGATGGCCACCACCCTCATAAAGAGCTGTGGGATGTGTCTCCAACTACAGCCTCAGGGCTGCTGGGCCCTTGGAACTTTATGGCATCGTTGCCATGGCGGTCACGGATGTAATGCACCATGGAGGCAAAAAATGAAATTCCCCTCGAGGTGAAATGCTGGAAGAACCCCATTCACAAGCAACAATGGGTTATTTGACCTCTGAGCCTCAGTTTCCCCTTCTGTAAAATGGAGATAATGATTCTCATTAAATGACAGTTAGAAAGATAAAATATAATTATATATGGATAGATAGATATATAGATGATAGATAGATAGATAGATAGATAGATAGATAGATAGATAGATAATAGAGGGAGCACAGTGACTTGTATATAGTAGGTGTTTAATAATCCAAAAAATTCTATTTTCTTACCTGTGTGGAAGAAATACAGGCTCTAGCATGATTTCATTTTGCCAGAGTGAGGATTTTGGGGTCTTGTTTTGGTTTTTAACACAGATATTGGATTAGTAGGCATTCTACGTCTCTAAAATACGAGGTTTCAGGCTGATCAAACAGATTTCTCCCTGGAATTGCTGTTAAAGAACCACAAAACTCAACTTTTCCCAGCTTCCTGGTGACTGAGCCTCTTCCAGGCAAGGAATTTGTGTCTGGGTCCCTTTGTACACTGGATTGATTTTATTGGTTAATACACTAATGGTAGTTACTTATTAGCAAGTCTGAATAACACCCCCCAATAAGCAGCCCACTGTCTGGCTTCGCAAGAGAGTCCAGAGCTTGCTGGTATGTCTGAGAAACACCCCAATAAAAATGCCAAAGTATGTTATCCTAAATCTAACTAGAGAGTGGCAGATTTACTCACATTCAGGTAAGCTCTACTTGCCTCACAAGACCTTCCTCTCCCATTGCCCCACTGAGGCCACTCCTCTACACTCTGTGTCACCTCCAACTCCATCGTGTCCTTCTCATCAGCAAATCTCCTTTCTTTCCTTGATGTAGATAGCAAACATCAAGTCATCCTTCAGGTACAGACAAGATACTACTCAGGCAGCAAAATGGATGCTCTTGGTTTGGGAGGGCAGTGTAGAGGTCAGGGAACATGGGAAGGGAGAGGAAAGTACACAGATGAAGAGTCCAGGATCTGGGGAAGGCGTCACTGCCATCACGACCCTGGGCTTGGAGCATTTATGGTTATGGTGTGTGCATGCATGTGTGTGTGCATGTGCGAGAGAGAGAGAGAGAGAGAGAGAGAGAGAGAGAGAGAGAGAGAGAGAGAGAGAAGAGCAAGGCACAGAGAAGTGGGGGTCTGGACTCCCAACGGTCCTCAGACTAGGAGTAGACAAGGATTTGAGGACCAGCGGTGACTTTCAATGAAGCGAAAGTACTTGAGTAACGACATAAACACAACAGTGGGACTAGAGAAAAGAGGAAGGAAGGAGGGAGGGGCTTGAGAAACTCCATGCCAAGGAGAGACCAAATCAAAAGTTCACACCTTCAGGGTAGGTATCACCGGCAATATGCCTCCTGATTCTCTGGCCAAACCGAATCTCCTGGTTCACAGCATCTCTGGGGAAGTCCTTGTTGCCTTTCTTTGCTGACTGCACCTGGATCAATCAGTTAACACACAAGTCTGAAATGCTGTGAGGAGCTCCTCCTCAACTGACACCAACAGTTTGCTTGGACTTTTAAAACGGATTCTTAAAGTCAGGGGAGTTTAAATACAAAAATGTTACAGCCAGATGGCCCTGCTCAAGAGGTGGTCAACTTTCCATTCTTGCCCTTCTGTCCCAGGCCAAGCCCAATGACAAGTGTGCAGCCATGGTCTTAGGAGGGATCAGCCTGTGTAACTCCACTGTTGACTGCCAATCCCATTCCTTGATAATGAGGATTAGCCACTAACTGTGATGCCCTAACTGATGATTGATGGGAATGTTCTTGGGTTCAAATAAATTCCTCGGTTCTTAAAGAAATGGTGGGAAAACGGTGAGCATCCATGACATTACAGAGAGTAAGGCAGGTTTGACATCACACACTTGTAGCCTCAGCATTCAGGAGGCTGAGGCGGAAGGACTGTAAGTTGAAGGCCTATTTACATCATGAAATCCTGTCTCAAATAACTGAGCAGAAAGGACACCTCCACCACACCTAAGATGCTTCTGACAAGACTAGCAGAGAAGGGAAAGTGGAGATCTTGCAAGGATCCAGCAGACTCTTGTGCTCTTCTGGAGAAGGAGAGTGGACACGGACGTGCTTTATTAAGTATGCAGGAACTGTCAGTGTGATTTGATATGGTTATTGGTACTATTAAAAATTCCAATTTATCCCAATGTCCCAGATGGGATAAATGACCAGCTCAGCTACCACCCAGAACCATATCTTGGGCCTTGGGTTGGTTCACCCTAACAGCTGCCCCATCTGTAACCTTCTAGAGGGTGCGAGGGGACTGGTCCTGTACCATGATAACCGCAGGACCTACATGACTTGGGAAAACAACAGGATATCCAAGAGGAGTTTTGATGAGGGCCCAGCGATGATGATGTACCAGAAACAAGAGGCCTTGAACCAGACCAATGACCCAATGCAATAAACGTTTTGTGGATGGGGTTGGCTAGACAAAAGGGTATACTGCCTGACACACCACAGCTCTCCAAGCCACTAGGATTAATGAAGAGGTGTTGGAAAGATGGAAGAACAAAGTGGGTTTTTTGATTATTTTGTTTTGCATTAATTTGGGGTGTCATACTGCAGGGGTGAGTGGCATATATGGAGGAACTGGGAGGTGAGTGGGACTGGGGCGCATGGTGCGAAATTTCCAAAGAATCAATAAAGAATTATATTTAAAGTAAAATTTGAAAAACTCCAATTTAGAACAGAAACTGGGCTTTGAAGAATTAAGAGAAAGTGAGGCAAAGGGAGAGACTCAATTGAGCCCAAGATTTGGACTCAAGATCTGTAATTAGTCAGACAGAAGACATGCCTCAGCTGTGCTCTGGTGACTAGCAGTTGTGCATGGGTACAAATGACTCTACAAGTATCTGGGTACACCAGGGTAATAGCTCTGAAGACATACACCAGACGATCTGGTGTAGTGCCGTGTACCCAAGGAAAGAGCTGTGTGGGTTGAGTGGTGTATACGTGTAAGGTGGGGCAGGGTCTGGCAAGGTTGCTGGGGTTGGCAGAAACGAAGATGCAGGATAAATCAAGGCAGAAAAACGGCAGCAGGAGTTGTGAGTCGATGGCTCTGTGGGTGGCGCGTCCACTCGAAGTCATCCTGGCATCTGCCTAATGCCCCATCCACCAGTGCTCACTATGATGTGTGCAGCTTTGGGACAGCAACTCCGACAAGTCCTCCTGAGAGAAGGGACATCCCAAGGCTGGACCAGCATCTAGAAGACTGTGGCAGGTCATGAACTGTGACCGCATCAGAGTTTGGGTCTTCCCCACTTCTCTCATTCCTTCTGACACATCTGGGCAAAGGTGGGTTAACGTCACAAAGATCTCTCCAGGCTGCCACTCTTCAGTGTGAAACCCACAAAACACCTGGCTACCAGAAAACCCCAGGTCTTCCTCTGAAATGGGCAGCTTTTCCCATGGAACCCAACAAGTCCACACAACCTTCTGCATTACACCATGACATTATCATCTACAAAGTTCACATTAGAGAACCACACAACAGTCATAGAAAAAGAAATCATACACAAATAATGTCATCATGTGTTAAGTAAACCTCTGATTCTGAGTTGGATGGTATTCTTGCCTATCCTGGGACACTTGGACCACAGGCTGGTCACACCTGTATCTACCCCATCACTGTGCCTACAAGCAGGCCCAAGACTTCTGGTGAGCCCACCTCATCCAAAGCCCACAGTACACCACAACACCTATGATGCTTCCTACTAGAATAGTCAAGGAAGGGAACGTGGGAATAACCACAGCAGGCAATAATGTCTAGTTCCATATGACTGCCACTACCCTAAGAGCTTAATACACATCAACTAATGTAATACTTACTGCAGAGACAGAAACTGTTTTAACCTTCACAGAAATATAAGGATATGAACATGCACAGCTTAAAGAACTTGTCCCAGGTCACAGAACTAGCAAGAGGAGGAATCTAGGGCTCATCCCAGGCCACTGGACTCCAGAGTCCCTGCTTCCAAAAGTTACTTTGAATCTCGCTGCCTCCTCTGCTCCAGCTGAGAGCAGCCATGGAGCAGAGCACGAGAGATTCACCTGTGAGGCAGCTGCTGAGAGTTCATGAGCAGGGCATGAAAGTGCTCACCCTGGACCTAGAGGTCTCTGAAGGCTGGGGGCTCAGGGGGAGCCTTTTACTTTTTCTTGAGGAAGCTTCAGTCAGACAAGGGGCTTCAGGTAAGAACCACTCTGCATCAAAGAGCACAGGCTCCTCTCTGTGCAGATCCTTTCTGGAATTCTGGCTGAATGTCCACCCCTAGATGTACATCCTGTGGGCATTCAGTATGTTTTCATTTGTCAACGAGTTCCAGAACAGAACGAGGAGTCTTTCAGCTTTGGGTTACAAACTCTGCAGTCTTGTCCAAGGGAACAAGGCAGAAATTTGCTATCCTCTGACAGGGACTCTATGGTTTGGGAGCCATACGTGGGTGGAGAGCCCAGCCAGTCAGAAGAGGCTGAGTCCCCCGAAACCCCTGCCAGCCAGCCTGAGCTAGTTTCCCGCTCCAGCTGCACCTTGGAGGAAGCCCCCAGTGCCTGATTAACCATTTCCAGAACAGATCTGCACAGTCTTTCTCCCACAGTCTTCCTCCTACCACGAGGGGACTCATCAGGAGAGTGAAGAACAGAGCCAAAAACTGGTGATAACCGCACCAGCACATGGCTTCCCCAGAGAGAGAAATTAGCACCTCTGCTTGGCTCATCAGCTTGCACACTGCCAGAACCACTTGTGCCTCAGTTTCCCCTTCAGTTAAAGTGGTCGGTGCTGCCTGCACACAGCAGCATTGTTCAAATGAGTGTAGAATGAGTGGGAAAACTTAGCCCTGCTATAAAAACCCTACAAGAATAAAAGTAGTTTGCATGACGAGTTCTGACCCAGGTCCACAGTTCAGGCCATAGCAGCAGCGCCTCCCACCCAACATCAATAAACATATCAACTGCCCCAAAGTTCCTAAGTGGAGATTTGAAGGGAGGGCTCGAGTAAGTCATTTACATGACCCTTTCCATCTCTCGGTCCCCCTCTCCCTGGGGCAGGCAATGCTCGTTTTACTGCCTGGCAACCAGACTGGGACTAAGCTTGCTAAAATATGAGTGTTTTTTTGGCCGGAGTACCAGAGAGCCTGCAGCCCTACCGAGAGAGAAAAATTGAACACACCAGGCTGTGGCTCCAGAAAGGGGAAGAATTAGGCTTCACACCGAGCAGGCTGAACCATGGCATTCTTTAGATAATGCTGAACAAACCCCCGAACAAAGGCAGCCAACTTAGCTGCATGTTCATAAAATGTACTCTCAGCAGATTCGAGCGTATTGAAGTGCCGTTTGCTCTGCAGCCAGGGTCTCCAGCCTAAGCTTCCCGTTTTTCCATGCTGCTCCCCTTGTCTGAATTCCTACAGATTCTGCCAATCAGAATTCCTCACCTCAAGCTCAGGGAGGCTTAGCAACCAAGGTAAATGGTGGTGCTTTTAAATTTGATCCTTACCCTTAAAAACAACTGCCCCCCGGTTCAAATCACTCACCCTGTGAGCCACGCTCAGAAGCCAGTGGGTTGACGGCTGACTTCTGAGAGATGAAGGGCATGCAGTTTAGGGACTCACCTCTGTGTCTTGTGTTTAGGTGATGTTGTAAACGGCTTTTTAGTAACATGACCCTGAAAGTTCAACTGGTTGCTGATTATGGGGCTTTACTGCTGTCTCTGCCATTTTTTTTTTAAAGCCGTACCTATCGTTAGCACAATTAATATCTGTGTGCCAGCTCCAGAACCTGGAAGCACACTTCTGTGGTTCAGTCTGATTTCCTACTGCAGAATTTTTAGGGCTAGGTAGAGATGCCAAAAGAACCGTGACCAGTCTTATCCATCTGGGGCCAACACAAACATGGTTGAACAGTATTATTACTAAATACGTCTTCCCGTCCTACCCGCCCTTTTTCGACCCACTACAGTTGATCTCTTGGCCCACATCTGCAGCATCTGTGCACTGGACAGACTCTGTATCAGCCACGGGGGCAAGGACTTATCATCATCTGTGAGCTTAATGAGATGATCGCCATTCCCTCAGAAGGTGGCATTGCGCCATAGCAAAACAGGAACACTGGCTCAGAGGGGCTAACATACCACCCCTTGCTAACTCTATAACCTCAATTAAAATCTCGAGACAAAACACAAACAAACACAAAACAGCTCCTACCCCTGAACGAACTCCCATTCTTAGGTGTGTGAAAAAGGAACAGAAAGTACCATGAGTGCCTCTGAGAAAAAAAAAGTCGCAAAAGCCAAATAAGCCTTCTGGAAAATCCTGAAGACCCTCTGACTCCCAAAGACTCCTGCATGTGGCCATGCTGGGTCACCATCTACAGTAACAATATCAGCTAAAAACGCAGGCTGACTATGACACACAGCCCAGGGTTGCCCGTAAGATCAGCAGCTGAATCCTGCCTGGACTTTTGACCTAATTGTTCCTCAACTCAAGGCTGGAAGGTTTAAGTGGTGGCCGTCGCAAACACAGACCACGAAACAGAACGAACACAGCTTGATCATACTTTCCAGTTCTATCCCCAGGAGACAGAAGAGATTCCGGGATCATAGGAGGTGACAATGAGGGGCCTGACATTAAAGAAAGGATTTCAGGTTGGCCAGATGCTTCCAGAGGAGCGCAGGCTGTAGACATAGTGGTTGCAACTGTGTGTGAGAAATCAAGTGGGCATTTGTGGGTAAACACTGACTGTTTGCTGAGAACCACCACCCAGCCACACGTACATGTGTAGCTGGGGGGGGTGGGGGATACACCTGCACGTGTGTGCGTGTATGCAGGTGTGTGTGCATTTGTGTCTTCGGGCATATGCATCTCTGCTGGCCAAGCAGAGGTCAATGTCAAGGGTCCTCCTCTATCATTCATCATCCTGGTTTTCTGAGACGGGGTTTCCCAGTGAAGCTGGAGCTCACTTGGTGAGACTGACTGGCCATGGAGTTTTAGGAATCCATCCTAAAAATCTCCTGTGACCCCACCCTCAGGGCTGGAGTCCCACATGGGCAGCAAGTGCTTTACTCAGGAAGCCAACTCCCCAGGAATCTGTCTCACACTTGTGTGTGTGTGTGTGTGTGTGTGTGTGAGAGAGAGAGAGAGAGAGAGAGAGAGAGAGAGAGAACTTACAGGAGTCAGAATCAGTTCTCCTCCCATCATGTGGGTTCTGGGAATCAAACTCAGGTCCTCAGGATTGTCAGCCGGCTCCTTCCCAACCCCACAGTGACTATTTTCTTAAAGACAAATCACGTATCTCTCTCTCTCCTGAGAAAATCCTTTTGGTGGTTTCTCGATAGCTTTAAAATAAAAGCCAGGATTTTCTAGTCACAGCAGCTCATGCCTGTCATCTGATCCCTTGGTGGCTGAGGCAAGAGGATTATGAGTTCCAGGCCAGCCTGGACGGCATATTGAGAATCTTAGAGGGAGTGGAAGGGGAGGAGGGGGAGAGAGAAACAAGAGGAGGAAAAGTCAGATCCCTACATCACTACTCTGATTTACAAAACAAGAAAACAAACAAACAAAGAAAAACCCTGCAACTTAATTTTTTTTCCTTCAACTCAGAGACATGTACCTCTTTCTACCTTCAGCTCCTAAACACCGATTTTTTTAAAAGCTTCGGTAGGCAAAGCCAGGTGGATCTCTGTGAGTTTGAAGCCTGTCTGGTCTACAAGACTTAGTTCCAGGACAGGCTCCAAAGCTACAGAGAAACCCTGTCTGGAAGAGAAAAAAAGTTTCAAATATGGCAAGCTTGTTTCTAATAAAGGGCTTTTTCTGTCCAGCCTCAAACATCCTTTTTTCCTTTTTGCTGCCTCCCCTCCCCCTTCCCCTAGACGGCTCTGGTCCTTAGCCCACACAGGTACCTCTGTTTCCTCAACCCAAAGCAACAATCCACACCCCTTTCCTCACACCCTGCCCAGAACTGTTGTTCCTATTTGTGTCTTTATCCCAGGTTTGTTTCCATTTAACCCCACAAAGACAGAACCTTCCCAAGCAATGGGAACAGAGCTGACACCGAACAGACATGAAAAAATGCTTTTCAAATGTGTGACTTTTCTAATCAATAAAGGGCAGGTGCTGATAGTCACAGATACGATGTTTTCCTAACACATTGGTGGGATTAGCCTCAGTATCCTAAATGTCTGCAATACACTGTGTACCTCAAGTTAACGGTCACTTTGATATCTAACTTATTTTCATTGCCTGAAGATAGAGAAAAAAGAAACTGCTGAATAATTAATGCCTCAAAATTTGAAAGAAAAAAATACACAAATCTCCCTCCCACACACACACTTCAACCTTCACAGTTACGATCATCCTGGATGGTTCACTCAAACAACTTGGGGTTCAGTCAGATAACATCACAAGAAGCCAAGCAGGGGTCTAAGCTTTGTTCTTATTCTCCTCTGTTAGGTGAAGAGAGTACCAGCCCTACCAAGTGGGCAGGGTTGGAAGGAGAAACAAACAAGTGCAAAGCACTTTGCACACTTGCATCTTGTACAATACAGTGTGAACTATGAAGGGAGCTATGGCAATATTAAAATAACTGGCCTTTATCAATGACTGCAAAATACCCACCTGATTGTTGACTTCATCTGATTACCTTGGCTTTGTGCGTGTGTGTGTGTGTGTGTGTGTGTGTGTGTGTGATGGGACTAGGAGATGAAGAGAGCTGCTCAAGATGAATTTTGAAGAACACATTCTAACAAAAACCAGGAAAGGCTCATTTGGGGAGTCAAAGCTAATATTAAGAGCAAGTGAGCAGACAGGCTACAGAGGTCAGAGTTAATTACAGCCAGCAGCCATTTACACAGTGCCTACGCAGACCCGCTCCACTGGGAACAGCATATTCTAACTCCGAGCTGGCTGATATTAGTGAGGAGTGATTAGAATATGCCCACAGGGCCTTTTAAACTGTCCTCCTCTCGTTAAAGCATTTGTTTTCAGCAAGATTTATGGGCATGTCTGTTACACTTGAGCAGAGTTTCCAACGCGGAAGTCCTTCCTTTTGCTAACCTTAGCTACCTAGTACCCTGCTGAGCTCCCTCCCGAGGAGAAAGTCCTTCGTAGGGGTCTTCTTCCCCCATGCAGAGATGATAGGAGGTTTCCAGATCTCTGTGCAGTTTGCAAAAGTACCAGAGCCAAGAGCCATGGGCAGTGGGAAACTGCACAACCAGAGTGCCTCGTCTCTGCACCCGAAACCTCAGCAGGCTCTGGCTGCAGTGTTTGGAGGGATAGCATCTGGAGCTCAGTCATACAGACACCATGCTAGTCTTAAGAAGAGACTGAAAATTTGTGGTAGGCAAGTGTTCTACCAGTGAGCTACACAGTCCCAGTCAATTTGAACATGATTTAAATGTTAACTTTTTAACAGTAATAAGGAACTCCCAGAACAGACACACACGAAAACTCCCAAGACGTCTAGACCTGAATTGCTCACCTGTGAAGGGTGAGTCTGGCCTTGGGTCACACTATGGGCCACAACTCTTCCAGTTTTAAACACTACGATTCCATCACCCTTGCCCTGGCCAATGACACCCACAAAATCAGGGACCATTCTACGAAGAAAACAGGAGCATCTCAGAGATGCTGTCGACCTTCTCTGTGATTCGGGATACCCTGCGGCAGATCCCAAGAGAAGGCTTCCATCTCCGAGGCGCAGATGTGGCTAACCTCTGGAAGGACCAGCTCTGTGCCATCTCCACTAGGATTAAAAGGAAAGAATGGGCTCTGCTGCTGTACTGGGGCTCAAGGTGGAGGAAGAGAGACTCATTCCCAGCCAGGACGTGTGGTTATACACAGAAACCGCTTACTGAGAGAAGCTCATACGCTGCTCCCCGAATTCCTTCATCTGTCTGATGAATACTTGCCTATTTGTAGTAGCTCTAGATGTCAGACATATAAAACGGAGAAGAAGGGCAGAGGCCACACGGTCGCCATCTTTCCTAACCACATGATACACTCCATGGCGTTCATCAGAGTACAGAGTGCTGACAGCTACGGGAAAGCCCACATCCCATCTCCTTGACAGGAGACACAAAGCACCAAGATACGCAGGCTCAGGTGCTGAGACCCAAGGGAGAGCAACACTCCTTGGTGGCCCTGTGCAAAGCAGGAAAAAGGACACAAAGCCTATGCCTAGAGCCCAGGAAAACAGGCTGACTTCTCCTTCTTCCAAGATCTCTGTTTGACAACCCCTAAACCTTTACCTCCTTATCCTAAAGCAGACTCAAGAACACCAACTTCGGTGGCTTCTCACATCAGTGAGCTCATGTACAAAGCGGCTGTCATGTGGACGATGACAAGTGCCAGTTTCCTCATGCTCCTACTAGCCCCAGGTCCACGCAGGACGTGCCCAATAGACTGCAGAACTATCACCTAGAGGACTGGGGCCAGGGACAAGCCAGGATGGGTTTGGCTTCACATGGTCCCTCCGCTGGCATAAGACACCTCAACTCTGCATGCCTGGCCAGTGAAAGGAAGGAGATTGCACAGTGGGCCGCATGGCAAGTTACTTCAGTTCTCTGTGTTTCCATTTCCCTTGATTCCATCAAGATGAGACAGGAATACCCTATATGGAAGGGGGTATCCACATCACGGCCACCCCCTAAATGTGGTGTTTCCACACTTTCTCTCACCTGACCCACGTGTCATGGGGGTGATTACTGCTGAATTATTCATGAAAGAGGTAACTAAGTTTCATTAAAACAAATTACCCGAGCACCCAGTTCCAAACCAAGACTGCATTGCTTTGAAGGTGTTTAACCCTTAAACACCTCGCGGAGATATCCAGGGCAGGACTTCCCATGAGAAAAATTGGCGAAAAGTAAGTGAGAGCATCCCACTGCCAAGGCTGTTTGCTGCAAGAAGACAGTCAAGAAACCTTAAGCACCACAGGGTTCAAGGTGTGCTGACTTCAATCCCTTTGTCATCTCCCACCACTCAGCTAAATTCAGATCCAGGGGGTAAGTGCAATGGAAAGTCACACTAAAATATGTTGAGAACAAATGTTCAAGGCAATCCCCACACATTTGTCTTGATAAAAGGAAGCCCAGAAGCCCTACCACCACCTCTCTCAACCCCTTGCCCCAGTCCGCCAGCCATGCTGTCTCCAACAGGGTGAGTTCCCTTCCATTCTTCAAACCCTAAAGGTGCTGCTAGAGGCCAAATGACTAGAGAAACCCTTTTTGTGACGATATAGATGGTTCTTTTCTCCAGGGGCCTCAAAAGATTGAACTCTATCACTCTTTGGGTGAGATTTGGAATGCATCTCTGTTCAAAGACAGTGACTCAGATTAAAAAGCAATTGGCCACAAAAGAAAAGCAGAGACAAGATTTGGTTGAAACTGTGCCCCCAAGATGCATCACAACCGTGATCTTTTTCGTCCTTTGTATTGTGGTGCACTGGCGTCATCCAGCTGTTCATCTGGAGATGACAAATGTGGGGTCCCTCCATCCAGAACCTCCATCCTCGCCATTCCAGGATCTAAGCTTCTTTCTCCATTCAACTCCCAGCAATACTTCCCGCAAGGGCACACCACCAGAGCCAGTTCTGGGTTTAAAACAGCCACCTCATTAGAAACACTCAATGGTCTCTAAGTAGTCAATTAGGGGAAAATCACCCATATTCCAAGAGCACCTTGGCTTCATTTAAAAAGAAGCCAGCAACAGCAACAAAAAAAGAAGAAAAACCAACTGGCTACTATATTCCTCTAAAGACTATTTTATTTTCAGAATCTGATTTACAGACAATTTCCCAGGAATGTCACTATTGTGTAAGTGGGGTACTCTTGTCCAGAGGTTGTGCTTTCCAGCCAGGGCCCCTTGTTCAGCTGGAGAGCCGAAGAGCCAGGTTGAGTTATTCATTAACTTCCTGTATGAAAACCGAATAATAAAACTGAAGTGTGTTAAACAAATCCAGATGAAGGTGTTTAAATCACCTCCGAGTCACCAGCCTTAAAACTGTTGTCATTTCCCCTGGAACAAACAAGCTCTCCCTTGCTAGAGCACCGCCTTATTAAATGGAGATAACACTATTTATGTGCACCCTGGGGGTCACGGGCATGAAACATTGACATGTTGTGGGGAATGTGGGTCGGCAGCGCTCTGGGTCTCCTTACAGCCCTCTGATTCCAAAACCTGTAGAGACTGGGAACAGAAAGCCATGGAGGTTGAGAAAGTGTGGTCTGTGAAAGGCAGACGGGCTGCTGTGACGGGCCGTGGGAGTCAAGCCCGACGCCCCTTAGTAACAACCACTTAGCTCTTATTCCTCCCGGGGGATTGATGTGTGAGCTAACAGCAGGCAGCTGTCTCCTCTGAGGAGGCTGCCACCGGGAACTACAAGACAACATGAAGCCGCCACGCCAGAGCTAGGAAACCCCTCTTGGGTCCATCCCGTGAGCAGCCAAGATGTGGTTAAAGACTCTAATTCTGCTGGGATCCCGCGTCTCCTAGGTTACAAGTGAAGACTGTGTTTTCCTTTATTACAACAGAAAATGTGTATTCCCTGGGGACTGTTTGAACATCTGTGTAAGGGGCACTGTGTGTGTGTGTGTGGGTGGGTGGGTGCATGTGTCCATGTGTACACGCGTGCGTATACACACCACTCAGGTAAGCAGCACCTCAGACCCAGCTCTCCCCATAAGCTTTCTCCAAGTATTTAAAATTCACAGCACCTTATGGCTGTTCCGTCGAGCTAGCCCGCTGTAGGTATACAGAGGCGCAGTTGAGTTTAAGGCAAACAGTCTCGGGACACTAATTAAAACAGAGGAAGTGATCTCCTACTCAAATTTCCTTTCCAATCAGCTCCATAAAAATCACTAGGTTATATCCAATTGGCAGAGGGAGTCACTATGGCTGGCAGCTGCGTACAGCAGACAGAGCAAACAGACCTCGGCCCTGGGGCAGTTATGGGTGTCTTATAAAACACCCGCAGCAGATACTCAGAGCTTTCTGCCCTCTGGCTTCATCTAATCCTTTGTAGTCTCATTTATGAAGTTATGGTTCAGTGTCCGTACAGAAAAGGGAGAGGAGAGGTGCAGTTGATTGGTTTTAGGAACCGTTGACCCAAGCAACTCAACTATGTACCTAACTTCTTTACACTGATTGTTGGTGAGGAGTGAGGGCTGTGGATTAGGAATGGAGATAGCTCATTTGGTCAAGCATTTGCCCTGGGACCTGAGTTCAACTTCCAGGAGTCAAGGCCTGGTGACACTCTTATAATCCCAGCAATGGTGACACACTTATAACCGCAGCAATGCGAAGACCTAGACAGGTGAATCTTGGAGGCCAACGGCCAGCTGTCACGTTCTAGGCCCACGAGAGACCCTGCCTCAAAAGAAACATGGGTGCATCTTGAGAAACACCAGAGAGAAAGAGAGATAGAGATAGAGATAGAGATAGAGAGAGAGAGAGAGAGAGAGAGAGAGAGAATTGTCTTAATAGTTACAATAGTTACACAGGCTAAGTGGCCCTGCTGAGTTAGTCCTCAAGGACTGACATCAGTGCTCTAGGATGCTTAGGACCATTTGTCAACCAAGCCTGACCCAAAGGCAGATGCGAAGTTTGGAGATGTGGGGCCCTGAAGACCTGTGGATGGGGCCCTCAGACTTAATTCTTACTACCTCTTCTCCCACCACAAATCTTAAGGAATTTGACTTCTAAAATGCCCCCATTTCCAGCTCCAAAATCTCATAACTGACAGTCAAGTCATGTGACACCCACTGAGTACACAGTCACAAGCGTGAGACTGAGCCTGTTGCATGGGAAACCCTAGGTACACAGTCGGAGGAGGACCAAGTCTCAGATGCAGTAGTCACCTATGTTTCTAAGCCTCTTACTCATCTAGAAGAAAAGGATGCTCCACCTCCACCCCCACCTGCCTCCAAGGGACGCAGGACAGTCAAGGTCACCAGCAGAGCTTGGCAAACTCTGCCCCCTCCTCCATGTACACTCTCACTGATCGCAGTGACCATCGACAGTCTCTCAAATGTGGTTCACCCTGACTGACTATAATCCAACAAAGCACAGATCCCAGCATTGAGAACTCCAGTTTAATCATTCTAAAGTACAGCGGGTGAAAAACCACTGTGTTAGTAGGGAGAAAACCAAGCTAGGAGACAGACTGGGCATCTACCAATGAGCCCATAGGGAACACATGGACCACAAACATCCCAGGCCTTTGTTTGTGCATCAGGTGAATGGGCATCCTGGCACCTGCTTCTATGTTCCCTAGTGAAGACCACAGCTTAAAATGAGAGAAATTTGCTCTTGCATTTTGGAGGCCAGATCCATCTTCCAAGGCAAAATGAGAAGAACCAGCAGGGGCAGGCTGTTGGAGCCGCCGATGCCAACATTCCTTGGCTTGTGGACATATCACTCCAATCTCTGCCTCTTCCTCGACATTGTCTTCCTACCCCTCTCTTAGAAAGACACTTGTGAGGACATTCGGGCCCACCCACGTTATCCAAGATGATGTTTCATGTCCAGACCCATCAGTCAGATCACATTTGCATGGACGCTTTTTCCAATTAAGGTAACACAGATAACAGGGGACATTTTCAGCCTCCCGTTGCTAATACATACCCTAAGGGAATACCCTGTACAAGATCTTACTGGATTCTTTACGAACATTAAGAAATCATACTCAGGCATGGTAATATACACCTGTGATCACATGGCAACAGACACCCAGCAGCAGAGGATGGTGGGTTTAAGAACAATCTGAGAAATGTAGCAAGTTTCAGGTCAGTCTGAGCTACATAGGAAGACCATGCCAGAAGGAAGGGAGAAAAAAAAGAATGACAGCTCCACACGGGCTTTAGAAATACATTAGAGAATCAAGTGTGGTCCCTGGACCATCCACATGACCCAGAAACATGACAGAAAGGACATGACATTCTTGCCCATCCATCCTATCTCAAATCCCAGCCATCTATAGTTTAGCAAGCCTTCCGGACAATGCTAATGCATGCTAATGCTTGAAGATTATTGGACTAGAGACCACAGGGTTCCTTTGTTCTAGTGTTCTGCTCCTAAGATCTCTGCTAAGCAAGTGTTCAGGTTATGCTTTAAAACCACCACATTATATATGCTCCTGTTCCCCTGCTCATTAAACTGTAAGCAAAGTCTTAATGCTACCAACATAAAACCTAAGAAATGCTATAATCAGCTATCCTACAAATACAGGGAGAGCATCAACCAGCCACTCTCCTCAGCAATGGTACCCATCTGTAGCTGAGCATGCTTCTGCTGTGGAGCATACAGTAAACAGGTATGACACCCAAGCAATGGCCACAAGAACTTGACAGTCAGAATGAAGAAGCCATCAGAGACACAGGAAGCATCTTTAAATCCCTGAAGCACCATGGCGTGATTTCCCACCTTGTTCTATCACTTGTACCTAACTGATGCCATGAACACCACTGCCTCAAAGTAGCAGCATGGACTTGTCACTGGCTGGCACATGAAGAGTGTCATCCCAGGCTCAGGACTGTTTCTTTCCCCCTGGTTCTTATCTTCTCTCTGAATTGGGCCTTTCCCTCTCTGCAGCTCAGTTTCTTCATGGAGGGAATGAGGAACGTTGGCTGGAATATCACCTATGACCAAATGGATTTTTCTAGTTGGTAACGATGGTCCAGAGACCACACTGAAAGCCACTGCTCTGAAGTGACACCAGAATTCAAGGCAGTGGTGATGCCTAAGGCTGAATGATTGTGGCATAATTTGGGTACTCCTCACTTCCGCCCCATGAAGCTTTGTCCTCATCCCCATTTTACAGAGGAGAAACTGAGGCAAAAGGAACATCTGAATAACCTTCTCATGGTCTTCCAGCTGGCAAGTTGTAGGGCTGAGCTTGAACCTGTGCTCTGAACCTCAGATTTTGCACCAACTATGGTCTACGCTGGGCAGGGATTGCCTGAGATGCAGTCACATTTACTCAAGTTTTGAAAGACAACCAACCCTAACCAACCATCAAACCCAGAATCAAGTATTGTGTGTCCTACAAGATGCTGGAGGTTTTTTAAATAAAACTTTGTTTCCTTTTTAATAAGTGGGTCATAATGAATGTAGCTACTGGGAACACCTGTTTGATTGGATCGCTGGGTTCATGACTGCCCTCTCTGGGAGACATACATTTTCACTATGAAAATTCTCGGAACCACACAGATAAGAGCTAGAAGCTCTGGCAAGGGAGTGGGGGACTAGAAGTTCCTGTGAGATGAAGCAATGCAGAGAGGGAACGGAAGCAGGTGTGAGGCTGAGAAGGCAGTCCTAGGGCCCATGCCCACCGGAGTAGTATTCCCTCATCAGAGTGTTGTCTGGGCAACAGGTGTGCTCATGCTGCAGCCTCAGCAGACCCACCTAGTAGCTGTAAGACCTGAACAGGTAGCACTTTACAGTGCCTTTAGGTGACAATCCTGCCCCTTCATTTGCTTTAGGTAGACACAATTCATTTGCTCTTTCTATGAAGATGTGTGCAAAGCAGTGGGGTTCAGACAGAAGCAAGTCCCAGGGAACTAGGACAAACAAATACAACCCAAGGACAGATGGTTCTGTACCCAAGTTGGGTGTTTTAGTATTAACCTCCCTAGCACACTCATTGTCAAGAACTCTTACTGAAACTGGGTGGTGGTGGCGCACACCTTTAATCGCAGCACTCGGAAGGCAGAGGCAGGCGGATCTCTGTGAATTTGAGGCTAGCCTGATCTACAGAGTTAGTTCCAGGACAGGCTCCAAATGTAGAGAAATCCTGTCTCGAAAAAAGAAAATAAACCTCTTACTGGGCCACAAATGGGCTGTACACACCTACAACCCAGCACTTGGGAATTGAAGCAGGAAAATAAATAATTCAAGGTCACCCTCTAGCCACATACAGCAATTTTCTGGTCATCCCATACTACAAGGTATCCTGTCAAAAAATGCCCAATTTCTTGAGTTCTTTATATATTTTTAAGATCAGACCTCTGTCTAATGTGAGGTTGGTGAAGATCTTTTTCCATACTACAGGCTGCCTTCTTGTCTTATTGGCTGTGTCCTTTGCTTTACAGAAGCTTCTCAATTTCAGGATGTCTCACTTATTTATTGTTGCTCTCAGAGTCTGTGCTACTGGGGTTATATTTAGGAAGTAGTCTTTTGTGCCCATCCATTGAATGCTACTTCCCACTTTCTTTTCTATCAGGTTCAGTGTGGTCGGATTTATATTGAGGTGTTTAATCCATTTGGACTTGAATTTTGTGCATAGGGATAAATATGGATCTATTTTTATTCTTCTACACATTGATATCCAGTTATGACAGCACCACAGAGGACTGATCTCCAAAATATACAAAGAACTCATGAAATTAGACATCAAAATTCCAATAACCCAAGTTTAAAAAGGGGGTACAGAACTAAACAGAGAATTCTCAACAGAAGAATCTCAAATGGCCGAAAGAAACTTAAGGAAATGTTCAACATTTTTAGCCATCAGGGAAATGCAAATCAAAGCAACTCTGAGACACCATCTTACACCAGTCAGAATGGCTAAGATCAAAAACACTAATAATAGCTTATGCTGGAGAGGATGTAGAGTAAGGAACACTCCTCCATTGCTGGTGGGAATGCAAACTTGTATAACCACTCTGAAAATCAATATTCTGAGAAAATTTTCTCAGAAAATTGGGAATCAGACTACCTCAGTATCCAGCAATACCACTCTTGGGCATATACTCAAAAGATGCTCAATCATACTACAAGGACATTTGTTTAACTATATTCATAGCAGCATTATTTGTAACAGCCAGAACCTGGAAACAACATAGATGCCCTCAACTGAAGAATAGATAAAGAAAATGTGGCACATTTACACATTAGAGTACCACTCAGCGGGGAAAAAAATGACATCTTGAAATTTGCATGCAAATATACAGAACTAGAAAAAACATCCTGAGTGAGGTACCCCAGACCTAGAAAGATGAACATGGTCTGTACTCACTCACTGATAAGTGGATCTAGCTGTAAAGCAAAGTATATTGAGCCTATAGTTCATGATCCTACAGAAGCTAAGTAACAAGGTGAACCCTAAGAAAAACACACATAGATCCACCTGGAAAGGTGACATAGACAAGATGGCAAGCCAAAATTGGGAGCATGGAGGTGGAGGGAGTAAGGAGGGCAGAAGGAGAAGTAAGGGGAGAAGGGGAGGGGGAAGAGATCTTGAGGGAATGGGATGATATAAAGGAAGGATAGAGATGAGAGCAAGGAAAGAGAAATTTTGACTGAGAGAGCCATTATGTGGCTAGCAAGAAATCTGGCACTAGAAATATTTCACAAGAATGACCCTAGCTAAGACCCAAACAATAGAGTAGAGGGTGCCTGAACTGGCCTTGCCCTGTAGTCAGACTGATGAATATTTTAAATATCACCATAGAACCTTCATCCAGCAACTGATGAAAAAAGGCAGAGACTGGCATCGGAGCACTGAACTGAGCTCCCAAAGTCCAGTTGAGGTGTGGGAGGAGTGAGAATATGAGCAAAGAGGTCAAGACCATGATGGGGATACCCACTGAAACAGTTTACCTGACCTAATGGGAGGTCACCAACTCCAGCCAGGCAGGGAAGGAAACAGCATTGGTCCAAACTAGTCCCTCTGAATGTGGATGACAGTTGTATGGCTGGGACAGACTGCAGGGCTACTGGCAGTGGTACCAGGATTTATCCCTACTGCTTGCATGGCTTTTTTAGAACCTACTCTCTTTGGATGGATTCCTTGCTCGGCCTACATGTGGCAGGGGTGGCCTTAGACCTTTTCCAAAGCAATGTGCCTTACCCTCTCTAAGGAGTGGGTGAGGGGTGAGATGGGGGTAGGTGGAGGGAATGGGAGGAGGGGAGAAAGTGAGAACTGGGATTGGTATGTAAAATGAAAAAAGATTGTTTTCTTTAAAAATAGATAAATAAATAAACATTTTTTTTAAATGCAAGGAGACTTGGGAGAGGGATTTGGTGGATAAGGTCCTTGCTGTGAAATCATTGGGGCTGAAAATCAGATTCCCAGAAGCCATGTAAGTGTCAGGTGGATGTGGTAGTTCACCTGTAACTCTACCTCTAGGAAGGTTGGGACAAGGGAATCTCTACAGCAATCTGGCTAACTAGACTAGTTATATCATCAAGCTCTGGGTTCAACTGAAAGACCCTACTTCAAAGAATAAGGCAGAGAATGTCTGGAGAAGACTCCCAGCATTAATTAACCTTGGGTTGCAACTTACATGCACATGTATGCACACACAGTGCACCTCCATGTACACACAGATATAGTGACACCCACACAAACACAAAATAAAAAGAAAAGATCAGGCATTCAAACTGTTCTGTGCCGCTGCTGTAGCTACAGACTGGACCCAACAAATCCTACTGTTTGCCCTAACTGAAGAAGATTCTCTCTGCAGTGTATGGGAGTGAATGCCTAGGATGCTGAGTATAAGCGACGGTGGAGGGCCTAGCCCTAAGGAAATCAATTACGCCACCCCTTCTAAGGCTCAGGAAACACTGCAGAAGTGGAGAAGGAAGGATGTAAGAGTTCAAAGACAGGGAGGGCTATGAAACATCATTCTCTAGACACAACATAACCAATACAATCATGAATTCATAGCCATGCGAGTTACAGGTCCTGAACCTACACAGGCCAGCCCTGTCAGTAATCACTCATGGATTGGGGAAAGGGTTCATGGATCCTCCCCCTACTCTCAACTATTGGCCACCACTAGACTCTGGGGAAGGGATAGTCACTGCTGTCAGCTGTGTGCCCACTGATGATCCCACCAAGCTCCAACAGATAGCTCCCATTCATGACTCAGTGGACCACAGAACAACAAAAAAAAAATAAGAATTAAAGATATTTGTAGGAAAAGAGGAAGTAAAAGGAAAGTGGGGATGTGTATAATAAGAATGTATTATGTACCTGCATGAAATTATCAATGAACAAATTCAAGAAAAGAATCAAAGCAGCCAGGGAGATGGCTCAGTCAATACAGTGTAAAGATGAGAACCTGGATTCTGATCCCTGGCACCTATGTAAAAGCTGGACATGAGGACACATATCTGTAACCCTAGCTTGAGGATGTGGGGATAGGAGGATCCCAAGAGCTTGCTGGCCAGACATTCTGCCAATTGGTGAGTTCTTGCCTCGTGGAGAGACCCTGTCTCAAGAAATAAGGTAATCCAGAAAGACACCAAATGCTGACCTCTGGCTGCCACATGCACACACAAGTGCACACTCACCAACATTTACATATGCGCATACACAACAAGCACTCACATAGATAATACACACACACACACACACACAAGCAACAACAACAACAGAAACCTTACTGGGCTAAGATAATATAGAAGATCCTAGATTTGGCGACTTCAAAGGAAACAAAAGACAAAAGTATCCAATTAATTAAGGATACTGATTTTTGTCCATTTTCATTTGAGTCTTCTGTTTGATAGGTCATACAGGTGGTACAGAAATAATTAACATTTAATTGATGTGTTAAAGTTCAAAACAGAACTTTCACATGCAACATTTGGTCCTCAGAATAGCCTTCTAGTGGAGCATATTGTTAGCCCTGTAGGTAAGGCATGCTGTCACTCCTACCTTGTCTCACATGTTTGTGGAATAAAAGTCAAGATGAGGAGTTATTAAAAGCCTTTCACAGCGCTAAATGCCATGGTTCTCAGAATTACGTGAACGGCTCCAACACAGAAAAGACCTGACAATGTTATCAGGTTTGCTCACTGTCTTCATCAGTTTGAACTGCTATAATAAAATACTGAATGCTGGTGACATAAGAGGGAGAGATAGTTTTCTCTCATTTCCACAGTCTAGACAATCCATAATGAAGGTTAGATATGGAGTCTGATAACAGGTCCTTTTTTAGTGCATGGCTAGTACCTTCCTTCTGTGTCTGCACAGAGTAGAAGGAATAGTGGCCTTCCCTCGAGTCTCTGTTAGAAGACTTCCACTCCTCATCAAAGAGCAGAATCCTCAAGACCTCACACCCTCCCAACACCATCACCCTGGGGTCAGAATTACAACAAGTAACATCCCAGCCATAGCATTCCATACTCTAGACGAGCGTGGATTTTATCACTGGTTCTTGGCGAACGCATGGACATTATCATACTGAGATTCCTATTCTGCAAATTGAGAAACTGAGGCACAGAGAGTTTACACCATCTATGGAAAGAAACACAGCCAGTAAGTAGGGACTTCAGCAGAAGCACAACTGAGCGAGGGAAGTAGGCTTAGATGCAATGCATGCTTCCAGCTGCAAACCCAGGCTACACAGCTGAACCTCTGCTCCAAATCCTTTGCAGGATCTTCATAAGACTGACTCTCAGTCAGTAGTGCTTAGTCTACAGTGCAGGGGTGGGGGTGGGATTATAAGCACAGAGACATCACAGTTAGGAATGTCTTTGTGATAAATTACGAAAGAGGAAATGCTCAGTGTTGGTCATAGTTGAACAAGGTTGACCATAGGAACAGGAATCAGGTCACCTTAGCTACTGCCGGTTGTAATATAAACCACTCCAGGGTCCTGAGAAGGCTACCTGGAAATAGTGTCAAAATCCCAGATCATTTAAGCCCCAAAATTTCTTTTCTAAGAATTTAAACTAATCATATGTCTTATCCGTTTTGACCCTTCAACTATTAAGCCTTTGTGTATCTGACAAAAGCTATGATCTGCCTCTTCATAGAGGTCTAAGGCACATGGACATTTATGTGCAATGAAAGAGGATGTCTGGATGTCAATCTGAAACTCATCTGTGTGCTTCAGCTGTGAATCCCCAAAGAACGAAAGAACATTGATGTCTAGTCACCAGCCAGAGTAATACATCAGTTCAAGTTAATATTATGAAGCCATTTAAATTGATGTTGGAAGCCATGAAAGGACCTTCAGTGACATGGGAAAGTGTTCCTGATTGATTATTAAACACAGAAGAGGATCATAAAACATGACACATAACACAATCCCCATAAACATATATGACCAGGACGTAAAGGAAACACGAGGGGACAGGCAACAGGACAGCACGCTAATTATTTATGGAGAGATGGCAGATGACTTTTTATGTCTTATTCATATGTTGCAAATTTGTTATGATAAATGAGTAGTCCCTTTATAATGAGATAGTATTTTTGAAAAGAAATAACCTAATTACAGAGCCTTGGCAAGCCTAACATTCATTTTTCTTCCCAGTTCCCAAGCCTTCCCGAGGAGAAGACTATCTGCCTCAAAGCGACCAAAGCAAAATGTATGCACTCAGCAGAAACCAATGAGCTCACCATACTCACATGTAAAAGTAGAGTCACTTACATGGCAACAGATAAGGCCAAAGAGGGTTTGCAGAGTTCAATGGAAAAGTTGTTCCTGCTGAGAATTTCCCCCAAAGGGTCAGATCTCTGCAAGAAAACCACCTCTCCAGGGATTAATAGAAAGTTCATGTGGCAGGTGGGAGCAAACTGAACAGAAGGGTCTGGAATCATAATGTGTCTGGGCATCTGAACACTGGGGAGATGCACATGTTTACTCTTTCTTTATTCTAAATATGTCTTCACCCTGAAAAGGGTTGATGGGAACAGTTGTCACGCTGGGAGATTGGTAGACTGTCAACTTTATCAGGACATTGATAATGGGAACTTAGGTAAACTCCCCAACCTCCTCCTTCCCTTATCAAACGCCTACCCTTACATACTGTTCTCTTTGAAAGATGAATTGAAACAGTGACTATGAAATGTGTGTGAGATGCCTCTCAGCGTGCATGGCTCAACTAGAGCAAAAGAAGAGGTATGGTCTGGGTTTCCATGGGAAAGAAAGAGTTAATTCACTGAGGGACTGCAGGAAGAGCAGATGGGGGAGACAGATACAACCCTGGCCTGAAGAAGCAGCAGAGATGGCAGGAGAGGAGACTGAAAGGTCCCTCTCGGGGCATGCTTGAGTTTGCCACCCCAACCAAGTACCAGCACTACGGCCAAGGACTCTGGTATGTTTCACAGAGATGAGCGAGGCTCAGAGGAAACCAGCCTATTAGAATTTCAAACGCTACCTCAGAGGCAAGAAGGCCTTAGGCTCTCTGCTGCTTCTTGCTTATTCTTTGCACTCCCTGAAGATTCTCTCTAAACCTTCAGTCTACTGAGTCTAACTTGCTGCAAAACTGGTGAGTTAGGTCTCCTACCGTGAACCCTAGAACGCTACCATTTCCCTCTCCCCAAGGTTCATTTGTGGAAAAATCTGAGACTGTTTCAAAGACCAGGCCTTCCTGGAGTAGTTAGAGTTGCAAATAATGTAATTTGTTTTGTTTTTTAAGAACATCTTCCTTCCCGTTCTTGAAACAAGCCTGTGGGAATTGGCTTTCTTAACTTAGCAGGAGGGTGAGCAGAGCTCAGGTTTGTAACAAGCTCCTGGGGGATCTAGATGGACAGACATCTACAAGGCACCAGCAGGTACCCTGGTCAGAGATCAGCCAGTTCATCTCTATCAGTCACTGCATCCGATGACAGAAAGGGTGGCTTAGACATCTCAGGAGCCCAGCATAGTGTAGGGACATACTAGGTCTCAAGGCAGTCAAACTGTTTCCACCTCTGCTCACTCTGACCCTCCGAACAGGTGCTAGAAATCTCCATTTCAAAGACTAAATTCGAGGCTCTAGGTAAGATTCCCTGGCCACATTCCTAGAGTTTCTGATGTAATTCGTCTGGGTAGAACCCCGGGCATCTATAAAGCACCCCAAAGAAAAAGTGTATCCTTCATCTCATCAGGAAAACATGAGGCTGCCAGAAGCTCTAGAAGGCCCATGAGAAGTACTGCCACAACATCTGAGATCCTTCTAGAAGATATCAAAGCAGAATTTTCTGCTATGAATCTACATGAAGTCTAAATTCTCCTGTAATAGAGACCACCAGACCCATAGAAAGGGCTGCTTTGTGGAACAACCAAAATAAGCAACCATTATACATTTAGTAAATTATCATCATAAAACCAGGTGACCAGCAACAACAATCAAAGGGAAGGCTGCAGAATCAAGGAAGGCCAATGTGTTAAAATGCTTGGTGCCAATACCGTGGTCCCAGCTATAGGACCTTAGCCTGGATATGAAACGGAAATATGGTGGACATCTACTAGATTCTGAACTCCTTGCGAAAGTAATTACCGTAATGATGCCAAGTGCGGGTTTTTTTCTTTTTGGTATGAAAAAACAAACAAACAAACAAAAACCTTAGATGCAAAGAGGTGAAGGAACTTGTCCAAGAGTTGGATGCTGAGACCCATGAAAGATGCCGCTATCCTAGTATACGTCAGCCCCAAGCTTCCCATCCCTCCCCTTGCTTTAGTATCCGTCTGCTGATGACAGTGTGGTAATAAACACTTATAGATCTGTATGAATTTAAGCTACAGCTTCTCCCTGGGTGTGTAAGACCAAACGGAAACAGAATTCACTGGTTAATGGATCTGAAGCTTCAGCAAGCACTCCAGGAAGCCCATGCCAAACAGAGAGTGCCGAACCCACTGCATTCTGCTCTCGCTGCCAGTCCCAGCGACCTGGGGCTAGGGAGGGAGGGGAAGACAGTTTTCTGATTTACAGCCAAGAAGCTGGACACCAGGCCATGCTCTCTATCACGGAAAGCCCTTAATGCCACAGGTCAGAAGGCGCTCTCTGCCTGGAAGATATCATTATTGAATAAAAGGGGAGGGAAAACAGAAAAAGGGCATCAAAGCCTAAACAAATAACATCAGCATGAAATCTTTAATGAATGGCTCATCCAGGGCCGCCTGCTAAAATCCAGAAGGTTTAGCAAAAGATGCCTTAAACCCAGTTTATACTGCAAATCAGCCATGAAGAAAAGTCAACACCACGTTAATCCCCATTTAATAATTCAGTTTCAGGATGGTAAAACATATTTCTCTCCTGGAGCGCTTACACACAGACCTGATAACATGACAGCCGAGAAACACTCCGAAAAGGCGATTATTTTTACCGACTCCACTAGTTGCAATGTATAAGAGGTGGCAATTGACCCTTCCTGACCTCTGACTCATCTACCCAGTTCCTCCTTCTTCCCTCTGACCTTGCTCCCCGGCAGGAAAATTCTAAGATCTGACTCAGTACTACAGTAGGTCACCAGTTCACACATAGGTCAGCCTACTGAAGACTCTTCAGTGGGCACAGGGCCCTGAGGTCAGGAGGCTCCTCGCTCACACCCTGTGGAAGGAGACACACCACACTGTGAGTTTATGCCAGGCCAGCGCCCTCACTATACAGAGCCTAGCATCTGCACAGCCCTCAGGATGACATCCTGAGTTCCCACCAAATATATTGGGGCTGAGAGCTGCTAGATACTACCACCAACTAAAATATGCTCATAACTACCAGTCTATGCATGGCCCGTCATCTTAATCTTCCCCTTGATTTTCTGCAAAGGGCTTTCTTGACGTTCACCTTGGATAGTTTTCACTGCCACCCTCAGTGAAGCCACAAGACAGCTTCTAACACATCCTCTTTTCTATCCAAGCCATGAGCTGACTCAGGTTAGGGGCTCTCGCCCCTTTCTTCAGTGCCATCCTGGTCTCCTAAGTGAATCCTTGTCCCCGGTGTGAATGTGGATCTTACCAGCTCTTTCCTGAGGAATAGCACCTGATGGGTCAAGCAAGTAAGAAGGCCCAAGGGTCAAGTTTATACCTAACCACAAAGCAGCCTGAACCTCTCCCTGATGCCCCCTATGACAGTTCCCCAAATGCCTTGGCAGTGCTTGCAACTGCACAGAAGAGAAATTAAAAGCAAATTTGCATCACCTTTGCTCAGTGCTGATGCGCTCGGTTTTAATTTGCATTTTATTTGCAGAGCACTCGCATATAATATTGTAGAGATGCCCAGGACTCTCCCTCCCTCTCCTCATCCCACCTGCTTCATCTCGGCTATGGCTCTCAGGATGCCCGGGAACCCAGTTACATTACAGAGAGAGTTAACACCAAGCAGAGCTTAACTGGAGAGATGCGTGGTGGTCCTAGAGGACCAGAGAATCTGAGAGGCAGTGTGCTCAGTGTCTGACGAAACAGAGCCCAGATATCTGCTTTCCCTTGAATCAGAGCAAAATTTTCCTCACTGCCCACTGTGCAAACGCACGCAGTGCTGACTCAAAACCACCAGCTTCAGGACTGGCTTAACACAATTCCAAACCTGTTGAGAAGCCACAGGAGCAGCCACATTGTGCCATCTGTGGAAACCCCTGGTGCGTCTTTTTAATATCCCTTCCTCTCTATGAAACGAAGTTTCTCAGCTTTGGTCCTATTGGGCATGGCTCCCACCTGCCTGCCCTCCCACCTGGCACATGCATGGCTGAACACCCAACTCCCCACCCCACACACATTTGGTTCATCCCAAATCGAGTCCCGGTCTCAGTCAACACCCCCCAACACATACATGTCCTTCTGCCAGCATGACACTGTAACACACAATGATTTCTCCGAAACCTAGCAGGCATCCCTACCTTATACAGTGTGACACGATATTGTCTTCTGCAAAGTTCATGCCCCAGAACCATGCAGTTGAGGTTTTGTTTTGTTACAAAGCAAATCTCATCAAGTTTTAAGTAAGTCTGTGACACCGTATTTGGCTGCATTGATAGCAAACCCTGGCCACACACATCCGATGGGCTGCAGGCTAGACTCTTCCGAAAGCTCACACAAAACACGCACACACAGAGAACAAAGACGGGCAAGAGAATGCTGCTTTCTCACTGCCCTCCTCCCTGTTTACACAGACAAGCAGCTTCCAACCTGAGAGAATACGACCTTAAAAAAAAAAAAAAAAAAAAGTGAGAACACCTCGCTAAATATGTTCCTGTGGTGTTAAAAATAACAGCCAAGTTCCAAGACGAACTCAAAGAAGAAAACAAAGTCAGCACAGAGCAATAGGAGGTGGAGACAGAGGGGACATCCACAAAATGTGTGCTTTTGCTGGTGTTCAACTACCACCAGGTTATCTCTTCCCTGGAAAGGGCTGGCCTTCTCGGGATGCACTGGCTCTCACAGACCACAGTAGACCTGAGATAGTGTAGGACACCCCTCCAACTCACTCATTACAGGGGAGACTGCTCATTTGGCTCCAGCACAACTCAGTGACCTGCCTAGGGTCATGCAAACAAACGGTATGGACAGCACAAATCGGGGTCTCCTGCTTCTCTCTCCCTCTCTGCCCCCACCCCAGGTACTCTGAAAGAAGAGGTTGTTCTCGGTGTCATTGGTGAGGCCAACAGCACCACTCTTCGGTGCTCTTATCCTCCTCACCAACTGTCTGTCCTTGATGGTGAGACTCAGTGCCTTTGGCCTCACTTCCCTTCTCCGTCGTCCCAAGTGTCTGTGCCTAGCCAATCACTTTCCACCTCACCTGTGCTCTGTGATGGTTGATGACGTGACAGCACCACTGAACTGTTACAAAGTAGTTTGACATGGTCACTGTATACTGAGGTGCCCACTGACACTAGGAGAATCATCCTGGACCACTCCCCCCATCCTAGTAAGAAGCACCATGTAAGGAGTGGGTACCAGAGTTTGCAACTAAGTACCCTGTAAATCCTCATGGTTTTACTTTGTTCTTGGCTTCTAGGAAACTCTGAGGTAGTTTTACCTGCTCCACTAAAATAATGCCAGCTAGCCTACTTTTTTATTTTTATTTTTTGGAAGGTAGCTTCTTGTTCCACATTGCCCACCTCATCACTTGGCTATTGTGATTTTATTCTCTTTCCATCATTTTATTTGTTTGTTTGTTTGGTTGTTTTTTTTAAGACAGGGTTTCTCTGTATCTTTGGAGCCTATCCTGGAACTAGCTCTTGCAGACCAGGCTGGCCTCGAACTCACAGGGATCTGCCTACCTCTGCCTCTCGAGTACTGGGATTAAAGGCATGCACCACCACCACCCAACTTATATCTTTGTTCTTATAAATAGCTTCCAATTTTCTTTGAAATGCTATAGTATAAATAATCATAATGAACCCCCTCAAGACTCCTCAAGCCTTTAATGAAAGGACAATGCCTAATCTCCACACATCTTGATCCCAAACCAGGAATGTTGAGCTAGTGAGAAAACCCTTTTTGAGCCAAAATTACAACACAAAACAGAATTCCAAGATGTTCCCAAAAGTGAAGGTGAATGTGGAACAGACTCCCTGCTCCTACACTTCCTCAGCCAGGACCCGCCCCTTTATGGCTCACAGTGGCATCTGACTTATTCCTAACATGCTGGGGGCAGGACTGCTCTGTGGCTGGCTGACCTTGTACCCACTGTGGTACTTTGGGGTGTTCATGGATCCTTGTCAGAATTTACAGAAGTGTAAGACGGATGAGAAGTGGGAATGCATTCCTCAGCTGGAAGAGTGGCCAAGAAACCACAGACTGCTGGCCCTCCTGGGATCATGCTGGTCACGGACTTGGCTTCGGCAGCCCAATGACTTCTTCCCCGAGACATTGCTGAGCCTGTAGGTAGCTATTCTTCACTCCGACCATGGGCCCTCTGAGTCCCCAGGAGGTAGAGCATGGTGGGAAGTGGGTGGATACTGGAGAGAAACATAAGGGGTCAAAGTGGCACCAAGAAAGAAGCCACTTCACACATGCTCAGTCCTTTGTGGGATTTTAAGACCTTCTCTGACCAAAGAGTTATCTTTTGAAATATCCTTGCTCATAGCTGTGGGACCTAGGATGGATTTCAAGGCAGTAGCAACAGAGAATAAAGCTTTCAGAATCCTCCACACGGGGTGTTATGATGGATAGATGCATAAGCTTATTCCAGCTTGCAGGTTAGCTTCTCACAAAGCAAAACGCATCACACTCTCTGTCCAAGTGCAGACTCCGGGTCTAGAGGGAGGAAAACATCACAGCTTCATACACTAACTAGATGTTGAGTTCTAGGGGTGATGGGAAGAGAACTGAAGAATCCATGTTCTCAGGGCCACCCTGAAAAACCTCTTATTTAACCTCTTCATGCCTTAGTGTTCTTGTCTGTAAAGGGAGGACAATCAGGATGTTCTTGGTAGGTGTTGGGCTCAGGGCAAGTATCATACAATCCTTATCCTCTCCCTTCCAAAAATGTCTGTTCTCCAAGGACACTGTCCAACCTCAGAAGGAACACAATAATTATAAAAATTAGTTCAAACACCTCTTAGTTAATTAAAAAAAATAATACTTCTGTTTGGGGACTATCTCATTTAGCATATGTCCCCTCTAATCTTGATCATCAGTATTGCTTAGAAATTATTATTGGGTCTGTGCCTTATTTCGACTCTTTCAAGTCATTTTCAAGTCAATGTCTTTCCAGACATTAAGAATTAACTCAACATAGTTCATGTTCTTATATGAGTTACAGTATAAATCTTAGCACATTATGCCCCAGGTTCACATCCTTCAAAGGTTCCAAGATGTAAGGACATGAGACCCAAGAATCTCCATGACCTGACACACCTGACCTTGGTACCTCATTGCCTGTCTCTACCTCCACCATCCCCAATGCCAAGCTGGTACTTTCCTCCTTGCCGCCTTTGCTCCTTTTGTCCTAGGATCCTGGAAGCTTCTTCTCTCCCTGACTGCCAGGTCTGTTCTGGCACTCCATCTTCTGGATGTCACCAATGTTCTCTTCATCCTACTTGCCACAAGTGACTTCTTGTGGCTTCATCACTGCACAGACCACTTCTCATCACAGCTGTCGCCATTCCTTGTCTCTTGAGACCTTCAGAGTGTGGGCACTCTGAGAACAAGAAGTGTGTCTGGACTGCTCTAAGGAAAAGCAGCTTGACACAACCCAAGGCTGGTGAGAGACCCTGACTCAAAAAAGACAGATACTCCTGAGAACAGCATCCAAAGATGTCCTTCTGACCTCCAGACCCATGTGTACAAATGTCACTCATGCATCTTAGATGAGTACACTCCTCTCTCTCTCTCTCTCTCTCTCTCTCTCTCTCTCTCTCTCTCTCTCTCTCTCTCTCGTATTCACGCATGCACACACACACACACACACACACACATATTCTTAAAAGATTACAAAGATAAGGTCCTGAGGAAAAGATACCAGTTGGCCAAGAATAACCACCAACACTACATGAACCCATCCAAAGCCTGGAACCAAAGCTGAGTCCAGGTGATCCTGAAACAGGGTCACCCCAGTCAACCCAGAAACCCATGCATGGGAAAAGAAATGCTTGCTCTTTCTAAGCCCCTAATTTTCCTTGGCAAACGCGAGCCAATACTCTCTTGTAAAACACTGAGCTGGCTGTCAGCATCTCCTGTTTTCCTCTATCTGTATCCCATAATGCTGCATCCTTCCCAAGCACAGTCGTGCAGCTGGGTCTCTGAATCTCCCCGCAAGGGCTCATCTGTGGTGCTCACACCGACATGCATCCAGGGTACAGGGCCTGGTAGTGATCTGGCTGCCTTTGCCCAACTCCCCAGCAGCAACAGCACTGTCACTCCAGTCTTCGCTGGAAGCTGGAAGAGTCACCAACTTCCTTCTTCTCCTCCCTACACCCAAGCAGCATGCCGCACAAGGTTGCCAGCAGGAGAGAAAGTTCAGTCCTGAATTGCTGGCAGCTGCCTCCCATGTCCTCTTGGGCAGAAGACAGATGCTGTGTCTGTGCATATGGATGGCGGTAATGAGAGAGCCCTGTGGCTACACACAAGCCAGCAGACAACACTGCCAACACAGGCCAAACCCCTCTTCTCATCCCATAACTCACAGTGGAACAAATGGCAAAAAAAAAAAAAAAATCATTTTGCTGACCAGCACAAGAGAGTTTACCAGGGAGCCACTCTAGATAGGGCAAGAAAATGAGAAGAAAACAGCAAAGAGTGAGAGGCAAAGAGAATGAGGCCGGAATTCCAACTTCCAGGTATAAATCAATCTAGGTGACATCATTGACCCTTATAGCAATCCATCAAAACATCACCAAATCCAGGTCAAAAAAGGGGGGGCGCTTGAGTCTTGTAAATATCTGCTATCTTGAGGTACTGGATGACATCCAACAAGAATTCTGGATAGTCATGGTACCAAATTGGGGTAGTGGGAGGAGACAGCTGATTTGAACAAGCCCAAGGAAATAGAAGAGCTTGAATTATTAGCTTCTAATGGGCTTTTACAACAAGAACAACGAGCAAAGGCATCAGGACCCACTCTACATGCAAAGGAAATTCTAGGTAACATGCATGTCTATATTGTACATCCACAGTCTGGAGATGTCAGCTGGTCCACCTATAACCTTCAGACCTGGATATCTTTGTAACAGATCTGAGTTTCCATTTCAGCAGCCGCACTGACCCAGGTTAGGTGATCCAGACATTTCACACACAGCTCCAGGTAATTCCCATTCATAGAACCTTAGTTCACGGGTGGAAGGACTCAGGCGTACTGTGTGCAACACAAACCTTGTTCAAAAACATGTGTTTGAACTGGCACTTGGGCTCTGGGTGTCAATGAAAACGGTCTCTGAATAGCAACATGTTTTACTAGTTAACTTCTATGAAGAGCGCTGACCCTGCTTACAGAGGGTACCCTCTCCTCCTTCCTCGTTTCCACCAAGGCTGAGTTGCAGAGGCACCTGGGGAAGTCAGACATCCAGAGAAGAGGTTCTAGAGTTTGCTCATTGAGAAGGAGAAAAAAAGCAAGGGATCACACATGGGAGCGACAGTTTCTATAAGAAATTTTTTGTCTAAGTCTGACACTGAGAAATAGATATTGTCATATTCATGATATTTACAGGATGGGGGAGTGGTCTTTGGATCACACTACTGGACTCCAAGAACTCCTGAGTCACTCCTCGAAAAACTAGATGCTGGAAAGAAAGCAATTAGCCCTGGCAGGAGCTGAACACTCGATACACAAGCCATGTGGCCAAGTGCTCCTATTGCATCAGGCTTGCTAACCAGAAGTGGAAGCAGTAAGAGGTGCCACATACAGCAAGCAAAGTTGTTCTGAAGTCAGCCGAGTTCTGCATGGGTTTTAAATTCAGGGGTGATGTGCGCGCCTGCAACATGTTAGGAAGAAAGGAAGAAAAGAAGAAAAGAAAGCGTGGGCACTAAGATAAAATAATAAAAGACATGTCCCCTTTAATACAGTCTTTTACATGGTATCCAGCACCTACATGGTGACTCAGCTCCAGGAAAAACTGTATCATTCAGACCTTATAACTATTCTATAAAACAAACATCCACACCTATTATACAGGTAAGGTAGTCGAGGCTCGGAAAGAATAAGTGGCTTAAGTAAAATCATATGGTTCGTAAGAGGCACCAAGAGGCTGGAGTCGCGAGTTTTTATTCCCATGCACAATGTCTAAAAGTTGATTTTCTTGTTTGATTTTTGTTTTGTGGACAGGGTTTGTATATAGCCCAGGCTGGCCTCCAACTCTGGAGCATAGTGCTTTTTACTATGCCAACCTTTCCATTTAGAATCAGAATGTGATCCTGGGTAAACACTCCCATGGTTTCCATTTCAGGAGATGCTAGGGAGGGAACATGTCATTTTGAGAGGTGAGCAGTTAATCCTGAAAGCACCTCCAGGGTCAGCGATAAGACTCAACGTCACTCTGGATCACTACTGCCTCCCTCGCCGTTCTGTTGACATGAATATTATTATAGATGTGGCTAAGAGAGGCTCGTGAGACATCTCATATTCTATTGTCCATCCCCTTGGAAAGGGGAGATGCTTATGGAAACCCTCCCTTTCCGCCTGGAGTCAACATTCCTTGGGTGATTGCAGGGGACCCCCCTCCCCAGCCGCCACCATTTGGAAGTGATTACCACTGAGATGCCCTGACAGAGTGAGTGATGCTGAGGGCTTGCTCCTGAATGCTGAGAGAAGAGCTTGCAACATACTCCCCACCCCCAGCCCTTGGCACGGACTGCTATAGAGCTAGCCTGGAATCCCACTTGGATGCTGAGTTCCAAGGTTTGCTTTCCACTTTCTGATACATGGGATCAACTTTAATAACAAAAACCTGGCAAGGAAGGCACCTCTGCCTAGCAAGGACTCCCAGTGGCAAAACTGAGCAAATCCTGGGGTGGGGGCTGCAGGGCAGACTGTCAGTTCCTTTGTTTCCTCCCACTGGTGATGCAAGATGGAAGGGTATCCTGTGACCTTCCCCAGGTCTTCTGCCTCATGTCCAGTGACAGCAGACACTGTATGTGTGTGGTGACTGTTTCCCCTTGTCCTTACAAATGCCCCCCACCCTTTGATGCATTCCACCAAACTGCTTCTATGGATTGAACTTATGTTTTATGCTTTGGGTGCCTAGGGAAACCTCCACTGCCCACATTGGCTCTCTCTGCACAGTTTCTGTAAAAAAAGAATGAAAACCCACCAGGACCCTGCAGGTTTGGATGAGCAAGGAAGACCAGTGATCCAAGAAAATTACCAGCACCCAGGTCTAACATTAGATAGGCACAGCTTGACAAGCCAAATTTGAGTAGTACAGCCTCTGTCTAAAAAGAAAATCACTGCTTTGTAAGGTACCAGGAAGAAGGCATTCTCCATCCCAACTCTGTAAAGAATAAAACCAGAAATTGGAAAGGTAATTGTCCACCCACCCTAAAGAGTAGGTTCCTAAAAACTGTTTCATGAAATGTTCACAACAATCTCAAGGCACAAATCTCCTTCCCACTGGCCGATGACCCAGCATCTCCTGAACACAACACACCATTGGCATTCTAGGGGAATAAACAGCAGATACTGTTTGAACATAAGACTTGTGACTGGAGGCAGATGCTGGTTTTATTTCACAGAGTCTTGAGCTCCCGGAATTTTTGTCTTGTTACAGTAGCCTTGAAGTCGGAGATGTGTAGCACCCCACCAAAATTCATCCTAATCCTACCTGGTTTGCTTTCTGTTGCTAGGATAAACACCATGACCAAAAGCAATTTGGGAAGGAAAGGGTTTATTTGGCTTACATATTTTGAACACTGTTGTATTATCATCTCAATTTTTCATGTATAAATCAGGTATGCTTACTATGACAGATAAAAGATCATCGAGTTTTAAGTCATTCAAGTCTTCAGATAACTGGCTGGGACTACGTCCCCTCATTAAGCATCTGGGGTCTGTGACAGCGGAAGTGGAATTCTACAATTTCCCACACCAGGTTTGAAACGACCAGCATCTGTCTCTTATCTCTTAGGTCATTCCTGTTTGAAACCCAGCCTCCACATTAACAGTATACCCAAGCAACTCTTCACACACCAAAGACACATGGAAGAGAAGCCTGCCCATCCCTCAATTCCAGGAGTCAAGCAACCCTTCACATAACCAAGCACACATGGAAAGGAAGCCTACCTAGGTCTCAACTCCGGAAGTCAATAGCCCTACCTGCGATCCGAGGCAGAAGCCATCTTGGAAATAGATTCTCCCTTCCCCCATGGAGTCACTGACAAGCCACCTTGCTGAGCCTGCTCAAACTGCAGATTTATTAGCAAAATAAGTAGCTGTGGTTGTTTTACATTTCTGGGTTGGTTTTCTATGCAGCAATACCTAACAAGAATTCATACTGAGATTTGTGATGCTGCAGGAGGACAGTTGGTTAGATACAGAGAAATTACCATTTTCAACTACAATTCTAGTTCGCACAAACAGATGGGACAGGAAAGTGGGTTTCCAGAACAAGCAGCATGTTAGTCTATCTTCTTACTGCTCACTGGTAGCAGGTCAGTTATGCCTAGCTCACACCACCCACCCACCAATTCAACCTGCACAAAATTCTAAGCATGGAGCCCACTGACAAAATGGAAACGTAGAGCTGCCCTGATCTAACAAACCCGAAAAGTAAGACTTTTATATTCATATAACATGAGTAAGAATGTCAAGAGAGGACTGGGGAAGTCAACCAAGAAGCTGGACACATAGCTTCTCTTTGTGGCCGTCCTGATTCACTCTGTTGGGATGTGTAGCCCTGACTATCAGCTCATCTCCTCTGAAGCTCGCCTTAGCCCAATAGCTTCATTCAGAACACACCAGTCTCGTGAGTCACACTTAGCCAGTGAACAACCAACTTCATTGCCAATCACTCATGTGTAACCTCTCTTCTTCTTTTCGGTTTTTCTCTTCTTCTGCTTATTATTTGGAAAGGGTATGCAAAGAGTTTAAGAAAAGCAATAAAGGGTGGTTTGGAACTCCCCCCAGGACTAAAAATTTCAGGAAACTGTTGCTACCCTAGGACCTGAAGGGATAAGGGTAGGCAGTGGTCACTGGGACCCAAAAAGAGCATAGAGCATAAATTCAGACACAGGATAGCAGCTATGGCTTCTGGTACAGAGACAGAATCAAAAGGGAGGGGTCATGTGAATAAGTCCACTCTCAGTTCTTTTCCTCACTCCCCTGATGAAGTGAAGGCAGAAAACAGAGGGGCCCTGGGGCAGGGCTTGCTAGTTAGTGTCTGGCACATATATCAGGGACATGCTTTCTCTGAAATCAACTTCTTTCCATGAGTGTCTGAAGTTAATCACATAGCATGACCCTTGGCTGCCATATCTATGCTGCCCTCGGAAGTCAGGACTGAGCTGAGCAGCTGACGGTAGAGAGGAGAGACTGGAAAGGAATGTCAGCGGCAAACGTAAAGAGGATGGCAAGCCAGCTCCCAAACAAACATCTCCACAAAATGACACATCCTTGAGAAATAACTCCCACCCTAGCCATAGGAGTGGGAGATGCCTTTGCTGAGGAGCAGGGAGCACAGTCTCCACAGCGGAGAAGACTGAGATTTCTCCAGGGCAAAGCAGTGAGCCTCGCAAAGTGGGCACAGGAGAACCTCCCTGAGACCTGCTTCTAGGAACCCAACTTCCCAAAATGCTTTGTAACAACCCAATCCACTCACTTTTATGCTTCTGTCATCAGTGGAGGTGACCTCCAGGTCGGGGGTGCATCTCCCTAAGTCACCCTGTCCTAAAGGCCTGACATAAGCGGGGAACCCTGTAACAGACTCGTGCCCTTCTACCCTGCGCTCGGCCTGCCCTATTGATCTAATTTCTTTTTTGCGCCTTAGCTTCTCTTTCTCTCTGTTTTATTTCTGTGAGTTTAGTCTACTGAAAAAGGTATTTGTCAAGATCCGTACTTCTTCTCCTTTGCCTCTCATCCAGTAGATTTATTCTCTTTCCAGAGAGACTTGAGTTTCTAGACCCTCAAGTCTTCTGCGGTTCAATATCTTCTCCCTGTAAGCAGCGGTATTAACAGTCTCATTTTGGCAGGAGCCTAATATGCCTTCACACATTGAGAAAGCTACTCATTTGTTATTAGAACAACAGACTAAGGGTCCAGCCAACAGAGAAAAAAAAACAGTGGCATCCACTGTAGTGTAGAAATTCAACCACAGCTAGACCCTCCTCAGTCCATCCAGAAGCCGGGGCCATCAACACCCTAGCTGCTGGCAGCCTGGCTAATGCTCTTTCTCTGTCACCTATCTCCAAGTTTAGGTGACAATCAGATACCCAGTCCAAGAAAGGACAGCCTGGAGCCCCTTCTTTTTTTCTTTGGTCATGTTCTGATGGACATGTCTCGTCAGTTAATTCTGCTCCCAGGTCTGCTTCTTCAGTCTTTCCTTTCTATCTTGGGTTCCATCTCTCCCTAGCCACGGAGACCCACACTAGAGATATGAGACCATTCCACAATCCCCCTCACCCTCCTCTGGGCTGGCCCCACCCACTTTCCCCAAATTCCCCTCTCCCAGCATTTCTGCTAACCAGGGATGCTGTAGACAACGGGTTTCCTTTCATCTCCGCCCACTCCAACCTTGGTGGAAAGCCCTGGGGACAGCAGCGCAGGAACTTCAGAAATCCCAAGCGCAGCTTTGTACTTTGAATACTTACTGGCTTTGAAGTACGTGCTAACAGCAGTAATTGGCATTATGGAAGGTTAGAAAAAAAATTGCTCGTAGGTAAAGAGCCAACAATGTGAAAATTATCCAAGTCGTGTTGTATTTGGCCCTTAATCCAGTATTTGAAAAGTAAATCCTTGTCACCATGACTCCTTGTTGGTCTGCAACTCAGCACGGGGTTCCACAATCCTACATTTCACAATCTTGAGGACTTGCCCCCTGTAGCCAGCAAGAGATGCCTCAGGACTATTATGGTGATACCAGAAGGGCCTGAAGAGGCCTACCCACTCCTGACACGGGCGATCAATAACATCCCTCTGCCCTCGTCTAGAAGTTTGATACCAGCAGCTGGGAGTCGACCCTCAGCAGGGTGTCGCCCACAGAAATGATGGGCAACATGCCTCTCAGCAGCATGGGTTTTAAATCAAGGTTCTAATAGGCTTTGCTAGACTAAGATTCTAGATACTGACAAGAGAGACAGGGGTCCTGGAGGCCTCTTGTAGAGTGCCAAAGTCAAGGTCAGAGCTTTGTGAAGTCATTCTCCTTCCCCACACTCTGTGTGACATGGGGAGCAGAGGGGATATTCCATTACTGGCAGGAAAGCTTTCCTCTTAAAGTGAGCGGCATAAGAGGTGGTGCTCTGTATATGTGCATGCAAGTAGAAGGAAAAGCCCATAGCACTGAAAGAGACAGGTGGGCCCTGAGCTATGGAGGGGCGGCATACTCTGTCCCCTTCCCAGCCCTGAGAACTAAAGCTATGAGGTGACAAAGGAACAACAGAGAGGCTGGGAGCCCAGAATGACTAAGTCCACAGGGTACAGGGACAGAGCACAGCATCCAATTTCATGAGGAGCCATCATCATCCCACTTAGAGATGAGCAGACCTGGGGTCCTGACATCCCTGGTCCCTGTGTTAGTGGCCTCACAGTGTGTGCATCTATGGCTGAAGGACCTTTGTGTTCTTCCAGCTGCTTCATTAGTAAAAATCACTGGAGAGAGGCACTGGGCAGGAGGGAAAAGCAAGGACGTTCACTTGCTGACTGGGGCTGTGGTTTGCCTTCCAGAATGTACTGCTAAGGGGTGAAAAAAACTGGACCAAGTGGCCTGAATAAGATTACTTACAGCTTAAGAAGGCAGTAAACAGTTCCTTCTCGTGTTTTTAAATGCTACCTTAAGCCGGGCGGTGGTGGTGCATGCCTTTAATCCCAGCACTCGGGAGGCAGAGGTAGGCGGATCTCTGTGAGTTCGAGACCAGCCTGGTCTACAAGAGCTAGTTTCCAGGACAGGCTCCAAAACCACAGAGAAACCCTGTCTCGAAAAACCAAAAAAAAAAAAAAAAAAAAACCAAAAAAAAAAAAAAAACAATAAATGTTACCTTAAATATAGGACCTGGTGTATGCACCGTGCATGTTTGAGCCCTTGACTGTGTGGGTTGCCCTGTTCATCATGAAGGCTGCTCTGAGCTTGTGGGACCCCGTCAGAAATGAAAGCTCACAGGCTTCAAATTCTATGTTTTGTGTTATATATACACACACACATACACACATATGCATATGTAAGTTCATGTATGTGCAGGCACTTGTATGTACGGATGTGCATGCATAAGCACGTATGTCCATATGGAAGCAAGATGACAACTTTGAGTGTTGTTCCTCAGGAGCCTTTCACATTGTTTTTTGAGACAGGAGCTCTCACTGGTCTAGAATTCACCAAGTAGGCTAGGCTAGCCGGCTAGTGGAGACAAGGATTCACATGCCTCTGCCTCTGAAACACTTAAATCACAAGGCTACGTCACCATGCCCAGCTTTTTTCTTTTTCTGTTTCTTGTTGTTGTTTTGTTTTACAGTGAGTTCTGAGATTGATCTCAGATACTTAAGTTTGCAAGGTAAGTACTTAATCAACCAGTCATCTCCCAGGCCCAATTTGAGGTTGTTTTCCCCTTCGTATGTACGGGTGGTGTGCATACATGTGTGTATATATGTTCATTTAGGGAAAGGAACACGTATAGGGAGGGGTGAAGGTGCCTATGGAGACCCAAGGTTGACTGTGATGGTCTCCTCGATGGCTCTCCACCTTATTATTTAAGATGGGGTCTCTCAAATGAGCTTACAGCCAATTGGCTACTCAGTTAGTTCTGAGAGTCCAGTCTCCACCTTCCAGGTACTGGATATGAGGTGTGGGCCACATCCACGCAGCATTTATTAGGGTCCTGCATATCTGAATTGCAGTCCTTGCATGGGAATCATGGGAGGGAGGGCCACTTTGGCCACTGACATTTTCCCACTGGTGTGAAAGGTCCTTCTGGCTATGTGCTGCTTTCATTGGTTAATGAATAAAGAAACTACCTTGGCCTGTTCATAGAGCAGAACTTAGGTAGGCGGGGAAAACTAAATGGCATGCTGGGAGAAAGAGAAGGCAGAGTCAGGGAGACACCATGGATCCACAGCCAGAGGCAGACATGCTGAATCTTTGCCGGTAAGCCACTGCCACATGGTGATATACAGATTAATAGAAATGGGTTAAATTAATATGTAAGAGTTAACCAATAAGAAGTTAGAGCTAGCCGGGCGGTGGTGGCGCATGCCTTTAATCCCAGCACTCGGGAGGCAGAGGCAGGCGGATCTCTGTGAGTTCGAGGCCAGCCTGGTCTACAAAGGGTGTTCCAGGACAGGCTCCAGAGCTACAGAGAAACCCTGTCTCGAAAAACCAAAAAAAAAAAAAAAAAAAGTTAGAGCTAACGGGCCAAGCAGTGATTTAAATAATACAGTGTCTGTGTGATTATTTCAGGGCTGGGTGGCCAGGACAAACAAGCCACTCCCGAAACACCCCAGTGTCCAATTCTGTTGGGTTTTCTTCTTAATTAAAGAACAATACCATGGTCCACAAAAATAATTAATACCTCCCCTACTTCAACTGTGGCCATTGATAGGCAACAATACCTGCATTTTTTAATTATTTATTTATTTATTATGTATACAATATTCTGTCTGTGTGTCTGTCTGCAGGCCAGAAGAGGGCATTCAGATGGTTGTAAGCCACCATGTGGTTGCTGGGAATTGAACTCAGGACCTTTGGAAGAGCAGGGAATGCTCTTAACCACTGAGCCATCTCTCCAGCCCCCACCCTGCATATTTTTATATGATAAAGTGGCACAGGGAGCAGCAGCATGGACAGCTCTCACTCTGAATGAGCCCTTCCTTACATAAGTTGGGGTCTTCAACTTCAGAATAAGATAAAATTAGAATCTACTTATTAATACAAAATACTAAGAATGATGAGCAGGTCTGCTCATCAGAGCACTTCAGATCTATGAGCTGGATGGAGCTTTGACCTTGTGAGAAAAAGCTAAAGCCACTCTGGGTCCCACTGGGTACCACTGTAACACAGCCCAAAATATGAAGCATGATAATATAAGAGGATAAAATCCTTCTGAGCAGGGCTGTGGGCCCAGAAGATTTCTGCAAACTATTATCTAATTTGATTCCTCGCGTTGCATTGCAGGGGGATTTAAAACACATCACCTCCAGATGAAATGGGTTCTGGTAAATTTCTTAGAGCGCTCTCGGATCTCACGTCATCCTCTGGGTTTGGGGTCAAGGCTGCATTAATGACCCCACCATTTATCCACTGGGTAATTCACTCTCTGGCAACCTATTTTATTTATGCTGCATAAATTCAGGAAGCAATTAATAGTTGCCACAAAGGCAACGTGATTCAGGGTGTTTTTCTCAATAAAACTTTGAAGCAAGGCACTTCTCTTTCCCCAAGGCAGAGAAGGAAGCAGGATGCTTGGGAGAGCATTAAATCACTCTGTTATGTGTCCTGTCTTCCTCCTGCTGGCTGGAGAGAAGCAGGGGTAGCTTCCTGCCTTGTTCTCTTAGCACCAAATGGAAGCTCATTTTTAAAGGAGTCATCTGTTACTGGCAGCCGTCCGTGCTACCCTTTTTATTTTTTCTTTCTTTCTTTTTAGGTTTTTTGAGACAGAGTTTCTCTGGGTAGCCCTCACTGTCCTGGAACTCACTCTGTAGACCAGGCTGGCCTCAAACTCACAGAGATCCGCCTGCCTCTGCCTCTGGAGTGCCAGGATAAAAGACGTTCGCCACCACTACCCGGCTTTTGTGCTACCCTTTTGACATCCTGTTCGCTGTTCAGGAAAAAAAAGGTAATTTAATAATATCACCATAAAAATCAAGAGCAAAGAGTAATTTATTTATTAACCAAAACCAAATTATCAAACTGAAGGAAAAAAGGAGAATTATTTGGGCCTTTTTATACTGAAGAACCCACCATCGGTGGGCAAGAGGTTTTCCAATGGGCAAAAGTGGCCACGTCTGTGCCAGCACAGGTCAGAGAGAAGCCAGGGCAATCAGGGGACTCTGGGTTTGAAGCATCATAGAAGACCGCCATCCTGCTCCTCCTGGCTTTTCAAGACATTTGAGTCCAGCTGTGCGATTTCACCCTCTGCCTTTGGGTCCTACCCTGACCTTCCTACCTGAACTGATGATGAAGCCGTGGGGAGAAACGTTTAGCAGTCAGGGTTGAAAAGAAGAATTTTAGAAAAAAGGATGTGGGACTGGTGGCATCAGAGGGCCTTCTGAGCACCTCTGTATGGAATGTCTCCAGACTTCATGGGAAACACACCTCCTTTCTGGTTAGACCTGCAGGAATTAGGTTTTCTGTTATTTGGAGCTAAAAGCATTTCACCTGAGATTTTTATCTCTGTACCCTCTCTTCTTCCCACCCCTCTTTCCTTCTCATCCTTGTCTATTCCTGCCCTTCCCTTCTTCATATGTATGTGTATATGTGTATATTTGTGTATACACACACAAACACACACATATACATTTATGTGTATATGTGTGTGTGTGTATATGTGTGTGTGTGTATGTATGTATGTATCTACTAAAACCAGAGCAGGAAATACAGGCCTGCCATGTGATAAAGAATATTGTCAATTTTGGCTGCAATGGTCACTCAGATGGTAAAGTATTTGCTGTGTAAGCATGAGGACCTGAGTTCGGATCCCTAGGACCCACGTAAAAGCCAGTTATGATAATGCAAATCTGTAACAGAAGTCACTGCTGCGAAGGCAGACATAGGAGGAGTACAGGGCCAGCCAATATGGTCAGATAGTTCATAAGTGAGCTCTGGGTTCAGTGAGACCCCCAGGGGAGGGGGAAGAGACAGAGACAGACAGAGAGACAGAAACAGAGAGAGAACCATAAAGCAAGACAACTTGACATTGACCTCTGGCTTGTACATGTACATACACATGCAAATACTACCAAGAAAAATAAATAAATAATTCAAAGGAATGTTAACCTTGATCCTCATTCAAAATTCAAAAGCCATCTATTTTTCCCCAAACCTAGAATGATCTCCAAGTTCTACTATTTAGAGATTTCAGAAATCCCATCTTCACAATATGTATAAAACACACACAGTCATGGGAAAGAATGAGATACAGCAGTGAATATCTGAAAGTGAATAAAACTGGAAAGTGAAAGGCATTTAAAATTAATAGATACATAAAAGTAGAATGATGCAGACAATACATAGAAATTAATAATAAACTTTATCTTGATAAAGAGGGGATTTTAATTATAGGAGCAAAGGTATGTGAGGATACCCTTAAAAGTTACATGTGGGACCATCGTTATGAAAACCTCACATGGAGATATAAAACATATTTAAATAAATGGAGAAACATGTTCTTGGAGAGATTAGCTTACTAAGGCATTCCTCTCTCAAAGCTTAAGATAATTCCAGTCAAAATTCCAATCATATTACTTCTCTAACTTGACGAAATGAATTTAAAAACACAATACGAATGAATTGAGAAGAAAAAAACCTATGGTGATGAATCCTTACTCTGCCCAGGTAAGTAAAATATAAATTATAAAGAAGCAAAAGTTAAAATAGTGTGGATCTGTCAACACAGACACATCAATGGCACAAACTAAGTAGCCCTGAAATTCCCCTGAGGATAAGAGAGTTCAACATATGATAAGAAAAGCAATAGAGATAGGATACGTGGCAAAAAGATGTCAAGAAATGACATTTTGAGGGATAGCAAGGCAACTCCCTTACCTGAATATAGGCAGTCATGATTCTAAATGCATGGAACAATCGAATGGAAAAAGCAAAGTCTCAGAAATAAGACTAAAGTACAGAAGATTGGGGGCTTGAGAGATGGCTCTGTGGTCAAGGTGCTTGCCACACAAACAAAAAGCTGGGCTGAGTGTGGATTGCCAGAAAAGGCCAGGCACTGTGGAATGTGCCCGTAACCTCAGCATTGGAGGTGCGGAGACAGGAAGATCATGGAGGCTCACAGGACAGCCAGTCCAGCCCAAACAGGAAGCTTCAGCATCGGGCAGAGACCGTGTCTCAAAAACATAAGGTGGAGAAACAGTTGAGGAACGAAATCCTGATGGCAGGTTCTGGCCTACACATACCTGCACAGATGAAGATACCAGCCTACACACACATACACAACACATGCATGTGTATGCATGTACAACTACAGGAAGCCAAGGCTCTATCACACGGGGAACCATATCTGCCATGTCCATCTATCTCTCACTATTATCTCCAGCGCTTGGCACAAACAAGGGATTCGGAATTTATTTCTGATTTTTTATTAGCTTTAGGTTAGCATGCAGCATAAAGAGTTTCCTTATGGCATTTTCACATGTATATGCCATTACACTGTGTCCTCACAAATTGATCTCCTACACTGTCCTCTATGATATATGTTTCTTTACTAAAAATTGATACATAATTTATGGAAGAAAAGAAAGGGACATCTAATTATAAAATAAGATGTATACCTATGATTTAAAAAACCACAAAGTAAATAGAAATTCAGATTTAAATCATCCAATATATACAATGAAGAATTTGTTCACATACACAAACAGGGAAGAATAAACACTGATCCTAAAAGAAAGAAATGGTGTACACATTACCAACATGCATTTAAAAACTACTCAAATTATTCAAACTCAAAAATATGTAAGATAGACATGGAATTTGACACTATTGAACCAGCAAGGTTTATAAGTAAAAGTTGTAGATCGAAAAGTGAAACTATCACACAGACCTATCACAGCGGCCACTATTAGCAGTGATGATGCCAGAGGCTACTGAGGCTAGTCACCGCTGGAGGGAATGCTAGACAGCACAGCCTCTCCTCTCAGGAAGACAAATGCTTAGAAAGCTGAACAAGTCTTCCACAGGACCCAGCAGTCGTGGCCCTTAGTGCCCACCCACAGGAACCAAGACCTGTGTCCGCACAAAAGACTACAATTCCACAGCAATTTATTCACAACTGGCAAAACTTGGAAGCAATCAAAGTGTCCTCTGGGAATGGATAAAGTTGCGGGGGCCGGGGGAGGCTGTTCTTTTTGGTTTGGGTTAGTTTGTTGGTTTGGGTTTTTTGGTTTTACTTGTTTGTTTGTCTTTGCAATGAGAACAAGCGAGCGGTCAAGCCATGAAAGGCATGAAAGAAGCCTCATATTACTAGCTGAAGAAGTCAGTCTGAAAAAGCCACATACCTTGATCCCACATGCCCAATGTTCTAGAAAAGGCAAGGCTGATGTTGGATTCCCCTCTGAATGCTGCAAATATGTTTTATTTTCATTGGTTAATGAAGAAGTTTCCTTGGTCTATGGCAGGGCAAAATAGGAGGCAGGAAATCCAAGCAGAGATAGAGGAGGAAAGAAGACAGAGTCAGGCAGACATCATGTAGCTGCCCAGGAAGTAAGAGGTAACAAACCATGAGCCTCGTGGTAAAATATAAAATAATAGAAATGGGTTAATTTGAGGTACAAGAGTTAGTTAATGAGAAGCCTGAGCTAACAGTGTTGTAATTAGTATAGCTTCTGTGTGGCTATTCAGGTCTGGGTGACCGGGAACAAAAGAGCAGTCTCCGTTTTACCCACGTCTTTGAGGATAGCTGAATGGTTCCCTTCTACTCTACCCTTCCCATACTCCTGCCCCTCTGCATAGTTTTCTTCATTCCCAAGAATGATAAGGTGAGGAAGAGACACAGAGGCACAACCCTATAGGACAGTGAAGCAGTCTGGCATGATGCCTTGGCTTGATTGGGTACATGTCACCACACCAGTGCATAGACTATAGACCACCAAGAGACACCTTACTATAAGCTACAGTCCTAGAGACAATGACGTGTTGAGGTGGGTTCATCAGCTACAACATGGGTGGCACTCTGGAGGGAAATGGTGGTAACGGGAGAAGCCTGCTAGATGTGGGAACAAGAGAAATCTCTGCACAATCAGCTCACTATGATTGTGAGCCTGAAAGTACTCTAAACAGTTATGGTTAGTGGAGGAGAGATAGAAAGAGCCTCCAGCCTTCCTGTGCTGCTCATGAGAGTATAGCTCAAAGAAACGTCCAGAAAAGAAACTTAGACACAGATCTTCTTAAAACATGAATGTGTATGGCATCTAATGATGAAGAGACTCCAAACTATAACAAAATATTTAAGTATATAAAATATTACTCAACCATGAAAAATAGCACAGACATTTAGAAGAGAGTTTGACAGTTTATTATAAAACTAAGCATGGGGCTGGAGAGATGGCTCAGAGGTTAAGAGCACTGATTGTTCTTCCAGAAGTCCTGAGTTCAATTCCCAGCAACCACATGGTGGCTCACAACCATCTGTAATGAAATCTGGTGCCCTCTTCTGGCCTGCAGACATACATGCAGACAGAACACTGTAAACAAAATAAATAAATAAATAAATAAATAAATAAATAAATAAATCTTAAAAAAACACTAAATATATTCTTTTCATACAATCCAGAATATGATACAAGAATAATATGATTATATTCTTTGGTATTTATCTAAAGAATTGAAAACTTGTCCACACAAAACATGATCTTTGTAGGCCACTTTGAAGGCCACCTAAGTGTTACTTAAAAGTGTAAGTGGTTAAATTGTGCTATGACTAAATTTTATAACCATTCAAGTCAAACTTTCAAAGACCGACAACATGATCACAACATAATGTTATATGAAAACACATGTTTGTGAGACTGTATATACAACACAAATAAACATACAAAAAGCAGACAAGTTAAAACATGCAAAAATGTACCAGGTGGTGGTGGTGAATGCCTTTAATCCCAGCACTCAGGAGACAGAGGCAAGAGGATCTCTGTGAGTTCAAGGCCAACCTGGTCTATAGTGTGAGTTCCAGGGCTACAGAGAAAAACCCTGTCTTTAAAAACAAACAAACAAACAGTAAATCCCTAAGAATGAGTGGAGAAAAAGACTATAAATATACCAAGATACTGGAAGGTAATCTGTGAATAACAGTGGCGGAGATAGCATTCACGTTCTTTGTGTCTTTATCATCTTTCAAGTCTGCCCCAGTAAACACTGTAGCATTAACCACGTGGACCTTCTTGAATGCTAAGGTCTTAAGCACAGACTACTGATATTTTTAGCTAAGACACTGAGTACACATTCAATATAGGTACTGCAACCCATTTATTTGCTCTGAAAATCAAGAGCCAGAAGAAGGACAGACTGCGTGTATAGGAAGCCTTTTAAGCTAAGTAAAGATTGCTAATGAATTAGGGGTGCCTTTTAGATGGTGACAATCACGTCCTAAAATGAAAATCAAGGTGATAGTCACACAGCTCTGAATATGTTAAAATCTACTGAGCTGTCTGTACAATTCAATAAAAGAGTGACTCTCCGGGCATGTGAATTATATATTAATAAAACTTTTTAAAATAAGCCATATGATTCAATTTCTCTCTCTGTGCAGTGGTGTATTTCCTCTCAAATTTTCTATTTCATGACGAAGCTAACTTCCAGAAAAAAACTTTCTAATACTACTATTGGTTTAATCACCGAGTGCACACTGTGTCTTACTGCCCTTCACACATGACTGCCGCAAATAAAGACCTGAAAATAAGGAAACTCCAGAAAACATGAGTCAGTGTGAATATTGATTATTGGATATTAAAGGAAAAAGACAGAATGCAGAATAGACACAAGGAAGGGAGGAAAAATAAAAAGAAAAGGAAGGGAGGGAGGAAGGAAGAGAAGAAGGAAGGAAGAAATAAATGACATACACAGATATACAATCAAGAAGATAAAAATTAATCTACAGAATGAGATAAATATTTTATAAGTCATAGAATTGTAAGGGCTTAGTATCCAGAAATATAAATACCTCTTACAATTCAAACACAAAAATAAGAAGTATAAGCCCTACTCAATTAAAAGTTAAGCAATAAGTTAAACAGACAACTCTTCAAGGATGACATACAAATGGCTAATGAGTGAATGGAAGGATGCTCAACATCATTAGTCATTAGAGAGATGCTAATTAAAACCACAAACGGACCACTTCGTACATACTAGGATGGCAATAATCCAAGGTAGGAGAACGTGTTGGTGAAGACATGGAGAAAGCCTTGTACACTGTTGATAAAAGGACAAAAGCAGTGCAGATGCTATAGAAAACACTATGATCATCCCAGAAAGCTAAACACTGAATCCTCAAACCACCAAACAAACCCACTCTCCTCAACAGAATACAAGCCAACACCACTATGCCCAATAGGGCTGAAAATAAAAGGTGTTCAAACAACACCTGTAAGCAGCTGTTTATAACAGCATTGCACATAACAGTAAAATAATGGAAATAATCCAATTGTTCATCAAGGGAAGGGTGATAAAATGTGGCACAAAGAGAGGTGGCTATTATTCAATTATAAATCCATACGGCCATATCACTACAAATATGGAAGAGCCTTCAGGACACCATGCTAAGTGAAAGAAGCCACACTTGAAGATTCAATTGACATAAACTATCTAGAACAGACGAATCTACAGAAACAAGAGCAGAGAGGGTTTGTCTGAGACTAAGATGGGAGGAGAGATCAGATTAATGAGTACAACACTGTCTTCAAGGATGATTTTAGGCTCTGGATTAGATCACAGTGATGGTTACATAAAATTATGAGCATATTCAATACCACAGAGTTTTGCATTTTAAAATAGCTAAAACGGTAAAAATCTATTGTGCTATGTATCTCTGGGTGGTATGCAGAGCAGGCTGGCTTTGACATTGCAGAAATTCTTCTGCCTCTGCCTTCTGAGGAAGATTATAGGTATATACCACCATGCCCAGCTTCACGTTCATATGCCTTTTACCTCAATACTCAAAGCAAACAGACCCCACCGTGGTTCTTCATTCAGGCTTTGAATGATCTTGTTCCCACCCTCATCTTCTCTGATTTTCAATTCATGTTTTTATGTTCCAAGCCAGTGTGCCCTTGTCCCTCCTGTTGTGTTCAAACCCAATCTGTTAATCCCAAAGTCCATTTTTTTCCAAATGTTCTTTGTATAGAACACCTCCTTAGCCCTCTGTCTTGGAATATACTGGGATCGAACAGAGCCAGGTTCTGTTGCCAGGCTAAGTCACCATTGACTAGTTGTCGTCTTCTCCAAACGAAATGGGGCAATCAATTTTAATTAATAAATGCATATATTAAATTTCTAGTTCTTACTAGAGTAATAATACTGGCAAGTCTACATCATAGAGTAGTTCTGGTAATAAAACATAAGACTTGTATGTCTGGGGCTGTAGTTCAGTGGTATGGCACTTGGTTAGTATGCATGAGGCTCCAGGTTCAATCCCAAAGCACCAAACATACATAAAATCATGGTATCATCTACACAGTGTTCCCAAGCTTCCAGAATGTTTACACAGTAGACCCAGTATGTGCCGTGTGCCTCTCACCTGTACAAAAATAACCTACTATTTGCTAATTCTCTTATTTCATTTAAAAAAAAAAAACTTTAAATGAGAAACTATAAATACAAGTGTAACAGCAATTGGTTTGCCTTCTAACTTTTTCAGGCATGATTTTTTAAAAAAAAAAAAAAACGCAAGTGCAATTACAATATTAAGTGGACACCTGGATGATGTTAGTGACCGCCATGCTGTCATTAAGCACACAGGAGACAACAGGTTCTACCCACTGCTTCCTAGTGACCTGAATACAGCCATCCTCTCTGGAAATCTCCCATGCTCTGCTTTCCAGTCCACTGGAGACTCCTTGTGTCCTGTGCAGTCAGCCCTGGTAGGTTTAATTCCCACCATGCCACTTCTGTTCATGTTGGTGATACTGTCCTCAAGGCTTGTGCATCTGTACTTCCAGTTCCTGTGTGAGAGCTTGTCTTGTTCTCTCTCTCTCTTTCTCTCGCTCTCTCGCTCTCTCTTTCTCTCTCTAACTCTCGCTCTCCCTCTTGCTCTCTCTCTCATCCAACTACAGTGCAAAAACATTTCCTGAATGGATGAAAGTCTGGTGCAGGAAAAGTGCCTGTCATGTACCTATAGTCATCTTTTTCTTTCTTAGTCCTAATGATAGAGAAAAATTCACCCACGTTATTTCCTAACTTTTTGTGACCACAATCGCTTAGCAACCACCAATAAAAGGGAGAGATAGCTAGTGGCATGAGAAAATGAAGCCAGTGGCTGGTACACTGAATATATTTTGGTAGATTTTTCAAAATGTGTATTGAATAAGGGGGATGATTACTAAGCAGGCCCTACACGAGTACCTACACGGACTGCCTGCAGAAGTGGATGAGCAGACACTGGCCAGCATGAGAAGACTAATGCCCACCAGGAGCTGAACATGGAAACTTTATGGAGCCCTAGGCCACACACCTGGACCCAAGGCTCTGGTCAAGGCCTCATCCCACAAGCCCAAGAGCAGCCCACTACCCTTAGGAGAGGCCCAACCCTCAACTCCATTCCTAATTGGAAGTAAATCCCTATAAGACCAGAGAGTCTGCACGTCCACAGTGCATTTTGTCCGTGAGTCTCAAAGCACTGACAAAAGATGCTGCCAGAGAAATTACTGATTGAATACATCCAGACACGGAGCAATCCCTGTGTCAATGTTGACACAGTGGCTCTATATCGTCAGGCTCCAGGAGAGCAGGCAAAGAGCAAAACCACCAGAAATGTAGAGGAGAAAAGGGTGCTATGGTTGCAGAAGAAAGAGTAGAGCCTCAGCATCAGAAAGGAACTGTAAATACCAACAGTTGCTTTTAACTCTAAGGGCCACAGCTCTGTGGAGTCTACAAACCATGGACCAGATCGCATCATTCCTTACCAGCCTCTTGCCAACCCCGTAAGGACATAATGTGCCACTTGTTCACAAAGAAACTGAATTTCAAAGGACATCTCAATTCTTGCTTCTCTGATGCCAGCTCCATACTAAACTATAGAAGACAGCAAGCAAATGTGGACTAGAAAGGGGGTTGTTGATACCTTCTGTTGTGTATCACAACAAAAGACTCACCCCAAGATGAAAGGTGATGTCACAGGGTCATCCCAGGAGCCCCACTGCCCACTGCCTAGCTGCAGGAGACCATCACATGTCCATCTCTAATACCCTCTAAGGCCACTGGATAGCACAACTCACTAAGTTCTTAAGCCAACTACGATGTCAGTTTCAAAAATAATACATGCCCTAAGACCCTATTCTTGACCATAATTCTCTAATTTAAAAAAAAAAAAAAACTATCTGACCTCCAGTATAATCAGGGATTCTCCCTCCTTTAACCAATCTTGGATTACATGATAGTTAGGGAGAGGAACTAAAATTTGCAACTAAAGTTATTCTATATTTTTATCCATCCCCTTTTTGTATTTTGTAGCAACTGATAACTGGACACGGGTAGGCACGCATGCCTATCTCTTCTGCACTGTTCACATCAGATCTCTATTTAGGATGTGCATACATTCCTTCCAACACAAGCCAGTGCCCCCCAAATGAGGATTGTCTGTGACAGCCCAGTGTTCTTTGGATGGGAGAGAATGGAGCATCCTTTTCTCCCAGTTAATTACCATCTCTTGCCTGTGCATTTGATTTCAATAAAGTCTCTCTAATTACTTCAAATATCACTGCGCCTCCCTCCTCCCCTTTCTCCTGTGCCCCTCTTTCTCTTGGAGAGCCTGAGACTGATGAACTCAAACACACCGGCAAGCCTCAGGCATCTGCTGTGACGAGCAAAGACTTCTCAGAGTTAATAAGCCGGGAGAGTTAATAAACCAGACTCCCCAAAGTTAATAAACCCGGAAAACACGATTATTGCTATTTTTACTATTATTAAAAGGTTGTCATTATCATTGTTGTTGTTATTCTCGGCCTTATCTGCAGCTATCCCAAGCCCCTCCCCCACGACTGCCTGCCTCCCCCTCCTCTCCCACCCTTACCAGTGGCAGTAATAATACGTGAGCTATCCCAGAGGGACTCCCCAGCACTGCCCTGTTGTAGGAAGCAATATTGGAGCTCATGCAGCCCCTGGTCCCTTCAGGCTCAGCGTTGCCCTTTTATATTACATACTGTTCAGTCAAATCCATCACTGGCCTCCTAGCTCTTTCCAATCGGCTGGAGGAGGCTGGGTGGAAATGATGATTAAAGCAGCCAAGGGGAAGGGGGGGCAGGTGGATGAGATGGGAGGAGAGATATTTGGGGTTTGGACATGCCCGAGCTGTCAGAGAGTCTGATTTCCATACGATAGCATCTGAGGCTCAGTATTTCTCTGCACCTCTAGGCAAGGTGTGGTTCTCTCAGGGGCAGCTGGGATATCTGCAAATCAGGATCATAAAAAACATAACTGTTTTCCTGGTGCCCAGCGAGCATGCTCCTCTCCCATACTTTTTCTCTCCCTTGGAAAGAGCCACTCCATCTCCGTGGACATGGGGGCTTTTAGAATTGGCCAATGTTAGGAAATGTGGGAGAGAGAATCAGATGGCAGCAGGCCTTTATTTTTCATTAAGGCCAAACTCTTACTTTATGCAAACTAAAGATCAATGAGGTGAAGGATATAAACTAACTAGGTTAAAGGAGCCCCTGAGCTGGAGCCCTGGCTATTAATCCCCAGAGATTCTTCATGCCAGTGGCCACATCCTTTCTTCCCTAGTTTTCACCATGTCCTCCTCATCCTGTCAGCACCTCTGGGGGCAAATCTATAAGACCACACTCACCTGTCTCCCTCAGGCCTGTTCAGTGTCTATGCAGCTACTGTCTTAAGGATGTTACTATGCCTACAAATTCTGAAATGGAAAAAGATGGATCTTTCACAGGGGGCACCTGGCAATGTCAGAGACTGCTAAAGCAGTCATACTAGAGATAATGTTCAACATTAAACACTTTTTAGAGCAGCACCAACACCAGTTATGCACCCCAGTGAGGCAACGACCTCAAGACACAGGATCTCTATGATACCCAAACTGGCTCACCAACTACGTCACCAAATTCCCCCAAATGATTGCTGAGAACCTTGGTTCAGAGACCAGTACAGAGGTGAACTGAGTAGGTTTGGGCATCAAAATGTCACTCTCCTAGAGATGGAAGCTGAAACTCAGGGCATGGAGGAGTTCCTTGGTTGGCAGAAAATGAATAAAAGAGGTTAAAAAGAACTGTGGAAGGTGACTACAGAGGGGGCAAAAGGAAAGGAAACACAGCAGAAGAAATCTCAATCTAACCAACTAGGGGGACTTCTCTGCACATAGTCTAGAGTCAATCATGGACCCATGCTGTGTACTCAAGAGTATATACAGCAGCCAAATTAATCCCAGGGTCAGATAGATAGATAGATAGATAGATAGATAGATAGATAGATAGATAGATAGATAGATAGATAGATAGATAGTAGATAGATAGATGATAGATAGATAGATAGATAGATAGATAGATAGATAGATAGATAGATAGATAGATAGATAGACAGATGGAAGGAGGGAAGGAGGGAAGGAGGGACAGAGAGCACCACTGTGTCTTTATGTCAGTCCCTTGATGAATCACCAGGAACCCGTGGATAAGATGCTGCATAGTCCTGGAGCTAAGCCCCACATTTCAAATCCTAATCCAGAACTTGCCTTAAAAAGACCAGTCACAAAGGCTGTCATTACTCTGCCACCTTGAAAGCTCCATGCTCAAGAATCAGTTCCACACTGCCCAGTGCTGGACTACAGGTGCCACACAGGGTCAGGACATAGCACCCAGCTGGGAAGAGAGTGCCTCCCCACATGCTCATGACAAGTCCTCTTCAACAAGGTAGCTATCTATGGTTTAAAGGTGGCTCCAGAAGGAGCCAAATGTAATTTAAAGTTGTGAATGTAGCATGATCTCTTATTGAGGCTTTCCTGGAGAAATATCAGAGGCGAGAAGAGGTCAAAACTGCCACAGCCATCACTTCTTAGAGAGTACATCTTGGAAACTCTGAAACTGCATGGTTTTATTCTGCACCTAGGGATGAGCCTGAGGGAGGAGGACTAGAGTGAAAGGAGATAGAAGGAAAAAACCCTGACACAATGACAACGCAGTGACAGAGGTGTGACTGTCTCTCAAAGAGTCACAGAGCACAACAGGAGTAAAGAAAGCATGAGGCAGATCTCAACTTTCCAGTCGTCTGCTGTTTCTTCTTGAAGAGCACCAGGAGATGCACAGCATATCCCTTCACTGTTCGGGGTCTCTGGTCTCCGGATTTTCTTCTACGTGCAAAGACCTGGCTTCCAGAGCCAATGGTATTCATAAGTCAGTCACTAGGAAAAGGGAAAGCAATTTGTCCCCATGGAGTAAGTATATCCAAATACAAAATGATGCTGAAGATTGTGCATCGTGGCCCACCCCACCTGACAGTGAGAGAGCCCCAAACTGAGAGCTACTGAAGTCTCACAGAAGAGCTGTGCAAAACGTTGAGATGCTTGACTTGGTCTCTAATTGGTTTGGATGTGTTTTTTCTAAGAGTCTGTGTATTAGAAGCTTAACTCTCCAGATAGTAATGAAAAGGCAATTTAGAGGTGAGGCTTCATGGAAGGTAACTATGGCATCAGGGTGCTGCTCTCAGGAAGGCTTAGGTGTAGTTCTCCTGGAACCTGAGCTAGTTCTCAAAAGAGTGGATTATGATTTTTTTAAAAAAACCAATCCCTCTGACCCCATATTCTTCTGGCTTCCTGTTTGATCATGGGATCTCTCACTCCAATGCCCAGTTCCTGACATCTTGATACTATCTGTCATGAGACCATCATCAGAGTACAGCAGATCCATGGCGTCCTTGATCTTGAATCTCCAGAACCATCAGCTTCTTTGTCATAAGAACAGTAAATGGAATACTACCATCTGTAAGCAAGTCAGGGCCTCCGTACCCAGATCACGTCAGCAACCCCAAATGGGGTTCCATAAGGTACTAGCATGGGAAGGCAATTTCATGCATGGAACCAAAGACTGACACTGGCCACTGTCCTTCAAAAATAAAAGAAAACAGAAGAATGTGGTTGAAGTAGAAGTGCCCCCCACACACACAAAAAAAAAAAAAAACATTCAAAATTTTAAAAACCCCTTAAAAATGCAAGGAGAAGAAATGGCAAAGGAAGTCACAAACAACAGCAATTAATGGCTGGTTTTAATAAAAACCTGTCACACAGCTCTCCCAAGCATTTTTCAAAAAATCAAAAATCATGGAAATAAAAACTACCTTATTAACTACATCACATTAATTTTTGATGTTATTCATGTGGCAATGATATTTCTATGGGCTGTCTGTGTGGTTCCCCTGGGAAGCGAGTTCCATATAAATAAAATGAGAAGACTAAAGTCACAGTAAACCTCAACAAGAATGAGTAGGGGTGGTTCTTCTACACCAGAAACAAGTATCTATAACAATGCCTGACATATACCAAATGATCAATGGATTTTAGCTAAATAAAAAATAAATGAGGTTATCTTCAGTGTGGTCAAAACCAAGGGTTAAGTCCATAATTCTAAATCTTACTTTAAATATCCAAGTATCTTTAATTAAGTGCTGGTTTCAGAACAAAGAGAAGGACAAGGACTGAAGATAGTTTCTCATTTTAGAGGGGGATATTAAAACACATATGCACTAACCTGAACTCCAACCTCAGAATAGTCAAACAAGGAACAACAATCAAACAGTAGATCCTGTTGTAAATTGAGTTTTGGAACTAGAAATGATCCCTAGGTACCAGGATTTCTGAATGCAGAACAACTCATCAGAAGGCTGTCAGTGCCTCACCTTGCATCATGTGCACTTGGTAAGATGGACATCACCCATCTAGGAAGCTCCAGGCCAGTGTCACAGCTCTCCCCAGTGTGCTCTTCTGGCCACCCCAGTACAGGCACTCATTGTACGCTGATGTCCTTGAATTTTAAGCTTCCTTATGATTTACTCATCCCTTGGTACTAGTGAATCTACAGACATGGCTTCGTCCCCAAGATTTATTGACTCAGTTTCCTAGAAACAAGCTGCGCTTAGACTTTCTATCAATCCCACGTATAAACATCCTTGGGCATACAAAGGGACAAAGTGTGCCTAGGTATGTGCCCATGCCTGTGTATGCATAAATACTGAAAGAGCAACTCAATTCAAGCTTCCCCTTAAAGGGAGCCACACGGGCCTGCAAGTGACTTTTTGTACAGTGACAGCATCAAACCAAGGCCTTTACATACTACTCCCCATCAGTGTCTTGTGAAACCATCTTCATCTCTAGGAAGAACAGGTGTTACCCGGATGGATAGCACACCAATTGGAGGGTCCACTGCAGAAGATACTTTCCCGACATATTGTCCACAAAAGTTAACACCATCTGGCAAAGTCAGCAATGTGAGCTCCCTGGATTCTGCAGCCTGTGACTTTAAGGATGGTGAATCTTACCATATTACAGGTAATATGAGCTCTGAAACCTTCTTCCCTCTCTGATTAGCCAGCAATGCCATGGTGAAAGTGAAATCACTTCACCTGAACAGCACAATACATAACCTCTGCAACCCCGAGCATCATTAAACTTTTAAAGGAGTCTGTTAGGGGAAGTCCCTTAATCCTTCAATAATTGAGCTGGGGAAAGGGGCCTGTGATGGGCAGCATTTACCTGAGCAGATATTAACTAGGGTTAGCTACTAATGGCTTTCCAACAGTCCCACTGTGTCCATGTTGCCATTTAAGAGAGTATACTCCATTTGGCCCTTGCTCCTTAACTGCCAACAGGGAAATTGAAAAATAATACATCATTAAGTATTGCAATTTGTGTTATGGATAGATCTCCACCTCTCCCTTCTTGCACTCGAGCTCAGTCAAAACTAAGCCCTAACAACCAGTTGACAAGAGGAAAACTTCTTTCCCTGAATCAGCTGGATGTCTGGGCTATCAAATAAGCCATCACTAGTATATTTCCCACTGAATTTATTGACCACAGAGCCAGAGCCACTGGAAAGCTCTCAGCATCCTTGGTAACACCAGGTTCAGTTTCACTCCCCACCCCCCAAGCTAAGAGGTCTGGCCCCTCTGTCCTCGTCTATTTTTCTTTTCTGAGTCATAAGGCTTGGGAAGCTCTTTGTTGTTAAGTATCCTCATCCAATTGTACACAGTGTTCCTCACCCCTGTCTAAACAGTGGATACTGAGCACCACACACATCAGACACCACGTGACTGTATTTCGCACTTCTGCCATCTCAGGGTAAAAATAAATGGATGGTAGGATCATCTAATGAGTTTAAATGGCATGCCCACCCAGCCAGAGCAAAGGCAAAGACATAATAACATACAGCTCACTAACTCGGAAAACCTACTGTGCTCCACGCAGTCACTCTAACCTCCAGTCTGGGGATGGAAGCGTGCGGATGAAGGCTAGGGTTTGTCTGTGGTTTGAGTGTACTTCTCAAAGGCTTTTTGCCTGGAGGCCGCATCCTCCACCTGGTGGTGCTGAGAGGTGGCAAAGCCTTTAAGAAACAAGACTAAGTAAAATGTAAGTCAATCTCTGGGCATGCCCTTGGATGGAATGAATGTGATTCTCAAAGACCCCAGTCCATTCTTGTGAAAGCAAGCTGTCACAAAAGGGACAGGCCAACCAATGCTCTTTGGTTTCCTGTCTCACTATGTGATCTCTTCTGCACATGCCTCTGCCACTGTGAGGCTGTCCACCATGAGGCCACACTTCTGACACTGTGATCCTGTCCACCATGAGGCCACTCTTCTGACACTGTGATGTCATCCACCATGAGGCCACACTTCTGACACTGTGATCCTGTCCACCATGAGGCCACTCTTCTGCCACTGTGATGTCATCCACCACGAGGCCACACTTCTGTCATTGTGATGCCGTCCACCATGAGGCCACACTTCTGTCATTGTGATCCTGTCCACCATGAGGCCACACTTCTGTCATCGTGATGCCGTCCACCATGAGGCCACACTTCTGTCATTGTGATCCTGTCCACCACAAGGCCACACTTCTGCCATTGTCATCCTGTCCACCATGAGGCCACACTTCTGTCATCGTGATGCCGTCCACCATGAGGCCACACTTCTGTCATTGTGATGCCGTCCACCATGAGGCCACACTTCTGTCATTGTGATGCCGTCCACCATGAGGCCACACTTCTGTCATTGTGATCCTGTCCACCACAAGGCCACACTTCTGCCATTGTCATCCTGTCCACCATGAGGCCACACTTCTGTCATCGTGATGCCGTCCACCATGAGGCCACACTTCTGTCATTGTGATCCTGTCCACCATGAGGCCACACTTCTGTCATTGTGATCCTGTCCACCATGAGGCCACACTTCTGCCATTGTGATGCCATCTACCACGAGGCCACACTTGAGAAGGTGGGTGGTGAAAGATGGGAGAGCCATAATGGCACTAGGGTGAAGAAAGAATGGGAGCAAGATGTTTGCAAGTAGGGCCATGTGAGTCCTCTTGATGGCAAAAGTGAGTGTAGGACAGGGTGGAGATTGAAGATCCAAGAGAAAGCAGAGTACCCATCTGCTAGCGGAAATGCCTGAAGAAGGGTCATAGAGCATCCAGGGCGATCCTCCAGAGTGCAGGTTCTTCCTGCTTTGTTCTTTAGTAACCATTTATTCCTCAACCAGCCCAACCTCCGCTGTACTTGACAACGTGACTACCGCCATCCCCATAACTGGTGAGTCCTTCTCAGAACTCCCCCAACTTTCACATGCTGCTTCTTCCGCCTAGAACCCTCCACACTCTCCCCAGTCCCACATCCCCATCCACTCTCTAAGAGTCGTTCATATCACCTTTGCATAAAGCCTTCTAAACACCTCTAAGCAAGTTACTGATAAATGTACCAACATGCCTTTAGTATTATACAAGATGCTAGAGATAATGGGTTAAAACAGAAAGTTCCTTTCCCTCATATATCTTGAGATCTAGTGACAGGGACTATGAAACTCTTTGTGTGTGTGTGTGTGTGTGTGTGTGTGTGTGTGTGTATTTACACACATATATATATATCAAAATGTGACAAACCCTGAAGATTGCAAATCTCCCATAATAACATGGAACTTACATAAGCCAGGCTTGCCCTTTGGCCATACTACTCTTTCATTTGCATTTCTCAATAGTCTGTGGTAGAGTTTTAATGCATCTCTGTTTTTTTCATTTATTTTTACATACAAACCTATCTGATTAAATGAGTGGTTTAATGAACCAACTGTTTGAGTCCATTTGATGTCAAATTTGAGAAGTCTACCTATAATCAAATAAGGTGCATTCCAACTGTTCGTGTGCCACCTACAATCTCATTTTAAAGTATCCATTTCCAAAGATCGAATTCATGTATACACTTAGTTTCCTTAAAATTGATTGGAACAACGTTTAAGGGAACCAAAAGCCTTGGCCACGGTGAGCAAAATAAACAATGCAGGATTGTGTGGTTTCTTAGACAACCAATATTGCATGATAACGTGTAGATGGGCCGAGCCAAGTGGCTTCCCCCAAACAAGATAGATGTCATTGATTCTAGAAATCGGCCTCAGTGGGACACCCTGGGGTGTTTTCTAGCTGTGGCTGAGTCTTATTTGAGAAACGCAACACCATCCAGAAGAAAACTTGGAAAGAGGTTATCCGAGGGATGGATGGACAGCTGCTGGTTGGTCCCAGTGGAAACCTCTGGACCTGGTATTTAACAGTTCTGCTGCCAAATGTGCAGACAGGCTCACAGAACAAAAGTCACCATTGCAAACCCTGAGGGTTTGGGAGAAGGGGGATTGATGCTGATTACTTCCTGTTGTTCTTCCTTCTTCCAGGGGGGAGGAGCAACTATGCAAGATTACCTTAGAGACTAATACAGACAGCATGACCCAGGAAATGGATGGGCTAGGGTTAGGATTTTGTGTTTGTGGGGTAGATTGATAAGCAGGAGTGAGGAGCATATTCCAGAAGCTTCCACACACATATAAACATTTAGGCAATAGCCAATTTTTAAAAAAATAAAAATGTTCTGAAAGCCACAGAATGCTCCAGCAGCTGCCTTAGGAAGGCTGCCTGAGAGCACAAGAATCCAGCAGGTGGGGACTTGTTTTCCAAGAGCTTGTTCAAAAAGACAAACTGAGAACTGTGATCTCACCGGGGTGTGAACAGCAGAATCCAAACAGCAGATGGTGTGATTTTGTGGAAAGGCCATCAAGCCAGGGTCACTGGCTGGGGACAGCATCCCCAGCTTTTCTCACTACCCATAACATGACTTGAGCAAATTCCATGAGCCTTGGCTTCCTTGGAAATAAATACAAGACTAAATCAAAATCTCCTTGGCCATTTTTTTTAATTGTTGTAAAGAATCAGTCCCTAAATACATATAAAGGTCCTTCGAGATTTGAAAGAAGTTAAATTTTTAACCAATAGAATCCTTTATGGCATTTTCTACGAGCCAAGCATCGATCTGCATGCTTGAGGGATATTAAGCCAAAATGACCCGAGAAGGCGGAGTTTGTTATCACCCCATTTTAGAAAGAATAAATAGGCACAGAGCAAGTGAACTCCTGACAAGAAAACAGCTGATAGGACAACCCAGCAAGGATGTGACCCCAGACACGCGGACCCCTGAAACTCTGCATGGCAACCACACAATCATGGGTATGTGGATACAGCTCCAAAGAACAGATTTTTCTTGTACAAAAACCATGAAACACAGTCCTATACGGCTATCAAAAAGGTCTTTTAAATTGATGTCTTAATTCTCATGATAACCCTATGTTGGTTAGGTTTTCTCAACTTAACACAAACTATAGTCACCTGAGAAGTGGAAATCTCAGTTGAGGAACTGCCATTAGCAGACTTGTTTGTGGGCCTGACAGTGTGAGAGAGGACTCAGCCGGCTTCGAATGGTGCTTTCCCTAGACAAGTAGGCCTGGGCTGTATAAGAAAGCTAGCTGTGGGGCTGGAGATATAGCTCAACAATTAACTGCACTGGCTGCTCTTCCAGAGGACCTGGGTTTGATTCCTAGCACCCACGTGGCCACTAACAGCCATCTGTAACTCCAGTCCCAGAGAATCTGGTGCCCTCTCCTGGCTCCTATGAGTACTGCACATAAATGGTACACAGATATAACATGCAAAACACCCATACACATAAAAATATATAAATACTTTTAAAAAAGAAGGGAGGGATGGAAAGAGGGTTTATCAAGACAGGTGAATAAGCAAGTCAGCAGTATTCTTCCATGATCTTTGCTGTTACATTATGCCTTCAGTTAGGTGAATCAGCTGTACCCAGAACATCTCTTAACAATAAGACAAATGATTAAAGTTACTTTTCCAGTTCTGGAGGGAATTATGAAGTATCCAAACCATTCACACCCAGCTGTCTACCACTCTCGCCTATGGATACAGCCTACTGAAATGGAATGGCCCAGCCAATAATTAAACACAGACAAAATAAAACCCAGAAGAAAATGAGCGTGTGCATAAGCACAGCCAGCATGGCATGCAGATACGCAGGGAAGCAGCCTATGGAGGGCTATGTTTGTCCTGTGAAAAATGATCTCCTGTTACTGGTCCTTCCTAGAGTCTAAAACTCCAGCACAGGATGCTCATTCTTTTGACTCAACACCATTCCACGTAAAAAGCATCTTCAAAAGAATAGTCCAGGTACATCCCGATGTGAACGATATCACAATACCTTTCATGGTTTGTCAATAAGGGAATCTCTAGCCTACATATAGGGTAATTTGAGATGTAGGAAGTCTCAAGATGGGCTTAAAGCAGAAGGCAAGCAGACTGTGGTTGAATCCATGTATGTCGGATGAGCAGAGTCCTGGGGAAAGTGGGGTGCAGGAACACAGCAAACCCCAAGCCAAGAACGCAGGAAAGGGTTCCTTGAGGCGTTCTTCCCTTCTGGGTTTTTTAAGTCTACCCCCGGCACTAACAATGATGCCCATGTCCCTGGGAAGATATTGGCTCTCACTACTGGGGACAGAAGTGTAAAGGAGACTCAGGCCTTACTGTGCAGGCAGTGAAGAGGAGAGAGAAGAGAAGCAGAGAGTAGCAGGGAAGGAAACTCTAGATGGTTATGTTAAAAGGGATTCCTTCCACTCTCACAACCAGAAAACTAGCTCCCTCAGAGCCAGCTTGAGGGCAGGAAGGCTGGGTGAACCTACTGGTGGTGGGTGCTGCTGAAGGATGCTCTGGGGACTGGAGGTGGGTGCTACTGACAAGGCAACAGAAGCACCCACCCCTGGGTGAGTCAGGAATGCCTGGGATATGTACCGGAGGCTCTGATGCTGCTGTGTGGTCCCAGGCAAACATCTTTCACAACCCCACCAATTAAGGACGGCTTTCAACTCCAGGCTACCAGAGGGCTTTTCTACTCCCAGTTATGTCCAGCGACTGGAATATGACCAGGTGGCGTGGGGAATCTGAACAACTCCAAGCTTCCCTGCCTTCCTAGCTGCCCAGACACTCCTTTCCCTGGGCCCCTTTCTGAGGAGAGACATACACTCCTCTACCCCCAAGACAGAGCATCTGAGCTGTGCCAACATCAGTAGCCCCTCAGGCTCGGGCTGTCCTAGCGCTCAAACAAAGACATATTGGGACCCTCCTGCTGAGAGTAGGGGGGACGTTTCTGGGCCCAGAGGGAGCTGGCCTTAATCTGCTGCAGAGTGAATGACAAAAATGTTAACAATGAAACTAAGGTTTGGGGGGGAACAGCCCCCAGGAGCCCAACATTTTAGTATTTAAAGGGACTTTAATGAGCTTAAGTGGCTAATCTCGAGTTCAGGAGGGGGTGTTTTGTTTTGTTTTGTTTTGAAAAATCCTTTTAAAGGCTCCTGAGGCATGATAGCAAGGGTTGTTGAGTCCTGGAGCCTCTAACTGAAAGGAAGGGCAGGAGAAGGACAGAAAACTGCTCCAAAGAGCTTCTCACGCTGCTCCAAAACCTGGCCTAACCAAGATGCTGGAGAGGACCCTCCATGAGGGAGAGATACAGACGCGAGCCGGATTTCAAGCCCAGTGGCATAGTGCCTGTCCAGCATGCGCAGCCCTAGGTGAAGTGCCCAACACCACAAGAAGAGAGCCCCATGTCCAGACAAACAGCAGCTTTGAGAATAAATGATGTGTTGATGTCCTACCATGATGCTGGCCAAGCTTCCTGGCAAGTGACAAATTCTCCCATTTTCCTGCTGCCACAGCACAGAACCAGGCACATCTCTGACTCATCAAAATGCAGGACATGGCCTAATGTCTACTAAGAGGCCAGCATAGTCAGAAAAGTTTAGGAGGGTGGGGCCCCAAAGGAACACCAAAGAGTAAGGGTCACAAAACTATGTAAACAGGAGACAAAGGCCCATTGATCAGATACTAAGCTGAGTACCACTCAATAACTTGGTTACTAACTACATGGTAGGACTATTGTGCATAATAAAAAGCTAATTGGGGGGTTGGGGAGATCGTTCAGTGGGTGAAGAACTTGCCAAGCAATCATGGGAACCTGAGTTCAGATCCCTAGAACACATGTAAAAAGCCAGGGACAGCTGTATGGATTTGTAACCCCAGGGTTGGAAAGCAAGAGACAGAGGCATCCATGGAAGTCACTGGTCATGTAGTCTAGCAAATCAGCAAGCAACAAATGCAGTGAGACCCTGTCTCAGAAATTAAAAGCAAAAAGAGTCAGGTCCCTTGTTGATCTCTGGCCTATGCACAGACATGTGCACAAACACAAATACATGCATGCACAGAGATGCAGAGACAAAGAAGGGGGAGGGGAAGAAAGGAAGAAGAGAGGGAGAGAGGGAGGGAGGGAGGGAGAGGGAGGGAGGGAGAGGGAGGGAGGGAGGGAGGGAGGGAGGGAGGGAGGGAGGGAGGGAGGGAGGGAGGGGAGAGGGGCTACATTTTCCCAAGTGAGAAAGTAGAGGGTCTATGGGATAGCAGAGGATGGGAGCAGTGTTGTAGTTGGTGATGGGTTTAAGCAGCAAGAGTCATGTAAATAAAGCTCCATGGACATAGGGGAGTGGAAGGCAGAATAGGATGAGGCAGATGTGAGTCTAGATACAGCATGTGGTCCATTCCCAGCAAGACCAGAAGATTACAGTACTTTTTATATGGATAGGATTTATTGGACCAGTCAGAAAACACAGTCCAGTCCACAGTGGCCAGCTATCTCTCACAGCTCATCTGTCATATGACAAGGATGATAAACCACAAATATGATGGTGTGGAGGGACACTGGAGGCCCAGAGAGTCAGGAAAGGCAGACATGGCTGTTGCTATCCAAAAATAGGATCCTCAAACTGGAACTCTAGGAGGAGAGGTTGGAAGCGTCCAGACTCTTCCATGTGACTCCGGTTACAAGACTAGGAAAAGCATGGTCTACTTTGTCGTTTTAGTTGTGAGCTCATTATACTGCAATGATGGAGACCTCGCAAGGTTTCATTAAGTTCTGTCTAATCCACTCATGGCAGCCACTGGACAGGCCTACAGAGGCTCAGTTGTCCTGCACACCACCCAGAAAAATAGCACAGAGGTGTATTTTTTTTTTAATTTCTTTTTAACTACACATATGGGACTATTGTGACAAGACCAAGTATACCCATGGGGTAGGGAACGGATGTGGGTTTTGTTTTATTCCTTACATAAAATCTTCCCTAATACTTCAGTGTTTCTGCTGCATTCCAATTGCATCTGCTACCTAGAGCCAAGAGAAACTTAATCCCTACCCTAAGTCTCATTTTATTTATTTTCAGGAGTGCGAAAGCAAACATGTAGCAAGGTTACAGTGTTTACGCCTCCGTTTTAGCCGACACAGCGCTAATCCTCCTACTAATTAATGCCAGGGCCACGGCAATCTTATTCATTTCATCTTGGTTAAAAATATAGAAGCAGATCGCTGTGGTTTACTAAAATAACAATTTGACATTTGGGAGGTGTCTGCAAGACAGTAGTGTAGGCTTCATTTAAGATACAACAAAGAGACACAAAGCTGCAGTCAACACTGGCTGGGGAGAAGAGCATGGCTAACTCTAATTGTGGACTAAACGCTTCATGTCACACTAGTCTAAGAGACTAAGGAAAAACATAAGTTCTCAAGAACAGTGGAGGAGACCCTCTCTCTGTCCTGGACAACAGGCCTTTCAAGAGGGCACACAGGGTGGCCTTGCGATGTCCTGAAAATCACTGCCTTCCCCTGTCTGAGTCTACAAAAGCCACCAGAACAACACTGTCCGAAGGGCCCCAAGGGACTCTCAGGAAAATATATAGTATGTTCCCCAAAAGCACTCTCAGCCAGACTAGGATGAGAGGAGCAGGGCTCCCCACTGGGAAACCTCTACACTGAAGGTCCCCACCCCAATGGCCCAACGTCCCCTTCATCTCATTCTAAAGTGACTTATTAAGGAGCCACTCTAAAAATGTGAAGACCAGTTTCTAAAAAACACATGATTCAAAGAGGTTTATTTTTTAATTTAAAAAATAGTAAAATAGAACTAAAATTTTATCATTGGGACCAATATTACCAAAGTTTCTTTAGAGCGAGACTGAAGGGACTGTTTTGATATCTCCCATAATTTATTTTCCATGATTGTACAACTGCACTTAATAATCCATTTCAAGTGATTCAATATTGATTGTTTTGACCTTGGTAATATTCAATAATCACATTTGTAATATGCATTTTCTCAAAGAAGTTATTAATAGTCTTGTTCATACAATGGATTTTTAAAGCCTTTATTTTTCTTACTTTTAAGTACTACAGCCCAAGAAATTTACTTGGGAGGGGGGGAGATATGATTAAATATATGGAGCTGTTCTAAGTAAAGAAAGCATCAGATCATCACAGCCAAAAACCTTTATAAAATTAAAAAAAGCAGCAGTGGATATCCCCCCGATACGAAGAAGTCTTGGTTGGTGTGAACATAAATAAAATCTGAGACAAATAATTAACTATGGGAAAAGCTCTTGTTAATGAACTCAGAGTACTGAACTAGCCACATGGAAGACAAAGGTCTCAGAACTCTTCAGTTTGTAAAACCAGTCTGGAAAACAAAAGTCATCTTTCACAGTGTGATCCACTAAAGTAGGGACCAAAAAAGCCACACATCCATGTCCATCCCCAATAGTCTAATTCCCAGAACATTATCAATGCCCATTCTACCGAATTTCAATTTTTAAGTCTTAGATTCCAAGCAAGTCTTAACCATGGACCAATACATATAAAAAGAGAAAATGCGCAAGAAATATTTTCATTCATCCTCCAAAATTAAAACAGAGAGAGAGAGGCCGTTGCATAAACACAGCCACAACTGTGGACTGTTCTCAGTGTGAGCTAAATCCCTACAATTGAATGCAGACAAAAATTATTGACTAGCTGTGTTTAATTTTTATACTCCTTAAATGGTATTGTGCCAAGAGCCAGGTCGATAAAAAGTAAAGTGCAGCCCACTCTAACAATGGGCTCTGTAATTTCATCTGTGGGCTACTTTTCTGAAGAATTGCATGCCCAAGTTTGATCTCTAAGTAATATCACAGTAATAATAATAATAATAATAATAATAATAATAATAATAATAATAATAATAATGAAACAAGCTAACTCCTCTGTCCACACCTCTTGCACCACCTTAATAGAAAGCAGAATGGGTTCATTACCAGTCCTAATAAGCAGCATTGCCTGTATTGTTCTCACCTGGGGCTGACAAGCCTCAGGCCAAAAGAAAGAGACAAAGAACTATGTAAGCAGGTGGCATCTACTTTCTCCCATGTTTGCCCCTCTCTCTGGACAGACAACTGGTCTACTCCAAAGGACCAAGAAGAAAACATGAGCAGGCCCCCAGAGGAAAGGCTTCCCCAAGCTGTGATCTGCTGCTATGTGGGGAGTTACCCTGCCTGGGAACAGCTCTGATGACAGCAACGCTACCCCACACCACTCCCAGGATGTCCAAAACAATCCGAGTGATAATGATAAACTTCATATGTGAGGAGAGAGGGCCCTGCCTGACCCACGAGCCACCAGGCACATGAAAGACGCAATATAAATTTGATTTAAAAGTGGGCCGCCATCCAGAAGGCTCAATTATCTATCACATTGCCACGTTTCTATGATCCCACGGCCTCTTCTGTCTCCGACTAACGCATGGCTACAGTGCTTGTTTGGAACCGATTCAGGGGTAACTCTGAGCTAGCAGGATCACAGAAGGCTCACTTAAAGGGGGAACAACAGTTACATAAATAGAAGTCTTCCAGGCTGGAAAATATTTGGTTGTCTGCTAACTTTCAGGAATGCCGAAGCAAATTGAATCCATTCCTGAAATGTCCACACCTATACCACCTCGAGGGTGCATCTCACAGCACGGCTTCATCGATTTCGTCCGTGCTGTCTTTTCCGATGACTAGCTATTTTTCTTTGATGACATGAGCAGCAAGTGACCCCCAGTTCTTGATTTCTGAATGTTCTTAAATTGCCATTCTACAATCTGGCCTTGAAGGCTTATTTGTTTTGGATAACTGAAAAGTGAAGTATTCCTAAGGGTGTTACAGTAGAGGAGACCAGCGTCCAGTAAAACACGCTGAGGTTTCAAGTCAGCGGTCTTGTCCAAGATGCCACCGTCAATCCATTTCATTAATGAGAAAAAGTTGAGGCTTCACATGGTGAAAGTGAAAACAAGTAGCTGACAGGATGGAATTTGGGCTTTTTAAATAGCTTGTGTTGAAATGGCTCTTTCCCAATTTCGTACATGTATCAGGCGATTCTAGTTACTGTCGCCCCCACCCTCCCCATCTCCCTCCTATTCCTATTATCCACCCCCCCCAAATAAGTCCCTTTCCATTTAAGTGAAGGCCTGACCAGACAGCAGGGATCCACAGGTAATAATTCCAAAGCAAATTCAGAATTGCCCAACATCCAGATATGCATATGAATGGCTGAAATAAATGTGATAACCTCTCCTGCTAAAACTTCATGACGGTCATTAGAGAGTGACTATCACCTACATATTCTTTCGTTTCAGTTTGTGGAACCAGCACTTGAACTTCACAGACTTGGGGACTGAAGTCCTGTAGGTTACTCACTTTCCTATCAAATGCTCTATAACTTGTCACCATTGCTGTCTTAGCTCCTAACACACATCTCATTTTCTCTCTCCATTTACTTTATCTGGGACTCAACTACTGAAGAAAGAGAGAGAGAGAGAGAGAGAGAGAGAGAGAGAGAGAGAGAGGAAAAGTGCTTTCTGCAAGTTCACTCTAGCCCCCCAAATTAAGCTGTATCCTCCAGGATAAATGTGTGGCCATTCCAGATAACTTTTGGCTAATACCTAGTCATGTCGAAGTAGAGGAAGCTTTCTGGGGAAACCCTTGATTGTCAGGGTAAAACAGCTGCCAAACCAGCAGCCTCCTGCAGGCAGGTCCCAAAAAATCATTCCTCCTTGCAACCAGGGTTTTACATATAGAAGCTCTGTAAAAGCCTGTTGAATAAAGGAACTTTTCCTGAGCCCAATGTAAAGGGGGGGGGGATCATTGCTTCACTTCCTCCTATAGCAAGTGTCTTAATACCATTAAGAGTATCAAGTACATTAAAACCCTGGTTTGTTGAGAGTGGAATAAGATTGAAATGGGAAATAGAAGAGAGAAGGAATTTAAGAGAAGAATAAATGAATCTCAAACAGCCACTGACGGGGCTGGGCAGATTTGTTCTGAGAATGTGCCCAGCAAACTCATTTTGGATATCCATGTGTCAGTAAATATTTTTAAATTAAAATTTAAAAAAAACTTTCCCTGTCATACCAACACCTCCTTGAACCATGTAGCTCCCACCCTCTATAAAATCTTGATTCTGGCCAACAGCTGGCGACTTGATCCCCGCAATTTTCTGTTCACAGAAAAATAGCTCTGTGCTGGGAGAACTGAACTCTCAGCTAATAAGCCCAAACCTCCCCAAACCTGGAGGGCTGGAATGGAAGGGATATTGTTGTGCCAAGTACTTCACAACAACTGTTTCTCCTCCTCTTGACACAGCCTGACTTCCTCACAGGAGATCTGACTGGCCAGACAGCTGTGTTGACCCTGGAGCAGTCTTTGATTCACGATTTTCTTTTTTTCTTTCTTTTTTTTTTTTTAACAAACAGAATAGAAAAATCACAACCCAAATCCTCCCCTAAGCTCCAATACTTTTGAATTCGCTAGTGTTGTGCCTGAAGGATGTGGACCTTTCTCTAATCTATAAGCAGAAAGATAAAGATTGGGCCCACACAATACCAAAACCTTGCCATGAAAAGCGAGAGAGAAAGAGGCGAGCAGTCACCCGCCTTTGTCTGCTTGAAGTTGTGTAGACCAAATCCGCTTAATTACCTAAAAATCACACTTTTGACTCAGACTGGGGCTACACGCAGACGAGCCAGCAGAGACAGAGGGCGTTTCTCCATTTCTTCCTTCAGAACTGTTTACCATAACACTCAGGGCGAGCTTTTGCTTCTTTGCAGATTTCTGTATTGTCCAATTCACATAAACTCAGGCATGTATCTTTTTTTAAGTTCTGAAAAAAACGTAAAGCACTTCTAGAACAACAGAAAGGCCTAGAGTTCTCTCCAAATCGGGTAAAAGTCAAGCATTTTATGTATAGCAAAGGAATACTGAGTAGCGGAGAGGGGTGTTCTGGTGGTGGTGGCGGTGAAGGTATTTACTAGGTCTAACATGGTCCATTTTGTCAGTAAACCTGACAGCCCAGATGATTCGGAAATAAGAAACCTCTGTTCTCCTCTGGGTTTTGTTGTTGTAGGCAGACCTCTCCAGCACATCCTTTCCACCATGCCTCTTAATGAAATTAAAGCAGCTTGCGTTTCAACGCCACCGACTGTCCTCTGACCCCCTCCACATGCTTGTCTTCTTTCCTGTGCTAGTGAAAAAGACTGTGGTCCCTTCGTGTACACACACATGCCCACACAGTCAACACACGTCAGCCCTAGTGCAGAAAAAGGGGCAAGCGCTAAGCCCCTTTTCCTTCCTTCTAGCTCTCCACAATCCCACGAATCCAAAGTCCCTATGAACTGGCCAATTTTACATGGAGAAGCAGTTTCCTCTCCTAACTTCTCAGGGCTCCTTCTGGACTCCCCTTTGAGAATAAGAACATCCTACCACACCATGCGCCCTGAGGCATTTCAGAAATCCAAATTGGAAATGAATCGCTCTCTCCGTTACCCGCCTCCCAGTTTTGCATGATGATGGGGAGAGAATAGAACCTGCTGCCTGTCAGACAACCTCCTTAGGCTAGAACTGGGTGGAGCCACCGTAGGGGACTTTAGGACAGGCCCCCTCTGACCTAGCAACATTTCGGACATCCCTGGAGTCCGCCACACCTGGAGGCTTTGGTAGAAACCCTGAGGAGGGAGGGACTGGAAATGCAAAACGGCCACGAGAAGCAGGAATGCCACTTCCAAACCCGATTTGCCCAAACCGGGCTAGAAATGTGCCCAAGGGACAGAAACCGTCTGATCCATACCGCCTGACCGCTGAGCACAAACCCAAGAGCGGCGCAAACACTTGAGTGAGATGGAATGGAAAAGGTCGCTGGTCACTCATTAGTGGTCCGCCGGGCTCTTCGGTGAACCCAGGAATAAGCGTGAATTTTTCCCAGGCCCACAGAAAGTGATCTCTGGGAATGGCCGGGCCTGGGGTTAAGGAACTTAGAATAATTTAAAAGTAAGTACGCGATCAAAATGAAATGACGCAGTGCGGCTCTCCCGGGTCCAGAGTACACAGATGGAATCCCCGTAGCCCCGGGCATGTACCCAATGCTGGTGCGAGTGAGATTTACTGGTCTTGCCTGCGGGTGTCTCTTAAACCCGAAAGGCGAAGAGGGTGCAGGAGGACTCAGTCTCCAGAGTACACCGGCGCGGGTGGCGGGTGAGTGGGCGACGCAAGCACTTACTTCTCGTAGTGGTACTTGCAGTAAAGCTTCTTGTCCCGGTAGAAGCAGGTGGTCTCCAGGGGTTCTTTGCAGGAGGCGCACTGCACGCACTGCTCATGCCAGAAGCTGTCGTTGAGCCGCAGCAGAAATCTGTCCGAGATGACCCGCTGACAGCCTTCGCAGACAGACTTGGGGCTCACCGCTCTGCCTACAGCAGCAACAGACATTTGCCCATAAGCCACACATGCAAGTCAACCCCGCAAAACACTATCGGGATCGGATCGGGACCACAGATTTACCCCTTCCCCCACCCCAGGTCATGCATCCCCCCCAGGAAGATCCTCTGATGATTTTGATTTAGAAAAAATCAAACCAAGTGGCAACCAAGTGATTAATAAACAAAGATTAAGTAGCAAGGTTATAAATTCTACCGAGGGAGGGGGCTGAAGTCAATAAATAGTCTTAATTGTTAGATAGACCCAAGTACCATTGCGAGCATTCACGCACCCTGTAAAATTAGATTACAAATAAATTTGTGTTCCCAGGACTCTCAAGTCATCGTTAATCAATCATTAAATCACTATGTGTGTGTGTCCTTTGACTGCTTTTAAATTATCAGTAATAATTTGCTTGAAACTGCATTCTATTTTTAAAAGGGGAACTAACATTTTCTGTTTTCTTCACACACACACACTCAAATTGTGGGTGCAGAAAATACCATCTCAAACTCAGTACTGTTCATACTAGTGAATCCCTCCTACGACTTGGTGTTTTGGTTGGCGTGCAAATTGCGGGTGACTTTTTTATAATTAGGAAATGTCAAGGTGGGGGAAAATAATAGCTGAGCGCAGAGAACCTGCGAAGGGTGCGGGTCAGAGTACTAGAAGCCCTTTGCTCAGAAGAACAGCGAGAAGCGACAAACCTCTTAGCCCACGTAGCCCAATCACGGAATCTTCTCAGTCCTACCCCTTGACCTTTTCCACCTTTTCCCTCCGGACCTTGTTCTAGAGGGGGCCTGCTTCCTCTCCCTCCCCCTAACACACTCGGGACAGAGGGAAGAATATTCAGCCGCCTTTGTTGACACTTTTCACAACCATTTAAAGAAGCCCTTGTGCTGCCGTCACAAGAACACTCTTGTCCATGATGTCCCAAAGGACTGGTCCTTCTCCATACGGCAACTACACTAATCTCACTTTCTGCTTTGGGGAACAGTTGCTAGCTTGTAAACCGAACAGGTCGTTTAGTGGAGAAGGAAGATAGCAAGAATGACTGGAGAAAGCACCGCGGTCCTTCTGAGCTATGAATTTCTGTTTTCTTGGTCTCAGCACCCCAGGCCATCATCCTGCTGTTAGAGCAAACTTGGGTCGTAAGGCGCAGGGAACTAAACCCGAAGCCCCTAAGTCAGCACACACTCTGGCCTGCATCTTCTTGCCCAAGGGAGAGGATCCTGGCATTTTTGAAAGGGGGCTGAAGGAAGGGCACAGGGGCTTCGTGATTTCGATTCCTCTGGACTGTTAAGGTGGGGTGGGTTGGTGGTGTCTCTCGGGATGTGTTTTCTACAATCGAAATTTGTCAACCCATTCTATTGGTTCTAGAGTTAGGGAAAGAGGCAAGAGTTTTAAATGACAAAGGAAAAATCTCTCCTGCGGAAAGAGAAGAGAAGAAAGAAAAGAAGGAAGAGGGAACGGAAACACCTTTCCCCCAAACTTGAAAACCCCAAAACCAAAATTGGGGAGACACTGTCAAAACAAGAATTGCTGGCCTGAGCTTGGGAAGACCCTTCGGGACTCCTTGATCTTCTCCTCGGCTGTGGCTGGGTTGGGGGTAGGGGGATACCGGGCTTGCGGAACTGGGATCCGGCTTCAGTTAATTAAAGACCAGGCAAGGGCCCCGCCGCGCAAGCTAATCCCAGAGCAGCGCTGCCCACCAGCCCGGAAAAGCCCCTGGGCTATGCCCAATACTAAAATTGGGGCTGTAGTTTGGTGGGAGAAGGGAAGAACTTGGGCGCTCCTGGGCCTTGGAGCTCTGCTACCCGGTGTTCCATCATAGGCCTCTGAAAACCGGTGGCATTTATGAGCCGTCGATCAGTTCCATGATTAAAAATCCAGTTCTGGGTATTATTAATCACTTGCCACTCAAACGCCTGTGAACATGCTCGCCCGCCCCTCAAGGCTTTGGGGAATTCAGTGTCGAGCTCCTGAGGCCTGAGGAGGCCTGCTGGTTGTATGGTAGGGACGACTCAAAAGGACTGATGGACACGGAAGACAGAGAGTGGACGCCGCTAAGTGAACGAAAAGGGTGCTAGCCTGATTGCCTAATCTGGTACCAGCGAGCTGATGTCCTGAGCTTCCACCCAGCCTGGCAGCAGGAGGATGGGATGCGTCAGGGTAAATGGAGTTGAACACTTACCCAGCAAAGAGGAGAAGGAGGCCGAAGTCTCAATCGCACTTTGAAAGTTCTCCTCCATCTTCAGGCCGTCCAACATGTTCGGGCTGAGCCTGGAGGACCTGGAGAGCAGGGAAAGGGATGCGTCTAGCTTTTGTGCCTTCTGGGACTCCGCTCCCTCAGTTGCCACACTCCTGGGAAAGGACAGAAGGAGTGTCCAGGGCGACAAGAATGAGCCTGGAGGGTAGAGTCCAGTCAAGGGAAACGTGGGGTGGGAGGAGAGAGAAGAGCCACCGTGAACTGCTCTGACGGATCTGATTTCACTTGAAGTCAACGCGTTATGTACTTAGGCCTCCGCCCCCTAACTGCGTTCTCCTAACCCCCACCCCCACCCCTGTCCCCAGGTTTCCCATTCCAAGACCGACTCCGCCCCATCCTATACTAATGTGGCCCCTGGGGACCCCTCTACAGGAACTATGCTACTGCGTGTGGGGTAGGGGTGCGCCTCCTCTCAGAGTCAGGACCAAGCACGCGGGACCGTCCAGGTCCGACACCCGGTGACCCAGCCACTCAGTTTCGACCCTCACCTGTCTTGGGTCGGAGAGAGGCAGAGTAAGGAACCGGGAGACCGTCCCGCCTGCTTCCGTACTCCTGGCGCAGCGCTCTGCTTGGGGGCGCTCGGGAGTGGGCGTGTGGGGCGCGCGGGGAGGTGCTCCCGCCGGTCGGCCAGTGCCGGGAACGTCTGCAGGAGCAAAGGAGTCGCCTCAGGGAGGAGCCGCCACTGGCCCGGCTCACTCTTGGATGCATTTCAAATCAACTTTCTGCAACACGCCCGCCCGAGCCGAAGCCTAAGGATCCCCGCAGCCTTCCCTACCTGATGGGCAAGCTCGCCCCCAGAGTCTGGAGCGGCGCGAAGTGCCCAAGAGGCGCGGGCAGCTTGGGCGGAGGACCGCGGCGTCCCCGAAGCTGCAGCGGGAGCAACCGTCCCGACTCCGGCGCGCCCGGGACAGAGCGGGAGCGAACGGCGGCCCCCGGTTCTGCTCCTCGGCGCGCCAGAGCCGGGCCGGGCCGTGGCCACGAGCCGCCTGTCTTCCCAGGACGTCCCGCCAAGCCCGCTCTGCTCTGCAGCCGGGAAGGGGAGGCCCGGACTGCTTCTCCAAGGCCGGCAAAGAAGTCCGAGGCCCTGGGTCCTGGGTGCAAAGTCGGCCCTGCTTCTCCGAGGCGGCTCCGGCGACTTCTGACAGCGGCCGCTGGCTGCGTGCGCGGCCCGGGAAGGGGGTGGGGTGCGCAGGGCGGGGGCCTGGGAGCGCGTCCCGTGGCGGAGCCCGCGGTGCTCGCTTTCCCGGCTTGGCTGCACGGCCCACAGCGATGCTGCAGCCCGGTGCTCCTGTCTGCTGTCCGGACGTCCCGGGCACGCAAACTTTCCCTTCTCTCCACGTGGAACTGTTGCCTGGGGGAGCTGCGCCCGAGCCTCGGCCGAGATCCGTGCCACCTAGACTGCGCGCGCGGGCGGGATAGGGATCCGGTTGCTCTCGGATCCGCACCGTAAGTGATGACTAACCTCCCGCTGTCCTCACCTGGAGGCCGCGGGAAGCTCCTAGGGCTGTTTGCCGCTTTGTGAGCGCCTGCACCAGAAGTTCCAAGTCCCTCAGACCTTCATTCACCCACTGGCTCCCGCGACTTACAACTTTGTTTAGGCTTAAAACTCAGTTCGCGGTTTCTTACTGAAACCTCTTCACTGCTGGGAAATCCAATAGTGAGACCCATGGCCAAACCTTAAATCAGGCTCGCTCTATCCCATCCAGCCGGCTGGACACTAGACTAGAAGTCAGCCAATGGGACTTTTCCTAGAAAAGAATTTCCAGGGGGCACTTTTTAATTCCCTATAACTCATAATGTTCGATTGCAGCGACAGCCTGCAGCCTCTCCAGAGTCAGGAACAGGGTCTTGCTCCTCTATTCCAAGAAGAGCCTGGGGCCAACTGATTCAATAAACACATCATTGCCCTAGCTAACGTTTATCGACCACTAATTTTGTGCCAATCTTTGTTCCATAGTCAACTCATCTAATCGTTACCATTTTAAGGTGGGGACAAATATGGTCTCAATGTTCTGGTTGCCTTAAGGAAACCGGCACCTATGCACATGAATTTCCAGTCTGGCTTCTGAAGACTGTTGAAAGGTTTAATTTATGGAATTCCCTGGGGGCACCCTCACCTCTACACCAAGAGAAGCACAGAGTGGGAGTTGTTCAGCTCTATAAGTGTGGTCCGCCCAAGCAAAGATTCCCTAGTACCTTCTCCAAGAAAAAGCTCTCTTCCTGAACTTAAACCAGACAAGCACGGCTGTGCTTAGGAGCACACACACACACACCACCACCACCACCACCACACCACCACCATCCTCAGTGTTTTCTAACAAATCAAGCACAAGCCAAACACTGAATATGACTTCAGAGAGAGACAAACGGAAAGGGCAAAGCATTTAATACCTTATATTAGAATGCTACTTTAAACTTTTCTAGGGTTACTTCTATATACATGGTTTCTCTTGATCTCTACAACAAACCTGTGAGGTAAGCAGAACAAATAGTTTTATCTATTATTCTAGACAAATCTTCAGGGCTTAGTACAGCAAGGGGATTTCTCTACTGCTGCCCAGGTGGCTAGTGGCATGTCTCCTAACACCTGACCTTTGTCCTGTCTGTCATCCAGATAGAACAGGATATGAAAAAAGGGGTAAATTACATATATTCTGGGGATAATATATAAGATAGAAATTTGTTCAGAAAAAAAAGAGTAGGACAAATACACCCACAAAAAATATTTTAAGTGCACAGTTGAGTTTTTGTTTAACTAAAAGTCTTGAGTTTATGAAACATATTTAACTGGTGGGGTAAGCCAGAAAATGAAAAGTTTGTTATTTGATCTGAGCCTTTCTAGTGGTTCTGGCATCAGGGAGAAAGCCTGATTGGTATAGAGCACAAAAGTTTGTGGTATGAATGTCTTCCCCCCACCCAAGTGAACTTTGTCTCACAATCCCATTGTAAGCTCTTCCGCTCTTAATGCAGACCCAGGGCACATAGATGCGATTAACAAATAATGTTTGCTTGGCTGAGGGATGAGTGGGCCCCTTGCTGTAGCCTGAAGCCTGAAGCCTGCAGGGAAGTGTTGGTAAGCAGAAGGTCCTAGTCCTTAGTGACTTTAGTGGTCTTTTTTTTTTTATACACATACACAATATATTTCTATCTTATTCATCCTTACTTCCCTCGCCCAACTTCCCCCATACCTCCCCAACACATCTTCTTGTGTGCTTTCTTTTTGGCCTTTAATACATCCCACTGAGCCTAACTAATGCTGTCGGTATGTGGACGGGTGTGGGACCATCCACAGGGGCGTGGGAAACCTACCAGTGGCTACACTCCCAGAGGAAAAAGTAATTCTCCCTTTCCAAGTTGTCATCAACAGCCATAATTCCTCACACTTGAATTTTGACTGGCCCGATCTTGTGTGGGCCTTGTGCAGGTAACATAGTGGCTGTCCATTCCTGAGAGTAATGGTCATGTTATACCCAGAAGACAGGATTTTACAGTTCTCCACACCTGCCAGCTTGTATGTCCTTTCCACCTCTTCTTCCATGATTCTTTCTATTCCCTGAGCCTTGAGGACTGGGGGTTGATAGAGATGTCTCACATAGGGCTGAGCATCCACAGTGATGCAGCTGTATTCCCAACACTTGAGACAGTTGAGAGTCTCTGCATTTATGACTGTCCACTGTGAACCTTACCTAACCAAGGTCGATAGCAGCATGGACCTGTGACTATAAACACAAATACTCAGACGGCAGTTTAGCCACGCGACTACTTAGCAGCAGTAGAAGTAGGTTTCCTTCAAGGGCCTATGACCTCCACAGCCATGGACGCTTGACCAGGGAGGTTTACAGTATCAGGCATGAATTCCCTCCCATGGAATAGGCTTCAGATCCAATCAGAAAGAAGCTGGCTACCCTGGTAACACCCATGTTGCAGCAGTGGGCATATCTGGCCTGGCAGGCAGTATTCTATGTATGGGTGTTCTCCTTTTCTCACATCATGTCAGCAGCCTTTGCTCTCATTGCTGTTCTCTATGACAGCCACCTGACTGGCATGAGATGGAACATATTTAAAAGCATTTTGATCTGCATCTCTCGAACGGCTGCTGTTGCTGCACACCTCTTAAGTGTTTCCTGGACACTTGTACTTCTTTTGAGAATTCTGTTTAGTTCTGTAAACACATATTTTTAAAGATTTCTTTTTTAAGTTTAGGTGTGTCTCTCTGTCTGAGAGTCTATCAGTGCCTGGAGGACAGAAGAGGAGTCAGATGCCTTGGAACCAGAGTCACAGTGTTTGTGAGCTGCCGGTTGTGGGTGCTGGGAACCAAACTCAGACTTTCTAGAAGAGTGGCAATTGCTTTTAACCAGCAAGCTGCCTCTCTAGTTTCTGTAACGCATTATAAAATTTGAATTGCTTTCTTGACTTTTTTGTTTGTTTGTTGTATGTTCTAGATACTAATCCTCTGATTCATAGGTGGCAAAGATTTTTCTCCCATCTGGTGAATTACCTTGCCCCTAGATTGACAGCTTCTTGTGCTGTACAGTAGCTTTTTTTATTTCATGAAATCTTATGCCAGTTGTTCCATTTACTTCCTGTGCTGTTGGAATCCTATTTAGAAAGTCTCTTTCTTTTTTTTTAGTTCACACTCAAGATTTTATTTAAAAATTCCAAAAAAAAACAACAAAAATTGACCTGTAAGGTAACAATATATTACTTAATGTATTATAGTATACTTAATACAGTATCCATTTTAATATTATGATAAAGAAAATGAAGTAGATGACCCAATATATATAATACTATAAAATCTTATTACAATAAATAAAGTCGTCATAAATAAAGGGCCCACTGGTTGAGGGGGGAAGGAATTTGACAATGGCTTTGGCTATTTGCTTTCAGAGAGAAATGTCAGCTGCAGGATTCTCCCTATTTAGAAAGTCTCTACCTATGTTTTTATGAAGTGGATTCCCTGCTGTCTCATCCAGCAGTTTCAGAGTATCAGGTCTTATGGTGAGGTCCTACTCCTGTTTCAGCTGAGTGGTGAAGATAGGGATCGAGTTTCATTCTTCTGCATGTTGCCATCCAGGTTTATCAACACCATCTGTTGAAGATACTCTCCTTTCTCCAGCATACGTGTGTGGCATCTTTGTCAAAAATCAAGTAGCTGACTTATATGAACTTTTATCTGGGTCCTCTCTTCTACTGATTTTGTTAATGTATGTCTGATTTTATGCCAGTACCACACTGTTTTTATTACTATGGCTCTGTAGTATAACTAGAACTCAGATATACTAATACATTTTGCAGTGATCTTTTTATGCAGGATTGCTTTGGCTATTCTTAGTATTTTGTGATTCCATATAAATTTTAAGTTTTTTCTACATCTGTGAAGAACGTCCTTGGAATTTTTATTAGGATTACACTAAGTCTATAGATTGCTTTTGTTAGGATAGATCTATGGGTATAAACTTAAATATTTAGATAGCAATTGTCATAAGGTTTTCATTGTGCAGGTCTTTTGTTTCCTTGCTGAGAAGTAGTCATAAAGACACTATATAATTAGTGTCGAGAATATACAAAGAACTAAGAGAAAAATCAAGAAAGCAATCTCATTTTTAAAATGGGCTACAGAAACTAGAGAGGCAGCTTGGTGATTAAGAGCAATTGTTGCTCTTCCAGAAGTTCTGAGTTTGATTCCCAGTACCCACACCAGTCCTATATTTTAAATTTGTGTATTTGTGTGTGTGTGTGTGTGTGTGTAACTACTATGAATTGATTCCCTGACTTGTTTTTCAATATGCTCATCACCAATATATAGAAAGGTATAGAAATACATACCAATTTTATGTATCAATTTTAAAGCATTTATCAGCTCTAAGAGTTTTTTAATGGAGGCTAGAAGGTCTCTTATGCATGAAATCATATCATCTGCAAATAAGAATACTTTGAATTCTTTTGTCTTAGCTCTGCCTAAGACTTCAATCATTCCATTGACTACAAGGAGAGAGTGGACACTCTTGTCTTCTTCCTGGTCTCGTGGGAATGCTTTGAGGTCTGCATTTCCTATGATGTTGGCTATAGGTTTATAATACATACTTTTTTATTTTCTTGAGGTATTCCCCCTGTATCCCTAACCTCTCCATGACTTTAATCACAAAAGAATGTGGGATTTTGTTGAAAACCTTTTCTGCATCTATTGAGATATTCATATGATTTCTGTCTTTGAGCTCATTTATATGATGTATTACATTTATTGATTTATGTATGTTGAATCATCCCTGAATCTTTGGAATGAAGCCAACTTGGTGATGATGAATGATCTTTCTGATGTGATCTTGAATTTGTCTTTCCAGTATTTTATTGAGTATTTTGCATCTATGATCATCAGGGAGATAGGGCTATAGTTTTTGTTTTGTTTTGTTTTGTGCCTTAATCTAATTTGGGTATCAGAGTAAGAACTCTTTCACAAAAAGAATTTTTTAAAGCATTCTTTTTTCTATTTTATTTTTAAAAAATGAGAAGTATTGATTTTAGTTCTTCTCTGAAGATCTGATGAAATTCTGTAGTGAGTTCATCTGGTTGTGGTCAGATCTTTTCTAAGTTGGGAAATTTTTTGCTATTGTTTCAATCTAGTTTCTGGTTTCAGATCTGTTTGAATTATTTATTTAATTTGTTTAAATTTTGGTAAGTCATGTGCATCTAGAAAATTTCCACTTCTTTTGGGTTGTCTGACTTATAAGAACATAGATGCTAAAGTATGTCCTTATGATGTTCTACATTTTATTGGCTATTTGTTATAATATCTCCCTTTTGCCTCTAATTAATTTGATATTCTCCATATCTCCCTTTTGATTAATTTATTAATTAATTTGATATTTTTTCCTCTCTTTTTAGTTAATTCAGCCAGGATTTGTTCACTCTTCCAACTTTCTAAAATTTTATCTTATATGTATGAATGCTTGGTCTGTATGCATATTTGTGCCCAATGATCATATCTGATACTTGTGGACGCCAGAAGAGGGGGGCAGATCCCCTGGAACTGGAGTTGCAGGCAGCTGTGAGTTGCTATGTGGGTGCGGGAATCCAGGTCCTCTGGAAGAGCAGCAAGTGCTCTTAACTGCTGAATCAACTCTCCAGTCCCTAGATTTATCAGTCTTATTCATCTTTTCAAAGAACCAACCCCCGTTTCATCTTTCTTTGTATTGTTTGGTTCGTTTTTAATTCATTAATTATTTCTCCCCACCTACTTGTTTTTTGGTTTGTTTTTCCACAGCCTAGAGGTAAGTTGTTTGTGTGGACTCTAGGTTTGTTTTGGTTTGTTTGGTTTTTTTTCTTAATTTAGGCATGTGGGCTCTAAACCTCCCTTGTAGGGCTGCCCCCACTGTATCCCACAGATTTTGATGTGTTGTGTTCTCATTTCCATTCATCCTAGGAACTTTTAAATTTCCTTATTTTCTCACTGAACTATTTATTGTTGGATAGTGCTTTCTAACCTCCATTAGTTTATGTGCTTTCTGTAGTTTCCCTCGTTGTCAATATCTAGGATTTTTTGCTGTGGTCAGATAGAATATAAGGTGTTATTTCATATTTTCTATATCCATTGAGCCTTGCTTTGTGTCTTCCCAATATGTGATCTACTTTGGAGAAAGTTGAATGAATTACTGAGAAGAATATGAACTCTTTTATGTTGGGGCCATTTGAACTCAGCTGGGTGTTTCTCTGTTTACCTTTCTTCTTGACGACCTCTCTATTGGAGACAGTGGGATACTGAGGTCGCCCACTACTACTGTTTTGGTAATAGGGTTAATATGTAAATTAACATCTAGCAGTACCTGTGTTGTTCCCTTAGATTATCTTGTCTCTTCTAACTAGCTTAGTTTTAAATCTATGTTGTCTAGTATTGGAATAGCTTTGTCTGCTTGTTCCCTAACTCCATTTGCTTGGAGAAGAAGGTACAAGGTACCTTTTACCCTAAGATACTGCCTATCTTTGATGGTGAAGTGCGTTTCTTAGAGACAGAAAAAAATGGCTCTTGTCTTCTAAACCACTTTGCTATTTCATGTCTTTTTAATGGTGAATTGAGAGTATGGAAGTGAGCGCAGGGGAGTTGAGAAGGTAGGGGCTGCGATCTTGTGAAGTGGCTACACAGCAAGGTGCGGGGAGAGATCCAAGGGGGACCTGAGAAACTCTATGGAGCAACTGTGACACACAGCACTTGATGGAGGCAGGGTGGCCTGGGGTGGGGTCACTTACAGGGAAGTGACCGAATGGATCAATTGCAGTGAGCAGGACGGTAAGTGGTGAAGGCTCAGTTCTGCTCTCAGTCCTGCCACTGAGACTGACCTCTGACCTACCAGTTTCAGACCTATGAGACTGCACCAGCTGTGGCCCAAGGAGCAGAGCAGAACTTCAGAGTGTACTGTGATGTGGTCGTCGAGGTATATAGGCTTAGCTGGTTTGTCTAAGTGCTGTGTACATCCATAAAGATACAGCATCTCATCCAAACATGAAAATATCTAGGCTCACTGCACCTGGAAAACTGAGGCAGGAAGATTGCAAGTGCCCAGCCTTCCAGGGCTAAAAGTGGAACCCGGTCTTAGAGAAGAGAGAGAGAGAAGTCTTTGTATGATCTCTTTTCTGATTTATTTGGCCTCTCCCACTGAGCTGGGGATCATGCACAGAGTTTGCATTGGGGCTGATAGGCTGTTGCTTTGCCTTTTTAATAAGAGAAGAGATGATGCCATGGAGCAAAGCCCTTCCAGAGAACGAGCCATACTCTCCCTCTTTTGAGATATTCTCCAACAAGTTTTCTTTGGAGAGTTTCTGGAAGTAAGGTAAGTAGGCTTCAAATAGAGCTTCAGTATATGACTCAAGTTGGACGTGATCTTCAAGCACATCCAGTCCAAACATGTGGGTTGTAATGGGTTAAATTCTACAGAGATGCCATCTTCCCGGCCTTTGATTGATCTGGGCTAGCCATTCAGAAAGTGAAATGCTACTCCCAGAATCTTCAGGTAAGTGAACATCCACCCCATTAACCACTCTCATCAGAACTTGGTTCACTTTTTTCCACGCCTCTCATAAACTAGGGCACTAGACCTGGCAACAACATGCCCAGGGCCTTCTATCCCTTCCAGGGGCAGTAAAAAACAAAAATCCACTAACGTGGCTTTATTTTGTGTCACCATTTTGCTCACAGGGTATACATAGTTAACAAGCTCTCCTCAGTCCTTTGCATGTGCCCATGGCATCTTCCCACCATGGCATCATCTATGGCTGCTGTCACCACACAGTTGGTATCCAGACTGAAGTATCTGTGTAGAAACAAGCATTGTTTCAGGCACCAAGCACTCTGCCATTTCAGGCAGATGCCAAGAGATGCCAGGACTATGTCTTAGCTTAGTACTTTTAGGAGAAAATTCGTTGGTTTTCATTGTTAGGACAAAATATCTAGTTTCTTTTTTTTTTAATAGCATATAAAAGAAAAGACTTTGTCTCATGGTTACAGAGGAATCAGTCTGTGGTCTCTGGTCTATTATTTCTGGACATAGTAGTACAGCAAAGCATCATGGTTAAAGGGCAAGGAGCAGCAACACTATTCATCTCATGGGAGCCAGGAAGTGGAGAGAGGAGAAAGGCCATAGATGGCACAGACTCTTCACGTTCATGACCTACTTCCTCTAACTAGTCCCTACTTCTCATGAGTGCATTGGATTATGATCCACAGCTTAACAAACCATTGTGATCCACAGCTTAACAAACCATTAATCTATTGGTGTGGTTTTGAGCCATCGTGATCCAATCACCTCTCAGGGGCCCCAGCTACAAACACTGTTGTCTTGAGCACCAAGCATTCAAGCCTCTGAGGAAGTGGTCTTCCTAAAGCTAGGACCTTTTAATACAGTTTTTCATGTTGTGGTGACCCTCAACCATAAAATTATTTTCATTGCTACTTCCTAACAGTAATTTTGCTACTATTATGAATTATAATATAAATATCTGTGTTTTCTGATGGTCTTATGCAATCCCTGTGAAAGGGTCACTCAACCTCCAGGGGGGGGTCATGACCCATGGGTTGAGAACCCCTGCTCCGAAGGCTACCCCACATCCGAAACATCACAAAGACCATGCCAGATTAGCCTGAAAGCCACCCTCCCTGGAGGAAGACAGGCAGAGGCCACTGAACAGGGACTACCCACAGGGCTGTGCGAGGATCTCACAATCCAAGGGGTCTTCTTCACATTGGGGAGTCCCCCTATTCTAGTCTTTCCCACCATCTGTCATCATTCAGGTAGCAGTTTGCGATGAGGTGAGGCCCACCATGGAGTCACCTCCTCTACAACAGAAAACAGAAGCAAAAGCAGCAACTTCAGCCACGCCTGGGAGGCAGCTCGGCTGGTAAAGGGCTTGTCATGCTCAGTTCCAAGAATCTATGTTTTAAAAGCCGGGTGGTGTGCTCACATTTGTAATACTAGCACAGGGAAGGCAGGGCCAAGAGGATCCCTGGAATGCAGTGCCAAGCCAGCCTAAGCTAATTAGTGAGCCCAAGGCCAATAAGAGACCCTGTACACCTAGGCTCCGATGAACACACGCGTGTGCACACACACACACACACACACGCCAGACTCATGAATCACACATCGCAGCCACGCTTTGGAAAGAAGAGGGAGGAGGAAGGAATCCGAGATCAGTGTTTGGTGGGCTGGAAAACGAGATGGAGGGGGCAGAATGGACATCCTGCGATAGAATGGAGATGACAGCGACATTTTTTTTACTTCCTTTTCTTGCTCTCCGTTCTGCATTTTATTAAGAGAAACACAAAGGGAAAATTGTGTTATTTGTTAAGAAATGCCAAAATACATTTCGGACCACAGTAAAATAAGCAGAACACTGCTGCCTAGATAAAGAGAGCCACACAGCGACAGGGTAGCCAGAGATTACAAGGTAGGAACACTCGGAATCCACACTCCCCTCACCTCTGAACCCTCACCCCCACCCCCACCCACTGTGAATCCCTGGCCCCGAGCTAACATCCAACTCTCTTAATTGAACTGGACAACCAAGTGTAGCAGCTCTTTCTGGGGTGAGAGGAAGCTTTCCAACCCAGGCTCGGCCACAGGAGGGAGGTCAGGTGATGTCTATATGACTTGTTCCTGGAATATTAGTGAGGTCCCTCTTGAGAATAGTCCCAGGGGAAGAGGAAGCTTCACCATGCTTGGGACACAATTGTCTCCATGCTGCTTTCTCTGCCCACTGAATTATGAGCTCTTTGGATGAGCACCCTGGTCAGACCTACCTATGACGCTCCTGTGTGTCACACATTGAAGGGCCATGGCATGCTAACTGCATATCTGTCACATGCAAATAGAATGCCCTGAAGCTGGGATCTACTCTATGATACAATAGAACATTCCAGAAGGATCATGGGTGAGACTTGGAAACAGAGACCTGAGTTCTAAACCAGCCCCTACATTTCTGAGTCATTTGGTTGTTTGTTTGTTTTGGTTTTTTGAGACAGGGTTTCTCTGTCACTTTGGAGCCTATCCTGGAACTAATTCTTTTAGACCAGGCTGGCCTCAAATTCACAGTGATCCGCCTGCCTCTGCCTCTGGAGTGATGGAATTAAAGGCATGCACACACACACACACACACACACACACACAGCATCTGAGCTATTTAATCTTACATTGTTTAACTCCTCGTGTTCTGGTCTCATCTGTATAAAGGGAACAAGACAGTGCTTGAAAGCAGGGAGGAGTTCACGGGACTAACCCTCTCTCTGGCCAACTCCTTGCTTCACCCCCACCCGCTGTGCCTCCCAAAAACCTGCCCAGATGCATGGGGACAGAGCTTTTGAAGGAGAACCATCCTGGCTTGTGTATAAGCAAGCGCTCTTCCAGTGTTCAGAGTCTGTGTGTCTAAGGGCAGAAGTTGTCCCTGACTGCGTTTGTTACTTTTCTGTCACTGTGCTAGAACTCTGGGACCAGAGCAACTTATGGGAGGAAGAATTCAGCTTGACTTGTGGGTTCAGAGGGCAAGTCCACAATGGTAGGAAGACAGAGGCAGCTGGAACAAGAAACTGGCAAGCCACATCTCAATCACACACAGGAATCAGGGAGAACGATTTGCAGTGAGGCAATTATGAGCTCCCAAAGCTCATCCCCAGTGATGTGCTTTCTCCAGAGAGGCTCTCTCTTCCCCAGCAAGCCAAATATTTGAGCCTGTGAGGGACATTTCTCATTCGAAACACCACACTGAGTAACTGAGGCATTTGGTGTCGAGATCAGATTGAGCTCTGTGGCTGAGAGGGTGGCCCAGCAGGATGGTAAAGAAGATGGGCTGTGGCCCAGCAGTGCTGGTACACACCTTTAATCCCAGCACTTGGGAGGCAGAGGCAGGTGGATCTTTGTGAGGTCGAGGCCAGCCTGGTCTACAAGAGCTAGTTCCAGGACAGGCTCCAGAGCTGGGCTGTGGAGTTGGAAGAGTTGGAATGCCTGCGGGGGGGGGGGGGGGGCTGGTTTTGAACATTTACAATGGCTTTAGGAAAGTTCATTAATTTTAGGGAACCTCTGTTTCTCCATTGGATAAATGAGGATTTAGTGTGTGCTCACACATATGCATGTGTATATGTTCAATGGAATAAAACATTTGAAAGGACTAACACGGTGCACCGGAAGGGCCCAATGGACCTCACTTGCTACTCTGATTGTCTCGTCATTCTGGATGATAGGGTCCTAAAAGCTGTTTTGCTGACATCTGAAGTTCTGGTGCTGAGCACATGTGCATGTGTGCCTTAAAGTGAGACAACAACGGCCGTCAGCACCAAGGTTCACATGGATTGTGGCCTCCTGTTCCAGGCACAGCTTGCAATCCATTACCTCCCCACTTAATATCATGTAAACAGTATCAAGTCCTGATAATGCAGGCTTCCTCCAAGATCCCTCACTCCCAAGCTCCAGCGTAGCCTTCATCTGACACTCTGTGTGACCCTTCACACTACACAGACAGACCTAGAAATAGCCAGAAGGACACAGAGCACACAGAGTGACGGTGCAGGGTCTACATTAGGGCTCAATACAAAAGCAGAGCACAGTGGGTCACTTGTAATCCCAGTGCCACAAGACACAGAGACAGGCAGATCCGAGGTAACCTAGCCTACTAAGTGAGCAATAGACCAATGAGAAAGTCTGTCTCAAAAAACAAGGTGGCTCATATCTGAGGAGTGACACCTGGGGTTGACCTCTGGCCTTCACATGCACACACGTGTATTGAAGAGCACACACACACACACAGCACTTAGTGAGAGACCTTAAGGTCAGAGGTAGATGAGTCCTTAGAGAGCATTAGGAGAACTCAGTCCACTCCTCTTCCTCCCTTTCATTTTCTCTCATTTCCCAGCCATGGGGCATTTCTGTTTTTCTCTGCTCTGACTACCGCCATGATGTGCTGCCCTGTAGAGGGTTGAAAGCAACAGGGCACATGATCATGAGCAGGAACTCAAAGACTGAGTCAAAGCACACCCTCCCCTTCACACGATAATGTTAGCTATAGGATGATGGGAAGCCAGCTGGCCCCGCAGCTAGGAACAGTCACCCCCAGGGCAGGCAATGTGCAGGTCTAAATGAGCTCGACATGAAGGCAGGAGAGAGACCCTCCCAGCCCAGCCAGGAGACTCTGGCTTCTTCTGGATGATCTCAGAATGCAGGGCGCTGCCACATGCGCTCACACCATCAGATGTGAATCTGAGATAGAGAGAGAACAGTGCCATCAGCAAACATCAGTTAGTTTATTTCATTCATTTTGCTTTGTTTCCAAACAGGATCTGTAGTGGTTTATAAACATTACCATACTGAAATGGATTTTTAAAAATTAAAATTGTATACTAGACACAGAAAAGCAAGTGAGCACCCCAAAAATCATAAACTGGAGCTGATATTTAAATAAAGGCTAGACTGCTAAATGTCACCCCGTGCGACAAGATGAAATGGGAAAATGTAAAAAACACCCTACCAAACTGTTAGGGCTGTGCCAGTGTGCGGGTTGCATTTCCATGTCCAGGTTAAGAGACCATCTGTAATAAAACAATGGAAATACGCAACTCACAGCAATGGATGTATATTCTAAATAGGCTCACTTGGTTGCCTGACTCTCACCTCTTTTGAAAAGATGTGGCAGACAAAACTAACGGTACAGGCAACAGATTAATAAGCTAGAGCTACAGAATCAAAAATAGGGAAAACAGGTAACATGAGTGGTGAACTGGCTTTGGGGAGTAGGAACCAAGGCGACATGATTTTATCTAACACGGTTCCAAGTACACACTTGGCCACTGCTGTGTATGAGCATTAGCGTAAACAGATAAATGCTGCCACTGAGAGTCAGAGTTGTCCCTGAGCTTTCTAGTAACAGGGGGGAAGAGGAACTATCTAATGTGTAGATACTTGCATGCCAGTATTGAAGCTGTGACTGGATTTGCTGGAGGAAGAACAGAGAGGAAGAATGTTCACCACCTTCCCAACTCTGCATTATTTTTCAGTCCCAAAGGGGTAGAAAGTGAGTCTCATGGAAATTCTGCCCCAGTCCTCAACAGACCTCATGTAAAATGCATATTTGATGCATGAACATGATAATGACATTATTTAAAAAAAACAGAGATTTTGATGGGGATGTGTCTGGGGGAGTAGATGGGCTAAGCCAAGGTTGGATCCTCAGCACCCCATGAAGCTGGACGTGGTGATGCATGCCTGTAATCACCAAAGGCATGAGGTAGATGTAGGTAGATCAGAAGTCTAAGATCGTCCTTGTCTACACAGTGAGTTCCAGACCAGGCCAGGATACATGAGACCCTATCTTTAGGGTTTTTTTTATTCCTTGCTGTATCTGAAACATGATTCCATTTCTTCCTTTCTTATCCCATCAATAATTTCTTCACAACCTTTGAACCTTGGATTTCAAAGGGGAAGAAACTGTCAGGAGGATGGTGAAGGTGAGGGCATTCCAGGGGCGTGGCATGACTGGGCCAAGATGCCAAGGGCAGGAAGCCAAGGAGAGCTGAAGGGCCAATGAGAACAGAGGAACAGGGTGGCCAGTCTCTGCAGTTTATTCCTATAGAGACAGTAGGAAGCCTTTGGAGGCTTTGAACTGGGAGGGCTACATAATCGGGAATGGAGTCTATGGTGACCGTGTTCTGTGTCTATGAGGCTGACTTCAAAAGGAGACAACATCTGGAGCTAGAAGAGATAAATTACTCCACTAGAATAAATAAGAACTCTACCTCCTGGACCAGAGCAGACAGCAAAAAACTGACATGAACTGAATGTAGGAACTCTCCGAAGTCAAAGCAATTTGAGGTTCAGCCTCTGTTTTACTGTAAGGTGAGAAAAAAGGGGAGGGCAGAAGTAGGAGCTGCAGGAGCAGCAGGGGGGAGTGCAGAAAGGAGTTTGGTGGCTTTTCTGAGTGTCTGCACATCTATTATCTCACTGATTTCACATGGGAGCAAAGGGCGGCCCACCCTGGATGTCAGCAGAAAGCTGTGCTCCCGTCCATTGCTGCCAAGTTCCTGCCATCCTCTAGGCAGCGAGTGCCCGCCTGCAGGTATCTTGCCCACAGATGTTTGCCGCAGGAAGCCTCAGGCCTCTTTAGCTCACAGCCACTCGATCCTGCCTCTACACCAGCACAGCTAAAGGCTGGATTGTGTGGACGCTTGGTCTGCTGTGCTGGCCAGCATGGGAGAAGGGTGTGGCCCAGAGTTGGGCTGGAATCTCCCACATCTGGGCAGGGTGGTGGGATCGTGGCCATCAGAGGACTTTAGCATCTCATCTTCCCACTGACTCATTCCCAGGCATAGGCGCTGGCCTCACCCCAGGCTGAGTCTGCTCCCCTGAGCCACAGGGCAGATGCTGTTTCTCACCTCCTTACACCGCAGGGCCTTGTGAGTTCATTGGCCTGCCGTGCTGAGACTGCCCTGGATTTGATCCCATAACAGGAAGCTCTCCCCAGTCACGGGCCCTAGCATGCAGCTAGTCCAGGCTTCCCCTTCACAGACCAAGGGCTCCATGGGTTTTCTGGGCAGAATGGTGGGACCATCATGGGGACTGTGATGCTGTATATCCCAGGGCAAATATAAAATTTTACTTCCAGATCACTAGCCTTATAGCCCTTCTTCTCTGTCCCACTCAACACTGGGCACACATAGTTCAGCCTCCATCAGGGCCCCCGTTACTCTCTGAGCACAGCCCAGTACAGGGTACAGGCAGAGCCTTTTTCCATATTTTTCCTGTACTTAGGGGAAGTCCTGCCTCTTCCAGCCTCAAATGGGTCATTCACACCTCTTCAGCTCCTGTGTTCCCAGGCTCTTCAGCCTGTCTCTCTCAGAGGATCGCCCACCAATTTTCCACCTTCCACTGGAAAACGCACATCTGTGTCTTGGGATTTCCCTTTCCTTGAAGCCTGCGGAGTGGAGAGGAGGAGTGGAAAGACAACCTATCATGTTCAAAATGGGACAAACACAGCTTCCTGCCAGTTGCCTCCTTGCCCACACCAGCGCCAGTCACATCAACTCCTGACAGTCCCAAGAAACCTTCGAGAATTTCTGTGCACATCCAAGAAAACACAAAACACAATCTTCATCCCTACCTCTGTAACCCAAAAGGTAATAGCATCCTAAACGTTAAAAAAGAAAATATCACAAAAGGCCACTAAACCCTCCAGATTCCCCATCCGCATACCTCTCCATTTATATCTCTCCCGCTTGTGGGTTTAATTGCCTGAGTAGCAAATAAAATTAGGCACTTGATGGAAATTATAATATAGATATGGCTGTGTTATTGGATTCCTAGTAAATCATGCAAAACCTCACATTTCTGTTGCCTTTTTCCTGTGTGCAGTGCTTGGGGTGATATGTGCCTTAGCCATCGCAGGACTGGTGGCCTTTGTCACTGAGAAGGCAGTGGCAACATGGTGAGCTGCAACTGTCTTACCTCTTAGAGCCCAGTAGCACACATTTACATGAGAACAAGGTTCTCTGAGCGCCAAGGAGAAGGGTAGACCTCAGAGAAGACTCCCACAGACACCCCCAAACAGCCACCAGATAGCCCAGTCTACCCCGCCTTGGAGATCTACAGAGCCAGTTCCTATGAGCACACACAGGCAGCTTCCTGGGATGTGGTGAGGTCATGCAGGCACTGCCTGATGGTTGCAGCTTGACATAGCACTACCCAATGGTTTACCTCTGGAAGGACAGTCCTTCATCAAAGAGCTCAGGGATTACAGCTCTGGGCCCAGACTCAGCCTGTTGCCTGTCTTCATGCCTTGCAAACTGAGACTGGAATTTATATTTCAAAATGACTTTCGAAAGTTAAAAAGAATGCCTAGCAGTGGTGGTGCACGCCTTTAATCCCAGCACTTGGGAGGCAGAGGCAGGCGGATCTTTTTGAGTGTGAGGCCAGCCTGGTCTACGAGAGCTAGTTCCAGGACAGGCTCCAAAGCTACAGAGAAGCCCAGATCCAAAACTAACAACAACAAAAAAGTTAAAGAGAAGATAATAGTATTTCTTGCTGTGTGGAAATTATCTAGCATTTAAAATTCAGCATCCCCGGTGGAGTTTTAGTGGAGCATGATCTTACTCATTCAGTTAGCTACTGTCTAGTCTAAATTATCTACTCCCTGGTCTTTCTTTTTGCATTTTGTGTGTGTGTATCCCAGGTGTGTGTGCATGTGGGTACAGCCACACATTCTGTATATATAGGAGATAGAGGCTGCCATTGGGTGTCCTCCTCCATCCATCTCCACTGTATTTTTTGAGTCAGAGTCTCTCACTGAATCTGGAGCTCACCGCTAAAGCTAGATTGGCTGACAATCCCCAGGGATCTCCCTGGCTGCATTCCCCCATGCTTGGATTATGTATACAAATTGCCAAGCCTGTCTTTTACATAGGGATTTGAACTGGGGCCTTTATGCTTGCACAGCAAGTGCTTCATCCACTGAGCTACCTCACAAGACCTGCTCTCTGGTCTTTAACAGGAAAAAACAAAAACAAAACACAATTTTCTGCTTTAAAGAAGATTCCAAAATGCTGAACTGGGTTCATCTCTTCAGTTTAGGTGTCTGTAATTGTTCAGAGGGTCTCAGTGGTGAGAGATTTTTATTCTCTCAGCATTTCTGGGTCATGGACCAATGCTGACCTCTCACTCCCCTCCATCAAAGTTTCCATCTAGCCTTCCTCCATTCATTCCCAGAGACACCAACTGTCACCTGCCTACAGCTCTAAGCCACCCTTCTGCAGAACTACAGGTGTCCACAAGAGGGCAGCGCTGCTCTGCTCTCCCTTCTCTGGTGGCCTTCCCTGCTCTGGAGAGCTTCCTGCAAGCCCAAGTGCTTTGCAATCTATGCACAGCCTTCTCTAGTTAGATGGTGAAGAACAGGGCCCTTTTACTCTACATAAGCCCACATACGTTAATTGGTCCCAGCCAACCTAGCTAACATCTTGGTGATTTATTCTCAAATCTGTTATTTAAGTATCTGCCTGTATGCAAACACACACACACACACACACACACACACACACACACGCAGGCACGCATGCATGCACGCACACACTCACACACGTGCACGTATGCACGCACACATACACATATTGATTGAGTTCTCCTCACTACTTAGCTCACCCCTGACCTCCTGCAAGTCCATCCAATTGCATTGTACCAGTCTTTAAGTTTTCAACTCTAAGCCTATTATGCTTCTATCATATACTTTGGAGACTGGGCCTGGGTTCTGGAAACTTCACCTGTGCTTTGCCAGGTGGCTGCATGGATAGAGGAGGGAGGGATGTACCTCCTCTTAGACGTGTACTTTTTTAGACCTCATTTCTACTGTTGCCCTGAGCAGTACCCAACAATGCTTCTTCACCTCATGACACCCAACAAATCTCATGACGCCCAGCAATGCTTCTTCAGATGCAGCGATCCCATCTTCTCCTGCCTGCAGCCGAACCAACGCTTCCCCCAGCACTTGCTGAGCGAGCTCCATGCCCAGCTCAGCAGACACATAAACTGATTATGAGTCCCGTGTCAGCCCCTCCATGAGTCTAATCTCACGATCCCTACTTTTCCTCTGGAGCATTTGGGCTGCTCTTGTGGCTACCTAGTGGTGTTGGTCAGTTGTCTCTGACTGTAATGAGTAATGGAGATCATCTCACAGAAAGGAAAGATTTGTTTTGACCTAGAATTTTGAAGGTTCTAACAGTTCTAATCCATGGCCAAGTCATGTTGTTGCTTTGGGCCCCAGTAAGAGTTGACAGAGACACACTGGAGACACATTGAGACACACTGTCTGCCGTGGAGCAGAAATGGTCACCTCCCCAGAAGTAAGGGAACAGGAGCCCCTGGGTCCTCTTTCAAAGGCATGCTTCCAGCAACCTAGGGACTTCCACCAAGCCGCACCTCCAAAGCATCAATCCACTCTCCAAAGCATCAATTCGTGGAGACACAGGACGATGAGTCCTTAGCACAAACCTTCAAGATGCATTCACCAACTGAAGTGCAGCAGAAAAAAATAAAAAATAAAACGGTTTTAGTTCCCCAATGCACATGTTACATCAAAATAGTTCATCTTACCTAAACTCTCCCTGTCTGACTAACCAGGGGGAGGTGGGGGGGGTTATGTTTCCTAAATGGAATCTGACAGAGAAGTCTCCTCCCATCTAAAACGAATGAGAGAGTTAATTGGAATTATTAGCCCACAGACCCTCTAGCAGCCTGTGTGAATTATCAGCTGTAGAAAGGCACTAGGGTTGGGGCTGTACCTCAGGTCTCCTATCTGAAGACCCTGCAGTCCATCTGACCTCAGCTCTCTGCAGGGTGGCAGTGTGCCATAGTGGAGAATGCACATATTCTTGTCTCTTTCCCACCCAAATTTGGCAGCCAGACAAACAAAGGCTGAAAAGTTACCTATGCCCAGCAAGGGCCTGTTGAGCAGGAGGCGGATTCACAGATCTTGTGGGAATCGTGTCTGATCTGGCAAACAACCCTAGCTTTTAGACATTGCCTCCTTCCAGACAACACCACAGCTGTGGATCGTCCCACCTGAGGAGAAGCAGGCTCAGAACTTCACATGGTACAGCTCCTAATTCTGGGAGGGTGGAGAGAGGAGGCTGTGAGAGACAGTTCTATGGAGGGGCTCCAAAGGAGAGCATGCTGCCGCCCCAAGTCAAGCTGGACACTGAAGATCAGCAGCTCCATTTTCTCAAAGCCCTCTCTCGAGGAGCCATTGAGAGGACAAACCCAGCAGATTATGGCATCGGAAACTCCGAATCCTCTCCCTCAACTGTCTCTTCCAGTAGCACAATTTCGAGTTACTTTATTGCAATTCCTTAGGGTGAAGTCTTGCCCCTCCTCTCCCAGAATTCCACTGACCAAGGTTCCTTCCACACTGGGATGTTGCTGAATTTGAGCGCACCCTGGCGGCAAAGAAGGCAAAGGCAGGAGGACTATGATTCTGCCTCAGTAGTCCATCTTGTTTGAACTCAGCTTTAATTTGAACATGGCATTAAGCGAGCGTTTCTGTTTTCTGGCCATATTCTTGTAGAGTTAAACAAATTATGCTTTAACCTCCTCCTCTTCTTCCTCCTCGTTTTCCTCCTTCTTAATCTTCCTCCTCCCTCTCCTCCTCGTCCTCCTCATCTTCTTCCTCTTCCTCTTTCTCCTCCCTTCCCCCCCCTTTCTCCTCCATCCGAATTTTCTACCCAGCTTTTTTTTCTGCATAGGAACCCCTGCCCTGTGCTCTCTGTCAGACTCTCTGCTGTTTAAAACTACCTATCCAACCCAGTCAGTCTTTGATTCCTGGACCCGGCAGGTAGCTCTAGGGTCCATTGATGGGAGTGGCTGCATTTACTGGAGGTTGAAGGTGGAAAAGGAGTCTCTCCAAACTCTTAGACATTAAAGGAAGAAAGCACAGAAACTATATTGAGCAAATCATGGCAGACCCACTGTGCTTACCAACATCAGGTCACGAGATCCCTGGAGCAGAATAGCCAACTGGTCAACCACTCTCAGTCCATACTCCCTGGCCCTGGGCACTTTGGATCAAGGCTTTGAAGAGGTATACAGATACCTCAAGACTAGGTTCAATTTCAAGAATTCAAATTTCTTGTTTGTAGGGTCAGCAAGTAAAGACACTTGCTGCCAAATTTGGTAACGGAAGGTCAATCCCTGGGACCCACATGGTAGAAGAAGAGAAACTATTTCCACAAGTTGCCATCTGACCGCCCATGCCCTCCATGACATGAACAAAGACACAAAGACACACATACACAAGAGATAAAGAGTAAACAAATACAAATAGAGTTTTTTAAATCCTTTATTTCTAGTTTTTAGAAAGAAATCTTGAGAAGATACAAATAGTTGAGGTATTCTAGCTCTGTGTTCTAGCCGTCAAAGGCACAGTACAGGAATTAAGGAGGCTACATTAAGGTGAGTGGGCGTAGCCAAAGCTAAAGAAGTCTTGACTTTGCCCTCCCCACCACATGCTCACTCTTGTTAGTGTCTGCTTTGAAATCTAGATATAAGACAAATGGCTTATCATTTAGTTGCAGGCTGGCAAGAAGTGGCCTCTGTACCAGGCCCCTGCCTTCTCCTCCTCCCTCTCTGCCCTGACATTCAATTTTCAGATTCCTGATCTACTTCCAATTTCAAATAGAACCAATGCTAACTCAGTTACACTTGACAAACAAACAAAAACCTTCTTCCTGGCCCTAGACTGTTTTAAAGGTATGCTCTTCAAACCTTAGAAACGATTTATTGGCATCTGGGATAGTTACTATTGCAAATCTGAGCTCAAAATTTCTTCATCTATAATTTTGCAAATATCTTGTTCCCCCATTCAGTCTAAGATATGGGCATCTTCCTTCTTTCAAATCATTCTTGAATATGGTCTAAGCCTGAGGTATTTGAAATTGCTTCCCCACAGAGTCCTCTTTTTCGCATCGTCCTGTCTTCATGTATCTGTTCAACCATTGACTTACCATATAAGCAGCCTATGCCTGCCCTTAGATTAGCCCACACTTCATTTTGTTTGTTGCCAGAGTCCTCTTCATAGAAGCAATCATTATAAAATTCTGTTGCTGGACTGTTTAAGAGCTGGTTTTGTACTCTGTTCCTGCCCCTACAGGAGTAAACAAATTGCAGCACCTCTGTCTCTGTTTCTTAGCTTTCCTACAGCTCTTTCTGCAGGTGACCCCTACCTTGTGTGACTCTATATATGCTAAAAGACAAGGTCCGTGAGGGCAAGGATCGCTTCGCTTGCTTCCGTGATGCCCATAGTAGCCTATCAATAAACAAAAACTTAGTGAATGAACAAATAGATTTGTAAATGGGAAACCTTTCACCTGACTGCAAGGGAATCGCCGTACTCTGCACAGTGTCCCGCCACACAGACAAGATGCAGAAAGTGACCAACACCCACATGAGCTCTTCCCACACAGCGTCTCCTTTCCCTCTGAGCAAAACACAGCACAGTAATAATTCAGTTGTAACTATTAACATTGTTCTTCCTTTCTCACTGGCTTTCTTGGTCACTGTTTTATTGCTGTGAAGAGACAGCATGACCAAGGCAACTCTGGGGGCTGGCTTAAAATTTCAGAGGTTTAGTCCATTATCATCATGGTGGGGAGCATGGCAGTGTGCAGGTGGGTATGGTGCTGGAGGAGTAGTTGACAGCTACATCCTGATCTGGAGAGAGACAGAGAGAGAGAGAGAGAGAGAGAGAGAGAGAGCCTGTAATGGCCTTTTGAAACCTCAGTAACACACTTCCTCCAACAAGGTCATACCTCCTAATCCTTCTCAAATAGTGCCACTCTCTGGTGACTAAGCAATAAATATATGAGCAATGCGGAGGATGGGGTGTCATTCTTAGTCACACTACCACGCTGGCATAAGCAAAGATGGGCACTGTCCACAACAAATACACAATCCCTCACTGGGACAGTTAGCATTAATCATCAACTTGACTGAATTTAGACTTATGGGTCTCTAAACATGACTGAGGGAGATTTTCTTCCACTGAGGTGGAACATTCCACCCACTCTGAGTGGTACACTCCCTAGACAGAGGATCCTGGGGTACACATCAGTAAAAAGAGCAAGCTGAGCACTAAAGCGCATGTATTCACTTCTGCCTATGACTGAGGACTCCTGTTGCCATGACTCCCTCCCAGTGACGGACCACACCCTTGAACCGTGAGCCGAAATAAACTCTCGCTTTTAAGTTGTCTTTCTTAGACTTTTTTGATTTTGTTTCATTTTGTTTTTTTTTAATCACAGCAATGGGAAAACTAACACTAAGATATGCTACTAACTCAAAACAATTGAAAATAGGTTAAAGCTAATGACTAGAAATCCCAGACTTTTAAGGTTTTTTTTTTTTTTAAATAGGATATCTTTTCACTACTTTCTTCTGGTTGTGTATTAATTATTTATTAATATTTCTAATTCTTCCATTTTTATTCTTAAAAAAGCATACAAGGCATTGGAGAAAATTATGACAGTTGGAGCAATTGAACAAACAGTATTCTAGTTAGAGCCTTTTTTTTTACTTTCAAATTCAGGGATACTCTCACCATTCAGCACCAAGACTTTCAAAAATTACAGTTCCAGCTAATTCAGTTTCACAGCCAAGAAAAACCACAAACCTAGAAGTACTCAAAACAATGAATGTAGAACGGGAAAAATTAGCCAAAAGCAGGATATTTGCTGAAATTAGTTATTTTGTTAAACAAAACATTATGCCCCTTACTGATGACCAGTGCCAGGATGGAGTGGGGGGACGACGCTCACCAAATGATCTCAGACAAACAATAATAGCAACAATAGCATCTTATAGCCCTGCTACAAGATGGGCCTTCCCCCTTCCTATGCATTGCTTATAGAATATGCACAGCAAACCGTAACAGGACGCGGGAGCACCGAGAACACAATAATAAAGAGGTTGGGGCGGAGGACTGTGAGCACAGCAGCAGATGACAACTTGGACAGAAATACACTGTCTGCCAAAGAAAATGATGTCTGAGAACAGCGGTGGCTAACGGGAGAGAAGTCAAGTGTTCCAGCCGTAGAAACTCGGTGTGGGGACCCCTGAGCAGCTCTGAGGGTGCCACTGTCTGTAAGTGGGAGCCTATCAGATCAGCCCTACCCCATAAACCCTCCACTAGCGGACAAAGCTAGAGGATATTCCGTTTGCTTGAATTTTCTTTTACCAGTCACCCAGAAGACTCTCTCAGCACTTCCGGTCTAATGTACAGCGAACTCAGATGTCACCGCAGCTGCTCTACACTCCAAGTTAACGCCGGCACGTTTATTTCTCGCAGAGCGTGCCTTTTAAAGGCCTTGGATGTTTTTCACCCTCCGTAGTTAATCTCTCACAGCTTTGTTCTCCGTCCATCTGCATTTCTCCCCCCTTTCCGATGACAAATAGATTTCGAGACATTTCTGTATAATTGATACTTCTGAATGCAGATTACTTGGAGCATGTGTGTGTGTGTGTCTGTGCATGTGTGTGCATGTGTGTGTCGTCTGTGTGTGTGTCTGTGTGCGTATGCATGTGTGTGTGTGTGTGTCTGTGTGTGTGCATGTGTGTGTTCTTCAATGCCGGGCAGCCTTCATCCCTTGCTGTAGCTGAAAACATCATCTGCAAGCAAGGAGCACACATCAAATGAGGTTCTCCCTATCCCTGAACAGATGGAGAGCAAGCCTCAGTTGGTAATCTGGAGACTTTAAGGCACGCATGGACCCTTCCCATCAGCCGTAAAAACCTTCAGTTCTCAGCCTGAAACTGAGTAAGACAAGAGAACCCTTCCAGGTCATCATGATCCTCCCAAGTAATTCACACGACAGCTTGCACCGACTGTAATTGTTGAAAACCGTTCTAAACACCACCACCCCTCAAAAAGCCGTCAGCCCTGTGGCTTGGGTCTGGTCTGCGGTGTGCTGAACATGCTTGCCTGGTACTGACCTCTCTCGTGTAGGTTTCACAGAATAACTTGTAAGGCAGCTCTCCGTAATTACTCCCATTCACCAACGGGTCTCTATTGTTCCTCTAATTGGTAGTATGGCCCCAGAACACCCACATGAGCTAAGCCTGTCACTCACACATACCACAACTCCCGGCGGGACTTCTACAGCATCCCCCGCCCGGGCCAAAAGCACATCTATTTTAGCGTGGAGTCCATATTTCTGTGGGAAAGCATATTGTTAGATCCTGCCCAGCTAGGCTTGGCTGTTGCTTCACAGGGTGCGGGAGGAAGTCATTTCTCACAGGACTTCAAGATTCTAGACCTGCAAACTGTGTCCAGAGTAGAACTAAGTCCAGTCATGGACATGTGGTCTCAGTTGCCTCCAGAAGCCCCTATATACCTTAATGTAGCAACTGCTGCTTTCTGGAGCTTTCTGGCCTCCTGTGAAATGTCTGTGTCCTTTAAGAAGCAGATGTCATTGCCCCTTCTTGTGGCAAAGGGGGCCTAGCAGAGGTGAAAGAGAGAGACTGTTTGAGTTCCAGAAGTGAACGCTACTGTGACAACTAATCATTCTCATCTCTGAATGACAGAGCCAAATCTGTCCTGTGCTTACACCTCACACACGGGCGATTTGTACCATTTTACCTCCATCCAATACTTGCATTTAACACAGGCCGCATCAAGTTAATGATCGGACTTCCACTAGTGAGTCAGGGTGAGCATTTTCTCTTCTGTTGACTTTTCCATGAACACAAAATTTTCTCATATATATGCATGCTTGTCAGAGAGAAATTATTTAACAAAAGTATTGCAAAGCTTTCAGACTTGAAAGGAACAGATTCTTTATGTGTCTTAAAATTTAAGTATTTAAAAGTTTATTTCAAGTTCACCTTGTTTAAATTGTAGTATCTATACCTAACAAAGTGCTGCTTTCCATTCGGGCCTTTTTTGTGTGTGTGGATTCAGACACATCATCTATCAGAGAGAAAGTAGGGTGAGACCATCTTTCCCCTTTTTGACTGGCTGTCTGTCAAAGGCAGCATGGAAACATATAGAAAGACCTGGCTTGTTCTTGCCAAGTGCCTTCGAGAATTTATATATATATATACAAATTCCAACTTCCCTTACCCTGAGAGGGTCACAGAGGCCAGGCACAGTAGTTCTGGTTTCGCAGGTGTGAAACCCCAGCTACTTGGGAGTTAAAGCCCAGTGGATTTCCCAGTTATGAGAGCTGACAGCCTCATGATCTGTCCTTGAAGACTGATCCCTTGCAGTGTAATCATCTGATAGATTTCCAAACTCCCTTTAGAGCCTTCATGGGTGACTTCCACCAGCCCCGCAGGAGAGGAATTGAAAACACACTTCACAGTTCTCAATGTTAATCATCCTCCAAAAAGGAGTGCTCCCCCCCCCAAAAAAAAAATGTACCGCAAGAGCTTCTCACACCTTTGTAGCCCTTGACTGAAGAAAGGACTTCACTTGAGGTAAGAGATCCCTCCACCCCACTCCTCTAAAACCGTGTTGACTCCAAATGGTCGCCCTTTCCCCAGCGCTCTGGCCATGCTCTTCAATTCAGCTACTACCCAGCACAGCCTGTGATCCTACAAGGCATTGCCTAATGGGACATTAAGTTGCTTGGGATAAGCCCAACCCTTAAGGAGCTAGGATTTCAGGGCACTGTGACTGCGGTGCCAGGAAAAGTCAGGTATGGTGGGAGCTCAGCCACTCCTACTCAGCCCTGAATGAGGCCCTTCATGGAACTGGTCCTGAAGTCTTACGCTCTCTTACTTATAATAATTTATATTACATTACAAGCACTTAGTTAATGAATATTAAATGTGGTAATTGCTGCGTTTGCGACTGACAACCAGTTAGCTAGTAAGTAGGATGCGGGGGGGGGGGGTCCTACCTTGTACACAAGACGAAACTGAGGCACGGCTAGGTGAAGTCTTTGGACAGGATAGCTCCGCCCACCTGCGCGCGGTGGGCGGAGTCACCACTCAGCCCCTCCCAGTTTCTGGGACTGAGCCTGATCCTTCAACCACACCCGGGGCCCTGGGGCGACCCAGCCTGGACCCAGGCTCTTCTGGCGCTGCAGCCGTAGCTGAGCACGTTCGATAATATTCCTGGGACTGCCCAGGCGCTTTCTGTGCCAAACCACAGGGAGGGACAGGAGCCCAGTACTGAGGGCTGAAAACTGTTTGTTGTTGCTTTTATGAATTACAAAGAAATCGGGGAATAAAGCAGGAACCAGAGCAAAGTTGGGGGAAGAATCTGGCGAGTCACCTTGGCAGACCCCTGGGCGGCCGCCAACGCTCTCTTTTGGAAAGGGTACGACTGCCGAGTGTGTGATGAGTGCCTAGTGAGGATTCATTGCGGATGATGGATGACTGGCTTGGAATCCGTCCACACCACAAATTTGTTCCTCAGTACACCCAGGCAACCAAGAAGCCAAAAGAGATGGGGGCGACAGGGAGCTTCAACTTGAGCTGCACTGGACAGCTGGCACCAGCATCTCCGCCGCTCTCCGCCCGTCCCCACCCCATTTGCTCTGATTTCCCTCCTTTTGGCTGCACTGGTCCCCCAGAAGCAGAGCTCCACCGAGGTACTCTTTCCCTGATGTGCGCATTCTCAACCTGGGCCAAATGCGGTCTCTCCAGGCAGGGATTTCTTACTGCCAAGCGTTTTTGGCTGCAGCTAATGAGGGCAGTCTCCCTGCCTTTCCGCCGTCAGCATCTTCCCCTCAGCCTCGCCCCTGACCCAACCATCTACCGACACAGCTGCCAGAATCGCGTTTCCGTTCCACGGTTTTGATCATGTAACATCCCCCCCTTGGAAGACCAAAGTGAGTCCCAACGGCCTCGTATGTCAAATCTCAATTTCTAACCACGAGCATTAGGGTTACTCCCATGGCCCCCCATCTTGCCTGCGGGATCAGTGGTCTTCTCCCAATGCAAAAGATCTGCCGAGGTATTGTGAAACTCCACAGTGCGGCCACCCCCCTTAGCCGGTCCACAAGTGTTTATTGAGCGTCTATAACGCCCCGGGCGCCCCGGCGTTGAGCTATGGGCTGCAAATACAATCACAAGCAGAACCATCCTGCCCTTACTGACTTCACTCACGTTCAAGTGCGAAGATAATTCCATAGCCATGGAATTCACTTGCTCCTCTTTGCCAGTTAAAGAACAGAGCTCACATTTAAACCTGAACACACCCTTGCAGCATCAACCAATGTGAAAGACGAAGGGGAACGTTGCCAGAGCAGTTATCCTGGGCATCTGGGTAACAGAAGTAAGGTTACTTCCTCATTTCTATTTTAAAGTAGTTGCCAAAATTTCTGACCAGGTATCAGTTTTAGTGACCCAAAAAACAAACAAACAAACAAAACACAAACTCAAATACTTATAATACATTTTTTCCTGGTTAGCAAAAAGCAATGCCATTTCTTTCAAGAAAATTTCAAAACTACAAGATGTATTAGTAAGAAAAATATCTGCAAGCCCAATATTACTTTACTTCAACACCAACATTTTGCTTTATTAGCATCCAACTACTGTATTTTGGGTTCACACTTTACATTTTTATGGATTATTGTGAACAGTTTTCCAGGACACTGAGATGTCCTACAACGTTATTTTCACTCTTTCACAGGAATGAATCATCACCAGGTTAGTCAGTGTTTATACATAAAATATCACACATGTCCCTGACGGGGAGGATGATTATGAGAGCTATGAACGGACTGGGGATCTCCTGGATTGAAATTCTGCCTCCACTGCCACTTGTTAGACATAACTTCAGGCAAATTCACTACATTTCTCTAGGTCATGTGGATGGGAGATAGTGACATGGACCTGGTAGGATTATTGTGAGCTCGAACTAAAGGATCATAAACTGTTTTTGTCATGCCTAGGTCACAGACCCCAGACCACAGTGAGTATTGGCCTTCATTATTTTCTGAGCATACATATCTTTGGGGTAAAACTCATCATTTTGAAAGGTATTGTTGTTGTTAGCCACAGTGGCAAGTCATCCTGCTGAAAAAAAATGTACGTTCCATTCAAAAGGAGGCAGTAAGTTGAAGGCTTAACAGTCAAACTCATTTTGTGTCCCTCGTAGCCCAGGCTGCAACAGGCTTATTCAGGGAAATGGGTAACCACCTTCGTGGCACTTCGTCTGCCTTCTGGCTATAAAACCCACCCCTTCACTCCCTCCCACCCTCACTCCTCCATCAACTGCTGTCAGCTTCAGGGGTTCTCCTCTTAAGAGCTTTCTCCGGGATGGAGGCTCCCCACTTGGGTCCTCTGCACCTCCTTCAAGGAACTCCCCTGAAGAGATTCTCAATACTTGAGGTGAACCTCCACATTGTGTCATGTGCTTACAGATTGAGTTAAGACTGAGTCACAAACACGAAGTGTGTGTCGGGGGGGGGGAGATGTAGGTGCATGTGTGTGGTAGATGTTGGTGTGTGTGGAAGATATAGGTGTGTGTGTGTGGTAGTTGTGGGTATGTGTGTGTGTGGTAGATGTGGGTGTGTGCACATGTGTGTGTGTATGTCTGTGTATGATAGATGTGGGTGCATGTGTGTATGGTAGATGTGTGTATGTGGTAGATGTGGGTGTGGGTGTGGTAGATGTGGGTGTGCGCACATGTGTGTGTGTAAGTGTGTGTGTGGTAGATGTGTGTATGTGGTAGATGTGGGTGTGCGCACATGTGTGTGTATGTGTGTGTGTGGTAGATGTGTGTATGTGGTAGATGCGGGTATGGTAGATGTGGGTGTGTGCACATGTGTGTGTGTGTGTGTGTGTGTGTGTGTGGTAGATGTGGCACACTGGCCCGCAAGTGCATATGTAAAGGACGGGCATGGATGTCCACTGTTCCTGACATTATTCCCCATCTTCCTTTGTGAGACAGGGTCTCTCACTGAAACCTGAAGATGTCCCTTTTGAACAGACTCTCTGGCCACCCAACCTTTATGTCCTCCTGCCTGTTTCTGCCACTTATGGGTTGACAGACAAGAGCCCATTCAACTTACATGGGTGTTGGGGTACCAGACCCAGGTCTACATGCTTACACAGCAAACCCCACCACTGTGCCAAGTCCCTCATTGCCCTTGTTTCATTTTTAGTTAATTTGCTGGAGTAGACTAAATCAAGTTACAAAAATCCAGGGGGATGTAAAACATGACGCACTGAGCATGCCTAGAGATGTCCATCACCAGGAAGTGCACACAGACCTCAGGAGGCTTGTCCTTCCCGAAGGTCTTGTGTGGAGCGTGATGTGTTCCCCCCCACCCCACCCCATCCCCCACCCCGGCTGGCCACACTCCAGCTCTCCTCTGCCTCCTGTCTTATCAGGTCTCCTCCCAAAGCCGAATGCTTTATTGTCCTATCTAAGCCCTGTGTTATCCACCACACTATCTCAACTTGAAAAATCTTGCCCTTGACTCTTGCTCCGGAGCAATCTGCTGCCCTCCTATCAGCCCAGATCGTTTCTGCACTTGGACCCCCACACTCCCACCCCACACTTCCGTGAACTGGGGGAGTCTGTGCCCACCCCGGCATTCCTCCACATCCTGGACATGAAAGAGATTGTGAAACCTGCAGATCCTCCCCGATTTATTTCTCTCTACCTTCCACCCCTTCCACTTTGATGTCAGTAGAATATTTGCAAGGAAAGAATCTAACCTGACCTACTACCCCAGAATGCCAAGAAAAACAGTAACCAGGTTGATGGAGCACGATGTGCAGACACCGATGTGGGTGAGCTAGGTTTGCTTTCTGAACTCCTGCTCCTCTGCAGGGTTGACCAGCAGGTCCTGCTTCTAGAAGCTGTTCAGCGCTTCCACTGGCTGAATTAATCAGGGTCCCATGACCCATTCCTAAGAGGCAGGAGATCTTTCCCTCCCATCCCTTCCTTCAGGCTCTTGGAAGATTTCAGTGAGAGCACTAGAATCTTCCCAAGTCAGTGAATCCAAAACTATATCACACACACACACACACACACACACACGCACACACTTTTATGTAATTAGAAAAGTATGCCCTGGGCATTTCTAGTGACTAATTATACACAGAGACCATATTCACCTGCAGTGCCCTAGCTTTGAAATGAGGCAATAAAACCACTCCTGCTTTCATAGCCATTCTGGGGAAAGAAGAAAAGAATCAAGGCACTCTATAGAAAAATTACTCTAGATAAAATGAACAATGAGAAAAATAACGCAAGGTTTGGGGGAGACCTTGGGCTGTGGGAAGGGTGCTATTTCAGAGAGACATTTCTGAAAAGGAGTCCAACATGTAGAGGTATGAATGAAATGAGGTCAGTAGTGATTGGGCATGTAGGATACTGCAAGGATGTGTGTGTGTGTGTGCGCGCACATGCGTGCGTGCATGTACACATGGGTGTGAAGCATGCCTGCAGGTGCAACAGGTCATAAGCCCACCAGGTCTTCTCTAGATTGATTGGTATACATTTGGAATGCTAAGTCCGGCATGCCATATAAGCAGGGTAATGTACTTTATTGTTTTCTGAACCCCTATTCTTCCTCACCTTCCTTGGTGAGGCAGCAAAGAGTGAGGCATATGCAAAAAGCAGGCGAGAGGAATTAGTTCCTGGTGTGCAAGAAAAGGAGAAGGAAGAGATAGAGCTACAGCAAGAGCGCCATTCTGATGTAATGCACCTCAGTCATCTTCACAGCCCCCTGGGATGTCCATCACCCACCTCCCATTCTGCTGTACAGGCTGTAAGAGAAGATGCTGGGGAGATCCTAGTCCTCGCAGGATCTGGGGGATGGGCAGGATGGGGCTGAGTGACTCTGAGATAAAGAGCATCACTGACTAGCTGCCCTGGGAAGAAGACAGCTCGCACGTCCTCCCCCAACTCCTTTCTGCCCACTCCAACACTCGGTACTCACACGAGTGTACCATAGTACGCAAGTAGAGGTCAAAGGGCAGCTCACAGGCTTCACTTCTCTCCTTCTACCATGTGGGTTTCATAGATTAACTCAGCATCAGGCTTAGAAGCAAAGTGCTTCACCTGAGCCCTCTCCCAGGGTGGAGGCATTTGGACTCCTAAGGAAGCATTTGGTATAAGCTGAAGAAATCACCGGCAAAGCCTTCCCCTCTTCCCACTGAACTCCTTGACTTCATTATAGTGGATCAGCACTTCCATGGACTTGATGTCTAATTACTTCTGCAGAATTGGGATACCCCCCAAAACCAGGGCTCCTCAGTGAAAATAATGAAGATGCTTCAGAAGGAGGTTGGTTGACAGGCAAGCTCTGCAAATGATACCCCAGAGACCCGGGAGGTAAACGTACACCCCCAAGTCACAAGCATGTATGGAAGAGCAATATATCTTCCGTAAGTCATACCTCAGATTCCACTGTTTACAGAGGAAGTACTGTTGCTGACAGCCATAAGCCACCTAGAAATATGACAGGCGTCACGAGCCCCGACCAAGGAGCAGTTCTCGACCGAAAAGCTTTGACATGGGATTTCACTGTGTCTGCTCAGACCTTTTTAACCCATTGGATATGTTTCTTTTTCAGTATTTGTCTAGAAAGGCGAGTATCTCCGAAGGGAGAATAGACCATACGATAGAAAAATGTCTCTTGGTAGGTGTATAACTCGGGAAATGAAACCCGGCCTCTGGTTTATTGTGTTGGGGTCCCCTGCTGCCACTCGTTAGATCAGTCTTCACATACATTGTGATTTCTCAACCCTTTCTTCCCCTCAGCATGTGTCTCTCGGAGTTAGGAATGCCTTAGGGAAACTGCATGGAGTAACGGGTGTCTTGGTGAGGGGCACGTTTTAGAGCTGGTATGTGATTGTCTCTTCTCTCCTGGCACCGGAAACCTAGAGCCTGGCATTGAGATGATGGTAGAGACTGCAGTTTGAGCCTCAGAGTGTCCTATCCTTACCCTCCTTCTTTCTAATCCATCCTTGACGATGTACTGTGGGGCTTCCATGATGCACTGAGACTGTGGGACTTGTGTGTTACAACAGCAAACTTAGCCTGTCCTGACTGTACCACCCAGGCCCTTTCCCCATCCATTCACACATTCTCGTGATGGCCACTGCAGTCTTGGGAGCTTAATCTTACAGATGAAGAAACACAGCTCAGATGCAAAAGCAGATGCCAAAGCTCATGTGCCTGGTGTCAAATCAGATCCTCTTTCCTACTCTACTGTGTTCTCTTCCACTCTGGAAGGGATTCAACTCCTCTGTGTTTCCTGCTCCTACAAAGTCCACAGCCAGTCATCGTTCTGAAACCATGGACTGGAGCTTGATCTGTTGTGGTCTATAGCATCTTAGGCATGATGATTTCATGAAAGAGGCAAAGAGATGAATACTTGACTTTCCCTCCAAAAGAAGGCTAAAGAACAGGCCTGCGGTGAAGCTGTGGAAAAATTGACCATGTATGACTGCGAGGTTCCTTCCCAGACTCCCTCAGTCATGAACTGTGACCTGAGACATGTTAAGGCAATAAACCCTTTCCTCTCCAGATTGTTTTTGGTCAAGTGCTTTATCACAGCAGCGGAGATCAAATTAGAGAACAGATTCACTTTAAGAAGGCAAAGAGAGGAGGCTGGGGAACTACTGGCTCATCAATTAAGAGCACCTGTTCTTGCAGAGGACTGGGGTTCAGTTTCCAGCACCCACATGGTTTTTCACGGCCACTCATAACTCCAGTTCCAACAATCCAGTGCTCATTTCTGACCTCTGAAGGCACCAGGCACACACATAGTAAACAAACATGCAGACAAGGCTCTATACACACAAAATAAGTCAATAAATCTTGTTTAAAAATTTTAAAAGATATTTAAAAAACAAATGAAAGTGTACTCAAACACCAGTCTGAATCGCACTGTTCTCACAGAGACAACCACTAACAATGTATATCCTTCGTATATTTTCCTATGTATTCATAGATATATGTAAATACCCCTACAGGTTTTTTGCAGAAATAAAGTCATAATTCATGTGTTCGTTGATCTGTGACTCAGCATAGAATCTCAGAGTCTTATCTGTTTTGTAGACACAGTAAATGCTTGGTAACTGTTGGGTTTCTGGGCCTTCCCACAAAGCCCACCTCATGCTGAGCCCCAGGACAGGGGTGGGGGTGGTACACACTCTCTGGCTTCCTCTGTTAATGTCAGGGGGCTTTGGTGCACTCCAGGTACAGGGGAGAATTTTAAAAAGGGGGGAGCTGTTTGTCAACTCTGTGCCATTGCAAGTGTCACCTTCCCCGGAGCTCAGGGTGTCCCATGTGTAGGTGACAGTCTTTAGCCCCCAGCTCTTACTTTCGGTCTCCTCATTCTTCTTGGAGAGTCACAAAACCTCTGGGTGCCCAGAGCTTGTATCCAAGATTTGTTCAAGATCTGAGACAGTCCCAGGCTCCATTCCTTATCCTTCATCTGAAAGGTAGATTTAACCCCTCAAGGGACATTTCAAGAGAAGGCTCACATGCCAGGCAGAAAGCCATGTTCCATCCAGGTCCACCACCAGACTACTTCTAAGGGTGGTGTAAAGACCGGGAGTCTGGCTCCCACCCACCACCTGGCTTTACCTGCCCTGGACACACTGGGAAGGCAGAGACGGCAGGCGCTATAATGTCCGAGGCTGTTGTGGCGGATGTACTTGGATGAGTGGAAACTTCCTCTCTTCCCCAAATCCAGTCCCTTTTCATACTGTGGGAAATACTATTTCCACCTTTGCCCTCTATTCTTGCTTCTGCTGTATACCAGCAACCTCTGTGCCTACAAACCCCACCCTCTCCATGTGCGCAAACACAGCTTCTCCATATGGTCCATGTTATCTCACCCATTGTAAGACCAAAGACAAACGCCCAAGAATAGACACTGGCACCCAAAAAAAGCTTGCTGTCTGTCTACAGGAAGCCCGTGTCTCAGGTCCTGGGCAATAACTGGGCATTTTTCAGCTTTTAAATCTGTTTAAGGAAATTGGAACGTGACAGGTCTCCTTTGCACCGAGTTTCAAAACACATTTTTTTTCTCTTGTAGACAAAATTAACTTCCTGGTTATGTCACCTGACTTACCCCTAACCACACTGTCTCCTTCTATTGACCACGTGCTGTCAAATAACAGATCGGGCCTGCTCGTCATTTTTATAAAGAGTTTGCCTTTTCTTCCAGCTCCTTCCTCACACGAGAATTATTAATATTAGACATTAGACAATGCAACTTTGGAAAGAGAAATGGAGTCACTTTAAAAAACACATCGGCATATTTTGTTGGATTTTTATTTTTGCTCTTTTCCAGCCTTTTCCTCCTTTCCCCCCTTATGTACAGCAATGCTCTACAATGCAACCCATGGGCTCCTGAGTCAGTGTGGCTGTTTCTAATTATTGAGCATCTAGAAGCTGTTCCAGACAGCTGCTTAGCATTGTGTTCCCACCACCAAAACCTGAGAGACAGAATTCTTAGTTACAAACTGCTAAAAGTTAAGGGTTGAGAGACAGCTTCCATTATGACCTCCTGCTTTCACTCACTTATAATTGTCTGAAAATTGTCCTTTTGCTCCAAATCATGTCATTCCATGCTCCGATTCCACCCCAGGGATGAAATTGCTTGGAAAGTTTGAACAACAGTGGTTGAGCCAGTTTGAAATCTAGCAACTCGGGGAGAATATCCTTATTCAGCTGAAAAACAAACAGCGTGCATCTCTGTCTGTGGACACCCCAAACTAGATGTCCCTTACTGTGTCTGCCTTCTCCCTCTGCCCCATGTGGGTGGTCAGCTTCATCCAGGGAAGACAGTATCAGTGCGGAGAGTGGAAAGAGTGGTTTCAAGAACTAAGCCAGAGGCAATAATAGCATTGGTGATTCTGGGATGTCAGAGGAGACGGAGGGACTCACACTATAGAGTCCCTGTCCTGCATGAGCCATCCTGTCTGTAATAGCGTGCTACGGTTAAAAGGATGTGAGGAACAAGAGACATTTCCGAGTTTGACTGTGGAGTTTTCCCGTGACCCTGAATAGCCGTGATTGAGTTAAGTAACATTTTGAACTTTGTGAAATGGGAATAGTGACAGTCCCCACTTCCCAGAAAGGCTTTGGGGATAAAAGAAGGGGTGCCTGCAGAACGCTAGTCTCCGTGGGTGCATTGTCTACTGTACCAGACATCTTGGCTCCTCATCTTCCAGATCATTCCCGTCTGTGCTGGTGACCATGTTTGTTTCACTTTCAGAAAGTCAGTCTCTCCCCGCCTCAGCCACAGGATTAATATTCCATCCTCACAGGTGTGGTTGGGATCCAAGCAGCCCAAGCTGCCAGAACTCGGGCATCTCTCCTCTCTTCCGGCGAGGGTGAATAGCCCCACGATATCAGCTCAGCACTCTCGGTGGTTGACAAGACTGTCCCTAACAGAGACAAAGCAGAACCAAGAGGTGGCAAAACTCATAAGGTGCTCGCTCTAGAGTGGGCTCCGGCCTTTGAAACGGGTGCTTTTATAAGGCGGTATGCTCTCGTTTTGGCTTGAGCCAAAGATGAATCTCTGCCATCCCGCACAGCTCTTTTCCGAACACCAGCTCAAAGCCGGAAGTGTTCCACCCTGATGCAGAAAGTCAGGGCATGCTGGGAGGGCACAGATACCCACCTCTCTCTCACCTGCTGGCAGCTGCAAAGTCCTTGGTTCTCTGGGTCTCTAGGACCTTAGCCGTTAGCTCAGTAGGGTGTGTACAATAGCCACTGAAGACCCAGCATGCTGGGAGTCTTCGGCTTGAAGGAGAGAGAGCACAGGTTGGTCTTTATGTTTTAGGGTAGGGGCTGTGAGTCAGGAACTGGTGTCAAGCAGAACTGTAGGGGCTGATTTTGAAATTTGATTGCACTTCTTGTTTCACAACCGTGGGAAAGTGTCTCAGCCTCTCCAAACCTTGTTCTTATCAACTATGATAGGAAGCTACTGAAATAAGCTGATGAAAATAACGGTTACATTTTTTCCTACTCTCACATCCCCATGTGTGTGCAAAGTTGATGGGCGAGAAGCCTGCTGGAGTCTCTGCTCAGTCTTCTACCTTGTAGAAGAGAGATGACTTATCTGTTTGGTGGCATGGGAAGAGAAAACCATCCACTCCTGTGGCCAGGCAGATGAGTGGAGGTCATGCGTGCTGTGGACGCCTGTGCATGCGCCAGTTTAATAAGTTGGAGATTCTGGAACCCACAGGATAGATCCTCGCCAGGGTCACACCTGCCCCAGGGGCATCAGGAGAGCACCACAGAACATGACAGGAGCACCCATCCTCTGGATTCTTTACCAAGGAAGCCTTGCCATCAGGTCAGCCTGCCTTGGTCCCTGGGCATATCTAAATCCAGAAGGAAATGGGCCCAAAAGCCTGTCATGATCTCCAGCCTCAGATGTCTCTTAGATCTCTCATGACCAGGGCTCCTGAGTCTGTTGTTGTATTAATGAGAAAATGACTATGGGACATTGGAATTATATGACTTCTCTCTAAGACTCCACAATTGCAAACCACAAAGCGAGAAGTGAATGGGTCTGACCACATCATAACAGAAGGCTGAGCTCAAGCCGGTCGATGGTGTTGGGTTGGGAGAAGCTACATACAACATCCATTGCTTTGGGAGATAATGATCTAGAGACTGATGGAGGAACCTCTGGCAATCACTGAGAAAAAATGGGAAAACACCACAGAACAACAGCACAGTCTTTTTCTTTTCAAATTCTTGTTTATGTGCCCGTGTCTATGTGAGTGGACACCACTTGCCTGCCGGGGTATGGGACCCCCTGGAGCTGGGAAGTTGCTTGATACGGGTGCCAGGAACCAAACTCAAGTCTTCTGCAAAAGCAACAAGCTATTAAGTGCTGAGCCCTGTCCCCAGCCCCAAATGGCAGTCTTTTCAAAAAAGGACTTTTTGATGCAATATATTTTGGTCATATTATTTCTTTCCCCCCAACTTTTCCAATATCCTTTTCACCTCCCTTCCCATCCAACCTCTCTCTCTCTCTCTCTCTCTCTCTCTCTCTCTCTCTCTCTCTCTCTCCCTCTCCCTCTCCCTCTCCCTCTCCCTCTCCCTCTCTCTCTCTCTCTCTCTCTCTCTCTCTCTCTTTCTCTCTCTCTCTCAGAAAAACAAAGAAAAATCAAAACAGAAAAATATATTCAGTAAGACACACACACACAAAATGGAGTCCATTTTGTATTGACCAACTATTCCTGGTCATGGAACCTTTTTGGAACTCAATCCATGAATTACCCAATGACCCTCCATTGGAGAAAGCTGATTCTCCCTTTTCCTACAAATAGCTTCCTGGTTAGGGCTGGGGCTTTGTCCCACTTCCTCTTCTCAGTGCTGGGATTCTGTCTGGTCTGAACCTGTGCAGGTCTTGTGTGCTGTCACAATCTCTGAGTTCATATGTGCGTCAGCCCTGTTGTACCTGGAAGATGATGCTTCCTTGGAGTCCCTCATCACCTCTGACTCTTAACAATCTTCTTGCTTTCTGCATACTGGTTCTGTTAAAACTGGTATACATTACAAGTATGTTCTCCTATTTTATGCCTTATATTTTAACTCCTTGCATTACTTTTTGATGAACATGTAATTTTTAATGCATCCTAGTTTTTTTTGCAACAGTTTTTTGCGTAACAGTTTCTTCTGAGACTGAAACATTTCCATTCTGCAGGGAAGCTTCTTGAGCAGGAAGGTAAAAAAGTTCAGGAAGTCCCTGAAACTGACCAGATTCACTAGGTGGCTTCTGCCAGAGTAAACATTAAAAGCTGAGCATCCCTCCCAGACAGAAATGAAGCTGAGCTGCAAAGACGCTCAGAGGAGACAAGTTGCAAAGAAGACTCTAAGACCAGCATATCTGCCTAGAAGAAGCAGAAAGCAGTCCAGCTGCATGGAAGAGGTTTAGAGCAACTAAAGCACATGGAAGGACACTCCCCAACTTGTTGAGCTGCCTGCAGGCTGTGCAATGTGGTTCCAAATTTTCTAGATTTTTGTGAGCTGTCACTCATGCTGGAGTGGGTTTGGTGATGCAACTGTATTAGAGTTATTTCTGTTCCTGTATGTAACCCCTCCCCCATAGTCCTGTAATTAACCCCAAAATACACATAGTTCACCAAAAAAAAAAAAATCTTCTTGCTTCCTCTTCTCCATTGATCCCTAAGCCGGGAGGGGAGGGGTTTGACAAAGACATCCCATTTATGGCTGAGTGTGGCAAAGACTTAAAGTGCCACAGAGTAAGGGACCAAGTGAAGCCCTGCAATCTCATTCCCATGGTGTGTTAGTTTGAAGGAGAATACCCCCATAGGCTCATATATTTGGATGCTTAGTCCCCAACTGGTAAACTGTTTTAGGATTAGGAGGAGTGGCCTTTTTGGAGGAGATATAGCCTTGTTAGAAGAGAAATGTCACTGGCCATGGGTTTCAAAAGCCCATGCTCAGTGTCTCTCTCCCTCTCTGCCTGCTGCCTCTGGATGAGGATGTAAAGCTCTCAGTTACTGCTCGAGAGCCATGCCTGTCTACTTCCCACCATGATGGTCATGAACTAACTCTCTAAAACTGTAAGCAAGCCCCTAATTAAATGCTTTCTTTTGTAAGAGTTGCCTTGGCCAAAGTGTCCAAACAATAGAACAGTAACTAAGATGTGTGGTTTTGGAGACAGGGAGACCATGAGCAAGCTTTGACAGACCCTATGTCTGGAGCCTATGTCCTGCCTCTAGGTTCCATCTCACTGGTTCTCCAATGGATTTAGGTTAGGTCTGGGAATTCACTAGAGTCTCCTTCCTAAAGACAAAAATCCCATTCATGAGGGCAGAGTCCTCTTAAGGGCCTCAGGCAACCCCAAAATCCCATATCTGAATCCAGCACTATAGGAGTCTGGAAATCACCATAGAGATCATTGAGGGTAGTCAGTGAGGCTAGTCAGTGGTTCACATATATGTCATGTACTTACCCAGATAAGAAAATAGTTGCTGGATAGCTCAACCAGTAGGGCACTTGTCTTGCAAGCAGAAGGATCTGTGTTCAATTTCTGGGACCCATGATAAAGAAGGCATGCTTGGTGGCACACTCTTGCAATCCCAGTTGCGGAAAGTAGAAGGCAGGTGGGTTTTGGGGACTTGCTAGGCAGTCATCCTAATTTTAAGAAATCCTGTCTCAAAAAAAATGGATTGTACCTGAGGAATGATACCCGAGGTTGTCCTCTGAGTTGCATAGGCACGTATCCCACACACAACATATACACACAGACACAGGTATGTAAGAGAAAAGAGTGTGGTGTGTGGTTCCAGGCCACGCGTAATTCTTTAATCCATTCAGGATAAGCAACCATGAAGAAACGGGAATGGTGGCAAGGAGACAAAAGGAACTCAGTGCTTCTGTAGAACTCATAGAAAGACACATCAGAGAGATGCAATTTTCATGTTGCACACTGACAAAACTGGGTGTTTGGATTACAATCAATGCAAAGGAGACTGTGTATAAATGAAGCCTGGAGATGTAGACATGTGTACATGTGTTAGATATATGTTCACATATTTGACACACCATCTTAGTCATTGTTCTATCGCTGTGAAAAGACTCCATGACCACTGTGACTCTTATAAAGGAAAACATTTAATTGGGGCTGGCTTATAGTTTCAGAGGGAGTGTTCCTGATCATCGTGGCAGGGAGCATGATGGGCACACGGGCAGACAGGGTGCTGGAAAAGCAGTTGAGAGCTTTACATCCAGATCTGCAGGATCAGGCCTGGCATGGATAAATCTCAAAGCCCACTCGCAATAACACACCTCCTCTGACAAGAGCACACCCCCAATCCTTCTCAAATAGTTCATCAGCTGGGGACTAAGAGTGCAAATATATGAACCCATGGGGCTGTTTGTAAGCATTATAGTTTGGATGAAAAGGTATCCTGGCAGTCGGGAGTCAAGGAATACCACAAAGTCACTGCAAGCATAGCAACTTATGGCCCTGTTCCAGGGAAAGGTTCCCAATGCAAGTGTAACAACTCTGCTCCTGCAGCAAAGGGTTTCCCCGGTGAAGTTGTTACAGCTCTGTTCTGCTGTGTTGTGCTGTGCTCTGTTCTGCTCTGCTGTGTTGTGCTATGCTATGCTCTGCTGTGCTGTGCTCTGCTGTGCTGTGCTCTGCTGTGCTCTGCTCTGCTGTGCTGTGCTCTGCTGTGCTGTGCTCTGCTGTGCTGTGCTCTTCTGTGCTGTGCTCTGCTATGCTGTGCTCTGCTGTGCTGTGCTCTGCTGTGCTCTTCTGTGCTGTGCTCTGCTGTGCTGTGCTCTGCTGTGCTGTGCTCTGCTCTGCTGTGTTCTGCTGTGCTGTGCTCTGCTGTGCTGTGCTCTGCTGTGCTGTGCTCTGCTGTGCTGTGTTCTGCTGTGCTCTGCTGTGCTCTGCTGTGCTGTGTTCTGCTGTGCTCTGCTGTGCTGTGTTCTGATGTGCTGTGCTCTGCTGTGTTCTGCTGTGCTGTGCTCTGCTGTGCTGTGCTGTGCTGTGCTCTGCTGTGCTCTGCTGTGCTGTGTTCTGATGTGCTGTGCTCTGCTGTGTTCTGCTGTGCTGTGCTCTGCTGTGCTGTGCTCTGCTGTGCTCTGCTGTGCTGTGCTCTGCTGTGCTGTGCTCTACTGTGCTCTTCTGTGCTGTGCTCTGCTGTGCTGTGCTGTGCTCTGCTGTGCTGTGCTCTGCTGTGCTGTGCTCTGCTGTGCTGTGCTATGCTCTGCTGTGTTCTGCTGTGCTGTGCTCTGCTGTGCTGTGCTCTGCTCTGCTGTGTTCTGCTGTGCTGTGCTCTGCTGTGCTGTGCTCTGCTGTGCTGTGCTCTGCTGTGCTGTGTCCTGCTTGCTGTGCTGTGCTCTGCTGTGCTGTGTTCTGATGTGCTGTGCTCTGCTGTGCTGTGCTCTTCTGTGCTGTGCTCTGCTGTGCTCTTCTGTGCTGTGCTCTGCTGTGCTGTGCTCTGCTGTGCTGTGTTCTGATGTGCTGTGCTCTGCTGTGCTGTGCTCTGCTGTGCTGTGCTCTGCTGTGCTGTGCTCTGCTGTGTTCTGCTGTGCTGTGCTCTGCTGTGCTGTGCTCTGCTGTGCTGTGCTCTTCTGTGCTGTGCTCTGCTATGAGAAGTGTTACAGCTCCGCTCCACTCCACTCTGTTACAGATGGGCAAGAATGTCACACCACACAACAAACCTAACTCATGAGATTTATTGGTAAGGAAGAATCCAGGAGGGTGGTTGCCCCAGGGTGAGAAGCAGCACCAAACTGAGCAGGGTACAGAACTTATATAGGGTTTCTTGGTGTGGGGGAGCCTTCCAGGGTGGTTTGGGGTTGATGGATTTTTGTGGTCTAATTCTGGGACAAGCCCAGGGTTTGGTGAGATTTCGAGCCCTGGTCTTGAGGTCAACTCAGGGGCAGGGTGTTTTTCCTGACCCAGGTCTCGGGTCTAGTCAGGGGCAGGGTGTTTTTCCCTTGGCACTTTTCACCCCAAACCATTCTCATTCAGAGAAGGAGAGGTGTTTGGAGAACAGTGAAGGAGGTCATTGTGAAACAGAATGTGTGGCTATAAGCAAGGCCTGCCTGCTTCTTCCTGTGTGTCCCAAAGGAAAATCCATACAGCAAAGGAAGTTTCTGGTAAGAATACCTACAAAGGCGAGTATTACGGGCCATCTATGCATCTGCGGGAATACTATGCGACCATGAAACAAATCAGCTGGTGCTACTTACCGCACCACTGATGGAGGTCAAAGTGCAGAACTGAGTTAAACAAAACCTCACTTGAGACAGAAGGCAAACTGTGTACACATTTAGAAACATGAAGTTGTAGTAAGTGATTCTATGCAAATCATATGTAGATATAAACATGTGTAAAGTACACTTTCAAGGACTTACAAGAAAAAAATGAACACCTTAAGGAGATTTAAATATGAAACAGGTGAGGAAAAAAGAGAAGCGGTGGCTTAAGTAGTCCGTGCCATCAACAGTGGGTCTCAGCCTTCCTAATGCTGCGACTCTTTAATACAGTTCCTCATGTGCCAGTGACCCCTAGCCATACAATTATTTCATTTCTGTTCCATGACTTTAATTTTGCCACTGTTATGAATTGTTATATATACATATATATATATATATATATATGTATATATATATATATCTGATATGCAGGCTATCTGATATGTGATCCCCAAGAGGGGTTATGTCCCACTGTTGATCATCAGCGACTAAAAGGACGAATTCAATTCTACTCTCGTGGGGTTAGCCAACACTGTCATGCATATGGAGCCCTAAAGGCTGGCTGGCCAGAGACGCTTCAGGATCTGCCACTGCTTGCTCAGTGCTGGGATTCTAAGTGCAGACCACGACATCCTGATTTAGCTTTTACATGGGTTCTGAGGTTCAAACTCAGGTCTTCACGATAACCAAGCAAACATTTTAGTGATTGGGCTATCGCCCTAGCTCTGGGTGGCACCTTTAGAGTAGTGCCATCTAAGATCACTGAACCCATAACATGGGTTAAATAATCTTGTTTAATCTGGGTGTTTTATCCTTCAGATTCTATGCTAAGAAATGGGGTCTTTCTGCTTTCTCCAGGGCTGGGTGTGGTCTGTTGCTTCCAAGTGAGGTTATGGAACACAAACTCAGTTGATCTCTGGCAGACATTGTTGATTCACTGAGGTAAAGAGATTTAAGGGGTGATTTGATCATAATTTTCTATCATATAGTACAGGCCTCTGAAGCCTTGTGGCATCCCAGGACCTGCTCAAGGGGCCATAATGGGCTGCCCCATGACCGCCCTTCCTTCTGGTCTCTCCTCTTCCCACCAGAACTCTGACCATTGCTTCCTGTTAGGTGCACTACAAAGTGAATCCAGCTTCCTTGAAATTCCTGCACCTGGCTCCTCGGATGTGGGAAGTGCTGGTCCCAGCACTTTTATATCCTCATGGCTTTGGTTAAAGTGAGAAGGGAACAAAAGAAAATCGGATTCCCATTCAAAGTTCATTCGGCTACTCCCAAGTCCCCTGTTCTGGGAACAGATCTGTCAATGACAATGGACATTTCTGTCATAGTGGAATCGGGTCGTGGAGAGCCAGCCAGCTCTACATATGAAGCACTGGTGGTTGGGCAGGTGTAGTCCCTGTCTCCTTCAGCAGCCCAGGAAGGAGTCACTCACTCTCTCCAATCTGCACTCGTATTCCTCCATGCTTTCGTCTTGACTCCTGTTTGGGACCCATTTCCTCAGAATCTGAAACAAATTTTCCACCGAGTGACACAGGTTTCAGGAACTTCTGGCCAGGGTTGGAGGCTCTCCCAGGCTCTGAAAGATGCTTTTCCAGATAGACGCGACTAATACCGTGAGCTAGCAGCAGAGGGAGCCCGTGCCTAACCATCTCCACGCCGCAGCATCCAGCCAGGGGTGGGCGAGATCCTGGCTGCGCTGCTGCATCCAGCCCAAGGAGTTTCCCCAGTGGGGACTCTGGGCCCAGCGCCAGTTCCGCTGTGGTCTGTGGTCAGAGATGGCTGTGTGCTCCGAAACCTCCACGGAAGACATTTCCATGGAGTTTTCCAGGAGGATGAGAGCGGCTCTCTTCTGGCTGGAAAAGTGTTCGGGCCCCAGGTTTCTTCCCAAGCTGGCAGAGGCCCTTTCCCCTGATGGACTTTTCTGGGCGCCTTAGGGAAAAGGGAAGAATTTAAGCTGCCCTTCCACGACCCTCTTAGGCCCTCTGAGCGACGCCCTAAATTAATCTTATAACAGGCCTGACTCTTTCTCCAAGAGAGACGACATTATAGCCTAAAACTTTAGGTCAGTTCGAGCGAGGACTGGAACCGAGCCGGCTGTTAGAAACACAGTGGTGGGAACATGATCACTGAGAGAAGAGAGCTGATGTTTGGAAATTGTCAGCTCCTACTCAATTCCAAATGCATTAAATACGGTAGGAAAGAAAGCTGGGAATACAGAAGGGCCAGCATGATGCTAGTGGAGGCTGGGCAGATGGGTATGCTATGAGAATCTGGGTCTCATTGGGTTACTGTGGTTATCAGATGAGTTTTGAGTATAGTATCATGAGATCACTTTTCTAAACCACTTTTAAAGACAAAAGCTTAAAAGAGAACTAACCAAAGAAAATACTCTGGAGCTCAAAGTTCTGAATATGGTGGCTAAGTGTTGGTTTGTCCAAGCTCCACGTTTGTTTAAGAAGTGCCCTTCCTTTTCATGTTGTATGTGCTCCTTGCATCTACTAAAGCCTCAATCTGAAGATCCTTCTCAGTCATAGAGGTCTTGAAGATCAGCATCTGCAGTGGGAGTAGCCACGCCCTTCATCCTGAGGTCTACGCCCCTTGTCTTGAGGTCCACATGTATCCTGGGACCAACACTGACCTCAGGAATCTTTGTGTCTTTATGTTTAGAATGAATAGATGTCTCATAGGTACATATTCATTTTTAAACATTTTAAATGTTTTTTTTTAATTTTTAAAGATTTTTAAGCAAAAATATTTTTTTGAAACCTATATAATCATGGTTCCCTGCCTACATCTCCAAGGCCAGATTATAATCCAGGTTTTTAATGTGCATTGTAAACTTAAAGGCTATAGACAAATCTTTTTCTTTTATGGGTGGGGAGTGGTGTGTGTGTGTGTGTGTGTGTGTGTTATGTGAATGAGTATGTGTGGGTGCACTTACCCACATGTGACGTGTGAAAGCCAGAAGTATCTTTCTTTGTCACAATTTACCCTTTTATATTTTCATTTTGTGTGTGTATGTGTGCTTTTGTGTGTGTGTCTGTGTATGTGTGTGGGTCTTTGTGTGTCTGTCTGTCTTCTCCCTCTCTCTCTGACTCTGTGTGTGTGTCTGTTTCTCTCATAGCCACACTCCCCCACCATGAGAAAGGGTCTCTTACGGAACCTAGAGTCTGGCTGGCCAGCCCGTGAGTCCCTGGGATCCACTGCCACCTTCTGCACTACTGCTGGGATTTATCTCACCACGGCTGTGAGAGAATGAAGAATCGACAGACACACAGGTGCGCATACTGCGAAGCTGGGATCTGGTGGGCTGTGCTTGCTCTGATGGAAAACCAGCAGAAAGTACCCCAGAAACTCAACATGTTTCCTTTATACATCTGAATCAAGGAGCTGGTTTGTACACAGCTAGATGAGAAGGTGGGCCCATGGCATCCAGCTGAACAAGAGGAAGTTTAGCTAATCCTCATAGGAAGCTGCTGTAGGGAGCAGTCTCGGGCTGCGTTAAACTGGAGAGGAAGCTATGGCTGGCCATTTCCTCACACCGCCAGCATTTACACTGGGACCAGAGGACGGCTTGGCTAGCTCCCTGAGCCTGACCTGGGGAAGGTTTTGCCAGTTCCCACGGGTCTGAAATATTGGGGTCCTTGACATGGCTGTGCTCATGTCAACAATATACATCCAGCAAGGGTTTCATCTGCTGTAACATGAATGGGGTCCTATTTGTTGGGGTTTTTTATCCTGCCCGGTACCCCACAGCCAGCAAGCCCCCAAAAAATCACACAGAGATCTCTATAAGTTATAAAGCTGATTGGCCCATTTGCTATAGCCTCTCACTGGCTAACTCTCACATCTTGATTAACCCATTTTTCTGATCTATGATAGCCATGTGGCTCGGTACCTTTTTTCAGTGGGGCAGATCACATCCTGCTGCTTTGGTGGTCTGGGCAGGAGTGGGAGGAATCAACTTCCTCCTTCTCAGAATTCTCCTGTTCTCATTACATCATTTCTACTTCCTGTCTGGTTTTCCCGCCTATATTTCCTGCCTGGCCAATCAGCGTTTATTTATAACATGATTGACAGAATACAGACAATTCTCCTGCACCAATCTGCACCCCACAATCCACCCTTACATACCCCTCACCATGTTGGGGTGCCAGGCTTCTGTGTGGGTGCTAGGGAACTAAAGTCAGGTCTCCAGGTCTTCATGTTTGTGCAATGAGCTCTTTATCCACCAAGCCATCTCCTATCATTTCAGCCCTAGATACGTAATTTTTTATTAGCTTTGATCTTAATGTTTTCTGTCTGTCTTGTGTATGAATTCCCTTCAGGCAAAGAACCTGCCTGAATTTATTTGTTCACTGCCCACCATAACCCCGAAAAGTAGCTTGACTGCCAACAGTCCAGTTCTCTATCTCCTGGCCTGGCAATGGGACTGTTCTGCTTGCAATGGAATGCCTTCTATTAAGAATGAACCCAGAGGTGCCAACTGTAAGGTCTCTGCACCACGATATTAAGCCTCTCTGCTGATGCAGCCAATCAAACCGAGCTGACTTAAGAATTAAAAGTCAGGGCTGGAGAGATGGTTCAGAGGTTAAGAGTGCTGGCTGCTCTTCCAGAGGACCCAGGTTCAATTCCCAGTACCCACATGGCAGCTCACAACTGTCTGTAACTCCTGTTCCAGTGGATCCTTCTCACAGACATTCAGCCAGGAGAGACAACAATGCACATAAAATAAAAATAAAACTTAAAAAAATCATTAAAAGTTCAGGTTTAATGAGTAAAACATTCCTGGATGGTCTCCCAGCTTCCACAGAGGAGATGGGGAGATGGTACCTGAAAACCCCATGGCCTTTCCTTAGGAGATCGTTTAAATACCCTGCAGGTGTGATCCCATGCATCTCCGCCATTTCGTGGGCTTTCTGACACTGGGCAGACTTTGGAGTGGGGGTGGGGTGGGGAATTGAGGTAGCACTTCACCTGAATACCTGCTGTGGAAAAAAAATTATTGAATGCCAACTTTGAACTGGGTGCTAGGCTCTAAGCTGTTGTGGAAACAGTTTAATCAGACATGATCTCTCCTCAAGGAGTTTGCAAGTAAAGTTAATAGATTATTAACTTAATATACCTAATATAGCACAGTGTGAAATGTGTTCAGATGGAGACACAAAATAATGTGCAACACTGCAGAGGTGGAGAGATGAGAAACGCTTGCACAGAGAGGTGGTGGCGGCCGACCTCAGAGGGCGAGTGGGACTGGAACAGGAACACTGGAAAAGAGTCCTATCAGGCAGAGAAGACAGGTAAACGTAGAAGCAGCAGTTGATTGGTGGAAGAGCTAGCCTGGCTGGAATGGTGTGCTGTAGATGCGTAAAGAAGGAGAAAACTTGTCAGGTGGTGGTAGCACATGCCTTTGATCCCGGCGCTCAGGAGACAGAGGCAGGAGGATCTCTGAGTTCAAGGCCAGCCTGGTCTAATTCCAGGACAATCGACAGTCAGGGCTACTTTGTCTTGAAAAACAAACAAACAAAACAGAAAAAGAGGAGGAGGAGAGAGATATCCATGGCCTTCTCTCTGAGGCAAAACTAAGTCATTGAACTGAGGTTTAGGACAGAAGACCTCAGACAGACTACCTCGGCTCCCTCAAGTGGGAAGCAGAAAAGATATTACTGAGGCTAAAGGTGTGGATAACCTAAGAAGGCCAAATCAAGATGGTGGCTGCATGTAGCCCTGGTATTTACTGGAACAACTGGCATTGTGAGGTATCCAAAGTCCATAGATTGTTGGGATCCCTACGGATGTCACAGTTGACAGGGACACAATCGTGTAAGGAAAAAACATAAAACTCAGATCAGGATCACTTTGGCAGGTGCTGGGTTAAAAACTTCCAGAATCTGACCAAGCAGTTAATTTTCCTTACATATTTAAAAAGAATAAAACTTTAGGGAAAGATTTTCATGTGACAATTACCACGACAGCGCTTTAGACATGGCTACGTAGAAACTCCTTTGAGAAGCACATCTCTTTAGCTGAGCACCTGTGACCTTTACTATATAGAATGGGTTCTTAGTCACAGAGACACCATGCTCAGGGGAAGGGCCTAGGAGCAAGGATTTGTCATAAGCATAAAGATGGGTTCCATTAATTAAGAATGCAAAGTACATGGAACCTCTTTGATAAGGATGGGTTCTATTCACTGAAAGACAAAGCTTAGGATTAGGACCTAAGCAATGCTCAGGATATTGGGGATATTCAGGTGAAGGCTGGCTCGTAGGCTAGCAGAGGATCAACTAGACAACATCCACTCCAGGGTGAGCAGGCATTAGTCATTTTCTTCCCTTGAAGAAAAAATAGCCTGCATGTTTTACAATTCTGGTTTTCTAATTCTTTCTGTAGTTGTGCCTCCTACACATAGACAATGAATTGGAAAAGGCTTTAATATTCTGTTTTTCAACTTTGGACAAACTCTACGATGCTCCTTTGCCTTGCCTGTTGACAGTACCTAGGATGATGCTGAAATAAAGCTCCTATTATTCACCAAAGTGCCCTGTCCCATCCAAAGTTAGCGGTCCATTCCCCTGCTCTTCTCCCACTCTCATTACCATGGCTTCTCTTTCAGGTCTTCTTTTCCTATGTTCACTGGAGAATTGAGCGTTTGAGGAAGTGAGCTACATTCTGAGCATTTGAGGAAGTGAACTACATTCACTGAGCATTTAAGGAAGTGAGTTACCTTCATTGAGCCTTTGAGGAAGTGAGCTACATTCATTTCCTGCTCTGAGAAGAGCAACTTTAAAGAGAAAGGTTTATTTGGCTACCATTTAGGTTGCAGTTTATCATTGTGGGGAAGTCACAATAGGAATTTGAAGGAACCAGTCACATGGCAGTCAAGAGCAGAGAGAAAACCAGGCAGTGGTGGCACATATCTTTAATCCCAGCACTCAGGAGGCAGAGGCAGTGGATCTCTGTGAGTTCAAGGCTAACCTGGTCTACAAAGTGAGTTCCAAGACAGCCAGGGCTGTTACACAGAGAAACACTGACTCCAAAAACCAAAGGGGTGGGGGGAAAGCAGAGAAAATAAATGCATGCATGTCTTCTACTCAGTTCACCTGATGTGGGATTCCCCTCTATATGCTGTGGATACCACTGGTGAATAAAGAAACTGCTTCGGCCTGTTGATAGGTAGGTGGGGAAAACTAAACTGAATGCTGGGAGAAAGAAGGGCAGAGTCAGAGAGAAGCCATGTAGCTCCTCCGGAGACAGATGCTGGGAACTTCACCTGGTAAGCCACAGCCACATGATGATACACAGATTATAGAAATGGGTTAAATTAATATATAAGTGTTAGCCAATAAGAAGCTAAAGCTAATGGGCCAAGCAGTGTTTTAAATAATACAGTTTCTGTGTGATTATTTCAGGGCTGAGCAGTCAGAAACCAAGAAGTGGCTTGACACAACACTCACCTCTGCTTTTTTCTTTCTTTTTTTTTTCCTTTTTTTTTTTTTAAACAGCGTTTCTCTGTGTAACTTTGGGGCCTGTCCTGGAATTTGCTCCATAGACCAGGTTGGCCTCAAACAGATCCACCTGCCTCTTCCTCACACGTGCTGGGATAAAAGGCGTGCACCACCACCTCCTGCCACGTTCTCTACTCTTACACACTTCAGGACCCTACCACAGGGAATGGTGCTGCCCACAGTGGGCTGGGTCTTCCCATATCAATTAGCACTAGACAGTTTCCCCCACATCCATGCCCACAGACCAACCTGACCCAGACAATCCCTCTTGAGACTCTTCCTAGGGGATTCTAAATGTATCAAGTTGGCAATCAAACCAACCATCACAAAAGAGATGACAAGAAACAGAGTCAAGTGCTTGGGCAGGTGACAATTTGTTCAGGAAGCCCCTAAAGACCTCTGCATCACACAGAGGTTAGACAACAGCTGATCCATATAGACAGATGGCATAGGCAATTCTTCCCTCTTTCCTAACCCCAAGGGCAAATTCAAGATGGAACTCTGTCTTTAGAGGCCTCAAGAAACACATCAGTCTCTATGTTCATAATAGCCCAATCCCTCTCGAGCATTTCTGGCTGCCTGCTATGCGCTTGAGGGTCTGTGTTCCTGCTGCTTAGTGGGTAGCTAGCCAGAAGGTCAGACCCCACCCTCCTCCTCCTGCACAGGCAGGCAATCATTGAACAAGTCTTTCTCTCATTTGGTTTGGGGATAGACCTCTTTTTTGCCTCCCCGTCCCCAAAAGAAGCAGGAATAAAACCCTAACACTCTTCCCCAGATAGGCCCCATTTCCTTTTCCATATCTGTGAATATAGGCTTGGGAAGGGTTAAAAGAGGAGGAGGAGGAGGGAGAGGAGAAGGGAGAAAGGAAAGAGGAGCCAAGCTATCTCTAAAGGATGCCTTCTCCTTCTTCCCAGCAGCAGCCTCCAGCCCAGCTCAGCTCCTAACCCAGCCCTGGACCACAGAGCCAGTGCTAGCCTCCATCCTGGCCTCCATCCTCCACATCCCAAAGAGCCTCGCAACTGCACAATAAAACACCACACACTCCAAGAAGTGCCAACATCTTATTTATTATTTTCTGTTCCATTGTTTGCTGTCCATGGCAAGTGAAAAAATAATTTAAACCAATTATATGTACAGAGGCTTGGTTACTCTTCCCAAGAACTTCCAGAAAGACCTCAGCCTCTTAGATAGCAAAGAAGGGTCACCTTTAACGTCCATACAAAACTCCACCTAGAAAAGTCTCATGAGTAGAAAGGTTGTCTTTATTACGAGCATCACATTGTGGGGACAGGAAGGGAAGCCAGAGTGGGAGGCGGGGGACAGTGTGCAGGGTAGGGCTCCACACACATCAGCCCAGCAGTTGGTCACCCTGGGTGGGGCAGCTGCAGTTGAGGAGGTTCAGGTGATCTGCAGTGGGGTCTCCAACATCTCCATGAGGAAGGTGTCAATGGGGGTGTCCCCAATGAGCTTGAAGAAGAAGAGGTGCTCCAGGCATTTCAAGCCGATGGAGCGCAGAGCTGGGAGGCGCAGCAGCAGCTTGGCAAACCTGAAGGGAAGCCAAGGGGTATTGTGACTAGGGAATGGCAAGAGGCACCTGCACCTGGCTGCGGTGGTAGAGACTGGCCAACGGGTCTCCACCAAGCTGCCATAGAGATATCTAGAAGCAGAGATGAAGGAATTGGAGGATTGCAACCCAAAGGGCTTCAAAGAACTTTGGAAACCAGCTAAAGGCCTGGTTCATGTTAAAGAAGAACCAGGACCCCACAGCATGTTGGCAGTCTTGAGTTCTATGGCATGTTTCAGAACAGCCGTCACACCACATCGATCATGGAACTGTACGGCTGGTCTTGCCTGCCTTGCCAGCCTTCATTCCTTGGAGTCTTCCAAGATTAGTGTGAGCCCTTGGAACTGGGCATGGCACAAGAGGTGTGCTGTTGTTGGGACAGCTATCACCACTAGATGAAAACATGTTCAGACATGCCACATACCAGGCATGACCACAGACCCTGCCCTGCTCCCAAGAGACCTCGCTTTTCCTCACAGTCTAGCTGGTTTTAGGCTGTGTGATCTCGATGTGCTTCCAAAACTATGTTTGATCATGTTTGATACATTGATCTCACATGCTCACACACCCGAGATCTACATATGTGCTAGCCCCACTACTCTCACACATACACACAACCCTTACATCCACCCCCCCATTGTGTTCTGAGTGTGAAATGTCTCCCATAGGCTCATGTATTTAACCTGTTGGTCCCTAACTGGCAGCGCTAGGTAAAAAGGTTGTGGAACTTTTAGGACCAGAAGCCTCACTACAAGAAATGAGTCACTAGGGGAGGGGGCGGGTAAGAGGGGGTGTATAGCCTGGCCCTGTTTCATGTTTCCTCTCTGAGACCTGAGTGTGGTACAGTGTAACCAGCTGCCTCCTGCTTCTGCCACCAGGCTTCTCTGCCTACCTTGTCTACTCCATCGTGATAGACAGTACCTCTCAGGAACTGTAAGCCAAGAGACGTCCTTTTCCCCAAGTTGCTTTTGCCAGAGCATTTTATTGCAGCAACAAGAAAGGCACCCCCCAGCATGGACTTGTGCACACTTACATACATACACATGCATACACACATCACATAGGCATATGCACACTTGGGCTGCCATGCATGCACATTCTCACATACGTGTGTGTGCAAACATCCTTCCTCTCTTATGCACACATGCTTTAACATTTGCCCATACATTCTATAATGGGGATATTCACTGTGAGTCCAGGGAAGGGCAGAAGTGGCATGGGAAGAGTTTGTGTGGCATCTGCACCGTCCATTCCATCCGTTGATTTGAAACATTCTTTGATTGGATTATGTGACTTAAATGTTTCATTTCAAGGAGAAGTTTCGAATTGGAGTTTTGGTGTTCCTTGGAAATGTGCATACTTCTATATCCATGTCACATGATATTTAAAACCACAGCACCGAGGCTGAGGAAATAGTTCTATCAGTAAACCCCTTACCATATAAGCTCAAAGACCTGAGTTTAATACCCAGTACTCACATAAAAAAGGACCCTGACTCAAAACCTAAAATGATTGGTTTCTACATGCACATGTGTGCACATCTGGATACAAAGACACACCTATATGAGCATACACCCAAATAAGACAAAAATAATCAATATAAGAAAAACAAATTGGCACCATCTGAAAAACTTCAGGGAAGGCAGGGATCACTCTTGGCTACATGAAAAAAAAATTCAAGATACAGCCACTGTCGACACTAACTTCGGAACTCTTGATGATAAAATGCTATGTCCCCTGCAGCAAAGGGAAAGTGTGTCAAGAAGGAGGCTGCCCTCTTGCTCAACTCCCCTGACAAAGAGCTTGCTTTTGTAGCACAAGGCTAGACTGAGATTAGGCCTGGCATCCTGGAGGGCTGTCATTATTCTCCCAGTCACTGGGAACTAAGGCCCGAGCTCATGGAATGCACACATGCATCAACCGACGCAGTCAATGCATCCTGGCTGGTGTGTCGACAGCAAGGTAGCCTTTGAAGGTGCTTCTTGCGTGTGCATGATGTGTGTAAGTTCTGCACTCTGCTGTGGTTTCTGCTTCCAACTTTCCCGAAGACCTTGAGCCCCATGAGGTGCACTGCTCGATCCTGTCCACAAAGTGGCAGCACTCCACCACAGTGACAAATGCCCTGGCCGGGAAGTGCCAGCATGCAAGTCAGAAGTCAGAGGTGACCAGCCTGTGTAAGGTTAGTTACCTGCCTCACGAGCCAAGTGACTCCCCTTGTGCACCTGCCAAACCATCTATGAGCTCAGACAGATGTCACCCCTTGTTCAAGGTACGCTGGACAAGCCCAGGACACACGGGGAACGCAGCCTCTAACCCTTTCCTGAACTCTCAGTCAAGAGTCGGCTTCTCTCTTAGCATGCAGAACAGTGGTTCTCAGCCTGCTGGTCGCAACCCCTACATATCTGATAATTACATTATGATTCATAACAGTATGGGTTGGGGGGGGTCACCACAACATAAAGAACTGTCATTAAAGGTTCACAGCATTAGGAAGGTTGAGAACCACTGGCCTATAGGTAGCCAGGCCCTTGGCCGTCTCTTCCAAGAAAAACAACAGTTCTAAAATTTTAAAAGTGATATCTAGAAGCAACTTAGATGCCAGTCACAGGGCAATGGCTAAGCAACTGAAAATATAATCACATTGCAAAAATATGACAAAACTATGGAAAATAATTTTTCCTTTCAATAATTTGATAAAAATCCCTAGAATGGCCAAAGGCGGAAACCAAGGTGATGAAAGACACAATCTCACATCTGTAGATACAACTTCTATGCACAGACACATGGAACCACACAGACACTGGAACAAAGCAAAACCAGAATATTTACAATAGACTTTTATTACCTGATTCTAACAACTATTTCCTCTAATGAAGCAGACATTGCTGTTTTAATTGGGAAGAGAGAGAATCAGGTTATTCTGGGATGTGCTTTTGTTCTTAATGATTAATAGCAGGACCCAGAATTAGTTCCAGAAAAAGAACAGCTTGGAGAACAGCAGGTCTAGTAGTATCTGGACCTGGAAGCTTTGGTGTGTGTTGGGGGTATACTCTTAATCCTAAAGACAAAACTAATGCAGTCTCACGCAGTCTTCTGTTTCGTTTGTTTTCTATGAGACGAGGATCAGTTTCCCATTTTAATCATTAGCAGAAAGGGAAAATTTTTTGTTTACCATGCTTTGTAGAAAACCTTTAAAAGGTTTGCTTAGACCGAATAATAATGCTCCAGATAGTGAAGCAAGGTCGCATAGGTGAATGCCCCGGACCAGCAGCTCTCGGAACCTGTCCTCTGTACTGCATGACAGTTACCATGGAGCAGAGACTGTGAGAGCAATGGTGTCACTTCACAGAGACTGGGGTTCGTATCTCACCTCCACTAGTGACCAGTTTTGCAATTTCAATTAAGTGACATGTCCTTTCTGAGTCCGTTACTTGGTAGAAAGGAGACCACATTCCCATATCAACCCATTTCTTGCCTTGTTCACCTAATATTTAAGGATATGTATAGAGTCCCCCTCCCCATCTGAGGAAGACATGTCCCAATGCCCTGGGTGCATTCCTGAAACTGAAGACACAACCAAGCATATACACAGATAGACACAGAAAATGTGCACATATATACATATGTAGCAATGAAAAATTAAACTTACAAATTAGAAACAGTAAGAGATAAACAACAGAAACAAATTATAACCATCAGAGTAGCACATTGTAACAAAAACTACTGAAAGGTCATGAATTCACTTCTAGAACTTCCCATTTAATGTTTTCAAACTCTGACTGCTGGTAACAAAACAGCGAAAAGCAAACCCACAGGCGGATGGGGCAGGATGCTGTTCTAGCTGCAGCACTAATGCTAGGGGTGTGAGTGGTGATATGGACAGACAAGACCTTAACCTCTCCCGAGCCTTTATTTCATTGTGCTGGTGTAAGCACAGTCGATCTACAGAGCCCCTGAAGCACGGGAGGCGCTCAGTCAATGGGGATGAGGAGAAGTTGCCTGGCTGTTAACATGGTCATTCTCTTATCACTTGCTCACCTGCCGGGTTGTTCCGGATACTTCTGCTTGGTATAGGCCTCGAGCGTGGCATAAACCTTCTCTCGAAGAGTCTCCACCTCAGAGGGGTTGGACAAACCCTTGGCATCTGCAGAGAGCAATAGGTTTAAATTCTGGTCAATGCCTCAGCCGGACACTCCTCCAGACAGTGTCCCTGTTGCACTGGCCACCTCCCCTAGCGTTAGGAGAGACAGATGAACTCAAATATGGGGGCAGCTGGGAAGTAAGCAAATCACCTGTGCTGGACATAATCTTTCTGGGCATAATATCCCTAACGAACGCTCAGCTTTATGGACTTTCAACTGTTGATAGTGAAACAAACCCTCGGCTACAAAGTGACGTTCACACGTGTACCGGATGCTTCCTATATGTTGAGTGTGACTGTGTGGTAAGATGGGGCATGAACACTAAACCCATCCATGGTCTGCGACAGAGTTACCCTAATCCTGGAGCTAAAGGGTGCCCTGTGTCACACGCTACTTCAGAAGACTGGACACACACAGCAACATTTGGTGAAGTTGGTCACTTCCTTCTCTTGAAGAACTTTGCATCTGGACCTTCAGTATGCCACTCCCTTCCCAGGGACCACACACTAGGCTCCTTTGACAGTTATTTCTCCCACCAGCTTGTGAGATTCTCAGTCTTCAGTCCTTTGCTCTGCAGTCTTTGCTCACAACTGATCTCTCCTCAGGCTTGTGGCTGCCTCCCAGTGCAGCCAGAGGTAGGCAGCTTTTATACATACATACATACATACATACATACATACATACATACATACATACATACATATCTTTGGTCCTGACTTCCCCTGTGAAGCCTTTTTGCTGAGATGTCTACTGTCCATCTCCAAGTTCATTGTCCAAAGACAAAATCTTGGTTCCAACCCACTCACCCTTACTCACCCTTAGAACTTGCTTCCCCTGGAGTTTTACCCATGTCAAATGAATGGAAATTCCATTTCTACAGTTGTTCTGGGAAATGAAACACCCTTGAGACACATTTGACTTCTGTCTTTCCTCTGCACCCTACATCTAATCCACCAGTAGATCCCAGAGACTTTACCTAGAGATATACCCAGACAGACCATGCTTTATCTCCTCCTTCTCTTTCACAGTGAGTTGCTGTATTTCTCATCTTCTCCAACTGACCCCCCCACACACACCTAATGAAACTTCACACTCAGTTAAAATGCTTTCAGGATGGCTCTGGAGAGGGAAGGTGGTAAAGAGGAGGCTCTCCACTCTGATGGGTTCTGGGCTCAAGCTGCTCTGCCTCAACTGAGTTTGGAAATATGGCGGTGGGTGTGGGTAATAACATCAGAGCCCTGGAAGTTCACCTCGAGAAAGGAATGAGACACACACACACACACAAAGTGCCATGGCCGGAGTCAAACAGAAATCACCTGGGTTAAAGAGCACAATGGCTCGCAGGCACCCGAGCTCTGACTTATCCATCTGCATGTCTTTCATCTTGGAAACCAGCTCTGTGAGGACTCTGTTCACGAGAAGCAAGGGCAGGGAAAGAGAGAAGCATGAGTTCCAGGCCAAGGACCAACAAAACAAATCCCACCACTGCTCGTGATAGACCTGCTCAGGTTCTAGACACTGCTGAAGGTATGGTATTGGGGTGCAGGGATGACAATGGAGCCCCTCATCCTAAGGAACAGACAGTGTGGAAACTGGTGTGGGAACTACCAGTCTCATGGAAATGTCCAGGGAACGACTGCCTCTGGAGTTCAAGAGTTCTCCAGGTAGGAAGCAGTAACCTCCCAGTTGGGAATAGAAAGGCATCTTGAACGAGTTAAAAACACAGCAGGAAAAGCCAGCCCACAACACTGTACACTGTACATGTAGAAGAACCTGAAGAAGGTAGCAGGGGTTCAAGGGCAAGTATGCCCAGGAACCATTAAAGTGCTTGAGAGCATCAAGGAAAAAGATGGGAAGAGACAGATTGTAAGGTGAGCATGTATGTCTCCCAAAGAGACCACTTATGGGGGCCCTGGATACTGGAACTCAGTTGACTATTTTCAGCTTTCACTTTCTCTTTACCAGAAGCCCATTCTTTCAGCTTCAAGTCACCAATCTACTTATTACTTTATTCATTGTTTACTTTACATTATATATACTTAATGTTGTATTTATATTACTCTTTACTTTATTCAAATGCACTTTAGCACACTTAAGGGAGAGAGTCTCTGCCATCGATGGTGTCACTTTGTGCCTGAGCTCGCTTCTGCTGTAGCCTAGAGATCTGGGGTCCAGAGAGAAAGAGTCCAGAAAAAAAAAAGTTAGCCCAACATAACAGTCCTCTTGAAGATGCATCCTAGACCCTTTCTCCATCCCTGGCCCCTGGGATGTGTTGTTCCCCTCCTCCACCTGCGGCTTACTAGGTGATATCAGTGGTCCACCCAAGTCAAAAGCATGAGTGTAGCCCTTTCATCTGTCAGGCAATGATGCTGGTCTATTTTATTACAATCACCTTTGCCCAAACCCCTCTCTCAATCTCCAGATTTATATTTTCATATGCTTAATCATCTCTGGAGACTGGGCTCACATTTATAATTCCAGCATTCAGGAGGCTGAAGCAGAAGGATTATCACAAGCTTAAGCCCAGTCCGAACTATAGAACGAGACACTGTCTCAGTACAAAAACAAAATGGTTTTGATATAGTCATATGCACCTCTTTGACTTGCCTATTGCACATCAGCATTACATAGAGGGAGAGGAAGAAAGAAGAAAAAGAGAGAGAGAAGTGTGTGTATACGCAATGTGCATATACACACTGTGTGCAAATACTGGAAACGGAAGGGAATCACAACCTGTCAAAGATGGAGCCAACACCAGCACTGTGAGCACTGCTCCTGTGGACATGGAGGCCTGTGGCCAGCAGGATGCCATCTTGGACAGACACCGAGCGGTGGGAGAAGGAGGCAATCAGCAATTCATTCCACCCTGCAAGCGTAGAGAGAAGACCTTGTGGGGAAATCAGTCACACGCCTGCCTCCTTGGTAGTCAGCAACACATGGATTATCATCCCATGTAAAGGAGACAAAACTGAAAATCCCGGGAGGGGGAGGCTAAGACGCAGCTCAGGGTGACACATGTAATTAGTGACAAAAGAAAGGCCAGGGCTAGAGTTTCCTGACATCGCGGCTCCGCACAAACCCCTGCAGCTTCTTAGATGCAGACTAGAGTGACAGCTTCAGAACGGGGACTCTTTTTGTCACCGTTGCCAACAAATATGAATTGAAGCTCTGCCAGACAGTAGTCACTGTTGGCTGAATGACGGAGACAGTGACTGTACCTCATCGTCTCCGTCCCAGGACCTGACAACCTAGTTGTGTTTCTTTGGTGTCATCGATAGCAACAGCACAGTATGTCGCTTTCAGGGGACGCTCGGCGTTCGCTCATCATCTAACAGGGATGCGCGAGTGGACCGGTTCCTAATGCTCGGCCGGTCCTCATGAGATCTCCCTGATGGCTCAGTGACAACGAGGAGCTACGGCAGATGCCAATAGACTGCAGTGTCTCAGATACGGGTGGGCGACAAGCTCGCAGCACAAAGACGCTCGAGGTGGAGGAAGCCTTGAGCCCGGGTAACAGGCCTAAGCAGAAATTTCTAGCTTGCTCTCTCTGTCTCTGTCTCTGTCTCTCTGTCTCTCTCTCTCTCTGGATGTGTCCGTATGTGTGTGTGTGTGTGTGCACATGTGGAGGCCAGAGGAGGACACTTAGCATTCCTGCTCCATCCCTCTTCTCCCTTACTCTCAAGACACAGGGCCCCTCGGTGAGCCCTCAGATTGCTGTTTCAGCTAAGCTGACTGGACAGCAAGCCCTCGAAATCCTCCCATCTCCGTGCCACTCCTAACCCCTAGAGCTTGGCTGACAGGCACATGCAACTCAGCCAACTTCCCTCTTCGCACATGTGTTGGGGATCCTGCCTCAGTTCCTTACGATTGTACAGCATGCACTTTTACACACCATCCATGCCATCTCTCCAAGCACACCCCCAATCTCTGGCTTTCTTACTTCACCTGTGAAGTGGAAATATCTCCATTTGTCAGTCTTATAGCTGTAAGATGTGCTTCAAATTATCTTCAATAAAGTTATTTATAAATCTTTGAAGTTAAATGTAAAGTATAAAACTACAGAAATTTTTGCATGGGAGAAAAGCCCTACTTTCCATGAATGAGGCTTCATTTGGGAATGGAAGTCCTACAAGAGGACCATTTAAATTTACAGGTCTGCAAAGGACATAAAGGAAGGGCTGGACACAGTGGCACACACCTTTAATCTCGGTGCTTGAGAGGCAGAGGTAGGCAGATCTCTGTGAGTCCAGCCTGGTCTCCAATAGTGAGATCAAGAGAAACAACAATTGCAAGCTGCTCCTTTTCGGGTTCCATGGGTCATTTCAAAATAGTAGCCCTGGGGATTGTCTCAGGGCGAGATGAACCCCAATGTCTTACCTGCCCGGAGCAGAATGACCTGGTCCTCCAAGGTGAGATCTGAGAAGTGGGGGATGCGTTTGGCCCACTCAACAAGGGTGAAAAGCTGCTTGTCGGCAGCATGGCATATGTTAGTAACAGGATCATTCGTCTGAAATAGGAACGGGTTTCTGTGAGGTCCTGGGACTCTAAATACCCCTCTGTGATGTCCAGTCCCAACCAGGAAAGGGAGGCTGAATGGGATCCGACATACCGAGTTCTCCATGTTCATGTCACCGTAGGATTCTGTCTTTGGTTCCACAGCAAGCTCAGCTTCTAGAATCCTCTCCACGGGCATGTCTTCGTGGCCACTGTTGGCACATTCTGCCTCGCTCTCTGCTCGCTCCCTGCTCCTCTGCCTTTCTTCCTGAACAGCTGGCATGTGGTAAGACCGACAGAGGTTACAGAGGGCCAAGGACCAGTGTGGGACAGTTACCGATCTAAAGTTTCTCCTGTATAATATGAGACTCATCATGGTATTGAACGAGGGACACTGTAATGCTGACAGATGGAACAAAGACAGCAAAGCTGTTTCCTTGCGAGGGTAGGGATGGGTCTTTAGTCAAATAGTTTCCATTGCGTTACAACGACAATCTCCCTGTCTTAGCTTCTTTAAGCTCCAATTCCACCCTTCTTCGAAGGAGCTACCATCCCCTTGCTATCTCCATTGTGTCCATCATCCTTCCTATTCTGCTGCCTCTGGTGAGCTGTGAGCACGCAATGGTTAAGGAGCAAGCCCATTACTGCAAAACCTCCCCTTGTCAGATTCTATGCATCAGTCCTGGCATTCACGTCCCATTAGGTAGGCCCCCTGTGCACCAGCTTGAACACAACATCACCTGATCCGACTTGTCAGGGAAGATCTTCAGGGAGCCAGCTGTGGGGAGTTAGTAAGTGAAGGGGTGGAAGGATGTCACCTAGAAGACATTTCAGAATGTGCACTGATTTCATGGGTGGGGGAGGGCACATAGGCAGAGGTGGAGGCTGGAGTTACTTCTGCATTCCCCAAACTTGGGGTTTTCAGTAAAGTTCACGCTAGCTCTCAAAATGCTCGGTCCACACATTAGGGTACCAGGCACACCCCACACTGCCCTTCCAAGGTGAAGAGTTTCTGTTGGGTTCCTTTCTGTCTACAAAGTTGCTGTTTCCAGCTTAGTCCCAGCAGCAACGAGCAGAATTCAATATTGGAAGATGGTTTGTATCCCCCAAAGGAACGAATTCTAATCTAACTTGGTTAAGCACCTTCCCAAGCAGCCTCTCCTCCAAGTCTCTCCCTCACTGCTTCCTGCCCAAAGGCTAAGGAGCCTTTATCCTCTGAGGACATGACAGCTACAAAGGCTATCTGAAGGACGGATCTGCGGTGCAGCATGCTGAGACCATTTTGTGAACAATGAGATGGATGCCTCAAGGCCAGAGAAGAGACCTAAAAACCACCACCAATAATCCTTACCAGATAGCAATGCTAATTATGGCCCAGAGAAACAGGAAGAGGATAGGAGGGAAGGAGAAAAGGGAGAAAGGAAAGAGACAAGAAAACAAGAAAGTGAGAAGAAAGAATTGAAACAGAACAGAGAGGAGAAAGAAGGCGAGAGAAAAGCAAACACGACTCAGAGCCAAAGACACCTCTGCCACATGCATGCAGATGCCCTCAGACCTGTCTGTCGCTCAGCCTCCTCCCAAGCCGTGGTCTTCCTGTTCGTGAGGCTGAAATTGCAGGGGTTGTCTGAGATGGATTTGTGGGGATTACCAAAACAATGTAAAATTTCCCATAGAATCCCCTTTCCCTGTGTGTCCCTGGCCTGGGGGCTCGTGTCTCTCCCACAGTCTCCCTGCCCGGTCCCTTCCTCTCTCTATCTGCTTCCCTTCCTTTCCCATTGAGTCTTTGTTCAGTGACAACCTGTGGGAGCTGTAGTGCATATTTTTCTCTCAGTCGGATTTTCTGGCTGAAGTTGAATGCTCTTGCACATATTTACATTCCTATTTGTCCTGATTTTTAAAAACAGAAACAAACGGAGTCACGTTCTTTTTGTGATCGTCAATCAACTCTTCACACAGTCTTGTAACACTCGAGGAAAAACCCTGAAGCTTCACAAAAAGCCTGGGCTTAGGGAAACTGGGTTCCACTTCTCATTTGCCATTAATAGGGTAAGAAGTGGCTGGCTACTCTCTCCTCCCATTAGGACTATAAACCGCACTGCTATAGTTGAAGCAGCGCATCGTTGTGGGAGGCTATGCTGAGTGACAGATATCCTCAGCTTCTGCTACAGCGTGCATCGTAAGAACTCAGGACCCTAGCTCATCTCCAGCTTCATCCATCCACGTAGTCAACAGCTACTGTTTATTTTCAGGTTCTCCAGCAGTCAACATGAATGGAGGATTTTCCGAATCAGAAGCTATATTTCATATTCAATACTTTATATAGGTTATTATATCTCATTTAGCCCCTTCCAATAACAAGAACTGGATAACCTGTCTGAAGTCAAAAGCTAGGAAGTGCTGATGGCAGCCTAGGGACCCAGGCTGGCTAGCTCCAGAGTTCACTTGAAGACCTTCCACAGTGCCTCCTGGGCACCAGGGCGGCCCAAACTAGCAGGACAAAAGGGTGTCTATACCATATATAGCCTTGAAACAGCAAGGATTTTTTTTTCATTTCTCTTAGTGAGATCTGGATGTTCTGGTGGGGAATGGCTTGACGCGGCCGCCATGTTCACACTGCTGTCTCCCTTGAGGAAAGCCACAGAGAGGCAAGGGTGGACGCAGGGAGGCAGTTTGGGTTGCCATTTGGCTCTCGGGGTCTTTCCTCATCTGCGAGCTGGCTCCTGTTGGGTGATTCCAAAAGGTACCCTTCTCCTGACACATTTCCTTGTTGGTGGCATCGCCTCTAAGCATGGGCTCGGGGACCTGTTCCTTCGTTGGTTCTTTCTGGCAGACTTCCTCAACCCCATTCAGTGAGTTGCTCTACCTGCAAGAGGAGGCCATCCTTCCTGCACAACCACCGAGACGCCCCAGGAACAGCGGGCACTTGCACAATGCCCTCTAGTTAATTCACTGCCCATTCAATTCATTTGTGTTACTTAGCAGGATGACTTTCGATCTTTTAAAGCAGGAACACCAATGAGGAAAGAGCACTTTCAGATTTGTTACACTCTGACACAAGGAGAGCCCACTAACTCACACTATAAAGTAAAAGTTGAAACCGCTTAAATGCCCAGTGACATTCTCCGGAACTGAGAAGGCCAGTTCGTCAGACCTGTAAATGCCAATAATCCACCAAGACCGAGGGATGTGCCAACATAAAAGGATTATAGCTGACCGGGCTTATAAATCCTAGAGGGCAGCGGCAAACCTGCCCTTTCCCCTTGAATGAGATGAAGACTGAAGCAGGAAGCCAGCTCTACTTTGAAGGTCAGTCTGATGCTCCCTGGTGCCACAGAGAACAAGGTCTCTAACACCTCCGAGACCCGCTGCCCTCTTACTGGAAGGAAAATGGAGAGGGCCCAGTGTGGGTACCCGTCTTTGGGCTCCCAGAGGAGAGAGATGACAGAGGAAGAGATGTCTCCTGCCCTCTGAGCTCTGGAGGTAAGCCTTGAGAGTCCCTACACTCATCTTAACCTCCACATCAAACCTCTCCCTCCCAGCATCCAGTGCAGCCCAGCTCTTCCCTATACTTCTGTCTTCATAGCTCTTGGCACACAACCTGCTCTCCTGGAGTAGAGGGGAGCAGCGGGGCACCTCACCTTCCCTCTTCATGCCCATGACCAGGCACTTCTGGTAGCGGCAGTACTGGCAGCGGTTGCGCTGACGCTTGTCGATGAGGCAGTCTTTGTTATCCCGGCAGGTGTAGATGAGGTCTTTCCTTATGGTTCTTTTGAAGAAGCCTTTGCAGCCTTCACAGCTGTACACACCGTAGTGTTTGCCTGGTTCCAAGAGAATATTCCATAGACTCGGGTTTCTTACAGCAAAGAAGGCCGTGGCTACCCGCTAAGGAGACAGCTATAGCCCCTAAACACCAATAACGATTCCCAAAGAATGCACCACAGGACCCAAAGTTAGCATAAATAACCATTTTTTTTTTTGTCCCAGACAGCGTCATTAGAAAATGCCTGACCTCAGATTTTATTGACATTTCTTTTATCAAAGAAACTCTTGGATTTGGATAAGGAAATGCCCCACCTCAGCTCAATATTAATATTTTAGTATACATAACAAATAAAAAACTGTTTAATTGCCATGTATTCGTATCCAGCAGGGGAAGAACCTTGGATTAATTGATATTTCTCAAAATTGAAGCCCAAGGTCTCAGGAAGCCACTAAAATTTATTATCTTGTGCCATAAACTGCGAACGATCCTGAGCTACTGCCTGTTGGTGTGAAATGCTATACAATCCTTACAGCATAGCATCATACCCAAGCTTGGGCCGAACATACATTACTGGTAAACAGTAATTTTGCTTCATCTAGAATAATTGGTTGCATGCTTCACTGTCTCTGGACCTATAGTTATGCCTGGCCAGAATGGCTAATTTCTGTAAAGAGAGCTGCCTGCCACCCCTGTCTCCATACAGATACCATGAGTCAACCACAGGGCTTGCGCTAAGGTAGTGGTTCTCAACCCATGGGTCATGACCCCTTTGGGAGGGGTCAAATGACTCTTTCACAAGGGATAGCAGATATTCTGCATATCAGGTACCTTATCGTTCATAACAGCAGCAAAATTACAATCATAAGGAAGCAACAAAATAATTTTATGGTTGGGGGGTCACCACACATGAGGAACTGTATTAAAGGGTCACAGTGTTAGGAAAATTGAGCACCACTGCTTTAAGGGAAGTCTCTACACTGTACACTAGGCAGCTATGGTCACGTGAATGGAGTCACAGAACTTGAAATGTAGCGAAGTGGATCGTTTAAAACACTTTTAGGTTGGATTCTAGAATACAAAATGTGATTCCATGGAGCCACAGACCCAGTTATCTAATTCTGTTTTATTTCTGTTGGTGCTAAAATGCATGGGAAGTCCCTGGGAACTTGCAAATGTCACTTCATGCACCCTAGAGCCTCCCTGTCAGTGGAGATCATCCTATGAGGTGCTGGCGTGAGACAGCCTGCCTGATAATTCACTGTGTCGAATTCACTGGCTATGCTAATTTTTGGAATTCACAGCAATGATAAATATGGGCTTTCATCTTGGCCCCAGGTAACTTAATAGTTTCATCTCTAGAATATTCAATTTTGAGAAGCAGGACCCTAATTTGACCATAGTCATCCCATGACTTTACCACACACAAAGGGACCTCTACCACCTTCCATTAAAATAACCAAAACAAAGAAAATGCTTTGTTGGGCTGTGACTGACACTCTGTCATGACTACAGTCATGTCTTTATGATTCGAAAATGAGTTGTAAAAGCAGGCAAATGTTGGTCATGAAGCTGAAGAAGTCTGAGGTACTGGTAGCTTTCAACGTTACAGCCTGATGTAGTAACTGAGAAGATGGAGACACATTCAGTCAGCCCTCATGGCCTGCTATAGACAGGCATGCTTTGTCTTCTCATTATTTTAATAGGAGAAGACTGTGTAAGCCATTCTCACTTCAAACTCACGATCCCCCTGCCTCACTACTGAGTGCTTGAGTGCTGGTCTTACAAGCAGGAACCCAGCACACACATCATTCTCGTTCTCAAACTCAAATGTGTAAAAAAAAAAAAAAAAACTGATGGAGGAAGAAGTTGGAACAGAAAGAATGGAGAGGAAGGGAAAAAACCAATTTTGGTAAAATGGAAGAGGACAAGCCAGTGGAGACATATTCATGTCCATAAAGGCATGCTAAAAAAGAAAAATGTAGCATGTTGTGAAAGGATAAAACATCATAGGCTAAACATTTAAGAGTTTCTCTTTCATGGGGATATTATGGAAAATTTTTATTGGTTTTATAATTATGTATTTGGGACACTTGATGATTATAAGAAATAATTTTTTAAAAATTAAAGGAAATTTAGCATGGGATATTTGATCATCACTTAACATCTCAATCCCAAACATGCACGCTACTGTGTTGCTCCAGAGAGTAGTCTCTGAAACATTTCCACGGAAGCCAATCTTTCAAGATAGAAAATAGACTACAGGCTTTGGACTCCATGAACAATATCTATAGCCCCCCACCGACTCCACTGGACCACCGTAAAGGGTCTTTTTACTTCACTGGGTGCTGTATACACATGAGCAGAGGAGGGAACCCTTCTCTGAACTCCATCTCAGGGGATCCATACCTGAGGATCTGTCCCCACAGATGGCACAAATGTGTTTCACCAGAGACCCGGGGCTGGTAGATGGGTAGTTCATGTTTCCAATCCCAGGAAGACCTGGTAAGGGCTTGATGTCCTCAGAGCTGCTGACACTGTTGACCACATTTAGCTGCAAGAGATGCAAGCAAAAACATAGAATAAGACATAGGCAGGGCAAGCCCAATCCCCCCAAGCCTCTTGCAAGGAGCGTGCACTTAGCTCCATTTCAAGAAGTAACTTCCAAGTACAGAGTTTCCCAACTGCTCATCTATGACATGAATATAAAACCATGGGACAGGTGCACAAAATGAAAGAATTCATTTCTAGAAGCTAAAGCGTTACTGGAGCAACACAGCACACCTCTGTTGAGCTGGTGGTGTGTCTTCCCTTGACTCATGTGTTTCACTTGAGCTAAACTGTACTGCACACATAGACGATGTCAGCTGTGTGATTTTAAATTTTTTATCAACTACTGACAGCAAAATCAGCAGGGCACCAGGAGGAGCTATGGCCCTTGGGCAAGACATACAGATGCTAAAAGCCAAGCCTTCTCCTCCTACCCTGAAATGCAAATCCACTCACTAGTCAATCACAGGACATTTCCCAGGGCTCTGAGACAAAGACCACTAGTTTAGGTTCATGAAAAAATGGAAGAGAAGGGCAGGGGCTTGACTCATCTCTGTGAGCTCACTGAAGATGCTAGCCCCAATGCTTTGTCTCCACAATGCCTGGTAAGCCCCTCTCCCCACCCCACCCCTCACAGCATGGAGCTGGTGCTTGTGGATGTCTTGAGTAGGTCAGCTTTGATTTTCCTGGTCCCCATTCTTTGTCAAAGTTGAACATTTCCGCCGGGCGTGGTGGTGCACGCCTTTAATCCCAGCACTCGGGAGGCAGAGGCAGGCGGATCTCTGTGAGTTCGAGACCAGCCTGGTCTACAGAGCTAGTTCCAGGACAGGCTCCAAAGCCACAGAGAAACCCTGTCTCGAAAAACCAAAAAAAAAAAAAAAAAAAAAAAGTTGAACATTTCCTCCCCACTTATCCTGGGGCCCTTAAGGTGTCCAAGAAGTTGGAGCTCAGTGTCTGTCATCATCAGATAAAACAAGCTGAATCAATCTGAGGCAGTCATCCAGTCAGAAACGGCCTGTAGGTAGGTACCCAGCAGCGTTCTCAACAGGGCAAAGAGAGACATATAACCTAGAAGGTCTGTTTCTTCGTCCTCAAAAATGTTTGGTCTACTCAAGGAATCAGAATATGTACAATTATGAACCCATATTAGAGGGGCTCAGTCAGGAAAGTACTTCTTGTGCAGTGGGAGTGCCTGAGTCAAAGCTACAGGTTGTTTTTAAGTTAAAATACGGTGGCATGCGCTCAGAAACCCAGGGCTTGGGAAGTGAAGACACGTGGATCCCTGGGACTCTCTGGAGGGCTGACCTAGGCAAAGCAGCAGGTTCCGGGCCAATGAAAGACCAGGATCAAAAGAAGAAAAGGAGGGAGGAAGAGGCTGAGGAGGAGGAGGAGAGAAGAAGAAAAGAAGAAAGCAAAAACAGACAGATGTGAATAACACCTGAAGAACAACTGAAGCTGTCACCTGGCCTTCGTAGGCAAGCTCACACATGTGTGTGTCTTCAAACACACAGAGAGAGAGAGAGACAGAGACAGAGAGACAGAGACAGAGACAGAGAGACAGAGACAGAGAAACAGAGAGAGAGAGAGAGAGAGAGAGAGAGAGAGAGATTGCACCTGAAGAACAACTGAAGTTGTCCCCTGGCCACCATAGGCAACCTCACACACGTGTGTGTCTTCAAACACACACACACATATACACAGAACGCACAGGCAACCGGAAGGAAGGGAGGTGGTGCAAGTCTGCATATGCGAACCTGCTAGAAACATCAGGAAAATATCTGAGGGCTGACACAGGGTCCACGGACTTCCTGTCATCTCCATGAAAGTTTAATTATGTTGTCTAACCATGTAGCTAGAAGTCCAAATTGAACCAGAGGTGCGATTTCTCTCCTATTCTGGGACTTTGGTGGAGAAAGAAAGACCAGTAAAACATAGCCGATAATAGCGTCAAGTTAGGTTCTTTTAAAACCACTAGCTTTTCAATTCACTAAGTAAATATTTATTGAACATGGGAGACAGACAGAGGCTCTGGGTTAAAGGCTGTGAATATTTTATTAATTTTTATGATGGATGAAAATGTGTGATGGAAGAATTCTTTCCCACTTTTTATGTGAGGTTAAAGCCAGGCTATCTGGAGCCCACGCCCAGTATTTCACCCTGCATCTGTGTAGTGCAGACACGTTCTACACCTGGGAACTTCAAGAGAAAATGATGCCCATGGTTGGTGTCTGGAGGTTCTCACATGGTGGGTCTGAGGACTGATCTTGCAGTGGGACTTTTACCACTTCACTCATGACACGAATGTACCTTTACAGGGTTAAAAAAATCACTAACATGGGCAGTGATAGCACATGCCTTTAATCCCAGCACCCGGAGAGGCAGAGGCAGGTGGATCTCTGTGAGTTCAAGGCCAGCCTGGTCTACAGAAAAAGTTCTGGGACAGCCAGAATTACATAGAGAAACCCTGCCTCAAAAAAAAAAAAAAAAGACTCAGTGGTTAAGAACACTAGCTGCTCTTCCAGAGGACCTGGGTTTAATTTTCTGCACCCATATGGCAGCTCACAATTGTCTGTAGCTCCAGTTGAAGGGGATCTGACACCCTCACATAGACACACATGCAGGCAAAATGCCATTGTACATAAAATAAAAATAAACCATTTTTAAGAAAATTAAAAAGAAGAACCACTGGCATGGTATATGAATCAGGACACTGTGAGCTCTAGGCAACAGCTTTTCCTAAGTAGCCTAAGAACCTATCATTTAACACTTGGACCCATATAAATGGAAACCATTACATCAGATGAGCCCAAAGAGTGAGCCTTATGGCTGGTCACAGCTCTGTCCTCACATCCTCAGGTGGACAAGAAAGATCATCATCTCAAGAAGACATCACTATCCCTCCGCCTCCCACCTCATCCCCTAGCTCTGCAGCTGCACCCTGTAGTAACCACAGAAGAGAAATCAATGCATTGACCGTGTCTGGAAGCCAGATCAATGCTGAGTACTACTGAAAGTCCTCACGACAACCCAAAGAGGCCTTCCTGTTTTATTCCGTGTAGGGTTGAGGGGGTACACACGTGTGAGCTATTCAGGTGTGTACGCCTGTGCGTATGCAGAGGCCAGAGAAAGATGTCGAGTGTCCGCTTCCATTATTCACCTTTATTCTTTTGAGACAGGGTCTCTTGCTCAGCCTGGAGCTTGGCTGGTGGCAAGCAGGCGCCAGCAACCTCCCTTCCTCCATCCCACACAAGGCTGGGATTACAGGCACATGGGCAACCATATCTAGGTTTGTATGTGGGTCCCGGGATTTGAACTCAGGTCCTCAAGCTTGTATATCCTGTGCTCTTCTTACTCACTGAGCCATCTCTATAGCCCCCTATTTCTTATATGAAGACAATAGCCTTGCCGTGGATTTTTCTTTTGTATTCATTCAGCAACCCTGTGGAGGTTCCGCCAGCAAGAAGATGCAGGTACGGCCTCCAAGAATTGCAGAATAAAATTGGGTGGGATTGTTTAGGAAGGAAAGATTATGCTCTGTGAGATCAGGGAACACTTCCTGAAGGTGACGGCCCTTGGGATAAAACTTGCCCCCAAACAGGTAGCAGGTGGGTGGGCTGATGCTGGGTAAGGTGAAGGCTTTGAATGTGGCCTGAAGGGAAACCCAAGAACCTGTGCGGCAACTGTGCCCATGGGGTAGTTGTGGGTGGTGGATGAGGTTGAGCAATGGGCAGGGACAGAGGAGACTCAGTGGCCTGTCTGAGGAGATGGAATTAGGGACCACTAGAAATTTTGAGCAGAGGGATTACGGCTTTCAAACTCAGCCTCAGTGAAGCAGGGGGTGCAATAGACAGGAAGGATGGGAATAGACATACTTAGGTCATTTGTCATTCTTCCTCCACTGTGTACTTGGCTGGGGCTGGCAGGAGACATGGGGTCCTCACCTGCCCTTGCAGTTTCCTGTCCTTGCAGAAAGCCACGGAGGAGCAGGGCAGTTTTACACATTCTCTCCCCGTTTGAGTCAGCAGCCTCTCTCCCACTTCTCATGAGTTCCAGTGGTGGTAGGACAAAGGGGTCAGGACAAGTGAGTTGATGTCCTCTCCTCCATCCACCCTCTGACTGGCTTGGTGTTTGTGTGGGCTGAGACAATGGTGCAGGGAATGGAAGGCAGCTGTTGTCAATACAGACCTATTAGCTGGCTGGCCCCCGAGTCCCTGAACCTTAGCTGTCTCATCCCATTAGAGGCAGCCCCGCTGAAACAGGCACTTTAGAACTGAAATTCAGCAGGCGGTCTGACCTGCCACTACACGCAGGCTGGCTGCGTCCTCAGAATGAGACAGGAGCACACTGGCTCGTCTCATTTGTGCAGATTTGGCCAGTGGTCGATGTTTCCTGAATACCTCTGGAGCCATTTCAGAACATCGGCTCCACTTCTGAGATGCCTTCAGCCTCAGTTACTCCATCCGGACCAGGCTCAGGGTTCTGATCCTACTGCGGGGTGCAGAACCCATCTCTAATCTTGTGGTGGGTCTGGCCTCACTGTTTCTCAGTAGAGATCTTGACCAGGTCCTATCAGAATTTGTTTTCCTCATCTCTAGACTAGATCAGTGCTTTTCAAATGGTGTGTGTGTGTGTCCTAGACATGAAAAAGTTGAGCTTACTTATCTTCTGAACATGCTTCACCAAATCTGATCTCTCTCTCTCTCTCTCTCTCTCTCTCTCTCTCTCTCTCTCTCTCTCTCTCTCTCTCTCTCTCCCTCTTTCTCAAGAGAGGGTTTCTCTGTTACTTTGGAGCCTGCCACGGAACTCACTCTGTAGACCAGCCTGCCCTCAAACTTACAGAGATCCACCTGTCTCTGCCTTCTGAATGCTGAGATTAAAGGCATGCATCACCACTGCCTGCCTGGCTCTGATTTCTTGCTTGAGACAGAGTCTCACTCTGAATCCCAAGCTAGCTCTGAAATAATCCTCCTGCCTCTGCCTCCTCCCAAGCACTGGTATTACAGGTGAGCACCACTATACCCAGCTAACCGAGTCTTTTTTTAATTGACACGAATAGTAGGTTTCCAAATACAATTTTGTTTGAAGATTTTATAGTTCGGTTTCTTTTTATCATCAGATTGGCTACTCTCTAAGTCTATTCCAACTATAATATTTGCAGTTTTATGAAAATATTTTCTATAAAAATGTAAACATTTGACTCAGTAAGAACTCAATTGTCAATAAATTACCAAGCCCCCCCCCAAAAAAAATTAATAGGGATATCATTCAGGTCAGGCAGCAGAGGCCAGTGGGGAAAGAGGAGGGAGACACCAAATATTTGTGGGACCTTTTCAGAGTCTGTCCAACAGATTTATGCTGACAAATATACAGCACTTTGCACACACACATGAGCACACACATGAACACGCATATAATGAAATCTGTAGCCTAGATGACTACATGAAAAGTGTTCAGGTGCCCTCTCAGATCTAGATCTGGTATCTAAAAATTGCTCACTCTACCAAGATGCTCCCCAAAGAGACTGAATCATATAGGTATACATATATATAATTCATATGTGTAATTCATATCTATTCAATGTGCATATAATTTGAATGTATATAATTCATATGTAACATATGTGTATATAATCCATGGGTATATGATTCATGTATGTGCATGTGTGTATAGATATAATTCATATAGGTGTGTATAATTCATATATGTGTATATATATATAAATCATATATTTGTGTGTGTGATTCAGTCATGTATATAAATCATGTGTATGTTCTCTAGACCCTTTCAGCAACACAGTGTGCTTGAGTCAGGGATCAGTTTGTACAATATATATATATATATATATATATGTGTGTGTGTGTGTGTGTGTGTGTGTGTGTGTGTGTGTGTGTGTATCATGTAGGAATATGGATAATAATAATAATAATGTCCTCTGGCTGCCACAGGGCATTACAGACCTCAAGAAGCATTTTCAAATCCGTATCTCCTTTGCATTCACTAAACTCCCTTTAGGAAAACCAGGACAAGCATTTGTGCCCCACATAGAGAAAATGAAACTTAAACAGAAAGGAACTAAAGTCGCTTGTGAAAGGTCGCACGGTCCTTTTCTGATCCGTGCCAGCTCAGTTCTCCTCGGTCCCCAAGATCGAAAACCCAGAGTGCACTCAGAGGAGTTCAAAGAGCATAAAAACAGAGCAGAGGGGGAGACCCTGTCTGCTTTCCCACACCAAGCGCTTCCTCCCCGCGAGACTCCCGAACTGTACTCACAGGTCACGGAAAGAGCATGCTTCAGTGGTGAGCTCCCAGAGACTCAGGGCTGAGCAGAGAAGACGGAATGTAGGAATGAGCCCTAGCCAAGGCTCCAGAGTCTAAGTCTCTGCAGCTAACACCAAGACCTTTTGCGGGTGTCACCTGGTTAACTGGGCAAAGTTCTGCTGCGTGTGGCCCCGGAGCCCGAGCCCAGAGCACGGCTCGCTGTCTGAGGCTGCTTCCCCAGCACTTGGCAAGCTTAATATAGCTTCCAAAGCCAAACTTGGCCCGGCCTCTGCACACAGCCCAGTTGGCCAGGACCAAAGCTCTCAGCTGACCTTTCAACCCCGATCCCTCTGTACAGGCATATGGTCCAGGAATAGCGGCCCTGACACACAGCTCTGAAGATGAATTTATTGGACAGGTTTGGCTTAATTAGAAATGTCCATTACTAAAAAGTGTGATTACTAAAAGCAGTCTCGGAGAAACAGTGCTGCCTGCTCCCTACCCACAGGTTCTGCCACTCTCCCAACCGACACTGGTTTATATGTCTTCACAGATTGGGTGATTATTATTTAAGATTATCTTGTTTAAGCCGGGTGGTGGTGGCGCACGCCTTTAATCCCAGCACTTGGGAGGCAGAGGCAGGCTGATCTCTGTGAGTTCGAGACCAGCCTGGTCTACAAGAGCTAGTTCCAGGAAAGGCTCCAAAACCACAGAGAAACCCTGTCTCGAAAAACCAAAAAAAAAAAAAAAAAAAAAGATTATCTTGTTTATTCCTTAGGTTTTTGTCTGTTTTGGATGTTCAGTCACAGTTGCAGTTTCGTACCCACAAACCAGGGTGCAGCCAAATAACACACAGGCACCGTAGGCCCTCACAGTTCTTACTTACATATGCACTTTTATTTATAAACTTACTAATTGTGTGTGTGTGTGTGTGTGTGTGTGTGTGTGTGTGTGTGTGTGTGTAGACAAAAGTCAGCCTCAGATAGTATTCCTCAGTAGCTATTTATCTAGTGTCTTGAGACAGGGTGTCACTGGGGCCTGGAGTTCACTGGTGTGTCTAGACTAGACTGGTTGGCCACTGAGACCCAGGGATCCACCCGCCTTTGCCTCTGCAGTGTTTGAGATTACAAGCACATGACCACACCCAGTTTTATATGTGGGTTCTGGGGATCGAATCCAGGTCCTCATCCTTGTGCAGCAAGCGCTTTACCAACAGTGCTATCTTCCAGTCCTGTTCTTGTATCTTTGAGACAGGTTTTCATTCTGTAGCCCAGGCTGGCCTTGAACTCACTATATAGCTTCCCAGGCTGGCCTTGAACTTGTAGCTATCTTTCTGCTTCAAGCGGCCAAGAGTTAGGGTTACAGATATGAACCACTATGACTCATTTATTTAAATGAATGGCAATGCCCTTTGCAAAACCCAGCTTTCACCTTTACACTGCAATGTATCTCTCTAAAGACCAGAACAAACCCTTTCTCCCATAAGTTGCTTTTGTCAGGGACAACAAACTACCACGATACCTCTCTAACTACTCTCCTTCCTTGAATATGTTTGTAGGAAAGAAAATGCATAAACAAACCACACTCATTCTGAAAGGCAGGAAATGGCACACATATCCCACATTCTGACTGCCCCCCACAATGTCTCTGAGACCCTAGCACTGATGATCCAGCAATACACAGGTCCCTTCTCTGCTCCTCTTGAGTTTTGCTCTTGCACGCGCGGTTCACCCAACATGCTATGATTTCTCTGCATGATGTAGCAAGCACCTCCTGTACAAGATTTCTTGGGTGTCTGGGTAAAGGAGCATAAGAGATTCTCTCACGTGATCATGAAGATGGGCCAGTGCCAGGATGTGTGTGGCTAAGTCGGCAGGAATGGTGATGGTACAGTGTGAAGACCAGCAAGCTGAAGGCCCAGGAAGACCCACTGCTTCATTTCAAGACCAAAGGCGGAAAAATATTACACACAGACAACCCTGGACCAGAGAGACGGCTCAGGGTATAAGGACCGGCTGTATAAGCATGAGTTTGGATCCCGACGCTCAGATGAAAGCCAGATGTGGGGTTGTGTAACTGAATCCCCAGTACTAGGGATGGAGATGGACCAGTCCTAGGAACTCACTGGTCAGCCAGTCTAACTAAGAGATTACACAGCAGGCTCAGAGGAAGACCCTGCCTCAAAAAGGAAAGCTGAAAAATGATTGAGGAAGAAACGTAAAGCTGACTTCTGGCCCTTACACTTGCCCATCCACAGGAATGAGCACACATGCACATGCACACATACACACACTGCCCTACTCAGTTGAAGGACTATAAACCATCAGGAAGAAGAGTTTTATCCTACTCATTTGGATTGTCAGCCTATTTTTCTAAGCTGACCTTCAGATGACTGGATGATAACTGTCCAAAGTAGGGTAGGTACATTGGTTTACTCATTCTCCTTATAAATGTTAGCCTCATCAAAAACACTGTCATAGAAATTTTCATAATAATGTTTATACATACAAGCCAAGCATAGAAATTTTCATAATAATGTTTATACATACAAGCCAAGAATCATAAAGTCAACCAATACTGCTCTGCCCCGTGCAAGTAAGCAGAAGGAGGAGATGGGGGTCCTGGCTGTTTACAGAGAGAATGGAAGGTATAGTAAATGGGATTATTGTTCCTCAGTCTTCACTTCTAATGCACGGTATCCTCTGGGCTTTGTCCTTGTAGTAATTCCTACTAGAATAGGTACAGCCTATTTACCCATCCACCAAAGATCATCTTAATGGTTTTCTTTGGCCACAATGTCTATTTCATTGCATTAATTGAGACGAGAAGACCTGCCCACTGTGGGCGGCAACATCCCCTAGACTGGACTGTACAACAGTAGAGAAAGCATACTGGGCACAAGTTTGAAGGCAATGTTGCTCTCAGATTCTCAACTATGGTTATAACGTGACCAACAGCCTCAGCTCTCCCAGATAATTGACTGTCACCCAGAACGAGCCCTCTCTCCCATGAGTTGTGTTTGTCAGGGAGTTTTACCACAGTAACAGGAAAAGAAACTAAGACAGCACGTTCGTGACAGACCATGAAGAACTATTTCCCAATTAACTGCTGATCCTTTAGCCTAAGACACAAAGGACAAAGTCCTGCTAGCATGTTAGGTCCATATGAAGGATGGGCATCTTCAAGTGAAAGGTAAATTCCTGTTTTTGTAAGCTTTGAAGACTTAGGGGTTGCTTTTCCTTAAAGAATTCTATTAATTTTTATTTTATGTGCATGCATGTTTTACCTGCATGTATGTTTGTACTTCCATGTGTGAAGTGTCTGCAGAAGAGGGCATTAAATCCTTTAAAACGAAGATTACAGGCAATTGTGAGCCACCATAAGGGCTCTGAAAACCAAACCCAAGATCTTACAAGACCAGTTAGCGCTCTTAATCACCAAGCGCTCCAGCCTGGGGATTGTATTTTTATATAGCATTATTATAGCCGTGTCCAACCACTCCAAGGGGAGAAAGCCGCCAATCTTAAGAGAAAAGCAAAGCTATCTGGCCACGCAATGCAGTGATGCATATCCACAGTGATGCAGGTCTGCTGTGCACACACCTTTTCTCCACTGTCTCAGGAGATACTCAGAATCTAGGTCATGTTTTCTCCTTGACTCCTCCTAGTCTCAGAGCCAATATGAATGTGAATATACCTAGTTCTAGTTTTGTCCCTGGGCTGGGCCTACCTATTTTTCTCCTCTCAGTTGAAAATGCTTAGCAAGGACTTGCCCTGATCACTTCTGGATTCTCTTTAACATATGGTGTCGCATTGCCTAGATACTGATTTCTGTGTGTGGACCTAAGCATACATGAGTGTATATACATATGTATTGAGGCCAGAGGCTGGCATGAGTGGCCAGGAAACCCTCATGGATCCTCCTGCTTCTACCTTCTCAGCACTAGGATTACAGGTGTGTGCCACAGCCTGCTTCTTGTGGGGACTGGGGATCTGAACTTAGTTCCTCATGCTTGCATGGCAAGTACCTTACCAGTGGAACCATTTCTCCAATCCCCTAGAGCAGTGGTTCTCAGCCTTCCTAATGCTGTGGCCCTTTAAAATTCCATGTTGTGGAATGGACAACCATAAAATTATTTGCACTATTGCTGTTATGAATCATAATGTAAATATCTTATATGCGGGATATCTTATATGGGACCCTCAAAACGGTAGCAACCAACAGGTTAGGACCATTGCCCTAGGTACTCGTTACAAAGTAAGAAAACTGAAAGGGGTCTACAAACACCCCAGAGAGATGCTGAAATCACATCCATTAAGGCCACCAGAGAAGTGCCCTTATGCATACAGTCTCTTGAGCCACAGATTGCTACTGGTTCACAGGACTCCTCAGGCTGAAGGCTCAGATGGTGAGGTCCTGAAGAGAGCAGTCTATAGAGGTAATTCAGTCGCTTCAGAAAGCCCACGGTGAATACCTGCCTATGGTTCCAGCTCAAGCTCTTAGTATGGTCTGTGACCTATACTAGGAGCAGCTTCAGACCTTGAACATGGCTAGACTAACCTTGGGGAGAAATAACACCTACCTGAGAGCTGGGTGGGGCCACCAAGTTGATGCCTGGAGGTGCTGCCAAGGCTCCTGAGGGTGGACCCATGGTAGAGGTGATGACTCGGTATGGTGAAGCGAGGGCATTGAGGGGGGTCCCCACAGCACTCAGTGTCCGTGGGGCACTCACTGGGGTGTCCGTGTAGCTGGGGTGGCTGTCCATTGGCTTCCCTGTGGGCAAGGCTGCTGATGGGTTCATGGATGTGGAGCCAGTGTGGCCAGGGGAGCCTGTGAAAGAAAAAGCACAGGTCAAGAGAGGCTATGGAGGCAAAGATAGGGCTCCTGGAGAGGCAAAGGCCTATCACACCCCTGATTTGTTTCCTGGGTTCTTCCCCTCTTTTTGGCCACTCCTACAAATGCTAGTTGCTCACACAAGCAAAGCACAGGGAGAGGAGAGGGCTTGACCTAGAAGAGGGGATCATCAGTGTCTTAGTTCTCTGAGTTTCTCTCTGCAGCCTTTGTAGCCTGAAAGAGATGCACAGCGAGTATGGCAATGGCGTGGCTCACAAGTCCCCAGGCCTCTGGGACTGTGTCCCTGGGCCAGTCAGGAAGGGCAAGTCAATGCCTATGTGAGGATTAGAGTGAACAGAGGCCTGAGCTTTGCTAAGATACCCTACCCACGTTCATACAGCTATGAGAACCGAGCATGAGGCAAGACTAAAATTCATTCACCCATATGCAAATTAGAATGACTCAATGGCTTTGTGGGTACCAGAGCCCAGGAAGACAAGTGAGCACAGGCTTGTGGATGGCACTTTCCCATCCAGGCACAGGGTGCTATGCCACAAGGGCCTGTGGAAGATGTTCTGAGAGCATGGGAGCAGTGACTGGGTGATTAGCATAAACTACTTATCTCTGTTCAGTTGAACCCATGTTCCTTGTAGCCAATAACCAGTGAAAGATCAAAGAGATGGGTGGGGGTTCTCCCATCATCTTGAGAGCCCATCATGAAGCATTCTCTCCAGCAGGATTACAAACTCCAGTCTCTGCGAAACAGTCTAGAAAACATAGCGAGGGGAAACCCCACCACCACCCCCAAAACTGTCCCTGGGTCCCTGAGTAGCTAATATGAAAGGCCAGATGCAAAGAAATATGCAAAATTGCTGCCCTTAGGTCAGCCATGGTACCTTGTATACGGGGATAGAAAAGGAGAAAACTGGTGGTTAGTGAGTATGGCCTGCAGGAGAGGCTGCCCAATTCCGAACACCTCCTGCGAAGACACTATCTCCCAGGTAGAATCCCGAGCAACAAGTGCTAAGATTAGGAGGCAGGACTCAACCTTCTCCCTTAAAGTTCTGGGGTTAAACAGGGAGTATCAGAGATTACCTGTGGAATTGGTTTTAAACATGTCTACCTGGAGTTTCTCTTGGCCCTTCTGCTTCCTTAATTAAGGTCTACTCAGGGCCTGGCAAATGGTTCAGTGGGTAAAGGTGCCAACTGCCAGGACTAGAGATTGGAGCTCAAACTTGGAACCCACAATGTGGAAGAAGAGAACCGGCTCCCACAAACTGTCTTCTGACTCCCATACATACACTGTGGTGTGTGCTCATGCACACACACACACACATGCACGCACGCACACACACACACACACACACACACACAGTAAATAATGGCAAAAATAAAGAGAGAACAATTGTTTCATAAAGAGAACAATCTCAAGACTCAAATCTTAAGACTCACTCCCGCCTGGGCCCAACATCCCACTTTTGTCTAAAATTATCATTCTGAAAGAAATCATTCAATCTTTTTTTAAAAAGCAATAAATTGATTCTAGAGAAATACTGAGTGTAATGGCTAAGCTTCTTGTTGGCCTGACTGGATTTAGAATCTCCTAGGAAAAACACGTTGGTAAGCCTTTTTTAAAGATAGGTTTAACTGAGATTGGAAACCCCACCCTGAATATAAGCATCATAAGCCCATGGGTGGGGATTCTGAACTGAATAAAAGGGGGCAAAAGACAAAAGTAGACGAATTCTCTCATTCCTTGTTCTCTGCTTCCTGATCTGCTTAGCTTTGAGCAAACAGCCCCACACCACAGACAGAGGCTAGTCACATTGCAATACACCTACAGACAGAGGTTAGTCACACTGCAATACACCACAGACAGAGGCTTGTCACACTGCAATACACCCACAGACAGAGGCTAGTCACACTGCAATACACCCACAGACAGAGGCTAGTCACGCTGCAATACACCTACAGACAGAGGCTAGTCACACTGCAATACACCCACAGACAGAGGCTAGTCACGCTGCAATACACCTACAGACAGAGGCTAGTCACACTGCAATACACCACAGACAGAGGCTAGTCATGCTGCAATACCTCAGCCACCATGATGGACTGTATGCCCTAAACCTGGAGCCCAAATCAGTCCTTCTCCATCAAGCTGCTTCCTCCCAGGTTCATTGTCATGGAAACGAGGCAAATACACCAAATACAAAGCATATTTCCATAAAACTGTAAAAATCAGCACCAAACAACTTTTAAGAAACATCAGCTCCTCCCCAAAAGGAGAAAAGAAATAGTCAGATGTGTTGGTGCAGACCTTTAAACTTCCCAGGTGAGAGACAGAAGCAGGCAGCTCTCTAAGTTCCAGGCTAGCTTGGTGTGTACAAAGCAAGTTCCTGGACAACCAGAGCTATATAATGAAATCTTGTCTCAAAAAATAAGGAAGAGAGGCAAGGAAAAAGAAAGGATGGATGGATGGATGGATGGATGGATGGATGGATGGATGGATGGATGGATATATGAATAGATAGACTGACCTGCACAGAAACACTAGAAACAGATAGTAGAAAATGTATGTTGTTTGAGAGCTAAACTAAGATGGTAACATGCAAACAATATGAAAATCGAAGCATATTATTGCTGTTGCTAGTAAAAATGAAGGCAATTTGACTATGAACTGCAGTAGTGGGAAGGGTTCTTTGTTGAGATAGAAGGAAATAGTGCGTGTGCCCAGTTTTCAGTTGTCTTAGAGGTGTCCAGGGCCAGCAAGGTGGGTCTGTGGTGGGTAAGGGTACTTGCTGCCAAACCTGATGACCTGAGGATCTTGTCTAGGACTCACATACTGGAGAGAACGGACTCCTATAGGCCATCCTCTAATCTCCCACGTGTGCCATGTCACGTGTAAGCAAAAGATAAACACACACACATATTCTTACACAAGCAGATAAATATAATTTTTACTTTTAGAAAACATTAGTGTGGCTTACTTCTGATGTGTCGGTCATCCCAGAAGGGGTAGACAATTCATAACCAGATTTTTCAAAAATAAAATCAAATTCAAAAAGACAAATACATCCTGAAAAAATGTTTTTGTGGTTTTTTTTGGGGGGGGAACTCTGCCCCTCACAATGACCTAGTAGTTCTCAGCAGTGATAGATTTGCTTTTAGCAAAGATAATGAACTCTTCTATGACTTGGATGCTTATGTCCCTCCAAAACTAGTTTGTAACTCAAACACCAGGTTTGAGGAGATGAAGAGCACCTCAGGATGCGCCCCATGAATGGATTGATGCCCTTCTCAAAGAAGCTTGAGAATGCTACGAGACCTTCCAGATCTCTTCTGCACGTAAGGAAATAGCATTTTTCTTTTTCACTCCTTCCCTCTGAGCTGATCAGAATTCAGGGTGTGCTATGATCAGAGTAGAAAGCCAGTCCTCACTAGACATCGAGTCTGGCAGGGCTTTGATCTTGAACTTTGAAACCTCAGGAATTACAAGTAAAAAAAAAAAAGTCATTATTTATGAATTAGGCAGACTGAGGTATCTTGTTATAGCAATAGGGATGAATAACTGCTCGCTTGGGTTCACTTTGAATGAGGACCCTGCCTCTGCATCCTGTCTACCTTGCTAGCTCCCTTATCCTGCATCTTAAACTTATATCACTTATAATATGCCAAGTGCCCAGAAACCTATAAAATGCCCTTGGACTATTCTACGGGGTTTATTTTTCTTTCTTCAATCAGTAGCTTTTTCTATAAAATGGCTCATCTGTGGGAGATTCCTCGGGAGGGCCTCTTCTTGCCTCACAATAGGCCAAGGAAAATGGTTTTCTTTTCACGGGCCTCATTTCTCCCAGCAAGGAGCTGGTACTTATCACCTCTACGATCCTTCCAGTTGGCTCTGCTCTGCGAGGGATGCCCAGAGCACAGCCTTCAAGTGTTGGAGAGAGAGGACAGGCGATGGGCGTCTGGGATGATCTGAGCTTAACCACTGACTCAGGGGGCCCTGCTGTCCCCAGTTGGACTTTGTTAGGCCTTCAAGCTGCCTGGCAAGTTTAGTCTGAGAGGCTGAGTATCATCAAGATCCCAAACAGGGACAAGAAGATGAAGACCACAGAAAGAACGCTGCCACTTGCCAAAAGGTGGTACAGCACTGTGGCCTCGGGTACAGTCCTATTGAGGGGGAGACACAACCTCTGACATAGAAAAATGCCGTAGGGTGACCTCCAGGCTCTACTTTTCAGCTATGTGGACTTTGTTTTTCTAAACAACCGAGAGTTCCTTCATCAGAGTTCTGAGTACAGAAAGTTCCACATCTGTATGCCGCTGCAGGGCTGAGTCTACTCTCCTCGGTGTGCAGGTCCCCTCCTCGCTGTAGCCTCCAGAGTACTTGCTCCTGGGTCTCTTTCTCCCCTTAGAAGCCAAGTCTTGCTGGAGTTCTCTGTTGAACTGTATGGATGAGACAACCATGCCTGCCTTAGAGAACCAGAGAGAATGCCTGAGATCCATGGTCCATTGGCAGCAGCAGCTGGAAGGCTCAGGCTCACAGGGAGGGGGGGGAGGGAAGGACTACTTGAGAGTCAACAAAGACTAGTTTGGGGAAGATCAAAGGGCTGCAGTGCATAAGGCCTGGAGTTCATATCTAGCACAGAAAAGCAGAACAGTCCAATGCAAGTGAATTGTGAACGCTCAGGTAAGGGTTTCAACTAGTAAGCACCGATACAGGCACACCATGGTTTTTAATATTGAATTTTCTAAATGTCTGTCTCATAAATTGCCCAAAGTGCTCCTCTGTCACCCCAGCTACCCAAATACCATCCGTAGGCCCCCTCATATCATCTCATAATTCAGCCTGACACACAGGTCCCCTTTGATGACTTCCCTTCAGAATTGCTGGTGACTAGCAGCTGGTCACCTCTTTGCTTATGACCAGCAGTTGGTCACCTCTTTGCTCGTCCAGTCAGCACGGGCCACATGCATCCTGGACTAACTGAATGTGAACCAGCACATCTGTAGACCACGACATCATGCCACCATGTGAGAGGGCTGAACACCCCTGCTGCAAACAATCGCCACGGTTCCTGGCACTGTGCTCAAAATGATATTGATATTTGTTGACTAATTATTGACTAGGAAAGCATTTGTTCACTGTTTTATATAACTAGACGTAGAATAGATCAACAGAAATTATTTGCATAAGAAATCAATGTTCCTAACATCCATCAAAACCAAAACCTGTGGAATCTCTAAGAAACAAATGAAGTGTGTGTATATAGAAAGGAAAGAGAGAGACAGAGAGAGAGAGAGAGAGAGAGACAGACAGACAGACAGACAGAAAGACAGGGGGATGGGGAGAAGAGCAAAGGAATGGGAAATAGAGAAGGAAAAAGAGAAAGAGACAGATACTTGTTGAGAAACAGAAGAGAGAAGTACTGAGATGTACAGAATTCTTACCAAGGTAAGGAGTTGCTTAGCAACCGGTCCTCAGCCAATGAAAGTGAAATGTCAAGCCTGTAGTCTTTCTGACTGGCCAGACAAGGGAGCAAATGGCTCGGCGTGTCCACCCCTTTGGTGCTGTGCCAGGCTGGAGAGTTTGTTTTCCCATTGGCAGCCCTCTTCAGGAGGGCAAGGAGATTTGTCACGAGCCATTGATAATGGCTAATGCCCACCCATGGGGAAGGGGACAGTTTCTCAGAATTGGATTCTCCACAATAAGTTGGGGTGAGGGAGAGCATCCTGGGACCCTGTCCCACTCTGGTTTCTCCCACGGTGGGGGACATTCCCACACCCGACTCTCCCTCCTTTCATCCAGTAGAAAGATATTGTGCCTAAGCTGACAATCAGAATATTGGATGCCTGGCTTGTTCTTTGTTTAAGGAAAACTTACACATCCTTTCCCTACTTGGCTCTGAATGCACTGTCAGGCTGCTCAGCGAGTTCGGCAGGGGACTGCCATATGAAGGGCTTTAATTGACACTTTTGTGTGGTCTCCTCTCCTGAATAACAATAACAGCTAAGATTATTGAGGAATTGCCATGAGCCAGACAGAGTTCTCAACATTTTACATATATTAACTCACCTCATGCCAACAGCACTTGGAGGCTGGTATTAAAAAAACTTATTAGCACATATTCATTGCATGAATCGATGGGTATACTTTGAGGCTGGTTCTCATATTGTCCCTACTTGTGCAGATGTGAAACCTGATCCTGAATCCCTCTAACAGGACCCTCCTAGTCCTGACTCCAGCCCTTCATAGTCCAAACCTCAACCATGGTTCCCTTCCATGGGACCCCTGCCCTGCCTGGCACAATCTCCCACAGGAGAGCCATCCTGCACTAGAATTTACTAAAATACCTCTTTTATATTTGAATCATTACTGGCATTTTTCAAAGCACTTTCACATCAATATCTGGGCCAGATGGAAAGATTTTTTTTTACACCCATTTGACTGGAGTAGAGCTGGATGTCTTAACAGGTGTGGAAAACAAGATATTAGAAATGAGATTCCCCCTGCTGTGGGGCCCACATAGAAGCAGGCCCAGAGGGGACGCCTCCTCTGCCACCAAAACCTTTCCTGGATTTTTTTTTTTAAGAGAAAAGAAACAAGAACTTGTCCAGAGTGGAAAACATGAAGAAACGACACTGTTTCTGCCTCTGGGGTGCTCAGTCCTGTGTTTTGTTCGCAGCCACTGAGAAGGAAGTAAGGGCAAGGCCAAAAGATGCACTGGCTAATTGGCCAGCTGCAGGGGCAGGCAGCCTTTCCCGGCGCTGAGGGAGTTCTGCTGAGTCTTACACAGCTCAGGAGGGGGCTGTGTGCTGGCTTCTTCCAGTGCTTGAAGCGGGGAGGGAGGAAGCTCTTTTTTTTTTCCATTTTTTTTCTCTTTCCCCCACTTCCCCTCCCCATCCCCATTCCTCCTGACTCCCTCCACTCCCACCCTAAAATCTGTGATGATGGAGGGCTGAAAAGCAGGGAAAGATTGATAATCAGCCTCATTATTACCAGCATTACATATAATTATAGCAAAACCTCACTCATTCGGATCAATTGAGAGGAAAATCAGTTTAAATTCCTGACAAGTTGGCAGATTACTTTTAAATTACGATTTTATTGCTTCTAAGTCACACACGTGAATAGTTTGTGTTCCAAGTGCCTGCAAGCTAATGGTTACTAAGTGGGGGATTTTAGAAAACCTGCACTAAAAGACTCTTTTGTAATTAACACCCCGTTAATATGCTAATGACATTCCGACTATGCTTTTTAAATTACTTGAAAACAGATGTATCTTAAATAGGCTCAATGCTTCTCTCACCGGCTTATTTGCTTAACAAACCTTCTTTATTTTTTGGTAAATCAGCAAATACAAACTAATTCATACCATGAACTTTTTTTTAAATATGAACATATTTTTTTTAAATATCCCTTGTGAATGTATAAAGATTACTGTGTATGAAGGTATGAACGTGCCAGGGTACATGTGTGTGAAAGCCAGAGGACAACCTTGTGTCAATTTTCAAGTTCACCTGTTTGAGACAAGCTCTCTTTGGTGGTGGTGGTAGCAGTGATGATGGTTACATTAATTTTGAGCTTCCTCTCCTGGCTCCGCCTCCCTCTCCTGCCTCCTCCTCCCATCTCCAGGTAGACACCGTGTTCAAGTGGTTTCTGGGGATTCCAACTCACATCTTCATCCTCATAAAGAAAGTGCTAGTACCCACTGGACCATCTTCCCAGAGCCTGGTGACCGTTTAATCACCACTCTTAATTGATTATGTCATAAGGTTATTTTTGTTTTGGTTTGGTTTAGTTTGGTTTGGTTTTGGTTTTTCGAGACAGGGTTTCTCTGTAGCTTTGGAGTCTATTCTGGAACTAACTCTTGTAGACCAGGCTGACCTCAAACTCACAAAGATCCGCTTGCCTCCACCTCCCGAGTGCTGGGATTAAAGGCATGTGCCACCACCGCCCGGCTGATTATGTCATAAGCTAATAAGACTATTTTGCTTTTGATTAGGAACCAGACTTATAAGACTTCAAGAACCACCTTGGTGTATAAAAGAGGGAATGAGTGCAGAGATGGATCTGCTCAGAGTCACGCAGGGCAAGGCTCCAGGCCTTCCGATTCCTCGAATCAAGCATATGGTACTCATTAAATAGTGCCTATCGTCATGGCGCTCTTTGTGAGTCTATGCTGCTATTTCCATAGCAACTACTGGCTTTTTAAAAACCCTTTTGGAGTGCTATGTGCCAGGCTCCGTGACAAACCTTTTAGATAGACCCATTCCCCCTGGAGGCCACTGTCTGTTTTGTTCCAGCTACAGTCTGGGACAGAGAGGTTTGTAAGGTTAAGACTTATCCCCGTTAGGCAGATCAGCAAACAGAGGCTCCTGATGACAAAATGGCTCATTCAAGAGAGCCTGCTGTGAATTACTGCAGCCAGTACTGCGTGTAACTTAGAACAGGGGTCTAACCTCACACCATGTCTGTCTGCCGCTACTTGGATAGTTTTGCTCACAAATTACTTTTCCACCCAGGACCAATTATAAGCCCGGTTGGTCCATATGGATATAGTGCTGCCGCCTAACAAATGAGATGTACCAGCGAATCCCACTAACAAAGCCTGTCAGAAGCCAGGTCCATATTCTGGTACCATGTATTCTATGAGATCTTCTAACCATGTACGCAAATGGGAGTTTGAGGTGGGTGCTGAGGGTGCCCACTGAATAACTTTTCATTGCTGATGTCTTAGAACATTAGTTCTGCCCACCACAGCTCTTTCGGCCATGGCTTCTATCTCCCTGGGCTTCTTGTCCAGTTCCTCCCCGTCTTTGAATAAGGGTAGCCTTTTCTAAAGACTGTAGTCATCTTATATTGCAGTAAGTATATTTCTTTACAATGTTGCCCCTGGCTTCATCTGTTCTGGGATTCTAAATATCCAAATTTTTCAGATCCATGCACTTAAACTCGGCATGAGAAAACTTTCCAGAAATAATGGAGCCTCAAATGTTTTCAAGGCTTTGAAGCCCATGTGTATGCTCCAGGAGGCCAACAGGGGACATGTCCTATGCACACCAAGTTTGTGGCTCTTAAGTTGAATGAATGAATGAATGAATGAATGAATGAATGAATGAATGAATGAATGAGTGAGCAGGCATTCACTCATCCGTCAAGGGAAGCACTTCCCTGCTCTCTGAAGTCTGCTCTGTTCTCCTCATTGCTGGAGCTGAGAAAACACAGGTACTTGGTACCCCAAGCCCTCCGTGAGGCTGCTTCCCCATCACCCTCATGACCAGTAAGATGGAAAAGAGAGACAAAGATGCTGAGCCCCAGAAATGAAACTCAGGCAAACAGCCTAAAATATTTATTAAGTACTTTCCCTGCCAGTCTTCTGACTTCTTGTAAATGTTCTTTTGATTTAAAGATCACAGCCTTTTCCATTTTTAGAATTCAAATATTATTTCTGAAATCCTAACAGGACCCTGAGGTGACCTTGAGCCTGAAATTCTTGCTGGGCACACCCCTGGTCCTCTTCTAGGCACTGCAGCCAACTCGGGGCTCTTTAACTCCAAGGTGAGAAAACAGAAGTTAGGGGTTAGCAGGGTCCCTGCCCAGTACTCGCGGCAGCCCCATGAGCATCTGCCCGGGAAGGACGAGCTAACCTGTGACTGTCTGGAACCTATGCTCCTCTGGGAGTCAAATCCAGGTTGTGTTTACTTCACTATGTCCCAGTGTGCAGTCTGGCACTTTAAGGAAGACCTCCCTCTTGTAAGGGGGTGGGGAGGGCATGTACATACAGAATTCCAGTCACATTTATTGTCAGCCTCCAAACGCTGTGTGGAAAGGGGGAAGAGACTTCTATAGAGTATTTATAATTTTCCATGCTAAAAGGAAAAAAAAAGAAGAAAAAAACCCTTACAACTAACAACTTACAACTGTAGGTCAATGCTTACCCACTCAAAGTGGATAGCAGGGAAGGGGAGGACCCCGTGGTTTAGCTCCCTTCCCCGTTCCTCTTCCTGCCCACTCAGGGTTGCTCCAATGGAACTGAGTTTGAAGATGCCACCCATCTCTACATCCTGGCCAAGCTACATAGGCTTTCCTAAGCATCTCCAACAGTCACTGGACAGTCGGGACAGATGGCCTATGGGATGCTGTCTGACTGTGAGAACTCAGCTCTGTGACAGAGAAACCTGAAGGAAAGTGTCTTACAGCCAGGAGTTTGGGGATCACAACTAATGGAAGAGCAATCAGAAATGGTAATAAAACTTCTCCGGAGAAATCCCCTAGGGACCTGCAGCCTTTCTGGAGCACAGCCACAGCTATAGCCTCTTCTCTCTGCAAGGGCTCATGTGCTCGCCCCTCACAGATGCAGTGTGGCCTGCAGAAGTGGATGCTGCTCACTGTCTGGCCAACCCCTGCCCCAGAATGGAAAACTCCAGCACATATAAATAAAATGTGATCCGCCTAGGGGATGGTCCTTTGTGTGGTCACTTGCTCCTTCCTATGGTGTTTTATTCTTTTGCTACAATGATTCAAAGGAATGTAAGAGTTGTGAATTATAAACAAGTTACAAATAATAAAAATCGGCATGTAAGCTGCTCTTACAAATAACTCATCCATTTCATTTCTAGGACTCCTATCTCCTAGCCCACCCTCCCTCTTGCCCCAGGTGGGTGTGGTCACATAGGGGAAGGTTAAGCTCAGTGGCCCTGGCCTGAGTAACCTAGACTCAAATCTTGCCTAAACTCTGCTCCTCACTGGTAGGATGACCTTGGACAGTTTGCTCAGGCTCCCTAGGGCTCTGCTTTCCTGTCTGCAAAATGAGGAAAAAGGTGGTGGCGCACGCCTTTAATCCCAGCACTCGGGAGGCAGAGGCAGGTGGATCTCTGTGAGTTCGAGACCAGCCTGGTCTACAAGAGCTAGTTCCAGGACAGGCTCCAAAACCACAGAGAAACCCTGTCTCGAAAAACCAAAAAAAAAAAAAAAATGATCAGAGTGTCTTATCTCCTAGGAGCCCAGAGAACACTAACATATGCATGCATGTAGGGCTCCCAGAGAATTCTGGACACACAGTAAGTGTCTGGTAAATGCTGACAATTATTGTCGCTCTTGTGAGGATGACTGAGCTAGGATTGGGTCCATCTCAAGCCACACAAGCCCAGGAATTCTAAAAAAATAAATGTCTGCTATTTCCTGAACTCTGTGTCACCTGCTTTTGCCCAGGAAGGGAAACAGCCGTTCTTTTCAGTAGCCACTACATCAGACACCCAGGGCTAAAGGCCCAGCTCTCAGGCTATAACTTGGGAGAAATGAAAGATTTCTCTTCCCACAGTTTCTTCTCTTCATTACGATTGATTAATCTACCTCTTTGTAATATTGTAAATGTTCAGAAAATAGTTTATCCTAAATATGCTTCTTCCTGCATCTCATACACAGTTCTTTCTTCCTACACAAACCCTAATCACTTATGCCCACAGCTTTCAATTAACTACCCACACATTTGCAGAGGGGAAAAGAATGTGTTCTGGAAAACACACACATGTGTGTATACATACGTACACAAATACTGCCAACTTGACTCTCCTCTGTGGCTATTCTCAAGTTGATAGGGGGCAGTTTCCAAAACCAGATCAGTCTGTGATTGGGTCCCTAAGAAGCCACAGTAAATGGCCCAGAGTTCATTATTGCTCATAAGCTATTCTGCAGTTTCCTTCTCAATGGCCAGGCCGCTGTGCCAGCAGCCACCTGTCCATCATCAGCCTGGTTTTCCAGGCTGGAGTGAGGCAGACTGCTGCCCCTATCCCGGCAAAGTAAGTGTGCCAGCTTCCAATGCTGTGAGGCACCTCGGCAGATCACGGACCAGCAGCCCGAACACCTGGCTGCAAGGGCCAATTGTGTCATGTTCTAGTTATGAGGGTCCTTTACCTCCCAAAGTCTTCACCTGCTCTTCTCTCAAAGAAAGAGAACAGCAACCGGTGTCAGTGAGCCTGCTTGCTGCTGGGTCGGCCCAGGCAGAGTGCTCACACTGACAGCTGGTCCCTGTCTTGTAGGTGCTTGTCATTCTCTCTCCCCTGGGATTTCTGCCCACTTAGATGGGGTATTGCAAGCTTTGTCTTGAATCTTCTAAGGGGAAGCATACTGGGAAAACAAGCCTTTTCCTGCTCAGTGGGCAAACCCAAGACTTAGCCAAGAAAAAAACACTTCTACCATCCAGAGCCGAGTCAGAGTCTAAGCACGAGAGTGGGCACTTTGCAGGTTCCTGTGAGCATTGAACTTCAGCCACATCGTAAGCATGACCCAGACATTAATGTTTCCTCCCAACAATGACATGGCTGCTCTAGAGATTCTTACAGGACCCCAGAACCTTCTGTGGCTCCATGTGCTATTAAGTGAAAAGGCAAGAGTCATCCAGCACTGTAATTATGAAGGCAGAAGCATTATGGCCGCAGGTGATGACCTCAGGTTTCCTGAGCCTGTAGCTGGATGGCCCTCCTGCACTGCATGGCAGGTTCTTAGAACAGAAGGGACAGAGTCCTTTGGTTCTGAATGTAGGCGTCCTCTTAACTGACTCATGCAAACAAAATGAAAAACATCAACAGAAACAAGCAAAATAAGTCATTCTTTCCTTAGGGATGACAATGAGAAGCACCACTAGAAGCTTTTTTTTTTAAAAAAAAAAAAACTTTCCCCATGTTATAGCAGATCTGATATAACAATTACACTAAATATTGGAGCCCCTCCACAATTATTAAAATTGAAGCCAGCAAAATATGTGGGTTTTTTGCAGATTTAATTGTACTTTTTTTTCCAGATCTCCAATTCATTATTCTACAATAATATCTGGTATTTAAATTGATTTGCATGTTGGCTTCTGAGCAAAATGGGAAGGATGGAAATATCGATTTGTATTTGGTACCAAATGTACAGATAATAGTTTTTTCATGTGCTAGCTATCTTATTTAATTCTCAAAACAAAACTCTAAGAATGAGATTACAAATCCCACTTTAGAGATCAAAGATGTGAAGGAAGATCTAGAGAGGTTCAGTAGCTTGCCTGAGATCACACGGAGAAATGATAAAACAGTAAGGACCATCATCAGCAGTCTCATTCTGTCTGTCTTTCTCTCCCTTTCTCTCTCACCCTCTCTTTCTCTCTCTCTCTCTGTCTCTGTGTGTGTGTGTGTGCGCGCGTGCGTGCTTCTGTTTGCTAAAAATCAATTCTTCTAAAGTTTGAGTTAGAGACATCTCTGGAAACACTTTGCAAGTCTACACTCCATCACCTTGGACTAATCTTGGCCTTCTTTTCGGCCTCATCTTGGAGGCTATTCAAATGAGACATCCTCAGCTCTCCCTAAGGTCCTTGAGTTGCTAATATTTCACAGTTCCAGCAAGCAGCCCCCAAAGAATCTTAGACTAGTTCCTCTTTCTTCTTCTGTGTTGAAGCCATCACAGCACAGACCTAGAGCATCTCAAGAATTGAGCTGAAGATGAACATGTCCCTCAAACAACCAAGCTCACGTGCAGAGGAAAAAGTTGTTCTCAGCCCCAAAGGGAAGTAAGATGGGAGTGGAGAAGGACCTGCCTACAACCTAGAGGCTACATGTCAGGCATATTATTGGCCACCACTCTCAGCCATCAAACTAGCCTAAATAACTTGTGCTTTTCCTTGGACCATTCCCATGGTTCCTTGCCTTTGGGCCCAATCAACAATCTTCTAATGCTTCGGCCACTGTACATAGTACAGCATTACTGTGTACACCTAAGGGGCCTGCCCCAGTGCAAAGGGACCCTCACCGCCTGGCCCCTGCTTGGCTCATACAGTCACTGGGTACACTCTGAAGGAATGAGCCACCTCCTCACCCAAAGCTTCCAAGCCAGGGACAGTCATGTGTCACAGTGCCTCGCTGAGGATTCAGTCTAGTACAGTGGCAAACTTTCTTCCCAGGCCTTTGGATAAATCAGCTCTGTTCACAGAGGAGGTCAGGAGAGCAGGGCCTCCACTTGTTAAGACCTTGGAAATCTGTCTGCTTTGCCATGCCTGCCAGAATCCATCCAGCACAGCCTGACTTTGGTTCCCAGGAACATGAACTCCATGCCACCACCAGACACATGAGAAGTCAGTTGGTTTGACTGCTGGTTGCATTTACACATGGCTGACTGGACTACTCCTGTCCCTGAAAGGAGGGGGTCCTCAGGACACTTTTGCCTGGTCATGCAGGCAGCCCAGGAACTCAGCCTCCGGGGGAGTGAGTGACTACCCTGCCTGGCTTGGCTACCTAGAGCCTCAGTTGGCAGGTTCTGTCTCCTAAGAGCCTGGCCTTCCCTACCCCCAGCCCTAGATCTCGACCCCTAGCGCGGAAATGATGACAGCAACCCTTGCTGTGGAATTGGGGGCAGCAGCAGGGGAGGAGAGAAGAGGCTATTAGCAAATCAAAAGGGGAAAACGCGGGGGGGGGGGGAAGCAGGGTGGCAAATTAAAGGGGCATGTTTCCTTTTTGAAAATCCAATTGTAAAGCTTTTAAGTAAAAACAACCTTGGCCATGTTGCGAAGTATTTACAGCACTTTTTGCCCAAGCAAAACCTTTTTCATCACTTGTTTTTTTCTCATTACAAATTAAATAATAGGTACGTCTTAGCAATTTCCCTCACTCTCACTTTTCACACCCACAGGACGTGTGGGGTGGTAGTAGAGCGCTTTATCTTTGTTTGGTTTAGACTCTCAGAATACCCCAGGCCCTTCTTCTGATATGCAAACATGCCTCCACCTTGGGAACATTCCCTCTTCTGCATGGATAAGCACCCACGAAACACGCGGTACACGCACTGCACATGCTTATGAACACACATGCCCGCCTTCCAATTCCAAGCTACGTTATCCCGTTTCTTCCCTGCCTCTCCCCGGCAGGTTCCCACTCACATCGTGAAGCCCAAGTGAGGTCCTTACCACCAAAGCCGGCGGGAAACTTCATGAAGTGGGAATAATTTCCATACATGTTTGCTGCTCAGTTCATTCCTCTGCCGCGCTTCTGAAGAGTAGTACAGCCTCTCCCGGCTCCCAGGCACAGCCCGGCTTTCTTCAACTTGGGCTAACAAGAGTGGCCATCGCTTCCTAGCAGCCGGGGGAGCGCAGGCTGGGCCAGCCCTCTGGGATTAGTCAGGAATCTGCCTCTAGATCCGAGAGTCCACATAGTGTTGAGAGGCTGTGGCGGCGGCAGCAGCTGGTGCCTGTCAGTAATCACGCATAATGCTGCCGCCACTGCTACTCTTCTTGCCTCTTGCCACCGCCGTCGCTGCTGCCGCCGCCGCCGCCGCCGCCGCTGCCGCCGTCGCCGCCGCCACCACCGCGCCTGAGATCCTGTTGCTAGTTTGATTAACTCTGGGCTGGGCTGCTGTGAGCGACTCTTCCAGCTCCCCGCGAGTCCCCAGAGGTCCCTACCGGGTGGCACAATCTATTAGCTGGGAACCAATCGATGTGTGAGTGCCCTAGTAGGTCAGGAGAGAGGGGGAGGTGGCAGCCGATAGAAGACTCTTTAGGTGCCTTTTCCTTGACTCGCACCCACAAAAATCAATGGGGTTTTATTAAAATGCATTTTCTCACTCTGGCTCCTCTCTGTCCAGTGCACTCGTTATTTGATCTGTGAAAGGGGGCGGGGGCGGGGGTGGGGGCCAAGAGAGAACAGAGCCCTTTCATAAGCACAAAATTAGAAAAGCATGAGACGAGATGCCCAAAGACGAAAAACTAAAATAGAGCAGCCTTTAGATTCGGGCTGGGCCCCTCCCGCTTGGGTGGCCAGTCACAGTGGTCCAGTCCGAGCTCTAACATTAGAAGCCTGACAGAGTAGTCAAAAGACCAGGGCACACAGGGAGCATACAGGTAGAAGGCGTTCTACAGGTAGGAAGGGTATGTTGCCTCCACAAAGTGTATTCGCACTGATGTTTCACTGCGGGGGAGGGGAGGATAACTTCACCTTGAGCACCTCATTGTGCTATCTGCTCAAGGATCTTATGTGCTCTCTCACTGACCCAGAGAGTCCCTTAGATAGAGCCAAGCCACGGAGGGAAGTCTAAGTACCTTTGGTGTTCGGGTCTGATGTACTGATTCCCTGGGAAAGCACTGCCCAGCGTAGATTTGAATACCTTCAGTGCTGGGGTACACTAGCATCCCCTAGCAACTCTAGAGAGCATTCTCCACCCTGCTTCTCCCCACAGCTTCGGCGTACATGATTTCAGCTACTCTTTGAGGTCACAGAAGAGACACCTATGGGGTTTGTGGCTGGAAGTTCTGACAAAGACCTACCATGCCAAACACAGCCATGCCTTCTCTAGATGCTCTAGGTTCTTCCAGACAGTGCTTGCATGTATCACGAAGATTTCACGACTATTCAAAACATCCAGGGGGCTGGGGAGACGGCTTCATGAGTAAAAATGCTTGGTGTGTGTGTTTGTTCAGATTCCCAGTGCCCATGGAACAAAGCTAAACGTGGCCATGTGCAACTATAATCCCAGCACTGGGGGGTGGGGGTGGAGACAGGAAGATTGATTGATGGGGCTTGCTTAGTCACCAGCCTAGCTGGAGAAGAGATGGTGAGCTTTGGATTCAGAGAGAGACCTTGTCTCAGAAGAGCAGAGTAGAAAGCGATAGACAATGCCTGACATCCTTTTCTGGTCTCTGCATTCGCATACATGGGCATGCGCACTTTCATACAGACCTACACCAACCAATGTGCACACACGCGCACCACCTTGTTTCCAATACTGCCACTTCTATAGATACCCTCAAGGAAGAGAGAGACTTGCATGACTACTCTTCTGTGGGCCAAACTGTTCGGCGAGCTGTGATATGAAGGTAATGGGCACGCTGTGAGTACTCTCCCCAAGAGCCAGGGTCACAGGACGAGAACTGAGGGCTTACACAAAGGGCAAAGGCTTCTCCCAATTCTGCGCAGGACACGGATGGCCAGGGAGGTCAATCAAACCAGAGTACTATGGAACAAAACCAACATTTGAACTAGAAAAGAAACCAAAATGAAAACTAAGGGGAAAAGTGCCGGAGGCAAGAACAAGATTGAGATGACAAAAGAGGAGGCCATGAAGGGGATCAGAGCAACAACAGTCAAGAAGGAGGGTCACACGGTGACACTGGGGAGCTGTGTGGAGTCTGGTGTCCCTGTGGGCGGATGCTGGGTCTTAAAGCACTAACCAGGGCCTGGCTGGCTGGTGTCAGGAGAGCCGGGCAGCTCCCTGAAGGGCTGCTTGCTCCCGTGGGCCAGAATCTGGGCTCTACAGGTTAATTCCCAGAGAACTGACTTTATAAAACCACCCCACTTGTGAATGCTGACCCTTCTATACATCCCTCATCCAATTTCTGAATGATTGGTTTGGGGGCCTACTTACCTTGTCTACCTGTATTCCTCTAAAATTAACATTTTTAGGGCATTCCTTCATCATTCCAGATATTCTGGAATATGCTTCTGTTAGCCAGCATTTCTCTTATGCCTATCCCCATTTCATGACTTCGGAAAATACAACAGATGGACTTTCATATCTTATCCAAGACATTAATCAAAATGTTGAGAGGAATAGAACAAAGATAGCATCTTATACCACGAGAAAGTCTGTCCCTTGGTGCCAAGTCTGAGGCCAGTTTTGCCGCAAATCCCAACTCTACTGCTATAGCCCAGTGAGACTGTAAATTACCGAATCTCCCTGGGCTGTGAGTATGCAGGAAACCCACAAATGCCTACCACTTAAACTATGTCAGAAGCATGATGCATGTGCCCCATGTACGAGCTAATTTGGTGATGGCAGTGAAGATGGCATGAAGACTTCAGTGAGGCCCTTCAGTTCACTTTCTTTAAATAAGCTCCCTCCATTCTCCTCTCCGATGAGAAACAGAAATGCAATCTACCCTACCACCTGTTCCCAATTGTCTGCCTTCTCTACCGTGGTGTCTGAAGCAAGTGTCTCCATCAAGAGTAAACAGCGTTTTCTATGATATGCCTGTCAGAATGGAGACACGTTGTTTCAATTGGCTGTTTGATGATTCCAGGCTTACAACGTGATGCTCAGAAACTGTCCTTTAAAATGCCCACTTAAGAGCCCAGCCCACACTAATGTCAGACGATCTGTTGGTGGTTTTCGTCTCTTGTCACTGTTAGGTATGTTTTCAACTTCTTTTTCTCACAGAAAAGGCAAGCTACTTTGTAAAATGTTTTCATTATTGTATGTGTATGGGTGTTTTCTTGCATGTTATGTCTGTGTACCATGTGTCTAGTACCAGGAGGGATCAGAAGAGGACATAGGATCTCATGCACCAAACATCTGGGTGCTGGGAATTGAATTCAGGTTCTCTGGAAGAGCAGCCAGTGCTTTTAACTATCCAACCATTTCTTTACTCCCAAAACAAGCGGATTTCTTAAGCTAGCATGGCGGCCTCACCATTGTATCTCATTAGAACCTTTGAGGTAGGTAGAGGAAAACGCTATGGGCAGTTGACCTGAAGTCCTGGATCCATACAGCTCGGCCACTTTGCATCTTTCTGGTCTGGGGCAAGCTGGACTCTGGGGGGGGAGGGGAATACACATGTTGTCCATTCTATTGGAGTCCCTGAACTTTGTTTTTGTTTTGTAGGTCATGTATGACAAGAACTGGGCATGTGTTCACTTGGATACTGTCAAGTAAATTCAAAGAAATTAATGCTTTCTTGTTTTTTTCTCACTCTATCCCTTTTTTGTGGGTTCCTTCAGTATGATTTATTACTCATTTTCATTTAGCTTTTCCCATCTGCCAAATTCTTACCCATCATTCAAGTTCCAGCTCAGTCCCACACCTGTATAGGAAAATCTCCCCCCAGTCTGTGTCTGGCAAAACTCACAGTTGGGTGGCATTTCCTAAATATGGGCTCACCACATCCCCACTACAGTGGAGCTGAGGGCTTACTAGCTTCCCTCCACCAGGGTCTTGCGGTCACTGCATAACTGTTAACTCTGCAAAGACAGTGCCAGTGGATTTTGTGAGTGATTCCGACACAAATGCTAATAGATATTTAATAAATATGCTGCATCAAAAAGTGGTTGCCACGCTTGCAATAGTGCCAGTGTACCACTAGTACATAAGGGCTCTTTCCCCGCGACCCCTTCCCAGAGGCTCACCGGCCACCCGACTTCCTGCCAGGTTCAAAGAAATGTGGGCATTCTTTTCCCTTCGGTCTCACAGCCCCACTATGGCTCATCCCAAACCGTTCGTGGTGTAACAACGGTATCCGGACTGTCCAGCATGTCCGACAGAAGCCCTCCCCAGACAGCTACACAGACTTCAGTCATTCCAGTGTCTCCATCTGTTAGGGAATTCTCATCAAGATGTCAAATGAATGGCCAAACGCTCCTTGTCTGTAGAAGGAACTAGCTAATCCATTCAAGAAAATTCTGAGTTTACTTTTTGCCAAAGATAAAGGTCCTCTTAAATGATACCTTGAACTTGTATTAATGAGCTCTGAGAAGGGCTTTTGATTAAATGAGGATACGCATTTGCCCTGTAACATTAAGTGTGAACTCAGCCAATGAATCTTATATTTAAAAGCCTGATAATCAAAGGGTACAGTTTTATCTCCAGGTAGTTTGTTTTTCTTTTGACCAATGGTGATATAAAATAATATTTTGCAGCAAACACAGCTGAAAACCTACAATCATTCACTTGATGATTACCAATAAACATTAGGTACAGCAACCAGATGTGCTGGTCTCATAGTGAGGGGGTGGGTTAGTGAACTTTACCTTTATAACAGTATGTTGAGTTCCAATTTGTGTTCCCAAATGCTAGAATTATTATCTCAATTTTATAAATGAAAAAATTGACATCGAGGTGGTGAAATTAGAGAAGAAAAGACAATTACTCAAATGTATATTCTATATTACACACAGACAGACACACAGTTTTAATGTGGCCTCATCACTATCAGTGACAGAGTGGATATGACATCAGGTTGCTGGGGCTGGAGAGATGGCTAAGAGCTAAGAATATTTGTTGCTCTTGCATAAGACCCAGGTTGGGTTCCCAGCACCCACATGACAGCTCACAACATCTATAACCTCAGGTCCAGGGGCTGTGATGCTCTTTCCGGCCTCTTCATCCACTATACAAATGGTGCACAAACATACGTGCAGATAAAACACATATAAACATAAAATGAAACTAAGTAAATCTTTAAACAAATAGCCACAGGCACGTATGTCATTAGAAACCATGGTAAGCACTAGGAAGGAAAACAAATTGGATGAAATGGGTGATTATAGCAGGAGACTCTGATTTAAATTGAAAGGTTGTAGCAAACTTCTGAACTATAGTCATATCTGAAAGATCGGTAAGATTCAACAGAACAAAAGCAGGAAGGTGGGGAGGAAGGTGACAGGCAGCGAGAGCCCAAGTCTGATGACTGACTAGAGAGTGATCAACATGTGGGATGCAGAGGCTGGGGTAACATATTCTCCCCTCCATGTTGAATGAACAGCATTCCAGAGTTCTGTTCCCCTGCTGTCTCACTGTGGTTCTGGGCTAGATGGACCACACCAATGTTGGATGCTGTGCAGAATCTCTTTTCCTGCCTCTGTCTCTCTCCACTGCTGGTCAAATGAGTGAATTGCCATTTTCCAGTGACAATGTAATCCCCTCGTGTATGTGTTCCTTCTGCCCCTCAGTTCAGAGCAGTCCCCACCTCTGCTCTCTGTTCAAATACTGTCCCTAAAGGCCATTCACTTGAGTCCTTTGGGTGGCCCTCTGAGTTCTCTCTCTCTCCCACTCCCTCCCTACCTTCTAGACTGCCATAGCTGTGGCTGGCACCACCATTGCATCAACAAGCTTCTCCTTGCATCATCATAAACGCCTCTGAAAACTCTTAATGAATGGCAAACCCTAGATAACTGGCAACTAAGTCTGAGTTATTTCTGCAGCTCACTGAGCCCCCACAACAGAATCTGACACGTAGCAGAAACCTAGTAACTGTATGATCAACGTAACCATATGTTGAGTACAGCAAGATCTCCTGATGTCAACTCCAGGATGCTGAATGTGAGGAAGTGAGTGTGGCTATGCTCAGATTCCAGTTTGATTTTTTTAAATGGACATATACATATATGTTAACACATATATGCGTGTGAATGCCATGTGGAGGTCTGTCCCTGATCTCTTGTATCTTCATCTCTTTGCACCTTTATTGTTTAGAGACAACACCAAGCTCACCAATTTGGCCATGCTGGCTGGGCAGCAAGCTCTACCAATCCACCTGTCTCCATTCCTCCAGTGTTAGCAGTATGAGCTAATACGCCACCACACCCAGCTTTCTACCCAGGGGCTGGGGATCCGAACTCAGGTTCTCATCCTTTCGCTGTAAGCACTTTCCCAACTGAGCTATCTCACCAGTGCTGCATCGGATTTTAGAGCCCAGATTTCATTGTCCTGGAATCACAGGCTTACGTGGAGCACAGTCATCTCAGTAACTGAGGTAATCTGAAGACAGATACCAGGTAGCCACAGCACAATGCTGATTAGCTTCATTAGAACTATCTCAGTTACAAAAAATGTAAATGCCCTAAATATGCCAAGGGTGCAAATTATAGCTACAATGTCTTTAGTGGCTTAAAACCAGCTATTAGTTTGTACCACAGCCAGCTGTCACCGTCACCAGTGAAATGAGCTGACTGAATTGTTCCCATGTAAGGAAGTGATTGCCACTTGTCTGCCATTGAACTCACCCAGGAAACCTAAACACCACTGTGCATGTTCACCACCAGAGATGATATGGTTGGTATGAGTGAAGGCCTGGGTTTCGGAGCTGTTCAAGAGCCCAGGGGACTCTACTGTGCAGTTGAGTTTGGGATCCACTCAAAGGAACCCATCAGCAGAAATAGCAAAGAACACCCTGGAATAATCCTGGGAAGCCACTAGGATTCCTTTTTTCTCTATTTGCCATAATGCATAGTGGGGCCTGGAGAACCCAAGAAACTCCTGCTGATTGGGAGGTGTGGTTTGTTGTAGCCACTGGGTGTGTAGACTTAGCAGGTTCTAAGCCACAGTTCATCGGCACTATGACCCCAGCCTGGCATGGTCCCATCTACTCCTTCTGCTGTCAAAATCTTACTCATTAAAGGCCAGTTCCTCTGTCAAATCTTCCATTAAAGAACTTAACATTTCCAAAGTGGTTGCACAAGTTTGCAGTCCCACCAGCAATGGATGAGGGTACCCCTTTCTCCACAACCTCTCCAGCAAAGGCTATCCTTGGTGTTTTTGATTTTAGCCATTCTGACAGGTGTAAGATGATATCTCAAAGTTGTTTTGATTTGCATTTCTCTGATCGCTAAGGAGGTTGAGCATGACCTTAAGTATCTTTTGGCCATTCGAACTTCTTCTGTTGAGAATTCTCTGTTCAGTTCAGTGCCCCATTTTTTAATTGGGTTAGTTATCATTTTAACGTCTAGTTTCTTGAGTTCTTTATATATTTTGGAGATCAGACCTTTGTCTGTTGAGGGGTTGGTGGGAGGACCTTGGACTTTCCACAGGGCAGGGAACCCTGACTGCTCCTGGGACTGGAGAGGGAGGAGAAGAGGAGTGGGGGGAGGGGGAGAGGGGCGGGAGAAGGGGGAGGGAAATGGGAGGCGGGGAGGAGGCGGGAAATTTTTTTTCAATAAAAAAATAATAAAATAAAATAAATGAAAAAAAAAGAACTTAACATTTCTGTTGCTCTTTGGAAAAAAAGTTAAGTGCCTTATAGCTCTAAGTTACACTTGGACCCTAAAGGGTTGTTAAACAGCAGTCCTCTTGGACACATGGACAGTCTCACACTTATATTACCAAAGGAGCTACCATTTTGCTTTATAGATTAATAAAAATGCCTGTAGAGTGTGTGGTGGTAAAATGATGGTGAGGATTATTAGTATTGGGTCTATGTGTGCGTGTGAGTGTGTGTGTGTGTGTGAGTGTGTGTGCATCTTTGTATACATATATATGTGCAGATGCTTATGTAGGCCAGCAATTGATGCTATTCAATTGCTCTCCACCTTGCTTAATTTTTATTAACATCATAATCTTTTTATTATTTTGTGTCTCTCTGTGTGTGGTCTAAGGATGTGTGTGTGTGCTCACGTGGAGGACAAAAGTGACCACTGAATGTCTTTTTCTATTGCTGTCCACTTTATTTTGTGAGATGCAGTCTCTCATTGGATACAGAACTCACTCACTGGGTACACTGGCTAGCCTGAGATACCTCGGAATCCTCCTGCCTCTGCCCCCCCCCAGCTCTGATGTGACAGACATGCACCACAGTACTCCATATGGGTGCTGGGGTCATGGGCCCTCATGCTTATACAAGCACTTTCCGGACTGAGCCATTTCGGCGGCCTGAGACCGCAATTATTAACAGAGCAGGCTTTACCCTGCTGCATCTCACTAGAAGCCACGAGTCTTAGGAAACTCCTAATGAAATGGGTTGGCGTAAATTCTTTAAAGTGGAAAGAACAGTTGCAGCAACTCCTATTTCCCTCGATTCCTAGGCATGTAGTGGTCGCAAAGCTCTCCTGTCGTAAACAACCCAACCACAGCTGCAGTGCACGTGGCAGCTCTGAGGGCACAGAGCAGCAGTGAGCAGGCTGGGAGAAGAATGGAGCTGAGACCAGGGGAAAACATCTGGTCCCCTCCAAAGGGGGGCATCGGTGCAAATCTGGAACGCTCTAACCCAGACTGGGTCCAGACTCAAGAGAACTCAGCCAAAGAGGTGGATGTCACATGCAAGTTCGGAGAAGCCTCTTCAAGTCCCTGAAATCGGGGGAGAACGGCTGAAGCGCAGCAGTGCTCTTAGGCCGAAGCCGTGGGCACTCAGATTCCGGGGAACTGCCCGTGCTGGCCACTGACTGCGTGTAGTCGCGCACTCAGGTGGAGGTTGGAGGCTGCAACCTAATCACACACAAGCAAAGCGGTCTATTTTCAGATCCCTCTTACTCTTGGGGAAGAGGCTCTAAATATACCACCCAGTGACTGCAGGAGGCAGATTACCGCGCCCGGCAGCTGAACAGGGTGTGGCAGACAACAACGTCAGAAGTGCCACCATTAACCTCAGTACAGCCCAAAGGTCCCATCACTTGTAGAGCTATATTTACACGGAGGCAAATGGCTATTACACTTGATTTCCACTTAGGAACTCGTAGAGATGAGCTCTGTGAGTCAAGAAAAGCTACGGTGTAGTCCTCTAAAGGTCCACTGGGCAGCTCATGTAGATGGCACAAGCTAGGGTGGGGGCAAAGCCCGTTCTGTTCTGCTCTGTGATAGCTACACCCTAGGAAGGTTTGCAAGTCTATCAACAGTAGTAATGAAACTGCTCACGCGCCTAACACTTGACAGTATATACTATGACATTGTTGCCTCTCTGTGGCAGGGAATGAACTACTGTCAGAAACAAAATCCAAGACGGCTCTTCGGGAAAAACACTTCAAGAGGGAGAACTGAGTTTAACTCCTAACAACCCCCTTAACCCCAGATATTGGCAGTAAGTACACAGCTGCCTTCCTAGTGTTTCTATGGCAAGAATGGAAGCAGAGACCAGAGATTCCCCAGGAGCTCATCGACAAGAGAGAGAGAGAGCCCATTTCAAACAAGGTAGCAATGGCCAGCACCTGCAGCTGTCCTCTGAGCACCACAAGCTCACTCTGGGATGCAAGGCCCGCCTCATACACTGTATGACCCCTTCTATCACCGCCTATTTTCTATCAGGGACAAGCAAGACATCCTCTAAAGGCAGAGCTCCAGTCACGTTCCTGCTCCAGGTAACCGCTGCCACCTTCCAGTAAGGCCACCAAGTTACAAATCCACCAATGGATTAACTACTGAAGAGTCAGTCAGGGCACTCCTGACCCGATCACTCCCTTTCACTGGCACCCAAGCCTTTGGGGGAGACTGCATATCTCAGGTAAGATTAGAGGCCAGTTCTTTTTAACTTCAAATTCTGTGCTCTTTTCCCCACTCCCCATTCCACACACGTAGCCCACACTCTGGTTCCTGGTATCCAGTGGCCCAGGCTCCAGTCAGATGAAGGTTCTAGAAGGTGAGTTAAGTGTAGAGGCGAGGCAGAAATAATGCATTGCTGGTCTATAAGTACGGTCATTGGAAAGTTTTCATTGGAGAAAAGGGGTGAAAAGAACGGCTTGACAAAAATAATCCCAGAAGATCTCCAGTGAAGAAAATCCAGAGAACTAAACCCCAAGGGGAGGGCTATTCTAAAGACAGGTCCCAGGACTTTGGTATGCAGAAACAAAGGCTTTCTGACTGCTGTGACTTCACCCACGAGCAGCTGTTGGGATGCTGTGCTATTTTTGAAGTGACCCAAACATCACTGACTCTCGTGGAGGAATTTTAGACGTATCAGCAGGATAGTATTTAGGGACCAGATATTTAGGGACTGGAGACTTTCTGACACCAAGTCCATGTGTAAGGCCAATGCTGTTCTCACACTGTCCTTCCTCTAGGAGACGCCTCTTGGTCCACTTTGATGCTTTTGTTCTAGTGTCTTTGGCTTCGGCACACCAAGCCTGGAAGGGCTGTGAAAGCCGAGGTTCAGAGGGTGGTGGCAGCAGGGCAGACTTCACCTGATAGATGGAAAAAGCCTCCAAGGTCTTCAGGCCACCCAAAGCAAAAGCAACAAGGGAAGAAATTCAATTAATCCAACAAGTAGTTCTTGAGCAACGGTTGCTACTGCGGCCGTTTGAGGGACAGGGTCATGGCCTCTCTACACTCCAGTGAGGGATCGCTCATTTCTGCTAATTAAGAAAAGCACTAATGATTAGTTCTGAGAATGAATGGTCCATTTCTCACTGGAGGAAGGGAAGAAGACTGTTTTAAAACTTCCACTTATTGATCAGTTTGCCCAGGGTAGGTCAGGAGGATGCTGTGGGTGAGGTAGAGGCGGCTACTCCCCCACACCCCCACCTATCCTGAATATTTCAGATACATGTGTCCTTCCAGGGCATGGCTCAGAGGCAGCTCCTCAGACTGAACACCGCCAGTTGCTCTCCTTTGCTACAGAGAGAGCCACACTCTATCCCACCTGCCTCGCTGAGCACTTCAGAGAGTGCTTCTCAATGGCCCTTGGTCCTGCTTCTCCTTCAGCTGCTTTCCCCTCTTGGATCCTCTGCTGAATCTCGGCCAGCCCTTCTCCAGCACCCTAAATGTCACCTCTCCTTGACCCTTTCCAACCAGGCACTCTCTGTGCTACTCCTCTTTCTAGATCACTCTAAACTTAAAGCTCCCACTTCCTGCCCTGTGCCAGCATCCTGTACCTGTGTTTCTGATCTGCAATGAGCTCGGATACATAGTCTTTAAATTTTCTCAATATGGTGCATACCCACAAACTGATGTCAAAAATCCTACTGCTGTTAAGACCTACCCCTCATGGCCTTTTCTTTTTGTCTTTTTAGTTGGTGATCTAACTGCTATGTAGCAGGGAATTCACTTCTCTTCTGAGGGACAGGGCAAGCTGCTCTGTTATTTAGTTTTGGTTCTGTTTTTGTCTTGACATTAGGGATGGAACCTAGAGGTCTGTGACCGCTTTGCCACTGAACTATATCCCCCAGCCTTCTGTTTGTTTGTTTGTTTGTTTGTGGAGATTGTTGCTGCTTTTATTTTGAGACAGAATCTCCATACATTTGTAGGTCTTGAACTCACTTTGAAAACTGTCCTGATCTTCAGTTTGTAATTCTCCTGCCTCAGCCTCTAGAGTATCTGGGACTACAGACCTGCATTCACCAGGCTAGGTTTGAGTCTGGCTTCGAGTCCTGGCTTTAGCCTTGAATAACTACATGACGATGAGCAGCCGGAGTCCTTCGAATTCCATCCCTACAGCCTGCTCAGCCTTGAAAATTAGTGTAAAATTCTCCTCGGCCTTTCAAATGAGCGCAAAACTCAGAGCTCAAAGGCATTTGAAAGCCTTTAGTACAATGTGAAGCATAATAACATGTACAATTATCTTGAGTGTGTGAGGAAAAGGGAAGGAAACAGAGTGAAGAAACACAGACACCAAAGTCTCAGCCATCCTCTCGCTAACACTGTGCTAGCTAGAAGGGGGCCATCAGTCCTACCACTCAGGACCTGTCTGTCTTGACCCTTGACAAATCCCTAAGCCTCCAAGACACAGGTTCATCATCTTATCAGAAGGGCTCTAAGCGCCTGACTCCCGGGGAGGAGCAGGCTTACTAATAAAGAGATTGTCTTAATAATGTGAAGTACCCGGGTGCTATGGTAACGGGCATTACACGATCCAGAGAAGAGGAGCAGCTTTTGATAAGAATAGGGAGGCTGCAGATGGGAAAAGGAGGTGGGGAGGCTCGTGGGATGGGGGTGGAGGGAAGCGCAAATTGGATAGACACAGCATAAACACCGGAGGGAATGAGCAAGCAGGATGGCTGGCTGATCCTTTTTCACAGGGTGGACCTTCCATCTGGGACCAGCTAGTTGGAGGGCATCTTGAACATCCCAGGTGCCAATGCAGCTGCAGATCCTGGGGCGTAAGATGGTAACCCTACATACAGCTTTTCTTCATAAGGACATAAGCGCATGTAAAAATCTACATAAACTTAGTGTGTGGTTTCACCAGTTAGAAGTTCAAGTTATTGCCTTTGTTTTAAATTTGCCAGCAAATGACTTTAACAAGTTCTTTTATGAGTCAGTTTGGCACAGCCCCTTGACAGTACTCTCCCGGTCTTACTGTTCTTGTTTCCTTTCTGTTGCAAAGATAAAACCTTCTTACTAAAAGCGATCTGGGGAAGAAAGGGTTTATAGTTACAGTTCTCGGCTCATCATGGAGGGAAGTCAGGACAGGAACTCAAGGCAGTAGTTTGGCGCACAAACCTTGAAGGAACTTTGTTTACCAGCTGACAGCCAGCTAGCTTTCTCTTACAGCTCAGGCCTACAGAAGGTACCGCCCACAGTGGGTGGAGCCCTCCTCCACAGAGAAAACCATGCCCCCCAGGCCAATCTAATCCAGGTAGTCCATCAACTGAGGTTCCCTCTTCCCTCTTGACTCTTGACTGTGCCAAGTTGGCAATTAAAACTAACCAGAACACTTACCAAAGTGCTGAAGCAGAACCTTTGGTCACTGCAACCAAGAGGCAATACCCACATCATCACGGTTCCTTCTATTAAAATACTATCTGTTAGCATGAGGACACGCTGCAGGGCATAGGAACCTGGCAATGCTGTAAGAAGCACATTGGAGTGAGCTGGGGAAGGAACTGATGAGTTTGTTCCAGATGTGGCCTCTACACTCATACTCAGGCTTGAGGGTCTGGTAGCTTGGTGTCTGGGCCCTGCCTGAGAGGCCAGCTGTAAGATCTCAGGGTTTTCTTTAGGAGAAGCACTTCTGTTCACAGACAGTTTTAATGGTCCTATTATTGAAAGAGCTTCTTCAGAGAGTCCCAAATGCGTCCTCATTAACCTTTGCTTTTTGCTCTACTTCCTGCTATTTCCTCAGTCATACATGAGGCTCTGAGCCAATCATAACAACCAAGAGAGTTTGGAACCTTCTGATTCCTGGCCTGCACTCCTGTGGTAAAATATTAGTTGCCTCAAAAGCAAGTTGAATGTAGTTAGCTTTTCAGTTCCTTGAAAAGCATGGGAGTTTCTATGGCCAAGACCAGAGTATTAAAAAGAGCAGGGTTTTCCACAAGGACCCTAGGGGAGCTTCTCGACCACCAAGCTGTAGGTCTAAGGGAATATAGCACTATGGGCAACTCCAAGTGTTCTCTTTCTGTAGATTCCCTTTTTTAAAAAGGAACTAGACCCTTCCACACTCCATTAGCATACTATTCATTGTGTCTGCAGGAAAAGAACCAACTGTGGTTCTTTTCATATTTCATATGAATTTAAAGTGGAACCAGAAGTGGATTTGTCCATCAAGAAAGCAAACAAACAAGGGGAAAAACTGCAGGTGAGGTGAAATGAAAACTTAGCGTAGCAATGGTGGAAAACAGGAGTCCTCAAGAAAATACGTACAGAACCTTCGAATGACTCAGCTATGCCACTGATGGGTATGAGCTCTAAGGACTCAAAGGTGGCCTATGAAGGAGACATATACACACTCACGGTTACTGCCGCCACTATTCACAGTAGACGAGTTATGGGATCAGCCCAGGTGCCCATCAGCAGATGAATGGATAAAGAAAACACACACACGCACATACACACACACACACACACACACACAGGTACATACACAATGGAGTTTTATTCAGCCATTAAGAATAAAATGTTCCCAGTATCACAGACACTGAAATCGACAATAATAAATGGGACCTCTTGAAACTAAAGAGTTTCAGTAAGGCAAAGGACACAGTCAATAGGACAAAATGGCAGCCTAGAGAATAGGAAGGATCTTCACCAAGTCCACATCTGATAGAGGGATGATCTACAAAATATATAAAGAATTTAAGAAATTTGACATTAAAAATCCAAATAATCCAATTTTAAAAATGGGTACAGACCTAAACAGAGAATTCTCAACAGAAGAATCTCAAATGGCAGAGAAACACTTCATCAAAGAAACATTCATCATCCTTATCCAGGGGAATGCAAATTAAAACAACTCTGAAATTCTTTCGTATACCTGTCAGAATGGCTAAGATCAAAAATACAAATGACAGCTTATGCTGGAGAGGATGTGGAACAAGGGGAACACTCCTCCATTGCTGGTGGGAGTGCAAACTTGTACAGACACTTTGGAAACCATTGTGGTGGTTTCTCAAAAAATTGGGAATCAACCTACTTCATGATCCAGATATATCACTCTTGGGCATATACCCAAAGGCTGCTCAATCAAACCAAAAGGACATTTGCTCAACTATGTTCACAGCAGTTTTATTTGTAATAGCCAGAACTGGAAACAACCTAGATGCCCCTCAACGGAAGAATGTATAAAGAAAATGCAATACATTCACACAATGGAGTATTACTTAACTGTTAAAAACAATGACATCAGGAAATTTTAAGGCAAATGTATGGAAGTAGAGAAAATCATCCTAAGTGAGGTACCTAGAACCAGAAAGAAAAACATGATATATATTTATATACTTACTCATAAGTGGATATTAACTGTAAAGTAAAGGATAACCGTGCTACAACCCACAGACCCAGAGAGGGTAGGTAACAAGATACATAGATCTCCCTGGGAAGGGGGAATAAAGGATGTCTCCTAGGTGTACTGGCAGTAGGCAGGCATGGGAACTTGAAGGATCAGTTTGTGGGGTGGGTGGAAGGGGAGAGTACTGAAAGAGATGACTGGGAATGGGGTCAGGTAGAAACTGGATGCAAGGGAAACTCCCAGCAATCTACAAGAGCGACCCCAGCTAAGACTCCTAGCAATAGTGGATACACAGTCTCAATTGACCAATCTCCTGTGATCAGATTGGTGACCTCAATTGTCACCAGAGAGCCTTCAACCAGTAACTGATGGAAGAGACCCACAGGGAAGCATTAGGCTAAGCTCAGGGAATAGTGTGGAAGAGAAGGAGGAAGAATTGTGGGGGCCAGAGGGGTCAAGGATATCACAAGAAAACCAACAGAAACAACTAACCTGGTTCACAGAAGTTACAGAATCTGAGCCAACAAGCAGGGAGTCCACCAAAGACCAACCTAAGCCCTCTACATGTATGTGAAAGTTGTGAAGCTTGGTTCATTTGTGGGACTCCCACACTGAGAGCAGGGACTGTCCCTAAAACTTTGACTGGCTGCGGGACCCTATTTCTCATCTTAGATTGCCTTACCCAGCCTAAGTACAAGGGGAGGTGTTTAGTCTTATGGCAACAGAGTGGATTGGAGGGGGTGGAGGGGAGAAAAAGAGAAGAAATGGGAGGAGAGGAGGGAGTAAAAATTGTGGTCATAATGTAAATAAATAAATAATAAATAAATTTTTAAAAAAAGAACAAAATGTTCACAAAGAACTAAAGACTGTGTTAAGTGAAATTAGACCCACTTGTAAGATAAGTAGCACATATTTTCTCTCACTTATAGACTCCAGAAACAAAAAACAAACAAACAAACAAAGACAAGAAAGTAGAAGGGACAATTCCTAGAGAGGAGGTAAAGGGTGAGGGGAGGGGAAGAAAGGTTGAGAGATGGTAGAGGGGGGTGAACATCGTGAAAGTAGTTGTATACATGTACAACCATGCTCTAAGAATACTGATCATTTTGTACAATGAGACGACACTATTAAAAACTCACCAAGGCCAGCTGGCCTGGGTCTGAAAAAGCATGGGATAAAACCGGACTCGCTGAACATAGCGGACAATGAGGACTACTGAGAACTCAAGAACAATGGTAATGGGTTTTTTGATCCTACTGCACGTACTGGCTTTGTGGGAGCCTAGGTAGTTTGGATGCTCACCTTACTAGACCTGGATGGAGGTGGGTGGTCCTTGGACTTCCCACAGGGCAGGGAACCCTGATTGCTCTTAGGGCTGACGAGGGAGGGGGACTTGATCAGGGGGAGGGAAATGGGAGGCGGTGGTGGGGAGGAGGCAGAAATCTTTAATAAATAAATAAATAAATAAATAAATAAATAAATAAAGTTAACATGAAGCAATCTACAAATTCAAGGCAGTATCCATAAAAATCCCAGCAAAATTCTTTAAAGACTTCGAAAGAACGGTACTTAACTTCATATGGAAAAGCAAAAAAAAAAAAAAAAAACCAGGATAGCCAAAACAATCCTGTACAATAAAAGAACTTCTGGAGGCATCACAATCCCTGACTTCAAACTCTACTATAGAGCTACTGTACTGAAAACAGCCTGGTATTGGCATATGAACAGACAGGAGGACCAATAGAACCAAATAGAAGACCCAGATATCAATCCACACATCTTTGAACACCTGATATTTGATAAAGAAGCAAAAAATATCAAATGGAAAAAAGAAAGCATATTTAACAAATGGTGCTGGCATAACTGGATATCAACATGTAGAAGAATGAAAATAGACCCATATCTATCACCATGCACAAAACTCAAGTCCTAATGAATCAAAGACCTCAACATAAAGCCAGCCACACTGAACCTTATAGAAGAGAAAGTGGGAAGTACACTTGAACGCATTGGCACAGGGAACCACTTCCTAAATAGAACCCTAGCAGCACAGGCACTGAGAGAAACAATTAATAAATGGGACCTCCTAAAACTGAAAAGCTTCTGTAAAGCAAAGGACACGGTCAATAAGACAAAATGACAGCCTACAGAATGGGAAAAGATCTTCACTAACCCACATCAGACAGAGGTCTGATCTCCAAAATATACAAAGAACTCAAGAAATTAGTCATCAAAAGAACACATAATCCAATAAAAAAAAATGGAGTACAGACCTAAACAGAGAGCTCTCAACAGAGGAATCTAAAATGGCTGAAAGACACTTAAGGAAATGTTCAACATCCTGAGTCATCAAAGAAATGCAAATCAAAACAACTCTGAGATTTCATCTTACACCTGTAAGAATGGCCAAGATCAAAAACACTGATGACAACTTGTGCTGGAGAGGTTGTGGGGAAAAGGGAACACTTCTGCATTGCTGGTGGCAATGCAAGCTGGTACAACCTCTTTGGATGTCAGTGTGGTGATTTCTCAGAAAATTAGAAAACAACCTTCCTCAAGACCCAGTAATACCACCTTTGGGTATATATCCAGAAGATGCTCAATTGTGTCACAAGGACATGTGTTCAACTATGTTCATAGCAGCTTTGTTTGTCACAGCCAGAACCTGGAAACAACCTAAATGCCCCTCAACCGAAGAATGGATGAGGAAAATGTGGTACATTTGCACAATAGAGTACTACACAGCAGGAAAACAAAACAAAACAACATCTTAAAATTTGCAGGAAAATGGATGGAGCTAGAAAACATTATTTTGAGTGAAGTAACCCAGATCCAGAAAGACAATTATCACATGTACTCACTCATAGGTGGTTTTTAAACATAAAGCAAAGAAAGCCAGCCTACAAACCACAATCCCAGAGAACTTAGACAACAATAAGGACACTAAGAGAAACTTACATAGATCTAATCTACATGAGAAGTAGAAAGTAGAAAAAGACAAGATCTCCTGAGTAAACTGGGAGCATGGGAAGCTTGGGGGAGGGTTGAGTGGGGGAGGGGAAAGGCAGGGAGGGGAGCAGAGAAAAATGTAGAGCTCAATAAAAAAAATGTTAACATGACAGCAAATTTCCCCAAAATTAGACAGTGAAGAGATACAACAGAATTTAAATAGCCATTGACATAGGATCACTTGACTTTGATTTGATTTCCATTTTCTTCTGCAAACCTCTCAATGGTTTACAAATTATTTTTATCTATTATATTTACAATCTTTACTATATATCTCCATTTTGTTTATATTGCCTACTATACTTACAATAGCAATAATTAAATTCTTTAAATTTTTAAACAAAAACAATTAAAGCCAAATGATACCAAAAGGCAAAAGATAACCAATGCTGGTGAGCGTGTGGCATGGCCATAATGGAAAATAAAACCACTGAAGAGCCCAGCAACCATTCAGACAAGACTCCCTCCCTCCACCACTGTCCATATGCTTCTTGATCCTGTAGCCTGGCCTGGATATCTAAAGATCCAACACCAGTCTCTCCAAGGTCATCCTTTACTGGCCGTCCCTTCTTGACATGGGTCCTTTGTCCCCTTGACTCAGTTCTCTCGAGATCTACGAATCTAGATCTTAGGATCTACACTAAGGGGTAGATGACTCCTAGTCAATGTGGTCCATCTACACTAAGGGGTAGGTATATTTGGATGATTCCTGGTCAACGTGGTCCATATACACAAGGTGATGGAATGACTCCCAGCCAGCGTGGACCAATTAGACTCAGGGGCTTCCATCCTAATCAGCCTTTCAGAGTTCTCCATTCCATTTCTTTCTACCAAGTGGTTCGGGTCAGAACTCTAAGGCCCGTCCCTGGAACCACTCTCATCTTTGCTCCTCGTTTCTCACTCCTCATATAACCATCTCTCCATCATTAACGAATCTACCTGGTTCTGCCTTCTACTTTCACCTGGGCATTCATGAAAACCTCCTAACTTCTTTCTGGATTTCCACTAAGGCTTAAAAAACCCTTTGTGATTGGTTGTTGAACTAAAAAATAAACTTTCTTCTCATAACTTGACCTTTGAATGCTCCATGTCATGACCTCTGGCTAGTCCATCATCATCCATACTCCACCCACACATACACTAAATGTGTATATCTATGCCACAAGCCTCCCTTCTGTGTCCAGAACATGCCATGATCTTTCCTGCCCAGGACCTTTGAATGTACTATTTCCTCTGCTGGGAAGATTTTTATATCCATTCTGCCAGGCAGCTTCAGCCAACCATTTTAGTCACAACATAAAATCAATGTCTACCACCTCAGAAAAGAAAACACCAGAAACTCCAGTGTAAATTAGATCTCCAAGCAGTCTTCCCAACTATATACCTTGTTATTTCCCCTCATGATTATTATTAATTTTATGTTTATCATTCCACAAAGAACTCTTAGAATTATAAGTAATATATATGCAGAAACTTTGTGACTTTACTGACTTCCTTTTAGGAAAGAATCCTCTTAAGAAAATAGGACTGGGGCAGGAGAAATGGCTCAGTAGTTTGGAGCACTTGCTGTTCTTGCAGAAGACCCAGGTTTGATTCTCAACACCCACATGGTGACTCACAACCATCCATCAGTCCTGCTCCAGGGGATCTGATACCCAACATGGAATATACGTACATGCAGGCAGGCAAAACACTCATACATATACAATAAAATAAATAAATCTAAAACTTTTTTCTAAAGAAAGAAAGCAGGACTACATACAAAAGAACTCTGTGCTGAATTAAGAAATGGATCAAAGCCCACAGCAATGGCACACACCTTTAATCCCAGCACTCAAGAGGCAGAAGCAGGCAGATCTCTGAGTTTGAGACCAGCCTGGTCTACAGAGTGAGTTCTAGGATAGCTAGGGTTACATGAAAAAACCCCATCTCAAAAACAGAAGAAGAAATAAATGAATGAATCAATTTACTCTGCCAATCAAAAGCTATGAATAGGTGCCCAGTGAGTGTTAGGTGTTTGGGGCAAAGCAACATCACACACACACACACAAATCTAAGAAAAAAACCTTTTTAAATATTAGCTTTATTTTTAATTGTGTATATAAATAAGCATTAATATATACACAATACGCACAGTTGCCAAAGGAGGCACAAAGAGGGTACTGGATCCCTCAGAGCCACAGTTACAGGCAGTTGTAAGCCACCCAGCATGAATACTGGGATAATACTAACTGGTGTTAGAGATTCAAAGAGACATCACATGCATAAAACAAAAACCACTGCTGTAAATATGTAACATTCAGACAGTAAATTAAGTCAAAGAAAATCCTCCAGATCCACAGATGGAAAGAGAGAGAGAGAGAGAGAGAGAGAGAGAGAGAGAGAGAGAGAGAGAGAGAGAGAAGCCAGCTTGGTGTGTTGGCACAAGCCTATAATCCCAACACTTGAGAGGCTAGGCAGAAGAATTGCCACAAATTAAGCTCAAGGCCAGCCTGAGCTATGACAAAGCAGGTTCCAAAGTGCCTACCCCACAAAGGCTACCAATAAGAACAACAAAGAGATAGAAAATACCAGGGGGCGGAGGTGGGAAGGGCCAGAAAGGATCAATCCAGTATGTGAACCATCTATTTAGAGAGTCCAGAAAATCAATATGCAGAATATGAAAAGGAAAAAACAATAAAAGAAAATCAGAAAAGATAAACATCTGGAACTTAGAAAAACTATAAATGAGGCCACACAAACCCCCCACATACACACATATAACCTAGTTAAAGCTGAGAAAGTAGGTCAAAACCCCTCACATCCAGTTAAAGCTGAGAAACACTGAGGACCGAAGAGACACTAAAAGCTTCCGAAACAGAGAGAAACAAAGCTAGCTACTTACAAAGCAACCATGGCTGCGTTGTCACAACCAAAACAGCATGCTCTGAGTCACACTCAGGAGAAATAACCCCAAACCTGGAATTCTAGATAAAGCAATCGGGGGTGGGAAGAAGAGGCGCCACATGTGCAAAAGACCCTGGGAGCCACCCTTTGTGAACCCTCCTATGGCCACTTAAACACACCCTCCAGATGAGCAAAGCAGGGGTCTTAGAGAAGTGCATGGAGCCACAAAGGACAGGAAGTAAACTGAGATCCCACAGAGTTTCTCTACAGTCTAGAGAACAGAACCCTTGGACGAATGTCTTCCAGAGGAATGCTCCTGAAACAAGGGTTTGCTGGGCGATTGCATGGGTTACCTTTTCTGTTGCTGAGATAAAATAGAGTGTAAGGGAAGAAGGGTCTGTTTTGGTTTGGTGTTTAAGGAGATACAGCCCACAGAGGTAGGGAAGGCATTGCAGTCGGACCTGGAGGTAGCTAGACCCATGGCATCAGCAGTCAGGAAGCAGAGCATGAGGAATGCTAGTGCCCAGTTCACTGTCTCCTTTCTATCCAGTCCAGGAGCCCAGGCCATGGGATGGCGCCACCCACTGCTAAGGTGGGTCTTCCAAGTCAATTAGTCTAATCTAGAGCATCCCACACAGGCATAGCCAGAGGCTTGTCTCGTGGATGCCTTTAGATTCCATCCAATTGACTGCATGAATCATCACAGCGGCTGTAGGGCTAAGATGAACAAATAGCATTATATTATAAACAAGAAGAAAGAAAGGAAGATCAGAAACCAGGAAAACTTGGCCAAGACCTATTTTTAAAAAGTCACAGTTAAAATACAGAACAATGAAGCTGCATTGTAATTCTGAGCAAGATTATTGACTCTCCGCGCATTCTTCCTCAAAAGAAACATAATAGCATATAACGGTGCTTTCTTTGGGTTTAATCACACTTTTTTGGTTCTGAAGAGAATAGTTGTATAGTCATACTGTCAACACTCACTGAGTTCCAAGTTTAAAAATTCACAAATAAATAAGATTTAATAACAATTAAGGGACAGAATGCGGCTCGTACACTCTAAACAGGAAAGTGACAGAAAGGTTGGCAAGAATCTGCTGTGGTAATGGAGGAATCCCTGTATGAGTGTGGAAATTGTCTAAAATGGAAATTTAATTTACAAAAAAAAATGATCCTTAAAAATATATAAAATGAATGGTCTAAGGTTGTATGGCTTGGGGCTGAAGTATGTAGCTCAGCAGTAGAACAAATGCTTTGCGTGGATAAAAGCAATGAAGAAACAAAAACAACATGGGAAGATGCTGTGAGTGGGTTACATTCTTCTTCCCCTATAGAAAAACTGCCAGGCAACACAATTTGAAATAGGAACACTAAGGGAAAGAGTGTTTAGGTGGTTTAGAAACAGTGGCCAGAAGAGCCAAGGGCAGACTTGGGGCTCTGTGAGGGGGCAGAAAGTCACACTTTCAGGGTTTTGTTTCTTTAATGGAGCTCCATGTATCCAAGACTAGCTTCAGTCTGGCTATGTAGCCAAGAATGATTGACTTTCTGATCCTCCTGCCTCACCTCCCCGGTGTTGGGATTGCAGGTATATGCCACTGTGTCTGGTATATGGGCCAGTGAGAAGCAAACCCAGAGCTTCCTACACGCTAAACAAGCGATCTACGGAGCAACTGAGCTCGAGAATCTTATTCTTGAGCCCCTGCTCAAGAACCTTTTGTTCTTTGACAATTTCATATGTGTGTACACTGACACTCCACCCCATTTCCTTCTTTCTCCCCCTGGACCTGCTCTCCTGCTAAAGCCTTCTCTACAGGAAGCCCCCTCCTAACCTGAGATTTCTTGTTTTGTCCACTGATTTTAATTAAGATTGCTTGTATGAGCACCAGCTAAGAAGTGTTTGTTAGAATGTGACAACCAAGAAATTTTTTACATGACCCGGGACATAAAGACATATAAAATAGGTATCAAGCATTTACTGATAATACATCATAAGTAATTCTTTGGTATAAATACACACACACATATATAAAAGCAAATTTGCATGCTAATGAGATCTGCTTGTTTATTTTTACACAAACAATAAATCTTGGCAGAACAGTTGACATGGCAGGATATAGAGAATCTTCAACATTTTTTGGTGTTGGTTGATATTTTTATTTTATAAACCTCAGTGCTGAGAATATCGCATAATATAATTACAGGGCACAAAATGGCCTAAGTCTGTCCAGGGCCATTTCAGAAATTGTTGGACATCCTATTCTAACCCCAAACCAAAATCCATTTAACAGGTCTCTATAAAACTCAAGGAATAAGTCCTAAAATCAAAATGCAATACAATCCCACTGCTAATCCAATGCTTACATACTGAGGAATGGTGGGAAAATATCAAAAAGTCTTTGTTTTCCCTAATTACATTTCCCTAATGTTTCTATGAGAGCAGAAAAAAAAAAAAAGTTGTGTGCACACTGAAAACACTACGGTTTGCAGCACACAACTGAGCCTGAGCCGAGGTGCTGCTTCAGGCAGTGTCTACTGTCACGGCGCGCTGTGACAGCATGCTGGTGCAGAGTGTAGATGCTGCGTGTTCAGAACCAAGACTGTGGTGAGGTCATGATACAGAATGGACGAGCGCTGCCAGAAATGCCTCTGATCCCTGTGCGTTGAATTCTGAGTCAACTTTTCGTCATTTGTACTTCTAGAAACCTTTACCTGCTAGCCAGACTGCTCAACTATCTCCACTGCACACCGGGTCCCAGCACGCAGCTGAAGTAGCTGGGCTCTGGGGGCAACAATCATGACAACCAAAGAAAGAGCATTGACTTAGTGGCCAAAATCACGAACCGAAAAGAAACAAACACAAATGGCCTTGCTGGACCCTAACTCAGCGTTTCTGTGATACCAGGCAAGTGAGCAAGGCTATATCCGTCCTTCAGGGATTTCTTGTCTTGAATAAAGCTCACTTTTACCAACCACTTAGAACAGTGCACAGAATGAGAACCCACTCCTTTATTATGTTAAGCTATGCATTTCAGTTGAAGGGGAAACTCAGGGCAGCCGAGAACGTGCTGGGCATCCTGTGAAGTGGCGAGCTCCCTAACTAAGCCTCCATGCTCCATAACCGAGAGGAATCACTGATTTTAGCCTGGAAAATGAGACCACCAAGCTGGTGACCCATACTAATAGCCATATAAGTATCCACACTAATTCTAGTCGCTAACGTATATTAAGCATTGTGTTAGAGGTGTGTAAAGTAGTTCACACGCGTCATCTCATCCATCTTCACCACCACAAAGTGAGACAGACTTCATCGTGCATTCTGTCTTGCAGAAGAGAAAACTTAGAGGGATTATATTAAACCACATAAAAACGTCATACAACCTCCTTTTTAACCTATAAACAAATGGTGATTTGATATAATTCTATTTCAGAGCCAAGTAGCCCAAACCAGTTATGAGCAGAAGCAGGCTTCAGGCTTTGCCCCGTTGGATCTCACATGGATATGCTCCCTCCTACAGAGGGTCTGAGAAGGTTCCTGGGACCATGAATAGACCATTGGAAGAAAGGCTACGACGCACACATGCAGGCGGCTGGACTTTGGAGTGCTGTCCGAAGGAGGCATTACATTACTAAATTACTCCAGCAGGCTGACAAGGGGAATCCAGATTTGTAGGACTTGATGCTGTCTCAGTTTGAAGAATATTGGGTAAAAAAGGAGAAGAAGAGGAAATGAGAGGAGGAGAAGGGAAAAGAGTGGAGGGGAGGGAAAGAGAGAGAAGAGGGAAGGGGAGGGAGTGAACCTGGTGGGATGACTAGGTGGCCAAAGGGCTTGCCTTGTAAGCATGAGGCCCCGAGTTTGGAGCCCTGGCAGCCTCGGAAAAGCCAGGTGTGGCCATGCATGTCTGTAACCTAGTGCTCTGAGGGGAAGAAGACAAATTCCTGGAACTGCTGGCTGGCAGGCTAGTCTTTCCAAATCAATGAGCTTCACGTTCAGTGAAGAGACCAGAAATCAACCTCTGGCCTTTACAACACACAAACACAGAAACACACACACACACACACACACGGCGGGTGGGTGGGGGTATAAAGCACTATGCCCGTTCTGTGCTCTGTGCACTACAGTGCAGTTCGTGAGCCGGGCAAGGGCCTGGAGATTAAAACACGCACACACGCAGACACACACGCACACACAGGTCATCCTTGAATTCCCCAAGAATGCCAACTTAAATCAAGAATGCCCCCTTTATTGTGTTCCAGGGCAGCTTATATAGTGCCTTCCTTGACCAATGGCCACGCCCTAGCTCTCAGAATCCTTCAGCTGCAAGCCCACCAGAAACTACGCCCCTGCCATCAGGAACTCCTGAGGGTCTCGTGCTCAGAGCAGCTGCAAGCACAGGAAAACAAGTTGTTTTGCTCAGAGCGGCTGCAAGCATAACAAGTTGTTTACTCTGGCAGGCAAGGGGGTCACAGGAAATTCAGGGTCTGGGTGTCCACAGTCCCCAACAGGAGGGTATTGAGGGAAACATAAAATCTGAATATTTTTCCATTGTTGCTTCGTGTGATTTTCTAGCTCCTGAGCCACCATAGAAACACACTAGCTCCAGTCAGGCTTCAGGGAGCAGGACATGACTCAGAAGGTCAAAGTGCAAAGACATGAGAGGCCGCCTGAGTTTCTGGGGGCACTCCTGCCTCACCCACACAGACAGGTATGAAGGCCAGCCTACCCTGAAAGCTTAGCACTAGTTCCAGCTGGACCAGGATGCTTCATGTCCTTTCTTTAAAAACTGGTACACAAGCTGGGCGATGGTGGCGCATGCCTTTAATCCCAACACTCGGGAGGCAGAGGCAGGCAGAGCTCTGTGAGTTCGAGGCCAGCCTGGTCTACAAAAGCTAGTTCCAGGACAGGCTCCAAAGCTAGAAAAACCCTGTCTCGAAAAACCAAAAAGGTGCACGGAAAATGTCCCCTTGCCTGGTACTTTCTACCCTAACCTGTGTTTTACCTGCCTGGCCTCACCTTGGCTGTGCCCCCTCCCAGCTCTTTCATCACACATCTCTGCTCCCTGAACACTTGAGCACACTCAGGCTTCCTCTTCTTATTACTTTGAGAAAATTCTGTAGGTGGAAAGAAATTTAATCGGTAATAATAATGCTTTCTATTTTTAGAGCCCCTGCCTTCTGCACAACCCGCGGAACACCAGTTATAACGGAGTCGGGGTAAGGGTTGAAAGAGTCGTCAAAAGGTCTTCTAGGAAAGTCTCCTGCAGTGAGGCAAAACTTTCCAGCAACTTCCCCAAGCAAGCGATGGACTCTGCAATCAGACTCAGCCCAGTGAGCTCGCCCAGAGAGCCCCTCCCCGGGGCCCCTGCAGACTCCTTCTTTACTATCCTCTCTGATGCTTGTTTCCTCTGGGATGGTTAGATATGGAAATAGACTCTGGGTGCTCACCTACCCTCTGGCCTCCCAACCACCAGCCTCTACCGACTGACACATAGATTGTCCTAACGCTCACCTCTGCTCACGTTTGAAATGAAGGGTCAGAAGCACAAGATGTTATAGGAAGAGGCGTGAGGTGATGTGAGAGAGAAGTCACAAGTTGAGATGCACAAGACCACAGGAAGTCATCCTGAAGAGTGATGGAAAGGTACAGAGCAGCCAAGGAGCGGGACCCACAAAGGCTTGAGTCCCCCATGGGAGGACTGTGTAACTGAGAGGGAAGCCGAGAGGAGGTGAGCGCACAGGATGGAAGTAGGGTGGGGCCTGATTAAAGCCAGGACTTCTTCCTGCTGGGCTTGGAGTGTTGAGCAGTGGCAGCCGCAGGGATAGCCTTGGGCAGTGTTAAGGTGAAAGATGTGTCAGAGAGGAGGGTGGTAAAAGGATGTAAGAGTGCTCCCCCGACCTCTAGGTTCCTTATACCACTACACAGTCCCTGTATATGTGCTATGCAGTCCCTGTGTGTGCAAGCATGTGCAAACACCCTCGCTTCTGTATGTGAATAATCCTGGCTACCTACTGCAGTTTCTAAACCATAGGGTAATAAAGAGTCTTAGATTTCAAGTCAAAAAGCCTACTTTCAAACCTGCCATGAAAAAAGGTAAGGCTGACCAGCCTGGGGCCCCCAGGGATCTGCCTGTCTCTGTCACGTAGATCTCAGGAAGCACCAGAAATCCTCTCTGCCCCCCCCCCCCGCCCCGTCTCTGCTACACAGGGAGCCCCTGGGATCTGCCTGTCTCTGTTACACAGGGAACCAACCCCAGACATCAGTCTGCTCTGTTACACATATTTCAGGGAGCCCCAAGAAGCCCCTAGTCTCTGTTACATAGGCCGGGAACAACAGGCACAGGCCATTGTACCTGGCTTTTTAAACATTGTTTTTATGGATCAAAATTCAGGTCTTCAAGCTTATACGGCAAACACTACTAACTGGGCTATTAACGCCGCCTTACCCTACCTTGGTTTCTTTAGCCTAAAATCACAGCGCAGTCAGCTCCCAGCTACAGCCTGAAGCATCATTGGGAGTCACATGCGGATACTCAGAACAGCTGTGTGGAGTTTAAGATTCCCTTCTACATTTTCCATGAGTTCTGCAGCCCTAAACTTTGGGGAGACGCTCTTGACAGGCAAGCACCCTGTGTGGGCTCTAGCTAAAGGCACTGCTGACACAGCCATGCTAGCTAGGTTTTGGCTGGATGTTTCTGGTCCCCAGTGAGAGGGCTGGATCAGTGAAGCAGGATGGGATGCGCCTGAGTGTGCACCTTTGTGTGGGAACCCTCTGAAGGTGAAAGGGGGAGATGGGGTGCAAAGGCAAGGAATACAAAGAAGAGAAAACATAGAGGTAGCTATGCAAGGAGAGGCCCGGGGCTGGAAGGAGGGGTCAAGATCCAGCGCCTCCTCCCACTCCACCCTCTATGAATTGCCTGGGGGGGATATGGAGACCACAGGGGAGGGCAGCACATTCACACTGTCTGTGGGATCTCCACACGAGCCTCAGTGGAGACCTTCCCCGGTGTCCTGCATCCAAGATGGAGCCATCTCCCAGGGTCAGGGCAGAGCGGAAGGGGGCAGCCCTGCCAGCTTTCTGGAATCCACCGGCAGTTTCCAGGGCTGCTTCTGAGGACAGGCTCTCTTAACACATACTTTTCCGTGACATCACTGACAGTGACCTTTGGGGGCCAGCGGGGTGGAGTCTGAGGGGAAGGGGACAGGCCATGATTCTCTGGTCATCACAAAGGTTGGGATTGTGAGCTGGTCAGAGTTGGGAGCAGCTTCAATGAGGACAATGTCTCTTGCTGGATTGGGAACGGCTTTTCTGCCCTAGGACACGCTGCAGAACTACAGTGGACTGTTGTTTGGATGCTTTTTCTAAATTAAAAAGCACATTGTTGGGCAGAAACATTCTCTGTGTGTGTGTATGTGTGTGTGTGTATGTGTGTGTGTGTGTAGAAGTGTAAAGCATCTTGGAAAATTGATTTTGCTCTTAGAACAAGTGGTAGTGATGTGGAACGGAAAGCTTCTAGCCCAACTGGCAGAGGGACGTGCATTTTTGCTTTGTTTTTTTTCCCCCAGAAGGCTGGGAATGGTGAGAAAAGGACAGGAGGAAAGGACAGGAGGAAGAAATGGAGGAGACAGAGACAACCTCCCCCAGTTCAAGGCAAACACCAAATGGTGTTGGAAGAGATCACTGCCCAGTGAGTCCAAGCCGATTAAAGCTGAGCAAACACAGCCAACTGCCCTGTAGTCCCTTAAAGTAATAGCCTGAAACACTTCAAGGAAATAACTCAATTACCTTATTGATTTGGGGTTACAGCCACCTCCTCACAAGCTGTGACACATGTGGGCACCAAAACAGACCCCCGGATATTATTTTTATCTTGTTTCTTTAAAAACTAAGTAACTACCATGCCCTGGTAGGCTAGTTTAGAAAATCAATAAAATTAGGCCCATTTTTTTTTATTTTTTTTATTAATTAATTAATTTAATTATTAAAGATTTCTGCCTCTTCCCCGCCACCACCTCCCGTTCCCTCCCCCTCCCCCAATCAAGTCTTCCTTCCTCCTCAGCCCAAAGAGCAAGCAGGTTTCTCTGCCCTGTGGGAGGTCCAAGGACCACCCACCTCCATCCAGGTCTATTAAGGTGAGCATCCAAACTACCTGTGCTCCCACAAAGCCATTACATGGGCGGTTTCTCAGGAAAGTCGGGTTCAACCTACCTCTTGACCCAGCAATACCACTATTGGGAATATACCCAAGAGATGCCCAAACATACAACAAAAGTATATGCTCAACTATGTTCATAGCAGCATTGTTTGTAATTGCCAGAGCCTGGAAACAACCTAGATGTCCTTCAATGGAAGAATGGATGAAGAAAGTATGGAATATATACATATTAGAGTACTACTCAGCAGTAAAAAACAATGACTTCTTGAATTTTGCATACAAATGGACGGAAATTGAAAACACTATCCTGAGTGAGGTAAGCCAGACCCAAAAAGAGGAACATGGGATGTACTCACTCATATTTGGTTTCTAGCCATAAATAAAGGACATTGAGGCTATAATTCGTGACTCTAGAGAAGCTAAATAAGAAGGTGAACCCAAAGAAAAACATATAATTAGGCCCATTTTTATATGCACATTAATCACTCCAACCCACCTCCTCACATTGAAGAATGGCAGTGTCACCTCTCAAGACTCCCTCCCCTCGAACTAAAGCACCCCAGTGCACACTCAGTCCAAATTGCTCAGCACAAAGAAACAGTCGAAAGCTCAGGATGTAGTTCAGTTGAATGTAGCTCAGAGTGCTAACCTAGCATGCAAGAAGCCCTAGGATCTGACTCCAACACAGTGTAAACTGTGTGTAGTGATGCAGGCAGAGGGATCAGAAGTTCAAGGTCATCTTCATCAGCATAGAGAGTACAAGGCCAGCATGGACTACGAGTCTCAAAAACTGGCGAGGGGGAGGAGATGGAGAGAGAGCTCAGTGGGTAAAGGGCTTGCTGTCCAGTCTCTAACACACACATCTAAAAGGGAAGGGGATTGTGGTGGTGCTGTGTGCAATCCCAGCACTGGGGAGGCAGGGAGAGATGGATCCTTGGGACTCACTAGCCTGTCACCTAACCTAATCAGCAGGCCCCAGATCCCAGTTAGAGAATCTCTCTCAAAACACAAGGTAGACTAGACTGCTCCTGAAGAATAACTCCACCGGTGTAGGCAGAGGCTGCTCAGTCGTTTCCCGGCCACCCAGACCTGAAATAATCACACAGACACTGTATTAATTAAAATACTGCTCAGCCTATTAGCTCAGGATTCTTATTAACTAACTCTTACATCTTAAACTAACCCATTCCTATTATTTTGTATTTTACCATGACGTTCATGGTTTACCAGTAAGGTTCCATCTAGCATCTGTCTCCTTGCTAAGCAGCTACATGGTATCTCCTCGACTCTGCTTACTCTCTCTATATATCTCTGTTCAGATTTCCCACCTGGCAATATTCTGCCCTGCCATAGGTCCAAAGGAGATACTTTATTAACCAATGGTAATAAACATATTCACAGTATATGGAAGGGAATCCCACATCACATAGGCACATGCACATATACACACAAGGAAAGAGAAGGTACAGCCAGAGAAAGATACAGCTGGGAACATCATCTGTTTACTAGTCCGCTCCTGAAGAAGGATCACACCCGCGGACACACACAACAGAAAGGGAAAGGTAGGAATAAGAACCCAACTAGTTCACCAGCCCATTCTTTGCCCTATTTCCTGCTGTTGCCATTCCTAGTTGCTGCCATGTGGTCAACTGCTGAAGAACCCCTCCAGGTTAATATCTTGTTGTGGTTAGGTCAGTGTTTTGCCAGTCCAGACCTCCGCTTAGGCTGCAGAGTTTGTCCAGGGATGGCAAACCTATTGCTTCATATCCTCTCATCCACTTACCCTCACATGACTCACCATGCCTCATCTTCTCAAAATGGAGTCCTCCCCAAAGGGTTTCTCACTGGAGACTCCTATGCTTTCTCCCTCTAGCTGACCCCAGGCAGAGCCATTACTTGCACACTTAGCTTCCAAAAACTCACAGGAGGACTAGAAAGCATCTCAGACATTACCCAACCTATATCCTTATTTTACACATAAGGAAGACATGGCCAGTCTTGCCACTAGCCTGGGTAAATCCTATTTCTGTTGCGTGGATGTGATACCAAAGATTCTTGCTACGGTCCTATGGTTTGAATATGACCTGTCTCCTCGGAAATACTTGTCGGAATTTGATTCCTAGCCTAATGGTGTTGAGAAGCAATGAAGCCTTTAAGAGGTGACTCATTCCTTAAGAGGGATTAGCGCTGAGGACAAGATTAGCTGGCACAGAGCAGGCTGTCGCGGAGCCAGGTCCCGCCTGTGTCCTGCCTCTCTAGCATGCAGCCACTTGCTTTTGTACTTCCTGCCGTGAGTTGAAGCAGCATAGGGCCCCAGGAGAAACTTGGCACCAGACTTTTGGGCATCCCACTCTGCAGAACTTCTACCCCAAATAATCCTCTTTCCTTTGTAAATTATCTAGTATCAGGCATTTTGCTACAGCAAGAGAATGGATGGAGATACCTTGAAAGCATTAGAAGGTCCCTTAGTTACATTGCCTTCGCTCCTCAACAACCCCACACCGAGTATATTAGTCAGTTCTCCATCACTGTAAGGAAATAGCCTGAGACAACTCATGACGAGGGAAAAGATCTGCTGATTCATGGTTTGGGAGTTTCCGAGACCTGTTGCTGTCCTTCTCTGGTGAGACAGCACAGCCTGTTGGGAGCAAGAGACAGACAGAGCAAGTTGCTCCCTTCGGGAGCTGAAAGCAAAGTGAAAGAGAGGAAAAGACTGGGGCTCATGGTCCCCTTCAAGAATGTTCCCCATAAACCTAAGGACCATGATGCCTTTCCGGGGTGTACCTCAATGACCTAAAGACCTCCACTAGGTCCCACCTCCTAAAGGTTCCCCCTCCCACTAGGAACCAAGCCTTCAGCACATGCTCCCTTGGGGAACTCCCCTCAAACCACACTGCTTCTGCCCATGCCTAACCAGAGGAAGTGCTGCATGTTTGCAGTGACACAGGAAATCCCACCTCCCACGACTCCCTTCTTCCCGGAATATCAGGATGACCGTCATCCTAAATAAGCATTTCTGTCTCCATGCCTCACTTCTCATGGTTCCTTTTCTCTGCCATTGAACCTCTGTTCCGTCTGTTCTATTGTGTCCTTCCCCAGTTTTCTTCTCTCAAAATGTTTTTTAAATAAACACAAGTTCTCACCCACACATCTCACTCGTGCAGTGCCTGGGCAAGAAAGGTCACTGTCCTACCTCTTCTTCAGGAGGTCACAGATGAGACAGTCTCAGAGCACCCAGGCCTAGAACCACCCAAATACTGGAAAGCAAGATGAACAGGCTGCAGCTAGAAATGCCTGGGCACACAGCTCTCCCAGGTGTCGGCTGGGAATAGCCCAGACTCATCCCTGTGGCCTGGTGTTGAAGAATATTATTTTAACTAGGCAAAGATGTGCTATATTTGTTTTTGTTGCAGAATATTACTTTAACTGTGTAAATGTGTGTTACTTTTGTTTCTGCTGCCTTTGTTTAATGATGTAAGGATGAGTGATTAATTATGTAACAATGTGTGGCATTTGTTTCACCCTGGCTGCCTAAGGCACCTGATTGGTCTAATAAGGAGCTGAATGGCCAGTAGCTAAGCAGAGAAAGGACAGGCAGGGCTGGCAGGCAAAGAGAATAAATAGGGAGGAGAAAAAATGTAGGCTCTGGAGAAAAGAAGAAAGAATAAGGGAAGGAGGAGAGAATGAGGGACATACCCGGGACAAGGAACCAGGCAGACCCCAGCCAGACATAGAGAAACAGTGAAGGTAACATATACAGAAGAAAGGTAATAAGCCCTTAGGCAAAAGGTAGAAAAAAAGAAACAGGTCAATTTCAGTTAAAAGAGCTAGCCAGAAATGTGCCTAAGCTAGGCCAAGTAATCAAAACTAATAAGTCTCTGGGTCATGATTTGGGAACTGGTTGGTGGCCCAGAAGAAAAAGCCTGGTGCATCCTGGTGTCCAGAGGCTGAGGCAGAAGATACCGCGAACAAGAGCACTCACTCTGCTCCTCCAGAAGAAATTCTTGCTAGTACCCACCCACCTTACCTCCACCGCAGATCAGCCCATCCGATCACGCTTTCCAGTGCTTATTTCACGGGTCCTCCTGCGTGAGACCCTCAAGGACACTCAAAGACCCAGGGCCTCCTTGAATAGAAGAGCTGGCTCTTATAGGACATCCAAGAGAACATCTGAAGATGCAGGGAGCGCATGAAACTGCCAGACATGCCCACCAAGGAGGGCTTCCAAGAAGACGTGGACCATGGTATCAGGTTTTAAAGGGAAGAAAAGACTGAGTGTGTTAGCCCACATCTTTTTATTTAATTGAAAATAGATTTTTTTCATACAATGCATCTTAATTAGTTTGCCCTCCTTCAGCTCCTCCTAGGTCCTCCCTACCTCCCCTCCTACCTCAATCCTCTCTCACTCACTAGAAAACAAACATGCATCCATCTAAAAGAATAATAATGATAAAATAAGATCAAAATAAACAAACCAGAATAGGACAAACCAAGCAAATAAACAGGAATTGGGGGGCTCACAGAGACACTCACATTTGCACACACACATATAAGCAGAAGACCTGTAAGGTTAAAAAAAATGCCTAGACAAAGCATCGAGACAAAATAAATAAATGCAGTTTTTAAATCTCAAAAAAAAATGCCATTAAGTTCATTTTGCTGGGCACAGGGCCTGTCTTTAAGTATGGTTTGAATACCAGTGATACTCCCTCAGAGAAAGCTAAGTTCCCTTGGCTAGCGATTATTAGATGGAGATAGTAGTCCACACTCAATCCTAGTAGCTGGAAAGCAGAAGCAGGTAGACCCTGAGTTTGAGGTCAGCCTCGTCTACCCATCAAATCTCTTCCCATAGCGCGGCAAGTAGCTAATGCACAAGGAAATTCTGTGGTTTTGAAAGCAGACATCTCCACTCCGAGGTCAGTGCTGCCTGTCTCCAGTGAGCTAGAGCAAGCTGTTAGCCTCTCTGACCCCCAGGTTTCTCATTTGTTACTAGGAATAATAAGATGTTGGAGATGTGCAAGCTGTGGAGAGGAAGAAGGTAATGATGGCTCTGGGCAGAGAACAGATCTGTTTCTACTGATAGCTACTCAGGTCCTGAGCAAACCGAGTTATTGACCCAATTTGCCCCTCCCTCCAGTGGCGCCAAAGATCCCAGCCTCAAGATCAAGTAGCAGGGTCTCAGGTCAGAGAAGGGTAGAACCCAGTGAGGGTGCTCACCCATCTCCGAGCAAGCTGGGTGGTTCATAGCACCCTTCCTCATGTTCTGGACAGAGCAGGCCCTGAGATCTCTCTCTCTCTCTCTCTCTCTCTCTCTCTCTGTCTCTCTCTCTCTCTCTCTCCCTCCCTCCCTCTCTTCCTCCCCCCTCTCTCTATCCCTCCCTCCTTCTGTCTCTGTGTGTGTGTCTGTCTTTCTGTCTCTCTCACACATATATATATAGAGAGAGCAAAACAGGATTCAAATAACAACCCACACAAATGATTTCTTAGAAATCTTACCCTTGACATCATTTGGAATCAAAGCAATTTCTTATCCTGGCAAAGCTCTTTATTCTGTTGGGAACATTTTCATATACATTATCTAACTTGATCCTCGGAGTGCCGAAAGGGAGACAGTACAAGCTTAACTGTTCCCTTTGGGCAGATGACAGTGTAGCTTAGAGATGGGGTGGACAGGACAGGGCTGAGCACCCAGTCCCCTGGGTGTGATGCTTCTTCTCCTGTAGATTCAGCTCAGAGTCTAGAGAACTGACTGGCCAGATCATCACCAACATCCAAAACCCTTTTCTTTTCCACTCAGCCACTGCCTCATCAGAGATAAGGCAGCGAGACTCAAGCAACTGGGGCCAGCGTACAATGGGGAGAATAGGAATTTTTTTATTGTTGCTTGTTTTTTAGCCATTATTTTTACTGTTTCTAGTTTGTGACACAGGATTTCTGGCAATCCAGGCTGACCTCAAACTCACTATATAATGGAAGACAGCCTTGAACTCTTGATCCCCTGGTCTCCACCTTCTGGCTTTATGTTCTGCTGGGGATCAAACCCAGGGCTCCCTGCAGGTACAATAGCAACTGAGATACATCCTGAGCTGGTGATTTTGTTTGATTTGTGCATATGTGTGCGTGTATGTGTGCATGCGTGCGTGTGTGTCTACAAAGGCCAGAAGTCTACATCAGAGCCCCTGGACAGAAGTTATAGGTGGTTGCGAGCCACACACTGACCCACAGATCAGCAGTCCTTTGCATTAGGGGGGAACAGAAACCAAATCCAGCAGCCGAGAGGCCCGCATACCATGTTTTTTTCACATCTTTATATATAGTACATTTGACTACAGCCAAAGTGGGCCAGTATCTTAAAAGCTATTGGCTAAAGGATTCCCACTTTCCCACAGCACTGCGTGAACAGCAAATGCTCTTAACCACTGATCCATTTCTCTGGCCTTGAATCTGCATATCTTAATTTAAAAAAAAAAAAAAAGCTGTGTGTGGGTCTTTTGCCTGAATGTATGTCTGTGCACCACAGGTGTGCCTGGTGTGTATGGAGACCAGAAGAGGATGTCATTAGATTCTCTGGAACTGGAGTTAACTGTGAGCCACCATGTGGGTACTGAGAATCAAACACTGGTCCTCTGCCAGAGCAGCAAGAGATCTAAATGGCTGAGCTGCCTTCCCCGTCCCATTGTTTTGGAGATAGACTCTGTAGCTCAAGCTAGCATCAAAGTTACTACGTGAAATAGGCGGACCTAAAACAGGAGGCAATCCTCTCGCTTCGTCCTCTCAATTAGCATCAAAGTTACTACGTGAAATAGGCGGACCTAAAACAGGAGGCAATCCTCTCGCTTCGTCCTCTCAATTCTGGGGTTGCAGGTAGGCAAGGCCACCTTCAGCTCAGGAGAAAGTTCTGAGAAAGAACAGCTACTCTGGCCCATCTTCCAGGAATGCACAACTCCCCCACTCAGTCCAAAGCAGGAATTCCCCCCACCACGTGGCTTTCCAGCAGCCCTTCCTCACAGCTCCAGTGCCCCTTTCTTAACCTGAGACCCACAGAAAAGAAGACTTGCCAGGAGTCAGCTCAGCTGAGCTTTGTGCAAGGGTAAGACTCAACTTTCAACTTGAGAATTGGGGAAAATTGCTGCAACCCTCGATTGAACTCAGATCCTACCTGGAAGCCAGCAGGACAGTCATCACCAATGGGCAGTAGACTTGCTTCATCCAACAGTCCAAATGAACCAGGTCAAAGCCAATCCGTGAGTATTTCTGGGCAGCCACTAAATGTTCTAGGCCCTTAAGGGAGCCGGGATAATAAATATAATACGGTATTCTAGAAAAGTAATGTGGGTTATCCACACTCAGGCTGTCCTGCTTGTGTGGCAAGCCCTTTATCCATGGAGCCATTTCATCAGTTCCATTACTTGAGACGGAGTATTACTATGGAGCCCTGGCTGTCCTGAAACTTCATCTGTAGACCAGACCGGCCTGGGAATTAAACTTAGGTTCTCGAATTCGTGCAGCGCAGCTAGTGCTTTTAGCGCTTTTGCCATGCAGCCATCTCGCTCAGCCTAGGTTTTCCTTTTGAAACAGGGTCTCCCTGAGTAGTTGAGGCTGATACACTAGATCTACCGAAGTCCCTGCCTTCATGTGGCTTGTCATCTAGTGAAGGGAGACAGAAAGGCGCATACTAAGGAAATGAAGGGATGAGATGGGTGATAAGTGCTTGTAGCAAGAGAATCGTAGGGTAATGGGGCTGCAGTGTGCTGGGGAAGGGGGTGTACAGTTACTATTTTTATTTATTTTTTTTTATTGTTCAGTATCATTTATTAAGCACTTCACTATGTATTTTTTGAGAAACTATCCTTATGTGACAAAATGCTACTTGTATTTATGCACATGTGAACTTATGTTTTACTGAGAAATTAATAATTTGCCAATTATCTTACCCTCATTTTCCATTAAATTTCTACAACATTGGAGCACTGGACTGAAGTCTCACGATCCAAAGGAGGAGCAGAAGGAGAGTGAGCACGAGCAAGGAACTCAGGACGGCGAGGGGTGCACCCACACACTGAGGCAATGGGGATGATCTATCGGGAACTCACCAAGGCCAGCTGGCCGGGGACTGAAAAAGCATGGGACAAAACCGGTCTCGCTGAACATAATGGACAATGAGGACTACTGAGAACTGAAGAACAGTTACTATTTTTAAAAGGATTGACATAAGCTTCCTTAAGAAGCTGACACTCAGTAGAGATGCAAAGGAGTGAGGGAGTTGCATGCGGATATCCCCAGGAAAGACTTTCCCATCAGACGGTGCAGTCAGAGCGAAGGGAGCAGGCAGCAGAGCTGGAGAAGCTCAGAGAGGAGAGCAGCAGGAAATGGAGTCAGGCAGGAGACAAATACTAGTCCCCAGGGTCTCCTGGGCCTGGACGATGTCCTTAAGACCTTGCATTTCACGCTGAGGGAACAGGGGACACGTGCAGGATTTCAAGCAGAAGATTGACATGATCTCATATTTTTAAACTTTTTATTGATTTTATTGAGCAATATATTTTTCTCTGCTCCTCTTCCTTCCTCTCCCCTCCCCTTCTGTCCTCTCCCATGGTGCCCATGCTCCCAATTTACTCAGAAGATCTTGTCTTTTTCTACTTCCCATGTAGATTAGATCCATATATGTCTCTCTTAGGGTCCTTTTTGTTGTCTAGGTTCTCTGGGATTGTGAATTGTAGTCTGGTTTTTCTTTGCTTTATGTCTCAAAGCCACTTATGAGTGAGTACATATGGTATTTGTTTTTCTGGGTCTAGGTTACCTCACTCAATATGATGTTTTCTAGATCCATCCATTTGCCCACAAATTTCAATATGTCATTATTTTTTTCTGCTGTATAGTACTTTAAATGTACCACATTTTCCTTATCCATTCTTTGGTGACCTCATTTTTTTGAGGATCAGTTGGCTGTACCCTGTTGTGAAAAGGCTATGGGTTTGGGATAGGGCAGAGATGGGGCGAACTAGCTAGGTAGCAGCTGCAAGACTATAGATGAGAGAGAGCAGTCCCTGTGTGGCAAAGCCCATGACAGGCTGAATGCCAGCCTTGCTTAGTAACCAGAGTGGCCAGCTGTCCAAGCCCACAGACTGCTTTGTCAATAAGGTGAACCAGAAGGCCCCAAACTCATGGGATCAAAGAAAGTCTTAAAGGAGCTTTAGGTCTAGTTTCCCAGTGTCTGGTACTTCTTGCAAGATAGATCCATTTCTTAATCTCCTCCTTCGGATCCAAACCCTGTCCAGTAAAATCCGCGCAACAAAGTGAAGCGCGTTCACTCAGGCGTTCACTTTCTCAGGTCAGAATTAAAAGCATTAGCGTCCTTTCCTTCTGTGTGTGTGTGTGTGTGCGCGCGCGCGCGCACGCGCGTGCAAGCATGTGCCTTAGCATACATGTGAATGTCAGAGGACAACCTCCAGGGTCGGTGCTCACTTTCCACCTTGTTTGAGACAGCATCTCCTGTCATTTCAATGTTGCATATACCAGCTAAGTGGCCTGAGCACTTCCAGCTCCCATTCCTACCAACCACTTTGCTGTAGGAGTTCTGGTATTATAGATCAATGCTTCCCTATCTGGCTTTATGCGGGTTCTGGGGATCCAAACTCAGGTCCCCCATCTCCCCAACTCTTGCAAGGATGAAATGACTAAGACCTCTAAAGAGCCGACAGAATTAGTAAGTGTGAACACTGCAGTGTGAGCCTTTCTCTGGGTTCCAACCCAATGTGGTCACACATGAAATAGTTCCTAAGGATTCAGACCTCGAGGTCTGCTCATATGGTACTGCTCTGTGGAATCCCTGTCCTCTCACAAGTCAAATCTCCCCCATTTCAGTCCACTGTATTCCTCCCCCACAGAGCCTGTGGCTAATACAGAGAATACTGTTACTGCTGTGTCTTGGTGCTCCCCACTGGACTGCAACTTTTCTAAGCAGAAGCCACTTCTTTTCATCATCATTCCAATGTCCTTCAATTGCCTTACTACGATGATTAGCATTGTCATCTTGATGAGATCTAAAATCACCTAGGAGACAAGCCTCTGGATGTGTCTCTGAGGGATTATTTAAATGGGATTAATCGAGGTGGAAAGACCCACCCTAAAAGCAGGCAGCACCATTCTGTGGCTGGCACCTTGGATGGAGTACAAAGGAGAAATGGTGAATACTAACGTTTATCTGGGTCTGCTTCCTGACTCTCCATGTCATGTGACCAGCTGCCTCAGGCTCCTGCTGCCATGACTTCCTCACCATGATGGGCTGTACCCTTGAACTGGGAGCCAAGGTAAACTCTTCTGTGGTAGTTTGTATGTAATTGGCCCCCATAATCTCACAGAGAATGGCATTAAGGAGGTGTGGCTTTGTTGGAGTGGGTGTGGCCTTGTTGGAAGAAGTGTGTCACTGTGGGGGTGGGCTTTCAGGTTTCCTATGCTCAGGATACCGCTCAGTTGACTTCCTGTTGCTCGCATAATGTAGGTATCTCAGCTGCTACTCCAGCACCACATCTGCCTGAACACCATCATGCTTCCTGTCATGATGATAACGGACTAACCTCGGAAATATAAGGGAACCACCCCAATTAAATGTTTTCTTTATGAGTTTCTGTGGTCACGGTGTCTCTTCACAGCAATAAGAACCCCTAACTGAGACACCTTCCTTTATTCAGTTGCTCTTGTCAAGAATTTTGCAGCTATGAAGAAAGAAAGAAATACACCTTCTGCCCCTTAATGTATTGCCCATGTTTGTAAAGGGTATGCTGTCAAGACAGGTACACTGCCATCCCAGCATCTTTAAAGGCAGAGCCAAGAGGAGCACTGGACATTTGATTCCAACCAGGACTATACAGCAAGTCCTAATTAATTAATAAATTAACTGTGAGGGTTTTTGTTTTGTTTGGTTTGGTTTGGTTTTTCGAGACAGGGTTTCTCTGTGTAGCTTTGGAGCCTGTCCTGGAACTCACTTTATAGAACAGGTTGGCCTTGAACTCACAGAGATTCACCTGCCTCTGCCTCCCAAGTGCTGGGATTAAAGGCATCTGCCACTACCACCTGGCTTGTGAGATATTTTTAAGACTCATGTTGAGCAGTAGGTTGAAGGTTCACCAAGATGGTAGATATGGGTCACATAGGTACTGTTAGCCTCATTTAGGTTGAAAGAATTGTGTGAGGCCATGCAGCTGAGGGGTGAAGTGGGAACAAGAACCCAAGGTCATGACGCCAGCTGTAGCATTAGTCAGGACTGGCCACTGTCCCCTAGAGCTCCTTGCCTTAGAAATTATCGTTTCCTCCTTTCCTCCACCCTGGCTTCTCGTCCTTTGCCTCCTCTTCACCGCTTTCCTCTTCCCCATCATCTCTGTTTCTCACCTGTTATCCATTGTCCTTACCCTGCCCAGGGCTGAGGGGCAGAAAAATCAAAGGTAAGTAAGATCTAACCTAGACAGTAGGTTAGATCCCCAAGCTTGCTAGCCTGCGCTAAGCCATCGGTATTTGTAACTAATTTTTATCTTGTAATTTTCAGGCTTACAAAATATGACAAAGACAATACAGGAAGTTCTGACACTCCTCACTCCCTTCCCGACTAATGGTAGCATTTTCTGTGGCATTGGTACATGTTTCCAGACTCAGAAATCAGCATGGGCTTAATAGCCATCCCTGGCCGTGGACTCTTTTCAGCTTTTACAAACTTTCCATCTGTGTTCTCTTTCTATCCCAGGATCCAATCCTAGGTACCACCTTCAACTCAGTCATCATGTCTTCTTGGTCTCATCTGGTCTAGGACAGTTTTTATTTCTCTTGGTTTTAAATGACTTTGACACTTTTGAGGAATGCTTGCCAGATATTCTGTAGACTATGTAGTTTTGTTCAATGGATGTTTGTGTCTAGGCTGGGGTTGGGATGTTTGTGGTGCCTTATCCTCATCATATCAGGGGTGCGTGTCTTCCATATGGCTACTTCATGATATCTCTGGAGATACTAAGGCCGCTCACTTGGCTCAGCTCCTCCTGCCACATCCCTCCTCGGAATAACTCTTTGTACCCGTACTACTCTTTGAAAGGGGATCACCAGACCAAGCCTACCCAGGGAAGGAAACTTAAGCTCCACCTCCTGCCAAAAGAAAAACAGTTTCTATAGATTGCTTCAAATTCTTCTGTAAGGAGTGTTCATCGCATCCTCCTGTGTAATGTATTGTATTCATTCGTTTGAATTGCTGCAGATGTGTGGACAGTTCTTCCGTCCCTTATGTTATACAGTAAGAGACTGTCATTGGTCGTTGAGCTACCTATACTGTGCCAGTTCTGGTCACTGGGAGCCCTTCCTAACTGGCACCCACGCCCCCATTTTTGTTTCTCTCAGTAATTATTTACCTTCTAAATCCATAAGATGAGCCAAGCTTTTCTTGTATTTCTTTCTTGTCTTTCCTGGGATCTACTCTTTCTTCAGAGGCCCTGCATTTGTTTTCTTGGTCAGTGATTATTAGAGGTCAGAATCTGGTTGCTGGCTGTGCTTGGTTCAGCTGGGTGTCACTGCATTTAGGACTTCCCAGAGGGCAGGTAGGAAATGACATGCTAGAATAAGTAAACATCTGTATGGTCCCTGTCTTCTGCCTACAGATGTAAGAGTTATGACTTTGCAAATATTCTTTTGCTTTTTAAACTTGCATTCACGTTTAAAAATGTAAAAAAAAAAATGTTCCTCTTTCAGAGGAACAGAGATTTCTGCTCCTATGTGAGCCAGAGTCCCCTACAGAAGGCTGGTTAAAACATGAATTTTAATATTAAAATTAAAATGTGCTGGGTCAGTGAGATGACTCAGTGCCATAAAAGAACTTGCCACCCAGCCTGACAATTTAGTTCAGTCCCTGAGACTTAGAGAAAACTGGCTTCTCAAAGAAATTGTCCTCTAAGACCCCCACATGCGTGCCATGGCACACACGAGCAAGCATGAATGCACGCACACACGCGCGCGCGCGCACACACACACACACAATAGGAGCCGTTTTTATATAGATATTTCTTGCTCAACCTGAGCTTTTGACTCAGTAGATTGGCAGGGGGTCCTATGTCTCTTTCTCTTTTTTAAGTATATGTTAATTACACATAATAATTTGTTTCATTATGGTATTTTCATACATGTACATAATGTATATCTATCATATTCACCCCTGTTACCCTCTCATGTTCCCTTTCCAACATTCTAATCCTCTTCTCAATTAGCCTTTTTTAAATTTCATGTAAGGTTTGTCCTTTTTTGTTTACTTGTTGTTGACAAGATGAGTTTCAATGGATTTTTTGTCACTGAAGTAGGTGAAAGCTTCTGTATAGGAGCATAGGTACCTTAACCAGTGGCTACACCATTGAAGAAAATTTCTCTCCTCCCCACATCGACAAATCCTCAGGAGTTTATATGAGCCCTTACCTCCCCATGACAGAGCATTAGCAGGCCCCGTCTTATGCAAACAGTGTGTAGGTGATGATGGCTGCTTTGAGTTCCCCGAGTGTAACCGCCTGCCATGCGCAAAAGTCAGTATTGCTTTCCTCTGCCTGTTCCATTCTTCTGCCCCTTCTTCCAGGATACTCCCTGAGCCTTGAAAAAGAAAACTTAGACGTTCCATTTGTGGCTGGGCATCCAGCAGTTTTTGTTATCTGAACTTTGATCCATTGTGAGGGTCTCTAAAGGCACCATTGGAAGCTGCAGAAAGAAGCTGCTCTTGTCGAAGCTGACAGGCAGCATCATTTTATGGGCACAAGTATCGTGCGACAATTTGACAGGCACATCCTGTCTACTTAGCAAAATAATAGCAGTAACTTCCCCCACTGAGGCCTCTGAAACCCCCCCCCAGCCACAGGTTTCTGATTGAATTTACAGTTCACTAAGTGGATTCCATCTTGTGGATTGGGCATCACATCCAATCAGAAAACAGTTGGTAACCCGCTAACAGGCTGGCCACTACTGCATGACATACTGTGTTTCAAACCTGTTTCCAAGTAATACTCCTTGTTTGGGGGCTTCTCTTTGAGAATCTCTGTCCTAGAGGAGCCCCAAAAGCTCCAGTGTGAAAGCCCTTGCATTCAGACGGGAGGGGAATTGTCCCTGACCGTGCTGAGGTGGAGACCTACTATGTGCTAGTGGGTGACCATGGTGACAGTTGAACTGAGAGTCTGTGGAACTAGAACCAGGGCTGTCCTAAATGTCCTGAAACCATGTTGGGAGGGGGGGAGTACAAATTCTGAGCAGGAAGACTCGGTGCTCAATGGTTAGCCCGCTTTTAGAATGCATCTGGACAGAGGCGCTGCGTAAGTCAGCAGGCTGTCCAGTATCTCTATTTTATCTTCAGGTTTTTATCTCCTAAGTAGGGAAGACAGTGTCTCCCTCCAGGTTTCCTCTGCAGACTAAATATGTGCTTATATCTTCAAGCCTTTTGAAAGAAGCGCTTTCCCTTTAAAATGTCGCTCCAAAATCCTGCTCTGGGGTAAGATAAATTCCCCTTTCATTCAAGTAGACTACAAAGCTGCAGGTTTCTTAAAGATCACCGTCTGCCGCTAAGAAAAGTTCTATTGTTAGGCCGCTGTGTGGAAATTTCCCAGAACGTACAACACACTTGCACCTGTTACACTCCTGGAGAGGAGGAACTTACAATTTTGAAAGTCAAGTTCAGCGGATGCTCCTGGTTCCTAGGTTTTCATTGTTTCCCAAAGAAGATGCGGGTTTTCATTCCTCGGACCTTTAGACTGTGCTCTTTCCCCTCTCTCTAAAACACTCCTGTCCAGGGGAACTTGTCACAATCGTGGAAAATGTCCTTCTCTGTAATGCCAAGTGTGACAGCCACACATGGCCACCAGGCACTTGAAGTATAGCCAGAGCAACTGTTCACTTAAAAAAAAATTGTTCAGTTTTAGTTCATGTAAATTTATATCACCACATGTGGATTCACGGCTGTCATATGATAGAGCACGGTTAGGTACTCCTCCCCACATCTCACCAGTTAACAAATCTCTCCCCATCCTTCCTATCCTTCAAGGCCTTGTTCTGGCATCTCCAGCATTCTTCTTTCCATGCTAAGAGATGGCTATCTTCTGAGAATCATATATATATATATATATATATATATATATATATATATATATATATACACATATATATAATATATCTTTATATATATATATATGTATGTTCTTATATTCTATTTCAGTATATGGAAGTGGTTGACTTACATCTATATACCCCCAGCAGACTGAACTTCTAGAAGGCGGGGGCTGTGGCTCTCTTATCTATGTAGAGCGGGCAGCTGGTAAAATGTCTGACATGCAGTAGGTACCTATTAAATACCTGCTTGGTAAAAGGATGGGTGGAAACACCAGTTCCACACTGCATCTGATCTAAGGCCCTAAGTCTACTACTGAGTGGAGGGGCGTGGGGGGCATCAATTTCCTTCTCAGAGAAACAGAGAAGGATTTTGTGATGGAGGTGGTTCTTGTATTTTATCTGTTGCTTTCATTGGTTAACTAATAAAGAAAACTGCCTTAGCCCATTTGATAGGCCAAACCTTAGGTGGGTGGAGTAAACAGAAGAGAAGGCTGGGAGAAAGAAGCCGAGTGAGGGAGTCGCCATGATTCTCCCACTCCAGACTGATGCAGGTTAAGGTCTTTCCTGGTAAGCCAGCTCGTGGTACTACACAGAATATTAGAAATGGGTTAGATCAATATGTAAGAGCTAGCCAATAAGAGGCTGGAACTAATGGGCCAGGCAGTGATTAAAAGAATACAGTTTCCGTGTAATTATTTCGGGGCATAAGCTAGCCATGCGGGCGGCTGGGTGCTGGGGACGCAGCCCCGCAGCTCTTATTACAACAGAGTGGCACCCAACGTGCTAATGAACTCCACGTAAAACCTGAGAGGGCTTAAAAAGGAGAGAGAGAGAGAATTTAAGACAGCTTTTTGCTGTTTGTGGATTGCGTGCCGCAAAGAAATTGTCCTGACTCAGCAACAGGAAAAAACTGGCTGTTTTAAAATGCCGGCTTTCTGGGCTGTGCCGCCATTGCGATCTCTGTCTGGCTCCTGCAGGAGACAGAGCTTTTGAATGGAGCATTTGGAGTAAAGTGCTATGATTTGTTTGATGGCAACTAGACTCACTGTGTGCCTAAAAGGAAGTCATTTTGTGCTGCGGCTCAGAGGCACAAGCAGCTCCACCACGCTACTGGTGCAATGTGCAAGGATCAGAGGCACGAGCGGCTCCGCCATGTTGGCCTGGGTGGGACAAGCAGGCAGTACCTGTTTTTGACCTAGGAATGTCACAGCTTAGATTCTTAAGCGCTTAGCGATTTAAAAGCACAAAACAAAGTGCTCCTGGATACTAAAAAAATTACAGATTCACAATAGAACTGATTCAGACACTGTTGGATGAATGTACGTAGGCTTGAGAGAGAAAAAAAATATATAAAGAATAAAGTTAATGTCTTAAAAAAAGGGTAAAGTCTTTAAAGAGACAGAGTACAGATAGTTATAGATTAAAAGAAATAAAGAAAAATAAGCCACGTAAAAATGGAAAATTCACAGAGAGTCTGGATTCTTTGTATTATTGTGTTTTCTTTAAAATTTTTGACTGTAAAGGAGCTAAGTACAGAGAGACATTTCATTACATGGGCTGCCAAGCTAAACCAGAATGGATACAAGGGTATTATGATTTCAGAATATGGGTCTAAGGATATGATGCTTTGGAGAGGGTCTTCTTTTGTTTTCACAGAGGATGCGACCCTGTGGATTTCTTCTATCCCAATATGGTATGATAGACCACGCCCTCCTGAAAGGTTACTGTGAACCCCTTCAAAAAATTACTTCACACAACTGCCAACCGAGATGACCCTGACACACAGGTCACACCATGAAAGATCTGAATAACAGCGCCCCCATTCAGCAGGAAGCAGTTTGGAGAGAAAACTGTGCCCATGTTCCCATATATTGTTTATAAATGTTCTTTTTTACATTTAAAGGGGGATATGATATAGATATGAATAATTTGCATTGGTGTGGATTTGAAGGTCAATTTTGTTATATGTATATGCATAATTCTAATCTTGATTAAGGTATTGTGATTGTGTAGTTCATTTAAAAATGTAATGTATAATTAAGAAATATAGATTAATGGATAATCATCAATAATAGTCAAGCTTGTAGTCACGTTAGTTAGATTTTCTAGATATATAGAGATATATTTCAATTAGGCATTCTTCATATCTTTCAAAGACTACAGAACATGGCATTTAATGTTTTAATAACTTAGGGCTTTTCATGACAATGAGACACATCTGCTCCTGGCAGCACCAATCTACTTCAAGAGGATGATGGGCATCGAAGAGGCTCCTTATGGAGTTTGATAGCCATTTGGGCAAGAAACTACTCTTGCCTGGACTGATGCATAAACTGGACACAGAACCCACAGAAAGAGGACTGCTGAACTTGCCTAAAGGTGAGATGGTTTTTCGGGGTTCCTGACTCATAAAAGAGTCTGCAAGACATTCTGCAGGACACAGCAAAAAGTGACTGAACTGTCTTTGGAATTTCCTGCTTGATGAAAATGTCTGCTGGATACTATGGGCCTGCAGGCTGAAGATGGATGCCCCAACGGTACAGAGGAACTTTGGGTGACTGTCCAGGCAATGAGATGTCTCTGTCATTTCTAGAGTTTTGGATTTCTTGTTTACTTAGGTAATATTATATCCTTCTGGAGTCTTTGATGGAGTTGAAGAATGGATAGATAGTTATAGTTTTCCTTAGTTATGATAAAATAGATATAAATATTATAACTGTAATTCTTGCTTGATAACTGTTTTGCTATATGTAATCTTACTATGTTAAAGTAAAAGCCTTTCTTTTTTGTTTAAATAGAAAAAGGGGAAATGATGGAGGTGGTTCTTGTATTTTATCTGTTGCTTTCATTGGTTAACTAATAAAGAAAACTGCCTTAGCCCATTTGATAGGCCAAACCTTAGGTGGGTGGAGTAAACAGAAGAGAAGGCTGGGAGAAAGAAGCCGAGTGAGGGAGTCGCCATGATTCTCCCACTCCAGACTGATGCAGGTTAAGGTCTTTCCTGGTAAGCCAGCTCGTGGTACTACACAGAATATTAGAAATGGGTTAGATCAATATGTAAGAGCTAGCCAATAAGAGGCTGGAACTAATGGGCCAGGCAGTGATTAAAAGAATACAGTTTCCGTGTAATTATTTCGGGGCATAAGCTAGCCATGCGGGCGGCTGGGTGCTGGGGACGCAGCCCCGCCGCTCATATTACAACAATTTTGGGGATGAGGAGATAGCTCAGTTGCTAAAATGCTTGTTAGGCAAGCATGAGGGCCCAAGTTTGACACACACCCCCCCGAACCCACTAGAAAAGCTGAACATGGTAGCACAGGCCTGTTATACAGAGACAGGAGTATCCCTGGGGCTTGGTGGCCAGTCAGTCTAGCTTCTGGGTGAGGGTGAGTTGCTATCTCAAAAACTAAGATGGAGAGTGATTGATATTATCTGGCCTCCAGGTGCACACACTCCCACATGTGCATATACACACATGTACTAGTGCAAGTGCACACACACACACACAGACAGACAAGTGGGTCCCACTATTTAAGAATGCATGAATGTATTATATCAATGAGTCTTGAAGGACTTTCATTCTAGAACACGTACTTGAGAATATCAAAGTTCAAATCTCAGAGGAAAAATAATGTTTGAAAAAAACAGATAAGTATAATAAATCCAGCATTAGTAAGGTGTGACACTTGCTCAGACAGTTATGTTTATGTAAATGACTTTATATGGTTATATGCTCTATATTTTAGCACCAAAACCGGCCAAGGAACTTTGCTCTTAAAATAAGCTATACCTACAGCTAAGTTCCGTGGTTCAAACTGTGTCCAGTTTGAGCAGTTACCAGAGTTACTGGCAGCACACTGACTCCAGGGCCTCAAGGGGTTTTCTCAAGTTTCTTTAGAGCTAACAGTAGGTCCAAACCTATCAAAGAGTAACATTATTCTTCAGAACTTCATTGCTTTCTCCCAAAAGTATTTGAGCATGACCATGTATAAAGCATTGGCCACAGAGGGTGGAGTATAGTGATTTAAGAAATGAGCAAAGGGTGAAGGCTGGGGAGGAGGAGGGAAAAGAGAAGAGTCTAGAAGAAGTGTTTAGATCCCAGATGCCTCTGGTTCCAGATACTTCCTGTAAGGCAGACAGCTGGCTGGGTGGTGGGAGCTCACCCTGACTCTTCATGTCGGAAAACTACAGAGGAAGAGAAGCCCCTCTAGCCTGGGTGAGACCCTGGCATCTGTCCCATGCCTCACACACAGCTCACATCACTCACTGGCCTCAGCACTCAGAGGCCACTTTATGGGGTTGCTTTTGTTTCCAAATATCCAGGGAGCCAGAGGAGATGCTTCCTTCTTTATGAACCCGAGCAACCTCAGGAGAAGAATCTACAATGAAGGGAGAGGCGGTTCTAACTTCACTTTCTATTAGAAAGAAGAAAATGAGGGAAGACAGCCCTCAAGCATTGAAACGGATACTATATCCAGGAGCTGGAGCTGGACTGAAGAGATGGATGCTCTTGGCCGTGTGATCGGGACACCTTGTGTAGCCTTGGCAAGTTCCTGGGTGCAATGGGGAGACAATGAACTCTGTCCCCCACCAAACCTCTGAATGTGACTATGAAGATGGAGCCTGGTGGTGGTTGGATGAGAATGGCCCCATAGGCTCACATGTAACGAGTCTTTCTCTGTCCATCCCATCAGCCAGCTCCCGAATAATGACATGGAGACTTATTATTAAATATGAAAGCTTGGTCTATAGCTTAGGCTTGTCCCTAACTAGTTTTATAACTTAAATTAACCTATATTTTTTTTATCAATTTTACCATGTGGCTTTTACCTCTATTTCATTCTGTGTGTTTGATTCATTCTGCATCCAGCTGGCTTTTCTGCCTCTCTTCTTCCCAGAATCTTCTCTGTGCTTGGACGCCCCTCTCCCCCTTCCCCCATCACAGTCCTGCCTAGCTATTAAACATTTAGACTTTTATTAAATTAATAAGAAGGTCCCATCTTATCTTCACATTGTACAAAAACATCATTCCATAACACTCATATATTTGAGTGCTTGGTCCGAAGTTGGTGCACTGGCTGCTACATAGTTATATCTAAAGATGTAAGCACTCAGCTACTGCTCCATTGCCATGCTATCTGCTGTCGTGCTCCCCACTGTGATGATCATGGCCTCTGACCCTCTGGAACCATGAGACCTCCAAATTAAACATTTCTTTTATAAGTTGCCTCCGTCATGTGTCTTTTTACAAACAGCAGAAAAGTCACTAAGACAACGACTTTTAAAAAGTAATTAAGTAGGGGCTAAGAGCTGGCTCGGGGGTTGAAGGTGCTTGCTACTCTTGCACAGGACCCAAGTTTGGTTCCCAGCACCCACGGCACAATTAACAATCATCACTTACTCCAGTTCCAGAGGATCTGATGTCCCTTCAGGTGCTGTGTGCATGTGGTGCATAGATATACACAGGCAAAACAAGCGTGCACGTGAAATAAAAATAATAATCTTCTTTTAAATGAGGCCATTAGGAGAATTCCCTGACCCAACATGATTAGTGTCTTCATAAACAAGGAGAGACACCAATGGCAAATCTGCAGAGGGATGACCGTGTAAAGTGACAGCAAAGGGGTGGCCTCTGCAAACCAGTGAAAAAGGCCTTCTAGGGAACCAGTTGTTGGCACCTTGATCTTGGCCTTCTAGAATGGGGAGAAAACAGAGTCCTGTTATTTAAACCATCATGTCTGTACTGTGGTGTGGCAGCCTGGGAAGCTAACCCTGGCATAACCCCCTCCCTCGGTCTGAGGTGGGGTGCCCTGGGGGCTCCCCACTGTAGCACAAGCCTGCTGTGTCTTGCTGCTTTGTTCTTGTCTTCACTTAGTCATTGAAAGAGAGTAGTAATTGAGGTTTCCCACGTGCCAGAAGCTATATGTAGCCTTATTGCCAATTACTTCATTGAATTGTTAATGCAAATGAGACTCAAAAGATATTAATTTGACTAGGGATATAATTCAGTTGGTGGAGTGCTTGCCTCGAATACAGAAAGCTTCAGTTGCCGAGCACCACAAAAAACAGGGTGTGGTAGTGTGGGCCTGATACACCTGCACTCTGGAGGTAGAGGCAGGAGAATCAAATGTTCAAGGTCATCTTTGATTGTGTGACAATTTGAGGCCAGCTTGGGCTACAAAGACACCTGGTCTCAAAAAAATTTTTTTTAAAAAGTTATCTGTGTTCTTGGAGTCACTCAGGCCCCAAGTTCAAGACCACAGCTCCCCTAGGGGTTCCAGGAGAGCTTTTAAAGATCAGGAAATGTTGAGTCTGTTTGCACCACCATCCTTTCCAAAGTCAACTTCATCCGTCCAGCAGCACACCGCTGTTAGTGTGCATGTTCCTCATGCAGAGAGGGAAAGACACATCCAGATCTGAGTCTTTGTTTACTGGGCCCTTACCAATCAAATCCTTAATCCTCCCAACATGACTGAGAAGTTAATGAAGAGGGAAATACATCTCAAAGAGCCAATTCGGAAATCACCTACAACACTGTTATTGCTCACTGAGCAATAGGCCAATATGTCACTTCGACTCAGCTTAAGGAGGGCCATACTGTCTGGAGAGTCTTGTCAATATCTATTTTCAATGAGATATGTTTATAATTAGATTATTTATAACCTCCTCATGAGCATTTGTTTTCTCTGCAGAATCGCAGAGATATTTTAATAGGTTGGCTACGGCAGCAGAGAAACGACTAGAAACAGCTGTGCCCAGTTGTCTGTGGAACCCAAGAAGACTGACTACTCCTTGTTGGGGGCCTTGCTACACTTAAAGAAAAAAAGGAATTATACCCCTGGGCTTTGGCTCCTGTTTCTACAAGAGATTCATCACTCCTGGGAGAAACAGGGTGTTGAGGTGGCTGGAAGGCTTAGTGTGGACCGAGAGGAACCTTCTCTGGAAATCCCTACGATTAAATCAAGTTGACTAGTATTTATTATCCACCTAGTACAAAGCACAGATTCCTTGTTTGAAATATGCCGTTTGTTTAAAATATTATTGAGCAATTTGTTTTAAATTTCCTCTTAAATCCCCTTCTTTGCTGGGAGAAATCTTAGCAATCTGAAGTCTGATCCTCTCCCTTCAGAGGTGAGGAACAAGAAATGCAGACTTCACAGGGAAGGGATTTGCCCATGGTCCTGGCAGGCAGGGATTAGGGTCCTGCTGCATATTGATCAGTGGTTCCAGTGTAGTCTGTAGCAGTTATGTTTTTATAAGAGCATCAGGTCAGAGCTGGCTCGCCACATCATGAAAGGCCTGTGCACATCTGGAACCCATGAAAAATAACCAAAATTGATATGAGATGAAAAGTAGATTTTTAAAAAGCAAACAGCGAGGAAGAATTTGTTCGGCATGTGTCTGTGTATATGGGTTCTGCGTGTTTACATGTGTGTGGGCACATGTGTGTGCAGGTGCACAGGCACATTTTGTACTTGCTTATGGAAGCCTGAGGTTGATATCAGGTGTCCTCCTTGATTGCTACCATATGCTAAGGCAGAGTCTCTCCCTGAAGCCAGAGCTCACCTTTCTGCTAGTGTGGCTACCCATCTTTCTGCAGGGATCTTCCACCTCTGCCTCCCACACTGGGATTACATGCAGGTGCAATGCCCACCTTCTGCCTCCACCTCCCACATGGGGATTACATGTGAGTGCAATGCCCACCTTCTACCTCTGCCTCCCACACTGGGATTACATGTGGGTGCAATGCCCACCTTCTACCTCTGCCTCCCACACTGGGATTACATGCAGGTGCAATGCCCACCTTCTACCTCTGCCTCCCACACTGGGATTACATGCAGGTGCAATGCCCACCTTCTACCTCTTCCAACCACACTGGGATTACATGCGGGTGCAATGCCCACCTTCTACCTCTTCCAACCACACTGGGATTACATGCGGGTGCAATGCCCACCTTCTACCTCTGCCTTCCACACTGGGATTACATGCAGGTGCAATTCCCTGGCTTCTATGTGAGTTCTGGGAATCTAAATACCAGTCTTCCTTTTGATTGCCCAGCAAGCACTTTACACACTAAGTCATCTCCACTCCCAAGCTCCTAAGCTTTTGCTTCTTTGTTTGAGTACCAGAGAGAAAAAGAACAAGATGAGCAAATCAAAGAAATGCATAACTACAAATCTCAAAGTACACAGAGATAAACTCCTGTCTTTGTTGGAGGTCACTTGCCACAAACAAGGAGCTAGAACAGATACTACTTTCATTTCTCCCAACTCTATCACAATTCAGCTGATTCTAAGAACTTTCTAGAAGGCTTAGGCTGAACACAATGCTATGCCAAATGCATCCGTGTCACTGTCTTAAGGTCTGTCAACCTTGTTATATTTTTAAAAGTTTTTGTCACGGGCCAGAACGTAGAATTTCTGAATCTTAGTTTTGGGGGATTAAGAAAACAACGACAATGTCAGAGGTGACATGCTAAAAGATTAGCATCCTGGCACCAGCCAAAGGTCCCGGCAAAAGGTGAACTGCACACAGCAGGGCCTCGTGCAAGCATCACAGTTGTAGAGCAGTAAGGTCCTGGGCAGCAGAGCAGCCCCCAGTATGGTGCACGCCCACCATGGTTCACAGCATCTCCTGCATCTAGGTCACCTGAAGTTAGATGCAAATCAGATGCACAGTGAGGTCAGAGGCTGAAAACCAGAGCTGGAGATGCTGAGATTACCCTGAAAGAGGCCCTCGCTGGTAATCCTCCCTGGCCTGTGAACCATAGTAACAGCCCACTGTTGTTCTTCGAGCCTCCCAGACAGAACGCTTTCAGCATGAAAGGGGCCTCACACCACAGCAATAAGGAACCCTTCTGTGTGTAGGAAATAAGATAACCCCAGAACCCCAAGGCATTGAGGGATCCACTCCTGCTCTCTTGCCGTGTCTTTTCAAAGTGACTTTTTATTTTTTTTATTTTTTCTTATTTTTTATTTTTTTATTTTTTTTTTGGTTTTTCGAGACAGGGTTTCTCTGTGGCTTTGGAGCCTGTCCTGGAACTAGCTCTTGTAGACCAGGCTGGTCTCGAACTCACAGAGATCCACCTACCTCTGCCTCCCAAGTGCTGGGATTAAAGGCGTGCGCCACCACCGCCCGGCTCAAAGTGACTTTTTAAAGGCAGCTTTGCAATGTCCCCGAGTAAATGCCAAGGCCGACTGGCTCCATCCTCAGACCCTCTGCCGTGCCTCCCCTCTTCTTCTGGACTCATCCCAGTCTCTGATTCCCATTGAGGTCAAGCAATGGCCAAATACCTGTTACTGGAGAGTCTGCCTCCGGGGCATTATTCTTACCTCACAACAGCCTACAACTAACCAGGGAGTTTCCCTTGAACCTCTAACTGGTAACTCTGTTCAAAACAGATCCATAGCTGTCGAATATAAGAGTGACAAACAGAGTCACACGCTAACTTTCTAGACTTCCTCATGTGGGCAGGCTTTGATTTAACTGTCTGTATTCAGAGACTTGGGCAAAAGTACCAACTGTTGGGAGAGCGAAATTGACTGGAAACGTCAGAAGCTAAATCCATTTGACTCCTGCTCCCTGGGACCTGGTGGGAAACTCAGACGAAAGCATGCCCCTGTTGCAAGGAGTTGTGAGTTCAGCACATTTCCCTGGACCCTAGCCTCGCATTGAGACTCCACTTCCTGTTGGCATTTTTGAGCCAGAAGAAAGCAGAGCTGACTTGATGAATTTTCCTTCCCTCACTGCCTGGGCTAGATTTTCTCTTAGTGTTAGCACACACACACACACACACAGACACACACACACACAAACACATTTGTTAAGAAAACAACACTACTTGTTTTCCCTCTTTTTCTCTGACTTCTGGATAAATGAGTATATAAGAATATAAATGCACACAAATGCTTAGAGTAGAATTAGGCAAATAATCCGACTCTCTTTTTAAAACAACTGAGCCTTGTAGAAGAGGGGGTGGAAAGATTTTACGTGTCAGAAGTTGTAGATGATGACATCACAACAGTGCCTTTGGGCCACCGCAGGGCAGTGCGCACGTGGACTCGCAGCAGCGGCGGTGACAACACGCACAAGAGCTGTGCAAGCCTGTGTCAGATGAAATCCCAGATTGGAAAGGGGAGGTGAGCCCTGAGCCCCTAACAAAAGGCAATGTACGGAGCTAAGAGTTGACACTCCAGAGGGAGAGGAGCTCGTCTTGGCAGGGAACGAGGTAACACACAGGCACGATGACTGGAGGAGAATACTGAGGGTGCTCATTCTTGGCTGCCACACAAGCAGAGAGAGCAAAACTGGAAAAGTGGAGAGACTAGGGACTCTCCAGACCCTCCTCCAGTGACAGGCCTCCTCCAACAAGGGCACACCTCCTAATAACGTCTCTATAAATACATGATCCTATGGGGCACACTTCTCATTCAAACCACCACAGTGCCCATATTGTATTTCTACAGCTAAATATATATATATTTATAAATATATGTATATATATATATATATACACACAAGGCATTTCCAAAGGAACAATAGTCCAGCTGGTGTCCAAGCCACATTCTTATTCAAACAGTTAGAAATTATATTATTATATTTTTAAAAGTCCTTTCTCTTTACTATAGTTTGTCATAAATTAAAAACATTCTTTAAAATTTAAGTTTAGGTCCGGGGAGATGGCTTAGTGGGGAAAGTTCTTGTACTACAGGTATGATTGTTTAGTTGGAAGCTCCTCTGCAGCGTCACTCCCCCTCCCATTCCAAACCCCGCCCCTTCTCAGAAAGTCTACCAACAGGCAGCTCCTCCCCCCCCCCAGAGATGCTCAAGACTGTCAGGAGCCATGTCCCCCCAAATTATTATAGGAAGCACTGCCATGAGGAGTTTTGCAGAGAGCTCTACTTCTCAATTGTATTGAGAATAGTTTTATTGACAAAGCCTATCCCACACCCAAATTAACTGTTAATAGAGAGCTATCTGTTAACGGAACCCGCCTCACATTCCAAACTATCTAGAGAACTAGGTGTGTCAACTTGTGACTTCCTGACCAAGGAATCGTGACCTGACCGATCGTAACCTCTTGGCCTACGTGACGGGTATGGACCACGTGGCAAGATCCCATGCTCCAGCCCCCCAAGCTCCTCATCCAGGAGCTATATAAGCTGTAACCATGACTCTAATAAAGGGAGGCTTTGACAAGAATTATGCTTGGCCTTCTTCCTCTTATCGGCCTATGTCTTTCAGGTGGTACCTCTCCGTGACCCTGGAATAACTGACCAGCCAGGCGGGTTACAGACCCTAGACAGAGTAACCCGTCAAGGCGGTCGACACAAGACTACACCTACAGGGTATTTAAGACCCAGTCTCTAGCCCCTCCACATGATTCCTTTCCTACTTTCTTCCCCTTGAGAATCACCGGGGGATGCTTTGCTTAAACCTGGACTTTTAATTCAGCCTGATCTGATTTATTACATTGGCGGAGAAACCCAAAATCGAGGCAGGGAAACCTTTCAATGATCTGCATTGCAATCCTAAAGCCCGCGTTAAGTCAAGCACATCTGCAATCCCAGCGCTCCTTCTGCAAACAGGAGGCAGAGACGGGAGAATCCCAGGAAGCTCACGGGTAGCTAGGAAATGGAGATGGAGTTAACAGCTGAGAACGGATCCCTCGGATCCCTCAGATCCCTCGGTGATTTTCCAAGAGAAAGCCGTGAATGCTGTGACTCAGGGTAGCCGCGTGCCCCTTGCCATCCTTTGTTGGCTCCAACTTGTTTCCTCCAGACCATGTGGCAAGAAAGCGACCTCCAGCTTTAAAACTTGTTTCTGGGGTTTTCTTTTTGCTATTTCTAGACCACGGTTAGTCATGTGATTGAGGGCACTGAAAGCAAAACCGGGCACAAAGGGGCTGCTCTGTACTGGTCCATGGTAGGGGTAGTATATCTAAGTCACTTCCTGCCTCTGTTTATCCACAGCCCAAATGTAGACTCTGCCACTTGTGGCTCACTGGAAATAACCTCCTCATCACGTAGGACTGCGGACCACAGGCATCAGAAGCTCAGCTGAAACGTTCTTAAGCAAGAAGTGGTCTCTTGAGGCTGGCTGCTTCGTTTGAGAGCTCACTGCTTTCTCCAGGCTTCGAGGCTGTTCTGAGGGGATCCCTCCTGCTTTACGCCTGGGGAGGCTGTGGCTGAAGGTTCTGGTTGGACCTGACTCTGCACCTAGTTGTTCCTCCCAGGAGTCCCACTGGGTTCTGCACCTTCAGTGTGCCCTCTTTTCCCTGCTGGGACCCCAATCTTTATCTCTGCCTTGGGCTCTCCTTTCAGGTCCTAAGTAAACCAGCAACAATCTCCTCTTACTCATGGCTTCTTTGTCTAGGAGTGGTGCTCGGTAATACCAGTTAAGTAACACAATCATGTTATCGAAAACAAAGCCAACCTCAATTTCTAAGTAGCTGACTTTCCTCGAAATTTCAAATGTTTGTTTTAGAAAAAGCAAGATCTCGGGAAACAAAATCTCATTTTCATTTGACAAGCTTTTCATTACTAGATTGATTGTTCTCCATATTAGCTGCATAATTAAAATTTACGCTCGGGTTCTTTGGTAGTAATCAGCCCATCCCTCATAATTCTGACTTAGTAAGTCTAGAGTGGATCCTGGATGTGTTTTAGGCTCCCTGGATGATTCTAAAGGCCACCTACAGTTACAAATCACAAGTCTTGACTGCGCCCACCTTCACTTTCCCAAGCTCATGAATCTCTGCTTTGGCCATAACAAGGTTGTAAAAGTGTGTGTGTGTTGGGGGGATTATTAGGAGAAAAGATGACCAGAGAAGTATTTCAGAACATTTTCCCTCTTTGGATAAGTGACATGAAATTGCTGCAACATGGAGAGTATGATGAAGAGTCCCAAGTTCGAGGTCCCCACTTACCACAGTGGTTTTCAGTGTGGAGTCCCAGCCAGGCTGCATGTGAGACTCAGCTGTGAGACTTTACCATGGGAGTGCTGGACCCCTCCAGTGGGTTCCGTTCTGTCAGAGACACCAAGGTGGGGCCTAGGAGGCAATATTTTTATTTGATTCCAAGTTGAATCTAATGTGGACAGGGTTGAGAATCATAGTACAAAATTTTTTAAAATGTCTCAAACTTAGATCATTTTTCCTTGTTTTTGTTTTTTTGTTTTTTTTTTTTTTTTTTGTCTTAAACACTAAGGTCGTTCAAATTTTTCATAACTATACCTGGATACCTTGTGAAATGTGACATATTCACTCTGTTTGTAAGCTTGGCTGTGAATTAATTCACAGTGAGACAAACACAAAGAGAGAAAGATTGGACAAAAATACAGTTTCCATGATGAATTGCTGACATCCAATGCTGTCATTTGGTGGGTAGCCAGATGTCTTGTCGGGTAACATTGGCACGTGTGTATGGATGCTCACATTGCTCAAGCTATGGCTTTCCTAGATACATGAGACCCATATGAACTGAATTTCTGTGAAATGTTTCTCTAGTCAAAATACGGGATCAGTTAAAAGTTTTGTAGAAGGTGTTTTCCATTCACAGAGTTAATGAGAGTAGTTAACAAGATTTCTGGATCAAACAGAGTCCAGCATGCTGGGTCAGTGGGGCGGGGTGGGGGCACAGCATGAGTATTATTGGTCTTTGACTGTTGGGACTCTAGGCCCCGTTCCCTGGATGTGTCTGAAGATCATACGGACATGCATCATTGTATTGGCTGATGGAGTCAGTGAAAAGGAAACACATTTCTCAGTGCTACTCTGGAAACTTCAAGTATATTTTGAAGTATGCTTTTAATCTGGCAAAACCAATAAAGCATGATATAAAGCATTGTCTCCATTGGTGAAGCGTTTCCTCTGAGAGTGCGAGGACCTGAGTTAGATCCTCAGAATCACTCACATAAAAATACCAGGCTTGGTGGCATGTGCTTGGGACCCCAGGGATACCAGTTAGTCCAGCCTAATCTATGTCTAGGATTATTATACACATGCATGAGTGAACACACACACACACACACTAAAAAAATTAAGGAACTTGTTATGACATAATAAGATCTTGTCTTGGCACTAGCTAGCCCTATGGCTTGGGCAAAATACCTCCTCTCTCTGGATTTATTTCTTCACATGTAAAGTTACTCAACCATGGATGTTCAGCAGAATGCCTGAGTAGAAACAAGACATCCTAATGTTCAGATGTTTCCCCAGATATTCCGATCTAACTGGCCAGGGATTGGTCTTGGCATCGGTAGTTCTAAAACACTCAGAGTGATTTACACGGTAGGGAACCGAGAGATGCTGCACTGAACGGTCCCAAAGTTCCTTTCACCTCTGGCCTGAATGGGACTGAGGAACTCTCATTTTCTCAGAGCTGAGCTGTCAGAAGAAATGAGCAATGGGAGCTGGGAATAGTGGTGAAAAACATTCCAGGCCACTGCCTCGTCCCAGGAAAGACCTACCTTGTTTCCTCCTTTTAAAACCCAAGTGCATCTGTCCATCAAGCAAAAACCCCAAATGGTGATGAGGTTCAGTTTGTAACCTGCCACGCCTTTGCTGCACACTCTCTGAGAGTATAGTCAACGGTGTCATGGCCCACCCTCCCTGTTCTGCAAAAGCTAGTAAGCTGGGTAAAGCGTCGTGCAACAATAAGGGCCGGAGTGGGGATTCCCAGAAGTCACGTAAAAAGCAGGCACAGGTGTCAACTTGTAGTCTCAGCACCAGGAAGGCAGACACAGAAGAACACCTGGGGCTTTCTGGCCCGTCTAGACAAAATGGAAAGATGTCATTGAGTAACCTTGCCTCAAAAATTCATGTGGAAGCTGAACATGGTGACACACACCTATAGTCCCAGCATTTGGGAGACAGAGGCAAGGCTGCTTGGGCTACATAGCAAATTCAAACCAGCCACGGCTGAATAAATAGTAAGACCATGTCTCAAAAACAAAATGTGGAAAGTAACTGGTCAACAAGCAGAGAATAAAGACTTGAGAGTGATCGGGTCTAAATGGATATATAGATCACGTCCTGTCCACAGCGCTCAGGGCTCTATGCTGAAGAGGCGGAAAGACTCTAAAGGCCAGAAGTGGCAGGTTACCTCAAGCTGTGTGTTCTGAACACAGCATGGCAGCTTCACTGATGGACACAAATCAACTGTGGCAATGTCCATAAGACCACTGCAAACTCAATCCAGACGAAATGGCAGCATGGGGGAGGGAGGTGGGCACAAAGCCCCACACCTTAAGTGAGAAGTTCCTGGCATTGAACTGCTTCAGGGAGAGTAAAAATCAGTTGTATCTGACAGTGCATATATGAACCATACTCCATAATTTCCAGAAGCAGTCAGCCAACACAACTGAACTCAATGAGTTTTAAAAAGAGAGAAAAATCAAGTTGGGTGGATAGGGAGGTAGAGGAGGATCTGGGACAAGTTGAGGAAGGGAAAGAATATGAACAACATACATTGTATAAAAATTCTCAAAGAATTAACGAAAACACTATTTTAAAAATAGTAATGTGAAGAGTGAAAGAGGAAGATACCCAAAATCAGTTTCTTCCATGTACCCAAATACGCAGGCAACCTCACAATATGTACACATACACACATACATGCACACACATACACACATACACAAAACCTACTGAGTTAGCTAGAAGGTGATTTAAATTTTAAATGGTACGTTTTCCTACTTTCTGCTCCAGCCGTTCCCAATGTTGTTTCAGCATATAGGCTATGGGCCACACATAAGGGATGATTCTTAGATCTTTTTTAAAAGATTGTGTGTGTGTGTGTGTGTGTGTGTGTGTGTGTGTGTGTGTGTGTTTCCGAGGAGGTTGTCAGATCCCCTGGAGATGGAGGGAAGGTGTTTGTGAGCTGCTTGGTGTAGGCACTGGGCATCTCCACTCAGGTCCTCTAGTAAAGCAGTATTTGCTCTTAACTACCAAGGTTTTGCAGATAGTCTAACTGCTTTGAACTCACGATGCTCTGGCCTCAGCCTTCAGTGCTATGATCACTGGAGGAGGGTGTTGCCATGCTTGCCTTGGTTCATGTTTGGCACTGGACTGTTGCTAGCCTAACTCCAGTCTCCCATATGCTGATCCTTCATCACAACAGCACGAGAACACCCGGAGCTGGGAGTTCTCCAGTAGGCTTTGTGAGAAGAACTGGGTCCACATTGGTCTCAGGGTCGTTGTCTTCCCCCAGCCAAAGAGCCACCCTGAGGCACGTGGATAGACGGCTCCAATGTCTCAGTTAAACCTTAGCTAGTACAGTTGTGGAGAACCAAAGGAGAAGAACAAACTTCAAAGTAATAATCCAAGACCATTTCAAAAACACAAATTGCTAGATAAATTTGTAGAACTTAGGAACACAACTAGAGAGTTCAGGACACAGTGAGCAGCTACACAATGAAAGCCAGTATGAAGAAAGGTAGCTCTTGACCTTCTTTCCTGTCAGTTAATGTCGATGATTAATCACTCTATTGTCCATTAAGATACTTCAACCGTACCTCCTTTTATAAAGACACAGTTTCTCTATGTTAAAACTGTCTGACAGTTGCCTTCCAACCTGCAGGCTAACGTGGTCATGAGAAACCACATCTGGCAGAAAGGGACACTTGGTTCAAGGGATGAGGCTGGATTAAATGTGGGGTAATTTGACTGCCTGAAGAGTTATTGTCAATTGTACCATCTTTGCAAAACTTTACAAAAACTTTCTCTAGGTTTCTGTAACTGGAGGTTTCTCTCCTGCCCACCAGTTCCTGAATACCCACTCGGAGACTTAATGTTAATTACAAACTGTTTGACCAATGGCTCAGGCTTGTTACTAAATAGCTTTTACATATTATTTATTTATTTAGCTTTTACATCTTAAATTACCCCATTTCTATTAATCTATGTGTTGCCATGTGGCCATGACATTACCTCACACCTTACTTCTCCAGCAGCTGTTGGCATCTCCCCAACTCGGCCCTTTTTCTCCCTGTATCTCTATTTGGATTTCCCACTTGGCTCTATTCTGCCTGGCTATTGGCCAAATCCACTTCTTTATTAACCAGTGGTAATAAAACATATTCACAGCATACAGAGAGACATCCCACATCAGGTTTCTTCAGTGCACAAAGGAGTTAAGGGGACGACCACCAGGTCCTTATATGAGATTCGACTAGTTTCTGCTTATTGACACATTCCTCGTTCTCAAGAAGTTTTTTAAAAATCATATTTAGTAAGACTATTTCTTACTCAATTTATTTCTTGAGTTCTATCACTATCCATCATGAAATTGACCTGGATCCTTCACATCCCAAGATAAGAAATAGAATGTCTAGGCAAAAGTCAGGACTGCTTTAAACACTTCCCACTGGACTGGCCAACTGGGCCATTTTTGCTTGTATGGGGTATTGTTATTGTCATTGTTTTTGCTACTACATTCCCTGACTCCCACTCTCTGTGACTGAGAAGGTATCCATCTCCAGTTCCACGTAACAGTGAACAAGAGCAGGTTACCTCTAGGATATGTCCATTCTTGTAACACAGGGTAGAATGTCCTCTAGGGAGATTGAAGCCAGCAGTGGGAACCTGACGGTATCTGGGAACACAGGTTCATGACAGCACAGACACTGTTAGCGTGAGGCGACAGCAGACATGCTGTGTTCTCTGCAGTCTAAGGCTCATTGCTGGAGAGAAGGAGAAAAGGTAGAAGGCTAAATCGGCTTTTATCCCCAAGACCTGTGTTCACTTATCACAGGAAGATCTTGAGCAAGTTACACAATTCGTGAGCCTGTTTCTTTCACTATAGGATGGAGAAACTCAACACACTTAACTATTACCATGGGGATGTTGAATCCCAAAACATAGGAGGATCTCAAGAAGTTAGTTGTCAATCCTTTTCAGTTACCTAGAAAACCAAAAGCAATAGCCAAATCTAGTCCTCTAACACAATGGTTCTCAACCTGTGGGCCGTGACCCCTTTTGGGAGCCAAATGACCTTTCCACAAGGGATCTCCTAAGACCTTTAGAAAACACAGATGTTTACATTACAATACAGAACAGTAGCAAAACTGCAATTATGAAATAGCAAGAAAAATAATTTTACAGTTGGGGGTCACTACAAAATGAGGAACTGCATTAAAAGGTCGCAGCATTCGGAAGGTTGAGAACCCTTGCTCTAACAGAGCCTTTCTCTGACCATGTTTTGTAGATGGCTTGGTTTTTCAGTGAGTGCTTTTAGCATTTCAAGTTTTACATCAAAGCTTTGCAGAACAAAGCACCAGCATCAGCTAAGGCCAATGTGGACATTGCCTGGGAAACGAGAGAGAGAGATGCGGTCTTGAGTGGCTCTTACATCCAGTCGGTTCACACTAGTGGGCAAGGCCGATATGGCTTTATTAAATGTCATAAGATGCTTCTAAAAGAAAAACAGCTTTTTTACTTTCCCATACAAGTAGCAGCAAGACATCAGTTTAAGGAGACCTCGTGCTGGTGCATGTTTTAGAGGTAACTTTAGTACTTAGGTTTCATTTGTGGTTAGTACACTAACTCAGTGTATGAGATCCTCCAGTATGTTAGAATCGATTGAGAGTTTTACAAAAGATGTGCTGGCTATGCGCCTGAGCCTCGAGGGCTTTTCCTTCCTATACAAGATAAAGATGAGCTCGTTTCCTTCCCTCAAAGGGCAGGTTTGGAAAACATTCAACAGAGCACTCTGTATGGTATCCATGCTCCCCAATAAAGTTAACTTGTGATTTTATTGGTGGTGCTACTCAAGCATCCCATAGAATTCGCATCACACTTGCGTTAGACATGGTGATGTCAAAAGAAAAGCACTGGAGATCCTGTCTTCAAGAAACCAGATGACCACAGTCATGCCAGTATTTTCTCAAATTGGTAACAACTTGTTGACCAAGACCTGAATAAAATGTTGTGGGTACCCAACAGAAACACAGGTAAGCTTCCCGGAGGAGATGGCTCTGTAGGTTTTACCAATTGAGGAGGCATTGACCTAGGAAAGACAAAGGTCTCATAAGGCAGAGAAAAAGGTGTGTGCAGAAGCCTGAGGTAGTGAGAGGCATGACAGGCTCTCATGGACGGTGCTAAGTTCCGTGCTACTGAGGTAGAGGTCACCCAGATTGTCAGCCAAAGGGGCTAGACAGAGAGCTGGGGGCCAGACTGTGGGATACCTTAAACATCAAACCAGGCTCCAAGAAAGCGTGTTCGTGGTCGGCCTACACCACTTCCTGTGCGGCTTCCTAAGATAGCCTGGTTCTCGCTCCTCATCAAAGAAACTTCCTTTCACAGCAAACAGAGAGCATTACAGCAAAATGGAACAGGTCAAAATGCAGAGAGCAAGTGACTGTAGCATGCCCAGCCCCAGTGGAGATAGATACGATAGATACATCACAACACACTTGCACCTAAGGCTCAGGGAACATTGTAGAAGAGGGAGGGGATGGGAAGAGGATCAGGATATCAGCTGTGAGATTGTGTCTCCAAGAAATGGCAGGGAAGCTTCACCCATGAGACCTCCACAGTATGACTGCTGAATAAGAGCTGGGCAAATCCATCAGCAGTGGACATGCTAACCTGGAAGGGGAGATCTCGCAGGCCCCACTCCTAGACCAAAACGTACAGGCAACTAAGAAGTGCTGAGAGCAAGTGAAGTCGTCTCCCCCAGGGATGAGCCCCCTAATTGGTTATCCTTATATAACAATAACAATTAGAGAAAAATAGGCCAGGAACTTGAGAGGAAGCAAGAGGAATGAGGGGCATGGGAGAAACTGGAAGGAAAAAAAGGAAGGGGAAAAATGGTGTGACTACATTTTAGCTTCAAAAAAACTCAAGAAGAAACAAAAAACATTCTGCAAAGAAATAAACTGAAAAAAAAATAATAAAGTCAATGACTCAGCCCTGATCCATGGGAACACAGGAATCAACAGACGTAGGTGGGGAAGTGATGTGACCTGTTTTATTCTGAGGATAAAGAAACTGGAGTTCAATCGACGCAAAAATTCTCAATAAAATACTGGCAAACCGAATCCAAGAACACATTAGAAAAATTATCCATTATGATCAAGTAGGCTTCATCCCAGAGATGCAGGGCTGGTTCAACATACGCAAATCTATCAATGTAATCCACCATATAAATAAACCGAAAAAAAAAACCCATATGATCATTTCATTAGATGCTGAAAAAGTATTCAACAAAATTCAACACCCCTTTATGATAAAGGTCTTGGAGAGATTAGGGATACAAGGGGCATACCTAAATATAATAAAAGCTATTTACAGCAAGCCGACAGCTAGCATTAAATTAAACGGAGAAAAACTCAAAGCCATCCCACTAAAACCAGGAACACGACAAGGATGTCCACTCTCTCCATACCTCTTCAATATAGTGCTTGAAGTTCTAGCAATAGCAATAAGACAACATAAGGGGATCAAGGGGATTCATATTGAAAAGGAAGGAGCTACGCTTTCGTTATTTGCAGATGATATGATAGTATACATAAGCGACCCCAGAAACTACCAAAGAACTCCTACAGCTGATAAACACCTTTGGGAATGTGGCAGGATACAAGATCAACTCCAAAAAATCAGTTGCCTTCCTATACACTAAGGATAAGGAAACAGAGAGGGAAATCAGAGATGCATCACCTTTCACGATAGCCACAAATAGCATAAAATATCTTGGGGTAACTCCGACCAAGGAAGTGAAAGATCTATTTGACAAGAACTTTAAGTCTTTGAAGAAAGAAATTGAAGAGGACACCAGAAAATGGAAGGATCTCCCTTGCTCTTGGATTGGGAGGATCAACATAGTAAAAATGGCAATTCTACCAAAAGCAATCTATAGATTCAATGCAATCCCCATCAAAATCCCATCAAAATTCTTCACAGATCTGGAGAAGACAATAATCAACTTTATATGGAGAAACAAAAAACCCAGGATAGTCAAAACAATCTTATACAATAAAGGATCGTCTGGAGGCATTACCATCCCTGACTTCAAACTCTATTACAGAGCTACAGTATTGAAAACAGCTTGGTATTGGCATAAAAACAGAGAAGTCGACCAATGGAATAGAATAGAAGACCCGTACTTTAACCCACAAACCTATAAACACCTGATTTTCGATAAAGGAGCTAAAAGTATACAATGGAAAAAAGAGAGCATCTTCAACAAATTGTGCTGGCATAACTGGATGTCAATCTGTAGAAGAATGAAAATAGATCCATATCTATCACCATGCACAAAACTCAAGTCCAAATGGATTAAAGACCTCAATAGCAGTCCAAACACACTGAACCTGATAGAAGAGAAAGTGGGAAGTACTCTACAACACATGGGCACAGGAGAACACTTCCTACGTATAACCCCAGCAGCATGGACATTAAGAGCAACATTGAATAAATGGGACCTCCTGAAACTGAGAAGCTTCTGTAAAGCAAAGGACACTGTCACTAAGACAGAAAGGCAACCCACTGACTAGGAGAAGATCTTCACCAACCCCGCAACTGACAAAGGTCTGATCTCCAAAATATATAAAGAACTCAAGAAACTAGACTGTAAAAAACTAATCAACCCAATTATAAAATGGGGCACTGAGATGAACAGAGAATTCTCAACAGAAGAAGTTCAAATGGCCAAAAGACACTTAAGGTCATGCTCAATTTCCTTAGCGATCAGGGAAATGCAAATCAAGACAACTTTAAGATACACCTGTTAGAATGGCTAAAATCAAAAATACCAATGATAGCCTTTGCTGGAGAGGTTGTGGAGAAAGGGGTACACTCATCCATTGCTGGTGGGAATGCAAACTTGTGCAACCACTTTGGAAAGCAGTGTGGTGGTTTCTCAGGAAATTAGGGATCAACCTACCCCTGGACCCAGCAATACCACTCTTGGGAATATACCCAAGAGATGCCCTATCATACAACAAAAGTATATGCTCAACTATGTTCATAGCAGCATTGTTTGTCATAGCCAGAACCTGGAAACAACCTAGATGCCCTTCAATAGAAGAATGAATGAAGAAAGTATGGAATATATACATATTAGAGTACTACTCAGCAGTAAAAAACAATGACTTCTTGAATTTTGCATGCAAATGGACGGAAATAGAAAACACTATCCTGAGTGAGTTAAGCCAGACCCAAAAAGAGGAACATGGGTTGTACTCACTCATATTTGGTTTCTAGCCATAAATAAAGGACATTGAGCCTATAATTCATGATCCTAGAGAAGTTAAATAAGAAGGTGAACCCAAAGAAAAACATACAGTCATCCTCCTGGATATTAACCTTCATCAGGCGATGAAAGGAGACAGAGACAGAGACCCACATTGGAGCACCGGACTGAAATCCCAAGGTCCAAATCAGGAGCAGAAGGAGAGAGAACACGAGCAAAGAACTCAGGACTGCGAGGGGTGCACCCACATACTGAGACAATGTGGATGATCTTTCGGGAACTCACCAAGGCCAGCTGGACTGAGTCTAAAAAGCATGGGATAAAACTGGACTCGCTGAACATAGCTGACAATGAGGACTGCTGAGAGATCAAGAACAATGGCACTGGGTTTTGATCCTACTGCATGTACTGGCTTTGTGGGAGCCTAGACAGTTTCGATGCTCACCTTACTAGACCTGGAAGGAGGTGGGAGGTCCTTGGACTTCCCAAAGGGCAGGGAACCCTGACTGCTCTTAGGGCTGATGAGAGAGGGGGACTTGATTGGGGGAGGGGGAGGGAAATGGGAGGCGGTGGCGGGGAGGAGGCAGAAATCTTTAATAAATAAAAAAAAGAAAGAAAGAAAGAAACTGGAGTTCAGAAGGAGGATCTCAGGAGTGTAGCAGAGACGAGAGGCACACTACTCAGCCGTGGTTCTCAATGTGGCGGCGTAAATGAATGCAGACAGATTATAAAAATATATACAGCTTTAATAAGGAAATAGACTTACAGGACCACAGGTTCCCGTGGAGAACAGGAAAAGCGGAGCAAAGGGGGCTGCTGGGATCGATCATGCCCGGCAGATTTATCAGCAAACATTAGCCCAAGGCAAACACGCCCCCAATGGGTGGGGCTATATCCCTACATCTCAACCTGCGGGTCATGACTCATTTGGGAGGTCGACTGACCCTTTCACAGAGGTCACATATCATATATCTTGTATACCACACACTTACGTTATGATTATACCTATCAAAGTTACTGTTATGAAGTAGCAGCGAAAATAATTTTGTGGTGGGGGCTCATCACAACATGAAGCCCTTTATTGAAAGGTCACTCACTGCATTAGGCAGGCTGGGGAACCACTGACTTGATAGAAAGTAGCAGCCCCATGGCTCACTCACTGCAAGCTGAGCCTTCTCTGCAATGGTTGTGCATGGAGCTGCTCACCTGCCAATAGGCACAAGGCCCCCTCCAGCCCACCCAGAGAGGAAAGGACTGGGTGGAGGAGGGTAAACAGGGGAGAGGGAAGAGGTGCAGTGTTTGCTAACAATGTCACAAAGGTTTAAAAATATATAAACAGGACATTAAAGCAGAAGGGACTGTTGGTAGGGGCGCAGCAAACAAGGGTAAATAGTTCATGTTTCTCTCATGTAGGGAATAGAGAGAGAAATGTGTGTGCGTGAGAGAGAGAGAGAGAGAGAGAGAGAGAGAGAGAGAAAAGCAGAAAGGAGGAGTAAGGGGCCACTGAGAAGGGGTTAACGGGGCAGACATGAGCAAGGTAGATGATACACATACGAAACACCAAAAATTAACTTTGTTAGAAAGGGATATTGCTGTTATATGCTGTACAACTTGATTTCTGTGAAAGTCTAAGTACTGCAAGGTGGTCTGTAACGACAGGAAGCAGGTCAGTGGCCATGGGAAGATACAAGGCCTGTCCAAGTCACCGAGCTGTGTGCTTGAAACTGGGTCTAAGTTGTGCCCTGAATAAAACTGGTTTTAGGGGGAAAATGCCAGTGACCAGGACTTATTTTTTTTTTCACCAGTAAGGATAAGCCTTGCTCTTCCTCTCCCTACAAAGGGGACATTAATGGGTAAGAAATAAAGTTCATGCAGAGGGCTCCCAAATAGTGTCCCCAGCCTCACATTGTGAATGGTGCTGGAAAATGTGCTTCAGAAGGGCAGTTCCCAACATAAAAAGCAGAGTGATTACTGGGTGTAAGGGCACACCCCTCTGATCCCAGCACTTGGGGGGGAGGGGCAGAAGTAGACTGATCCCTGTGGGTTTGAGCCTAGCCAAGGTCCAGGACAACGGAGCTACATAGTGTGAACTTGCCTTGAAAAAACTAAAACAACAACAACAAAAAAAAAAGAGCAGGGTGACAATTGTCCTGCTGTGACCATGACTGCCCAGAAGCCTTCTAGCTAAGAGTCATCCCTCTCAGAGCCCTCAGTCCCTCAGTCCTGGGGACACTAGGGTAGCCAGTTACTTTAAGAGCTCTCCTAAAGCACATGAAAGATCTGTAACTTTATGTCCATGTGATTTTAGGGTGTTGTGGACAAGAAGCCAAATCATGAACATTTCCTCTAACAAAGCCCAAGATCTATGAAAGACGGGAGGAAGAAGCCAAGTACGGAGGCACGTGCCTTTTATCTCAGCACCAGGGAGGTAGAGGCCGGTGGATCTCTGTGAACTAGAGGCCAACCTGATCTACAGAGTGAGATTCAGGACAGCCTGAGCTACATGGCGAGATCCTGTCTCAAAAGGAAGAGCGGGAGGAAATTCATAATAGTAGATCAGTCAATACTGGACACTTGCTGTGCGCCAGGCAGTGTTCTAAGTGCACCACATAAATCCTTCAATCCTCACAACAGCCTTTTATAATCCTCTGCATCGTAGGGTTGAGAAGTGGAGGCAGTAGGCAAACACATGAAATGTGGATTTGAACCCAGGTTGCCTAAGTCTGATATGTCCTGTGTTCAATCCTACCTAGTGAGCTACTGCCAATCACCGTGCTAAGTGCGCTTTCTGTCAAGTGTCTCATTCCTGTCTCTCAACAGTCTGCCTGGGTCTAGATGGGCTCCTACACTCACTGCTTGCTGCGCTGGTGCCTGTTCAAGAACTCTAACGCTGTGGTGTCTTTGTTTCATTTGGTTTTGTATTTATAGGTAAAGGAGGCTGAAGAGTGTAGACCAAAGGAGTCTCAGTAGAAACGGAAGTGAGAGGCAAGACTTAAGAAGAGCTTCCCAAGTGAAAACGCCTAACGTAGCAATTGACAGAATAAGGAGAATGAGAGAAAAGAAAGCGTCAGGATGACTTTGCGGTTTGTTTTCAGCCTGCAGGTTTCAGGACTGGGCAGGTCTTTAAAAAAAAAAAAAAAATCAAGACTGCAAGAAAGTTTAGTTTGAGGGGTACTAAAGAATGTTTGTGGGCCCGGGCCCTCCCTTAAAATGTATATGTAGAAATCCTAACATCTGGACCCCGTGGGTAATTAGGCCCTGAGGTGGTGGTGCCTTCGGGGACGGCAGTAGTGCCAGGAGAGGCACAGGGAGGAGACATCTGCCTGAGAACCCGGAAGCAGGCTCTGAGCAGACACCAAATCTGCCAGCACTTCATCCTGGCACCTCCCCGCCTAGAAAACAATGAGGAGACGTTCGAGCCTCTGTGCCTCGTCACAGCAGACCTGAGGAACTCCAGCAAACGAACAGAAGGCGAATGAGTTCGCACTGAGAGGAGTCATGTTTCATATAAGGAACAAGCATGCTGATAGACGTGCCAGAAAGCCCAGGAAACCGAGGTTCCGTGCTTAGCAGCCAGAAGTCTCGACGCAATCATGAAGGCCACAGGTGTATCTAGTTATCCAGAGTCGCGAAGATGACAGACAGAGCCTAGCCATGTGACATCTCAGGGGTGAGCATAAAAGGAGAGTCCGTGGAGGAGCTGTGCAGAAGTGAGAGAGGAGCAAAACCAGGAATCAAGCCTCGACCTGGAAGCCACCGGATGAGCTTCTACAAGCTCAAATGCAGTCTATGCCACAGAGAGGACAAACAGGACACAGTCCTGGAGACTTGCTAACAGGTGGCCAGGACAAGGTCCAATTGGTGACCGACAGCGCTAGCTCAGAGCACCCCAAGCAACAAAAAGTGGTCCTGTGGCTCATTTTAGTCACCTCCTATGTGGGGGGCCAGGAATATAGTCAACCCCAAGCCCGAGGTCAGCCTAGCTCTGCCCTCTAGGGAGCTATGGACCGATCTCGGGCTTCAGGCATGAGGCAGAGACTGTTACAAGCATGTCTCCAAGCGCCCCTTGGCTCTGCTACAAATCGGTTCTAAAAAGCTACAGAAACAAAACGCAAAGCAGAAGCAAAAGTTCAAGAGCAAACAAAACTGAAAGGACAGCAAGTCTTTCCATCTGCAGCGAGAGAAAGCAAGCAAAGACCTTCGCGATGTCCCAATGAAATTTCCCTGCAGGCTTACCGCTGCTGCTGATGGCAGCCTGACCTCTGACCCAAGTCTGGAGGAGGACTGTGTCTTATTAAACGTCCACACAAGACGAGTGGCGAGAAGGACAAGTGGTTCAAGGGTCACTGTTTCATTTCCAAGCCCAGATAGTTCACAGTTGACCTTGAAACGAGGGGAGATATTTTTCCCATCAAGATGATAGAGAAAAGACAAAGTCGTGACAGGGTTCTGAATGGGAACCATCACATCCACGTGAAACAGCTCTGCTTTTAATACCCTCTCGGGAGAAAACACAGAAAATTACGAGCTGAAGTGGAGGAACACGTGACTGCAAATGCGACCTGTGTTTCACACAACGCAGCTTGGCTCGGGAAGAAAACACACAGTCTGAAGTCAGACGCTTGACCTTTTTATGTGAGCTACCCATTATTTATCTCCACACCCTTTAAGTGGTATCGCCTGGGTCATTTCTTATATACTCTGCATCCCCCGTCTGTGGGATCATCCAAGCGTTTCAGGGTCTCCTGGATAGTTCACCGCACTTCATTATTCATGCGGAGGATCAAGCCCAGCATTCCTGCGGGTGGAGACCCCAGCCAGGCCTTCCCCAAACCATCTCTTTCTGTGTGATAAGTCCCTTCCCCCGCCATAAATTATGTCACAACTGGAGGCTTCAACCTGTTGCCATCAGCTTTTCTCTTGGCAACACACCAGCTACATCCCCTGAGATAAATGAATTATTCTCGGAGCCCTAAGGATTCTAAGGAGCAGTCAAAGAAGTGAACAGTGCGCCCCCCCCCCCCAGACCCAAGCAAACAAGCCTGCATTGCTGCTTCGAAACCACAAGCTGACATCTCACTCTGGCAGGCTCCCCACAGAGAGATGTGGTATTTTCCATCCTCCCCTCCATCGTCCGCCCCTCCCCAGCTCTTCCCACCTGTTGTCAAAGCAACAACAGGCTAATTCACTGAGAACTTCAATGAGAAGAGATGAAATAGCGAAGTGGGAGGGAAATGTACTGAGATAAGAAAAGCACTTGGTCCTCACAGAGCAAGGAACTAAAGGATGCTGTGTCCCATGACACGGGACTGAAGGACGCTCTATCCCTGTGGCACAGGCTCCCACTGTGCTGTTGGAAGGGGACTTGGCTTCAGAATGCATTCTCTGGCTTCGAAGGCTTTTAGAACTGGAAGTGGTGGCACATGGCTATAATCCTTGCAGTTTGGAGTTGGGCGGGGGGGGGGGGTGTAGATCCAGAGTTCAAGGCCAACCAGGACTAGATAGCAAATTTCTAGCCGATATAGCTACAAGAGGCTCTCAAAAATGGGAACAAAAAACAAACAAGAACTTTTTTCAGGCCTGCAACATGAGGAGAAAAAGATGCAGGGATTCTGAGTTGGTGTCCAGGACACCACTTTGCACCTGAGGACAGGAGACGAGGCTGCCTGGGCCCCTTGGCTGCTGGGGTACAACAAGAAACCTCTGAACTCCTGAGTGTAATCCTAGCTCTTTCTAGTTCCAGTCACTTTCCACAGATAAATTATTCCTTTTTGGTTCCATCAGCAACTCCTCATGTATGATGGAATGGGTCAACCACGCAGATGAGCCAGGCTGTGGGGGCTGCCAAGAGGAAAGGCCCCATTGATCTAGCGTTTTTCATCTTATTGAAAGTTTAATTGAGTCAAGCTGCATCGTGTCTTGGGAAAGTTTCTAACATCGAAAGCAGTTGCCATTTCACTGGACACTGGGGCCAGGCACACTGCTGTTAAGCAGTGCTTGGAGAAACTCTAGGGCACATAATATATTTAAATATTACAATAGTGATTAGCAAACTTTAGGAAAAGGGTATAATATCACCCACTTGGTTCTGTCTGGACTCTTCGCCTAAATGCAGGTTCAGAAAACCCAGGAGGGGCTAGAGTCTCTGGAATGGGGTGCCTGTTCAGTGGGTAAACACTTGCTATACAAACATGAGGGACTGAGTTCAAAACTCCAGCACCCACTTAAACGTCCCGTGGATATGATAGCCCACCTGTAACCTTGCTACACAGTGTTAAGAATATTTTCTAACATGAGCACTCTGCCGACGCAAAAATCTCAATCAAATCAAAACAAACCAAGTTAAAAGATATCCAGGTTTAATTGGACTCCTGTACTCTCAGGTGGCCCCGAGGGGAACTGGGAAACCACCAAGGCAACCACGGGGCGGGGGGGGGGGGGGGGGGGGGTTGATTTTGGAGGGAGCAGTTTAAATAGACTGGGGAAGTGGTCTTGACCTTTTCTGTGGAGGGGTCAAGGTTTGACCCAAGGAGGGTCAAGGTGCAAGGGGCACAGGGGTGGGGTCTCCAAAGATGGAGGCCAGAAACCAGGATTCACACACAGGATCCCTGGGGTGAGCTGGCTAGCTACACTAGTGAAATCAATGACCTCTGAGTTCAGTTAGAGACCCTGGTACTTTTCTGTGACTTTGATAAAACCCCACACCGAAGGCAACAGGGTTGGGGGGAGGGGGGAGTCCGTTACAGCAGGGAGGCATAGCAGCAAGAAGCAGGCATGGTAGCCTGGGGGCAGGAAGGCAGAGCTCACATCTTGAACCACAAACACAAAGCAGAAAAAGTAAGGGAAGGGAGCAAAGGCGTTTTAATCTCAATGCTGCTCCAACTGGTGTGCTTTCTCCAGCAAGGCTGTACCACCTAAGTATCCCCGATCAGCAGCACCAAGTGAGGATCGTGTATTCAAATGCCTGAGACTATGGGGGATCGCGTGGTCAAATGCCCGAGACTATGGGGGACATTTACTATTCAAGCCACTACCTGATGACACAATCTATAAGATGGAATGATCAAGGGAGACACTTAATGTCAACATCTAGCCTGCACATGTACAGGCACATATGCACACATACAACATGCACACGCATCCTACCCATATACACAGGCATGGGGTCATATTGGAGAATTTTCATGTAAACTTCACCATGTCACACTGTCTTAGACACTTCCAGTTTATCCCTCTCAGAACAAGCAAGGAAGTGGCTCTCTGCCCCACGTGTTGGGGTCTGATAAGGTGATGCTCAGGAACAGAGCTAAGTTTTCCATAACTCAAGACCTTCTTGAGGGTGACCCATGTGGCATAGACGATGAGCATACTCTTAGTTCTGGTCCCACTCCAGCAATGCCAACTTAGAGCTGCTCCCCAGAAAGGCTCATGGCATGCTTATAGAAAGGGGGAGCTAGAGAGGGAAACTCCACAAATTCTTCCACAGCAGCATGTCTTCTGGTCATAAGAGGCCACATCTACAGAACGTTCACTTGACACTGCTCAGAGTATACTAACCAATCTAAGATTCCTAAGGTGGTTGTCTGGAATTGTCCACATCTCAAACATGGAGAACCTGCAGTTATCGGCTCGCTTGTAGTCAGTCAGACGTCCCATCACAGTGGTTCTAAAACGTTTACATAACCACCCATCCACTGATCTGCACACTCAGAGCTGACTCAGTAGCTCTGGGTGAGATGTGGTGAGAGGCATTTCTAGCACTTTCCCTGGTGACACTGCTGGACCACATGTGGAGAACCGTCTCTACTGCTTCTCCCTGGAGAATCCCCCACCCCTTCCTCCTGCCCTCTCCTCTAATGGGGAAACAAAACTAAAGAAGATCATCCTTATTTCAAGAAATATGAGAAGTCACCCAGACACATCGCAGGAGGATTCGAAACCATCCCAGACAGCACGATGCTGAGACCTCAGTCAGACTTTTAGAAGCAAATCCCAGCCTTATGCTGGAATCTGTTGTGTCCAATGGCTGGAAAGTAGAAGCCAGGCTCTTGTTATCTCCTTCCTATCACCTACACTCACCATTTTGTTGCTATGACATTGTTTCTAAACAACTGAATGCTATTAAACAAATAAGTCTCAGGAGTTTGCTGAAAGTTCCTCTGCAGATATTTGTAAAGCCACTTCTCCTCATGTTTTCCTAAACACATTCTTTCATCTCTTCCCTTCTGTGTAACTTTCAAGACAATAGGATATATTTATACAAATGTAAATTATATGCAGAAAACTCAAAGCAAAGATTAAAACTTCAGCTCAGAAATTCTGTAGGATGGAGTAAGGCAACATTAGTGCACAGGAATGCAAGCACAAGAAAAACGAAGAAAGAAATACATCAGACTCTGAAGTTTGCAATTTCTTAAAAGCTTGTTGATATTGGAGATCTAAAAATACATCAATCAAAGAGATGTGTGGTGGTGTACACTTGTACTCCCAGCATGAAGCCATGAAGATCAAAGGTTTGAGTTACAGAGCTCACAAAAAGGAAAGGAGAGAGGGAAGGAGAAAGAGAGGGAGAGAGCGGGGGAGAAAGAGATGTTTCTATTGTTGAAAGGCACCCTGCATGTAATGGTTGACAGTGTTCTCCACAATATCTCCAAGTCAAATGCAATTGTGCTTTACAGGTCATTTACTAGAGTAGCCCTCAAGGCACACAGCAGACTATAATAGTTGGTAAAATATAGACACTCAGGGGCCTATGCATCAAGGCCAATGTTCTGCCTGCCGTATACTGGCAGCATTTGAATAGTGAAAACACCCTTTATACTTTAGTTCCTCACCATCTACACTTGAAAGTATTCATATAACAAACTACAACTACACACACACACACAAGCATACCCCGCCACCATCCAAATAACCTGGTGATTCTGATACTTTTGCTAATGTCTAGCTTAACTTGTCAATTTGGATTTATTTTCTAAAATGTAAAGAATGTCTTTAGATGAGACTGTTACAGTAAAAGTCAACACTCATTCTCTTTCCCAAACGTCCAGTTTTTCTCAAAAGATTGTATGTAACAGGTTTCTAATCAAAAAATCCACTGGTTGCCCTTAGTCTGTGACGTCTTGTATTGTGGCATTTCCCAGTTCTACTTATAAAATAATGAGAACCACTTAGATCCAGTGTCATAAAGCTAAGACTCTAATCCTGTTCACATTATTTAGGAGCCTGATGTGGTGCTTTGAATGAAAATTGTAGCACAGATATTGAGGTTCAACCTGAAGATCAGAAAAGCAAAGCAGCTAAGCCACTAACCTCTATGAAATCTTCAGACTAAAAAAGGGCGAGTTCCTGTCTCACCCTGCCATATGTTCCTCTCTAGTGCTGGGATTAAAGGTGTGCACCACCATCTCCTGGCCTCTATGGCTAACTAGTGTGGCTGCTGGAATTAAAGGTGTATGGCCGACTTGTGTGGTTGTTTTATGTTCTGATCTTCAGGCAAGCTTTATTTATTAAAATACAAATGAGAGATCACTACAGTTCCCCTTTTTGTCTAAAATAAAAAAGAAGGTTATAACTAATATAAGAAAACTATATACAATAAGTACAATAACTGTATACAATATATAAGGCAATAAATACATCAACAATGTCTATCTCATTTGCATTTAACAAATTCAGAGAAAATACTGTACATCTTGGTGAGTCCAAAGTCTTTTACCTAATTTACTTTCTATCCTAACTTGCTTTCTGCATCTGGTAAACAAGTAAAACTATAACTATCTAGTCTTCAGCTCCCTCAGAGACCCAAGAAGAAAATCATATTAACTGAGTAAGCAGGAAATGTGAGCAACTTCCAAAAATTGTGAGAAATGACAGAAACAGGTGACTACCTGGATGGTCACCCAAAGTTCCTCAAAAACTTTGGGAAGCCCATCTTCTGCCTACAGGCCTAACATAATCAACAGACTTTTCTGTAAAGCAGGATATTCTGAAGGGCTGTCCTACCTTGTCTTGACAATATTCAGCAGTCACTTTCTTTTGAGTCCTGCTTGTCCAATTTGAACAGCATACTGCCAGAAATCAAGGCAAGGGCATTTTCTTGCCCAGTGGTATACTTTTGCCACAAAGAAGTAAACTCCATCTGGAGTCTCTTCGATGCCCATTATCTTCTCTGAAGTAGATTGGTGCTACCAGGAGCACACATGTCTCATTGTCATAAAAAAATAAAAATAAAAAAATCCATGTTATTAAAACAGCTTAAGTGTCATATTCTGTACTTCTCTGAAGTGTTTAAAGATGACCTATATATTTAAAATATATCTTTGTTTGACCTTGAAAACATACCTAATGTGACTACAAGTTCGATTATACCAGATAATTAGCTACTACTAACCTGTATTTTCTTCTTATCCTAAACAGTTGGTAGTAATAATTTTTAAGGGCTAGAAATTTGCATTACATTGTTAGATGAGTTGTATAGGTATAATAACTTGAACAACAGTAGAAATGTATGTCTAGTATCTTCTAACAAAATTAATCTCAAATTTGTATCAATATTCAAAATTTGTGCACAATATTCAAAGATCCAATCCAGTGTAGAACATTTAAAACTAGTAGTTGCTTTTTAAAAAGTATATTCAATAATCTACCCTTTCATCCTATCATAACTGTATCCCACTTTTTCTTCCCAAAACAAGAACCTTAAATCTAATTTCCTTTGTTTAGTTTTTTTCCTGAACGTCACCAATAACTATTGTAACCAAGCCCCCTAAACAATGATGAATATCCATAACCCATTGAACAACCAAAACTACTCACCCCACCTCTTGGGAATGTGGGCCTCTTACTCTTAAATTTACTTCCTGCTGTCTGAGGATAATGGCATCTTTAGGGAAGCCTGAAAAGAAAAAATTTGAATAAATTGTCAAGTCTTGGGAGATGTAGCTGTATCATTTGTTGTTCAGTCTCTGCATAATGGGAAAGTGCAGGCTTGACTCAAGTCCTAACTAGAGTATCTGTTAGGCTGAATCATCTCAGCTAGCCAGCTCAAAATTGTTCTGAGCAGTTTGCAGTCCAAAAGGCAATTTTAGGTGGTGTTTTTCAGCTTTGTGGTATTATCATAGTTCTGGAGGAATTGTCATTGTGAAGCCCCATCCTCCTTAAGGAGACTTCAAAAGTTGCTTTTAGGTATGCTCATTGTTCACTGCAAAAAAAACTGATAGAGATTCAAACCTGAAATCATGTATAGGTAGTTAGATGAAATTTTTTTCTAGAATTAGTTAGTAGTCTATATGATCATTAATATCCTAACAAAAAGTTTAATATATAGGTATGTATACATATATACATGTATACATGTATACATATATACATACCTATATATTATAACTCTTAGACCTTAAGAAAAACTGATAAAGCGTCAATATAAAACCAAAGGATTATGAGATTAGTGGCAATAAAATAGTCCTTAAATATTTGTTTTTCTTCTGTCCCGTATCAGGTGACTCTTCTGACATAAGACAGAGATTTTGGATTTCACTTTAATAAGCATGCTTGGAGAGAGCCACACTCCAACTCCAAAGCCAGCTTCAATCTTTAATTGGAATAGGACTACAAAAAGACCATTTGCATTATATGTCTGTAGAGAACAGCAGAAAAAATATTGGGATGATTATGAAATTTTATCCTGTTGGAAATGTGATAAATCAATAGGTAAATTTACTCTTTTCCTGAGACATTTTGTCAGGATGATTTTCCTTTTTATTTTTTTACATATCTTATTTGCCCAGTAGTCTTCAGATTCCTTAGCCAAATTTATGTCTTCATTCTCCTAAAAAGACAAAAACAAAGCTCTTCCCCTACCCTAGTTTAGGGAGATTCTCTTTTGAAAAGTTATATCTGATCAAATGAAAAGCATTTGCTGGTTTTATAGATTAGTTTAGATTAAATGGCTATGCTGTCCCTTAAGAAGTGTATCTTGTTCAAATAGAATCTTTATCAGTTTTTATGGTATCTATACCTTTTCTTCTCCTGTGGAAACAAAAGCAAAACCCCTTCCCCAAAGTAATACATGGGCTGCTTTCCATTCTGAGTTCAGTACATGTTTAATGTATACTGGCTGGCTTAATTCTGTAGTTTTTTTCTACTATCCAACGTCTCTCTGAAGCTGTTGTTCCTTTCTCACTAGAATTTAGAAAATCCAAAGTTAATAAAGCATTATATAATCTAATTCTGGGGATAGTTATCACCCCTTTCTGTTTATTTAACATATCATTTAGAGTTCAACTTGATCTTTCTATAACTGCCTGGCCTGAAGGATAGGGTGGTATAGCTATATGCTTTATATTATAATAAACAAAAAACTGTTTCATTTTCTTAGAGACATATGCTGGAGCACTGTCTGTATTTATTGTACAGGTATACCTATGATGTCCATAACTTGTAGCAAATGTGTGATTACTGAATCAGCCTTTTCTGAACTCAAAGAAGTTGCCCATTTAAAACATAAATAGGTATCAATGGTGTGGTATACATATTTTAGTTTTCCAGATTCTACAAAATGGAACACATCCATCTGCCAGATTTTATTACTTTGAGTACCCTTTGGGTTACTTCCTGCAGGTAAGGGTGTTTGATTGTATAAAGAACAAGTAGGAAATTTCCTTATAATTTCCTTTGCTTGTTGCCACATAATAGAAAAGTCTTTTTTTAAATCTTTGCTACTGACATGATGTTTTTTAAATGAAATTCTGAGGCTTTCAGTACATTTCTAATCAATAATTGATTGATTTCTGTATTACCTTGTTCTAGAGGACCTGGCAGACCCATATGGGATTGGATATATGTTATGTATATGGAATTATTCCTATTCCTTATTGTATTAACTATATAAATAATAAAATCAGTTCTTTATCATCTGGCATAAATTCAGCAGTTGAAATATGCAAAATAACTCTTTCTGCATATTGTGAATTGGTAACTATGTTGAGAGGTTCTTTAAAATCCCTTAGTACCATGAGAATAACATATAATTCTGACTTTTGGAAAGAATTATAAAGACTTTGATCCACTTTAGTTAAATTTTCTGATTTGTAACCTGCGTTTTCTGATTTATTGCATCAGTATAGAATGCAGGGGTTCCAGTTATTGATGTGTCCCATACAAGGCAAGGAAGGATCCAATTATTTCTCTTTGTAAGTTGAATTCTCTTGCTTTGGGATAGCTTGTGTTAATCTCTCCCAAAAGATTACTGCAAGCTCTTTGCCAGAGTTCACTTTCTTCCCATAATTTAACATGTTCATCATTATTAAAAGGTACTATAATTTCTGCTGGGTGTATTCCTGTTAATTAATTTTCCTTTTAGAGTTAACTCAGAGACCTTTTCCACATAAATTTTCAATTTTTTACTTGGTTTACGAGGTAAAAAGATTCATTCTTTTTTTGTTTTGTTTTGTTTTTTGTTTTAGTTTTTGTTTTTCAAGACAGGACTTCTCTTTAGCTTGGAGCCTGTCCTGGAACAAGCCTTTGTAAACCAGGCTGACCTCAAACTCACAGAGATCTGCCTGCCTTTGCCTCCCAAGGCCAAAAGATCTTTTGCCTCCCTAGCCAAAAAATCCATTCCAAAATAGTATCTTCCCTCTGCATTAAAATTCCTGTAGGGAAGTGTTTGGAGGGTAATATGATCAGAATGTAGTTAAGAATTGAAGCCACGTGATCTACGTGTGCCTTCTGTGTGCCTATTCAATCAAAGTCAATTCTCAGCTTCAGCTGAGAATTCTCCAGGACTATTGGAATCCTTGTCACCATGTAAGGTTTTGTTTAAATTAATCAGGTCATCAGGACCTATCCCAATAGTGCCATAAAAGGGAAATGTCTCTTAGTAATCTTTGAAAGTCATTAAGAGTCTGCAATTGATCTCTCCTAATTTGCACCTTTTGGGGTCTAATGTTTTTGTAAATATTTTATAGCATAAAAAATAATAGAATCTCCTCTTTGTATTTTTTCAGGAGCAATTTATAATCTCCAACAAGGCAAATTTCTTTACATCTTGAAACATTTTTTCTAAATTATCTACAATTGAATCAGATGGCAAAATGTTACCTAAGTAATTGTAAACTATAGACTGAGGAAATAGTTTATGTGTCATTCCCAATGACTGATTTATAAAATATTGGCACAAGGTGGGGCTATTTAACATTCCCTATGGGAAAATCTTCCATTGATATCTCTTAGCAGGCTGAGAGATATCTCTAAGTAGGCACTGTGAAGGCAAATTTTCTGTCTTTCTCTTCTAAAGGTATAGTGAAAAACAATCTTTTAAATCAATGACTATAAGATGTTATCCTTTAGGCAATAGATCAGGCAAAAGATTTCCAGACTGTAGAGAGCCCATTGACTGAATCACCTTATTAACAGCTCTTAGATTTGTTACCATTCTCCATTTTTCAGATTTCTTTTTAGCAACAAATACAGGAGAATTCAAGGGCTGGTTGATTTTTCAATATGCAGAATATTTAGTTGTTCCTATATCAGCTGTTCTAAAGCCTTCAATTTCTCTGTTGTTAAATGCCATTGCTTAACACAACCAGGTTTGTCTTTCAACCATTTTAAAGATAAATCTGTTGGTGCCTTTGAAATACCAGCAGCTGTTGTGCCCTGTTCTTGTACAACTTGAATGGTCAGTGACTGTTCTTGATAAAACCTTCTAATATTTTTCCCAGAAACATAGGTTAATTTATGGTTTGTTTCTAAGATTGGTGGAATGTTATCTGAATATTCCATTGCTGAAACAAATCATCTCCTCACAAATTCATTGCTATGTTAATCACAAATGATTTTAATATTCCTCTCTGTCCTTCTGACTCTATACATTCAACACATCTCATGCTCTGCTTTACCTGAGATAAAGTTTCATTCCCTAAAAACTGAACATTTACATCCTGAAGAGGCCAATTTGGATGCTAAGATTCTAATGAAGTTATTGTTATATCTGTACCAATGTCTCCCAAACCTTCAACAACAAAGTCATTTATTTGTATTTTTAATTTTAAACTTTGTTCATGTACAGAAGATTTCCAAAATACTCACTTTATGGTTTCTCCTGAATTTTTCGTTTTCTCTTCTATAACTGTTCTATTATCCAGAACAGTATGGTTTCTTACAAGAGACATTAGAATTTTTAATTGCTGTGAAAAGGAGTTTCCTCTATGATGGCAGGAAACAACTGAACCAGATTTGGCATAGGGACCTGCAAGAGGCCCCTCAAGGAGGTTCCCGAAAGCAAAGAATTACCTTGAATATTATTCATTGACCTACATTCATTAGTCCAATCTTTGTCATATCTTCCAATAAACCAGAAGGGAGGGGCATTCTGAATGGATTATTCTCTTTAAAAAAAAAACAAAAAACAAACAAACTTGTTTCTGGGAATGCCCTGTCCACAATCCCTTGTTAGGTGACCTTGTTTGCCATAATTATAACACTTAAGATTTTGATTTTTCCTCAAACTTCTGGAAATTACTTCTCCTATTCATGCATCATCATAGTTATGAGATTCAATATTAATTGTATCTCGAATCCATTCCTCCAAAGGTGCTGACCTTGCCTTTAATGGCCTAATTATCCTTTTCATAGAGAATTATCATTTCCAAAAACAAGAGATTTAATTATTATTTTTCTAGCTTCTGAATTTGGTATCATTCTATTTACTGCAAAAGTCAATCTTTGTAAGAAACCCATAAAGGCTTCCTTTGGGCCCTGTATAACTTTAGTAAATAACTCAATTTTCTTTCCTACTTCTTCAATTCTGTCCCAAGCATTCAAAGCTGATGAACAGCATAAAGTCAAGATGCAAGCACCATATAAAGATTGTCTTTCTACAGTACCATAATTTCCTTCTCTAAGAATTTTATCTTGGGAGATTTCCATACCTCTAGCTATACTCCATTGTTAATAGTCTTAGCCTCTTCTCTGAACCAGCTACTGATTCTAATTGTGGACCAGGTTCTAAAACCAACTCTATCCAGTCATTAGGGATAATTCTATCACTAATTCTATCACAAACGGGCCAGGAGTTTAACATCTGCTTCATAAACGACAACTATATGCCATATGAGACTATTGCTTCCTTGAAGCTCCTTAAATCTAACATTGGCACAGGAATTCCACTCAGCTCTTACTCTATCATTTGGCAATTCCTGTATGGTTATTAGATATATTAAGGTTGGTTGTTTAAAAACTTTAGGCTATTTCTCCCTCTTCTTATAATGCAACACTGAAATTCGTTCTCCATTAAATTCCTCTGTCTAAGGACTGACCTCCAAAATATACAAATAACTCAAGAAATTGGTCATCAAAAGAACAAACAATCCAATTTTAAAAATGGGATACAGACCTAAACAGAGAACACTTCAATAGAGGAATCTAAAATGGCTGAAAGACTCTTAAGAAAATGCATCATTAGCCATCAGAGAAATGCAAATCAAAACAACTCTGGGATTCCATCTCACACCTGAAAGAATGGCAAAGATCAAAAACACTGATGACAGCTTATGTTGTAGAAGATTTGGGGTAAAGAGAACACTCCTCCATTGTTGGTGGGAGTGCAAACTGGAACAGCTGCTTTGGAAATCAGTATAGTGATTTCTCAGAAAATTAGAAAATAACCTACCTCAAGACCCAGCAATACCACTTTTGGGTATATACCCAAAGGATGCTCAATCATACGACAAAGATATGTGCTCAACTATGTTCATAGCAGCATTATTTGTCATAGCTAGAACCTGGAAACAACCTATATGCCCCTTGATCAAAGAATAGATAAAGAAAATATGGAACATTTAAATAATAAAGTACTACACAGAAGAAAAAATGATATCTTGAAATTTGTGGGCAAATGGGTGGATCTTTTCTAGAACATCATATTGAGTGAGATAACCCAGACCCAGAAAGATAATATAATATGTACTCATAAGTGGCTCTTAGACATAAAGCAAAAAACAAAAACAAAAAACAACAACAACAAAAAAAAACCCCAGCCTACAATTCACAACCCCAGAGAACCTAGACAACAAAGAGGACCCTAAGAGAAATATATGTGGATCTAATCTAATGGGAGATAGAAAAAGACAAGATTTTCTGAGTAAATTGGGAATGTGGAGATCATGGAATAGGGTAGAATGAGAAGAGGGAGGAAGGGAAGAAAGCTGAGAAAAATATATAGCTCAGTGAAAACAATAAAAAAAGGGGAAAATCCTCTGTGTGGTTTTTAATATCTCTGTGATCTGTTTTATTAGGTTTGTCTAAGGCCTGAATCTTAGCACTCAGATTAACCAACTTTTTAGTGAAAAAACAAAAATGATAATACTGATGTTTAGATTGACATTACATAAATTCCATCTAAATTAGATAACCTCTCATTTAATCATTACATTTTCAAACTGTCTAGCATATTATCTATCATACAGAGACCCAAATCCATCCATTGTAATGGGTTTTTCTATGTTTTAATGTGGGAAAAAACTCTTTCTTTTAACTATCCCTCCCTTTAAGAATTCCCAATTGTTTTACCAAATCTAGTGACGTTAGATGTAGATGTGAGGCTTATTGCTGTTGTGTAGAACAGTAAGGCAGCTACCTAGTTTGGCAGCAGCCTGAGAAGGGAGTTCAGGAGAGCCCACAACTGAGAGAGAGAGAGAGAGAGAGAGAGAGAGAGAGAGAGAGAGAGAGAGAGAGAGAGAGAGAGAGAGAGAGAAGAAAGAAAGAAAGAAAGAAAGAAAGAAAGAAAGAAAGAAAGAAAGAAAGAAAGAAAGAAAGAAAGAAAGAAAGGACTCTCTGAAAAAATGCTCAAGGGATTGTTTGGAAAAACTGTTTGTGGCATGGGGCTGTCTAAAGGTAGAACCAGCCAGTCTAGGGCAAGTGAGTCCTGTGGCATTTGGAACCCAAATGCTTCTGGAGTTTGGGTGGCAGCTGGAGACTGTTTCAGAGAGGCTACAACAGGAAAATCCCAAACTCGCTCAGAGGCTTAGGGGAAAAAGAAAAGAAAGCCTACCTCAGGGGTGGGGGTTTGGAACCCAACATAGAGCTCCAGCCTGTGCCAGTGGTTAAAATAAACCACAGGCAAATGGCTTTTTCATTAATTTTAACCCAAATGTTGGGTGCCAATTGTAACATGAATAATAAAAAGTCCCAAGACAGATATTAGGGTTCAACCTAAAGATCAGAAAAGCAAAGCCGTCAACCACTAGAGAGCATTAACCTCTATGAAATCTTCAAACTGAAAGAGAGTGAATTCCTGTCTCATCCCACTTTATATTCCTCTCTAGTGCTGGGGTTAAAAGTGTGTGTTGTTTTGCATTCTAATCTTCAGGCAAGCTTTATTTATCAAGCTATAAAAGAAATATCACTACAGAAAATGGCCCCCATAGGGTCATATATTTGCATGTTAGTCCCCACTTGGTGAACTATTTGGGAAGAATTAGGCGGTGTGGCCTCGTTGATGTAGGTGTAGCCTTGTTGGATAGGATGTCACTGAGGGTTAGCTTTGCAGCTTCAAAAGCCCACACCAGCCCCAGTCTCCCTCTCCCTCTGCCTACTTCCTATGGATAAGGAAGTAAAACCCCTCAGATACTGCTCCAGTGCATGCCTGTCTGCTTCCCACCATGGTGATCATGGGCTAACCTTCTGAAACTAAGCAAGCCCCAAACGGAATGCCTTTTCTATAAGAGTTGTCTTGGTCATGGTGACTTTTCCAGCAACAGAACAAACAGAAGTTGGTACTAGAGACTGGAGTATTGCTGTGACAGGCCTGACCATGCTGTTGTTTAGAAGACTATAGACGACTTTGGGACTTAGGACTAAAAAACAGTTGAACACTTTAAGTGGGGCTTTGGTTTGGTTTTTCCAGACAGAGTTTCTCTGTCTTGGGACCCACTCTGTAGACCAGGTTGATCTTGAACTCAGAAGAGAGTAATTTGGACTTTGGAGGCCTGGTTCAAGGGTTTTCAGAGGAGAATAATATTAGTAAGTGACCTACAGACCATTCCTGTGATATTCTGGCAAAGAATATGACTGTTTTTTTCCCTTGCCCCCCCCCCAAAAAAAATCTGCCAGAGGCTAAATAAAGTGAAAAGTTTGGATTAATGGTTTTGGCAGAGGAGATTTCAAGCCAGCATAGTAATGACTGTGTTATGTGATTATTAGTCATTACTTTTATGCAAATCTACAATAAAAAGGAGCAATAAGAGCAAGAAAAAAAATGAAAAATGTACAGTTTAAGGAGATATAAAGTTTAAAGAAAATCCTGATGTTAATTGAAATAAAGGGAGTGGGAACCTTAGGGTAGACACCACCCATCTAAGCTTTCAAGATTTGAAAAGGAATTAAATTCAGAAAAAGCTTAAGTAGCAGAGGAATCTATTAACAATGGGAAGATTATGCAAATATAAATCAGGGAGGGGACCAAGTCCAGCTCCAGCAAGAAGAACCTGGTAGCTTCAGCCAGGCAGTACTGATTTAGAGTCAAGGATACAGGAAAGGGGTTATGAAGTCTTCCTCTGAGGTTAATGAAAGCCACTGAGACCAGGCATTTGGCAGAACAGTCCCTACATGGAGGCCCAGAGAGGCCACTATGTGAAGCTGTAAAGATTAAGCTTGTACTGCATTGGAGCCCCCAAGATATGGAAGATGCCAGAGTCCTTTAGCCAAGAAGAGCTGCCAAAAGGGTGTGGAACGAGCCCAAGAAAGAGAAATGTGTCGCAGTCAACAATGCTGAAAGGAGTTGGAGATCTGAAGAGAGGAAAAATTGGGAGTGTGCCTGCTGGTTTTCATTCCTGTGTTGGTCATCTTCCCTCCATTTTTGGAATGGTAATGTATATTCTGTGCCATTGTATGTTGGAACCATGTGATTTGCTTTATGCTTTTTATTTTATAGGAGGTTACAGTTAAGAGACTGCCTCGAGCCTCTGAAGAGACTTTGGACTTTGAGACAGTGTTGAGGCTGTTAAAGACTGTGAGGGCTTTTGAAGTCAGAAAAAAATGCATTTTACATTACAATATGGGTACAAGCCCCTGGGGACCGGGGAATGGAATGTGATGGTTTGAATGAAAATGCCCCCCAAATAACCACATATGTGCATACTTAGCCCTAGTTGAACTGTTTGGGAAGAATTAGGAGGTGTGACCTTGTCTATGTAGGTGTGCCTTTGTTGGGGGTTTGTGTCACTGGGGATGGACTTTAAGGTTTCAAAAGCCTACACCAGACTAGTCTTTCTTTCCTTCTGCCTGCTGTCCAGGGATCAGGATGCAAAGCTCTCAGTTTCAGCTACAATGTCACGCCTGTCTGCTTCCCTCTGTGATGATCAGGGGCTAGCCTTCTGAAATTATAAGCCAGCCCTCAGTTAAATGCTTTCTTCTTAAGAGCTGAGCTTGGTTGTGGGGTCTCTTCACAATAGTAGCTAGGACACCTGCTTTTTTTCCCCCTAGCCTGGCTTTTCCCATTCATTAAATAGGAAAGAAGCAAGGTGACTAGCTTGTCTTTTTGTGAAGAAAATTTACCTCCAAATAGTCTTATATATTAAGAAAAATAATAGCTGGGCATGGTGGTACACACCTTTAATCCCAGTACTCCTGAGGTAGAGGCAGGCAGACCTTTGTTTGTTTGAGGCTAGCCTGTTCCACATAGGGAGCTTCAGGCCAGCCAAGGCTAAATAGTGAGACCCTGTCTCAAACAAAAAAGAACAAAAACCCCGAAGGAACAAATATTAACTCTTACAATTCTTAAAATTACTGGACTGAAGGTCCAGTAATGATCCTAACTCATGGCCAATGGACCATGAGGTAGGTCCCCTATTAGTAAGCATGCATTAGTATGGAATGGATAGTGCGATATCCACCTGCAGCCATCAAGGCAACATGAGGAATGGGGACAGATTCCCACTGAGAAGGACAGTTCAGAAAGACAGAAGGGCTTCTTCACAGTCCAGTCTGGCTTGCTCTGATCCAGAGGGTGAATCCAGCAATAGTGTCTCCAGATTCATCTGAGTATGAGACCATGGGGATTTGAGAATAAAAACAGAGCTGAAATGGAAAGGCAGGAGACAGCCTGAAAGCAAAATCTGGAGGCAGCTAGCCAATTGCTACAGCTGGGCTTGGAATACATCTCCCCGTCTGTTTGTTGTGAGAAGTGAGGCCTGTTTAAATGGCAGAATCACAGGAATTCTCTTGCCCAGCTTACCTTACAATTAGTGACAGGTGTTTCCAATTGGCCAAGAAGCAACAAGAACAAAATATGCCAAGCCGAGTTTCAAATTTTGATGCTCTAAATGGGTGCCCTTGCTGAGGCTGGCCAACTCAGGGCCAAGAGACATGTTAGTAGTGGGTGATGGCTACAGGCTGAAAACGCCTTATTTATATACATATTCCGGTTCACATTTGTCCCTCTGTCAACTCTTCTCTTGTTCACTGATACTCCTTTTTTTTCTTACACTATAAAAGAAAGGAGGATCTGGGGAAGCAAAGTGCTTGCCTCCCAACAGTGAAGGTCTGAGCTTCATCCTCCCTGCCCATGCAAAAGCTAGGCACAGAGGCTTGGCTTGTGCCTGTAAGCCCTGCACTGCAGAGGCAGAGAGGAGCATCCCTGGGGCTTGGTGGCCAGACTGTCTAGTTTAATTGGTGAGCTCCAGGTTCAATGAGAAACCCTTTCTCAAAGACAAAAATAATGTGGAAAGCAATCCAGGTAACACCTATTGTCAACTTCTGGTGCACACACGCACGCGCACAGAGAAAGAGAGAGAGAGAGAGAGAGAGAGAGAGAGAGAGAGAGAACTGAGGATGGAGGTAGACATATAATTCTAGCATTCAAGAGGTGGAGGCAGGAAGATCAGGAGTTTAAGAGCTGCATAGGCTGAGTTTGAAGCCAGCCTGAACTACATGAGACCTGGATTAAAAATAACAAAGAAACGAAGGAACAGCCAGTGACATGGGATGTGCACGTGACCTGAGGATTACCCACAAGAGTGTGATGTGACATAGGGAACATCACCTGTCATAAGCAGAAACGTTTGGAAAGCTCTACTCGAGACAAGCTGAGTAGCCTCATGAGAATGACATGAGAGATAACGTTATATGATTGTGGAAGACCCGTGGTAGATGCCAGAGCATCTTGGGAAGATACCAAGTCCCCAAGATTCTCTGCTTATTGTGGCAAAGCAAAAAATCAAGCTACTCACTGATGGTTCAGCATGGTTATTGGTCCACCTTGATGCTGCTTCTACGTCTCTCTCCCTAGAGAACTCTAATAGTTGCCTAACTTGGTTTCACTTTGGAACTTTTGGCTGACAGAATCAATGGTGGATTCTCAGGACAGAGGTATTTAAGTCAACTCTCTCCCTTTTTGAATGAGTCACTAAAATTTTTACGATAGTAACTTTATCCGCCAGCTTCCAAGATAGCCTCTAGTGATCCCCACCTCTGAGTGTTCATGCTATGTGACCCTTGTCTGCATTGTGCTGGGCTTGGTCTGAGGGACCAATAAAATGTGCCTAAGCAAAGATGTCTGTTTTCCCAGAACAGGTCATTAAAGGCATTGCTATTTCTGCTTGTCCCCAGGATCAACTCTTCTGGCAGAGGCCAGGTGCAATGTAGCTTTACAATAAGTTCCACTGAAAGAGGAATTGAAGAATTTTTCTAGATATGCAAATGGGCCACTTGGGAGGCAGATCTTCCAGCCCTAACCCTGTCTTCAAATGGCTGTAACTTCTGCAGTTAGCATCCTGACCCAGTCTCACTAGCCCCTGAGCCAGAATCACTTTCAAAAGCTATATAAGAACAAACCTTGTGCCGGGAAGAGAGCCCTGTTTCTAAAGTCTTTGCCTTGCAATCTTGAGAACTGGGGTTGGAGCACCGCACTCTGTGTTAACACAGCCAGGTGTGACAGAGCATGCCTGTAACCCCTGTGGCAGGTGACACAGGCAAGCAGATCTGAGGCACAGTGGCCAGTCGGGCTCGCTCGTGTGGCAAATTCCAGGCCAGCAGAAGATCCTGCCTCCAAAAACAAGGGAGGCAATGCTCTTAAAGACTAATACTCAAGATTGACCTTCAGCCTCTGCAGACATTTGTGTGTATAACCATATGTACGGATGCACCTACACAACATAGATGAATATGTGTATGCACCCAAAAAAGGATAATGAATCTTGCCGCTGTTTTAAGCTTTTAAGTTTCGGGGTATTTGTCAGGAAGTGATGGAAAATAAACACAGTACGTGCTAACAGCTTTTATTTTTCATTCTGATAACCAAGGATACTTATTTTCCAAAACTTTTAATAATAATAACTTTAATAATAAAAACCTTATTAATTCTTTGTCAAAAAATTCAGACTTTATTGTACTTATATAAATCTGTTTCTCACTTAGACCAGTTGGTACATTATTTACTCAGGATGTGGCTCTGTTCTCCATCACTGACCAGCCCGGAAACATCACATCTAGAAGCTGGCCTGCTGTGTGTTTGTGTATATGTTATGATGATTCCTAAGTATAAGTTGTTTGAGTTATGAGTTAGTTAGTTACTTAAGACAGTTTAAAAATCTACCTGGTCTTATCAAAAGAATTTATCTCATCAAAATTTATCTCATCAAAAGCTTTTTTTTTCTCCCATGAATTTAACAAAAAAGTATTTAAGGGACCAGAGGAGAATAGAGAACAGAAAGTCTAAATGATCTGGTTTTCTTCTTTCTTTCCTCCTTCCTTCCTTCCTTCCTTCCTTCCTTCCTTCCTTCCTTCCTTCCTTCCTTCCTTTCTTTTTTTTTGGCCACCTATGAAATACATCAAAATGTTTCAGAATTATTCTTCTAGTATAAGGAAAGTTAGATAGAAAACTGAAAACCCAAGTCATTATCTCTCACTACAGGAAGGTATGAACAAGAGATACTGTCAGGAGAAAATCGTTCTTCAGGCTGGTGATTCATTCCAGAGATGGTAGACTTCATTCCTAGTGCTTCGTGATTGAGGTGGATCTGTGAGTTCTGGGAGAGTCTGACCCAACAACATCTGAGCAGATACAGAAAAAGTGTTCTCCAAACATGATTGTTTACATTGCTGCCATCCTAGCCCGGTGCCTGTTGGGGAATATTATCTGAAGGTGTGTTCCTTTTGTTTATGCTGTGGAACATTTGTTTAATGATATAAAGATGTTTTGCTTTTGTTATGCTGCATTTAACTCCGTAAAACTGTGATTCTTTGTCTAAAACTCCTGATGGTCTAACAAAGCGCTGAGGCAGGAGAAGAGCTAGGCGGGGCTGGCAGGTGAGAGTGTAAGTAGGGCAAGGAGGCACAACTAGAGAAGAAGGGGAGGAGGACATCAGGGGGCAGCCAGCCAGTCAGGAGTAAGAGTGAAAGTAAGATACACAGAAGAAAAAGAAAAGGCCCAGAGGCAAAAGGTAATCAAGATAATTTAAGAAAAGCTGGCAAGAAACAAGCTGAGCTAAGACAAGAAACAAGCAGAGCTAAGTAAGGCCAAGCATCCACAGCTAAGGATACGCCTCCGCGTGTGTGATTTATTTGGGAGCTGGGTGGCGGCCCCCAAAGAGTAAAGATAAACAAACACAACAGGTGCCCCTCTTTAATTAGCCCACACAAATAAAAGCTAGCAATATCTACAAAAGTCTTAGCTGTGATTTATATTTCTAAAGAAATAAAAAGCCTCACCAGTCACCGATTAGGAAAGGAAAGAAATAATATTCTAATATAAATTGTTACCTAAAGGCCAAAGAAAAGTAGGCCCTCCAGATGACACTTCCCAAACAGACACTGTAGCACATTTCTCCTTACAGCTCTGGGGTCCCTTGTTGCTGGGTGAGACCCTTCCTTTCCATGCCCCCCCTCAGGGGAGCCTTGTGACGATTAGTCTCCCTTCTGCTCCCTTCCATGTCATAATCATTTTGGAAGTTCAATTCCTGTGTCTGTAGCTTTAGGTCCTCGGTGCCTGTCATGGAGTCTGTCACACAACAGGGAATGTGTGCTGCCCTGAAGTATAAACCAGATTCATTACTTCTCCCAACAATTGCCCTTTGTCATACTGTGTTCCTGGGCTATTCCTTGTGGTTAGTTTTCCTTGCCCACCCCACTTCACAGACCTCATTCTCAGGACCTGTGTTTTCCTCAGTTTGGATCCACAGAAAAAACTAGGACAAAATGTACATTGTTGCCTAGACCGTAGGAAACTAAGGCTCACACACACACACACACACACACACACACCCATGACCTTCACATCTACTGACATGGTAACGGAGCATCCCAAGTGTGGGTGAAAGTGTGGAGAGCTGGAGAAGGGGATGCGTGGTGGGGCAGCCCTGGTGGAGGACTCTGGAGTCTCCTCATAAATAAACAGGAATGTACCACAAGAACAGTAATTCCACTCCCAGACTCATGCCTGGGAGAACTGGAAGCAGATGTACAAGCAAAGGTCCCACACATGTGCTCAGAGTCAAAAGGTAGAATCTGTCCATGCATGCTTTACCCAATGATGGCAAATAAATGATCTCTCAGAGGGGATGTAACCATGATATGTATATAGCATGAACCAGCTTTGCGGATGACGGCATGCTGCCAGACCCACTTACAGAACACTGCACATTACGTGATTCCAGTTACAGGAAGCATCCAGGCAGGCAAAGCCATACAAAGAGTAGATGGTTTAAACCTGGGGAAAGATGGAAGGATGAACAGAGAATATTTAAAGAATAAGGATTAGCCCTCTGTGGTAATGAAAATGGACTGTGTTGATATCCAGCAGCATGGATGGTAGTTGAATTGCACAGTATGGAATTACATCTTAAAGTGTGGCCATCTGCAGTCCACACTCCCACTACCCATAGAATCGAGCGCCGGATTTGCCAAGGAGGACACGTGGATACCAAGAAAAAGTATTAGTGGGTTTTTCCTCTGCCTTCATGGGTGAGGGAGGGGCACTGGCATGCAGGAGTACCACTGTGGAAGGCTCTTCAAAATTCCAGATAACACTGCAATCCCAGTGCTGGGTGTACCCAGGAAAACAGAACGATTTTTGTTGTTCACACAAAAAAAAGTATCCTCAGTGCTCATAGTAGTATTATGTACAGCAGTTGAAACTGGCGATCAAATGCCCATTAATTAATGAATGAATAAAGAAAAGATGTCTATAATGGAATACTATTCACCTACAAAGACGGGGGTGGGGCTTGGGGTGTAGCTCAGTGATTGAGCATGTGCTTAGTATGTGCAAGGTCCTGGGTTCCATCTCCAACATTGCTTCCCCTCCCCCCCCCAAAAAAAACTAAAATGGTGGATGGGAATGTGCTGGATATGGATAAACTCAGAGGTATGGATAAACTCTGAAAAGAATTACACTGCATAGAAGAAGCTATTTGCAAATGATGTCATGCTGCAAGATTCCATGAGAGATAGCTCAGGGGGTAAAAGTGCTGGTCATGCAAACATGAGACCCTAGCACCCACATAAAAGGCTAGATGTGGCTGAACTTGCCTATAACCTATGCTGTGGAAGGAAAAGAAGAACATCTATCATTGTTCTCTGCCCTCTGTGTGCATGCATAGAGGCAAGTATGCCTGTACACAAAAAAAGAGAGAGATTCTATGTACACAAAATATCTAAAATGGGCAAAAATCATAAAATACATCCATCAGTGTTGAACAATGGGAAGGACAGGAATGATCCTATATGCTAGCAGGGAAAGAGCTTCACTGGGGTGGCGGAGATGTTTTAGAATGAGACAGTTGTCACTGTTATATAATGCTGTGACTATCCTAAAACCACTGAAGTATAGACTTAAAAATCACAACTTTCTGTGTGTGAATTATAGTTCCCAAAACTGCCAAATAAAACAACAGGAAACATCAGAAAAAGAAAATTATTTTTTAAAAAAATACCATAACATAGCATGAAAGAATCCACTGACGTATTGAAGTCGTCTTACAGCCTTGTATGGTGTGAAGTCACAAGACTCTGTGCGTGTGTTAAGCCATACAGCCATACAACTCTATGCTTAAGAATGTATTTAAAAGCTGCCATGTGAAGCCTCAGTTGGAACAACCAGCTGGCACACATGATCAGCTTCAAGTAACCTGTTTAGCTAATTAAAAATTCCTCTATAGCTGCTGCTTGCATTAGATGGAAATTAACAGAGACCCACAACTGAACCATGTGCCAAGCGCTTCCTAAGTACACATTTCAGTGGGTCACAGTAGATATACAGTAAAGTTATAGTATTATACAGTATAGTCACAGCAGATATACAGTAGTCACAGCAGATATACAGTAGTCACAGCAGATATACAGTATAGTCACAGTAGATATACAGTATAGTCACAGTAGATATACAGTATAATCATAGTATTATACAGTATAGTCACAGCAGATATACAGTATAGTCACAGCAGATATACAGTATAGTCACAGTAGATATACAGTATAATCATAGTATTATACAGTATAGTCACAGCAGATATACAGTATAGTCACAGTAGATATACAGTATAGTCACAGTAGATATACAGTATAATCATAGTATTATACAGTATAGTCACAGTATTATACAGTATATTCACAGCCGATATACAGTATAGTCACAGTAGATATACAGTATAGTCACAGTATATACACAGTATAGTCACAGTATTATACAGTATAGTCACAGCAGATATACAGTATAGTCACAGCAGATATACAGTATAGTCACAGCAGATATACAGTATAGTCACAGCAGATATACAGTATAGTCACAGCAGATATAAAGTATAGTCACAGCAGATACACAGTATAGTCATAGTATTATACAATATAATCACAGTAGATATATAGTATAGTCACAGTAGATATACAGTGTAGTCACAGTAGATATACAGTGTAGTCACAGTAGATAATACAGTGTAGTCACAGTAGATATACAGTGTAGTCACAGTAGATATACAGTACAGTCACGATATACAGTATAGTCATAGTATTATACAGTATAGTCACAGCAGATATACAGTATAGTCACAGCAGATATACAGTATAGTCACAGCAGATATACAGTATAGTCACAGCAGATATACAGTATAGTCACAGCAGATATACAGTATAGTCACAGTAGATATACAGTATAGTCACAGTATATACACAGTATAGTCACAGTATTATACAATATAGACACAGTAGATATACAGTATAGACATAGCACATATACAGTATAGTCACAGCAGATATACAGTACAGTCACAGTAGATATACAGTACAGTCAGTATACATACAGTATAGTCTCAGTAGCTATAGTATAGCCACAGTATTATCTAACTGTGACAACTGTCTCATTCTAGAACATCATCATCCCAATGACGCCCTCTACCTGCTAGCATGCAGGATCATTCCTATCCTCCCATTTCCCAACACTGAATGTATTTTATGAGTGAGCACTCAGTCCTAAATGGAAACAACTCCCCTCCAGGATCAGGGACCCAAGTAGAAGAGAAAACAAAAAGATCGTAAGAGCCAGAGGTGATGGGTGACTCCTAGGAAACAGTGTCTTCCAGATACAAGAGGACTGATGGACGGGAACTCACAGAGGCCATGGCAGCACACCCAAGACCTGCACACATTCAAGCTAAATGTGGTGCCAGCACCGAGAGAAGGAAGTGGACCCAGAGTCCCACCCTAACCATGAAGCTGTTTGTAATTGACATCCACTGGTAAAAGGAAAATCAATTTTCTCCAACAGTGTCACTGGTTCTATCAACCACACTCTGGGGCAAACACCATACCTAGGAGTAGATGGCCAACACCAATGAACTCCATGTTGTGTGTGTGTGTGCCTGTGCGTGTTGTGGACTTTTTTGTTTCGTTTTGGCATTTTTTTGTCTTGTCTTTTGCTTCTTTATTTTGATTTTCATTTTGCAGGGTTTATTTACTTTGGTTTTCTTTCTCTTTTTTGCTTTTTTGTTGTTGTTTTGAGAGAAAGACCATAAATAAAGTTGGGGGGTAGGGAGGTGGGAGACGGTCTTAGAGGAGTTGGGGAAGAGAAAGGAACATGCTCAAAATATATTGGATGGAAAGACATTGTTTAAGCCTGGTATTGTGGTTCACACCTTTAATCCCAACACTCAGAAGACAAAGGCAGGCAGATCTCTATAAGTTTGAGGCCAGTTTGATCTTCAGAGTTGTTTACCTGGGAGCTTCACTGCAGCTCCCGGTATAAGCTCCCTCCCCTCAGTCCAAACTCCACCTCCAAGAAAGCCAGCCAAAGGGTGATCCCTTCCTAGGGAGGATTAAGAAAACCTGCCAAGGGGCTGGAGAAATGGCTCAGGGGTTAAGAGCATTGCCTGCTCTTCCAAAGGTCCTGAGTTCAATTCCCAGCAACCACATGGTGGTTCACAACCATCTGTAATGAGGTCTGGTGCCCTCCTCTGGCCATCAGGCATACACACAGACAGAATATTGTATACATAATAAATAACTAAATATTAAAAAAAAAAAGTTTGGGGGAAATTTTAAAAAAGAAAAACCCTCCCCAGGAAGGTACGGGCTATAATGCAAACCCACTCTGCGTGCTGCGCCTGCTCTATGGGTTATGCTGCTCTATGGGTTATGCACTATGGTACGGTACTGTGGCGCCTGTACTACGTGTACTATGGTACTATGCCTGTAGCACACCACCTGCGCTATGGGACAGTTCACAAGCTGGGCAAGGGGCTAGAGATTGAAACACATACACACAGAGACAAAGGCACGGGTCATCCTTGAAACAAGAATGCCAACTCAGTTTATATAGGGTCTCCTTAACTAAATTGCCATGCCCTAACTCTCAGCTGCAAGCCCACCAGAAACCATTCCCTGTCTCATGCTCAAAGCAGCTGCAAGTACAGGAAAACAAGTTGTTTGCTCAGAGCAGCTGCAAGAAAACAAGTTGATTACAGGAAATTCAGGGTATGGGGTCCACAGTCCCCAACATGGGACCACTCCCACAGGGTATTTAAACTGCCCCCCTCCCCCCAGAGAATGAACATGTGGTCTCCGGGTTACCTATGGTCTCCTTTTCTCTCTCTTCCCCTCTCCATATTTTCCCAGGGCCACCGGGGAGTATTGTCATCCATTAAACATGGGCATTTTTTAAATTAGGTCTGATTTTGGGATTATTTGCATCGGTGGAGAGGTTTGGCATCTAAGAAAAATACTTAACAAGAGTGAGTTCCAGGACAGCCAGGGGCTACACAGAGAAACCCTGTCTGAAAGAAAGAAAGAAAGAAAGAAAGAAAGAAAGAAAGGAAGGAAGGAAGGAAGGAAGGAAGGAAGGAAGGAAGGAAGGAAGGAAGGGAAAAATAATTTTTAAAAAATCCCTCTCTATTTGCAGCAAGATGACTTATGCTCAAAGAGTCAAGCAGAGAAGCTAGTGACTTAGCTGCCCACTGTGACTAAAATGTGAGCAGATAGGAAGCCACTACAAAGGGGTGAACACTCAGATAATTGTCTTTTTCTTTATGTCTGAAGCTGAGTTACCTTCAAGAGTGCCCTGAAATCCACGCCCTGTGTGGTTGGTGAGTGACAGAGGCCTGCCTTTCAAGGAAAATCAGAAAAGCTGAAAAATCTTCCTGCAACCACCCAGAGCTAAGCCTTCACGATTCCCTAAGACTTGCAAATAGAAGTACTATGGGGATCTGTATATTTATAGACAAGCAGTCTACATGGCAGGCAGTTTTTGGTGAGAGGAAGGAGGGTGTCAATAGACACAGTACGGAAATAGTAGCCAAGAAGATGTGGAGACGGTCCTCCCATGTTCTGAGGCCCAAGAAGGTAGCAGAAGACTCCAACTGCTGGAGGCCAGCCATACTTGCTATCCAAAGACGAAAAGCTTCCAAAACTGGAGAAGGCCCTGGAGCAGAGTAGGAAAAAGAAACGTCGAGTTCAGGAGATCTGAGCATGGGTGGTCTGGGAGACACTCAAGAGCCTAGATTTCCAATGCTATGGCTAACCACAGGCAAACAAAATAATTTTTGCAGAAACTCTCTGTGATTTGAGTTTGCTACAATGTGGGATTAGGATTGACGGGAGAAGTGGGTTCCGTCGACAATAGAGAGGCTACTTGGGTTGTGTTTAACCAGCGGCTGACTGGGACCTAATGGGGCCTAATGCTAGGTGAAGGCCAGGCCAGGCTCAGAGGACACAAAAGCCTGTTGAGCTGAGTTCAGCCCCTGGAACCCGAATAAAAAAGACAGACACGGTGGCACACATCTATAGCCCCAGCACGCTTACAAAATAAGGAGAGACGGGAAGAGGAAAATCTAGATTCTTAACCGGTCAACAAGTCTGCTGTGCATAGTACAGTATGGCAGAGACAAGGAGGGACCTGCTTCAGCATGGCGGAAGGAGAGAGCCGACTCCCAGAAGTTGTCCTCTGATCTCCACACAGGTGTTGTGGCATACACACAGATAATAATATAAATTAAATTAGAATTGCTTTAGAAAAGAAGAGACGAGAAGAGAAACAGAGACACAAAGAAAGTAAAATTGAGACTCTCTATGCTAATATCAACAGGAAGTACTAAGGATTAGTGTCTTCTGGAAACAACAAAGGTCACACGTGTCCATTGTCCCCTTCTACTCACTCGGCTCCACCCACCTTGGGATTGTCTTTACCACCACCATAGCCCTAACGCCACTGGGGCTCTTTGGACTGTCCTTGGAGAATGGCTCATAGTGGCATTTTCTGTCAAGGCGCTCTGTTTGGAAGCCATCCTTTCTCAATGACTAACACACAAACACAGTTGAATCTGTCTCAAAAACTCATTTACTTTGGAGTCTAATTTGAAGGATCTGATTCCCAGAAGTCTGCTCTAATAAGAATCTTGTGAAGTCTTCATGTGTCTCTGTGTGTCAATCAAAATCTTCATATGTCTCTTTGCAAGATCTTCTCCCCAATGGGAACAAAAATGAGGATGAAAGATGTGGGAGCCAGCCACTGCTAAAACGTTTTGAGATCTCTCATCTGAACTGACTCTGAATTAGCTCAAAGACCACATCAGCAAATCAGGTGCATCGTGCAGTCTATAACGTGAAAGTCCCAGCCTTAGAATGTGGTCCTTATTGGACAAGGTCATCCCATTCCACTGACTGAGGTCCTCTATTTGGGGCGTGTACAACACCTTCCCATTGTGCCTATGTAGTAATTCTATAGTTTACTGGTTGATGGTAGGCACTTCATTTAGCATCTCTGGGCTTCCGTTTTCTCAACCCTACAAAGAGATGGGGCGAGTGGGAGAAGGCACAGTTTCACTGTTAACATTCCTTTCAGTTCTGTGAGCTGTGAGCCTGTCACCATTGCTGAGGGAGCCTCCAGACATGATCATAAAATCACCTATGTCTTCCCTGTCCCCAGTTTTACCTTCATCTTGTGTTGGTCTATTGCAGGATACTACAGTCTATCTTGTTGTTTGCTACGGTGTTGGAAACCAAACCCAGAGCTTTGTTAGGCAAGTGCCCTGCCACTGAGCTACATAAAATCTACAGAAACGATCTGCATGTCACATACCACTAGAGACACAAAGGCCTTTAAGAACAAAGACACATGTATCACCTATAGCATATTCAAAACACCCAGGCTTAAGCATAAAAATTGTTCTCTCCCAGGGAGCTGTCTGAAGGAACTCCCTGACTGATATGAAAGCAACAGGAAGAAAAGACCTTCTAAATTCAGACCTACCTTCCTTATACATGGCTTACATGCTTACAGTGCAAGGTGACCATGGTGGCTAAAGATACTGCATTCAAATTCCAGGCCTAAGAAAAAGGAAAGAAAAAAAGGGGGACTTTAAAATAAGCAAGCTTCCTCACTATACCAACCACCGTTAGCACGCCTTCCTCGAGACCCACACAAGACATTATATTTGGTTTTTAACTATCAGAATGTACAAGAGGACACATGGGTGCAAGAAACTAGGAAAGGCGGCTTTTAAATGGGTGCACGTCCCCTTCACTGACACAAGGACGCGCGTCTGCTTTCAGTAATGTCAGGGCTCTACAGGCTGAGGCTAACACAGAACAGGTACCAGGTAGACAAGCGATAATGCCAGCCATGCCACCCTTGTGATTCCTAGGGAACCTTAAACTTCCCGTGAAAGAGCGAGTTAAATATGATATGACTGGCAGCAGGCAGATGATCTGACCCTGGAACCTGTTTTGCTTTCAGCTTGTGTAAGCGAGCATCCGGTAGGCTGGTCCTTGGTACAGAAGACAGGTAAACAAAAATGTTTTCTCCAGTCTTTGTGAATTTCAATTGATATCTTCTCTTGGGAATTAGAGTCAAATGTAAAAATGGGGGGAAAAAAGTTATTTCAGTTTTCAAAACCACCATGACTTCTTCATTTGATTGGAGGCGAAAATGCACTGAGCCATAGTCTGTCCCTGATGCTCCTGCTCACAGAGTCTCGAAGGCTGAGAGGAAGAAGCCACAGCAGAAGGAGTCATGGTAGGTCACGGTGGCTACCTGGTGTGCTCTGATTATGCCACCAACCCATTACCTCCCCAGGGCAGATGCCACATGCACACTGGATCAGGAGAAGAGAGTCTGAAGGCCTAGGTCTAGTCCTTGCCTTTATAAGCATTCCTTGTTTATAGGAAAAGAAATGAGCTGCGAGTTAAACTAATGATTTGCCTGATTCTGTAAGTGATGGGGAAAGGTATAAAATTCAGATCAACTAAAAGGCTATCTCTCTCCATTCTGGGTGTAAGCATTTACAATGTTTACATGCTATCAGAGAAGTAATTGTCAAGAAACAACAAAATAATTAATTTTATTGACTCCTAAAAGTATCTTAAGTGATGCCAAAAATTGAGTCTCAACCTCTTTCTAACATACTTTCAATCAATGGAAATTATTTTTTTTTCAATGGAAATTATTTTATTTTAAAAATTATTGTAAGGCCGGGCGGTGGTGGCTCACGCCTTTAATCCCAGCACTCGGGAGGCAGAGGCAGGCGGATCTCTGTGAGTTCGAGACCAGCCTGGTCTACAAGAGCTAGTTCCAGGACAGGCTCCAAAACCACAGAGAAACCCTGTCTCGAAAAAAAAAAAAAAAAAAAAAAAATTATTGTAAGAAGAGCCTGATTGGGAGTGAAGAGTAAAAACAAAAACGGTTGATCAAAGGCTGGATTTCACAGGAGACAGAACTGCAGGAAACAGATGTCTGCATACTGGAACTGGCTGAGCTGATGGTGGATTCCGCTCCACACCTCAGTTTGATGCTCCCACTGCCCTGTTCCATTTGCCATGCCTCAAAGTACTCTCTCCTCCCATCCATGCTCCTAAAGTAACCCTTTGCCCATGGGAGAACACCTTTACAATTCCCAGAATTCAGTCAGCATGATATTGAGTTAGAAGTGTCACCCCAGCCCCTGGCCTGGGAATTGCCCTGGTTCAGACTCCAATTCCCAGCCTGCCAAGCACTGACCCCTCTCTGGGGAGGGTCAGGAACACTTCCACAGGAAAAAGGAACACATGGTCTCCAGGGTTTGGGTGGGCTCCTCTCCCCGCCATGCTGTCTCGGTCCACCTGAGAGTGTTGCAGTTATTAAACATGGGCATTTTAATTTGGTCTAATCTGGTTTAATTGGAGTTATTTGTGTCGGCGGAGCACCAAACAGACCTGTAAGAGAACTGGAACAGACTTACATCTTGGTGTCATAGCAAAAGGCTATTGCTTTAGGTTGAAAGGTAAAAGAAACTTGGAACTCTGAACCTCTGAAGACATACCTGAAACCTGTTAGTCCTGGACTCTGAAGCCTGTGAAAGAGGCTTATCTCTCTGTATTTTAGCAGGAACTTTATTAAATATCATGGATGAAGTGATAAGGTAACAATACTTTAAGTTGTCAAATGACATTAGATAGATCTGGGAGGGATAAATGAGCAAAAATGAGACAGCTTTTTAGCTACATAGGCAATCGCAAATCCTCTCCTTAGTCCTTGGAGAACACGAGTGTTAGAAGCAGTGCCTGCTGCTTCTAACTCAATATTACAGCCAGAAGCTCTCTTTCTCTAACACCTCTTAGGATGACCTGGTCCGTGCCGGCATCACAGCTAGATGTGACTTCACAGTGGGTTCTGTGCATTCAGTTGAGCACTGTACCGTTTCCTGTTTGATCTGATCAAAACATGATCTTTTTGTCTTATCGGGCTTTGTCCTTGTCATTCTGTTTGTCCTGCTCTTCTCCTTAGCCCCAGCACAAAAAACTCACCAGGCCACACTCAACTACCTGTTCATGTGAGGACTGAGTTGGTCTCAGACGCTGCTGTTTTGCAGGCTGTGGAGCGTCAAAGGATTGGTCTGGGAAAGGTCTGGAGAGAAAAGCCTTAAAGAAGTTACAAGGGCAGGCAGGCAGCGAGTTGCTATGGTTACTAGGCAGCTTGATGCTCTAGCCATCTCCCCATCACAAGGCAACCCTTCTCTATGAAGCAAAGGAAGACACAGGTTTTCACACCACGTGACAGAGCAAAGATGTGGCCACATCAACTCTTTGTCACAGAAACAAAGCCAGAGGTCACCAGGGCAATGAAGTGAATATGGATGGAAAGCTACTTGGTAGACATTTAAGACATAAGAGACTAAAGTTGGAGCTGATGTTCCCTGTGCTCTCTGAGTGTGGCTATGAAGTTCTTTGTTTCTGTTTTTTCTTGACTCAGAACTAAACATCACTTCTCTGTCCCCGTGGCTCTAATGCCTTGCTTCTTCAACAATGAAGACAGACCTGGGCAGTGGGGAAACAATGGGGCTGGGACCCAAGCTGGAGAATCCCCTTCCACCTGAGCCAGACTACGGTTTCCTAGGCTCCAGATGGTGATCATGATTGTTAAAAAGCAGCTATTATCCCTGTTAATGAGGATAATAAAACAGAATGATTCGTGAACATCCACAGCATATGGAGCCCCCACAAAACACAGATTTACCCAGCATTGCTGGGAAATGAAGTTTTCCACACCAGTGAGTTTTCTGGAAAATTAGGGCTTACCTCTTTAGCTTCAATATTTTTTTCTGAACATATTAACCATTTGGGATGGAAATACATGTCAAATATGTAATACATCTTCCTGTGTTACTGAAGAGCATAACACACACTATACAAACCTTTTTTTTGAATGTCTCATTACAAACATGCACTCGTGTACTGGGAGGAGGAGGCCCCATCTATTACACATGCGAGTCTTATTAGGAAAGTGACCCACTTTGCCTAGACTTAGCTGTAATGCAGTGCACCTAACTTAAGCAGGAACAAGGCTTTTCTACCCTTGACTTTGCATCCTCCAGCCTTGCCACTCAAAAGATAAGCTTCAGTACCACCTGGGACTTAATCAGAAGCACAGACTCTCTGGCCCCATCCCAGCCCTGCTGAAAGAATTGGAATATGGGTTTTAACAAGAAGCTTGGGTGATTCATATGCACATTAAAGTGAGTGAGCACAGCTCTCCAGCTGTGCTTGCCAGCAGGTTCCTGACCAGTTACAACCTTATCTCCTGAACACGCTTGTCGGAAACCCAAATGGGTCCTGTTCAGGCCTAAGATCAAAGTCTCCAGGGACTGAAACCCAGCCATCTATTTTTACCACACCCTTTGGATAATGTTGAGATGCACCAACACTATCAGTGTCCAGCTCTCAGTCTGGCTCACAGGACTCAGTGTTTGTTAAAGGAAATGGGATTCCTGTATTCCTTTCATCTAAAAAGAGGAGACTCCCACATCTGATGTTCTAACAATGGTTAAGATCACTGGCTGGGCCAGACAGTGGCATGGCATGCCTTTAATTCCAGTACTTGGGAGGCAGAGGTAGGTGGATATCTGTGATTTGGAGGCCAGCCTGGTGTACATAGTGAGTTTCAAGACAGTCAGGAGTATTTCACAGAGAAACTCTGTCTCGAAAAACCAAAAAACAAACAAACAAGTCACCTGCTGGCAGCTAGGAATGTAACTGAATGGTGGAGCACTGCCCAGCATGCTTTGGGATCCACATCCAATTCCCTGCACCACAATAAAAGCAATCAATTAATTAAGCACTGGCTTTGCTAACTAGAAAAGGCAGCAGACACAAAGGCCACGCATTACATTATTTTGCATAAATGTCCTGAATAGACATAACCATAGAGGCAGAAAGTCAATGAAACAGGAAGCATTTGGTAATGGGTCCAGGGGTTTCTTTTTAGGACAAAGAAAATAAAATGTGGAATCTCATAGTGGTGACAGATGCACAACACCATAAATATTCTAAAATCCCTCAATGTTTATAAATGAAAATTAAATTGCACATTGGCTTACACATTTTGAAAGACTAAATTTATAGTGTTCAAATTATATATCAGTTTTAGGAAAGTCTTAGGCTTTAGAATGAACCTGTTCAAATAAGTTCAAATCCTGCCAAATAGTAGCCATGTAACGCTGCACAAGCTAAATAACCTCTCATTTAAAAAGATGACAGTGGTGTATCTTGTAGGTTCTTTTATGAAATTGTTTCCAGTTTAAAGAAATTATCTGGAATTGGGGTCAGAATCTAATCACCCTAAAAATACAGCATCAGGAGAGCAGAATGTGCCGCCCTAAAATACACCTCTTTAGATATATATTGACTATTCTGAGCTGGTTATTTTGAGAAACTGCAGACACAGGAGCAGATCTGCAAGGCTGCCCCTCTGGAGGGGAAATTTTTATCTACAAAGGAAATTTTCATAAATGAAGGTCTATACTAGGAAGAGTTACCTGAAGTCTGCTTTTACCACCCGAGAGACTTTGATCTGCTTAACAAGGCAAATTTATTCACTATTTCCTCTCCTTACCCTCTCATAATTTATCTCTGTTTCCTCAAGCTCTATTCCTTATCGTAGCTCTGGGTGCTTTACAGGCCTTAGTTATCCGGCCGTTTACTGGGGTCTCACACTTCTAGGAGACTCCTATGCAGTCATGTGCTGATAAAATGGGTTTTTCTTTCATGAATGTTTTTGGCCATTTCATGTGTAGACCCGCCAAAGCGATGAGAAGAGGAAAGGGAAATGTTTTATTATTTTGTTTTGTTCCTTTTTTACTCTGCCTAAGTGCTGACAGATGTTCATTGCTGTAGGGGTGAAAGTGTGTGTCGGGCCTGGCCAGTCATCATCAAGAGGGTCATGGGGGCTCCTCCGGAAACAAAGGCCATGTTAATAGTGGAAGAACAGACAATGACAGGGGAATCCTCAGGGTCACAGACACAGGTCTATGGGAGAGCCCTGCCTTAGCAGGTGTGAGGCTCATCCCCAGCAACACACACACATACACAGGACAAACCTATACTTAGGTTCATTGAAGAATGGGCAGCCATATAAAAATGTGTTTGACTTTATAATAATATTCTGAAGGTGAACCCAGCATGACTGGTCATTCCAATCCCTCTTGGTCTCTGATTACTGGTATAGGGCAGAACACCTATTATATGGGCATCTTTGGGAGAGAAGAGAGGCCAGAGAATGAGCTTTTACACTTTTATGGCTTGCTTTGGGGAGAGGCTTCTAGGTTCTATGACCCACCTTGGGGAAAGACAAATTCAGATTTCTGTGATCTGCTTTTGCAGGTGTGGGGGAACTACAAGAACAGATGACACAACAGGAGGGGAGAAAGTCTAAAAGAACTTGCTTCTGATGCTTCCCAGTCTCCTCCAAGAACCCAGTATTCCAGGGTGCTATTCTTTGGGATGTCATTGTCTATGTCCTGACATTGCTACGGATCCAACAAATTTCAAATTTTGAAATGTACAAATACTGTCAAATGAATTTAAGAAAATGAGTTCTCCTTAGACTTTTCAGATTCCTGAGTCTGGGGTATGACTTCAGAATCTTAGTAAGTCTGCCATGCTAACCACAGATGGTCCACACATGGGACTTGGAAAAATGCTTCCTGAAGCTCTTCCTAATGGTCAGTGTTCATTGTCAACTTGGTAAGAATCTAGAATCACCTGAGGGAATGATCCTTTCAGAATGCCAGGGGCGGGAAGACCTGCCCACTGTGGGCAGTGTTGTTCCCTGGCTAGAATCCTGGACTACAGACTAGAGAGAAGGAGCTGAGCGACAGCAGGCATTCGTGACTCCCTGCTTCCTGTCTGTGGATAGAATGTCATCAATGGTATCAAGCTTGTGCTGCCAGGACTTGCTCACCAAGATGGAGCATACCCTTGAACTGTGAGCCATAATAGGCCCTTTTCTCCCTTAGGTGACGTCTATTAAGAGTATTTTATCATAGCACCAAGGAAACCAAGACACTCTTGTAAATCAAACAATAATAATGATGTTTTTAGAATTATGTTATCTTCTACTTACAATATTGAAAACAGAGAAACCATTGTTTATATTCTTACACACACATGCACACATATACATGCACATACACACACATATACACATATACGCACATACACACACAAATACACGCACATACACACATACAAGAGGGAAATGTCGAATAATTTGTAATTTTTCTTTTTATGAATATATCAGAGAACTGAGGCTGACAGGCAACCAGAGAACTCAAAATTTAAAGAAACACAAACCTGCAAAGAGAGAGAGAGAGAGAGAGAGAGAGAGAGAGAGAGAGAGAGAGAAATAATGAGCACTTGATTACAGAAGACCTATGTCATCCATCCCAGGCAAGAAAAATTAGGCCAAGATTTCTAACAGATTTAAGGGTTGAGTTTAGGTTAGCGAGAGCTTGCCAAGCCCATGTTAGAGCTGGCCCCCACAGGCTCTTTCTGCAGCCCTCACTGCTACTCGAAGAAGAGCTGGGAGAGCAATAATTCTCCAACAACACCCATATGTAGGGTTGGGTTTAGGTTAGCAAGAGCTTGCCAGGCCCATATTAGAGCTGGCCCCCACAGGTTCTTTCTGCAGCCCTCACTGCTACTCAAAGAGCTGGGAGAGGAATAATTCTCCAATAACTACTAGAGGAAAGTAGTAGCCACCAAGTAAAACGCAAAAAGCAGAGCTGAACCTTCACCTCTGTATCGCTCCAACAGAGAATAAAGAGCCAAAGAAGTGGGTAGAAAGGTGGCAGACCTTGTCAGTCTTAGGACTAGTGAAAAACAAAACTAGAAACCAACACTGCAGCTTACAGAAGGGGTGAGATGAATGGACAAATGTGTTAACCATAAAGGAGTAGCAGTATAGACTCGGCTGGCCAATAAGAGAACCCGTAATCCCATGACTCAGTATTTTAATGCCTGCCTGTGGCTAAGACTCAGTGAAAACAATAATATCTAACCCACCCCCACCATGCCCCATCACCACAAGATGTTTGGCTTTTGTAAAAAAAACAAAACAACAACAAAAAGATGTATAGGTATAGGAAGAAAAAAAAAACCAAACACATTGTCAGAGGTAAGGCAATCAGCAGAACTGGGTCATTCATTCACACAGGTGTGCAGCCATCAAAATGGGGACCTTAACACACTGTGATTAGCACATCAAAATCTTCAACTGAAAAGGTGCATAACATACCTGATAACGTCATGTTGGTTCCCACAGGTACATCAGAAGTACAGACAGAATCAGGTGAAAACACTAGAAATGAAAAGACAAGAAGAGGAAGGAATAATGCTCACAACAGCTACGGAAGTGGACTTGAAACAGCCAAGGAAGAGGTGGTTTTGAGGGCAGCTCAATAGAAACTATCAAATGGAAGTTAGAGAAGAAAAGAAGTAGGCAATATAAAAAGTACCTAGAACATAGTGGAGTGCTCAGGAACTGCAGAGCAATATTAATATAACATGCACATATTATAAATGGGCTCTCAGGACAAGAGACAAGAGGAAAGAAATTGTAGAAATAATGTATTTAATTTTATCTTCATTTACTCTTTCAGTGCCTTTCATTTCTTCTGCAGATTTAAAGATTCTGTCTCATATCATTTTTGTCTGTGTAAAGAACAGCCTTTAATAATGCTGCCATTCCAAGTCTCCCAGCAATAAATTTACTTTTTGTTTGCTGAAGTGTTTATCTCCCATCACATGTGTGTGCGCGTGCACACATGCATGTTACACGCATGTAAGTATGCTGGTGTATCAAGCATACTCATCTATTGCTCTCTTATTGTTGGAAGCTTGCCTTTCAGCTAGGCTAGCTGACCAGCAGACTCCTGGGATCTACCCTACCCCAACCCCTAGGGACTGGGGTTGTGGCATGAGCAGTCATGCACAGCTTTTATCTGAGTGTAAAAATTCAAACTCAAGTCCTTATGTTTACACAGATGTACACGTCCTCACTGAGTCATCTCCCTAGCCCTTCTCCTAGCTTCAAAAGATGGTTTTGCTGAGTATAAAATTCTGAGCTGACAGGAAGTTTTATTCTGGCTTTTGGTTTATCTCTAACAGTGTATGAGCGCCACTCCTTCGTCTTCAGGCTTGGACAGCTTCTGGCAATAAGTCTACTGTTAGTTATTTTGTTATTATTACATTGATTTATTTGTGCGTGCGTGCACATGGGAAAAAGAGACAAAGAGAGAGTGTACTCACGTGGGCACACACACTTATGCACACATGCCACAACGCACATGTAAAAATCAAAGGACAACTTAATCAAGCCAGTTGCTTTTCTTCAGCATAAGTAAGTCTCGGGGATAAACCTAGACCATCAAGCTTGGCAGCAATCACTTTACCCACTGAGCAATGGCCCAATAATTACTATAATTTACTCTAACCCCAAATTCATGTGTCTTTTTTCTCTAGTTACCTTGATTTTTGTCTTTTAGGGGTTAAATGTGTGTGTATGTGTGTGTGTGTGTGTATGTGTGTGTGTGTGTTTTGATATGTATCATACTTGGTGTTCTCTCGGGTTCTTGGATCCGGAGTTTAGTGTCTTTGGTTATCACTAAGGCGTGAGTTTTAGACTTAGAACTGAAGAATGCTACTAAGTCTGTCAGACAGAGAAGGGTTAAGAAGTTTTAGAGGCAAGAGTTCAAGAGATGAAAGGGCATGGCTAATGGCCTTACAAGTACAGAGTGATCCCCAGGGTTTAGGCAAATGTAAAAAGATCTTTTTTTAAAGAGCTGCATGCCTAAGATCCCAGCATTCAGGAAGCAGAGACAGGAGGATGGCCTCAAGTTTGAAGCCAGCCAGGCCTGTATAGTGAAACCTTTCTTAGAAAGAAAAGTGAAGGTAAGCAGATAAAGCTAGACAATGGGGACACATTTTGAACAGTTGTGTAGCCCACAGCAATCATTCATCCCTAGGGTACATGTTGGGCGGTTTAAAGCAGAGGGTGAGTGTGCTCATACTTAAATTCTTGTACCTTAATTTCTGATCATTCAGCCTACAGTGTGCACAGTATTTAGAAGTCAGGGCTGCACATTCCCTGAGATAATCTTACACTTTAGGCTCTTTTCTTTCCTCTTCCTAAATCTACACCATTTATCACTTGTAGACCTAGGCTGTCTACAAAACTTGCTAATGTTTAGTGGCAGTGGCATCTTCACACAGCTCTGCTGTCTTTTCCAGTGCCCTGTTCAGTGTGGCCACATGCCTGAGTTTGGGCTAACAGAAGATGCTTTTATTGCTTTGTATCACCAAGGTTAGGGCACTCAGTCACAGCAGCTGTCTTACCTGTCAAATATGCTAAATACTCAGGTGAAAGTTAAGCCAGTGAAGTCTTCAAACTAATACGTATGTGACCATTTCAGATCTTCTAGGAGTGCTGGGAAGTTGATAAGTAGGATTAGAGTAAGTACATAGAAGCTTCTATATTTCCTTCATACAACATTGAAGGCTCCTCACTACCATTCTAGAAGCCCTCTGACAGACTACTGAAACTCACGCTCTTAAGAGCGATATGGCACAATGTGAGTCCCTTGCACTTGTAGCAGGAAGGCCAGTGTTCTTTCTGGCCTGAAATGCTGCCAACAAGCCATAGTTTTAGGAAGACTTCCCTTCACTTTGGGGTCTGTGTTTTGTTGCTGCTGCTGTTTGTTTATCCTCTGTGAAAGGAGGGATAGTCACACCAGTCCCCCCTCCCCCCAGGTAATGATTACACTGTGAGGATTAAATGAGGCAGCCTCTGTGTGGTAGATTCCTCTGATCACACCAAGTATCTCCTCTTCTCCTTTTCTCCATCCCCAGCTAGGTGACTGCAATTCTTTTCACAAAAGGAGCGGGGTGCATTTCCCCACACCTTGATGCTGACTTTACCTGTGGGACTTGTTTTTGCTAGACTGTGGGTCTTGTATGTTTCTGGTTGGTCTCTCTTGATTCTTCTGTCACCCCTTCCTTCACTATGAGGACAGGTCTGTCTTCACTTAGTGGAAGATAAAGATGACACGTACATGAGCTGAGTCACCCAGGTAATCTCAGACAAGACTACCCTAGATGAACTGATGGCCTGCCCATCCCCAGATACATAACAGCCCTCACCCGAGATCAGCGAAGCCACCTAGCAGACCTCTGGACACATGAGCAGTAAGCATGTGCTATCATGTATCACAGGTTTTGTGGTTGTTTGTTGTATCATTGCTTTTATAGCAGATAACTAGTAGACTGTGAGGCTGTGCTCACACACTGAACAGAACTCATGTACTATTAACCCTTGGGAAGGGATATAATTATAATCAAAATTATGTAGCATGTACATCCCTTAACCTGTGAAACAGTCTCTGAAATTATCCCTTATTATTGTTGTCCCTTATCCTGTGAAATGTTTCAGAGGGCTATAGGATCAAACTTTACATTGGGCAGAACCTCGGATATAATCTAGTCTATCATTCTTCTTGGGCATGGAGCCTCTTCTTTTTCACTTACATGTGCTTTTGTCTGCACTAGCAGACTTTTTCATCTAAGCACCCCTCCCTTGAACAGTTTTGAGCCATCATCCGTAAATCCTGCCCTCTTCCCTATGCAGACAGCACAGGAGGCTGAGTCCAGCTCCCTCCTCATCCACCACTTCTCCATGTGGGCATCTGTTAGCAATGCTCTGTGTTGTGTGATTTGCAATTTTTTCCCAGATGCGTTCAGCATGCAGCCACTTTGACAAGCTAAAAGCTGCTAATGCAGGATCATTTATTACGTTTTCCTGCACACTGCATTAATCTTAAAGACCCAGTTTAATGCACACAATGACATCTTCTCTGAATACAGAAGGGCTGGGCTACAAAGATGTATGAAGGAAGCATCCTCCTAAATTTCCGAAGGACTGGAAAGCCAGAGGAATAAATTGGAAGAGAAACTATGCAAGCTGTTTTCTATTTTCTAAAGGAAGGAAAGAATTATTTAGCCAGACGCGGGGCTCTTTCGGGCACCCATTGTTATTGCTGAACAAATGGTTATTATTATTCTTAGCAATGAAGTGACTCAGGAGGGACTTTTCTTCCCTAAAAGGTATAGGAGTGTTCCTGGGTCCCATTTCTGCATCCTGAATGCTGTGCTCACCTTAACAGTTGAAGGCTCTTCCCCCTCCTCTAACCTGGAAGGCAGGAGGCAGAATGCCTGTCTAGAAAAATGACAAATCAGACATGACATACATATAGACCCATTACTTCTGTCATATTTCTCCTCTTAACTTTTCTCAGCAATTAAGGTTTCCATGGGCCTCCCACTCCTTTTCAAATCCCGCTCAGGAGGCAGTTGTAATTAAATCTCCGTGATTTCCCAATGCCTCTGCGACGTAAAAGAACTTTTTCTAAGAAAAGTTCCCTTCTGGATTTCTCCCAACATTTTCCTGACTGGGCTCTGGTGGTCATCAGAGTCTTCCCTCCTTCTCTCCGAAGTGGTAATTCAGGACAACCCCCACCTCCTCCAGGAAGTCTCCTTTGAATACTCAGCACACTCTCCTCTCCCTCCTCCCTTCTGTCTCGGGCCTTTCTTCCCCTCTCATTCCCGGTAAACCTGTGTTCTTACCGTTGCCCAAGCTCATCCTCTGAGGAGGAGACAGGGCCGCCGTCAGCTTACTCTGCAGATACAAGAGCCCTCAGTATCAGTACCTCTGGAGGGCCACAGTAGACACCCTCCCCTCACTCGGCAACATCCAGTTCCCCTTCAGAGTGCTGTCAAGGAACAGAACCTTAATGAGCACCGCCTTTGTTCCTAGCTTGTTAGCATCATAAAGAGCCTGAGGTGCTGGGATTTACCTAGAGGTGGAAGACCTGGATTCTTCTAAAAAAAAAAAAAAAAAAAAACTTTGAATAATCTTCGCAAGAATCCTCAGGCTCCTGATTTCCAGTCAGATTTGTACTCAGAACTTCAGGGGGCACGTCATAAGGAAATACATAACTAAGTCTCAAGCTCTAAGAAAATATGTTATTTTGATGGAGACTTAAATATAGCGTATGTGTATAAAATATGAACTAACTTTGTATCACACAGTATAACTGCCAAATAAATCTGCATCACAATACTTGGTAGAGGAAGAGCTTAAGTTGGGAGAGAGAAGTAGAGAAAGGGGAGAGTTGTGAGGCCTGGGAGGGCAGCTCTACCTGAGAAAGCAGCCAGCTTGGAGTTGGAGTCTCCAAAGGAATCTGCAGAAGCAGTACTTTCACAGCGCCTCCTAAACAAAGGGCTGAGCGCGCTGGCACTGCCCATCTAGACTAGGAGAATAGTAAGTAGGTTTGCCTGGCCGGGATAAAACCCTGTGATGAGGAAAATGGGAAATTAGGTTCCAACGCCAAGACAAATAATCTTCATTTTGTTTCTCAATAAAAAGAACCTTAGTTACCTATTTTAATAGGTCCCATTAAATCCATGTCCTGAACAGGAAATGTGCACTTATGTTGAGAATGTACAGTATTACAATCATTCAGCCACCACCGGCTATTCCTTAGGAGCTCCATGTTAACTCCTAGCTAGCCACAGTCTCCCATCATATGGGGTGTGCACCCACTGTGCAATCCCTGTGCTGATCTCTGTGCTTCCCTCAAAAATGAAGTAGAGGCAATTCAAAGAAACGTCAAAGAAAGACCTCTTAGTACATTCCTCATCCACAACTGCCCATTCTGCTTCCATTTCTTAGAAGCTGTACTTCCTATCTGGTGCTTCCACCAAGCTCTAGACCTCTGTAGTACTTATGAAACATGTTTGTGTGTGGTACACACATGTGTGGAGTACATGTGCATGCACGTGTATGTGCATGGACATGCTGAGGTCAGAGAAAGAGGACAATGGCTCTCCCCATCCCCATTCTCCACCCCCACCCCCACCCCCCACTCTCACCCCCCATCCCCTGAACTTGGAGTCTGCAGTTTTTAGGCTAACCTGGTGATCAGGCGAGCCCCGGTGATCCTCGTGTCCCTTTTCCCCCTCCAGTGTTGGGGATACTGAAGGATGATGGAGATCTCAGCTCAGATCCTCACATTTGCACAGACAGTGCTCCTCACCATAAACGGTATAGCCCCATTTGCCTGTGTCAGTAGACTAAAACAAATGGAGTGCCAAGCTAATAGCTCGCTTGCCTCTGGAGGCTAACTGGCTAAGGTTTATGCTCTTCTTTTATTATACGGTTATATTTTTTAGCTATTTTCCCCTCAGTGACTAAGAGTTGGCTCTATCTTCCAGAAAATTCTTTTGTACCTCCCTCTGACATGTCACCTCTTATCCAACAGAAGAGTTAAAATCACAGCCTCACCAAGATGGAGCAGTCAACTCGCCCCTCTGAGCATATCTTGGACCAGATTCTGAACAGCCTCCAAACAGCCCATCACGCCTGGAAAGCCCTCCCACTCCCCATGCCAAGCCATGTGTCTCCTATCATTTAAATAATCTCCAAAGCCCACCCTCTCTGTGATCCCTCATGACTTCAGAGAAGAACAAACCCTTCCACTCATCAGATCCTGACTCCTCATGAAAGGCTTCTGGCCCCCTTCCCTGAAACCACCCAAACCCCAACTCAGGCTCTGCATTCTCTCCTCACCCCTAAACATGTGTGTCCTTGAACTGTACCAACTATAAATAGCCTATACTCCAACTCATCTGTGGTATGCTAAACCCTTTCTGTCAGCCCAAACAATCCTGGGCTTGTTAGGATCACGGAAGTAGCCTTGGTTGAGGTTGTTTTCTTCAGTGAATTGAGACAAGACCATGAGAAACAACCGTTTGTTCATAGACTACTCCCCAGCACATTCTAAAACCTGCAAATGCTTAAGCCCCTTGTGTAATCTGCATGGCATTTGCATGCAGGCTGTGCACACCTCTGAACTACTCAATAAGACCAGAACACCAGAAGTCGTAAAACAGTTGTGCTACAGTGACGAGTGAACAATGGCAAGGAAAGCCCCAGCCCATGCTGGGCTGGAGGGACTTCGCAGCATCAAGTCATCTGTGATTCTTTTTTTTTTTTATAATTAAAAAAAAAAATTTCCGCTTCCTCCCCGCCTCCCATTTCCCTCCCCCTCCTCCCGCCCCTCTCCCCCTTCCCCCACTCCTCTTCTCCTCCCTCTCCAGTCCCAAGAGCAGTCAGGGTTCCCTGCCCTGTGGAAAGTCCAAGGTCCTCCCCCTTCCATCCAGGTCTAGGAAGGTGAACATTCAAACTGTCTAGGCTCCCACAAAGCCAGAACATGAAGTAGGAATACTATCCTGAGTGAGGTAACCCAGACCCAAAAAGAAGATCATGGGATGTACTCATAATTGGTTTCTAGCCATGGGTAGGCGCCACTGAGTCTATAATTTGTGATCCTAAAGAAGCTAAACAAGAGGGTAAACCCAAGGAAAAACATATAGTTATCCTCCTGGCTATGGGAAATAGACAAGATTGCCGGGCAAAAAATTGGAATCTTGGGGGTGGGGTGGGATGGGGGGGTGAGGGGAGATGGGGAGAGAAAAGTATGAAGGAGAGGATGAGGGGAACTTGGGGAAACAGGATGATTGGGCATCTGTGATTCTTGATGCCATGAATCAGCACTCTATAAAACCCAAAGCTGAAGATCAAACACGCTGCCACACATCTAGTGAGAATGAGGCCAAATCCATTCTCCACATCTGCTCTTTGCCTTCAATCAAGACATAGCCCAATCTCGCAGCTCAGTAAATTTGGGGAAACAATCAGAATGTCACTTTTTACAGTGTAGAGTTATGCCAAAAATGTGCTGTATTACAACAGTGTCAATGTCAAGGTATTATTTTACTATTATTATTATTACTATTAAAATTATTACTACTGCTACTACTGCTACTGCCACCCACAGAAGCAATGGCCAGAACTAGTTGCCTCAAAGGGACTTTCCTGTCCTCGCTCTTATGTCCATTTCTCTATGTATAAACTGTTCTCATTATTTCTCTCTTGCTCTGCAAGCGCTATTGTCTCACGACATCTAAATAACTCAGTAATCCATGTACTCATTCAGATTCCAGGAAAACAGAGGTCTTTGAAGCATTCCCACTGAATCACCCATTGAGAACCACTGACAAGGAGAGAGGCATTCATGCACAGCATGGTTCACCAGAAGAGGATTGGTAACAATCAAACACCAAAGTACAGAGGCCTAATTAAACCAATGTGGTGGTATGGTATGGCATAGCAAGCAAACACAGCAGAAATCCTAGGCCTTGTTCCACATACTGGGGTGGGCTCCCAGAGTGAACGCCTCGCTCATGGGCTAGCCTATCTCAGTCCCCTCTGTTGGCTCTTCCTCCATGCCCCAAGCTCTCAATGAAGAAAGGATCCAGGAATTCATCCCCAGCTAGGGTCTCCTAACTCTCCTGGCTTCATGCTAACTCTGCTGGTACTCCAGGCCCACAGTTAAGCCATTATTCACTGACACCTAAATCTCTGCCTCCAATCCAGAGTTAAGCCATGTGCTCCAACACAGACATTTCTGTGCTTCTGGAAATCGGCACTGAAACAGGACACACGTGACCTGAGTTTTATGCACCCAGGTCAGAAAGCATCTGTCACCATACTGTCTGCCCCATGCCCACAGCACCCTGTAAAAGCAAAGCTTCTACCCAGTCTCTCAGGCCAGAATTCATGGGATCATTTAAAATCCTTTCTTATAAGTCCTACTTTTTGTGGGTGGTACTCGCCAAACTGAGACCTACATCGCCATCCTGGATCAAGCCTGTGCCCTGCTTTTCGATTCTGACAGTTCCACTCTCGCTCTTTCTTAGCCGATTCACCACCCGGTAGCCAGAAGGAACTTTTAAAACCATGTATTAGCTGTTATCCCTTCTCCCAAACTTTCAGTGGCCATGTACTAAGAATACAAACCAAACTCCTTCCATGGCTTCCAGTCCTCATAAGCTCTGCCCCTACTGCCTGTATAACCTCTGCTCTCTGTCTCACTCTGACTCAGCCCCACTACCCCACTGCCCCACTAACGGCCAATCCCCCAGAAACCCATCCTAATTAACTTCAATTGTCAACATGGCCTAGGGTCCCCAGAGAAGAAAGTCTGAAGTAAGGGGCTGTCTAAATCAGATTAGCCTGTGGACATGTTGGGAGATTGCCTTGATTGTTAATTGATGAAAGCCTGCAGGAGGCAGCCCTTCCCTGGACAGGTGCTCCTTGGCTGTTATAGAGAGCGAGCTAATCATGAAGCGTCACAAGCCAGCAAGAACCATTACCCCAAGTTCTGCTCCGAGTTCCTCGCCTTCCCTCAGTCTACTGTAACATGGTAGGATAAGTCAAATAAGCCCTTTCATCCCCTAGGTTGCTTTTGGCCTGTGTTCATCCTAGCAACAGCAAGGAAACCCAAACAGAGCCCTTGCCCATGCCCCTCCACCTGGAAAGCTTATCCAGCCTGTCTTCTCTTTCGGGTCATCTCCTAGGCAGTCTTCCCCTGCCACCTCATCTAAACACATCTTCCCCACTGCGGCTGCCCTCACACTGCTGTTTTCCTCTGGCAGCTCTTATCATTCTGTCATTATGTTATGTAATGATCATTTTCTTGTTTGTTTTCTGGTGCTGTCGCTAGAATGTTCAGAAGGGCTGGATCTTATTCCCCCTGCCTGGAACACTCAGTGCTGGGCTCTCAAGAGGCACTCGAATATTTTCAGAAATGATTAATGAATATGTGTGCGGTTACAGAACAATTTCTAAAATATATCGCCACATTCAAAAAAGACAGAGTGCAAAGGATGGCTAGAATGCTGTGGAAGAATACATGGGAACTGTCAAAGGTGGCTGTTTCTGGGAAAGGAGGCCAGCAGGAACACGGGAAACAATTTTCAGTGATAAATTTTATGGTGTTTGAATTATTTCCATGAGCATGAAATTGCCTTTTCAATTAAAAAAAAAATTCTCCTGTCTGGTCCCTTGTATTCTAATTGGTCCAGCTGGTTAAGCCACATTCGCCTTGGTAATAAACTCTTTACTCTTCCCTCCGCCTACCCAGCCTCCTTAAGCTTCCCCAGTTCTCTGAATGGGGACCATCACAAGTTGAAGGATTCGGGTTTGGTTTTGTTTGATTCCTCTCTTTTCCTCCCAAGGCCATGCTACTACACTATTCTAACAGCTCTAATGGCAGTGTCTTTCCTCGGGAAGGGCACCTTTCTGCTCCCTTCCCAATGAAGCCGAAAGCATTCCTGCACCCTGGCTAGTGTTCACCAATTTCCTAGTGACCTCCTGAAGGCCAGTTCCAGACTATGCCAGTCACATCCTCATGGGCTATTAGCTTGAATGAAGGCCTTTGTAAAGGACAGCTGGGATGTCCGGCCCCACTGCTGCTCCTGCCTGGCTCCACAGAACCTGAGGTCTAGAGCTGTCTTGTTCCACGCGCAGGAAGCAAAGTGCGCTCCTAGGTTTTTCAGTGAGGTTTTGAAAGACCGGGGACTAAAACTTAGTTCCATGGCCCCGTGTTCTTTCTGTCTACACCTCCCATCCACACTTTAAATCCATCCCAATTATCTTCCCCTTGTGCTGGCTGGTTAGGGTTTTTGTCAACTAGACGCGAGCTACTGTCATCTGGGAAGAGGAAACCTCAACTGAAAAAATGCTTCCACCAAACTGGTCTGTAGGCAAATCTGTGGGGTTATTTTCCTGATTGATGACTAATGTAAGAGGGTCTAGCCCATTGTGGGTGGTCTTGGGTTACATAAGAGAGGAATAAAATAACTAAACAAGCCATAGAGGAGCAAGCAGCATCCTTCAGTGGCGTCTGTATCGGCTCCTACCTTGAGCTCCTGACATGGCTTCCCTTGATGACTCACCGTGGACATGAAAATGTAAGCTGAAGTAAACCCATTCCTTCCCTGAGTTGCTTTTGGTCATGGCATTTATTAGAGCAGCAAGAAAAAGTAAACTAATCGACCCCTTAACTCCAGGTTTCTGAGGGAAGTAGAATAAAGCCAGGGAAGAAGCAGCGAGAGGTAGACCAAAACACCAATGTCCTTCACTGTCTACAGGAAAACATGGGTGGGCGTCTCCCCACCCCACATATAAACCACATACATCCTCGTACATATATGCATGCAAATAATAAATCACTTTGGCATAATGTGTACTGTTGAGAGTTTATATAATGCTATTAACTTAGTTTTCTTCAACAGGAGTGATATAAGAACTATGTGGGTGGGCTTGAGAGAAGGTTCGAGGGTTAAGAGTACTAACTGCTCTTCCAAAGGACCCAGGTTTGATCCCCAGCACCCATATGGTGGCTAACAGCTGTCTATACCTCCAGTTCCAGGGTACTCGATGCCCTTATCTGGCACACGGATATACATGCAGGCAAAACTCCCATAGACATAAAATAAAAATAAATAAATCTCAGAAAAATTAAAAAGAGCTATATGAACCAGGCATAGTATATGAATATTAAGTTTTAAAAGGTGCCTGAACCTCAAGGAGGCCATACTCTAATGGGAAAGACTTATGACCATAACACACTGTGGGGAGAATTTTTGTGAAAACAAAAGGTTTAAGAAAGCTTAAGACTCCAAGAAAACCTGACATTTGAACTAGATACAGAGTTTGAAGTGGATCTTCTGATTAGAGATGTGTGGGACCAACAGAGTGTGAAGGATAATAAGGTCAGAGCAGCAAGCAATCGCCTTTGTAACTGAACAACGAGACTGAGAAGGAAGGTCCGGATTCGAAAGGGCCCGCAGTGGTACAGCCTTGGCCGACAGACTCTGTATACATGGTCACGCATTTTGTCAGTAGACATGACAGAAGTGATCCCCTCGTGTCTGAGCAGAGGCAGGGGGCCATGCAGACGCTCACCGGAGGAAATGCCTTTCCTCTCCTCACAGCTGACAGATGAATAGGTATCTGGGTCTAGGTAGATCTGCTGGCTCTGAATATTTAATTAAATGAATTTCCTAAACACAGAAAGTATGATACATTTTAATGTGCTGCTCTCCCTCTCTCTCTATGGCAACTAACCTTAATTATCTCAGCATGCTGAGCTCAGGCAGATAGCTTACCTGTTTATCCGCAGAGAGAACCAGAGTTTTCCCTGGGTATTAAATATACATCTTATAGGTAAAACTTAGTGAAATAACATCGGAATCCATATGTGGGTTATTCAAATGTAAGGGCCTGCAACGAGAGGAGAGAGCAGCACTTAGAAAGTTGTTATGTTGGACCAGAAAACGGCTGTTAAAACTCACCACTCCCTAGGTTCCTGACTACTGGTTAATGCCCTAGCATCTTTCTCCATTCCCAGAGAAAAGGTGATCTAAACTGCTTTCTGACCGTCTTACCTCTTCCCCTTTCACCCAGGCACATCCCCACCACCTAACACCAACATCAGGACCCAGGTCTACTCCTATGGTGATATTTTGCTTGTGATCTAACAAATAAAGCTTGCCTGAAGATCAAAAGCTAAGCCACTAGTTAGCCACGGAGGCCAGGCAGTGGTGGCACATACCTTTAATCCCAGCACTCTGGCAGAAGCAGACAGATTTCTGTGAGTTCAAGGCCCCCTTGGGCTACACTAGATTGATCCAGTCTCAAAGAGAAATGGAGCCAGGTGGTGGTGGCTCACACCTTTAATCGCAGTATTTGGGAGTCACATGCCTTTTTAATCCCAGCACTAGGGAGGTGGAGACAGGAAGGGATATGGCTGGGCAGAAAGACAGAAATAAAGCAGGAAGAAGCAGGAGCTCAAGGCATTCAGTCTGAGGATTCACAGAGACAGGAGCTTGCCCCTTTTTGTTCTAAGGATTTCGTAGAGGTAAGAACTAGTGGCTAGCTGCTCAGGTTCTCTGATCTTTCAATTTTCACCCACTAATACTTGACTCCGGCTTTTATTATTAAGACAAACTAGAAATCGTGCAACATATTCCCAGGGCATATATAACCCCTAAACTTTGTTTTCTGTTTTTGTTTGTTCTGTTTTTTTGTTTGTTTGTTTGTTTAGCTTTTCAAGACAGGGTTTCTCTGCGTACCCTTGGCTGTGCTGAAACTCACTTTGTAGACCAGGTTGGCCTTGAACTCACAAAGATCCACCTGCCTCTGCCTCCTGAGTGCTGAAATTAAAGGTGTGCACCACCACTGCCCAGCCCCTAAAGGATTTTTTAAAAGACTTTCCTAAACTAGGCTCAGTAGCACAAACCTGTAGTCCCAGCACTTAGGAGCCTGAGGCAGGAGGATTCCAGTTTGAGATTAGTATGAACTGTATAGTGAGGCCCTTTCTCAAAAGACAACTTTTTGAAACAAACAAACAAAAATAATTATCCCCGAAACACACAGCACACACACACACACACACACAAACACAGTCAAGACTATAGGGCAACTGAAAGAGAAAACTCTCTCTAGGATCAAGCAAAGGTGAAAGGCCGCTGAATTCATAGCAGCCTATGCACTCAGCCAGCCATCTATTCAGCCAGTAATCACAGAGCAGCTAACATAAGCCGAACTCTAGCCCAGCACTTGGAAATACTAAGATATGTAGCAAATGGCCTTACCCTCCGTGAACTCCATCTCTTGATACCTACAATTCTGTACTGCATAAATTGTTCAGAGAAAAAAATCTGAGATTCAGAGAAGTTTAGTCATTTCAAGACTAAAAATCTCAGCCAGGGAAGATTTGAGGTAAGGAAAAAAAAAAAAAAACAGAGTGAGGGGTGTGGGCTGAGCCATAAACTCGGGGAACCAAGGTGGAGAGGGCATGTGTCACAAAAGAAGTCCCCTCACCTGATGGGTCATTGACAAAGAAAAGAGAGGACAGGAAGTGAGGAGAGGACATGTTGGGAGTATGGGGCAGGGGGAGTGGGAAGGAGGAGTTGGAGGTGCATATGATCCAGATGTGTTTTTTACATGTATAAAATTACCAAAATATAAGTAAAAGATATTCTTTTTAAGATGCCAAGGAGACCATGTGTTTAGAGAGACCCCCAGCTCTGAGATCCAGTAACTGTAGGCAAATTATTCAACTGTAATGGGGGTTAATAACTTTTCCTGCAAGAAGCTAGTGGGGAATTATATAAGAGATAACATATGTAAAGTACTCCATGCAGTACCTGCCACTCAGTGAGTCAATAAAAGTGAGCTATGACATGTCAAATGCAGCAAGCCCCAAAACAAAGTCATTACCTGTTCCTAAACTCATTCCTTCGACACCTGTATTCTCCATCTGCAGCTTCCACCCACTCATCGGTCTCAATTCCATCCCTCACACACATCCCCGCAGACTCTACCACCATCCTCACCACTAACATACCTTGTTCACACTCCTCCCCCACAGACTCCACCACCATCCTCACCACTAACATACCTTGTTCACATTCCCCCCCTCCGCAGACTCCACCACCATCCTCACCACTAACATACCTTGTTCACACTCCTCCCCCACAGACTCCACCACCTTAGTTTCAGTTAACTCTCCCCTATGCCCTCCTCTCCCTGACCCCCTCTGCCCCACCCCCCTAAACTTTTATCCCCTAGTACTCCCCCTTATTTCATATCACAAGCATTATACTATCCCATCTCTGCATTACGACCATTTCCCCTTGCCCTTTCATGGGCTCTTTCTTGCTTCCTGACCTTTACAGACACTCAATGCTAAACACAAACATCTAAAAATTCATAGTTAGGAAGTTCTTATGAAGTGAGAGCAATAGCATTTGTCTTTGTGGGTCTGGCTCACTTCTAGTCATCAACTGAAAGACATCCGGACTGATTCCATTTTTTGGTTCCTGCAAGCAGAGCAGCAATGAACATGGATGTACAAGGTATTTCTGTAGTAGGATATGGAACCATTTGAGTATATGCCCAGCAGGAGTATAGTTGGTTGTACGGCAGCTTTAATTTTAGCTTTTTTTAGAAGCCTACACATTGATTTCCACAGAGGTTACATGAATTTACACTCCCACCAGCATTAATAAGGGTTCATGTTCTCCACATCCTCATCTATGTTGAGGCCCAAACTCAGGGATCTGCCTGCCTCTGTCTCAAAGTGCTCTTATTACAGGTGAAGTTCATTTTATTAACTTCTTCCCTGGTTTTAACTTTTCTTTGTCTACCAGTTTGGGATTGTCTTGCTGTACTCTAGGAATTTAGATAAATAGATAAAATGAGATCTGTCATTTTTCTTTCCGTCCTCTTTCGTTTTGGGGTGTGGGGGGGGGGTGTCAAGACAACGTTCTCTATGTAGGTAGCTCTGGCTGTCCTTGAATTCAGTCTTTAGACCAGGCTATCCTCGAACTCAGAGATCTACCTGCCCACACCTCTCAAGTTCTGCAGCTAAAAGTATGGTCCACCTCACTCAGCTTATCTCTGATTTCTTAATGCAAGTGCTTAGCGTTATAAGCACTTCCTTCTTAGGCTGCTTTCATCGTATCCAGAAGGATTTGGTATGTTTTGTTTTCATTTTCATTTTCTTCTAGGAAATGTTTTTACTCCTCTGAGTTCTTCATGACTCCATTCAGCATTCATTACCGTGTTGTTTAATGCCATGTACATGACTGTGTACACTCTTGGGTTTCTCTTGCTGTTGATTTGTAGTCTTATCCCACTACGGTCAGAATACAAGAACTTATGTCTATTTTCCTGTATTTGTTAAGTCTTGTTTCATGTCCTAATATAACCTATTTTAAAGAAAGTTCATGGACTGCTGAGGAAAAAAAAAAATGTGTTCTACAGTGTTCGGATGGGACTTTCTGTAGATGTCTGTTGAGCCCATTTTATCTATGATATAATTTAACTCAGATATTTCCATTTATTTTTTTTTTGTTGGGGTGACCTATCAGATGGTGGAAGTATTGAAAACATCCACTTATTTTTCAGAGGTTAATCTCTGACTTTACATCTAATAGTATTTGAGTTTGGGGCATAAAGTCTTAGATAATAATGTCCTCTTGATGGATTTGCTCCCTTGATCAACATGAAGTGACTTTATCCTTTTTTCAGATACTAGCAAAGTGACACTTACTGTTGTTTCATAGGTCCATTTGCTTGTTACAACATTGTCTATTCTATCACCCTAAGACAGCGTCTGACTTCAGTAGTGAGGCATGTTTCTTGCAGGCAGCAAACAGGTGGTTCCTGACTTCTTTATACAATCTTATAGCCTGTGCCTTTTGATGGGTGAACTGTGACTATTACTAGTCAGAGTTATTATGAAAAGTTTTATTCTGACACCCGCCATTTTGTTCATTTTGTGTATGTGTGCCCCCCCCCATCATTCTTTATTCCTTCCTGTGACTTCATGGGTAGATTTATCTCTTCAGTCTGCAGGATTCCTTTGAGTATCTTCTGTAGAACTTAGTGCTTATAAATTACTTAGGCCTATTTTTATCAGAAAGTTATTTGTTCTTCCATTATGATATACAGCTTTATTGGGTATCATATTCTAGACTGGTATTTATATCATTCCAAGTCCCTTATAGCTTTTAGTATTTCAGTTGAATAATCCAATGTTATTCCAATACTCCCTCTTTTATAAATGACTTGAAGTTTCCCTACTGTCAGTTTCAATATACTTTGTTTATTCTGTATATTTAGTGTTTAATTATAATATGATATAAAGTTCTTTTCTGGCATTGTCTGTGTAATGTCCTAAATGTCTTGTATATGGATTGGCATCGCTTTTTCTAACTCTGGGAAATTTTTTTTTGTTATGATTCCTTTGCAAATCTTTTCTGTACCTTTAGAAAGAGGTCCTCCTTCTATGTCCATAACCTTTAACTTAGTCTTTCCAGGGTATGTCTCATATATGTTAAAGTCCCCCTGGTGACTAATTATCATTTTATCTTTGTCCTGGCGGGATGGCCAGTTCTCCACTTCATCTTCAAGCTCTGATATTCTGGCTTCTCCTTGCCTCTGTAGATGAAACTTGCCACAGCTTTTTATTTGATGTACTGTGCTTTTTATTTCCAGAATTCCAGGATGTTTTTCTTCAGTATTATCTCTTTGCTGGAGTCTTCTTTCAACTAGCTCATCACGTTCCTTGTCTTATCCAGCTGTCTATGTCATTGCACATACTTAAAATCTCTACTGTGATTTCTCTGAGACTTTGTCTGACCAACTCTCAGTAGTAAACCATTTCTTTAAGGTTAATAATTTTTGGAAGAGTTCTGTGTCTTGTTCCCCCCACCCATATTTCTCATGTTACTGTGTTGGTATTTATGCATCTGGTGTTATTTTGTTGCTCGGTTTATTTTTTAATCAACTATATTCCTTCAGTTGAAGGATTTGCAATGTTCAGACGGACTTGGATGAGCATATAATTGAGAAAATAATTTCTCAGTCTAGGCGCTCAGAGCACCTGGTGTAAGCGCTATGTTATTTTCTGTGTGGGAAATGAACTGAGAAAGCAACCACAGCTGCTTGCTATGGCCACTCTGCGAATGTTTAGTGGTCGGTGGATAAAAGTGCTCCCCTTGGCTTCAATAACTGTTAGAGGAGAAACAGCCAAGTGTGGAGTGGACCCAGATTTTAGTGAATGAGGTTAGAAAGGACGGAAGTGGGGTGGGAGGGGACAAGGATTTAGTAGTAGGTGGGCTTTGAAAAAAAATTAAGGTAGGTAAAACATCTGGGAGGGCAAAGTTGGGATGCTCTTAGGATCTACAGATCTTAGAAAGGGTTACACTTGTGGAAGATTACAGTTAAAAGAAAAGGGGGAGGCTAAGGACTGAAGAGGAAAAGACATAAGGATGGGAGAGAGGTACATATGATGCGGCTGAAGAGTAAAGAACACATTACAGAAAACTGGGTGGAGAAACAACAATCCTAAAACCTAACTCAACAGTCTACAAAAAAAAGAGCAAAACCGCCATGAGGCACGTATGCGAGCATGAAAACTAAAGAAAACAAGAAACAAAAGATACTTTTGGTGTGTATCGCTGCCACAGCTGTGCAGAGTTGAAAGGTGAAGTTCTCAGACCTTCTCGACTCCCTCCCAAATAAGGTTCCATATACAGCTGTGTGAAGTGGAGAACCTGGAAACCCTTCATTCGACAGCCTGTGTTCCCGGGGTTCTGATATATGGGGGAGCAGAGGTTCTAAGTTCTTTCCTGATAGTTTCCTTGGACCCCTGAGCCTTCCTGCCTCCACTGTACTTTTGAGGCAGGGTCTCTCAGTAAACCTGGAGCTCACCATCTCATGTAACCTGGAAATCCAGAAAAACTCCTGGATCTGCCTGCTCCTGCTTCAATCTACTTTTGTCTAGTGGTGAGGTTGCAAGTGTGCACCGCTGCAGCCAGCTCCCCCCGTGGCCTTACAAGTGTGCACCACTGCAGCCAGCTCCTCCCCCACCCCGTGACCTTACCAATGTGCACCGCTGCAGCCAGCTCCGCCCGTGGCCTTACAAGTGTGCACCACTGTAGCCAGCTCTCCCCGTGGCCTTATCAATGTGCACCGCTGCAGCCAGCTCTCCCCTTGGCCCTCAAGATCTGAACTTGGATCCTCACACTTGTGCATCAGCACTTTACCGTGAACCATCTTCACAGCCTTAACCCAACATTAGGAGATAAGCTTCCCTAATTGAAGGGGGAAAAAAAGAAGCTCAGATGAAGTTATTAGCATTATTTCCATTTTGTACTTGAGGAAAGTGAATTTTAAGTTAAGAAACTTTGTTAAGAATGCTAAGCTTTGAGAAACACTATGTGTATTAAACTCTCATGCTTCAACTTTACACTATAATGCCTTTATAGGTCTAGGGAGACTCCCGTCTAATTTTATTGACTATCCCTAAGCACCCCTTCAGCAATGGCTTGTTCTGCTTGAAACACTGCTGCACAGCGGGTTACAGTTTGGGGCAATCTTGAAGAGCTTTGAAAGCCACTTTGATGTGGGATTGGCCAAGGAGGAGTTCCTGAGCCTGAGAAAGCCCCATCAAGGAGGGTGGGCAGAAGACACTTAGGCCAGGGATGGGACAGGACAGCAGGCTAAGTGTGAGGGACAGAAGGGTTGAAGTGAGGGAGTGGGAGTGAGAAGGAAAGAAATGCTGGATGCGACAGACATTACCTCACCAGGAACACATACTTCCGAGGCTGGAATTCAACTTAGTAATTCTGTTACTAGGGCAACAGTAAAGAACCTATCTCAGAGAGAACCCAGCAGAGAGTGTTTGTGCACTGAAGTACAGAGGCTCCGAGTTGGGGAAATAGGTGGAAGCCAGTGGCCAAATAATGCAGCAGGAGGGACTGGGACCTCATAGGACATTTCCCTGACCTTTGCTCTCTAAACATCTGAAGCTGACTTGGTGGGAAGGCAGCCAGCAAAATCCATGAAGCAGAAACTCTTTAACCTCATGACGGATCACCAGTTAAATCCCTAATGCCTGGGCAGATCTAAGGACACCCAGAAGTGGAGGTCACCTTCCCCATCTGCCATGGGAGCCCTCATGTAGAAAAGTTCCTTTGAGGGCATGCCTGGCAGCAGAGGCAAAACACTAGAAGCTGACCATTGGCTCAGTTTGCCTCCAATACAATATCACTGGAACCTTTAATGTTGAAAGGTCATTCCAGCCTCTTCAAGGAGGGTGGTATGGGAAAATCTACCATGCAAGAGGAGTCCTGAGCACCAATGAAGATGCAGCTGATGCTCTGCTCTGTGTAAGACCTCTGGTGGATAAGCCTTCTTCCTATGGTCAGGGTAACCAGGGTGCTCTCCTGCAAATCAAGGGTATCAGGACAAGATAGCCTTGGCATCTGACTTCTCTTCCACAGACAGTGAGAAAAGAATGGCCCTTCAAAGACATTAGGAAAATGGAGACATAAAGACTCTCACCAGACTCAAGCAAAATGAGCATTATCCTGTCTAGACTCCAGACCAGATGCACACCAATGCCTACACACAGAACCAGACAGAGGAAGTCCCATCTAACTTATACTGACCACACTTCTTAAAGTCCTCGTCTTTCCAAAAGTCTTTCTTGAAGAGTGTCAATGGAAAATATGAAGGACTGGTTTGTTGTTTTGGTCCCCCCCCCTCTTGCACTAGGATTTCACAAGCCTATTTAGGGAATAGATCTCGCCTAGGGGCTACACAGAGGTTTGTATTGCCTGAGGAATTCAGTTTCAAGTATTACATTGGAGACAGGGTGGTGAGGCAGTCACCCCTGGTTCCAAAGAGATTCCTACCAGGGCAGTTATGTACCACATAGGCATCAGTTTTCCCACTGGACACAGCATGTTGTAGATGATCCCGGAAAGAATTCTTCCCTGTGGAGGACGAGAACTCTCCAGGGAAACTGCATCACCCCAGACATCCACTGCTAAGCTTACTGTCATCTCTGAACTCCTTTTTCTCTCTCTCTTTTACACATTTTTGGAATGTTAGGGGCGAGGGTTGAGATAGTATCTCACGTTACAATCCAGGCTGGCCTTAAACTTGCAGCAATCCTCCTGCTTCAGTCTCCTGAGTGCTCTGTTGCATACGTGAGTCGTCATGTCCAGCTTACCATTCCTTCTCTGAGTTAAATACATTGGTTTTCCTTTTAGTTTCTTCCCTATCGTTTACTGAAGAGAGTCTCAAAGCCTGCTCTAAGAAGTTAATGGGAGCTGGGTGGGCCTGAAGATGCGGCTCAGTTGGTAGGGTGCTCACCTAGCATTCAGGAAGCCCTGGGCTCTTATCCCCAGCACATTAAACCCGGCACTTAGGAAATGGAGGTGGAAGAATCAGAAGTTCAAGGTCATTCTCTGCTAGGTCGAGATCAGCCTGAACTACAGAGGTCACATCTTCAAAAAAATAAATAAATAAAGAGGACTAGGAATCTCAGTGGAGAATGCTTGCCTAGCACCAGGCACTTGGTTCAATCTGTCACCACAAAAAAAAAAAAAAAAAAAAAAAAAAAATCAAATAAGCAGCAAAAAAGAACGTCAAGGATAAACAACGCCATAGGCCTTCTGAAAGACAGAGAGCCCCAGCGCATAGTCACAATTAGAACCAGGGGCCTGATCTGGTAGGTCAATTTATCCCACAGAATTCATGAAAAACATAGTACTGAGGGCACTTCTAGATGCTGTGGTTGGTGGTTAAGGCTTGTGTCTGGACCCTCCCTGACTCCAGGCTTGTTATGTGTCTGTTCTGTAACTTGGAGTGTTAGCACTCCTTAGAGTCTCCCTTCATTTGTAAGGTGGGATCACACCACAGGACTCTCTGGGTGGCTAAAAGATCATGTGCCTGATGCTGGTAGATGGTAAAAAGCAATGTCCATCACCCTCTCACCTAAGGGGAGACTTCTGCCCACAGAAAGAAGGAAGGGTGGCGCAGGACAATTGTCCATATTCTGTCAATCATGTTTTAAATAAACGCTGATCGGCCAGTAGCCAGGCAGGGAGTACAGGCTGGACAACCAGACAGGAAGTAGAGGTGGGGCAATGAGAATAGGAAAACTCTGGAAAGGAGGAAGCCCATTCCTCCCCAGTCCTTTCCAACCACAGAAGAAGGAAGATGTGATTGCCCTGCTGATAAAGATACTGAATGAATCATGTGGCTAATACAGATAAGAATAATGGGTTAAGTTATAAGAGTTAATAAAAAAAAAGCCTGAGCTAATGGGCCAATCAGTTTATCATTAATATAGACCTTTGTGCGATTTCTTTGGGGCTAAACAGCTGTGGGACCTGGTGGGAGGACAGAAACCAGGCAGGACAAAAACCCAGACAACAGAAGGGTGTACAATTCCCATCACGAAATAAAATCTTCTGTTTGGTTTTAAAGACAGGGTTTCTCTGTGTAGCCCTGGCTGTCCTGGAACTCACTCTGCAGACCAGAGTAGCCTCAAACTCAGAGACCCACCTGCCTCTGCTTCCAAAGTACTGGGATCAAAGGTGTATGTCCATTACCACCCAGATCAATAAAATGTTCTCCCAAAGCTTACATTTCACAGGCATCTCCCACACTGAAATCTATAAGGCATCTGGAAAACCAAGCCATCTCTCCCTGACAGCTGTAAGTTATAACCTTACTTTTAGACCCATCTTAGGGTTTCTACTGTCTAAAAAACAGCAAGACATGACAACTCTTGTAAAGGAAAACATTTAACTGGGTGGTTTGCAATTTCAGATGTTTAGTCCATTATCAACACAGCAGGACATGGTGGCGTGCAGGCAGACATGGTGCTGGAGGAGGAGCCGAGAGTGGAGAAGGAGCTATGTCTTGATCCCACAGGCAGCAGAAAGTGGTCTGAAACAATGGGTGTGGCTTGAGCATACATGAGACCTCAAAGCCTGCCTCCACAATGACACACTCCCTCCAACAAGACCACACCTACCCCAACAAAGCCACACCTCCTAATAGTGCCAGTCCTTATGAGTTTATGGGGGCCAATTACATTGAGACTACCACAAGACCTAATAACATTAAATAATCCTAGTCATGGTACAAAGATCCATCTGTTCTGAGCTGGAAGTGGGATCCAATTCCTCCACTAAGTCTTGTATGCAGTTATGGGGCTTTCCTTTGGTCACCTGTGGATAATGAAATGCACAATATTGAGGAATCCTGAAAACAAAAGCATTCCTGGGGAGCACAAGAAATTGGAGTGAGGTCCTCCAACTCTTAAGGGTCTGGTCTCCTGAGTAGGAACTCAGGTAACTTTGAAGGAAAAGATAATGGTACTTTATACTAGCTGGTACTAAAAACAGACCATATATATCTCTGTGTGTGTGTGTGTGTGTGTGTGCGCGCGTGCGCGTGCATATATATATAGTTGTCTATATATACATACATATGTGCATATGTGTATGTATATATCAGTATATATACCTATATACACATACATATACACATATGTATACACACACACACACACACACACACACACACACACTGGTTTGGCCTATGGGTCCTAGCCCTTCCCTTCCAGCATGCTTTGGAACTTTTATCTCTTTTCCACACGACCTTATTTGTTTTCACCTGCTTTTCTTGGCACTGTCCCATAGTCCCATGCCCACCAAGAAGACTTAAGAAGAGCTGGGCAAGATCAAAGTCTGGGTGAATTGTATATGCTAAGTGGCTCTCATATCTAAAGAATTTTACCTTCTTTAGATATGAACCCATGTTTAACTGCTATGAAAGAAAAAACAATGTATTGGCCTCTGTACCACTGGTTGATAACTCCATCTGAGCCCTCGGTTGAGCCCATTAACACTTTGAATAAAACGGCATATTTATTCCCCATTGCTCTTTTCTTCTTAGGCAAACAAAAGTATGCCCACATCAACTTCCCTTACCACCTAAAGCAAGGCAGCTTCGCAGAATTCTCAACAGTGAGCACATGAGAGCTGCTTACCTTGTGCAAGTGGCCTTAAGCATCAGCATCTGTCCTCTGCTTTCATAGCTGCAGTTTCAAACCTGTGAGGGCCCTTAGCAGCCTGTCTTGTAAGTCCCATCCCCCACTCCAAGAGAACTTCAGTGTCTCAGAAACACCACTTTGCCATGTGTCACCTTGCCCTGTCATCATAAGAGAAGCTCCTTTAGTCAACAAGAGAGTCATTTAGAGGTTTTCTGGCCCCAGGAAGGGACCATTACACTGGGAATTCTCCATCAGTTAGAGTTAAAAGTAGAACCCTGCCCATGACCACTCAGCTCACCTGACTCCTCGGTGTCCTCCTGGAAGAATGGTGTAAAAGAAAGGTGGGGGACTGGTGAGGTGGCTCACCGGGTAAAGCTACTTGTCACCAAGACTGATGATCTGAGTTCAGTCACCAGGACCCAAAGACTGGAAGAGAATTTCTGCAAGTTGTCCTCTGACCCCCATGTGCACAATGTCACACTTGTCTCCACACACATAAACATCACAAATATACATAGATAAATCACTGTAATTTAAAAGGTTCTCAGAAAGATAGAGTAGAAAGTCAAAGCATTCTGAGCGCTTTGGAGGTCAGTCAGCGACCATCACGCATGCAAACAAAGTGGCCAGCACACAAGACCCACACCTAATAAAGTGTCCCTAGGAGACCCCGCCTGAGCAGCACACTGCACTGCAACTCCCAGAGGAAATGGCCACTTTGGAGATTAATCTCCTTCTATAGACTTTTATGTTCTAAATTTATCTCACGGGCAATTTTCTAAGCTCTAGGGAAAGACTTGCTTGTGTTTGTTTGTTTCTTAACAGAATTTATTTTAATTATAAAGAAAGGCTGGCTTCCCTATCAATTAAATCTTGTTTCAATTAGTACAACTATCATTTAGCTCATTACATTAAGTGTTTGGAATTTCTGCTGGAAGAAGGTCACTTTCAATTTAGTAAACATCCCTAAGTCATCGTGTTAATTCCCAGCCAGTCACCCAAGAAATGCTGAGTCAGTAAACAAAATCAAGCATTAGCTAACTAGCCATGAATCCACTTGACTTTATTAATTTCTCTCTTGGCAGAAATGCAAGAAAAGGAAGCAAACCTTCAGAGACATTCACGCATCATTCATTCAATAAATATTTATTATATGCCTAGTGCCAGGCACTATGTTAAACTAAATATAGATTTTATTGAGTTATTAATATTTTCACCTACATTATATATGAACTCTCTAAAGAGTACGATCCTATTTTCCGTAAGTATATGATTTTAATTCCCAAGGTGCTGTCTCTTCACTTCTGACCTCATGCCTCCCCCATGGAGTAAGTTACACATCCCAGAGAAAGCTTCCAGACCCCACGCCTCCAAAAACTCACAGAAGCGGCAATAGAAAAGTACTCACTGTGTTTAAAGTTCTCAGTGAATACAAGAAATAAGAAATAATTCGTATTATCACATTCAATTTTAGTTTTGGCTTTAATATGTGCATTTGGGCTTTAAGCAGAGTACCTTACAATTGTTTTTTTTTTTAAAAGTCTTTTCAAAATACTGTGTTCTCTCTCTCTCCAAATGTAAAGAAGGATGTATACATACAATCTAGAAAATAAATCTTTTGTTTTGTTTTTCGAGATAAGAGTTTCTCTATGTAACAGCCCAGCTGTACTGGAACTCGCTTTGTAGATCAGGCTGGCCCCAAACTCACTGAGATTCATCTGCCTCTGCCTCCCAAGTACTGGGATCAAAGGTATGTGCCACCACCACCCGGCTGAAATAAAATCTTAGAGTCCCACATTATCAGAGAAATTCCCCTTGCTTTGTTACAAAAGAGGCAAACCCCTTTCCTATCTTCTAAAACCAACTAGCACCCCTCTAAATTCAGAGCCCGTGAAAATACCCACTCTGAGAGCTGCTCATCAGAAAGGATGATGGGACTGGAGGCACCCCAGGTCCCTCCTATGAGTTAGAGGCTCCAATCTAGTCAAATCCTCTCTGACATGTCTGTGAGGAGCTGGTATGAATGCTCCAAGCATGTACTGGCACACACACACACACACACACACACACACACACACACGGTACCCTCATGCCTGTCCCCTGCAGCCACATGCCCAACTCCTCCAGAGAGCAAGCTTACCTACATACACAAAACACCCCACACCACCCAGAAGAAGAGCTGAGAAAAGAACCTTTCCCTCTGCCTGGGAGACTCCTGAGGCTGCTGACATCACAAAAGTGTCAACTGGCAACCTCATTGTCATGTGGCTCTCCCCTGGCTCCCCTTCACTTACAAAGGCAGGGAAAGGGTGAGACCTTTCAAAGTCGCCAAGTGGGCAAGCTTCCAACAGCACTCCGGACTGAGCAAGCGGCAGAGTCACCAAGCCGGCAGCAGGGCACTGGGCCTCGCGTTTCAACTTCTGTTCAGTTCTCCTGTAATGGAAAATTGCTTTGCACAAAGCTAGAGTGTTACAGTTTTTCCAGCACCCAGCCCCTGCCCTGCCCCACCCCTCGGCAGCCTTCAGATCAGGACAGCTTGTGCCCGCCCTCGGGAAGGTAGAAGGAGGGGAACCGTGGCTTCTTACTATGTCCCTTGCTTCAGGCGCTGGCCCCCAGTTGTTACTCTTTTCTCTAGGAATGGGGCTGGTATCAGGGTCCAACTGCCCAGTCAATTGTCTGTGTCAAGCCCAAGAAGTATCTTGCACAGGTATGCAGCTAATGGAATACCCACTGAACATTCCTCTCAACACCCGGAGGCTACTCCTGAGCAATAACAAAATCGCTAGCTTACCAGCTCTGCAGCTAGGATTCCTCAGTGACCTTGTTTACCTGGACTGCCAGAACAACCGGATTCGAGAGCTAATGGATTATACCTTCATCGGGGTCTTCAAACTCATCTACCTTGACCTCAGCTCCAACAACCTAACCTCCATCTCCCCTTTCAGCTTCTCGGTGCTCACCAACCTGGTGCGGCTGAACATTTCCAACAACCCTCACCTGTTGTCCCTTGACAAATACACCTTTGCCAACACCACCTCTCTGAGGTACCTGGACCTCAGGAACACCGGATTGCGGACCATTGATCACGAGGCCTTGCACCACCTGGTGGCACTCCAGACCCTGTATCTAAGTGGAAACCCCTGGAAGTGCAACTGTTCTTTCCTGAACTTCGCCATTTACTTATTAGTGTCCAAATTGGACCACCCAGGTGAGGGACTGATTGGGAGTGGGGAAGAGGATGTGAAGGAATAGGAGGAGTTGGTTTCTGAAAAGGTAAGTCAAAAGCTGGCCAGAATGGGAGGGAAAGCTGGGTGAAAATAATTCAAAGCACTGTTGTTGTTTGACCTGGCCCCTCCTTGGGGGGCTTCATAGGAAAGGTTCTGGAATGAGAATTCAGAGTTCAAATGTGTCACCTACTATTGTCTGCCTTTAGAAAAATCTCATTTCTCTGCACCTCAGTTTCCTATCCATAAAACTGGTAATATTATATAATTTGCAGAATTGTAGCCAAAAAAAGTGTGTGTAAATGATAAGTATTGTAGTTGTAAGGTAACAGATAATTCAGGGACACTGGGCTCTACTGGTACACTGTGTTAATTTGATTAATGCAGTGACTGAATTTTTCCACGGTCTAAAATAAATTCAGCCATTCAGAGGTAAGAGAGACTCCAACTGGACTGCGAGATGTGGAAGGGAAAGTTCCATAGGGAGAGGGGCATGGGAGCTAGAGGGACGGCAGAAGACAGGAGAAAAGAAAAGTCTGATTTGTTTTGAAATGCTGACCTCACTAGGAAGGAGAGAGGAGCGTGACTCAGAGGGCAGATCACAGCGCTCAGTGTCAAGCTGACTGAGGCTAGGATTAGATCCTGACCCGGGAGAGTCCCAAGCTGGGTGCTACCACTCTGGGCACTGACCCAAGCCTCTCTGCCATGGCTCTTTCAGTTCCCCAATGCCTCACAGCTTCTTCCCAGAGGCTCTGCTATATCCTTCAACCTCAGGGAAGTCAAAGCTTCAGAGAAATGAAGCCCCTTACAGAAAGCCCTGAGCCACTGGTATTGTCCTCACTTGGCAACTCCTGGCCAAGAATGACAGGGCAAGAACTTGTGGGAAGAGGGGCATGATGACCACAAGGAAAATCTGCCCTCCAGACCTCTCAGTGGCCAGGTCTTAAAAAGCCTTCCGGGCAGAAAGTACACTAGAGTGAAGCAAACCAGGATTCCCAGGCAGAATTTAAGAAGGCATCTGACTCGGCTGCCGGAGACTTGAGCTGGAATGGTTAGAATCAACAAGAAGGAAATGTAACTGTCAGAAGCCTCCCCAATAGACTAAGACTGAAGGCAGGGGCAATGATACCATCTGGGCCGTCTTCCCTAAGAGTCAGAGAATGCCTTGTATCCATCACTCTAATAGACAGCCAACTTCTGTGCATTAAATGTAGTTCCTAAATGTGAGTGTTCCTGTCAGTTCATGTATGTATCTGATGCAAAGAGATCGCCTTTTCCTGCCCATCCCCAAATTTATCTGGCCACAGCCAGAGAAATCTCTGCAAAGGAGACAGTTTTTCACCATGTCTCGTTTTCTTTGCTTGGCTATTACACCAAAGCAAATCCCCACATACACATTTTTAGAGATCAAATGTGTTAATTAGCACTTGTTAATCACATATGTTACGGTCACTCCCCCATCATGTCTCTTACCCTCTTCTATTCCTACTAATTGTCTTCTTTCCAGCTAGCCTCCCTTCTCTCGTGTCCTGTGTGTGAGCACATACGTGTGTGTGAGAGGGAGAGCACATATGTGTGTGTGAGAGGGAGAGCACATATGTGTGTGTGAGAGAGAGAGAGAGAGAGAGAAATCGATGAGTTTAATTAGAGTCATTCACATGAGCATAGCAAGGTATTTATAGAAATACAGGAACATGGGCAACTTATCATTGGCTACGTCGCTGAAGAAAATGTCTTCCCCTTCCCTGGTAACCACTAACTGCCAAAAGCTCCTCAGGTAGGGGTAAGACCTTAGAAGCCCCATTCACCACAGAACGTTGACGGGCCCAACCTTGTGCAAGTCATGTATCTGTATGATCCAAGTATACAGGCAAATTTTCCTCGACTAGTGATCACCAGGTTGCCAGGGCAACTTCCTATCCTAGCTGACTACACCGTGGCAATTCACCTTCTCTTCCAGCTCCCAGGCCTACCATGCAATTCACCAAGCTTCCACCCCTCTTGTAATACTCCTTAATCAAATTCCGCTTTTACAGTTATGTCTTCTCAGAATTTTCAGGCTGACTCCTTTGGACTCCTTATTCAATTCAATCCGTAATTGAACAAGATTACAAAACAGGTCTGTTTCAGTATATGTTTTCAAAGACAGCAGAAGGCAAATCTGTCTTGCCAAGCTCATAAATCCCTCATGGATAAAAGGCAGACACCGTTTTCCTCTACCAGCCATTGGGACCCACAGCTGCGGATCTACTCACCCCCTCTGCTGTCCAGAGGCCCAGAGTAGTCTTCCAGACCACTTCCTGGAGAAACACGATCCCACTGTTCCTGTTCATTGCAGACATCTCTGCAACAGAGATGGCTTTTCCTCACAGGTCTCACTTTCTTTGCTTGGCTATACACCAAACCTTAGATAAATTCTGTGCCACTAGCCTGTGGAAGAGACCAAAACTGATACTTTTAATCCTGCCATTGGATGAGGACATAGGCTGGCTTGACCAAAATCACACCACTAATAAATGTTTTGTTTTTTAATTGATTTCAAGTTGAAGTCTGAGCTATGCAGTTTAGGGTCAGTTGACAAAATACCTGGGAAAATCTACTTATTTTGGCTCAGAGTTTTGGAGGTTCCATGATCTGCTTTAGGACCCAAAGCAAAGCAATGTGTCACAGTGAAAGCCTGTGGCAGAGGAAGCTGCTGAAGGGATTGGGGTCCCAGTATCTCTTTCAAGGGCACGCACAGAGTTGCACAAGTGCCTCCACCTACTAACAGCTGCATGGACTGCAGGGGTCAAACCTCTAACACACCAACCTTCAGGAAGTATAGATGAAATAGCAAGGTCTTTATGAGAATGCATTATTTTTTAAATCTGAAAAACATATCACTATCATCTTACATCTGGTTAGTTAACTATAACTAAATTAGTTTTATTTCATATCTGTCTACTTCTTAGGACTCACAAAAGATTTTTGTTGTTAACAGTCACTACCACAAAGTAATTGCAATATTCCTTTACCTTTACAGATTTCACACAGTCTATTTTAGTGCTGGTCCTCATCTGCATCTTGCAGTGCACTTACAATACATGCAGGCAAACACGTAAAATACATCTAAAATAAAAATAATTTTTTAATAGTTTTTATTGAGCTATATATTTTTTCTATTAATCCTTTCATTCCTCTTCCTCCTTCTTCCCTGCACTTTCTCACATGTGTGAACACACACACGAACAGGAGCATGAGACAGGAGGTGGTGGCGCACGTCTTTAATTCCAGCAATTGGGAGGCAGAGGCAGGCAGATCTCTGTGAGTTCGAGGCCAGCCTGATCTATAGAGTGAGTTTCAGTACAACTAGGGCTGTTACACAGGGAACCCTGTCTTGAAAAAAACAAAATACAAAATTATGATCATACATGTATGTAAATATACATAAAAACACATGAACATATACACAAACACAAAGGTAGGTATCACCATATATAAGTGCGTGTGTGTGTGTGTGTGTGTATGAATTACATCTATATAGCATACACACATGTATAAATGCACAGGCACACAAACATACACCAAATTGAACACACAGTAAAATTCACTAGATGCCTCTCATCCTTTAGTAACATTTAACGCAAAGCAGGCATTATTTCACTTGACTCTCCTGTAATTATTCTACAGGGTAGAAATACTTTTGCTATAGATTTACATCCCTAGTGAACTCTCAATTGCAATCTCCCCTACTTATATCCTACATTTGCTGGCAAAATGGTGAGCTTGACATGTTCTAGAAGGAACTCACACTTCTCTCTCAGATATCCACAGTTCAGGACACAGGAAGAACATCAGTGACACAAAGTAGCCTGGTTGTAAAGGAGAATCCAGTTTGTAAAAGGGAGGTTCTGTTGATGCGAGAAGATACTATCTCTTAGCATTTGTATGGTCCCTGTAGCGCAGTATGAGGGCAGTATGTTGCTGCAACATCAGTCTACACGTACCTTCTAAAGCAACAAGTGAGGTGCTGGGAAGATGTCTCAGGAAGATCACTTGTTCTTGAAGAGAACCTGGATTCAATTCCCTAGCTCCCCACAATCACAGAAAAGCTAACCACTGTCTATAACTCCAGTTCCATGGGATCTAACACACCCTCTTCTTCTTTTTTTTTTTTTTTTTTTTTTTTTTTTTTTTTTTTTTTGGTTTTTCGAGGCAGGGTTTCTCTGTAGCTTTGGTTCCTGTCCTGGAACTAGCTCTTGTAGACCAGGCTGGTCTCAAACTCACAGAGATTCACCTGCCTCTGCCTCCCAAGTGCTGGGATTAAAGGCGTGCGCCACCACTGCCCGGCTTAACACACCCTCTTCTGATCTCTGCAGGCACTGCATACATGCAGTGCACTTACAATATATGCAGGCAAACACGTAAAATACATATAAAATAAAAATAATTTTTTAATAGTTTTTTATTGAGCTATATATTTTTTCTATTCTCCTCCCTTCCTCTCCCCTCCCCTTATACCATCTCCCATGACCCCCATGCTCCCAATTTACTCAGGAGATTTTGTCTTTTTCTACTTCCCATGTAGATTAGATCCATGTATGTCTCTCTTAGGATCCTCTTTGATGTCTAGGTTGTCTGGGATTGTGAATTGTATGTAGGCTGGTTTTTCTTTGCTTTATGTCTAAAAGCCACTTCATTATATTTGTCTTTCTGGGTCTGTGTTACCTCACTCAATATGATGTTTTCTAGATCCATCTATTTGCCCGCAAATTTCAAGATATCATTTTTTACCTCCCAGTCACTGTGTAGTACTCCATGGTGTAAATGTACCACATTTTCCTTATCCATTCTTTGCTTGAGGAGCATTTAGGTTGTTTCCAGGTTCTGACTATGACAAACAATGCCGCTATGAATATAGTTGAGCACATGTTCTTGTGGTACAAATGAGCATCCTTTGGATATATACCCAAAAGTGGTATTGTTGGGTCTTGAAGTAGGTTGTTTCCTAATTTTCAGAGAAATCACCATACTGATTTCCAAAGTGGCTGTACCAGCTTGCACTCCCACCAACAATGGAGGGAGGTTTCCTTTACCCTACATCCTCTCCAGCATAAGTTGTCATCAGTGTTTTTATTTGTTTTGTTTTTTTCTGTTTCTTTTTTAATCTTGGCCATTCTTACAGATATAAGATGGAATCTCAGAGTTGTTTTGATTTGCATTTCTCTGAGGGCTAAAAATGTTGAGCATTTTCTTAAGTGTCTTTAGGCCATTTTAGATTCCTCTGTTGAAAGTTCTTTGTTTAGATCTGTACCTGTTTTTTTAATTGGATTATTTGTTCTTTTGATGACCAATTTCTTGAGTTCTTTGTATATTTTGGAGATCAGCCCTCAGTCTGATATGGGGTTGGTTAAGATCTTTTCCCTGTTCTGTAGGCACCATGTTGACCATGTCCTTTGCTTTATAGAAGCTTTTCAGTTTCAGAAGGTCCCATTTATTAATTGTTTCTCTCAGTGTCTGTGCTACTGGGGTTATATTTAGGAAGTGGTCTCCTGTGTCAATGTGTTCAAGTGTACTTCCCACTTTGTCTTCTATGAGGTTAAGTGTCATTGATTTTATGTTGAGGTCTTTAATCCATGTGAAGTTGAGTTTTGTGCATGGCAATAGATATGGATCTAAAACATAATTTTTTTAAAAAGCAGTGAACTAACAGATTACCATGCTACCATTTAGTTCATCTGTTCATCCCTTCAAATGTATTTTGAGTGACTCCCATTACCAAACAATTGCCAATGAGTCTAACTAACGCCAGGCTCAGAGGGGCCATATGTGGAGATTCACGTGACCCTAGGAAATCAGCACCATAAATATGTGTCTCAAGGTCTGGGGCACAACAGACCTAAATAAATCTGGAGCCAGTATATGTCTGGACACACACTTAAACCAACCTTGGCTACAAGTGATGGGCAGTCACCATGCAAGACAGCCGAGCCCAGTGCTGAGAGCTCAGGTTCTGAAGAGAAATAGACTTGGATTATGATACCAGCCTGATACTGTCTATAAGATATCAGATAAGTCATTTAACCTCTCTGACCTTCAATTTATCACCTCATCTTTAAGGCATCGATAATAATAGCACCAGCCTACCTAGGCCTGTCATAATGATGAGATGAGAACATTCAGGAACTGCTGTTAGCATTAAGCAAGACACTTCATAAACCTTCTGTAAACAGTTGTAGACATACGACAAATGCATAGTACTGTAGAGAGGATGTCTGCCAAGTGGCTCGTTGAACAGGGGTAGACTTCAGGAAGGTTCAACACACAAAATACTGTCCAGGAAACAGGACTATAGAGACACAGATTGGGTGTGCATAGAATTTGGGAAAGTGATCATTAAATCCCAGAATTGTAATGCACGAGGAAAGAGGCGAGGGGACTCCTGGAAGGAGTTGACTATTAGATAAATTGTGAACACAGACTCTCAGAAAGTCAAAGTGAAGATCAAAATCAAGACTTGGTTACCTATCAGTGAGTTACGAGACTCAGAGTAGAGCAGCACCCAAAGTAGCTGTGCCTGCACTGAGTCTGGGTCTTAAAGCTCACCCTAGAGAAAATCCCACTTCCAGAGGCAGCTATAGATGGGCACAGCTTTCCAGGGAAGTAGGCAAGAAAGTCAGCCCAACTGTGTGTGGGGGGGCATAGCCTTGCAACTTGCAAGTGCTGAGCAAAGCCTCACTCCAATACTCCCTCCCAACTGCTGCCTACTACTGAGCTGAAGTTAGATAAAGGATATTCACGCCCCCAATGCCATGACTTTAAAAAGGTCCCTGCAAGAATACTAACTTCCTGAGGAGGATAATACAAGTATCCTTGCACTGTTATCAGCTCTCCTATAAGAGGAAGGGATAGACTATTGGGATTTCTAATTAGTAAGACGAATTCTGCAGCAGTGGAAAGCCTTGAAGGAAACAGAGGTGCTGAAAGAAAATGAAGGGGTCTTAAGAAAATATATGAGGATATGTCCTTTTCTCTTATATCACATCCTGGGCTCAGGGGACCCCTTGCAAGGGAGGCTGTGCAGGAAACTGGAATGTTCTGCTCACCTCAATTCATCATAATACTGCACAAAACAGGAATATTGAAACTTTCCCAAATTAACAAGACACTTGGTACTATTATCGAAAGTATTACTCAAACAAAATTCTACGACACTCTAACCAGACACATGAAAGCATTCAGTCTTACACAGTTCACTTTGCAAATGCAGAGGACAGCAGAAATGAAAGCATGTCCTGATATGCCAGTGGTCAGGTATCCTGCTGAGCCTTGGTGAGTACAGGGTTAAAAACAGATGCGTGCATTCCAGTTCCTTTTTAGCCCAGGTCAGCAAGTAGGTGAACTAATTCCTGGCCGCAGCTGTAATTTTCCAGTCATTAGGGCTATCTGAAGGTGAGAGTGGCAATTGAATTCTCTCTGGGATATTTGTTTGCCCTAGTGAGACAGGCTTAAATATTTCTAGGATGTTCTCCAAAACCTCACTCATCTCTGAGCTCCTGGTCTCTATGTCTGTTTCCCCTTTGCCCCCCCAAAGTCAGGCCCAAAGCAGCCCAACAGGTGTTTCTGCAGCACTGGAAACACTTTATATGTGATATCCAATACAGTAGCCATTATCTGTATGTGGCTATTGAGCTCTTGAAATTTGAAGTACCATGGAACTGCATTTCTGATTGTTATTCCATGTTTGTTTGTTAGCCAAACAGGACAGTGGCTCTCGCAGCGCTGGGGAAACTGAGGCTTTAGAATCCGTAGTGTGTTAGGTTTGTGTTGGAGGAGCTATTTAGTAGGTTGGTTGGTTGGTTGGTTGGTGTTTGTTTGGGGTTTTTGTTTTGTTTTGTTTTGCTATGAAAATATGTCTGAGAAGACAACCTAAAAGAGAAAAAAGTTGTTTGGGTTTATATTTCAAAGATTTAAGTTCACAGTTGACTGGCTCCATGGTTTTTAGGTTTATGGCAGAGAGATAAAGAAGGAAGGACCCACAACAAAGTGACCTACTTCTTAAAACGAGGCCCCACATTTTAGTTTCTACTTCCTTCCAATACTGGCCTCAAATTAAGAATTTCTCAATGAGTTAACTCACGGATTAGGTCAACGAACCCATGATTCAGTCACGTCCCAAAGCCCCCACAGCTGAACATTACATTGGTGATCAAGCTGTCAACATGAGATTTTAGGAACTGTTTCATACCCAACCTGTAGCCAGTGTCCTCACAGGTAAGTGACCAGTGAGTCTGGCCCAGCATGGATGTGTCCAGACATCCAGGTTCCAGGTTGTTCTCCATTTTTACAGCATCTTTTGTTATTGTGCACATCAACCTATTTGCCCCTAGAACATTTATTATATTCTATGTGTGCAAAATGTGTGAAGATTGTTGTGGCACAAAGAGGTCCTAATTCCTGCCTAGTAAGACCACCTGGGGACAGAAGAGACAGATGTAAAACAGAGTGGAAAGCCAGAAAGCTGCAGCAACCCACTGGGTGACCTTAGGAGAACTACTCCCTCACCCTTCTTGTCTTTAAAGTGGGAGAAGAGAACTTGAAATTCTCTAAGACCCTTGATCTGGCAGGCTTCTAAATAGAAAAAGTAGATATTCATGATAGAAGAGAGCAATGCTCAACAGACAGGATCCCAGACAAACAAGGGCATGCAGGGTCAAAATGGAGATGGAGGTATTCCTAGTAAAGATGGCTACAACCTCAGTTAGCAAGGGAAATTAAGAAGCAGGAAGCTTCTAATGCTGGCATTATTCTACCGCCAGGGTTAAGCTCCGTCAATTTGTCCTCTGCCACAAGGGAGCAAGTGCCCCAGTCTTTCTTCTCAGGCCTGACACACCCAAACAGAGATCCTTAAACTCTAATGAGCACAAAAATCCCACTCTGAGTTCTGATTCATCCAACTGCCAATACAAGTGTCCTTAGGCCACTTCTCTGAGAGACTTTGTCAATATTCTGTGTTCTAGAGCTTCTGGGGCTGTTCCAAGTAGAGAAGAAATTAATTCACACTGAGATGCTAATGGGTAATAATGTTTTGAAATGTTTCCCTCTCGGGCATTTGCAGCTTGACAGGAAACAATCAGAAATTAAGAATTCAGAAAGTGACTGGCGACCAGAATTAAGAATGGAGCAGTTTTAGGACACAAGGTCCTTTGTGTCAACTCTTACATTGTAGTCCTTAGGCAGTTCTAATCGAGCCCAGCGGTGGGGCCCAAAAGTCAAGGGGGAATCTAGGCAAGGGTACCACAGAAGTGGGTACACAAAGCAACTAAGGGACATCTGCAGGGAGCAGATGGGTTGGGTCATGTGCTGCTTCTGGTCCAGATCATTTTGGAAGCATCTGAGCAGAGAACATCTTAGTTTCATTCTGAGGCTATTTCATCCGGTATCCAGGCAGCTGTAATGAGATAATGGGCCCCATTTCAACACACCAAATACAAAGTTACCCTTAGCTGTGTCAAAACTTAGATTTCCAGAATGAATTCAGGTCCTTCACCATTTCACTATAAATGTTAACCCAGCTCCAGGTTCCTCCACCAGACAGACTGAAATAAAGACCAGAGGCAGATGTGGGAAGAGGAGTTGAGAGAAAAAGAGAACTAATTTCTATGCAACAGATGGTTCAAACATTATCAATTGTTCTGCCAGCCTGGCTATCGTGTCTTATAAAATACTCCCTGGCCTTAATGCTAGATGATCATCTTTCTGAGAGCAGTACAGGGGCAGAAAGGGAAGTGATTAAACCACCCCCCAAAAGAATGGCTAACTACTGATTCTGATAGGCTCCCTTACTCAACCCAAAGAGGATCCCAGAGAGTAAGTTGTCTAAAGGTCTTTCAGTTGGTGAAGCACCAGATTTCTCCATGTGAGTTCTCAAACCACCCAGCAAACTTAGGCTTCTGGAAAGCTTCAGTGAAAGGCTGACTAGAACAGCCTACCTGAGTCTCCTCATCTCTACAGATAAAGAGCATCTTATCCTGGAGGAATCCAGCATGATGGATGCAACTAGAAAGTGAGATGAGGGTATATCCTAATTGACCCTGAATAATTAATTATCTGGGAACCATGCTTGGGATCGTGTGAAGCCTTGAAAGGCAGGCAAGTCTGGAGACAGAGTTAGGAATTTAGCCCCTGTAGACACATAGGAGGCAGAGAACAGCCTATTAGCAGCAGTGGGAATGGAGGTGTAGAGACATAGGAAAGAATTTGGAAGGTAGAAACAATAGGACTTAGGACTGAACTGGCCTTTTCGTGGTTCCTTATACTTCCTCTCTGGCAAAAGCATAGATAATAAATTTGTATTAACTTAACTTCTTAATATACTATGACAGTATGCCTGCACCTTTAGAAAATAGTACAAAGTCTGACAAAGAGAAAATGCCCAATAAATACTGCATCAAATGAATGAATAAAATTGGGAAAACTGGAGGAAGAGAAAAGTAAAGGACGAATCCTAAGGTTCAGCTAGGATGACTGTGGGAGATACACTGAGCTGCACACTTGCTCAGTCATCTTCCCACCACCATAGTAAAATACCTGACATTTCCGACTTAGCATGAGAACGTGAGTATTGGCTCAGAGCTGGGAGGATTTAGTCCAGAATTAACTGACCTCATTGTCTTAGGCCTGCGGTGAGACAGCACACCATGGCAGAAATGCAGTTCCTTTCAGGGCAGTGAGGATTTGGGGTCCAGAGAGCTGTGACCCAGGAACTGAAGGTGCCAACCTGGGACAGGCTCTCTAGTTCATTGCCTCATGCTTGATGGTTAAATATGTGAACTCACGGGAGTATAAGCAAAGGAAAAGCAAACTGTACTAAGGGGAAATGAGAAATTAACGAGACCAAAGGGAACTTCCAAAGCTAAAGATTTATTGCAGAAGAAAGTGGTCAGGGCAGCTTCCAGAGACAATGGGGGAACCTGTGTGGGCAGCCACTAAGCTGCTTGTGTGTGTGTGTGTGTGTGTGTGTGTGTGTGTGTGTGGTGGGGGGATTGCAAGATGACAGAAACTGGACAAAGACTGGGGTGATTTCTGTTCAGACTGGTTAATTCTCTGAGCATATCAGAGCCAAGTCAATTGGGGGTAACACTGCATATCCTCATGGCCCAACCAGGGAAATAATTACATACTGGCCCCCCAGTTAGAGGTAACGGAAGCCTCCCTCTGTATGTCTCTGACCTTTTAGATACTAATCTTGACTGTGTGTGAGATTTAGTGCCTGCTGGAGTTGCTATGTTCTGACCTTGTAAGTTTTCCTTGTCTTAGACCCTTGATGGAGTCTAGTAGCTGTTAATTAGACTAGGTCCTCACATTTGTTTATCTAAGCAGCCAGTAGTTTTGCCATGATAGTCCTGGGTTGAATGAGATTTTTTTTCTCAGCCCAGTCAAGTAGTTTTTAAATGAAAGTGATTTCAAACCAGGCAGTTCTTTCCATGCACTTATAAACCCAACACTCAGGCTACAGGTAGGGGCAAGAGGATCTCTGTGAGTTTGAAGCTAGTCTGGTCTGTATCAAGTTCTAGGTCAATCAGGGCTACACAGTGAGACCCTGTCTCAAGAACAAAACAAACAGCAGGTGTATCAGGGGTCAGTCTATTCCTTGGTAGTAGGACATTTGCTGAGTAGATGTGAGACCCTGAATTTGATCCCCAATACCTTACAACAGCACCAGCAGCCACACTCCACCTTAGCTTTGCCTGCTTGAAGGTAACCCTTATCAGCTACTGAGATGTAGTTGGGGTCTTCTCTGCTTACCCCACATCCAGCTCTTTTTCTAGGGACCAGTCTGTCACAGCTGGAGGCTATTTAGAAGCCATTTTTCTTATCATTCAGTTGGTTACAATTAACAGCAGTAGAAGGGGACTGTGTGAAAGACCAACGATGCCTGTGCATATTTGGGGGGAAGGAGCTTTGTGGGAGTTAGGGCCAGTTGGAGTCCGTTGACACTCACTTCATCTTCCCAGAGCCCTGTCCATCCTCTTTTCTGGTCAGCTTAGGTATCTCAAGCCCAGTCACAAGTCCTGTTATTTCCCATTCCTGGCGCTTCCAGTGCTCTTGAAGAAGGGGTGCTAAGAAGGCTAAGGATAACCAGCCCAACTTTTGAGTCTCCTGAGCAACAGATTCCTGTGAGACAATGAGTGTTAGTAAATTCAGACTAGAGAACACGCCATTAAATACACATATGGAGAATCACAGTCTCTGGTATCATCGAACTCAAGCAAAATGAGAACAGCAAAGGGAAGACGGTTTAGAATAAAGGGCTCCAAGGGCCAAGCACAGAAGCTCTGGTAGCTGTTTCAGATCAGGAGGTCTCCAGTTGGTGGCTTCTGAGCTGAATAAGGTGAGGGTCAAGCCATGGAGAATGAAAGTGAGGTAAGGAGGGTCTTTCTAGACAAGGGACAAGCGAAGGTAAAGATCCTAAGACGGAATGTGTCTTACCACTAGAAGGCGAGCGTGGCTGGAGTAGAGGGAAGCAGGGGAGAGGAAAGGACTGAGACAGAAACAACTAGTCACAAGGCAGACCACACGGCAAACAAGCCACGGAAGTGCCAGGTTGTATTCTAATATGACAAGGAGCCCTGGAAGGGTTTTTGGCAGAGTAGTAACATGCTTTGTGATTGACGGTTGGCTCCTGCTGCTGTATGGAGGAGAGGTTGTCAGAAAAGGGGGGTAAGTGAGGGAGGATGGTGACTCAGACCAGGGTAACACTGCATGTGGTAAGAACACTAAGAACTGAGGCACAAAATAGTGAAAGCGGCACCCACAGTGTTTGCTTATGCCTTGAATATGGGATGTGAGCAAGGAGAGTTCCTTGTTTCTTCCTGGTTCACTGGAGAATAGCAGTGCCCTTCACCCCTGAAACGTTATAAACTGCTTGTTTCCTGAGGGTACACCACAGGTTTGCCCACAGGCCAATCTAGTCGGGTCATTTTCTAAATTGAGGTTCCATTTTCTAAAATGATACTAGCTGTGTCAAGCTGACATAAAACTAGCCAGCACAGAGTAATTTAATGACAGAAAAGACTATGAAAACAAACAGGTTGTAGTTTGGTGAGCCCCGACTTAGGACATCACAGGAAGGTCACTGGGTGTTGAAGAAACAGAGATCCTGGTTGGCAGAAGAACCCACGTCAGAAGTAAAAAGATTCATAAAGCCATGGTAAAGGCCTTGCCCGCCCACCAGCTTTAGTGTTGGACTGCTAAATTCCAAACCTGCCTGGAATACAGACAGAATGAGTTCACAGACTGGGAAACCTAATGAGACTCTATTTCAAACCATTTTAAAGAGGCTAGGAATCTCACTCAGTGATAAATGTTACCTACTATGCACTAGTTCTAAGTACAGCAGGGAAGAAAGGAAAGAACCTGGAAGGAAGGAAAAGAAATGGAAAAAAGAAATAAAAATTGGTGTTTCGGGAGGTCAATGAAGGGATGTCCTCCAATTCCATCCTCTCCTTGTACCCTGCCACCTCCTTGAGGCTCACCCCCACCAAAGCCCAGAGAGTTCGCTGAGCACACAATAGGATGTAGGCTGCATGGGGCCTGCTTGATTCTGTACCAAATACCTGGACATCCGGAGCATGGCCCTTGCCCAGAACTATGATCTTTTCTGCAAGCCAAAGAAAGGTTCCTCTGAGAAGGAGCCCAAGTTCAAAGGGAGGCTTCATAGCCTTTTACAGCTCATATGTGGTTCTGAAACACAGACTCCCTGGTGTCTGCACACACCTGGTTCTGGAAGACATGTTTACTGCCTGTGAGTAAGACACTCTGTGCAGAAATAAACAAGGTGATATTTAATGTTTCCTTTGGAACTATTCTCAAGTAGTTAAACATTAATAACATCTGTAATTGTGCCTGGGAGTTTTAACTGGGGCAGATGCTCTGGGCCCACTGGAGTAATTGAAAGAAGGGCTATCAGGGGCCTAGATATACATCCATAATGAGAAAGGAGCCTTTTGGAACTGGTCAGAGGATAGCAGGTGGCAGCCCTAAGTAAGAGGGAAGGATAGACTATAGTTTACTCGTTCCCTAGTCTGGGAATATTTAAATCAACCCTCCAAGCTGGTTTACAGTAGGTTTTACAGCTAAATTTTACAAATGCTTCATGTGATACCTGGCACACATCAAATATCCCACCATCAGTACACAGGTATATAATCTCTGAAGTCACCAAATCAGATTAGAAAAATAACATAGTACCAACAAGCTAAGAAAGTAGATTTAAATAATAAGCAAGAAGGCAAAAAAGTAAAGAAATGGGACATAAGTGAAATAAATGGAAAACAAGTAAGTACTAGATACAATGTCAATGGACGGACAGACAGAAAGTTTTACTAGCCTGGGAGGAGGGAAAATCCCAGCTGTAAGTTGCTCACAAAAACGTACTTTAAATATAGGAAAACTGAAACACTAAAAGAATGGAAAAGATAAGCAATGCAAGCACTAGCCGAAAGGAATTCAGTCCAGCCACAGTAAGGGGAAGGCACCCTTTACAACAGGAATCTTTCCTGACATTGAGAGCTATTAGTCAATAACTGAAAAGCACAGATATAACTTTCTATGCATCTTTTTAACATAGGTTAAAATAGGACAGAACTAAAAGGAACACTGACTGTTAGGTGAGGGTTTGGAACTAGAATGTGTCTATAAAAGGTAAAATTCCTTCTCACAGGAACAAATAGACAACCAACAAGAACTCAGGGACAATCGATAATTATAGATTAAGAAGTAAGCAGGGGAGACTGGGGAGATGAGTCGGTGGGTAAAGTCCTTACAGCTCAGGCATGAGGACCTGAGACTAGATCCCCAGTAGCCATGATGAAAGTCAGACATGGCCACACATTTCTATAACCCAGTACTGGAGGGGTGCAGACAAGCGAATTCCCGAGGCTTGTTGGCAGACCAGATCAGCCACAACAGTGAGCCCCAGGTTCAGTGAGAGACTGTCTCAAATGAATAAGAGAGAGACTAACAGAAGATGTCAACCTCCAGCCTTCACACACATACACATACACACACACACACGTACAAAGATAAAACTTAAATTAGAAGTCAGCAAGGTGCAGATCTCTATAATACCACAATCTAAGGGATGTTAATCTAAGGGACGTTAAACAGAACAATACACTAAATAAAGATAAATGTATTTTTCAGAACAAAGAAAATTTACTAAAATTGGCCTGATGCTATGCCATAATGCAAATTATCGAAAAATTTCTAAGGATTTTCAAAATGACAGAACATGTTTCTACCAACAGTAGAATTAAACCAGAATCCAATTGTCTTTAAGAATTTAACTAGAATCCAATTATCTTTACAAATTACTAAAAAAAATTCTCCAAATACTTACAAATAGCAGTGAATAATAGCTCTTATTAATAAAAATAAAGATCAGATATATTTTACATCTCCAAGAGCTAAAACTCCCTCTGGTAGTTAGAAAAAGCAGTCATGTAAATAAGCATCGCACACAGGGAAGACTTGGCGTGTGCTTTCTAATGATACCAGGCCAGGCTGTAGACAACCAACTGCATGTCCTATGACCTGTAGGAGTAGAGAAGCTTTAGGGTTAGTTCTCACAGAGTGAGAAGAACTTGATCAGGCAAAGACTGAAGAAAGAGACTGTCAATGCCATGAGCTATAGGACACAGCCAGCTACAGATGAGGGCCAGGGCAAGATGCCATCAACACTTAAGATGCTTAGACTGGTGAAAAAGTGAGCTACAAGGAGCGCAGCAAGGAAGGAAGGGCAACGTGGGCAGCCGCTGAGACAGGACAGGTGCTGCGGGTGTTATTCAGAGGCCCACAAGGGGATCATATCAGTCTAGACAAAGCTAAACCTGAGGGAAGCAGCTTAGCATTTGTGGGTGACATGGACCATAGCTGGTACACTTGGAAGCACAGAGCAGAGAGACTGAGAGAGCTCAGCCTTGACAGTGATGTGATGGGGGAAGGGGAGAGAAGGGAACTGTAGAAAAAAACCCGAGCCTCCCTCCTAACAGAGCCACCCACACCCCTCACTGGCACAGCAGCCTAACAATGCATTAAAATCACTGCCTAATTGCTCCTTTCAAAGTTAATGCTCTGAAATGGGGAAGTGTGTGTTTAATGTTTAGTCTCATCTCTGCCGCCCAAGCCCCAATTTGAAAGCCAAATCTTTTTAAAAATAGAATGAGATAAACCCCTAGACACAGCTCCGACCCTCAGAATCCCACGTTTTCCTTTTTCAAATCTGTCTTTCTCTGGCAGTTTGAGCAGGTGACCTGGGAATCCTGTCTGGATGGAACCCTGGAAGTTTCAGCAGTTATGTTCCTCCCAGCTCCATTCTTGAACTCTCAGACAGAGCCCAGGAAGTCTTCACGTCCACAGACCCTTTTCTCTCCACATAATCACATCAATCAGAGCAGGGTAGCCCATGGTAAATTGCCACACTCAGTGTAGAGGGAAATGGCTTCCTCTCCTGCCTTGGTGATCACTGCAAGCAATGAATGTGGCACAGTCTTGTACCCCAGGTTTACAGCCTCCTCCAACAGCTCATCTGCGTCCAGTTGTAACTCTCCTACCAGACCGCTGGGAAAGGGGCAGGAACGGAATCCCTCCCACTGTTCTCTCCAGACACCCACACCCACGCGCGTCCTTCCAGCCTCCTCCTCTATGATTCTATCTCTAGCTTCTGTTGGGATTTCCCAGCAAACCCACTTCCCCAACTTCCTTGTCACCAAGGACATTGATGCCACCACATAGTTGCACAGTTCCTACTCTAAAGTTAGAAGAGTCTTCTCTGTAATGTCTTCCGGTTGTAGTCCCCATGTCTCTACACGCCCTGGAACAGCTCAGTCCTGGCTTTCTGTTAGCTAGAGACTTTGAGTTACCTAGAACCACAAATCATGGAACTTCCTAAGTCTCCATTTCCTTGTTTATAAAACAAAGATGAAAATATTATAAACAGCAAGATGGTTATAAGCATTACATGAGATAAAGTGTATAGGTCAGTCGACACTGAAAGCTTAGACAATAGCAGTTATGGTTATGATTGATTGTGGTCATGGCAAACCCTGGTCTTGACTCTGGGCTGGAGCTTTTCTATTCATCACAAATATGCTGGGCATGTTTACATGGGTACCTCAACATACACCTCAGCATCAGCAAGGCAGAGTACCCAGAGCTAGAAAAAACAGAGCTGAGGACAGTGTTCCAAGTATTGTGCACACTTGGCACAGCAGCCTGTCTTCTCAGCCATGCCTGTCAACCCTGCTAACTACCCTGAGAATACACATCACTGTCTGTGCCTGTGAGATGGGAAAGTAGGGCTGAGAGAGGAAGTGAGTTATACTGCCAAAATCCACATGACTGGTAAGTGACGCTTTGGATTGAATCCTGTAGGTAGCTCAAGAAGCCTCTTTTCCTGCTCTATACTAAAGTACGTGTTACTAGATATAGGGAGGCACTTAGAGAAGCATCCATGGAGCTGCATCAGCTGTTAAAAGTGACTGAGGATTCAAGTCCTTCATGCAACCAACTGATGAGTGTCAATAGCATTGCTAAGGACTAGAACTGCTTTGCCTACTGGCAAAATCTTCACACTGAGCTACCCAGACTTGCATACAAAGAACACACCAGAGACTTTCCCAGGAATCTTGTCCTTCCCTAAAGTTGAAGTAAATGGTTTCCGATACTCTCGGGCAATATTAATGGTCTCTGTCAATTGGCTTTTCATCACTGTGACAATATACCTGAGAGAAACAATTTTAAAGGAATGGAGATTTACTTTGATTCATTATTTCATAGCCTTCGGCCTAAAATGGCTTGATCCCATTGCTGTGAGCCTGGGTTTAAGCAGAGTATTAAGGCAGAGATCACAGAGTGGAACCAAGTTAGCTACTCACCCACAGTAGCCAGGGAGCAGACAGCGAGCACGGGTCCAAGGTAAAGATACAACCTTCAAGTCACTTCTGTAAGACCCAACTCCTCCAACTAAGCCCTCTCTAAGAGCTAATGAGTCCTTTCACAAGGTTAGCCCCTCACGGGCCAGTCACTCAATAGCACCAACAGCTGAGAACTAAGGTTTCCAAATATACGTCTTTTAGGCAGACAAGTAGCATTCAAACCATAAAGTAGTCCCTGAGCGGGCTCAGGCTCCAGTACAGGGAAGGGGACCAGGAAATGGATGAAGGTAGGTGAAAAAGAGAAAGGAGAAAGCTGGCTAACCTTAGTGCAAAAATTCCAACACTCCATTTTAAGTTTCCAACCCTCTGTTGGGGTCTCTCCTTCCATTAGAGAGGGCCTTAAGCAAAGAGCATTATCATGGTCTGTGTGTAGCTAAGCCTGGGGGTAAGTCCTGGGCACAGCACTTTTCAAACTTCTGTATGCCACCAAACACCCTGGGATTCTTGTTGAGAAGCAGGTAACTCAGATAGCCTAGTGTGGGCCTGAGAGTCTGCACTTCTAACAAGGTAGAGACAACACCAGCACTGTTGGCCCACATGCCACATTTTGAGCCGTGAGCTCCAAACACCCTTACCCTTTGGCTTAGAATAATGGGAAGCCTACTGTTTCAGCACCCTGCCTGCTGTGTTTCTCTTCATAGATGGCCAGAACGCCACGTGCACGGAGCCCACTGAGCTGTCAGGGTGGCCCATCACACGGGTGGGGAACCCTCTCCAGTACATGTGCATCACACACCTGGACCACCAAGACTACATCTTCCTACTGCTCATCGGCTTTTGCATCTTCGCTGCCGGCACCGTGGCTGCCTGGCTCACAGGTGTGTGTGCTGTGCTATACCAGAATGCCCATCGAAAGTCGAGTGGCGATGACGCTGAAGATGAGTCTGGGAATCGGGTCACCGACCAGATTTTTCGAAGCAACTCTTACTTCGGCCAGAGCCGATTCCCTCAGCTGACCTAGCTGTCAGACAGTACTACTAACTGTGCCTTTCCTGGTTCGGTTCCCTGCTTTCTCTCTCGCCCTCCCATCTTACTGTCTTAGACATTGAAGACTCCCAGTAAAATAAAAATATATAGGGTGGTCATTTCTGAGACTGGTCCCTTCCTGCTCCACCGGCCCACACCTATTTCCTTGAGCTCAGCAGACAGACAAAGTCCAGAAAAGTTGTTGGATTCATCTAAATGCCAAGGAGGTCCACCCTAAAAGCAAGTGGACTTGTATTTAATTACTATGTCTCAAAAGTAAATGCCCGAGAGAGTTGAAAAATCTAAGGTAAAATCTTTCTCAAAGAGCAAACAATCTGCAGGGAAGTCAAAAATACTGTGTGGCCATGAGTTATCTTCACATACCATCTCCTAATTATCTCAATGATCAGATATTAGTATAGCCTACCAGTGGGAACCTGACCACTGTCCACAAACACTTAACAATATAAGCACAGGTTTATCATCTAATATAGTTAGCTATAATTACATGTTACAATGCCTTGGCTAAACAGAGGTGTGAGAGACACCAGGTGTCACTAGCAACAGAATCCTTATCAAATGCCTAGCACTTAACCAGCTCTGTACACAATTTCACCTACTAGGTTAATTCTCTCAACAGCGGGGTCAAGCGGTTAATGTGACCCTTGTATTTCTAAGGTACTCGGCCACACAGTAACAAACTCCAGTTTGCAAGAGTGTGGTAAGAAACAGAGCGATTGTTGAACTGTTGGCTGCCTGACACCAAAACTGATGCCCTCTGCCTCTGTGCTTCATGAGCTGCTGTCCACGCTGAAGTGCTCGGCAGAGCAGAACACACAGAGCTGCACACTCAGTGCAGTGCACACAGGTGTGGTCCCTCTGTCAGGGCTGCACACTCAGCAGTGAAGTGCACACGGCTGTGTTCCCGCTCTTAGTACTGTACTCTTGAAAGGAAAGGAGGAGAAGGGCAGCTGAGTGCAGGCCTGAAGACACACTCCAGGTTTCTTTATGCTTGCTACCCAGATCAAACCAAACTCCTGGCGATGGTGTGGATGATAATCCCCGTCCATGAAGGCAGCTGTCCCTAAACTCCCACTAGACCGAGTCTTACCTGGAAATCTCTGATTACCACTTTCCTCCAGTTTGTCTGGGGCAATGATTCAGAGCATAAGCCTTGAATGAGAAGCTGAAATCTACTGGCTGTCCACTTTTGTATTTAGTTGCTATGTAAATTCAGGCTTCCCACTCATAAGAATGATCTGAAGTGCAGAGACCATCTTCTTTCATGATCCCCTCTTCTCTACGATGGTGCCCCCTACACAGCAGGGGCTCAGTGTCAGCCATTGCATTCCATCAAAGCCCAGCCCAGCAACGGCTGTGTGGTCCTCAAGTGAGGGGTGACCGTGGATAAATTATCTCGCTTCTGTACGGTGCCTGTTTCTTCCTCTGTACATGACATGAATCACAGTTTATGTCATCCAGGGGAATTGTAAAAATAAAATAAATGTCAATCATGAAAATCTATTAGTGTTGTGAAATAACTTCAGACTTACAGACAACTTGCAATGAAAGTCTCTATGTACCTTATCCAGCGTCTGCTAATGTCACCTCATATTACAGTGGTATATTTGTCAAAACTAGCAAGCATACTGGAATATCACTCTTTTGTTTTGTTTTGCCTTTTTTTTTTTTTTTTTTTGAGATAGGGTTTCTCTGTGTGGTTCTGGCTGTTCTGGAACTTGCTCTGTAGACCAGACAGGTCTTGAACTCACAGAGATCCACCTGCCTCTGCCACCTGAGTACTGGGATTAAAGGTGTCTGCCACCACCACCCAGCAGAAATACCACTTTTAATTAAAATCTAGGCTTATCTGGGGTTTACCAGTCTCCTCCTAATGCCCTTTTTATGTTCTATGAGTCAGTGCAGAACACCACACTGTCATTTGGAACATTTTTATAAAAACAGTAATTATATCTCACATATATTAGTTTTAGAAGCCATACATTAAGTGTGTATGTATAGACATGTACACAAATTATTAAATCATTAGAATTTTATGAAGTCAGTATTACTCAATTAGAGTATGAAATTGAGACTTAAGAGATAAAATTATTTGCTAAATGTTACACAGCTAACAAGGCCAGAAGTCCGACTGGCTCTGATTATACATAGTTTTCTTCAAGATATTTTTCAGTGTTTTTATTAATCCTTTGAGAATTTCATACCATATATTTTGGTCACATTCACCCCCAGCACCAAATTATTAATCAATACTACCTCAGAAATTTAGACTACCAAGAAAGTCTTGGCAGAAGAAATGGAACTGCTTTTGTGTATGGCTGCCCAACCTTACTGTAAGGAAAAGCATAGGCCAGGAAGATGAAAGCTATGGCAACAAAAAAACAAACAAAAACTGCCTCTACCTCACCAAGGTAAGGAATTTGAATTTCCTCCCAAAATACACTCGAGAATTTTATTCACAAAAATGATAGCTAACTAATTTTTGCTTTGGATAGCTCATTCTTGGGCTGGAGCATTTGCTTGGCAGACTTCAGGTCCTGAGTTTGGCCTATCACTGCAAAAAGAAGAGGAGGGGGAGGAAGAGCCACTCCCACTCCCCCTGGCTGTTGGGTACAGAAGAGATGAGCGGGGCCTGAGGGAGCCTGAGGGAGACGGTGTGAGACCAGCACTGCTGCAATGTCCTCAGCAAATAAGGAACCCAACCAAGTGGACGATGTGGGGACAACGAGAACTGAGGGAATTTCAGAAGATCAGGAGTACAGTGTGATGGGAGGCAAAGCATGAAGATGAGGTAGAATTATTGGAGGGAAGATTAGAAAAACTAAGGTGCCTAAGGTTCAGATTTCAACCGCCAGGGAGCTAGTAGCACAAGTCACTGAAACAGAGTCTCCCAGCACCCTAGAGGCAAAAATAAAAACAAACACCTGGCTAATCTATACAATGTGAGGAAGAGAATAAGGAAGAGGATGTGGGAAGACCCAGGAGCTAACTGCTCCCTCTCAGAGAAGTCAACAGACAGTATCTAAAACTGAAAGGTCACAGAGGAGCAATGTGTGTCTTCTGGAGGGATCAAGAGTCAGTGCCACGGGTTTCACACGTCTGTCTAGCGGGGGCGGATGCACAGCACAGGAGAGAAGACTGCTGTTTTCATGACTACTGGTGCACGGCTGCTGCTCTCTAAAGATGCGCATGGATACTCCATACCAATGGGTGCTCAAAATAAAAAGAACAGATGACCTGGTCAGAAAGCTGTCTTCTTCCAAGAGGTAACTTTACCTACCTTCCCCAGGGGTAGCCATCATTACTCCTGAAGGTAGCATGCCGTGCTCACTATCCACTGCACTTCACTGGCACTTGGCCCCTGAAATGGAGTCCCAGAACAATCAATGGGGTATTTTGTATAGGAGGCCATGTTTAGCACAGATCTTGAAAAGATCACAGAATTTTGTGCAGGAGGAATCATCTCATTTGGATGGTAAGAGTGAAAGCTCGGAAGCACAACAAAGGTAGGTGTGTGGGGAATACACCTTGGTAGCTGCCAAGATAAGCAAACTCACAAGATGGTGGGTAGAAGTCTGATCAAGCAGGTTTATGAAACTTTAAGTGTTTCTTCAAGTAAAGCTCTTACCTGTCTGTCATAGAGCTCTTCAGGTCTCAGTCCTTTAGGTCCTCGGAAGGGGTAGTCATCAATGCATATTCTATGACGTTCTTCAGTTTTTGAGACTTATGTGGGAGGATAATGAGACTCAGGCCTCACAGGCTTCAAGAGCTTTTTTGGTCCATAGTAGGCTCCAACCAACTGGTCAGTCCAAATGGCCCTTCTGCCTAGAAAGAATAACAGATGGTAGGATCAGCAATGCCCAGCCGTTCCTGCTTACTGCTCACTGCAATCCCTGCCTTGTGAAAATGTCTCTGCTTCATAAGATAAGGTAAAAGAGCTCTGAGTTCAAGCCACAGCTTTTCTGTATATGAGCTTCAGGGTTTGGATTCAGTCTCCTTGAATAAGGTACTTGGGAGATCATATAGCTCCAAGAACACCTCTAAATCTAACCTATGGATTATTATTATCCATAGGTTGTCCAGAAAGTTCAAGAGACTTCTGGAAAGCAAAAGGAAAATAGAGAACTCTATAGAAACAGTGACTAGGAATAGAAAAAGACAATTTACAGCAAGCACACAAAGATGTATTTAATCTCATTAGAAGTCAAAGAAATTCACATTAAAACAAGAGGTGCTGGAGTTGAGAAGTTAGCTCAATGGGTAAGAATACTTGCTACATAAGCAAGAGGACCTGAGTTTGGATCCCAGAACCCACATAAAAAAGATACCTATAACCCCAGCACAGGGTGCAGGCAAGCAGGGACAACAGGACTGCAGGGAATTGCAGGTAACCAAGCGAGCAAAAAGTCACTAAACTCCAGGTTAGCAGATTCTGCCTCTTAAAAAAAAGGGCAGAGAGTGACAGAGGAAAACACACAGCTAATCTGCTAATCCTAAACTGCTCTCCACACACTTGAGCATGAATGTATACCTGCATGCATGCACATATACACACATGCACACATACACAAACGCGCACGTGCACACACATATACACACATACACAAAGAGGTATCAAGTTAGTACTATAAAGTCAGCAAAATTTTGCTGTATGGATTGCTGCGATGTTGATTCCTTGAAATCTAATATCTTTGTAATGTGGCATCTTGGAATGAAGCAGAGCAGAGTGTTAACTCCCCTTGTTGACTTACAGATAGAAAGATATTAGCCCTCCCCCCACACACACTCTATAGCTGAGACAAGTGAGAAAGATCTACAGACATCCCATTTCAACTGATGAGCACTTAGAATGGAATGATAGTCATATAGGTCTTCCTGACACCATGTTTGGTACGTTTTATACCAGCAATGCACATCCACACCCTTCCTCCCTCCTTTTTCCTCCCCTCTTCCTCCCCTTGTCCTTCTTCTCCCTCTCTCTCCCCATCTCTCTCCCAAGAAGATTTCCTTGTCAGAGAAATTAATGAACTGTGTTTTCCAAATCTAATTTTGTAAGATCCTACTCTCAACGCCATCTAGCTTCTAACTGCTGTCTCCTAACATTCAAGTTAAAAACCTGTAGATTTGGGGTAAAACACCTGAAAAACTAATGTTAGAAAAAATGTCAAACAAATCATCACTAAGACTTTAAAAGGATTATGCATTCTTTTCAAGGAGCCAGATGGCGGAAATGGCACCCTGGTCATCAGCGCTGGTAATAACATGTCTGATAGCACCGAAGAACCACCGAAAATATGGGGAAATTGTATGCCAAAGCTAAGTGTCTGACAAGAGCCAAATGATGAAAGAGTGCGGACTGGTTGGCTTCTTAAGCACACCAATTATTCAGGTCAAGAGACTGAGTTATAAGAACAGTGCATGCAGGTAGACAACTTGGTGACTAATTGCATGCCACTCCCTGGACTCATTTTCCTGACTCTGGACTCATTCCCAATTAACAACCACTAAACCTGCCCTGTGCCTTTGATCCATCCTCCCTCAGAAATTGCCGATGGCTTGTAATTCTTCTTCATTTACCTCTTCAGAAGTTGGTAAAGGCCAGGGCAATGCCAGCAGCTCCCTGCCTGTCTCTCTAGATTGTGACACACAATTGCCTGTAGCAACTGGCTGAACCCTGAGAGCCTCCCACTAAGAAGCTTCTCTGGGATTACAGTTCCCCATGAAAATCTCCTTAGGCTAATCTAGTCTTAACCCCTCATCCTTCTCCAATGCAAGCAGGAAGACATTTACCACAGTGGGCAGCAGCGTTGTTAACAGCACATTTCCTCGGGAGCCGTGTGAGAGCAAGCACATTACTAATCTCTGTCATACTCATTTTTCCCTCAGTGCAAATGGGTTGAATTCAATCAGTAAGGTTGAAACTGACATATTCTTTGTGTGAAGGACAAGAATAATCCATGGCAAAAAGTAGGTCCTCAACAAAAATGGTGGCTTTGAGGAGATAAGGAGCCTTCTCAGCACCCCAGATCCCAGTTTCCTCCTTCGTATGCACCATGGAAGCATCAGGCTTGCTAACATCAGCTGCAGAACATCAGGCCAGAGCACCGCATCACTCCTCTAGATAAAGCTTTGGTCAAGAACTCTGATACCATTCCTGCCTCCCATCTTCCACATCTGTGAATAGAAATTCAGGCCAGAAGAGCTCTTCCAGTTCAGAACTTTGATTTTCCTAAGTCTTAACTGGATTTTTATACCATTTTATATAAGACTAAGGATCTGAAGAAAAAAAAAAGACTAAGGATCTGAGATGGCTCAGTGGTTAAAGTACTTGACATGCAAGCATAAGGCCCTGAATCTATGTCTCCAGCATCCTTATAAAAAGGATTACACACGTGTACATCTGTGTTCAGCACTAACAGAGTCAAGACAAGCTGATCAAGACGCAATCTGGCCATCTAATCTAGCTGAAATGGTGAGCCCCAGTTCAGGTACAATAAGCAACCCTGTCTCTAAATAAGTAGGGTAGAAATTAATAGAGAAAGATACAGGAGTCAATCTCTGGCTTCCATGGGCCAGTACACAAACACATACATACACACACACACACACACACACACTCAACGTTTTTATTAGGAGTTTGAAATGATGTATATGGCAGTTACCCTAAGTGGGTCATTATACATTTGAAATATTTATTGAACTATCATACTGTACCCCATAAATTTATACAATGACTATATGCTAACCTAAAACTTTTCACTGACTTTTTAAAAATTGGGAAATGAGACAGAACCTTCTCTATGACCTTGCAGCCCAGATGAAGAGTCACATAAGAAAATGCTAGCATAATATGCATTACATATTATTAACATTATTAATATATAATCATATATAACCTTTTCAGACCACAAAAAGAAAAATAATTCTTCCAGTCTAGAGAAGGAAGAGAGGGCTTCACCAGGAAGGAGACATCTGAGCTAAAGCTTCAAGGATGGAGATCAGGGTAAGAACTTTCCAAACAGAGGGAATCACGTGCAAAACTCTAAGGTATAGGCATGGGGAGGACCATGACACACTCAAGGGTTTGAGAGAAGAGAAGATTGTAGCTATAACATAGGCAGTGAGACAATCATACAAAACGAGAGACAGAAAAATACCAGATCATATAATGAAAAAGATTTAGTTTCTACCCTAAAAACTGTGGGAAGTCATTGAAAAGTTTAGGTGAAGATGAGATGTTGACAAGTTTAAATTTTTAAATTATGGCTGTATATATGTATATGTGTGTGTATGTATGTATGCAATACCCCCACCACACACACACACACAACCCCACAATTCAATGGGAAAGCTGGTGTAAGAAGGCAGAGGAGGGATATTTCAAGAATCCAAATGAAAAGATCATAGTTTGGTGGCAGCAATAGGGACAGAGAAGTGGCAGATTGACGAGGCCCTGGAGAGGGGAAAGGTTCACAGATGGTTGTGGAAAGGAAGTACGGAGGGGAACTGGAAACTCGGCTCAGCAGTTACACGTTTGCTGGCTTTTCTAGAGGACCTGGCTTCTGCTCTAAGCACCACATGGAGGCTTACAATCCACAGTTCTATAACTCCGGTTCCAGTGGAAACAAACCCTCCTCTGGCCTCCACAGACACTGCACACATGACATACAGACAGACAAAATACATAAAGTAAAAATAAATTTAAAAAAGATTAAAGATAAAGCAAGCATAAGGGAAGAGACGAAATGAGATCTAGGTGTCCTGTGTGTACTAATGACTGGGTCTGGTCCTAGAAGAAACTGAGGGCAGTCAGAATCGGCACTTTATTGTACTTAGACATAGAGGGATATCATGGGAGAGCCGTCAGTAGATGGCTGGCTGCATGCTCTGGGACTCTATGTCGTCTGAGCTGAAGATGTGAAATGAGAATCGTCAGAGAGGGCTGGAGAGAGGGCTCAGCAGTCGGAGTACTGGGCACCCTGCCGAAGGACTTGGGAACAAAAGGACGACATGAAGACCCTGGAAAGAATCATGAGTCTTTGTCTCATGGGCCCTCGCATTACACCACATCTCCTTAGTTTTTCGTATTGTCGCTATTAGAGTCTAGAACACAGACCCTCACAGTTCTCACTACCTCACTGGCTAATTTTTCTCATTCTAAACTTACCTCCTGGTCTACTTTTAAGGCAGAATGGACTAGGGCTCAGTTCCTAGAAGCTTTCTTTATTATTGAGTGTTTTCTTACTCATGGCTTTAAATATTATTTCTCTGACAATAACTTCCACATTTATACATGAGAAACTCTTTTGAACTTCAGATTCGCATATCCAACTAGACATCTCTACCTGACCAATAAGCATCTCAAAGATTCCAAAACTAGAATTCTAGAGTCTGGAGAAATGGCTCAATGATTAAGAGCATTAGTTGCTCTTCCAGAGGTCCCAAGTTCAATTCCCAGCAACCACATGGTGGCTCACACTTGTCTGTAGCTCCAGTTACAGGACTCCTGACACCTCACACAGACATGCATATAGGTAAGATACCAGTGAACATAAAATAAAAATAATTTTAATAAAAAATAGTCATTAGAAGAGAGTTAAGGGCAGCTACAGTTCCCTAGGAGATCACCCATTGAAAAGAGCAGAGGACAGGAAGGTGCCCAGGAAAGCCTAGAGCACACCAGCATTTAAGCAGGTGAAGGATGGATAGCAAGTAACTGAGAATAAGAGGTGAGAAGAAAAATAGTCAATTTTTTTTACCTATTAACAAATTATCTTTCATCAGCCCATTTTAAATAAGAAAAGCTGGAATCCAACCAATTGCAGTAGACCAAGAAAAAGAGAAAAGATTAAAATATTTTATATACATGATTAACCCTTGCTTACCAAGAAATAAATGCCTTTATTAAAAATTCTTAGTTGATAAGATAGATTGCCTTATCCATTTACAAAGTTCCACACTTCCTTTAGGCAAAGGACACTTCCTTGAGAATGTGAAGTTAGAGGTTGTCCAGGTAACCTGGTTGTGCTATGTGGTACACACCTTGGCCAAGCAGGAAGTTCACATGTGCTCATATGCAAGGGCTCCAGCTCTCTAAAATGACTGCTTTCATCTAAGAACAGCAAATACCTTCATCTGAGGTCCTGGAAGGAAAAGACACAAAGATCCGAACCCAACCCAGCAAATGCCACCCAGGCCACTGCCATGCAGCTCCTAGGAGACTTGAGCAAGAAATGAATCCGGGTGTCTTGTAGCCTCTGGAACTGGACTGTTCTGGTCTAGTTTCCTCTCTGTTGCTGTGATCAAACCCTTTGGCCAAAAGCAGCTTAGTGAAGGGAAGGTCAAGTCAGAACTGCTTACTATTCAAGCATTACTTTCAAGTAAGGAACTCCCGTACAACCAAGGATGTAGAACAGGAACCATAGAGGATGTGAACTGCACTGGCCTACACCTAGGCTTCTGCTTAGCCTTCTTATATAACCAGGACTACCTGTTTAGAGGTGGTGCTGCCCACAGTGGGCTGGATCTTTCTGGTCTAGGCACTTGAAATGACTCTAGACTGTGTCAACTTGACAGTTAAGGCTGACTGACTAGTATACTCCCCCACAGTGAGATTTCCTTAAAGCTAAATCTAGCTATTTATAAAGCTTCCGTAGAAGAGAAAAAAGATATTTAACCAGATCTACTGTAAATCTAGTCCTAATACACATTTTCTAGAAACCATCTCATTTTAATCAATTATTTCTACGATTGTACATGACAAACTAAGGCTCAAATACATTTAATACTGGTCCTGAGATCGCAAAGCTAGCAAATAATGGAACCAGAACAGAATTCCATCTAATTCTGATGCACATACCCTCCAAATTGCCAAGTTGAAGGATTTTCTAAAAACCAAATATAGGTCTCCCACACATGTAGGGGGAAAAAAATGAAAAACCTGGAGAACTTCGATACCATGCAGCAAGTTCAAAGCAACTAGCAGGAGGGCACGAACAGCCATATCAAAACTTCACCTGTGTGAACTCCTCCTTCCTCCCACATACGAAGAGGCAGGAGGCCTCATAACTTCAAGTCTGGTGCTCAATCAAGTGCCACCAAAAACCAGAAACAAAGATTGCACTCTGTCTCCTTCTCTATAGCCATGTGCCCAAGTAACTTTCTTTTATCTGCTCAGTGGTCAAAGCTCGTCATGATCCTCCCTTGAATTTCTTACCTAAGCCCCAGAGACACCAGGAAAGGCATAAGCTTTAAAATTAGACAAGTGTGGGTTTAAATTCTGCTCTGCCATTCCCGGCTCTCTGACGCTGGGACCTTTATCTCTCTAAACGCCAGTTTTCTCGGTAGGAAACATGGATGATAGCTCCATTGGTGACTTGTCTGGAGATAACTGAGGGAGAATACTCACTTTTCCATTGTGGGTGGTAAGCTACTTGCCTTGATCTGCAAAGGGATTCCAGGGCCAGGATGAATACCCTGAAACAGCACCTCCCCTCACTGCCGCCTCTCCTTTCAATGTCTCACCTGCTGAGGGACAGTCACCACAGGTGCCAACCACACCACTACGAAATTGTGACGACTCGATTTCTGTCCTTTCCATATATTACCTCTAATGGCATAACCTTGGAATTACATAAGTTACAGTACACTCACTTCAGAGACAGGCGAGTGGCCAGCAGAAGATCAGAAATGACCCGCGGACCCCAGGCCACTGACTTTTCCCACTTGTCATGCTGCCTTCCGGCTCCCAGCAGCTGTGTCCCACAGCTGTATCAGTGGCCTTCAGGGAGATTCTTAGAGAAACACGCACACAAAGAAAACAAACGCAACCAACCAACCAAACAAACAAACAAACAAAAACTCTCTCCTGGTAGAACTGCGCAAACTCTCAAAAAGGCATTGATTGCAAAGTTTATACACCAAAAGCTACAAGTCATTACTGAGGGAATTAAGAAAGACCTGAATTAATAAAGAGGACCCCCCCATCTTGATTCTGTGGAAGCTCAATATTATTCCCATGGAAATTGCCTCCCCAAATTGATCTATAAGTTGAAACAACACACCCATCTCAAATAAATTAATTTATTTTGTAGAAGTTAGGAAGTTGATTCTAGTGTTTACACAGAAATGTAAAAGACGAAAAATATCCCAAACACTCTCCTCCCCCGCCGTCTCTCTCTGTATATGTGTTCATGTGAGAGCCAAGGCACAACCTTGGGCACCTACTCAGGCACTGCCCATCTTGGGTTTTCATTTGGTTGTTTTTAAGACGGGATCTCTCACTGGCTTGGAACTTACCAAGTAAATGTGGCTGTCTGTCCAGAGGTCCACAAACCTGTCTGCCCCCACACCAGGATGGCAGGTGTGCAACCACAACTGGCTTTTATTTTTACACATGCCTTCTTGAAAATGAGCTCAGATTCCCATGTTTTCAAGGCGAGCACTCTGCCAAGTGGGCAATCTCCCCCACCAAACTTACACATGGTAATTGCAAAATATCCCCCAAAGCTACATAATGAAGACACTGTCCTTTCCACTAAACAATAAAGAGACATACATATACTGATGGAACAAGAGTGAAATTGCAAAACAATCCCTTATCTTTAAGTCAAAGTATTCTCAGCAAAAGTGTCAAGCAATTCAAAAGAGGAAAAAGTAAGCACTTTGAAAAAGGAAGTACTGGAAAAAAATCAGATGAACATATATATGTATTTTATATATATATATATATATATATATATATATATAAAATTAATGGAGAACCATATTTACATCAAATAGAAAAAAATAACTTGGAATTAATGCCACACCAAAATACAGAGGTTAAAACTATAAAAGTTTTCAAAGAAAATCTAGGAGAAAAACCTTCATGATCCTGAGGAAACAAGTGTTTTGCAGGTGATATCTAAAGCATGATTCAAAGGGGGAATATGGTAGAGTTCTCTTCGGCAAAAGTGGCCGCTCATGCTTCAAAAAGCGTCAATAATCAAGCAAAAGGACTAGGTACAAAGAAAGCATTATCTGCAACTCACATGCCTAGTAAGGAACTAAATATAAAGAACTGTGGGGAACAGAGGAAGCCTTGAGTGGCTGAGGTCCCGAGTGAACGCATGCATGGGGCAGCCGTGTCAAGGACCCTAGACTCAGACCCATTGGAAAATGGCAAAGCTTTCTCCGGGCTAGATGTGGGGAAATATCAATGCCTTCCTTCTTGTCCGAGTGTGAATATTGATATTGTGTGCAGAAAATGTTCATCATAGCTATCTTCGTCAAGATATTTACATTCTGAAGACCGCTCCCCTATAGAAACTGCTTCTACTGACATAAGCCAAATTGGCCTCCCCGAACCATTTGTACAGCATAAACCCTGCCTCCTTGTTTACCTAAATGCAATAACCCCACCTCTCTGCTCAACTGTACATAATAAACATGCTGAGGTTTTGGGGGCGCTTTGATTTCTCCAAGAGCCCAGTCTGTCTGACCCAGCTATTTCTGGATGTCTGTTTGCGCTTGTCTTTCCTTCATTTCCTCACTACCTCTAGGCAGGTCAAGTCCCCAGAGGCTAAGCAAAATACAACTCACCAAACGAACTTGTAAAATTATTTTAAAAGACTTAAAGAGGGGCTAGAAGAGATGGCTCAGTGGTTAAGAACACTTGATGGTCTTGCAGAGGACTTGAGTTCAGTTCCCAACACCCACATGGTGGCTTACAATTACCTATAAATCCAGTTCTAAGGATCCAGTAACCTCTTCTGACCTCTGCTGCACCTGAACCAATGTGGCACACATACACACATTCAGGACCACACACAAACTCATAAAATAAAGTTATTTAAAAGATTTAAAGTGACATTTAGCCAAATAAGATATAAAAATGACAAATGGGTACAAGAGAAGATGCTCAACATGAGTAATCATTAAAAAATATAAAGGTAACTGAGTGAGATGCCATCTCATCTGCCAGCATCAGAGCCTCAGGCAAGGGCGAGTGTTGGTGAGGCTGTGGAGAAACAGAGAGAGGGATAGGGAATGCTCTGGAAAGTAGTTCAGGGGCTTCTTACTAGACATGAAAGGAGAAGGAGGACTGGGTGGGAAGAAGATCAGTAGAAATGGGGGGATAGTGGAAGAATTAGATCACAATACAGTATATACCTGAAAAAATATGCCATGAGACCCATTCTACACATAACCGATATATATTAGTAAAAACTTTTTAAAGCTATATATAATATTCAAACTAGCATTATTTATAATGTGCATAAAGTGAAAACAATCTAAGTGCCCATCGACTAATGAATGGATAAGTAAAAGAAGCACAGTAAATGCTACTCAGATAAAAGAAAGAACAATGAGGGGAAGGAAGGAGGAAGGGACGATAAAAGTAGATTACTAGTACGTGCTTCAAGGATGCCAGAAACTGTGTAAGCAAATGAGCCAGACACAAAGGAGTAGATAGCGTGTGCTTCCATTTATATGAAGTGTCATTAAAAAGGGCAAAAAACAAATAGAAACCATGCCAATTCCAGTGTCTCTGAATTTGGGGCTCAAACAGGCATCAACTGCCAATAGGCACAGAGATCTTTAACAGGTGACAGAAATGTCCTAAATACAACTGTGGCGATGCTTTAACACTGTACAGCTCTGGAGATTTGCTAAAACTGAATTAGTTATGACAGACGATGTTCATGGTTTGTGGATTGTATCTCTATAATCTGCTTTTAAATAGCATTAATTAATCTGACAAAGACCACAGACAATAAGAAGGAGGTCTGCCTAGTAAATCTCCTCCCCAGGGCTGTTACATTTGATTCCGTGGGAAGGACATGATTCTCTTTCTTTCAGCCTGAAAGTATTTCCCCAGAAGCCTGCACAGCTAACTCAGGCTGCCCCTTACAGCAGACAGCTCTGGCATCGAGCAGCAAAGCTCACCTTGCAGAAACACTGTAAGTGTTATAAATACTTTAGGGCCCTGGGGAACTCTGCAATGGTACCAGTGACCTGGAGCACGTGACTGCCAGGGAGCAGTCTGGCTCGAGTGGGTGGCAGGCTTTCTGGCAAATAACTGTCTCTTTTGTAGCATGGTTTGAACCTTAAAGCATCCCTGTGCTCTTCAAAAGTTAACGCCTACTAAATATCACAGCCAGCCCTTCCAGAAAAGCAGTCTGAGCAGGTAATTCAAACTAAATCCCCTTTCCCAACGGGACAGGGCCTTGATGTACAATAACACCACCTGGTGAGTTTTTCTGAGTCCTGTGCTTGGGCACCATCCACCAAGATCTGGATTCAACTTCCCCAGAAGGTAGCTTGGGTAGCAATGTTTGTTTTTAACCTCTCTAAGTGATCCCACTAAATATCCAGGGTTGAGAATCATCAGGAAAACAGAGTCAAAGCCAGGCCACCCCTCGCTCCAATCATTTGTTCTCATTTGCAGTGTAGGTGCTGCCCATTTATCTCAGTGTACCCCTAAACCAGACAACTGAATAAAAAGCTAAAGTCTACACATTCTGTATCCTAGGACCTTTCTGTAGACTGGAGACCACAGATAAAGCCATGGGCACCTAGAGCAACAACAACTCAATGTTAAACGTTAAAGAAAATAATTAAGCAAGAATCTGGGACATGGGGGTTATGACAGTTTAAGGCAGAGTTTCCTTCTGGCTGCAGTAGACTCTCTGAGCCTCTCAAGGTGGCTAGAAACCGAACCTGGAAAATAGAGGAAGGAAAATAACTGTCTACAGGCAATCCCTGCATCAGCTCTCGCTTCAAGAATTCACTTATTTATATTTCAGGAGTATCTTATGTTCTTCATTTTATAGATGAGAAATGAGGACTTAAAAGGGTTTTTAAAAATTGTCCAATTTCACAGGCAATATGTAGGATCTGAACCCAGAACTCTAACTCTAAAATCTAGGTATCCAGACCAAAGCAGAAATCCAGGAGGAAATCCATTACTAGCATGTCCTTAAAAAAATGTATTGCATCTGTGTTGGGGGGACAGTGCGTACACATGCGCACACACATATATGGACATGTATATGCCACAGTATACATGTGAGAGTCAAAGGACAATCTACAGGAATTAGTTCTCTACCTTGTAGGTCCTGAGGATGGAGCTCAGGTAGGCTGCCTTTGGAGATTGGTGGCTTTGTGCAAAGAAAAAAAACCCAGCATGCTGAGAAGGTTAGTTTCTCTCACTGGGGCAAGAAGTAACTGCCCAGCTGGGCAGTCATGACCAGACAGCAGTTACCCCAGTTATTAAGATGACCGAAACAAGGAGAACTGAACCAAAGCAAGCTAAAGGGGAATCTCTGTTTTTAGAAAAGTAAGGTGGCATGAGAAGCCAATAGGATAGCATTAGGAAGGAAGCATAAATCTGGGGATAGCCAGGGAGGAAGTTTCCCCAGAGGACTCAAGAAAGGCTGGGAGCCAGCTAGAGGATGATTCCCCAGTGTGTGTCTTTGATCTATCCATCAGGACCCTCCACGATGCTGGGAAGGGCAGAGGAGCTAGAAAAGCAGAGAGTGTGGATGAGGCTCACAGAGTTCTCTGAAACAACACGAAAAGGAAGGCAACAGCTGAGGAGACAGCGCCATTGTTGAAAGCCTGCTGTACAAGCCTAACAGCCCGCGTTCGAGTTCAGAACCCCAGCACCCACATTAAAAAAAGAAAAACTAGAAAATTTCTCACCTCGGCTGACAATGCTCTCTCCAAGAGCCAAAGACCACCTAAAAACAAACACACAAAGAAAACAAGACACCAGGCACCAGAAGCCTCTTTTGAGTTGTTGGCACAGGTTGTCCAGGAGACTCCCAGACATATCAGCTCTTGATATTCCCCTTGGCTGCCCGCCCCCCAGAGGTGGAAGGGAAGTTTCCATAACCACATAAGAATTCCACACATGGTAATTTAATTCAAATATAAACAGAATACACTTACATCAGAAGTACCCTATATGCTCCTTAAGAAGGCAGACTCTCAGTCATGGAGCCTGGGCTCAGGACTCTCATGAATCCCTAAGAACCATGAGTCCAGGCACTGCCTGTGGCCTGTGTTCTCAGAGTCCTGTACCTGTGGTTTCCAGATACCTCCTACCCAGAAATACCATCAGGTGAACTGAAGTCCTGAGTCATCAGAGAAAGAGAAAATGATAAATATGGTGTAACGTGGGTTTGAGGATGAGGCAGATGCCAATCCAAATCTCAATTTAGCTTTTTCCCTATAGAATTTGGGAAGTTAATTAAACCTCTGAGCAGTCAAGTTCCTCATCTGTGAAGTCCTCAAGGAGTGTTGGGAAGGTACCATGCAGGCACCATACCTTTTCTCCCCAATGACTTTCAAAACTAGACACCTTAGGTGAGATCTTGAAATGTTAACTCCAGTGAGCATAAGCAATTGAACACCTCTTGGAGCAGTCCCAGCAAACACTTAGGTGATGCCCTTAAGTGTTTCATCTTTTTCATTCACCAGGAAATACAATGCTGACATCCATGGCCCCCAGGACTTTGCAGATGCATTTCTTTCTGAAACACACACACCTATACCTTTCAGATTCTTGCAAATTCATACTCTTCCTTCAATTCCACAAGCAAATTTTATCACCACTTTAAAAGTTCCCCAGACTCCACAGCTACAGCCCACCCACCCACACCCACTGCCCACTGAACCTGAACAAACTTCCCCACACTCCATAGCTACAGCCCACGCACCCACATCCACTGCCCATGGAACCTGAACAAACCTCCCCAGACTCCATAACTACAGTCCACCCACCCACACCCACTGCCTACAACAGCCCACCGAACCTGAACAGATTTCATGCCCAGATCTCACTGCATTACAGTGACCAAACTCAGGTTCCGACAGAGCAGTGACTATCCATCTTTATAAACCCAGCACTTAGCAGCATGCCTAAGACCCGGCAAGTGTTATGTAATATGTAATTGGTTGAGTTAATAAATTCCATATGTAAAAAGTAAAAAGTTGATTTTAAAGTCTTATTACTGTTCTTCTCAAAAGCTAGTTTTAATCAGAGGAAAAATAATCACACTAGTTTAGTTTTCCTTTTTAATATGCATCATAATCACTCATCTTAAGCCCCTGCCTTGCCTCTTAAATTATCTCTGAATTATAAAATTCACCTCATAGAAGAAATATTTCCTAGGGGCACCAGTAAGTCCATCTCTGACTTTAGAAACAACGTGAGCCAGCGAGGCAAATACTAATGAAAATAATGCATTTCTACAAGAATACTTTCAGGATGAGGCATATCTGAAGCAGCAAGCCCTGTCCCCCACACAGAGAACCCCTGCTTGGTTTGACAGTCTACAAACCGTGTCTTGGTTCTTCTATTTCTAATCACAGTTCTGACACAGGTGTTAAGAGGCACATTCTACACACACATACTTCCCACGTTTTCCCTTTAGTCCCCATCCATTCCCTTTTCTTGCCATTTCCCATGTCTTAATTTACCTTTTCGTTCAAACCCAAGATTACAGGTATGTATTGCTATGGCTGGTAGATGCCTCAAACTCCTATTAAATAAATATCTGTCATTTATTGAGTGGTTCTACATGGCAGACAAGCTATTAGAGGTTTTATGTATACCAGAACATCTTCAATCCCAGATACTCTATGATCAAGTATTATAAACATTCTGATACACATGTAACTTAAGAAGTGATAGAACCAGGTCTGATTCTACCACACAGTTTTGAACCTGGGAAGAACATGTCTTTTATTAGCCCCTTAAATAATCATATAATAACTTCATTGTGGATGGAGGAAATGGCTCATACTGTGCAAGCCTGAGGACCTGAGTCTGGATCACACATAGAAAGCCACGTACAGCAACACTTGCTTGTAATCTCAACACTGGAGATACGAGGATTGCTGTGGCTTCCTGACCAATCAACCTGGCCTAACTGATGAGCTCCAGATCCAGTGACAGGCCCTATCCTAAAGCTAAGGTGGAGTCCAACTGAGGAAGACAGCCAGAATCAACCTCTGACTACCATGCACACATGCAAATAACAAAATAACTATGGATTACATGTGGACTCAGAAGATGTCAGATATTTAAACCCTTGCAATAACTCATGACTTTGTAGCTCTGAACTGACAGTCAGAGTGCTGACATGGACAGAATTATAGCCAACCTGAAGGAAAGTAGAGCTAAGAGGTAGAAAAAGATGGACCTTCAAGACAGCCACGCCTTGCTAAAAGAGGACCAATCATCTTTTCAGCCACATGAACCACTGAATTAAATTTTATTATGACTTAACATGAGTGTAGGGATATAGCCCCACCCATTGGGGGTGTGTTCGCCTCGGGCTAATGTTTACCGATAAATCTGCCGGGCGTGATCACAGCAGCCCTTTTCTCTGCTTTTCCTGTTCTCCGTGGGAACCTGTGGTCCTGTAAGTCTATTCCCTTATTAAAGCTGTATATATTTTTATAATCTGTCTGCATTCATTTACGCCGTCACACATGAGTATTTATACCACCCAAAACCTACACTGAAATCCTACCCCACCCCCAAAGTGTTGGTATTAGGAAGTGAAACATGAGGCTGGACAATAGTGGTGCACGCCTTTAATCCCAGCACTCAGGAGGCAGAGGCATGCGAATCTCTGTGAGTTAGAGGTCAGCCTGAACCCACTGACTGGAAGAAGATCTTCAATAACCCCGCAACTGACAAAGGTCTGATCTCCAAAATATATAAAGAACTCAAGAAACTAGACCGTAAAAGGCTAATCAACCCAATTATAAAATGGGGCACTGAGATGAACAGAAAATTCTCAACAGAAGAAGTTCAAATGGCCAAAAGACACTTAAGGTCATGCTCAACTTCCTTAGTGATCAAGGAAATGCAAATCAAGACAACTTTAAGATACCATCTTACACCTGTTAGAATGGCTAAAATCAAAAACACCAATAATAGCCTTTGCTGGAGAGGTTGTGGAGAAAGGGGTACACTCATCCATTGCTGGTGGGAATGCAAACTTGTGCAACCACTTTGGAAAGCAGTGTGGCGCTTTCTCAGGAAATTCGGGATCAACCTACCCCTGGACCCAGCAATACCACTCTTGGGAATATACCCAAGAGATGCCCTATCATACAACAAAAGTATATGCTCAACTATGTTCATAGCAGCATTGTTTGTAATAGCCAGAACCTGGAAACAACCTAGATGCCCTTCAATGGAAGAATGGATGAAGAAAGTATGGAATATATACATATTAGAGTACTACTCAGCAGTAAAAAACAATGACTTCTTGAATTTTGCATACAAATGGACGGAAATAGAAAACACTATCCTGAGTGAGGTAAGCCAGACCCAAAAAGAGGAACATGGGATGTACTCACTCATATTTGGTTTCTAGCCATAAATAAAGGACATTGAGCCTATAATTCGTGATCCTAGAGAAGCTAAATAAGAAGGTAAACCCAAAGAAAAACATATAAGCATCCTCCTGAATATTAACCTTCATCAGGCGATGAAAGGAGACAGAGACAGAGACCCACATTGGAGCACCGGACTGAAATCCCAAGGTCCAAATCAGGAGCAGAAGGAGAGAGAGCACAAGCAAGGAACTCAGAACCGCGAGGGGTGCACCCACACACTGAGACAATGGGGATGTTCTATTGGGAACTCACCAAGGCCAGCTGGCCTGGGTCTGCAAAAGCATGGGATAAAACTGGACTAGCTGAACATAGCAGACAATGAGGACTACTGAGAACTCAAGAACAATGGCAATGGGTTTTTGATCCGACTGCATGTATTGGCTTTGTGGGAGCCTAGGCAGTTTGGAAGCTCACCTTACTAGACCTGGATGGAGGTGGGTGGTCCTTGGTCTTTGCACAGGGCAGGGAACCCTGATTGATCTTTGGGCTGACGAGGGAGGGGGATTTGATCGGGGGAAGGGGAGGGAAATGGGAGGCGGTGGTGGGGAGGAGGCAGAAATCTTTAATAAATTAAAAAAAAAAAAAGAGGTCAGCCTGGTCTAAAGAGCAAGTTCTGGGACAGGCTCCAAAACTATACAGAGAAACTCTATCTCAAAACAAAACAAAACAAAAGTGTAGCATGTGGGGATGTATGAGGTTTTATGGGGGAGTAGGGGAGGATCCTTTATGAACATGACTGGCACCCTTATAAATAAAAGGTCTAAGAGAGACCCATTACCCCTCCTAATGTATAAGGATAGAACAAAGGTGGGCCATGAAATGAGTCCTTGCCGGATGACGAACATGCCCTAGTCTTGGCTAGTCTTGCTCTTATATTTCTCAGTCTCCGAAACTGGGAGAAATGAATTCCTGCTGTTTGTAAGGCACTTTGTGCTACTGTGTTTATGAACCACTTGGCTTTCAAACTGTTGCTTGTAACCCAGAGCCTCATCTGATACAAAATGAATACTCAAAATATTATATTCTAAGTAAGGCAGATGAGCTTTTTGGGGGTTGCTTGCTTGTTTGTTTCACATTTGAAACAAGGCCTCACTAAGTAGCTCAGGCTAGTGCCAAGCTCAGTTCTGTCTCCCAAGTAGATAACTTTCTGAAAGCCCACAATACCAAAGCCTAGTTATCCAAATTAAGGCAGCTGTTTTAGGGAGAATGAAGCTGTAAACATCAAAGGACGGAGCTCTGAAAAGATGCCCCCAAATTACAGGGCTGCTTAAGCACTAGCCTGTATTTTAGCTAATGTACACATTTAGAGGTATAATTCCTTCATATTTTCACCAGTGCAAGAGATAAAAGTGGGGGCTGGGAGATGGTGAAGTGGTTAGAGTGCCTACTGCTCTTACAGAGGACCTAGGTTCAGTTCCCAGCGCCACTTGACAGCTCACTACCATCTACCATCTCTACCTTCAGTCCCAGGGGAGCTGATGCTTCTGCTGACTTCTGAGGGCTCCTGATGCATGTAGCACACAGACATACATTTAGGCACACACACAATACACTAAAATAAATACTCACTTTTAAAAAATGTTTTGCTTCTGGGAGCCGGGAAAAGGTCCTAAGTGAGTAAAATACTTGTGGCACTGGCGTGAGGACCTGAGCTTGAACCCTCAAAGCCCACATAAAGCCAGATGTGATGGCAGTGCATGTGCACGATGGGAGAACCCCCAGAAGCTCGCCAGCCAGCTAGCCTGGTGTTCATAGTGACACACAACAGAGACTCTACTTCATACAAAGGGCAAAGAGAGGAGCAACTCAGGGTTGTCGTGGGACCTCCACACACATGCTGTGGCACATACGTGTCCTCACTCACACCCAGACATGCACACACAAACATAAACACATACACAAAAAAAATTAAGAAAAAGAAGAGCATTTGCTTCTGCTTTTATTCAAACTACAGTGTCTTGTTCTATCCATTAGCTCAAGAGAAGTCCTTCCTGGACATCAGCATGTAAGCAATCAGCTTCCCACTACCCATGAACTAACAGACTGTTCACTGTAGGCGAAACCAATCCTTGAGTCCTCAGATGTTCAGACAAGTTAAAAGGCAGGCTGTCTACCTTTGGCCTCAGTCTCCTCTAACCAGCCAGGACTGGAGAGACTGTGATTTCTCTCCTGGGACAAGGTTGTGGTTCAGCTAAGGCAACACATTTCCGTCCCCTTAGCTGCCCAGACTGTTACACCAGTGGGATCAGGTCACAAGACCATGCTTACAGCAAGCTTGTAGAAAAACACAAATCTGCCGTTGGAGCCATGCCATTCTCTCACTGTGAGTGCAAGGGTATCTGTCGTCTTTGGGCAGTTATGGAGGGGCAAGAGGGTTTGCGCTGAATCTCTAGCTTAGGACTTTCACAGTGAAGACCGTCAGAATGCCAATCTGAGACTGGCCTCCACCAACACAGCCAAATAGATGAGGGAGAAGCCATCCATTGGCCTACTCCAGAGTCTCCTTTGGCATTGCTGACAAGGTTGACCTCCCCGTCCTGACACGACTGCACATGAGAGAGTGAGATGGGGATTGAAAGCTCATGGGATAAGTCTGGTAACATACAGCTGGGTCAACTGCAGAGGAACCGAACCCAAAGGACAAGTCAGCCCTCAGTGAAATCAGGAAAGCGATAGAAAGCTTTACAGAGACGTCTTCCTGAGGCACTGGGGAAACAGTCACTCGTCACAAAAATAAAACTTCTCAAGAGCCTCTCCCCATCCTCTGCCTACTGTCACAACACAGGCATACTATGAATTTTATGCCCAATGCTCCCCAAACACCCCCGAAACTGTCTCTAAAGTCTCAGCCTGCCTTGCAGTCATCAGCCCTGCTCCTTTCCTGACACCTCCTTTCCCTCTGCGGCTGCTCTGTCCTCACCAACAAAACACAGCCATCCAGCTATCCCTAAAATCCAAGAGCCGGCTTCTGTTTACAGAGCTGAAGAGGAAAGGCTTTTGAATGTGCATGTGCCCATTTCTTTCCTTTGTCACATTGGCTCCCTGAGATGCAGACTCAGAATTATGGGAGTCTAAGATTTGAAGTCAGCTAATCTAGGCTGTCTGTCACTGTAAGTGACTTTGAAGTACTCAGCAAGCAAGTGTTCATACACATAAAACATAAAAAATAAATAAATAAAACGGGCTGAAGAGCTGGGGGTAAGGCTCAGTGGGTAAGAGTGCTTGCTGCACAAGCATGAGGACCTGAGTTCACATCCCTAGAATCCACATAAAAAAAAAAAAAGAAAAAAAAAAACTGGCTATGTTCCAAAGCACTTGTAAGGTACAGAGACAGGAGGATGCTGCCAGCTCCAGGTTCAATGAAAGACCCTGTTTCAATGGAATGAGATGGAGGGTGACAGAGCAGGATAACTGATGTCCTACCCTGGCCTCAACATCCACACATGGATATGTGTAGAAGGACACAAACGCTACACACACACACACACACACACACACAAGTAAATTTTTTAATTAAAAAATAAGAAAGCGGGTGAAAATTTTGTGAGCACACAGGAATCTACTGATTTGCAGCAAAAATCATTCTAAATTAACCCCCTTCGTTTCTATGTCGAAAGCTATCAGTATGACTGTATCAGAGACTGAGCTAAGGGGACATAAAAACAGGGTGATGAAAGCAAAATGGGGCTGGGAAACGGCTCTGTGAGTAAAGTATTTCTTATGCAAGTGTGGAGACCTGAGTTTGGATCCCCGGAACACAAATAAAGTCAGATGTGGCCCTGTGTGTCTGTAATCCTAGAATCCCATGGTAAAATGGGAGGCAGAGGCAGCAGACTGCCCAGAAGCTCATGGGCCAGCTAACCTGGTGTTGAACAAAAGACAGACAATGCTATCTTAAGGTAGAAAGCAAGGACCAACATCCAAGGTTATACTCTGACCTCCACATATGTCTTGACACATATGTACACTTGCACTTATTTTAAAAATAAAGAAGTCCCTAGTCATCTGATGGATAAGGTATCCTAAGCCAGGGATTGTGATTCAAGTCCCTCCTGGGGTACTAGAAGACAGACAGACAGACAGACAGACAGACAGACAGACAGACAGACAGTAAAAAATAAGGAACACAATTGAAAGGACCTGCACACCATGGGTTGCTCCCTCCTAAACCCTAGATTAGGCACAAACCATATCCAAACATCTATGTTCACAGACAGATCCTTTATTAAGTGGGAAAAAAAAGTTAAGTGGCTGGTTTCTAACTCAGGCTGAAAACATCAGCAAATGACCTTGGGTGTATGATTTTTTTTTTCTTGCTGATTTTTTTTATTAATTAATTAATTTAATTATTAAAGATTTCTGCCTCTTCCCCGCCACCACCTCCCATTCCCCCCCCTCCCCCAATCAAGTCTTCCTTCCTCCTCAGCCCAAAGAGTAAGCAGGTTTCTCTGCCCTGTGGGAGGTCCAAGGACCACCCACCTCCATCCAGGTCTATTAAGGTGAGCATCCAAACTATCTGGGCTCCCACAAAGCCATTACATGCAATAGGATCAAGAACCCATTGCCATTGTTCTTCAGTTCTCAGTAGTCCTCATTGTCCATTATGTTCAGCGAGACCGGTTTTGTCCCATGCTTTTTCAGTCCCCGGCCAGCTGGCCTTGGTGAGTTGAGTTCCCGATAGATCATCCCCATTGCCTCAGTGTGTGGGTGCACCCCTCGCGGTCCTGAGTTCCTTGCTCGTGCTCACTCTCCTTCTGCTCCTCCTTTGGATCGTGAGACTTCAGTCCAGTGCTCCATTGTTGGTCTCTGTCTCTGTCTTCTTTCATCGCCTGATGAAGGTTAATATTCAGGGGGATGCTTATATGTTTTTCTTTGGGTTCACCTTCTTATTTAGCTTCTCTAGAGTCACGAATTATAGTCTCAATGTCCTTTATTTATGGCTAGAAACCAAATATGAGTGAGTACATCCCATGTTCCTCTTTTTGGGTCTGGCTTACCTCACTCAGGATAGTGTTTTCAATTTCCGTCCATTTGTATGCAAAATTCAAGAAGTCATTGTTTTTTACTGCTGAGTAGTACTCTAATATGTATATATTCCATACTTTCTTCATCCATTCTTCCATTGAAGGACATCTAGGTTGTTTCCAGGTTCTGGCAATTACAAACAATGCTGCTATGAACATAGTTGAGCATATACTTTTGTTGTATGTTTGGGCATCTCTTGGGTATATTCCCAATAGTGGTATTGCTGGGTCAAGAGGTAGGTTGAACCCGACTTTCCTGAGAAACCGCCACACTGCTTTCCAAAGTGGTTGCACAAGTTTGCATTCCCACCAGCAATGGATGAGAGTGCCCCTTTCTCCACAACCTCTCCAGCAGAGGCTATCATGGGTGTTTTTGATTTTAGCCATTCTGACCGGTGTAAGATGGTATCTTAATGTTGTCTTGATTTGCATTTCCCTGATTGCTAAGGAAGTTGAGCATGATCTTAAGTGACTTTTGGCCATTTGAACTTCTTCTGTTGAAAAGTCTCTGTTCAGCTCAGTGCCCCATTTTATAATTGGATTGATTAACCTTTTACGGTCTAATTTCTTGAGTTCTTTGTATATTTTGGATATCAGACCTTTGTCAGTTGCAGGGTTGGTGAAGATCTTCTCCCAGTCAGTGGGTTGCCTTTCTGTCTTAGTGACAGTGTCCTTTGCTTTACAGAAGCTTCTCAGTCTCAGGAGGTCCCATTTATTCAATGATGTCCTTAGTGTTTGTGCTGCTGGGGTTGTACGTAGGAAGTGTTCTCCTGTGCCCATGTGTTGTAGAGTACTTCCCACTTTCTCTTCTATCAGATTCAGTGTGTTTGGACTGATATTGAGGTCTTTAATCCATTTGGACTTGAGTTTTGTGCATGGTGATATATATGGATCTATTTTCATTCTTCTACAGATTGACTTCCAGTTTTGCCAGCACAATTTGTTGAAGATGCTCTCTTTTTTCCATTGTATACTTTTAGCTCCTTTATCGAAAATCAGGTGTTCATAGGTTTGTGGGCTAAAGTCAGGGTCTTCTATTCTATTCCATTGGTCGACTTCTCTGTTTTTATGCCAGTACCAAGCCGTTTTCAGTACTGTAGCTCTGTAATAGAGTTTGAAGTCAGGGATGGTAATGCCTCCAGACAATCCTTTATTGTATAAGATTGTTTTGGCTATCCTGGGTTTTTTGTTTTTCCATATAAAGTTGATTATTGTCTTCTCCAGATCTGTGAAGAATTTTGATGGGATTTTGATGGGGATTGCGTTGAATCTATAGATTGCTTTTGGTAGAATTGCCATTTTTACTATGTTGATCCTCCCAATCCAAGAGCAAGGGAGGACCTTCCATTTTCTGGTATCCTCTTCAATTTCTTTCTTCAAAGACTTAAAGTTCTTGCCAAATAGATCTTTCACTTCCTTGGTCAGAGTTACCCCAAGGTATTTTATGCTATTTGTGGCTATCGTGAAAGGTGATGCTTCTCTGATTTCCCTCTCTGCTTCCTTATCCTTAGTGTATAGGAAGGCAACTGATTTTTTGGAGTTGATTTTGTATCCTGCCACATTACCAAAGGTGTTTATCAGCTGTAGGAGTTCTTTGGTAGAGTTTTTGGGGTCGGTTATGTATACTATCATATCATCTGCAAATAATGAAAGCTTAACTTCTTCCTTTCCAATATGGATCCCCTTGATCCCCTTATGTTGTCTTATTGCTATTGCTAGAACTTCAAGCACTATATTGAAGAGGTATGGAGAGAGTGGACATCCTTGTCGTGTTCCTGATTTTAGTGGGATGGCTTTGAGTTTTTCTCCATTTAATTTAATGCTAGCTGTCGGCTTGCTGTAAATAGCTTTTATTATATTTAGGTATGCCCCTTGTATCCCTAATCTCTCCAAGACCTTTATCATAAAGGGGTGTTGAATTTTGTCGAATGCTTTTTCAGCATCTAATGAAATGATCATATGTTTTTTTTCTTTCAGTTTATTTATATGGTTGATTACATTGATAGATTTGCGTATGTTGAACCAGCCCTGCATCTCTGGAATGAAGCCTACTTGATCATAATGGATAACTTTTCTAATGTGTTCTTGGATTCGGTTTGCCAGTATTTTATTGAGAATTTTTGCGTCGATGTTCATGAGTGAGATAGGCCTGTAATTCTCTTTCTTGGTTGGGTCTTTGTGTGGTTTTGGTATCAGGGTAACTGTAGCTTCATAAAAGGAATTTGGCAATGACTCTTCTGTTTCTATATTGTGAAATACATTAAGAAGTATAGGTATTAGCTCTTCTTGGAAGTTCTGGTAGAATTCTGCATTGAAACCATCTGGCCCTGGGCTTTTTTTGGAAGGGAGATTTTTGATAACTGTTTCTAATTCTTCGCGACTAACAGGTCTATTTAGATCGTTCACCTGGTCTTGGTTTAGGTTTGGTATATGGTACTTATCTAAAAAAGTGTCCATTTCTTTTGCATTTTCCAGTTTTGTGGCATACAGGCTTTTGTAGTAAGATCTAATGATTCTCTGAATCTCCTCTGTGTCTGTGGTTATGTCCCCCTTTTCATTTCTGATCTTATTTATTTGCGTGTTCTCTCTCTGTCGTTTAATTAGTTTGGATAGGGGTTTGTCAATCTTGTTGATTTTCTCCAAGAACCAACTTTTTGTTTCATTGATTCTTTGGACTGTTTTCTGTGTTTCTATTTTGTTGATTTCTGCCCTCAGTTTGATTATTTCCAGTCTTCTACTCCTCCTGGGCGCGTCTGCTTCTTTTTTTTCTAGAGCTTTCAGGTGTGCTGTTAAGTCCCCAATGTATGCTTTCTCCGTTTTCTTTAAGTGGGCAATTAGTGCTATGAACTTTCCTCTTAGCACTGCTTTCATCGTGTCCCATAGGTTTGAGTATGTTGTCTCTTTGTTTTCATTAAATTCAAGGAAGACTTTAATTTCTTTCTTAATTTCTTCCTTGACCCAGGTGTGGTTCAGTAGTTGACTGTTCAGTTTCCATGAGTTTGTCAGCTTTCTGGGGGTAGCTTTGTTGGTGGCTTCTAACTTTAATCCGTGGTGATCTGATAAGACACAGGTGGACACTGATATTTTTTTGTATCTGTGGAGGTTTCCTTTGTTTCCAAGTATGTGGTCAATTTTCGAGAAGGTTCCATGAGCTGCAGAGAAGAAGGTGTATTCTTTCCTATTTGGGTGGAGTGTTCTATAGATGTCTGTTAAGTCCATTTGATTCATTACCTCCAACAATTCTCTTAATTCTCTATTAGTTTTCTGTCTGATCGACCTGTCCATTGGTGAGAGAGGTGTGTTGAAGTCTCCTACTACTAGTGTGTGTGATTTGATGTCTGCCTTGAGTTTTAGCAATATTTCTTTTACATAAGTGGGTGCTTTTATATTAGGGGCATAGATATTCAGGATTGAGACTTCATCCTGCTGAATCGTTCCTGTTATGAGTATAAAGTGTCCCTGTCGATCTCTTCTGATTGATTTTAGTTTGAAGTCAGTTTTGTTAGAAATTAGTATGGCCACACCTGCTTTTTTCTTAGGACCATTTGCTTGAAAAACCTTTTCCCAACCCTTTACTCTGAGTAGATGCCTGTCTTTGTGGTTGAGATGAGTTTCTTGCAAACAGCAGACTGTTGGATCCTGTTTTCGTATCCAATCTCTTAGCCTGTGCCTTTTTATTGGTGAATTGAGACCATTAATATTAAGTGATATTAATGACCAGTGGTTGTTAACTCCGGTTATTCTTACTGCTTTTGGTAGAAGAGTTTGTGTGTCTCCCTTCTTTGAGTTGTGCTGTTGAAGGGTCGCTAGATGCCTGGGTTATTGTAGGCAGTGTTGGCAATGTTGGATTCCTTGGGTTGTGATTTTCCTTCTATTACTTTCTGTAGGGCTGGATTTGTGGCAACGTATTGTTTAAATTTGTTCTTATCCTGGAATGTCTTGTTTTCTCCATTGATAGTGAACGATAGCTTGGCTGGGTATAGTAGTTTGGGTTTGCATCCATGGTCTCTTAGTTTCTGTAGTACCTCTATCCAGGACCTTCTGGCTTTCATGGTTTCCATAGAGAAGTCAGGTGTAAGTCTGATCGGTTTACCTTTATAAGTTACTTGGCCTTTTTCCTTTGCAGCTCTTAATATTCTTTCTTTAATCTGTATATTTTGTGTTTTGATTATTATATGGCGAGGGGACGGTTTTTTTTGATCCAGTCTGTTTGGTGTTCTGTATGCTTCTTGAATATTCAAAGGAATATCTTTCTTTATGTTGGGGAAGTTTTCTTCCATAATTTTGTTAAAAATGTTTTCTGGACCTTTGAGCTGTGCCTCTTCTCCTTCTTCTATCCCTATTATTCTTAGGTTTGGTCTTTTTATTGTGTCCCATATTTCCTGAATGTTTTGTGATGAGAATTTGTTGGTTTTGGTGTTTTCTTTGATCCGTCCGTTTATTTTCTCTATGTTGTCTTCAGAATCTGAGATTCTTTCTTCTATCTCTTGTATTCTATTGATTATGCTTGTTTCTGTAGTCTCTGCTCGTTGACCTATATTTGCCATATCCAGCTGGTCCTCAGTTTGTGTTTTCTTCCTTGCTTCCATTTCAGTTTTCAATTCTTGGACTGTTTCCATTACCTGTTTGATCGTTTTTTCTTGGCTTCCCAGGGTATCATTTACGTATTTACTCATTTCTTCAAACTTTTTGTTATACTTCTCATCCATTTCTATGAAGGCGTTTTTTACATGTTGTTTAAGGGACTCTATTGCTTTCAAAAAGTCAGTTTTTTCCTCTTCTCCTGTGATAGGGTGTTCAAGTCCTTGTGTTGTAAGATCATTGGGTTCTGGTGTTTTCATGTTGTTTTTCAGATTGTTGGGTGAATTCTTGCCTTGGCGTCTGCCCATCTCCTCTTACCGATGCTATCTATTGGGTTTGATTTAATTGTAGCGGGGCAATCTGTTCTCAGTGCAGGCTTCACTGTTTCTTGCCCGCACTATCCTGTATCCAGTGCCTCCGCTGCCCGGGCCTGCCTGCCGGTGCCTCCGCCGCCCGGAACTGTCTGTGCGCCGGTGTTTCCGCCGCCTAGGCCTGCCTGCCGGTGCCTCCGCCACCTGGGCCTGCCTGCACGCCGGTGCTTCCGCCGCCTAGGCCTGCCTGCCGGGCCTGCGTGCTGGTGCCTCCGCCACCCGGGCCTGCCTGCACGCCGGTGCCTCTGCCGCCCGGACTTGCCTGCGTGCTGGTGCCTCCGTCGCCCGGGCCTGCCTGCGCGCCGGTGCTTCCGCCGCCTAGGCCTGCCTGCTGGTGCCTCCGCCACCCGGAACTGTCTGTGCGCCGGTGCTTCCGCCGCCTAGGCCTGCCTGCCGGGCCTGACTGTCGGTGCCTCCGCCACGCGGGCCTGCCTGCACGCCGGTGCCTCTGCCGCCCGGACTTGCCTGCGTGCTGGTGCCTCCGCCGCCCGGGCCTGCCTGCGCGCCGGTGCTTCCGCCGCCTAGGCCTGCCTGCCGGTGCCTCCGCCACCCGGAACTGTCTGTGCGCCGGTGCTTCCGCTGCCTAGGCCTGCCTGCCGGGCCTGACTGACGGTGTCTCCGCCACCCGGGCCTGCCTGCACGCCGGTGCCTCTGCCGCCCGGACTTGCCTGCGTGCTGGTGCCTCCGCTGCCCGGGCCTGCCTGCGCGCCGTTGCTTCCGCCGCCTAGGCCTGCCTGCCGGTGCCTCCGCCGGCCGGAACTGTCTGTGCGCCGGTGCTTCCGCCGCCTAGGCCTGCCTGCCGGTGCCTCCGCCACCTGGGCCTGCCTGCGCGCCGGTGCTTCCGCCGCCTAGGCCTGCCTGCCGGGCCTGACTGCCGGTGCCTCCGCCACCCGGGCCTGCCTGCACGCCGGTGCCTCTGCCGCCCGGACTTGCCTGCGTGCTGGTGCCTCCGCCGCCCGGGCCTGCCTGCGCGTCGGTGCTTCCGCCGCCTAGGCCTGCCTGCTGGTGCCTCCGCCACCCAGAACTGTCTGTGCGCCGGTGCTTCCGCCGCCTAGGCCTGCCTGCCGGGCCTGACTGTCGGTGCCTCCGCCACCCGGGCCTGCCTGCACGCCGGTGCCTCTGCCGCCCGGACTTGCCTGCGTGCTGGTGCCTCCACCGCCCGGGCCTGCCTGCGCGCCGGTGCTTCCGCCGCTTAGGCCTGCCTGCCGGTGCCTCCGCCACCCGGAACTGTCTGTCGGGTGTATGATTTTTAAGACGAAAAAGGGGGCGGTCTGTGTCAGAATGGGCTAGGATGTGGTGGTATATTTTTACTGGACATGTTGATTAGGGTAGCTGAAGGGGGCTTTTGGTTGCTGCAGTTCAATACTTTGATAGCTGAGCCTTGATGATCAATTTTACAAATGAGTCTGCAATATCAAAGTGTCCATCAAGGTGACAGACCTTGGTGGTTAGCTTTAGAGATATAATCTATGGTTTACAGGGTAGAGGGAAGGGGGAAGAGCAAGGACTGCCAGCGTCTTGTTTGTCATGCCCGGGCCTGCTAAAGCCTTCAACGTACGGTGACAAGACAGCAGGATCATGGCACCCACATCTAGGACTTTCTTAATCTCCAGGTTTTATGTCTAGAATTTGGCCAGGTGGGGAAAGAATAATCCCTGTAGCACCCACCTAGACAGCACTGAGCATCCTCTTAAACCCAACTCCCTGTGGCTGGCAGTAACCAGCATGGAATGAAGTGGTTCCTGACTGCCCACTGGCTAGTCCATCACTGGAAAGAGGGAAGAACGTAGCTAAGAACCATAAGGAGAAGCAGATGGATAGGTATGCTGTCTTCATGATAGAAGATCAAGGGAAATTACATTTACTGCTGATTTTGTCTGCTATAGAACAAAGAAAGCAACTGACTTGTCTTTTTCTTTCTTATTCCAGAGGAATTTAACTCCACTAAAGCTGGTAAGAAACTAAGAACTCCAACTGCTATGTGCTCGCATTAGAAGGTTTAAATTTGACACTGAAATATACATAAAGATAATTCCATAAAGTACTGCCCACTGACCTCTCCTTGGAGTTCCAGGACATCTTGTTTCACAAATAGTTCATCCACATGTGGTCAGAGAGGAAAATACCCTCAAAGGCCAAAGGAGGCCAACGAGCAGCCATGGAAACTCCACACTCAAGATTGAATTTCACAAGCGGACAGTCAGGCACCACCAAACTGGGTTTAGCAACCCAGTTATGGCTTCTAATTCCCTAGAATTCCCTAATCTGGTTCCATCTATGAGTCAGAAACCTAAAAATGCTATACAGTCACCAGACGTGAAGATATTCCCAAGGGATCGAGGATTCCAGCCCCAAGACAGCATCTTTCCTTTCCCCTGTACACTTTCCTGTCTTGGGGGTGGGTGTTAGAACATCCCTCAAGAGGATGAACACACTGAACATCTCACGAACTACCAGGCCAGAGGTGGAGATGTTCCAGAGAACTGAAAATATAACCTCAAATAAGAACGTGCTTCTCTAGAGTGTATCTGAGGAGCCAAATGCCTACCTCCACCCCTCAAAACTATCTTTTCTTAAATGTTAGCTATGGGTCTTCACCTACCTGAGAGGCTGAGATACTGGGGAAGTTTGGGTTAAAGAGAAAATTAAGAAGGGATGACTCAGATCCTGAGAGCGACACTGGTTGTTCATTCGCTCCTTCCATTAATATTCTAGGGCTGGAGCAACTCTTTGGCAGTTAAGAGGGCATACTGCTCTAACTGAAATCCTGAGCTTTGCTCCCAGCGCCCACATCTGGTGGCTCATAACCACCTATAACTTCATGCTTCCTTCTGGCCTCTGCAGACACTTATACACATGTGCACATGCCCACATATAGACAGACACATACATGTAATTTAAAAATAAAAATATAACAACTCTCACATAGAATATTATGTGATAGGGAAATAAGGAATATAAAAATAGTTGATTTCAAGTAGTATGAGTAACACTAAAGTACAGCAGACTGTACTTAGGTATGCATATGTATGTATGAACATATATAAGTAACAGTAAAAATTAGGAAGAGTCATAAAGTTGAGAGGGCATGGAGTACACAGGAAGAGTTGCAGGGGGAAGACTGTGGAATGAAAATGATGTAAATACAGTACTAATGTGTGAAATTCTCAAACAAATCATAATAAAATTATCTTCAAAAAATCAGATGATACATCCTGGGCCCAGCTCAATGACTAAATATATGCCTAGAATAAGCAAGGCACTGAACTTAATCTCCAACAATACCAAAGAGGGGGGTGACAGTAATATACTTATCCAATCTCTCTCTCTCAGCCAAGTCTCATATATCTCAGACTAACCTTAAACACACTGTGTGCCCAAGTATAGCCTTGAACTTCTGACCCTATGGCCTCCCTTCTGAATGTTGAGATTGTAAGCACACACCACCATACCTGGTTTTATGCAGTGCTGAGGCCCAAACCCAGGGCTTCATGCATACTATCCAAGCATTTTACCCTAGCCCTTGACTTCTGAAGCTAAATACTATGTATCTTATAATAATAAGCTAGAAAGCATTAATTTCTTGTTGAGTGGTACATATAAAGTACCATACTCAGGAGAGTTTGGAGATTTTGGAATTATTTCTGGTGGAAGGAATCAAGAAAAACTTCACAGAAAAAAATAGCGTTTAAAATGACCTTTGGACTGAAAGACAAAGGTAAGTGCACTGCAGTGGAAGGGCCAGTCTGTGCATGAGTCTGACAAAACACACGGAGCGAGGCGTTTGCTCTGTCTAGCTTTCAACACGAACTGGGGTTTATATGCCAAACAATGCGGCTTATTGGAGGTTTGTGAGCTGAGGCTTCGGGACTAAGTGGGAAAGGCACATTAGAACAGAATGCAACCAGAGACAAGAATATCAATCAGGACAAAAATATAATTGGATAGAGAGGGACAGAGAGAGAGAGAGAGAGAAACAGAGAGAGAGAGAGAGAGAGAGAGAGAGAGAGAGAGAGAGAGAGAGAGAGAACTAGGATATCAGCAGAGACATGGAGAGAACGGGCTGGATGAGGGATGCTGTCAAGGCCACAGGCTTGGCCAGTGGTGAGCCAGTGGAACAATGATATAAAAGATTATCCTGAAGTGGATCTTCTGGTTGTCTATAAGGCTAGTGCTACTGTTACCATGGAGACCGAGGTTCTCTTTTGTGGTTCTTAGACACAATAAAATAATTTAGTAGCAGATTCAAAAGAAACCTTAACAACAATTTTATTAGCATTTAAGAAAAAATATATAGTACGGGATATGTGACATTCTGGCAGCCACCGAGAAGGGAGATGGTGAAAAGGCTGTGCCTTTTAAGTTAGACATGGACTAGAAACCGACAGCTTATTTAGAAAGAAAAAGGAATTCTCAAGATGGAAGTGGGGTAGTGAGCTGAGGATAGAGCCCAAAAAGCATCTGGCCACACAGAGCAGTTCAACACCCCACCCCTTTATATTTCTTGGGCTTTGTGTGGAGCTTGCTGCGTTGTTAAACGACATGGTAAGGAATGTTTCCACTCTTCCTCTGTAATTACCTTTTTTCACGTGGTAATCGTCACAGCTCTTTTTGTACCTACTCTCTTATCGATACCATCAACAAAGAAGGACTTTAAAGGAGAAGATGCTGTGGGACATACACATGTGTGCACGATATTTACCATCAGCTAGGAGTGTGGAGTTGGAGCCAGGGAAAACACAAGTATACAAACCCAGACAGTGTCCAGTCTCTCTCTTAGCTCTCTGTTGACCCTCCTGGCATTCTCCACTTGGATTTCTGGAGAGTATCCTTCCTCTGTGGCAGCTCTTTCCTAGTGTCCCCGTTTCTACAGATGGCCATGCTCCCTTCCAGAGCACCAGCCTTGGTCCTCAACTTCTCCCATTCTCATCCTGGCCACACAAGTCTCACCTACACACCTGCTGCATCAGCTCTCACCTGCATGAAGATCACTCCTGTAGAATGCACCAATAACAGTGCAGCTGTGGGATCAGCCTGATCCACACTCGCATGCTTTGGCCATCTGATTTAAAAAAAAGAAAAAAAAATCCTATGCCTGAAAATGTAACATGGAAATTGAAGTAGATCCGGGTACATAATACATCCTCAGTAAATGGAGACTGGCATTAAACAAACTCTGTCTCTCTCTTGATGGCCACTTCCGTGCAGCTGTCATCATTTGGATAGGATCATGGTCTTCCTACCCTCCATGTTCCCGATATTCCCAACTCATCCTGTCATCCAAAGTAGAAGCCTGGAAATTATCCCTCATTCCCCCACTCCTTAACTCCCACATCCATGTGCCTATAGCTTGACTATAGTTTTATGGGTTAGCCTCTGGAACAGTAAAAAATAGTTTTTTCTCATGGGTAATTTTACACATTTTTCAAATGTTCTCTGTCAATCACTTGGTTATACTAAATCAGTTGGGCCTACCCAGTGAAAACCAACAAATCTTTAAGGATCTCCTGCCATGGCCTTCCAAGGTCCCTACGATTCCTTAATTGGTTCTTTGACTCTGGGCCTGGCAGTCTTCCCCTGTACAGTGGCATCTCTGTTTTGAGGGTTTCCCAAAAGATGTTGGCAGCTGAGTTTAAAGAGCTGTTGAGGAAAAGGTCTCTTCCCGAGTCAGACTGTGACAGGCCTGGTAAACAGCTGGGATAGCGCAGCAGCTCAGAGATCCGTGACTTAGACAATGCTGCCACCCATAGGTCAAAACTGAAATTGCCTCTGGTCTTTGCCCCTAATTAAGAGTGACTTAATGGAACATTTCCCAAGGACTTCTAGCGGTTACCAAAATTGTAACTGAATTGTTACTGCCGTTATTACTGGCGCTTCAACAATAAGCTTTTGATATCTGTGACACAGTTATAGAACAGGACTATGAGTTTGGGATGCTGAAGAAATGAGGTTCTGGGAACAAAGTAGAAGAAATCAGTGCCAGCCCCCCAAACAGGATACAGGAAAAGAAAAATGGGCAAACTGCCCTGGGGGTGTGAGGGATCAGCGAGAAAAGACGACAGCCCCAGCAGGCCAGGAGCCTCCCCTACATTGCGCACATGTGTGGCAGGAACCACATGATAACAGAGCTCACTCCCAGAGGCACAGGCCAGCTTCCTTGAACTCAGGTCTACCTGCCCTGTTCCCTGTCTCTTCTCAATCAACTAGACCCAAAACCACCTGTGCTGGTCTTGCTTTGGAGGACTCTCGAGTATCTGAACTTGCTCTGATCGCAGTTCCCTGCTGGAGTCTTCAGTAAAGCTTTACAATGATGCTTTGGGTTTAAATTTTAAGTGGTGGAGGACAGCTATCCTGGAAAATTTGGTGCCCCGGGTTCCCTTAATTCTTTTGGGTTCTTGGACCCATTTCTCCTCCCATCTAAAACCCTCTGCCTGGCAGTAGATTCAGGAACAGCTGAAAGTTGTGCCATCGCATCTGACAGCCACCACTTCCCAGTAGTTACTGGTACTCGAAATGTGAGTCCAAACTGATACACACCTTGCCCATAAAACCCACACTGATTCTAAGACTTTATGCAGAAACCAAAATATAAACTGTCTCTCTAATGATTTTTATATTGGCAGTACATTAACATCACATTAATTTGGGATGTATCAGGTTAAAATATTGTTAAAATTGACTTCACTGACACCTTTTTACTTTGTAATAAGAACATTTTCCAGTACAAGATCCCAGGCGTGGAAACAGAAATCTATTTCCTATTCAGTTGATGGACAAAAAGCTGCCACCTAAGGCTCAATTAAGAAAACTATAATTATTAGCCAGGATGCTCATGTCATGTTGAAAACTAATGAAGTCTGACTTTCTCTGGTTGTGTCTCTTGTGGGTAGCTGGCTGGTTTGATAATTATCCCACCATTCCCATCCTCCAGATTCCATTAACAATAGTGTATGTATGTGCTAGATCAGACTCAAGAAAGAACACTGTATTTCTTACACTAAGGAAAATGAAAGGCTGAAGAAATGGCTCAGTAGTTAAAGAGTTTACAGTATAAGAATGAGGACCAGAGTTCAGTTCCCAGAGCCCACACAAGTGCCAAGGGGAACTGGTGGTCCAACTGTGTAAGTCCAGCATTCAGCAAGGGTTGTCATATCTGCAAATTCCGGATTTGACTGAAAGTCCCTTCCTCAGACCAATGGAACCGAATCAAAGACCCAGATATTAATCCACACACCTTCAAACATCTGATTTTTGACAAAGAAGCAAAAAATATCAAATGGAAAAAGGAAAGCATATTTAACAAATGGTGCTGACATAGCTGGATATCAACATAGAAGAATGAAAATAGACCGATATCTATCACCATGCACAAAACGCAATTCCAAATGGATCAAAGACCTCAACATAAAGCCAGTCACACTGAACCTTATAGAAGAGAAAGTGGGAAGTACACTTGAATGCATTCGCACAGGAGACCACTTCCTAAATCTAACCCCAGCAGCACAGACACTGAGAGAAACAATTAATAAATGGGACCTTTTGAAACTGAAAAGCTTCTGTAAAGTAAAGGACACGGTCAACAAGACAAAACGACAACCTACAGAATGAAAAAAGATCTTCACTAACCCCATATCAGACAGAGGCCTGATCTCCAAAATATACAAAGAACTCAAGAAATTCATCATCAAAAGAACATATAATCCAATAAAAAAAATGGAGTACAGACCTAAACAGAGAACTCTCAACAGAGGAATCTAAAATGGCTGAAAGACACTTAAGGAAATGTTCAACATCCTTAGTCATCAGAGAAATGCAAATCAAAACAACTCTGAGATTCCATCTTACACCTGTAAGAATGGCCACGATCAAAAACACTGATGACAACTTATGCTGGAGAGGTTGTGGGGTAAACGGAACACTCCTGCATTGCTGGTGGGAATGCAAGCTGGTACAGCCCCTTTGGATGTCAGTGTGGCGATTTCTCAGAAAATTAGGAAATAACCTTCTTCAAAACCCAGTAATATCATTTTTGGGTATATATCCAAAGGATGCTCAATCATGCAACAAGGACATGTGCTCAACTCTGTTTATAGCAGCATTGTTTGTCATTGCCAGAAACTGAAAACAACCTAAATGCCCTTTGACTGAAGAATGGATTAAGAAAATGTGGTACATTTACACAATGGAGCACTACATAGCAGAAAAAATAACATCTTGAATTTTGCAGGCAAATGGATGGAGCTAGAAAACATCATTTTGAGTGAGGAAACCCAGACCCAGAAAGATAATTATCACATGTACTCACTCATAAGTGGCTTTTAAACATAAAGCAAAGAAAACCAGCCCACAAATCACAATCCCAGAGAACCTAGACAACAATGAGGACCCTACAAGAGACATACATAGATCTAATCTACATGGGTAATAGAAAAAGACAAAATCCCTTGAGTCAATTGGGAGCATGGGGACCTTGGGAGAGGGTTGAAGGGGAGGGAAGAGGCGGGAGGGGAGCAGAGAAAAATGTAGAGTTCAACAAAAATCAATAAAAAGAAAAATCCCTTCCTCAATGAATAAGGTGAAAGATTAATGGAGGATGACTCCCAACATCAGCCTCGGGCCTCTACACACACACACACACACACACGCACACACACACACACACGCACACACACGCACACACACACACGCACGCACACAGAAATGGGAATTTTCTTAGAGGAGTTGTCTCCATTCATTTCACTCAGAAGTGTGTTCCAGAGAAGACTATAGGATGCTCTTACTTTTGCCTAGTTACGTGCCTTTAGATGAGATAGAATACCATTGTGAATTAAAGACTGATCACACCCTAGGATTAAACCAATTCAAGCCAAAAGCTCTTTTCCAAACTAACTAGTTTCTTGGCTCATCATAAACAACCTTGGAAAATTCTTGGATTTCTAAATAGAATGCAAATTCATTCCTAACTAGGGGTTAAAAGGGCAAGCGTAGCTTGAAAGTCCCCGGGGCTGATAAACTTATTAGCCCATTAGTTCAAACTATATGCAATCACTTTTTTGAGGAACTCTTGGAACAATGGTGACTGATAATCCAGGGCCAGCAAGAATGGACCTGTATAACTGAGAATTCTGACGGTCTTCCTCGCACCCCTTATGGTCTACTAACAATACTTATGTTCCACACTTACATGTTTTATATTTCAAAGTACTCCAAATAAAAATTTAAGTCACATCCCCAGATTTCCATCCATCATGACACTGACTTTCAGAATAGGAAGACTGATTTCTCCAGTTCACCTTCAAAACTGGTCTCTTGATTCCTCCCTCTATGCAGAAAGGAGCACTTCCAACTCATTAAACCAAAGTGAAAAAGTAACCATTGTCTGAGGTCCCCTAGGAACTCATTTGAACACTGCACAGTGCAAATGCAACAGTTATCTTCTGCCAGCTCTTTTCAATTTTCTTTGCTATGTGTGATATTTTCCATGGATGAGAGCAGAGATGTTTGGTTGCAAATGACTGTCAGATGTTTAAACAGTTCTGCTGCTGAAGCATGATAATTTCCAGAAGCTCTGTTTCTGCACATGGTATCTTCTGGTAAGACCCACCACAAAGAAAATGAGTCGTACAAGAAGAACGGCAGAAGATCTGGGAGTTAACCAGAAAAACTAGACCATAACATGCCTCAAACAAAACAAAAAAAAAATCCATTAATGGGAACCAGGCCAGTTTCCAAGGGTCATGGAAAGAATCCACGCTGGATTCTCGGCAACTGGCCACGTTTCAGAGCCAGTAACCTCCAAGTTGTCAGGGAGGATTGCGGTTAATGCTGCGAGAAACGTGTGCTGAAAGATTTCTAGTTGCCCTTAAATTCCTGGATTTCCAGTAAGGACATCATACAACACATGTGCAAAACAGAAAGTCTGGTAAAGTTTAAATGGGCCCTGCTGTAAGCAAACCAATATATAAAATCGCAACTCATAAAATCAGTATATTAGAAGGCAATTGTTAATACTAAAAAGAAACTGACTTTAAACTATTTTAGTGCGATTTTCCCTATTCACATATTAGGTTAAGTTATATGAATGCCAATATTTGGTTGTCTTAACAAAAAATAAAACTCACACATTCTGATAATTCTATATTATTCAATCTATATATTTAATTATGTAAGTACCAAAGATTTTCATGTGCATGCATATTTTGTTCACATTCATGCATATACACCAACCACATGCCTGGTGTCCAGGGAAGCCAGAATAGTGTGACTGATCCCTGGAACTGGAGTTACAGGCACTTGTGAACCACCATGTGGGTCCTGGGGATCGAACTCTCATCTTCTGGAAGAGCAGCCAATGTCCTTAACTGCTAGGCCAGCTCTCCAGTCTCCAGAAATAAAGATTTAAAACAAAACAAATGGCCGAGCAGTGGTGTCTCTCGTCTTTAATCCCAGCACTCAGGAGGCAGAGGCAGGAGGATCTCTGTGAGTTCGAGGCCAGCCTGGTCTACAGAGTGAGTTTCAGGACAGCCAGAGGTACATATAGAAACTCTGTCTTGGGGGTAAGAGGGAACCTTCCGTGGGGCTAAAGAAACAGCTCGGATGCTTTTTGCACAAACATGCGGGCCACAGGAAAGGAAAGGACCAGAAGTAGTCATGCACTCTTGAGGCCAGCCTGGGCTACAAAGAAGATCTGTCTCAGAGAGAACCCTCCACCCAACTTACACATCCAAATAAAGACCTCTTTCCAACAAGTCGCCGTGGGAAACTACACATCTGATTCTGAGTGACACTGCCACATAGTCAGATGCCTGTGGGTGGATCCTTGAACCCATCTTCAAACCTACACCAGAAAACAGAACATTTCTTAACAGTCATTTTTATTTCATTTCTAAGTTCCAAAATGGCATTGGCCACCTTCTTGATGTACTTATTTCCCAAAGTTCATTCCAGATGCTTTTCCAGTATTAGCTAAAATACATACATGTAAATTAGAAACTTAGGAAAGGAAACCGTGGCTACACCGGGGTATCCACACATGCCTGGTACCATCTTCCCTTCTTTCTCTCTGCTCCTCAGCACCCTCACCTGCTCTGGGACCTTTAAACCAAGGCGATAAGGAATGAAACAGTGAACCGCCCATCAGGGTGGACAGCCCCAATCCCACTGGGAAGGAACAATTCAGTTTATGCCTCTGCATTCTGTACATGTCTTAACACATCCAAAAACACCAAGGGGATCTGCACCTACTATTCAGGACACAGTAGGCATTTGGGATGGAATCTCTACCTGAGGGAGAAAATGTACTATTGCACACAAGTAACAAACTGCAAATGTCTAGCAGGTATTTTAGAAAGCAAGGAAGATGTTTCTATGGAAAAGACCAAGGGGGCTGGAGCGATGGCTCAGAGGTTAAGAGCATTGCCTACTCTTCCAAAGGTCCTGAGTTCAATTCCCAGCGACCACATGGTGGCTCACAACCATCTGTAATGGGGTCTGGTGCCCTCTTCTGGCCTGCAGGCATACACACAGACAGAATATTGTATACATAATAAATAAATATTTAAAAAAAAAAGAAAAGACCAAGGGTAGAGAATAAGGGAAAAAAAATTCAGATTACTTACTTTATATAAATATTGACTTATTTTAAATAAATATTGTGCATGCCCATGTACAAAGCAAGTGCAATTTTACTTTAAAGATGGAGAATAAAGATACTAAGGGAGGGATAGGCAGTAAAAGTCACTTGCTGACAGTGATTAAGCCATTGGGGGCATTCCATCTCTCTTTGTAGATCTGAAGGAGCTAGGGTTTGTGTCCCTGGATGGGCTCAACAAACTGCCAGGCAGGCAACCACCAGAGTTTCCAGCTGGAGTGCTCTTGTAGAATTGAAATTAGTTTTCCAACCAAAGACCAGACCAAGGGATGAAAGTTCAGGTCATCCATGCCAGGAAGTCATGCTGTCGCCACAACCGCTCTCGGTGGTACACCAATCCAGTGCTACCACACAAAACCTGAACCTCAGTGGTCAGGTGCCCTTGCCTGTGTGTGCAGCAACATTAGCAAGTGACTCTGGCTATTATCCCTGAGAAGTCACAGCTGTGAACCAAGTCTTCCCATGGGCCCTTTCCGAGGAACCCAGGGAAGTGAAAGTCAGCTGGCTGCTGCGTGGGATGTAGGAAAAGTCCACTGAGCGGCTGCTAGGATGTGGCAAAGCGGAGCTCCCTAGTGAAACCTGACAACCTGCTCTATCTGGGACATGGCAACTATAGGGTTTGCTCATCAAATAGATTAAAAATCAACTCATACCGGGCAGTGGTGGCGCACACCTTTAATCCCAGAACTCAGGAGGCAGAGGCAGGTGGATCTCGTGAGTTCTAGGCCAGCCTGGTCTACAAGAGCTAGTTCCAGGACAGGCTCCAAAACTACAGAGAAACCCTGTCTGGTGTGTGGGGGGGGGGAGGAGTCTCATATGAGAATTGGTCATTGTGCAAGATCAAAGAAGTAAGATTCTGAGAAGAAAAGAAAATGAGACTTCAGGGGAAGGGAACACTCTCAAGTGATGGAGGAAGGTCATTGGCTAATAAAGAAACTGCCTTGGCCCATTTGATGGGTGGAGTAAACAGAACAAAATGCTGGGAGGAAGAGGAAGTGAGCTCATACGCCTTAGCTCTGCTCTCTGGGGCAGATGCAATGAAGCTCCAACCCAGGATGGACGTAGGCTAGAATCTTCCCAGTAAGTGCACCTTGGGGTGCTATACACATTATTAAAAATGGGCTAGTCCAGGTGCAAGAGTTAGCCGAGAAGAGGCTAGATATAATGGGCCAAGCAGTGTTTAAAAGAATATAGTTTGTGTGTTGTTATTTCGGGGCATAAGCTAGCCAGGCGACCAGGAGCTGGGGCGGCAGGAACACAACCCACAGCTCCTACTACAAAATGGTGCCCGACGTGGTAGCAGCAATTTCTTGGGTCTGCTCTGCTTGCTAGAGGCAAGCAAGTGCTCTCATCTAAGAGAGGCTTCCTGACTCAGCTTTAGCTGCAAAACCCTCAGCTCTTTTAAGAGGTCCTGCCACGAAACACTTAAAACGGTGTTGGTGAAAAGCTGAAGGCATGTTTTTCGGTTTTCAGCCGTAGCAGGAAAAAAGTTGTGCTGTTTTAAAATGCTGGCTTTCTGGTCTGTCCTGCCAGGGCAAACTCTGACTGTTTGAGGCAGGAGGGCCGACTACAGAGAGAGGACTTGAGTGTTGTCTGTGGATATAGTGTTACAGCTTGCTTGCTGGCAGGGACCTTGAAATGCCACAGAGTTGTGGTGATAAACATGACTACAGCCGGTACCTCTGCCATGAGGCTGGAAAGCTAAGGAATGGGCTAGATCTAGCTGGCAAAGCCACGGCTTTAATCCTACCCATATTGCCCAGTAATTTAAAGGTTCATGTGGTCAGAAAAAGAGAGATATACAGTAAAGAGAGATTCAAAGACAAAGAAAATTTCTAAATGGTTTGCAGTGTGTTAAAAATATATGCAGGCTAAAAGTTAAAGTTCTTAAAGTAAAAAACAAAAAAGGAAGAAAGAGAGTAGTTAGGTGTGGTAGGACACACCTTTAATCCCAACACTTGGAAGGCAGAGGGAGACAGACCTCTGTGACTTCAAGGTGTGGTAGCACACGCCTTTAATCCCAATGCCTGGGAGGCAGAGACAGAAGGATCTCTGAGAGTTCAAGGACAGCCTGGTCTACAGAGTTATTCCAGGACAAAAATAGACAGAGAACCTGTCTCAAAAACTAAAAGTAAAAATAAATAAAATAGAGGTTAAAATAAAGCCATACAAAGATGGAAAATACACAGAGAATCTTGATACTGTACGCTATTATGCTCTCTTTGAATTGTTTGAATGCTGAGGAAAGAGCAACAGCTGCTAAAAGATATTTGTTTATAAATGCTGCTGAACTAATCCAAGATAGATATTTTGAAAATACCTTGACTTCAGAATTTGGATCTAAGGATATGATACTTTGGAAAAGAGTTTCTTCTTTTGTTTTCACAGAGGATGAAACCCTGTGGATTGTTTCTATTCCAATATAGTATGATAGACCACGCCCTCCTGAAAGGTTGCTGTGAACACCTTCAAAAAATCACTTCACTCAACTGCCAACTGAGACTGAGATGAATCTAGCACACAGGTTATATACCATGAAAGACCTAAATAACAGCGCCCCCATTCAGCAGGAAGCAGTTTGGAGAGAAAAAACTGTGCCCATGTTCCCATATATTGTTTATAAATATTCTTTCACATTTAAAGGGGGAGATGATATAGGTATGAATAATTTGCATTGCTATAGATTTTAAGATCAATTTTGTTATAGGTATATGTATTTCTGACCTTGATTAAGGTATTGTGATTGTGTTGTTCATTTAAAAATGTAATGTATAGCCGGGCGGTGGTGGCGCACGCCTTTAATCCCAGCACTCGGGAGGCAGAGGCAGGTGGATCTCTGTGAGTTCGAGACCAGCCTGGTCTACAAGAGCTAGTTCCAGGACAGGCTCCAAAACCACAGAGAAACCCTGTCTCGAAAAAAAAAACCAAAAAAAAAAAAATGTAATGTATATAGGTTGTTAATAGATAATCATAATAGTAAGGTTGTAGTCATGTTAGTTAAGATTTTCTAGATGTACATAGATATATTTTAGATAGGCATTCTTCATATCTTTCAAAGATTATAAAATACGACATTTTAAGTGTTTTAATAACTTAGGACTTTTCATGACAATGAGACACGTCTGCTCCTGGCAGCACCAATCTACTTCAAGAGGAAGATGGGCATCGAAGAGGCTCCTTATGGAATTTGTTAGACATTTGGGCAAGAAACCGCTCTTTCCTGGACTGCTGCATAAACTGGACACAAAGAACCCGCAGAAAGAGGACTGCTGAACTTGCCTAAAGGTGAGATGATCTTTCGGGGTTCCTGATTCATGAAAGAGTCTGCGAGACATTCTGCAGGACACAGCAGATAGTGACTGAACTGCCTTTGAAATTTCCTGCTTCATGAAAATGTCTCCTGGAAACTATGGGCCTGTAGGCCGAAGATGGATGCCCCAACGGTACAGAGGAACTTTGTGTGGCTGTCCAGGCAGTGAGATGTCTCTGTCATTTCTAGAGTTTTAGAAGTTGCTTATTTCTTGTTTACTTAGGTAGTATTATATCCTTCTGGAGTTTTTGGTGGAGCTGAAGAATAGATAGATAGTTATAGTTTTTCTTTGTTATGATAAAAGATAAAATAGATATAAATATTGTAACTGTAATTCTTACTTTATAACTGTTTTGTTATATGTAATTTCGCTATGTTAAAGTTAAAGCCTTCCTTTTTTGTTTAAACAGAAAAAGGGGAAATGATGGAGGAAGGTCATTGGCTAATAAAGACACTGCCTTGGCCCATTTGATTGGCCAGCCTTAAGGTGGGTGGAGTAAACAGAAAAAAATGCTGGGAGGAAGAGGAAGTGAGCTCATACGCCTTAGCTCTGCTCTCTGGGGCAGATGCAATGAAGCTCCGACCCAGGATGGATGTAGGCTAGAATCTTCCCGGTAAGCGCAGCTTGGGGTGCTACACACATTATTAAAAATGGGCTAGTCCAGGTGCAAGAGTTAGCCAAGAAGAGGCTAGATATAATGGGCCAAGCAGTGTTTAAAAGAATACAGTTTGTGTGTTGTTATTTCGGGGCATAAGCTAGCCAGGCAACCAGGAGCTGGGGCGGCAAGAACACAGCCTGCAGCTCCTACTACACTCAAGGAAAAAAAAAAACATAGAGGGATGATCAGTATCCCTCCAGTCTCACTCTAGTAGACAGTGGCATGGAAACTGGAGTTCTGGCAAGAAAGAGAAAGGGTGAAAGACAGCAAATGGGTGGAGAGAGATGCATTTGCAATGCTTGAAAGAGGAAAACTGCAGCCAGGGTGGCAGGACTGCAGAAAGTGAAAACTGTCTAGGAGTAGAGAGCACAGTGGGTAGAATGACCATGATTTCCGGCCCACTAGCAGGATGGTGAGTGCAGACGGGAAAGTCCTGGCAGACTTAAACTGGGCCTGCTGCTAAGAGATAAGGTTAATGTACTGTCGTCAGTCTACGGCTGCCTCAACTCCTAGGCCCGAAACTACTCCAGACCCAGGGATGAATAAATATGGACACAAGGCCTCCCTCAACAGCCCAGGTACTTTCTTCAGGAAGCTTCGGAATAGGGAAGAAGATAATCAGTTTGTGTTTGTTTCAGGGTTGGTTGGTTGGTTGGTTTTTATTAAATGGACATAAAACATGAAATTGTACTTCTAAATTTGTTCTTATTCTGGAAGAAACATCGATGAATTCTTTGGTTTTCTTGAAGGTCCTACATGTGTGGAATGTTTGCCCCTTTCAAATAACTATACCCCACCCACTTCCCTTCTGAAATATGCCTGGGTGGATCCTGTTTTCACCGTGCCTATGTCCCATTTGTCCAAAGTAACTTCCCACAGTTCCCATCTGTAATAGTGAGGGTCCTCACTGCTGGGATGGAGCACCATGGCCAAAACAACTCAGGGAGGAAAGGGTTCATTTTCATTGGCCTTATGCTTCCACGTCTCTGATTATAGGAACTTGAACAGGGCAAGGACCTAGAGGCAGGAGCTGATGCAGAGACCATGGAGGAGTCCTGCTTACTGGCTTGCTCTCCATGGCTTTTTCAGCCCACTTTCTTATAGAACTCAGAACCACTAGTCTGGGGGTGGCACCACCCACATCAATGTCTTCTGGAGGTTTTTCCATTGAGATTACCTTCTCTCTGATGACCACAGTGTCTGTCAAGTTAACATAAAACTAGCCAGCATACAACATTATATTGAATGTACTTCACTCCCAAACTTGTGTCTTACTACCTCAGAGGCTGTCAGAATTCTGGTCATCCTGCACAGAGTCCCTATTTATTACAGTAGATCTTAGCCAAAAGGCCAACAAGTGATTTCTAGAGAACATCACAAAATAAATAAATAAAAAGGCGGAGCTCCTCCTTTTTCGTTATGGCATTGCACTGATGCCACTTACCTGGACCTGAGTGCTGGTGCCTGGGCTCTCTGCTTGCTGTTGTCCAATCCAAACGTTCACTGGTGAGTCTTGTATCCTCTGAGGAGTGACGTCACCCATGCATAACAGTTTGCTCTCTAAAGGGTGTGAAATATAAAACTGTCTTTGAAAACAGACTTCAGTGAAAGAATGTGGAGAATCAAGAAAGAAATCAAATGCACATGGCATTGTAATTTATGGAAAACATGGTATTTTCAACAAGGAAGGAAAACACAGGCCCGCAGACAGGCTATTAGGGAGTAAGCCATGTGCAAATGATCCTGGGATAGAAAGGGCATTTCCGGGGGGACACCAAGCCAATAGTTTGGCAGAAGTGTAATAAATTTAACTACATTAAATATATGTTTCTCTTTGAGCAAAATAAGTAAATAAAACCTAAAACTGACAAACTGAGGAAAGATATTTACAATACAGAAAAGCAAACAGCTAAAAATTTCAATTTACAGTTTTATATAGGAAGAAAACAACAAAATATAAAAAGCAAAGAATATACAAGCAGTTAAAAGTTAAAAAAAAATGTGTGTTAGTAACAATACTCTACCAGGTATGGTGTCACAAGACTTTAATTCCAGTACTTGGGAGGCAGAGATAGGTGGATCTCTGTGAGTTTGAGGACAGCTTGGATACAAGTTCCAAAACAGCTAGAGCTATAACACAGAGAAACACTGCAACAAACAAACCTTAAAAAATAAAATTAAAATTAAAAATTCCACATGGCACTAAGAAATGACCACTGAAATGATGGAAAATGTGTTTCTTCTGTGAGAGTGGCAGGCAGGGAAGAAGCCAACAGTCACCAAGCTTGTGAAGGAACACAGCTTTTCTGGAACTATACAGCTCAGAATCCCCAAATCTGTGAGGCCCATCTAGGAATAGTCATAATTTTAAGTCATCAGATAATATTGTAAAGTGCAATTATGGATTCTTTTTGGAGAAAAACAACTGGCAATTGCTTCCAATACTGCAACCCTGCTGCTAGGATTTTGCCCTGAGTATAAACTAGTAAAATATACCAGGATATGTCTGAGTTTCAAGGATGTTTGCCCTACATTTTTCATAATAAGAGGGGAAAATGGAACCCAACAAAATTGCTCACCACAGACTGTTTAAACAAAATTTAAATCCATCTACACACTGAATTAGAATGTACCTCACAGAGAATGGTATGGCCCTGTTGACATGAAATGTCTCAGAGGTATCTATATGTGAAGAGGAAACTAAAGATCTGCAATACAACAGTTTTTGTTTCTTTTTTGAGATTTATTGCCCACAGAGACCAGAAGAGGGGGGTCAGATCCCCTAGAACTAGAATTACATATGATTGTGAGCTGCCATGTGGGTGCTGGAAACTGAACCCAGGACCTCTAGATGATCAGTCAGTACTTTGAACCACTGAGCCATTTCTCTAGCTCCACAGAAGTTGTTTGTATATAGAAAAGTTTACTTAGTTTGACTATCTATAATTATTTATTTTTATATTTATTATATGTATTATAATTAATATTTTAATATTAATATTAAATATTGATTATATTTATTTGTTGTTATTTATTCATTCATTCATCTACCCATTTGGTCAATCTGTATGTAAGTGTGTGAGCCTTGTTTGCAGTGTGTGCACCGGAGTTGTAGGTGGCTGTAAGCCATGATGTGGGTGCTAGGAACAGAACTCTTCCGAGAGTCACAAATGCTCTCACCGCTGAACCATCTCCCCAGCTCCCTAATTAAGGTCTATAGATATTTTCCAACTTAGATGTCAGGAGCCGTGTCCCCCCAAAATTTACAGAAAGCACCGCCGTGAGGAGTTTTTGCAGAGGGCTTCACTTTCCAATTGTATTGAGAATAGTCTTATTGACCAAGCCTATCCCACACCCAAATTAACTGTTAATTGAGAGCTATCTGTTAGCAAAACCTGCCTCACATTCCAAACTATCTAGGCAACTAGGTGTGTCACCTTGTGACTTCCCGACCAAGGAATCGTGACCCGACCCATCGTAACCTCTCGGACTAAGTGACGGGCGTGGACCACGTGGCAGCCCCCCAAGCTCCTCATCCAGGGGCTATATAAGCTGTAACCATGACCCTAATAAACGGAGGCTTTGACAAATACGCTTAGCCTCCTTCCTGCTTATCAGCCTATGTCTTTCAGGTGGTGCCTCTCCGTGACCCTGGAATAACTGGCCAGCCAGGCAGGTTACAAACCCTAGACAGAGTAACCCGTCGAGGCGGCTACAGTGGCACCCGAACCAGTGACTCGGAGCACGGTTAACTTTCCGGACGACGATGCGCAGTCCCGGGACAACAAGAAGAAAAAAAGATTCTGCAGCTGTAGAACTCGGACAGATCTGCAGGATGAGGTAGGCGCAGGTTCGCTGTCGTTCGATAAGACATAGGCCAGTCGCTCTCAAGGAAAGAGAAATTCATAAAGGAATTTCAGCAATCACTCAGGGTAAGAGGAGTAAGAGTAAAAAAAAGAGATTTAGTTATATTTTTTTGTTTTATAGATAAAATATGCCCCTGGTTAGTTTTAACCAGCCCAGAAATACACCACCCTGTTCTCCGCATCTTCCTTAGTTTCCAAAAAGGACTCCGCAGCCACTGCCCTATGCTCTGACTGCTCCCGATAGCATGCCTTTGATTCAGGAATTGTTCAATACAAAGCCGCCCTTAAGGCCCAAATAGAAGGTCTCAAACAAGTTCTTGCATTGCAGCATGAAGTTCTAGACCTCTCCTCTCAGATTCGGGACTTACAATTCACTATGGAAAAAGGCAGGATTTTAGACAAACGGGCAAACGGAGCTAGAGAAGCGAAAGCTGCTGAACTCCACCCTGATTCCACAGAAGACCCCCTAGGGCTAGAGAGCCTGTGTCTTAGCCTCCTGCCATGTGGAGCTGAGGCAGCCAGACAGGTTGGCTGTAAGGAGGTCTGGACTCAGAAAGTTACAGCTTCAGGACAATAAAAGGAGATAAATGTGCTTCTTTTCCATTCTAAAATTTTGCTTCTTGGTCAAAAATCTTTAGTTTGTAGGCATATAAATTTATATCTAAGGTAGATTAATTTCAGTACTGTGGTTCTGTAGAAAAGTTTTAAAATCAAAGAGTGTGATACATTCAGAGGATTTTTTAAATTGTTTAGGATATCTTGAATTTTTATTTCTTTCTTATAAAGTTGAGGATTGTTCTTTCGAGTTCTGTGAAAAATGTTGCTATAATTTTAATGTGCATTTATAGTAAATCTGTATGTGAGTTCTGTGAGGAATGTTGCTATAATTTTTAATGGACATTTACACTGAATCTGTAGACTGCTTTCAGTGAAATTGTCATTTTTGCTGTGTTTTCTTCTACTTTCCCAAGAAAATAGGAGATCTTTATTTTCTAATGTCTTAAATTTTTTCTTAAAAGAGTTAAAGTTCTTATCATACAAGTTTTTTCATTTGTACGCCCGCTCTTGGGTGGGAGTCGTATTGTCTCAGCTTGTGGTCCTTTCCTGCTGCCAGGTGTAGCTTGAGGGTAAACTGCTGAGACTCAGGCCTCTCACTAAATTTATCGAGGGCCAGAGTTATACTCTAACAAGTGATAATGGTTAAAAATAAAAAAAACATTTTCGCCTTCACAATCAGAGGTAACAGGACCTAAAACTTCTGTCCTGCTTCCTTGGAGTTACTCCAAGATATTTTATGGTATTCATGGATATTTAAAAGGATGATGTCTCTTTTATCCTAGGTGTAAAAGAGATACACTTGGGTTATTTTCAGAATTCTGGCTATGATAAAGTAGTTCTGCTGTATACATAGCTGAGCACATGTTTTTATGGTCAAAAAACTTGTATATTTAGGCCCAAAAGGGGTATTGCTAGAGTTTTAAGGTAAATATTTGCCTAATTTTAAAAAATGGCCGTAATGAGGGACTCTCAATGCTGGGGAGACTCTCACTCAGGTCTCGGGAGGGCACGGCCCCCCCAGTGACTTGCAGGAGACCGTCCTTGCTGCAATCGCACGAGACTCATGTCCCACGTGGGGGAAGAGTTTGGCCTCTAGTGACCTGTAGAGGAAATTTTTGGAAAAGAGACCACAGCCCTGTAGTCCAGGAGGGTCATAAAAATTCCAAAAATCCAGTGATGGTCACAGGGAGACAACTCCCTGCCTCTCGGGACCACTCCCAGGTTCCTAGAGCAGTATGATGATAATCACAGGAGGAAAATTCCTTGTTTTTTGGGATTGTTATCAGGATTGCCATCTGGTTTTGTCTTCAGCTGGTTCCTAGGGCAGGGTCGCTAAACAAGCTAGCCCTAGATTTTTGATTCTTCTCTTCCTGCTGGAAAAGTCTGGATTTATTCAAGTTTTTCAATACTGTGTATGATCCAAAAAGTGACTGCCAGTATGCACTTCCAGCAAGAAGTTTTTTTCTTTACCCACATTTTCTTAAGCATAAATTGTTAATAATAATTTTTAATCTTGGTCATTTTTACAAGAATAAAATGAAATCTCAGAGTTATAATTTACATTTCTCTGATGGCTAAAGGATATTATGTTTAAACATTTTTTTAAAACTGTCTCTCAGTCATTTTTAGGTTTGTCTGTTGAGAGTTTTCAGTTTAGGTTTGTAACAAATATTTTTATTGAATTAAATTTTTTAATAACTAATTTTCTGAGTTCTTCATATATTTTTTAAATGGGTTTATGATAAGTAAGGATCTTTTCCCACTCTATAGTCTTGTTATACAAAAGCTTCTCAGTTCAGGAGATAGAATTTATGGTTTCTCCCAATGTTTGTGCCACTGAGGCTGTGTTTGAGATGGGGTAAAGTGTACTTCAAAAATTTTTTCTCTATGAGGTTCAACAAAATTTTTATATACTGAGGCCTTTGGCTCATTTAAACTTAAGTTTTGTACATGGAGATGGATATGGATTTATTTTTATTCTTCTACATGGTGGTGCCTAATGAGGCCAACATCATTAGTTAAAATACTTCCTTTTTCCATTTTCCTATCTGCGGGGCAGACTTGCAACTTAAGAAAATAGCTTATAAGCTTTTAGATATTCAATGGTTAAAGCTCTAGTTATAATATTCTATGGGAGACCTTGAGCCGCTAGGTAAAATTCTTACAAAAAACAGTTTCCAATAGAGAGCTTAGAAAGCTGCCTAGCAGGTACTCAAACAGGTAAAATATAAATCAACAAGTACAGTATATTAATTATAATACAGCTATGGCAAGTGTGTATATTAAATATAAAACTTGTTCTACAACAGTTTTATAAAAAAATGCTGTTTATGGCTAAACTTTCTCAATTTTGCCAGTTAAAATATTAAACTCTTAATTTAGAACAGTAGCCTGTCTGATACAAAAGGGCAGGATAAAATCTGGGAGATGGTTTAACAGAATATTGACTATGATCAATGTTTCTTATACTAAACAATAGATTCATTGATAATTTTAAGATTGATTCCTGGACAATTGCCTTTGCTCAATTCAAAGGCCAAAACAATAATCTTTTCCCAGATGATCATTGCTACAATTCACACACCTGTATTTTACTAATGTTATAGCTAAAAATCCCTTAAAGGATTTTATGCTAAATTTTACAAATGGCTCTTCCAATGGAAGAACTGCATATATGGTTAATAATTAATAAAAAGAAATATGGAGCGTACCAAGGCTCCTTGAAAGCAACTTATTACAGTTGCACACAGCAACTTATAAAAGTTGCACAGAGATCCTGATGAAAACGGATCTAGCATTATGACATCAAACTGACCTTTACTAAGGCAAGGTAAAAAAGGCCTTGCAATGCATTATGAAAAAACCCGACCTATATATATCTGGGGTCGAGGATATGTTTATCCTTTTTCACAGAAAAAAAAATATATAAAAGCTGGACCTGATGACGTCGTGGCTGCAGACACCCCACAGAGGACTTCCCGGAGGAGATTGGAGAGGAATGCTTGGTCCGGTCGGTCTTCTCTGCCCCCAAGGAGAGGAGTGCCAGATAACAGAACCTGCTTCGCCACTCTGCAGGATGTCACGATGCCTCCAGAGTCCAGGGAGACCCGGCCTGAGATAATTGCCAGGATGCACTTCAGATAGCTGACTCCAGCTCACCTCACCCAGGAAGCCCACCTGCCCTGAAGCACAAATGCTAAACTGCTTCTGCAGTCTACATTCTGTTTGCTTTCGAGCCGAGGTGTAGACTAAATATCTGACTGTTTTAAACTTTGGGACACAAAAAAACTCATTTTAATTAAAATATTAACCCCTCTTTACTTAAGAAGGGGGAAGATCGGGGTTTTGACTGTTGCTCAGAGACTGGAGCTGGTGGTATTTGATAACAAAAATGTCTGTCATTGTATGTACTCTTACTGGAATTGACCTAATGATATTTGTAACTGCTTATAGATGTTGGGAAAGGTTTGACACATGCTGTAAAGTGTTTAGGTTTAATGCATATGTTAAAATTTTTAGATTTTGATCCCCTTTACACTGCCCTAATTGCTGGCAGGCAGCACTCCTAATCTTATTGTGGAGTAGGCATTTAGGAAGGAGGATACCTTAGGCCAGACTAAACGGTGAATACTGGGTTTGGAAAACGCCCTTTCTTCTTGTCTGGAAGATGGAGCTATTGGTGCCAAAATTATATCATTATATCTTTTATTTGAGGAGCTCCTCACAGTCTTTTCATTAATGATTCACACAGGGGCCCAATGACGGGAGTTAGTGTGGACCCTCGCCTGAACAGCACACCATACAGAGGTTGTAAAAACCGGCTCAACATGGCATGGTGCCAGGCACGAGGATTGCCCTCCACATGGCCTAAGACAGGGTGCCCTGTGGTCAAAGACCTGCTTACTTTAGGTCTTGCTAGATACCTTTTATGTGAGGACCTCCAAGGAACTAATGCTACTCATAAGGCACCCCTCTGTTCCCAGGAGAGAAAAACTGCTCCACCATTCGAGAGGAGGGTCCCTCCTTGTCCCAGTCCCTTCTCATTTAGATCTGACACCAGGGTTAGACTCTGACCTGGTGCCCTCCACTTGATAGATGCCTGCTTTTATAAAAGGAAGGGGGATATGTCAGGAGCCGTGTCCCCCCAAAATTTACAGGAAGCACCGCCGTGAGGAGTTTTTGCAGAGGGCTTCACTTTCCAATTGTATTGAGAATAGTCTTATTGACCAAGCCTATCCCACACCCAAATTAACTGTTAATTGAGAGCTATCTGTTAGCAAAACCTGCCTCACATTCCAAACTATCTAGGCAACTAGGTGTGTCACCTTGTGACTTCCCGACCAAGGAATCGTGACCCGACCCATCGTAACCTCTCGGACTAAGTGACGGGCATGGACCACGTGGCAGCCCCCCAAGCTCCTCATCCAGGGGCTATATAAGCTGTAACCATGACCCTAATAAACGGAGGCTTTGACAAATACGCTTAGCCTCCTTCCTGCTTATCAGCCTATGTCTTTCAGGTGGTGCCTCTCCGTGACCCTGGAATAACTGGCCAGCCAGGCGGGTTACAAACCCTAGACAGAGTAACCCGTCGAGGCGGCTACACTTAGAGACATCACTTCGAGGATATTTTTAATGACAAGCAGAGAAGGAAGGCATACTTTATTCTTATTTTTGCCTTAAAGCTGGTTTCTTTTGCCAGGCAGTGGTGGCACACATCTTCAATCCCAGCACTTGGGAGGCAGAGGCAGAAGTATCTCTGTGAGTTCGAGGCCAACCTGGTCTACAAGAGCTAGTTCCAGGACAGGCTCCAAAGCTACAGAGAAACCCTGCCTCAAAAAACAAAAACAAAACAAAACAAAAAAAGCTGGTTTCGTTTTTTACTAAGAATTCTTAATGGGAGGTCTCTGAGTAGAGGAAGTTTTTCTTTCAGTTTGAAACATCATCTAGCTATGCCCCTGATTTTGAACTCTCTGGTCTTCTTCTACTGAAAAGCAGATTGTATCTTCCCTGGACCCACTGCTCTCTCTTATTCAAAGTCATGATGTCATGCACATAATTCTGAAATCTAAAAACAAACGCATCTGCAGCACAGATCGCCATGCAATGACGAGCATAACTAAGTACGCAGTAGGTCCCAGACCCTGTTCTGACTGCTGGCCAACTGTGGAATGTGTGCCCTTCAAAGTGGGGGCGGTTACGAACAAGAAGGAACATATAGATATATGAATGTATAGCATAGTTAAATTTAGAAGCACTGGAGTAATAAGAAACAGGGTAAGGGTAGAAGTTTATATTTTATTTTGAAATAATTTATTTTTTCTCAAAAGAGACATTAAGTCTGGTTTGTTTCTAAGATATTATATAAGAAAAATAATCTATATCTACCAACACGGTAAGTCTCAACCTCTTAAGTCAATTATAAATTAATAAATATACATATCAATATATATATGTATATCAGTGCATATCAGATAAAAATGTTGACACAAAACCCTTAACAGCCTATAAACAAATACTACATCAAAAATATAGAAGCATGAGAAAGACTAAAGTCTAGTAGCAGTTTTAAGGTAACAGTGACTGTGCTCACACCAAAATTGGAAAGGTAATAGTAACTGCATGGAGTGAGGGTCAAGGCTGACATAAAACACAAAGATCTTTTTTATTTATTTATTTATTTATTTATTAAATATTTCTGCCTCCTCCCCACCACCGCCTCCCATTTCCCTCCCCCTTCCCCAATCAAGTCCCCCTCCCTCATCAGCCCTAAGAGCAATCAGGGTTCCCTGCCCTGTGGGAAGTCCAAGGACCTCCCACCTCCATCCAGGTCTAGTAAGGTGAGCATATACACTGCCTAGGCTCCCACCAAGCCAGTACCTGCAGTAGGATCAAAAACCCATTGCCATTGTTCTTGAGTTCTCAGTAGTCCTCATTGTCTGCTATGTTCAGCGAGTCCGGTTTTATCCCATGCTTTTTCAGACCCAGGCCAGCTGGCCTTGATGAGTTCCCAATAGAACATCCCCATTGTCTCAGTGTGTGGGTGCACCCCTCGTGGTCCTGAGTTCCTTGCTCGTGCTCTCTCTCCTTCTGCTCCTGATTTGGACCTTGAGATTTCAGTCCGGTGCTCCAATGTGGGTCTCTGTCTCTGTCTCCTTTCATCGCCTGATGAAGGTTAATATTCAGGAGGACGCCTATATGTTTTTCATTGGGTTCACCTTCTTATTTAGTTTCTCTAGGATCACGAATTATAGGCTCAATGTCCTTTATTTATGGCTAGAAACCAAATATGAGTGAGTACATCCCATGTTCCTCTTTTTGGGTCTGGCTTACCTCACTCAGGATAGTGTTTTCTATTTCCATCCATTTGCATGCAAAATTCAAGAAGTCATTGTTTTTTACTGCTGAGTAGTACTCTAATATGTATATATTCCATACTTTCTTCATCCATTCTTCCATCTAGGTTGTTTCCAGGTTCTGGCTATTACAAACAATGCTGCTATGAACATAGTTGAGCATATAATTTTGTTGTATGATAGGGCATCTCTTGGGTATATTCCCAAGAGTGGTATTGCTGGGTCCAGGGGTAGGTTGATCCCGAATTTCCTGAGAAAGCACCACACTGCTTTCCAAAGTGGTTGCACAAGTTTGCATTCCCACCAGCAATGGATGAGTGTACCCCTTTCTCCACAACCTCTCCAGCAAAGGCTATCATTGGTGTTTTTGATTTTAGCCATTCTAACAGGTGTAAGATGGTATCTTAAAGTTGTCTTGATTTGCATTTCCCTGATCACTAAGGAAGTTGAGCATGACTTTAAGTGGTTTTTGGCCATTTGAACTTCTTCTGTTGAGAATTTTCTGTTCATCTCAGTGCCCCATTTTATAATTGGGTTGATTAGCCTTTTACGGTCTAGTTTCTTGAGTTCTTTATATATTTTGGAGATCAGACCTTTGTCAGTTGCGGGGTTGATGAAGATCTTCTCCCAGTCAGTGGGTTGCCTTTTCGTCTTAGTGACAGTGTCCTTTGCTTTACAGAAGCTTCTCAGTCTCAGGAGGTCCCATTTACTCAGTGAGGCCCTTAATGTCTGTGCTGCTGGGGTTATACGTAGGAAGTGGTCTCCTGTGCCCATGTGTTGTAGAGTACTTCCCAATTTCTCATCTATCAGGTTCAGTGTGCTCGGACTGATATTGAGGTCTTTAATCCATTTGGACTTGAGTTTTGTGCATGGTGATAGATATGGATCTATTTTCATTCTTCTACAGATTAACATCCAGTTTTGCCAGCACAATTTGTTGAAGATGCTCTCTTTTTTCCATTGTATACTTTTAGCTCCTTTATCGAAAATCAGGTGTTCATAGGTTTGTGGGTTAAAGTACGGGTCTTCTATTCGATTCCATTGGTCGACTTCTCTGTTTTTATGCCAATACCAAGCTGTTTTCAATACTGTAGCTCTGTAATAGAGTTTGAAGTCAGGGATGGTAATGACTCCAGATGATCCTTTATTGTATAAGATTGTTTTGGCTATCCTGGGTTTTTGGTTTCTCCATATAAAGTTGATTATTGTCTTCTCCAGATCTGTGAAGAATTTTGATGGGATTTTGATGGGGATTGCATTGAATCTATAGATTGCTTTTGGTAGAATTGCCATTTTTACTATGTTGATCCTCCCAATCCAAGAGCAAGGGAGATCCTTCCATTTTCTGGTGTCCTCTTCAATTTCTTTCTTCAAAGACTTAAAGTTCTTGACAAATAGATCTTTCACTTCCTTGGTCAGAGTTACCCCAAGATATTTTATGCTATTTGCGGCTATCGTGAAAGGTGATGCTTCTCTGATTTCCCTCTCTGCTTCCTTATCCTTAGTGTATAGGAAGGCAACTGATTTTTTGGAGTTGATCTTGTATCCTGCCACATTACTAAAGGTGTTTATCAGCCATAGGAGTTCTTTGGTAGAGTTTTTGGGGTGGCATATGTATACTATCATATCATCTGCAAATAACGAAAGCTTAACTTCTTCCTTTCCAATACGAATCCCCTTGATCCCCTTATGTTGTCTTATTGCTATTGCTAGAACTTCAAGCACTATATTGAAGAGATATGGAGAGAGTGGACATCCTTGTCATGTTCCTGATTTTAGTGGGATGGCTTTGAGTTTTTCTCCATTTAATTTAATGTTAGATGTCGGCTTGCTGTAAATAGCTTTTATTATATTTAGGTAAGACCCTTGTATCCCTAATCTCTCCAAGACCTTTATTATAAAGGGGTGTTGAATTTTGTCGAATGCTTTTTCAGCATCTAATGAAATGATCATATGTTTTTTTTCTTTCAGTTTATTTATATGGTGGATTACATTTATAGATTTGCGTATGTTGAACCAGCCCTGCATCTCTGGGATGAAGCCTACTTGTTCATAATGGATAATTTTTCTAATGTGTTCTTGGATTCGGTTTGCCAGTATTTTATTGAGAATTTTTGCGTCGATGTTCATGAGTGAGATAGGCCTGTAATTCTCTTTCTTGGTTGGGTCTTTATGTGGTTTTGGTATCAGGGTAACTGTAGCTTCATAAAAGGAATTTGGCAATGACTCTTCTGTTTCTATATTGTGAAATACATTAAGGAGTATAGATATTAGCTCTTCTTTGAAGTTCTGGTAGAATTCTGCATTGAAACCATCTGGTCCTGGGCTTTTTTTTGAAGGGAGATTTTTGATAACAGTTTCTAGTTCTTCACAACTAACAGGTCTATTTAGATCATTCACCTGGTCTTGGTTTAGCTTTGGTATATGGTACTTATCTTTAAAAATGTCCATTTATTTTGCATTTTCCAGTTTTGTGGCATACAGGCTTTTGTAGTAAGATCTAATGATTCTCCGAATTTCCTCTGTGTCTGTGGTTATGTCCTCCTTTTCATTTCTGATCTTATTTATTTGCGTGTTCTCTCTCTGTTGTTTAATTAGTTTGGATAGGAGTTTGTCAATCTTGTTGATTTTCTCCAAGAACCAACTTTTTATTTCAATGATTCTTTGGACTGTTTTCTGTGTTTCTATTTTGTTGATTTCCGCCCTCAGTTTGATTATTTCCAGTCTTCTACTCCTCCTGGGTGTGTCTGCTTCTTTTTTTTCTAGAGTTTTCAGGTGTGCTGTTAAGTCCCCAATATATGCTTTCTCCGTTTTCTTTAAGTGGGCACTTAGTGCTATGAACTTTCCTCTGAGCACTGCTTTCATCATGTCCCATAGGTTTGAGTATGTTGTCTCTTTATTTTCATTAAATTCAAGGAAGACTTTAATTTCTTTCTTAATTTCTTCCTTGACCCAGGTGTGGTTCAGTAGTTGACTGTTCATTTTCCATGAGTTTGTCGGCTTTCTGGGGGTAGCATTGTTGTTGCCTTCTAACTTTAGTCCGTGGTGATCTGATAAGACACAGGTGGACACTGATATTTTTTTGTATCTGTGGAGGTTTCCTTTGTTTCCGAGTATGTGGTCAATTTTCGAGAAGGTTCCATGAGCTGCAGAGAAGAAGGTATATTCTTTCCTATTTGGGTGGAGTGTTCTATAGATGTCTGTCTGTTAAGTCCATTTGCTTCATTACCTCCAATAATTCTCTTAATTATTAGGTTTCTGTCTGATTCACCTGTCCATTGGAGAGAGAGGTGTGTTGAAGTCTCCTGCTACTAGTGTGTGTGTGGTTTGATGTCTGCCTTGAGTTCTAGTAATATTTATTTTACATAAGTGGGTGCTTTTATATTAGGGGCGTAGATATTCAGGATTGAGACTTCATCCTGATGGATTGTTCCTGTTATGAGTATAAAGTGTCCATCTCGATCTCTTCTGATTGATTTTAGTTTGAAGTCAGTTTTGTTAGAAATTAGTATGGCCACATCTGCTTTTTTCTTAGGACCATTTGCTTGAAACACCTTTTCCCAACCCTTTACTCTGAGTAGATGCCTGTCTTTGTGGTTGAGATGTGTTTCTTGCAAACAGCAGAACGTTGGATCCTGTTTTTGTATCCAATCTCTTAGCCTGTGCCTTTTTATAGGTGAATTGAGACCATTAATATTAAGTGATACTAATGGCCAGTGGTTGTTTACTCCAGTTATTCTTATTGTTTTTGGTAGTAGAGTTTGTGTGTCTCCCTTCTTTGAGTCGTGCTGGTGAAGGGTCGCTAGATGCCTCAGTTACTCTAGGCAGAACACAAAGATCTTTGCGATAAACATTCAAGAATCTACAGAAGGAAGTAGAAAAATTTTTTTTTGGCTTTTTGAGATTATGTAGCACAGCTGGTGTAAAACAGGATTCTCCTGCCTCAGCCTCTACAGTGCTGAGATTACAGGTATACACCATCACAGCAGGCTGTGGGGAAAATTTTTTTTTTTTTGAAAAAAACGGGCCAGGAAATAAATATCTGGGGTTCTGCAGGCTAAGCAGCAAATTTAATCCAAGTATTTGTTTTCAACCTTTTAAATACATAAAAACTAAATGTACCCTGTATGAAACATGGCCCACAAGCCAGCTTGCTCAGTATGGAGCAGGATACAGTCTACCTCTGGGTAGGCCACACTGTGGTAATCACAGGCACAGGAGGTCCCGAGATGAAAGTGGACTTGTATTTATTCTGAGGTAAAATGATAGCTCTGGAGGAACTATGACATTACAAAAGATAAACAGTGTGGCTGTAGCCTGCTGTGGCTGTGCTCTTGCCACACACAGGACCTTGACTTCTGTCTTCAACACTGAAAAAAAAGAGTGGCTGGAAAGTAAGCCTGTAACGGGAGAGTGGGATGCTCATGAGCTACAGAGAAGAGCTCTCGGTGTGACTGAACGGATGGCAGGAAGTCATGGTGGACAGTCTGAGACGAACACTAGGCCCTTCTGTTGTCTGCAGTGGGATTTACTCCTGGGCCTTGCCCATATGATACAAATGTTCACTGATGAGCCCCAAACCGAAATGTCTTGGTTTGGGGCCTGAAGGCTACAGGTAACTTGATAAAGACAAATCTAATAGGAAGAGAAGGGGGACAGTTGACAGGGATGACAGAAGAGGAAACAACAAGATGGGCGTGGTTAAGGCCAGAAGAGAAGATAATCGAGGTTACCTGACAGTTAAGAGCAGAAGAGAAACACAATGGCCACCATTATGTATGGCCAGACTTTATATTATATTGTAGCTACCACAATGGCCAGCTTTCATTGTTCTTTAAAAATGGACCACATGGAGTGATTTCAGTTTAAAGAAGTTCAACTCTCTGAACTGGACTATTTCATTTTATACATATATCAAAACCAGAAACCCTTACGTTTCACATGTTTATACTTGTGGATTTCTGACAACATGAAGGGCTAGCCTGAGGTCCATGACATGTCGATTCTGATGAAGAATGATGCCACACATACTGAGAGTTCATAACAGTTACCTTGTCCCAGAACCCAAACTATCAATTCTCTTAATCATGATTCCTCATATAGCTTACCCAAAGAATCAATGATAGTAAAATAAGGGACTCTCAGGAACTTATGCCATGTCTTACTGTGATGTCAAGGGTTTATGAAAGACCCACAACTTATCTTTATAAATTTTCAACTCTGAAATTCCCCTGCTGGAGAAATTTTAGATGTTGGTAGCAATCCACACAATTACAAAGTATAGATCCTGACCCAGAGCCAATAAGGGATGGTTCCGCCTGCTGCACACTGCCTCACAGACTCTATCAGGCAACAAAGAAGGATCCTCTTTGATAGCATCCAACAAAAGGAGTTACTGTGAGCGCTTTGTACATCTTTTAGAGTATCTCATACCCTTTTTCTGCTTGAAAATAGGAGAATCCAAGAAGCACAAGTCTGTAAAGAGGTCCCCTCCTCTCAGTTTCTAAGCGAGTGTGGGCTCCTTACAGCTTGTGATGGTGGTGCACCTGCGCTTAGGCAAAGCACGGCTGGATGCTTCATGCCTTTTTGGAGACAGAGAAAGTTCCCTGATTTTCACTACAGGAGTCAGCAGGATATTGGTGACATCCTGTAGGCTACAACCAGATGACTCTTGATTCTTGGGTGGGAAACCGGTAAGGGTTCTGGTTGGCGGAGCCTTCTCCCTATCTTTTTCATCCGTGTACTTGAGTTCTCTTTTAGGCCGAGGCCTGGTGACTGGTCTGTCTTGATTCTCTGGCATGGTCTATCAGGTGCTTGCGAGGAGGCAGGCAGGTGTCTTCAGACTCACCCTCCGAGGAGCTCAGTTCGAAAGCACTCCCTTCCCAGGCACAGCTCTTGATTTCTCCACTCATTTTTTGTCGAAAAAAAGTGAGGTGAACACGCTCTTCCAGATTAACATCATAAGTCGCTGGAACCAATAGACCCATCCAGTTTTGTGGGATGTAAAGTGTGCTTATCTTTGATTTTGTTGCCCTCATACCTCAGTGAGGATTTTGATTTGCATTTCTGGTTGGCTCTTCTCTGCTCTGCTCTTTTCTGTGCACATTGGTTACTTTCCGTTTGTTCAGGTTCAGATGGTAAAATGACTTTTGTTTTAGCATTCTTTTCTGCGTAAGCCGGTCTAGGGAATAAGTTAATTTGGTCCACAGACAAACATTTTGTTCTACATTTTCAAGTTTGTGCAGAATTACAGTTGGGTCTTCACACCCACTTCTTCTAACTTCCAAAGACTGTTCCACGCAAGAACTGGCTTCACAGTCTCCCAATTAGGGGAGCAACTTACGTTACTAAAATCTTTAAGTGGCGACAGAAAGACACAGTCCTAGGTAAGACGTCATCAGTAGGCTCGACTTTATCTGAATCAAAATTACTCCCCAGTGTTTCTGGAGAGACAGAAGGACTTGGTTCTTTGGTTTGGAATGGCCAGTCATTTCTTTCAAGAGCAATTTACTGTAAGATCTTCACAGACAAGTCTCCAAAGGTGTTGTCACTACTGGAGGCCACTTCTGGACAGATCCTTTCCGGTTCTGATCAAGGGCTTCACTTTCTTGAGGAGTTAGCTTCTCTTTCACTGTAGACAGCTGACATGCAAGGAAGTACCATCCTCTTCTCAACTGTAAGATATGACATCTTGGGCTTCTCCCACTTTGGATCTTTCATTTGCCAAAACTAACCTGTTGTTATCTTGGTAATTTTTCGGCAGTGTAGAAGTGTTAGTGGGTACTTAGCATGGAGCAACGTTAAAGGACTTGCATTTGCTAATCTCTGCCAAGTTTTTATTCCTTTTGTCTTTCATTCGCTTCTTAATGTCTTCAAGACTATCTTGAAAGGACTTATCTGACACCTTTCCTTAACCATCTTTGTCTCAGCTGCTCACAGCCCAGCAAGCTTGTCTGGCCTTCTGCTCTGCCACTTGAGATCATTTTAAATATACGAAAAAGTTATAAAAATATTATAAAGAACTATATATCCTCTATGCATATATATGTGCATGCATGTATGCACTTATGTATATCTGTATCAGTTATCAGTATGGATTCACAGACTCTTATTTTACTCGGTACTCTATCAGTCTTGTGTGTATTGAAGGATTGAGCTAACGGCCTTACACATGCTAAGCACAGACTGAGCTACATTGCCAGTCTTACTATTTTTACTGAGCATCAAATTCATAGTACATCTTAATTTTATTTTTGAGAAAGAATCACACAATGCAGCTCAAGATGGCCTTGATTCTTCTACCTCAGCTGCTCAAGTACCAAAATTACAGGCATGCACCACCATGCCTAGCTTTATGTACCTTTGCTATTTTTTGAAGACAGAATTTCAAGTAATCCAGACTGGCCCTAAACTCACTGTATAGCCAAGGATGACCTTGAACTTCTGACCTTCCTTCTTCCACCTCCCAAGTGCATAGATGGCCACCACTCCTGGCTTTATGTGTTGTTTGGGCTCACACCCAGGACTTCAAGCAGGCTAGGCAGATACTATATCAATTGAGGTATACCTCCAGGCCTGTCTTTACTTTTAATAGATTTTCCATGGTTACCCTGGGTAATAGTATTTTCTCAAGGAGTTCTGAGTCTTTTAAGTGGGAATGGTTACATGAAAAATAGAGACCTGGGTTCTTCTAGGTGTATCCTCTGGTAATTCCAATTCTGAACTAATCCCACAGGTAAAGTTCTCCACAGGCATGTCAATATTTAAATATTTGGTACTAATAAGTAGTTTGTAGAAGCAACTTCATATAGACAAAGAGACCAAAGTGGTTCTGGAAACTCTGGTGGAGATTTATGGAGATGGTTTTGGTGACAATGACAGTTTTAGTCATGGAGGAAATGTCAGTTTCAGGCTCTGGGAGGAAGCTACAGGTGACGAAAGACTTGTGAACTCAGCCACGCACAGTAGGGGGCAGGGCCTGGCTGCAACAAAGAGGACATGTTCTACATAATACTCGCATTTGTGAGCAAAACTCAAAAGAGCTGTATTGCTGAGTAATGTGTAATGGGTTATCTTAGTTTCTGTTCTATGAAAAGTATAAAGTATTTCACAGAGGTTTTGATGTCTTTTGACCCATACTATTGATTGCTACATGTGACAAATGTGCTCATGGTGCTGAATATGTGTCTTTAAACATATATGTCCATACATGTGGTAGCACCAGGCATGATGGCATCCCAACCCAATGCTTAAAAGGCAGAAAAAGGAAGATGAGGAATTCAAAGTCAGCCTGAGCTACATAGCAAGTTCAAGGCCAACTTGGGCTACAATGACACCCTCTGTGAAGTTCACAAAATTTTGCAAATTTTAATTTGTAAAAAATTATTTTTAACGTAGAAATAAAAAAAAGGAATAAAGAGAGGCCACAAAAGAATAAAAGCATGAGGTTCCTCCACAGCTGCCACCACAGTGAATGAGCCCTCCAAACGTCTTCACATTGCTGTTTATGCCGGTTTGGTTTTCTCTTGCTGTGCTAAGTACCATGACCAGGGCTTACACTTTCACATAAGAGTCCATCATTGAAGAACCAGGGGCAGGGAGTGAAGCAGAAACCATGAGAAGCTCGCTGGTGCATGTTCATGGCCCTCCTGCCTAGGGATGGTGTTGCCTCAGATGGAGGACTGAGCCTTCCATATCAATAGTCAATCAAAACAGTCTCTCACAGATATGGCTCAGGCCAATCTGATCAGGGAAGTTGTTCACAGAAGTTCCCTCTTCCCAGGTAACTCCAGATTGTGTCAGGTTAACAATAAAAAACTAATGAGGTCACTTCATTTTCTTAAGGGTCAGAACCAAAGGCAAATGCTCACACTCCCATGAAGCTCAGGGAGAGAACGGCCCTGTAACTTCACTAAGTTCTACCTCCACTGAACAGAACAAAAGGGAATGTGGACTCCACAACCAGAACAGCCAACGGGCAGCTGAGTCATCGGGGGAGTCAGTGAAGGGTCTGGGGGAAGAGGGGAACGCAAAGAAAAGAGAGAGGACAGCGCTCTGGAGAATCTGGACCACCTTCTAAGTATCAAGAGAGATGAAGCGAAACCAGCAAAGACTCAGGAGAAAGCTACGCTTGCGATGCCATGGAGAGCGTACAAGGCCAACGGTGACCTTTGAGAGAGCCGTCTGAAGGGAGGTTGGGCAGCAGAAGCCGGACTGTAAGTGGAGAAGGCACTAATGGGGAGTGAAGCAGGGACACAGTAACTTCTGAGCCAAGGGCTACACATCCAACCCCTGTTGTTTTAAGGGGCCTAAAATACATTCACCTGGGAGAAGCACACAGGGCTCTCGGGCAGCATTCTCTTGATCTTCACAAGAGCCCCAGGATAAAAGTATTCCAATTCAGAAATAGAGGAAAGTATACCCAATACCCCGGACTGGAGAAAATGCTCACTGTTTTCCAGGAATGTCTCATGTTTACAGATACCATAAGATTTGAAGAAATATAGATTCTCTGACCCAGAAATTTCTCTTTTTTGTATTGCTTTTGTGGTTTTGTTTTATCAAAACAGTGTTTCTTTGTGTAGTTCTGGCTGTCCTGGTACTCCCTCTGTAGACCAGGCTGGCCTCGAATTCACAAAGATCTGCCTGTTTCTCCCTCCCAAGGGCTGGGATTAAAGGCGTGTGGCACCACTGCCCAGCCCAGAAACATCTCTTTAAAGGAATTTAGTCAAATCATCATAAGCACACACACATATTTCAGACTGTGGTAATTCAAAAGTTCCAATGGGAGCAGCACTATTAGGAGGTTTGGCCTTGTCAGAATAGGTGTGGTCTTTTTGGAGAAAGTGTGTCACTGTGGGAGCGGGCTTTGAGGTCTCTTCTCAAGCTTCGCTTACTCTGACAGTCAGTCGACTTCCTGCTGCCTTCTGGTCAAGATGTAGCCAGCACCATGTCTGTCTGCACACTGCCATGCTCCCTACTGTGATGATAATGGACTGAACCTCTGAAACTATCCATGGGGTCTCTTAACAGCAATAAAAAAAAAAAAACCCTAAGACACTTACAAAGTAGTACATTGTGACAGGAAAATCAAAACAAGCTAACTACAACAGACGACTGTGGCATAAGGTGGCACACGATCACCACCAAAAATTGCTGAAGGAGGAACTGAAGTCAATAAAGGGGAAGTAGATTATAAGTTATTATGCAGGCCAAATGAATAAAACACTATCCACACTACTACTGCATTCAGTGTGCATATGTGTAATTTTTCGGTTTTTCTCCTATATGTCCCAAAGCTTCTACAAAAGAAAATATTGCTTTTGTGAAGTTTTAGATGATTTTGTTGGTGGTTTTACTGTTGTTTGGTTGGTTTTTGATTTCTGTTTGTTTGGATGGTTTCGGGGGGGTGGTGTTTGAGCTGCTCATTACGTTGCCCCGGCTGTTCTGAAATACCCTATGATGACCAGGCTGGCCTTAAACTCCGAGATCCACTTGCCTCTGTCTCCCAAGTACTGAGATAAAAAGCATTCACCACTAACCTGGCCTTGTAAGGTTTTTTTGTTGTTGTTTTGGTTTGGTTTTTGGTTTTCCAAGACAGGGTTTCGCTATAGCTTTGGAGCCTACCGTGGAACTAGCACTGTAGATCAGGCTGGCCTCGAACTCACAGTGATTCTCCTGCCTCTGTCTCCCAAGTGCTGGGATTAGAGGCGTGCCACTACTGCCTGGCCTGGCCTGGCCTTATAAGGTTTTTAAAAGAAGGTCCTACATAATCAATTCTTGGTTAGGGTCAAACAGGAGTAGGGAGTAGCTGGGAAAGGAGCAGCCAGACTTATCCTGACTTTCTGCCCATCTCTTCCATCACCTAGACTGCCTTTCCCTATATATATAAAATATAAACATATATTTATAAAGCAAGAGGAGAACAAGCCCCCTCAACAATGCAGAATTTTTTTTCCTGTTTTTTCAATGTTCAGGTAAAACAAGTCCTTTAAAACCAGCATATCAGGAACCCTGAAGTAAGAACCTTTCTCGTACTTAAGGAGAAAGCACAAGAACAATTGAAAAGTGTTGAACCGACAATAGTAAAGGTTTTATGAGCCTTCAAAGTACATCTAGATGTGTGGCCATGACAAGCCAATAAAAACAAACAAAAATCCTGCTGGGCAGTGGTGGCTCACACCTTTTATCCCAGCACTCGGGAGGCAGAGGGAGGCAGATTTCTGTGAGTTCAATGACAGCTTTGTCTACAAGAACTAGTTCCAGGACAGGCACCAAAGTTGAAACCCTGTCTCAAAAAACAAAATAAACAAAAACGCAGCCTCGGCCTCTTTTATATTCTAGTCTTTCCCAGCTTGGAACTGTTACAATCCCAAACCCTCTTTGTTAGAAGAGTAAAAATCCTCCAAAGAAGAGATACTAAAGGAGGGTGGCACACTGGCACACACCTGTAATGCCAACACTTGGGAGATGGAGTCAGGACAATTAAAAGTCCAAGACCAGTCTGGGCTACCTGGCAATATAGTTGAGACAGCCTGGGCTACCTGGCAATATAGTTGAGACAGCCTGGGCTACCTGGCAATATAGTTGAGACAGCCTGGGCTGTCAGAAAGAAAGGCAGGAGGAAGAAAGTAAGGAAATGTGAGCAGAGGTTGAGTAGCTGCCCCTTCTGTGTTAAAGATTCCACAATGTTGACTGACTGGAATTTCAGTGGTTGTAGAGGGATGGGAACCTTCAGGTTCTGAGCAAATCATGGTGAGATATCTTTAACACCCTTAATAGTCTAAGTTCAATACCTTAATGTATTTGAACAGCTATCTATGAGTCAGTTCCTTTCAGACAGTACAAACCAGCCACTGGCTTCTACGAACTCAAGGCTAAGAATGTCATCAGATAGTATCAGAGGCCTATCCTAGGCTCTGCTATAACCTGCATGCCTGACGTTCCCCCAACGTATTTGAACGGGAAGTTGATTTATAATTTTCTTTCATTCTTTTACTGTAAGTTCATGAAATACCAGTTGAAACGTGGCATTTCGACAACCTGGATATGTGTCCCCCCAGGACGTGGTCACTCATATTTAGCTACAGAACAAACTTATTTCCTTGTGTTTATGAGGACCGAGTGAGGGAAGAGACTTAAGAGGTAAGCACTGTCTGGCCAGGTGCTCTGGTAGTGGGAAGCCGAATTTCCAAAGGAAATGTGGAGCACTTAAAAATAATAATAATAATGCTAACTTTGGTGCCTTCTGTGATCGGTTTAAAGCAGAACTTACAGAAAGTAACAGCCAAGGTCTACTTCTGCCCAGTAGGTCCTATCCAAGACTCTGCTGGAGGCCGCCGCGAGGTGGCACAAGAGGGTGCGCCTGTGATCTTTGTTAAAAACGCGCGGAGTGCAGAAACACCTGGGCAAGCAAACCACAGGAGCCCGCCTGCGGAAAACGGAGCGGCCCGCCAAGTGGGCAGGGCCGAGGTACTTGCGAACAGTGTTAGCTAAGGGAACTCCCAGACTCTAAAATCCTCTCACCAGGAGTTCAGATATGAGACACACACACCGCCACAGCAAAAACCCCTCTACTGCACATGCGCGGCGAGATGAGCTACGGTGGCTCTGCTGGGAATAATTACTAACGCGCTTCTGTTCCTCCAGTTCCAACCAAGAAGAATGAAACGCTAGCATCAACTGAGGACTGTGGTCACGAAAAGATACCTGGGAAGGAGAGCAAATATGTAAACTAGAGAACCAGAAAAGTAAGCACGTGTGCACCGTCAGGAACAAGGAGAAAATGTAATCTCTCTTCAGAAACAACCAGAACTTCCCAAGCCAGAGGCGGTCCTTGAGCTCCAGCTCCGCCCAGGGGCGTGGCCACGCGCTGCCTGGGGTGGAGTGGGGCGGGTCCTGCGGGACCTCTGGAACCGCACCCAAACATTGCTGCGCAGCTCCAGTTTGCACCAGGCGCCTGAAGGTGAAGCAGGTAAGCGCTGGCACCTGCAAGCTGCAGGAGCTTTAGCTGTGCTGAGGCACCTGAATGCCTACGTGTGCACCGCTTGTATCTCATCCACTGGGGTTGGAATTGGGTCTCCCTCCAACCTCTCTCTTGTTGGTCGATTTCTACGTTTCTCTACCCTCCTCCCACCCTGCATCCTCTCCCTGGTGGAGTGGTGGCTTTTGAGCTACTAGATGAGACTCTCGCCTCGCTGACTACAACTCAGGGAGATTCTCAAGGTCAGCTCATCCTCAATTCTTTATTTTCCTTTCCTCCTCTACTCCAGCTGTGTAAAGATCTGGGGCTCCCTCTTTCGGCCTTCCGGGGCTCACCTGACCTTACCCACTGCAGCTGTTGTACCGAGACCCGAGCTCTGCAGTGGGAAGTGGCCATGCGGATCTAGCACAGGTTTCATAAGTGTCGTACAAGCGCCGCTCCTGCTGTGCATGTGTTGTTGCTAGGATCCTTCTGGAGGGTCTCGGGGGGAATTGTTTGTTTTCCTCTCTCCTCGGAGAAATATTTGCATTGAAACCTGAATGTGGATCATTTTCCTACCTCCATCCTATAAGAAAGAGACTTCTCTCCTGAGAAGGGCTGGGGGAGGGAGAGGGATCTTCCCTGATCTTTTCCTTGCGTGTCTGCAACTTTTCCTTTTTATCTTGTGTCCCTGCCGGGAGACCCAGAACCACTGGTGGGGCAACTGCAGGATGGTTGCAGGGAGTAGAAGCTCTGTGAGTCACTCTAGGTCTTGGCTTCTGCTAATTTTTTGCTTGGGAGGCACCAACATACAAATAACCTAGGGTACACTTGAGTATGGCAAGGGAAGTAGAGAAAAAACAGAAACAGATGGTGGAATGGGTAGGAAAGGAACGCTGCGGGTTAGGACTTGAGTCAGGAAAGGAGGTGCCCCAGAGAGAAGTCAGCTCTCTACAGACTATGCTGCCGGCTTAGGTGTGGTCTTGCGGAGTCTTCTGCAAATTTTGCTGTAGGAGTTGGAGCCAGGGCGTCCCTGGGGAATATCTGAGGGCACCTGCAGCCTGTAGTTTCCGGGAAGCACCCAAGGTTATTATTGGTCGGGGTTACAGTTGCACTTTATTTCAGTGTATCGGTAACGAGAGTATATTGTCTGAGTCAGGGGATCCAGAATGTTTATTCTCACAGGAGCTAAATTTATCTAAGGAGTTAAATAAAACTTACATCTGAAATCCAAACAAGTGCTTTCACCCTGGGAAGTACGTTCTGCTAAGCTTCTTCCTGACACAATGTTACAGAAATAGAAAACTTTGTCAAGTGACTCTTTTTTTTCTTTAACCAGTGTTACTATATATAAAATGACAGTGATACTGTGGCCAGCCTTAGAAACTGCATTCCTGGAGCTTCCTTAGACTGAGAAACAAAATTCTGATGGATGCAGAAGCATGCAACTGGAATCCTAGCACCAGAAAGACTGAGGCAGGAGAATGGTAATTCAAGGCCAGCCTGGGCCACTGAGACCTTGTTAAAGGACAAGGGCAGCCTTCCCCTTATTTAGCATCCCTCCTGCTGGCATAGAGTTCTGCAGGAAACGATCTAAAAGTGGATTCCCTCATAGGAGGACATCACAGAGAAGAAAAACAAGAAAGAGATGCTGAAAAAGCCCCTGGAATGAGTAGATGTCAGATGAACCTATCAAAAGTAATTTAACACCTACCGATTTAAGAGATTTTAAACCTATCATTCCCTGTGTTTATGCTTAATATTCTGAATTTGTATGCAGAGCACCATTGCTGGCCACAGTTGACTAAGTACCATTTAGAATTATAAAGCAATATCTCTTTAGAATACGCTGTTGTTACTTCTGAACTAAAATGTGTGTGTGTGTGTGTGTTTGAACTTGCTTATATACATGCAACAAGTGCGTGTGCATATGAAGACCTGAGGTCAACCTTGTGTCTTCCTTAATCACGTTCCACCTAATTTTTGAGGCAGATTCTCACTGAATCTCACTAATTGAGCTAGCCTGGCTGGCCAGAAAGCACCAAGGACTCCTGTCTTCACTCGCTGAACACAGGGATTGCCCCAGCGGCTTTTTACGTGGGTGTGGGGTTCTGAATGCCATTACTCACACTTTTATGGCAAGCACTTGAGCTGTCTGAGCCACCTCCTCAGCCTTGCAACTGAATTTGTTGATCTTGCTTGTGAGTCTACTGTCCCCTGGAAAGAGAAAGACTAGCTCTTCTCGTCAGATGTCACTGTGTAAGATTAGTTCTCTCTCAGGGTCCACTTGCCCGTCTGTGGAGAGAAATGCAGCCGCTAGACCAGGAAAGCCGCATTGTTTCCCAAATGCATTGAGAATTTCATAGGTCCCCTTGTTACCCTTTGAGTTCTTTCTAGACAGGATCTGCTCATCAACTGGAATGTGACTTCTAATATTCGTGTACCATTGCCCACCTCTTTGTTTTGAGATGATCTTCTTCACAGACCCAGGCTTGCCTCGGATTCTCAATCCACCTGCCTCAGTGCCCCACATACGGAGAGTATGTGTGTCCCATGACAGATGAGTTTTTCTCTTTTTTTAAGTAAATGATACTTTATACTTCTTCAGCTTAAGAAATGCACATGGAAGCTAGGGCTATGGCTTAGCAGTTATAAGCACTTGCTGCTCTTCCCGGAGACCTCAGTTCTGTCCCAGTACCCACGTCAGAGGCTTACAACCAACTGTAACTCTAGCTTCAGGAGATCTGACACCTTCTGGCCTTACAAATACACATACCTGTGGCATACACTCATACATTTCTAGCCTTTCCAGACACAAACACACACACACATATTAAATAATAAAAATAAAATAAAGAATGGCAAATTTTTTAAAGATAGAAAAATGCAAAAGATTATGCCAAAGTCCGCTTTACCTTCCAAGAGACATGGGAGTGTCAAGCCAGATGAAATCCAACCACCTAGGTAGTTGGTTCCTTCACTTCATGACTTCCCTGGGTATCTTCCCAGGGATATAGCATCTGTTAAGAATTAAAATAGCTGTAAGCTGTCTTTATTTCTGGTAATGGAAAATCCAACTAATATCAGTGTGACTCATTCAAGACTTTTTCCTCTTCTGGAAGTTATAGCTTTGTTGCTCTGTGACCGTATGCTCCTGTGTGATGTCAGTTAATGCACAGGTTTGTGGGGTTCATGATGGTGAGATGAAGTGCCAGCCAGCTTCGGCACTGCCCTGCCAAGCTATATGCCAGGAGACTGGAGCGATTGTTCTTCACTCGACCCCTTTCCTCATACTGTTGTACACTAAAATGTTCTGGATCTTTCCCAAGATATTTTTTCCCCTTTCCAATTAGAAACACCACAGTCTGTAATCAAGCATGGGCTTGGAGCTAATTATTAGCTTTACCTTCTTGTTAATATATTTTATACTCAAGAGAGGGTCGATTGTTGTCAAACTTGCTCTTCAGCTTGGTTCAGAGACAGCGTGACCAAGGCCAAAACTGGTGGATCTGGAGACACACTGCCTGGGTGTGTGGGAATTCAGGCTTTGCTCTGTGGTAGCTGTGTGTTTTGAAGGACATTATTTAATCTCTCTAATGCTTAATTCTCTCACCTGCAAAGCAGAGGTAGTAATACATGCTGTGGGAAGTTAAATGAGTTGATATTGAACTGCTTAGAACAGGGCTTAGTCCATACTAAATAAATATTGTAAATAATATTCTCCTCCTACTCTCCCTTCAGTCTCTAACTACCCTTCAGTCACTCTGGCCTCCTTTTTCTACCATGTAAACATGGACGGGTCTGTGAACCTCTACCCTTGCTGTCTCCGTACCTGTGTTCTCTCTCACACATCATCGCGATAGCCTTCATGGCTTCCGTCCCGGTGTTTCCCCTCCTCTGTGTGTGCACTCTACTCTCACACCCTGACTGTGCTTTCAGAGGTTCAGAGCTTCCTTCTCAGTTCACTGCAGCCCTGTCTCTGGAGTGCTGTATGGCATGTATCACAAATTGGAGAAGAGAAGGGCTCCCTCTGAGGGAGTGGCAGGCATGGAATTGGAGGCAACCAGTCCTCTACGTAAAATGCTTTGTCCTAACTGAATTTGTCAAATTGGCTTCACCTGATAATTTTTTGACCTCTTTTTTTCTGCTTGTATTCCGCATTAGTTCTCTTTTCTTATCTAAGGTTGTTGCTTTCGAACTGTTAGAAGCATGATGTAAAATGTGTCTGGAGCCCTGTGTCATGGAAGGCTCAGCTCTAGGCTATCTACCATGACCCAAAATTCCAAGTCAGGTGTCAGGGTACCCTGGTTCATGGAACATTATGCATAGAGAGTCTCTGCCATCATACATATAGAGAAACCTGTTGATGGAAGTCTCTGTCCCGTCTGGTCTTACAGCAGTTACACAGAAGCTTATATTAATTCTAAATTATTTGGCCTGTTAGCTCAGGCTTATCATTAACTAACTCTAACAACTTAAATTAATCCATACTTCTTGTCTATGTTTAGTCACGTGACTTGGTACCTTTTCTCAGTAAGGCATTCTCATCTTGCTTCCTCTGCAACTGGCTGGTAACTGACTCTCTGCCTTTCCTCTTCCCAGAATTCTCCTCATCTGGTCACCCTGCCTATACTTTCTGCCTGACTACTGGCCAATCAGTGTTTTAGTAAACTAATGCAAGTAACAAATCTTTACAGTGTACACCTGTCATGTTAAGAAACCTGTCATCATACACAAGGGAAACCTGACTAACAAATCTAACGTCCTTGAATTCTTGGGGAACAGAACTGCCATTTCTTCTGAAAGGAGATTGATCATCTTCCGAGCATTTCTGTTTAGTTTCTTGTCATTTTCAGATTTGGCCTTAACTGGCACAACCATGCAAGCTTGTCCCTCATCACCAAGAGCCAAGAAGCCTTCCTGACCCTTCCTTCCTCCACCTCCTACCAGCCCAGGAACATATTTAACAATTGTTTTCAGTACAGACAATTCACCACAGTGTTGGAACTAAAACATCATCTGAAGCCTGAACATGTCTAAGCTGTGGCTGTTCAGATGTAGCGCTTAATGTGTTTGAATTAAAGAGGCAGGTCCTCCATATTCCCAATATGACTGGCTTCCAGATATGCTAGCAGTACATTGATGAGGAACTGAAGACTATGAGGTCCTGGATAGACCCACTGCTGCAGCTGGCCTCACTTGAATTAGCAAGCTGGTGCTCAATAGATCAGGCTGCATTTGCTCGGCTACCTTTCTGTTTGTAGCACTTTAAAAATAACTACTGAACCTGCATCGCCATTCGGTGCAATATGTAGTTTCGGCACTTAGATTCTTATTCCTTTTTTAAAAAAACTTATTTATTATGTATGCAGTGTTCTGCCTACATGTATGCCTGCAGGCCATAACAGGGCACCAGATCTCATTATAGATGGTTGTGAGCCACCACGTGGTTGCTGGGAGTTGAACTCAGGACACCTCTGGAAAAACAGCCAGTGCTCTTAACCTCTGAGCCATCTCTCCAGCCCCTTATTCCTTTTCTTAAATGCCTAGAAATTAGGGGTCCTGGGTATGGCACCCTAAACCTGTAGTCCCAGCACTCGGGAGGGAGAGGCAGGAGGATTTGACCGGTGCTTATTTGAAGGTTTGACAAACAAGTTTGATGTGTTTGTTGTGGAAATAGACTAGAATTGCCACGCTGAAAACGAAGGATGAACACAGGAAAGCCTCATGTCTCTCACCTGTCTCTTCCTCCTGGAGACGGAATTCCCCCAGTGTTGCTCCCCTCTCACTTCCTGCATTTCTCCACCAAGCTTCTCCTGGGCATCAGAGAACCAGGTAGAGATGCTCGCCTCTGGGATTCTGTTGACAGACTCTCCTGGAAACATCACTGTTCTAGTACTCCAGTTTTGATCAACCCTGTCTCTGGTTCCTGCTTCTGCCACTGCTGGCTTTATCTCCCTGGGGCAAACTCCCATCAGGGGATCATTTGAAGGCCTGTTTCTTTATGGAAACATCCAGAGGCAGAAGTGAAGCAGGCTCAGGAGAAGTGGGTGAAGTGAGCCCTTAGTCCCACCTGGGAGTTTGCTGAACTGTCTGGTATGTGGAACTTTGAGAGGCATCCATTGTGACCAAGCCAAACATTTAATTGATCATCCCTGTGTCACTCCCATTAAACTGTAGGGTTTGAGTAAGGGTTGCTGTGAGACTTAGGGGGAATGGTGACTTCAAGCTGAGCTAAGAATACTTTGTCATGGTCAACTTTCTGGTTGTATTCATATAAGACAGCAGCTAAAAATTTGCAAGAGAACAATATCACAAACCAAAGCAAAAGTTGTCATTGTCGAATCTGAATTTTATTTGCTTAAAGTCAAAGAGAAGGCAGATACTTAGGTCTGCAAAGAATCTGTCATTTGGGAAATCCTAAGGTAAGGTACTGTGTAACTTGGCGACTCAAGATTGGTAAATTATTTGGGGCAAGTGCCTCTATTCATAAATCCCGTCTTTTGCTCTACTTATGCAATGCTGGTTGTGCCCTGGGGAATTTCACTGGGCAGCCAAGAGGACTTGGGTACACAGTGAAAGAGAGTTGTTGTGCCAGAAATGTTTAATTGAGTGTAGGCTTGCCCAGAGCCCTTTCTGTATCTGAAGAAACTCTGCCCCAGTGAGATAAGGCCAGCCGTGGCAGAAGCAGGAATTAAAGACAGGGTTGATCAAAACTGGAGTAGCAGAGTAGTGCTATTCCCAGGAGAATCTCTCAGCAAGATTCCTGAAAGAGAACACCTGAGCCAAAGAGCCCGTGAACTGCTCCCATGAGGCTGCCTCACAGCCGGAAGTGGCACAGCAATCCCACATTTTAAGCCTAGATTTCATGGCTCTTAAACTGAGGGTCTGGATGGTGTCTGTGGCACACCTACACCCCTAGTGTCTGCTAACTAGCTAAACTACATGGCTGTCACTTTGAGTGTTGTTCCGCTTCTGTCCCTGTAGACATCAAGGGCTGGTTTCCAGAATACCCTCACTTTCCTGGAAACCCACCGTGTCCTGGGGCACTTTGCAGAAGGGGGGGGGATATTTTATTAAAATTTTAAAGTTATAGATAGAAATGTTGCTATGTTTTGAACATAGCAAAATAATTAGATTTATAACATATTCTCCATAGAGGCATTGATGGAAACCTCCTATAACATCATATGTAATGATGAAAAACTGACTGCTTCCTCCCTGGATGGGTAGCAGGACAACCGTGTCCACTTTTGCCTCTTCTGTTCATCACTGTATTGGTTCTAACTAGGGCCATTAATTGAGAAGAAAATAACAGCAGCTATAAAAGGCCATCCTCCTTGGAAAGAAAGTAGTAACTCTCTCTTTCTCAATGGCAGCTCCAACCCTAGGTATAAAATAGTTGAAAGACCCAGGAGGCTGGGACTTTGTATATGTTTAGTCCCAAGCATGTGAAGGGTTAGATCCCCAGTGCGGTGAAACCAGACGAGCCTCTGCTTAACTCCAGCCTCCCTCAGGCTGCTTTGCTCCGGAACAGAAGCGACTGTACGGCCAGGACAAAAGCTCTGCCAAGGACTGCTCCTTATTGCTGCCTCTAACTTGTAAAGTGCCAGCTCTGCAGGGCAATTTAGTAGCAACAGCTTAGACACTAGTATGAGTCTGCCAGACCCCAGTATTCACCAGTGATGAAGGCAAGTGACGAAATTCCTTTGCTCAGTTTCCTCCTGTGTGTGAGAATGGCAGTGATTGCCCCTGCCACAGAGGATTATTGAGGATGGAGAGGGTTAGTTTATGTAAAGTCTCTACCCTGCATGTCCACAGTCCCGTAGTTAAGTATTCAACATGTATGGGTGAAATAATTTCCTATTTTGCTATTTCTGCCAGAAAAAAAAATTCCGTATTAAGTTTATTGAAGGTTCTACCATGCCCTTAAATATGTCTTTCACTTAGCTTATAGTGCTGCTCGTTTAATTTGAGGTACAGCAATTCATGGTGTAAGCAGCAACGGTCTCCCCAAAGCCCTCTTGTAGCAGTGACCATCACACTTGCAGCGTGAAAAGCCTTAAACTCCAGCTCCTTTGACATCTGGTGATTGTGACTATGGAGAGAGATCCAGGAAAGCAGAGGCTGTTACAGGCCAGGCTCACTAGGTAAAATCTCAAAGGGGAAAAAAAAAAAACCAAAAACCTCTTGCTCACTTGTTTAGTTAATGTTGAGCCAAATGTTAAACCCGAAAAGACACACTGGTCCTGTGGTGTGTGCGAGTGAAACATTTAGCCTCAGCTTGCCCTGCAGCCCCATCATCGTGTTCTGGAGATGCTGCAGGGAAAGGAAGGTTCCAGGAGCACCCAGTAGCACTTTGTATGGAACACCAAGACAGGGGCATGCTGCAGAGTGCGGCTCATATCCAATCATCTCATCCTACAACTTCCTTTTTCCCTAACATGATCTTTTAAAATCTCATTTGTTTATTTTTATGTGTAGGGGTATTTTGCCTGCATTATGGCTGTGTACCATGTAGGTGCTTTGTGCCTGTGGAAGCCAGAAGGTGGCATTAAATCCCCTGGAACTGGAATAACAGACAGTCATAAAACGCCATGTGGGTGCTGGAAATTGACCCCAGGTATTTTAGAAAAGCAGCCAGTGGTATCAATCACCGAACTGTCTCTCCACCCCCCTTAAATAACAATTTTTAAAATGTGATCTCTGGGCAGGGATCAGCATCCTTGGGAACTTTTGATGGTTGTATTCAGGGAACCCTGGAGCCCTGTTGACTCAGAAACTGGGAGGGGGCGTGTCTTAACAGAGCCTCGAGAAGACTGGGAACTGCCGCAGCACTCAGCTGAGTTTCTGTATTTGTGCAAGTGACTATGAAAAACCACAAATAAGAGACTCATGTTCTGTAGTTTCTGTGTGCAGTGCTTGTTACGGTGGCCGGTTAGTCTGTGGGAAACACAGGTACGAGCATTCACTGCAGAGCTGTTGTGTCCTGACCATGAATACCAGGTCCAGGGCAAAGTTCTCACAGGCCAGAGCCTTATCTTCGTGGGTCAATAAAAGAGCTGCAGATGTGTAGTCAACAAGATGTGTGCAGGCCACGTGAGTCCTCACACCAGAGGGGGTGCTCATACCAGATGGGGTGTTCACACCAGAGGGTTTGTCTACCAGTTATCAGCTCCTCCGGCCTGGCCCTGGAAGCTATCTGCTGGCTTTGAATTCCTAACAACCCAGGGTGTGGCAGAGGCTGCCTGGGTGTGGATCTGAACTGCCTTCCCATTCTTGGTGCACCCTGGCCTACAGGCCACCCTCTAATGACTGAGAACACCCATCCCTTTTCTCTAGTGTCAGAAAACAAGATTTTGCTGATGATAAAGCGATTCCAAACCTTGACTAAATTAAGTTGGTCCTATCCTGAAGGCCTAACCATATTTACTCCTTGCACTCAAGTCTTTAGGAACTATGGTGCAGACCTCTGTTCTAGATTCTTCTTTCTATGTAATTCGTAATCCAGTTTCTGTCACGGTTTCAATAGATGCTTTGGAGGGAAGAAAAGCAAAAGCAAACAGTTCAGATGAATACTGTTGCCAGGTCCTGTATAAGATGATGAGTAATGTCTCTTTGTGTGGGAGGGGCTGGGGGGAGCTTTCCTGAGAGCCACCTTAAGTTGCTGTCCTGCCATTGGCAAGCACCTGCAAACGCCAGGAGCAGTGGGAATGCCAAGCCACATAGTCCCTCCCACAGACCTTAGGCCTGTTCTCATTGTCTTCTCTCAGAGTGCAGATCAAGCATCCAGAGTAGGTAGGGCTCCTTGCTTGTTGGTGTGTGAAGATGTCAGAAGGGCTCGTCTGCCATCCTGGAAGGCAGCATCCAGCATTCCTGCATCCGTGCACAAGTGTCCAAAGCTTCTGCAGAAGAGTCCCTCCGTAAGAGGGTGTGTCACCTTAGATCACGTGGTCTCTGCAAACCCCCCCCACTCTGGTATCAGACACCCCGTCCCCCACCTTCAGGTTAATTCTCTGCCTTTTTCACTGAGCCCACTTCACCAGCATCTCTCTCTCTTTTTGTCCCTTCTAATATATTTTTAATTGAAATAGAATTACATCATGTCCTGCCCTTTCCTCTCTCCAGCCCTGTCCTAGCTGCTCTCCCTCAAACTCTTCCTGTGTCCTTCCCTCAAGTTGGTTGCCTCTTTGACTTTATTATTGTTATATACAAAGAATGTATGCATACACACAAGTATATATATGCATATATATAAATAGAATCTGCTGAATCCATTTTTATTGTGTGTATATGGTTTCAAAACTAGCCACTTTGCAACTAACAACCAGTAAGAGGGCTCATCCCAGGGACAGGCTCATTCTCCATCTCCCAGCAGCCATGAGTGGCCTGAAGTTCTTTGCCTAGAGGTGGGACCCTAGGCAAAGATTGTCTCCCTTCCATGAAAACATAGACATTGATATTGCCATTGCAGCCATTTCTAGGAGAGACCGTTCCATCGCTGACTTTCTGGTCTTCTGGCTCTCACAGTCTTTCCACCCCTTTTGCCGTGATGTTCCCAGAGCTGTAGATGCAGGAGCTGCGATATAAATATCAGTTGGGGCTAGACTCCCCACAATCTCTGTATCCTGTCCTGCTGTGGTTTTCTGTGGTGGTCTCCATTCTCTGTAAAGAGAGGCTGCTGTGATGAGGGATGGTGACTGTACCTATCCATGGGGACAACCGCAGTAAGGAACTATGTTGGCCTAGCAAAGTGGCAGGAGTGGATTTTTTTCCAAGGTGATCTCACTAGCCCTGGGCTATATACCAGGCATGAGTTCCTCCTGCTGAATGGACCTTCAGCCCAATTAGTCAGCTGTTGATTGCCACCCAACTGTGAGTGACATTGACTGCACCTTTATGCAAATCTCACTGCTCAGATTATTGTGGTTCATAGGTAGGGTGGGACCGTTTAATTGCTTCCTGCCCTTGGGAGCTTAAATAGTATTTTCTGGGACCATAAAAGCTCAAGTGCAGGAAAGAGGCTTTGAAGCCAGAACAAGCCTTGAATCATCCTGTGTTCCAAGTGTCGCCAGCACCTTGACTCTGACTTGTTTCAGACTTGGTTCATACCCAGGTTCATACTCAGTTTCGTCCCCTTCGTGAAGTGAGGAGAGTGCCTCTCACCAGGTGTGAACACCCAGCAGGCTGTGTTGCTGCCCTGAAAGAGGGACCTGGTGGTCATGTCAGTTTCTATTTATAGATTACAGAGCAGTTGCATTGGGAATGGTTCTTACCTGCAGTAGACTTTCACCCCAAAAGCACTTGCCACCCACCTGGCTGCTCTTGACATCAGGAAAACAAGGGTCAGCAACTAAGCCCATTCGTTCTGCTTTGCCTGGCTGGAGTGTTTTCATGAATTCTAAAACCTGATCTGGTCCTAGCTCTCCCCTTGCATGCTGGAGCCGCTGGACTTGCAAACCGAGCCAGAGTGGCTGTGTTTCATTTCGTTGTCCTTACAAAGACCGACTGCCTTAGAGGCAGCTTCGTTTTCAATGCCTGTTTGACTGCAGTGGTTTCCCTCCAAGGATAGCAAGTAGGCTCGATCGCTTTTCATTTTCAAGGAGGTGTTCAGCATTCACATGTATTTTTGTATATAATTACTGCCGTAGCTTCTAATTTGTGTTGACTTTATAAACTTGAAAAGAGAAGGAGGGAGAAGAAACTTGGAGAGCATCCAGGCCCCCTTGTTCTCTGAAGCTGAGCAGGTGCCGGAGGCACCTAGTGCTGAGTCACAGAGACAGTCTGGTCCCTATGAAGGGCAAGTGGGCGGGGCAGAGTAAAGACCACAAAGGGGAAAGCTGTTAACAATTGCTGTGTGCTGTGATGGGGGAGGTGACCAATCTAGGGGGTGCTTAGAACTCAAATGTTATCTTTTTAAGCTAGGAGAACCTTATTTTTCCATTTATTTTTATGTGCATGCGTGTTTTGCCTACCTGTATGTCTATAAGCCACATGAATGCAGTGCCCTTAGATGCTACATAGAAGTGGCCATTGGATCCCCTGGGACTGGAGTTACAGATGGTTGTGAGCCACCATATAGGTGCTGGGAATCAAACCAGGAATAGCATCCAATGCTGTCAACTGTCGAGCCGTCTCTCCAGTCCTGAGAAACTTACTTTCTAAAGACCCAAACAACTTGCTCACCCCTAGATTTCATATTGAAAAAGACACTGTGACCCCACGGTTTGTTCAGCTCTCAGTCTGCAAGCAGGACTGAAAGAGGCCACTGGAGTCGTATGAATCTGAACTGAATCCTACCCATAACACTTCCTGCTCTAGACTCTGGGTGCAGCACTCCAGCTCTGGGTGTTCCTCTCATGGTAGGGGTACTGGAATCCTGTCCTTTGTAAGAATGACTAGAAACATTCTACAGCAGGGCAACACCCTGAACTGGCTGCTAGAGTGGAAGCTCACTGCTCATCAGGGACAGACTTTTTCCATCTTAGTGAGTGCGCAGATGTGTAGATAGGTAGGATGGGTGTGTTTGCATACACATGCATGCGGAAACTGGAAGACAACTTGGGTGGTTATTATTCCTGGGGAGGAAGCTGGCTGGCTTTTTTTTTTTTTTTTTTTTTTTTTTTTTTTTGAGACAGGGTCTCTCCCTGACACCCAGGCCTCACCAATCAGGTTACACTGGCTGTCCAACAAGCTCCTGGAATCTCCATGTTTCTGCAGTGGTAGGATTACATGACTGTGCCATCTTTCCTGACTTTTTACATGGGTGCAAAGAATTGAACTCGGGTCTCCATAGTTGCTCAGTGTTAAGTTGGGAGCGCAGTTCCCAGCCCCTGGCATCCCCAGCCTCCCTGACCTGGGAGTTGCATTAGACTGGACTCCAAATCCCAGCATGCCCAGGTCCTGACCCCTCCCTGGGGGGGTCAGGACCACTCCCACAGGATATTTAAGTGTGCTCCCAGAGGAGAATCCCGTGGTTTTCAGGTCTGCACGGGCTCCCTGCTTTCCTGTCTCCCCACCATGCGCTTGGCCATCCGAGAGCTTCATGCTTAATAAAACGATGGGCATTTTGATTTGGTTTGATTTGACCTAATTGTATTTCTTGCACTGGCGAAGCTGTCCTTCTTTTATTATTTTTTCTTAACACTCAGCAAGCATCTTATCAGCTAAACCCCCTCCCCATCCCTTAAAGGTATAACAGATTGGCCTCAAACTTACGATCCTCCTGCCTCATCCTTTTAAGCATTTGCCTGCTGTGTACTTTCACAAGCAGCAAGAAATGGGTGCTTTTTTTTTTCCTCTCAAGACAGGGTTTCTCTGTGTAAAAGCACTGGCTGTCTTAGAACTCAATCTGTAGACCAGGCTAGCCTTGAACTCGCAGAGATCCACCTGCCTTTGCCTTCCGAATGCTAGGATTATAGGAAGAGCCACCACCGCCCGGCTGAGAAGGGCATTTTTAAACTGAAGAGATCACACCGGAGCTCCTGGCTCAGGCAGCCTTGCATGAGGTGGTGAGTCACCTTAGCACACTCTCATGTGTTGTAGCTGCCCTTTCTGCCTGCACGCATGCTCTGAACCCTTCCATCTAGTATTCAAATTTCACAGAAGTTAGTGGGCAGCCCAGTGGGCTATGAGATGCTTAGGGCTTCTTCCACCTACTAAGTTTTGTTTTATCTGATGTCTTTCCTTTGAGACAAGAGTTTTAATGCTGAATATTGCAAGCTGAGCCAGGATTAGCTTTTCCTCAAAACTGTTGTTTACAACAACAGTTCCTGTGTGGTCAGAAAAATTCAGAGAATTGTATCTTTAAACCACATAGCCACCACCACATCTGTAGTTAACACTTGTTTAGCTTTAGCTTGTATTGCCAACTTTTTATGGATTTCAAAATAAGTTTCCTACATCGGGACTCTTGTAAGGCTTGTTCTGAAGTGATGATTTGATAGGCAGCTTGGGTTCTCAGGCGTGTGCCAGGCTATGTGTCTTGTCCACACCATCGGCTGGGGAGCCACGTTTTGATATCAGAACACCAAGCAGGGTTTCACAATTTTGACTTCTAAAACCGTGCCAGCGTGTGACCAGGATCAAGGTGGAAGGATGGTCACAAGGTTCTGACCTCACAGTAGCCCTCCCCAGAAACCACTGTCGAGGGTACCACTTTGTTAAAGGGCGTTGTGCTAAATACTTCCAACTGCAAATGTTAGCGGCACACGACAATGACTACCGCAGCGATACAGGTAAAGTCTGTAAATGGATGTTGAGTCAAAGAGAATACATGGCTGGTTAGAGCAGCACACACCTGTAATCTCCATACATGCGAGGCCGAGGCAGGATGATGGCTGTGAGTTTGAGACCACTCTGGGTTTTATCTTGAGTACCAGGCCAACTTGGGCTACATAGCCTCAAAAACTGAAATTAAGGAGTCCACGGAATGGCTCAGTGGGTGAAGGTGCCAGCTGCCAAAGCGGATACTGGAGTTTGCCCCCCCGGGGCCCACATGGTGATAGGCTGGAACAGACTTCTGCAAACAGGTCCTCTAATCCCTGTGTGCACGCTGTCGCGTGTGCATGTGGGTGTGTGTATACGCACAAAAATAAATAAGAATGGAATAAAATCTGTTTTTAAAACTGAAAGGAAGATAGAGAGGAAGGAAAAAAGGTGAGGGAAGGAAGAAGAGAGAAAGGAAGGACCTGTATGATTATTCACTTTTCTGAGACTATACTGCATAGTGGAGTAATTTTTAATTCTGTCATCTAAAACACAGTGATATTTTTGATAAAGTTTTAAAAAGACCTTTATTGGGCAGGGAGTGTATGTCATATGTATGCATGGTGTGTGCATTTGTGATGTATGTGTGATATATGTGTGTGTGCACACACTTGTCTGTGCACGGGCTCTCACCTGCCCATGCTCATGTAGGGACCAGCGGTTGACTTGGGGTTTTATTCCTGTCACTAACCTGCAGCTAGCCAGTGAACTCCAAGGATCCAGACTCGGGTCCTCATATTTACACAGCAAACAGTTGACCTACTGAGCCACCTTCCCAGCGCTGAGCTGACTCTTTGATCTGTATACATCTGCCGGTGATGAGGCACCGTGCTCTCTAAGGCCTCGCACCACACAGTGTCCACGGTGTTGGGTTAGTTTCCCACTGTGGCATGCTTTCTTCCACAGAGCCAAGATGACTGTCCTCTCTAAGGAATATGGATTCGTGATCCTCACTGGCGCTGCCAGCTTCGTGATGGTGCTCCACCTAGCCATCAACGTGGGCAAAGCCCGCAAGAAGTACAAGGTGGAGGTAAGTGAGGTCACGGGGGAGGGGGGCTCACATGGGCTTCCTGAGGCCACAACTAATCCAAAGGTGAGCTTTCAATCATGGAAGGAGAGCTGAGTTGTTAGTGGCAGGTAGTAGCCGTCTCTGGATAGTGCCTGTTCGAATTCTGTTCCTGAGAGGAATACTAAGATTGCTGGAATGTGGTTTGCACCTTGTTGAACTCTGGCCCCTCTGTAGAAAGACCAGGCCTACTAGGGTTAAAAGTCCCTTTTTACCTAGAGCTCTTTGCTAGGGACATCCTAAAGAAGGATGAATTAGCAGCATTGTTTCCTAGTTTGCCACTTTACAAGTGATAGCTTCAATTGATTTCCCTGTTTCCTAAGTAGAGAAGAGATGCTGGGCTTAACCTGGGTTTAGCCGGTTGTTGTAAAAAGGAAGTCTGTTAAATACTTCCTTTAGCCCTGGCTGAACTAGAAGGGGAACTTCTAAAGCGATCTCTGGGGAGCAATTAGATGTCTGTTTGCATCTAGCATCTTGTAATTCGACTCCCTCTGGAGGTTCCTTCAAGTGTTCCTGTCTGGCTGCCTCTCTTTTTATTCTAGTGGGCACTTGCAATAGCGGTCTCACACACTCAATTATCTGTTCCCCAGTAAGGGAAATTTTAAAGGGATGTAGTGTGTGATGATTCCTGGGAACCAGTCATTTCTCTCTGGTCTCTCTGAATTTGCATCTGCAGACCATTGCTTTATGGCATCAGTGAGAAGCACTGGCTAGGCAGGGGCCACTCCCGTCTCTTTTGCAACCAGAACATAAGTCGCAGGTTCTTGCTAGCTCTGGCAGCTAGAAACACCAAACCTGCTTCTGAGAACTGAAAGCCTTGTCACTACAAAGACTGAAGCAGAAGTCAGTGCTCATCCATCAGGAGTACCGTAGAAGGTGCTTTGGAATGTCTGTTTCAGGGCTTGTTAATTCTCAACACTCATCCTCTGCTCGGCTTCACAGTACCCGGCCATGTACAGCACAGATCCTGAGAACGGGCATATCTTCAACTGCATTCAGCGAGCCCACCAGAACACGTGAGTGTCATGCTGCCAGGCAGCAAAGATGCCCATCATCTCAGCCCCGAGTCTCTGAATTTGCTGAGTGATAACATGGCAATCATGCTTCCCTCATTAAAAGTATGATTAAAACATTAGTGGGGGGCAGGCAGGGGCTCAGAAAATAAAGACACTTTTGGCCAAACCTGATAATCTAAATTCAATCACCAGGACCCACATGGTAGAAGAAGAGAACCAAGCCTAACTTACACATGAGTCATAGTATTGATACACACACACACGCACTCATACACACAAATGAAAAGGCATATTAAATTAATGGGTGAACAGATTGAATAATGAGCAAAAGTAAGACTTTTTAGAATGTAAAAACTTCTGAGCTGGTCAGTGGTGATGCACACCTTTAATAACCAGCCCTGGGGAGGCAGAGTCAGGCGAATCTCTGAGTTCAAGGTAAGCCTGCCTGGTCTACAGAATGAGTTCAAGGACATCCTGAGTAGAGAAACACTGTCTTGGGAAAAAAATAGAAATAAAAATAAGCAGAGAGTGTTATGAAGGCCTACTGTTGCTCAGCTGCCTTCTCTGCTTACACAGTTCAGGTCCTAGCCAGGGGATGGTACTACCCACAGTGAACAATTTTTTCCACCTCAGTTAACACAGTCAAGATAATCTTCCGTGGGCATGCCCATCTCCCAGGTGATTCTAGATTCTCTTGACAATTAACAGTAGTCATAGCAATGCCTTTAATGTGACCCTCTGCAGTGTTTGCAGGTCCCATCTAAATGATTAATATTCATTACTTTTCATTGTAAATTAGTGTGTGTGTGTGTGTGTGTGTGTGTGTGTGTGTGTGTGTAGAGAACTGAATGGACAAGGCTTTCTCTTGGCTCATAATTTAAAAAAGACACAGTCCATGATGTAAGATATAATGGCAGAGATGACAGAGACTTGACGCTGATCACAAAGGCAGACAAGAAACAAGAGTCCTCTCTCTGCTGGGCTATAATCCTCAAAGCCCACCCTCAGTGGCCTACACCTGCCAATCAGGCCCCTGTCCAAAACTATACCACAATCCTCCCTCCAAAGCGGTGCCACCAAGTAGACACCAGGTGTTGACACACGAGCTTGTAAGGCATTTCAGGCTGTGCTTCCATTAGGAGGCCTACTCCAAGCCAAGGCCTTCCTCATGAGTTTGCAGGATGTAAAGTTCACCCACTCCTATCCAGAGCAGAAGCAGGTGGGTCCTGGTAGCCAGCCTTCTCCCTCCAGCCAGTGTGTGTGCTCCCCAGCTCCCAGCCTGCCAGCAAGCATGCAAAGTCCCTTAGTTCTGTCTAAACAGCCATCGTGAGGACAGTTTTTGAAACATGACTTTCTGTCTATTTCAGGTTGGAAGTGTATCCTCCCTTCCTATTTTTCCTAACCGTGGGAGGTGTGTACCACCCGGTAAGTTTCTCCTTGGGCTGGTCATTCATCGTTTAGATGTAGTTCACGGAGCTATGCCCTGCGTGCAGGGAGAAGGAAATGAACATTGGAGGAGGAGCCTTGGTGTCAAGGCGCCATCTGTTTATTTAGTGATTTGTTACAAAGTGTTTTAAAGTAGGCAGCATTTCACATAATTTTTACAGACAAAGGGAGAGCCTCTTAGACACTGTTTAACTTTCACAAGGTCAGCTAAGCCACAGAAGAATGGAACTTTGAATCCAGGTCTATGTAATTCTAAAAGGTCCATATCCACAGGGAGTGTTTTTACTTTCCTCATTCATTCATCTATGAAAAACAAAATCTACCCACACCCTAGAGCAGTGAACAAGACAGGCAGCCACCAGGATTCACAGAGCCTCCTTTTAATTGGGGTCATAAAGAACGTCATAAGTAAATTATTGGGGATGTTAGAAGCTGCTGAGGACCCGGTAGCAAACAAGGAAGTGGAAAAGGGGCGTGGAGCTCAGAGATTTTTGAATATGGTGTGGTCAGCCTCTTACTGAAAAGGTGACAGGTAAGGTAAACTCACAAGACGTGAGGAAGCAAGAGCTGCTGTCGAGAAGGCCATGGCATCATGACAGCTCTAGCAGACATTTACTCAAACCAAGGTCACAGCAGTGACCAGGACCGGCAGGCATCTGTACAGCCGAACACCAAACCATTGTTCCGAAATTGCTAGGAATTATTCAGTGCCGTAGTAAAGAGCAGCCTGGCAGAGACCAAGCTTAGGCAGAGAGTAGCTGGGGCTTTGTCTATAGTTCTTCATCTTCCTACCAAGACTTCTTACCCAGAGTCAACTCAAACAAAACCCTGCCATAGCAACAAGCACCACTGACAGCACTACCAGATTGGAAAAGGACTCTCGTGGAGTATTGTAGGAGGGCCCTTGTTCCTTTCCCCGGCTGCTCAGCCCCGAAATAACCACAGAAACTGTATTAATTAAATCACTGATCACTATAGCACATTCCTAGCAAGCTCTTACATATTAAATTAACCCATTTCTATTATTTTATATTTTACCACAAGGCAAGGTTCCAGCTGGCAGCTCCCGTCTTTCCTCTCTGGCGGCTACATGGTGTCTCTTGACTCTGCCTTCTTTCTCCCAGCATTCAGTTTAGTTTGCCCTGCCTACCTTTATTCTGCCCTGCATAGGCCAATACAGATTTTTTATTCATTAACCAATAAAAGCAATAGTCAGAATGACTTCCCATACCAGTGGAGGGTCAGCTGCTCACCCTACCCCAACCTTTTTCCCTCTTACTCTTTCTGGCCAAATAGATGAGTTACTCAGGATGGAACAGAGGAACATATTTCTCATCCTACATAGGTTTTACTTTCTCCTGTCAAGGGTGCTGGGAATAGAGAGGCTTTTTCCTCTCAGAGTACACATATTCGGGGTTCACTATACATCCTCCTCACCTCTTCTTATCCATCTCCACCCCTACTATGTCCGACCATTTCCAGCAGGGGTCATCATGGGAACAGTGCAGCCCAGCAGCTGCTGAGCCAGTGTGGGGTCCAGGGTCCCATTTCAGATATCAGGGTTTCCTTTTCTGACTCATCCTGGAACCTTGAGGTCTGACTGCCCTTGACCTGAGCTCCAGGACCAGTTCCCCCAGTTGCCCAGAGCAAGAAACTGTGCCCATCCCCATGGGGAAATCTAATTCACACCTCCCAGTTGAACATGCAATTATAGACAACAGCAGGTCTTGACTTTTCCTGACCAAACAAATAATGACATTCTTTCCTTAGTGGGAAATACATCACTTTTGGCCAACACAAGTGTAGTCACCGCTAGGTGTTCACCAAGGTCTGTTTCCTCAACTCAAACACTGAATTGTACTTTTATCTTAGCGCATAGCTTCTGGCCTGGGCCTTGCCTGGATTGTTGGGCGAGTTCTTTATGCATATGGCTACTACACAGGAGGTAAGTACATGTTGACATCAGCCAAGGAAACATGTTTTAAATGTATCTTTTTAAATGTGCATTAGGCATATGTGTGGATGTGCCCACAGAGGGCAGAGAGCATGTTAGGTCCCCTGGAGCTGAAGTTACAGGTGGTTGTGACCCACATGGCATGGGTGCTGACGGCTAAACACTGATCCTCAGCAGGAGCAGCGATTGCACCTAACCATTGCATCTGTCCAGCCCCCAAACAAATTTTAAAGTTTAAGTTTCTGTATTTTGACTCTTAGCTGAGCTTTAAAGTGGAGGGGGAGCTTAAGACAGGAGAGATGATGACTCAGCTGTTAAGAGGACGGACTGCTCATCTGCAGGACCCAGGTTTGATTCCCAGCGCCTTACATGGCGGCCAACAACAGCCTGCAACACCAGTTCCAGGGGATCCATGCAAGTGGTACACAGACACACATGCAGAAAAAATACCCATGTATATAAAATATGATAAAATGTAACATGAGGAAGTGGCTTAATAATTGAGATGAAAGGACTGTTTATTCTTACTACCCTTAGAAGAGTAACAAATTTTGAGCATTTTCTGTGTGCCAGTTGCTTGTCTATGAGCTTTATGTAGGCTATGCAACCTTTTAGCAGTTCTGGGTACAGTTAACAGCCTGTTTTAAAGATGAAAAAAACAGGCATATAAATATTGAGCAGCCAGCTAACCATAACCCCCAGGAATCAAACCCAGGGGTTATAATGGCGAAACCTGGCCACTGTTTAAGTGGGTAAATGGATAGCAAAGAGAGAGAAAAAGGCTGTACTTCGTTCTGGAAGGAAACAAACACTCCTAAAGGTCCTAAGACAATGCTGCTACAGAGTTCTCCAAAGTCTAGGCAATGCTGTTGTAGAATTACTTTGCATATAGCTTCCTGCATACTGATAGCCCAACGGTAGAGTTGGTCAACCTCCCAAGAACAGGTGGTTGAACATATGACCTCAGATGCTAGAACAGAATGGCTTGTGGATGTTCTGGTAACTTCTGCTCTCTTGTTTTTCAGACCCCAGCAAGCGGTCTCGAGGAGCCGTGGGGTCTCTTGCCCTTCTTGCCTTAATGGGCACAACTGTGTGCTCTGCTTTCCAGCATCTCGGCTGGGTTCAACCTGGCTTGGGCAGAGGGTCCAAGGCCTGCCACTGAGGAATGGTAGCCCTTTCAACTCTTCATTCACTTTGAACGACTCACCTTTATTTCCACTTCCACTGGTTTTTTTTTTTTTAAATATAATAAAAACTTATCTGGCATCAGCCTCATACCTAAACCTCCTGACTCTACTCTGCATTTCTTTTTGAGTCTCTTTCCTAAATAATTGTGCCATTTCTACTAAATGGGAGTAAAGCCATGAGTATCCCTCCTCACCTCGTCTGTGAAGCTGAGACAAAGTCTGATTACGGTAATGTATTCATGATGTCACAGTGCTGAAAAATTAAGTTTTAGCTCCAGTTCAAATGTAGTACTGCTTGATGCTAATAATTAACAGTATGGACTTGAAAAAAATCTATTGAAGATTGCTTATATTGCTTAAAGGTTAAGAAACAGGGGTTCAGTCAGATGACTTAGCAGGTAAAGACACTCGCCCTGAAGTCTGATGGCCTGAGTTCAGCCCACATGTTAGAACTGACTCCTACAAGTTGTCCTCTGACCTCTACATGTGCACTGTTGCACATGTACGTACACACACACACACACACACACATACACACTTGTCTAAAGCTTTTTTTAAGTTAAGCAAGAAACTCAGATGATAGAACTAGGGATGAATATAAAGCTAGAACTACTAACAGCCCATTTCGTAGGTGAGAAAGCAGGCTTAGAAATGTCTGTGCCTGAGCTGGAAAGGTGGCTCAGCAGTTAAGAGCACTGACTGCTCTTCCAGAGGACCTGGGTTCAATTCCCAGCAACCACCTGGAAGCCCACAACTGTAAATCCAGTTTCATGGGACCTGACCCATGTCAAAACACCAATGCACATAAAATAAAAATATTTTTTTAAAAAAAAGATTGAAAAGAGGAAAGAAATGTCTGTGCCAATGTCTTTTTAAGGACAAATCAAGAAGGCTTTATGTAACATGAGGGCCTGCTTTGTTGGGGTTTCCATCCTGCCCAGTTCCCACAGCTGGCAAGTTGCAAAGAAAATCACACAGAGGTTTCCATAAGATTATAAACTGATTGGCCCATTAGCACAGGCTTCTTATTAGCTCTTAAACTTATATTAATCCATTATTCTTATCTGTATTAGCCAGATGACTGGGTACCTTTTTCAGTGGGGTAGATCACATCCTGCTTCTTCGGTGGTCTGGGCAGGACTGGGAGGAATGGGCTTCCTCCTTCCCAGGATTCTCCTGATCTCATTGCCCCACCTTTACTTCCTGTCTTGTTGTCCCACCTATACTTCCTGCCTGGCCAATCAGCATTTATTTAAAACATGATTGACAGAATACAGACAATTCTCCCGCACCAGCTTTACAATGGAGAAGATGATGTAGATTGGCAAAATAAGATCATCGCTCTAAAAACTAAAGTTGACTATGAAGTAGGAACAAGAATAATATCTAGGGCTGGAGAGATGGCTCGGTGGTTAAGAGCACTAGCTGCTCTTCCAGAGGTCCTGAGTTCAATTCCCAGCAACCACATGGTGGCTCACAACCATCTGTAATGAGATCTGGCGCCCTCTTCTGGCCTGCAGGCATGCATGGAAGCAGAATGTTGTGTACATAATAAATAAATTTTAAAAAAAGGAATATCTAAACCTTTGCTGTCCACAAGGCATGCGTGGCTTTCAGATGGATAAAATAAAACCCACCCAGGAGATCTTCCTCTTCCTTGGTGCCAGCCACACATGCCCTGTCGCTTCTGAGCATTAGAGCTAGGCTTTGGGCAGAAGCGTTCCTCTAAAACCCATGCATTTCCCATCGTACTGATCTACTCAACCTTCGGAAATGAACACTGAAGGGTGGCTTAGCTTTGCCTAGATGGCTGTGATTCCCTTGGGGATTATATCAGAATCCACTCCCAGCTCAGGTCATGAAAAGTTGTCACCAGTGTACTGAAAAAACAAAGGAAATGGGCTTCTTCCTCCCCATAGAGCTTTAAATTTGCCTTCATTTTGCATTAAATGTTTCTTTATGAAATGACAGCGATGAGGTGGGAAGTTTTGGGTTTGGACTAGAAAAGATGGCATCAGTAAGCCTCTGTAATAGTTGGGTTTTATTCGTGTTGTATAAGAAATGCATCCATGGGGCCGGGCGGGGGTGGCGCACGCCTTTAATCCCAGCACTCGGGAGGCAGAGGCAGGCGGATCTCTGTGAGTTCGAGACCAGCCTGGTCTACAAGAGCTAGTTCCAGGACAGGCTCCAAAACCACAGAGAAACCCTGTCTCGAAAAACCAAAAAAAAAAAAAAAAAAAAAAAAGAAAAGAAAAAAGAAATGCATCCATGTAGCCAGCTTTCTTGGACCACCAGCCCCCCAAATCATGACACTGAGACTTATTAGTAAATAAATTATGAATGTTTGGCCTTATTTTAGGCTCAGTCTTAGTTTAGGCTTGTCCCACTAGCTCTTATACTTAGCTTATTTTAACCTGTTTCTCTTCATCTACATTTTGCCTCAGGGCTTTTAAACCATTTGTTCTGTTCCTCCTACTTTCCGGCTTCCTCCACGTCTGGCTGGCTGGACGGCCCTGGGCATCTCCCTCTCTTTCTCCCTTGTTCTTGTCTCAAGAGTCTGGACTCCTCCTCATTCTCTATGCCCTGCCCGCCAGCCCCACCTTGCCTTCTATTGCTTAGCCATTCTGCTTTTTATTAGACCAATCAGGTGCCTTAGGCAGGCAGGGTGAGACAAATGTACTACATCTTTACATAAACGCAATACACCTTTTCACAGCTAAATATTCTGCAGCATAAACAAATATAACACATCTTTACGTAAAGTTAATATTCCACAACACACCTAATAGGCCTGGAGATCTTGCTGATGTTCTCAGCTCTCACTGCAGACTCAGCAAGGCACAATGATCCAGTGCTGGTCTTTCAAATACTGGCTTCCCTCTATGGAGCACTGGCAGTAAGCAGGTGGCAACAGCAGCTTGGGGTACCTTCTACTGTTACAGTCCTTATGCAGGCCCCAGGCATTGTAGTTCCTAGGCATGCCTCTACCTCAGTGATTCTCAACCTTCCCAATCACTGAGATCCTTTAATACAGTCCCTCATGTTGTAGTGACCCCAAGCGTAGTTATTTTCATTGCTTCTTGATAACAGTAATTTTGCTGTTATGAATTATATTGTATCTGTTTTCTGATGGTCTCAGGTGACCCCTGTGAAAGGTTGTTTGACCCCCCACACACAGAAAGGGATCCTGACCCACAGACTGAGAACCACTGTTGTAGCTGTTGGCATTCCTCTGCCCCTAACAGCAGCCAGTTACAGTCCGTGGCCCAGGGTGTAAGACTCTTCCTTAGTCTTAAAGAAGGCAGTTCTCTCCAAAACTAGCAACCAGAGACTGCTTTTCGCATCTCTGAATCCTCATAGACTACATTGTCCTTCTGTCTCAGTTCTGTCCCCTGCCTCCTGCTGTCTCTGCTGGTGCTACTTTCTTGCGCTGGCCTTCCTCAAACTGCAGCTGCTGCTGCTGCTAGGCTGTCGAGCAGCCAGCGGCCTTACCCCTTAGTAGCCTGACTGCCGCTCTGTGCTGCCTTCTCCATGCTACCAGCCATACTCACATTACCCAAAGTAGGCCAGACCGGTGGAGGACAGCTTTTATTGGCTATAGTGATGCGGCTCAGGAGAGGCAGCAGAGTGTCTCCCCGCCTGATCTCTGTGCTGCGTAGGATGTCCCAAAGATTCCATAGCCTCCTAAAACATCATCCCCGGCTGGGACCCAAGTTCCAAGCACATGAGTCTGCAGGGACCTTCTTCATTCAAACCCTAATTGTAAGGAATTAGAAACGTTCGTGTATGATTACTGAGGAGCCACTGATGACGCACGCACGGTAGAAGGCACTCAAGACCAGAGGCTGGGTGGGCTCAGGCTCCCACAAGCTATGGTAGGAAGCTTGGGCGCTACCTGCTGGTGTAACCTAGCAAAAGTCCAAGTAATCGACTATGTTCTGCCAGAGTGTGCCCCGCTTCCCCTTTACATCCCTTAGAGGCTCTCCCACCTTAATCAAAATGACCAAGAGAGGTGAGACTTACGCAAGAGAAACAGCTCAGCGGGTAGAAGCATTGACCGCCAACCCCGACCACCCGAGTTCGATTCCCGTAATCCACACAGTGGAAGAGGAAAACCCACTCCCCCTGGGTGGGTGCCTGACCCCCACACTCACACCCACACGCATCCCCCTTACACAGATGATACATAAGCAGTCTCTCTGCTTCATCTCTCGTAAGCAACACTTTCGAGGTGTTTTCTGACATAACATACTCTACCGTCCAATTAACTGGCACCTGTGTTTGGCTACTGAGGCCTTGCTGTGTGGCTAGAGCAACTCACACGCTTTTTTCTTCGTTTTATTAAGCTTAGGAGGTTACGTGGGCTCGCAGCGACTGTACCGAGCTTGGTGCTCAGAGCCGTCCTCAACTCCACCTGCCTAGCTCACCTGGGAAGCTTTTCAGTGTCCAGGTGCCCAGATCAATTACATTAGCATCTCAGTCTTTTAAATGCTCAAAGGCAGCTCTAATGAAGCCCGAGCTCGAGAACCAGTTCTCTCAAAGCACAGCCTGGCAAGCTATGCCTATGACTCAGCTGAGAAGCTTACTGAAATGCAGATCTGACAGGTCTGAGGCGGGCTGAGAATCTACAATTCTCTTACCCAGCAGGTGCTGCGGCTCCCTGGGCCACACTGAGCGGCAGCTGCTCACGCACTCCACAGTTCGCGGCCAATGGCGGCAGTGCTTGCTTTCCGTTTGCATCCTAGTTCAGGATGGCTACAGTTAGCAGAGGTACAGTTTCAAGTGATAACGAATAGAGTCATCCACACAGATGGAAGAGGAGGTATGTGCTGGTTCCCTTACCTCGGAACACATTTTTAGTTTGTAGGCTATTATTATATTATTATTCTCTTGGCTTTTGAGACGGGGTTTCTGTGCAGTCCTAGCTGTCCTGGAACTAACTCCACAGACCAGGCTGGTCTTAAACTCAGAGATCCGCCTGCCTCTGCTTCCCGAGTACTGGGATTAAAGGCATGAGCAGCTGCCACTTCCTGGCTAGTATGTGGCTTCAAGAAGCCTGCAAGGTGAATTTCTGAGAAACATGGTCTGAAGTGACGAGGGAACAGCCTGGCAGAGAAATAAGAGAAGGGGGAAAGTGACAGAAGACAGTGTGCACGATGGTGATAAGGCACATCAGCTTTATCCAAGCTGCAGCGGCCTAAGCAAGGGCACGTTATAATCTATTGACCACGGAGAGCTCATTCACTGCCGCTGTCTAATGGCTTTCTTTTGTCAACTCCCTCCCACAACCTTGAAAAGAAAGACCAATAGGTCTTTGTACAAGAACAAGGATTCATAAATATTTCAGGGAAAATAACACCAAGAAAGGCTGATTTAATCATTCCAGTGCTAACTGCCCTAACTCGCCCATGCAAGGGCAAGAGAGCTAGGCCCAGCCATGACAATCATTCCTTATCTCTAAATGCCACCTTCACTATTACTTAACTCGTCCCCAGAAAGGAGCATAGGTGAGGCCTCAGCTGTAGTAGTGTGCAGCTACAAGGTCTGGTAGCTCTTTAGGGTAGGCCGCAGCAGGGAAGGACAGGGTCACAAAAAGTCATCATACCTTAATTTCCCTTGCCTGTCCTGATCCTATACTTTCTCCTCTGTCCAGTTCAGTCTTTAAGATGTGATGAGATTCAAATTAAGACAAAAGATTAACCCTGTGACTGGTTCCAATTCTCTGTCACAGAAGCACACAGTAATTTGTGTAGTCAAACGACTCTCTTCAGTTGTAGGACAACAGGCCGCTGTGCAAGTGTCTGCGATGGAATGATGGGATGGGTGTTTGCTGTGGTATCAACTATTTTCTCGCTAGCCATCTCGTCAGGTTTCTCAATGAAATGACAAAAGAACTCAGCTTTTGCAAAAGATTTTATTACTATGCATGTATGATATGGGGAGGGGCACCCAGCCTTCATGTGGGCTCTGGGTACAGAATCATCAGGCTTCTGTGGTAAGACCTTACCCACTGAGCTGTCTTGCTAGCCAAAAGGAACATAGCTTTTTAAATGCCAATGGACCACTTTTTCCATAAGTATTACAACTTTTCTGGCTCCAGATAAAAGCTTTAAGAATTTTCTTTTAAGGATTTACTTATTAATTATGTATACAGCATCTGCCTGCATGTATCCCTGCAGGCCAGATGAGGGCACCAGATCTCACTCATTACAGATGGTTGTGAGCCACCATGTGGTTACTGTGAATTGAACTCAGGACCTCTGAAAGAACAGTCAGTGCTCTTAACCTCTGAACCATCTCTCAGCACCCCCCAAAAATTTTTAACTGTCAATGAACAAAGAAAATGTCTACTGATTCATCAGGAACCCAAGAAGGAAGGTGTCTTTAGAGCAAACTACAAAGTTGTCATTGTTGGTGGGACAGACGTGTGAGCAAAGCTGGGGCCTGCCTTTTGCGTGGTGTACTGCTGAGGTGTACAGACCTCGCAGGGACTCCCGGGAAGAACAAGTCCCTTGGCTGGTATCCGAAAGGCACTTGCGCACATTTTCAATTGGGAAGGGTAACTGCAAGATGGAGGACAATACTGACCCCAACCTTTCCTCCTGAGTGGCCCAAAGCCTGCATCTAAGAGACTATTCAGTTATACTGCTGTCAAGGCAGCCAGCTCGTTCCTCAGCCTGGCCACGTGAAGGGAGTCACAGGTTCTCAAAACGGTGACTCCACTTCACCCATCTCCACATACACTGTCTTCAGCTGTGAATAGTACTCAATCGTCACACGGCCATTCTCTCTGCCGAATCCTGAAAAGACAAGACGGGGTCAGGGTGAGCTAGTCACTACAGTGATTTCAAGTCACACACTACTCCAAATGCAGGCTCCGCTGGTCCCGGTGGGAAGCCCATTCTCAAACCAGGTACTTTTGTGGAGCTGGGGCCAGCGAGTGTTAAAACAGGGAAGTAGCACAGCCTCGTTTTAGAGCATGAGTCCTGACTTCAGGTGCCTGTTGCTCTGGGTGAACATCTGAAAAATGTGCAGTCTCTTTAAGGAAACATGTTAAAAGGTGCTACAGCCTACCAAGCACAAAGCCCTGGGTTCCGTCCCCAGCAGCACACAGCCTGGGCAGGGTATCACCCGCCTGTAATCCCACTGTACACAGACAAGGGCCTGTTCGAGTCTGCTCCACTACCCATAAGCTCTAGATACAGGAGACTGTGTTCCCCACCCCAGCCCTGAAGAAAAAAAAAACAAAAAAAGCAAAAAAAAACCCCAAAAAACAGCAAAGCAGCTCGTTAAAAGCAGCCTCTAAAGCAAAGCAATCCACCTGACAGCCCTGGAAAGCAGTGTTCATTTAAAACTTCACTAACAAGGTTTATCAATCTTTTAAATGTGCGAAGAGCAGACTTCAGGTTCCTTGATTACTTAATATCCTCAAGCACTGCCTAATGAATAATGTGTAAAAAAGACAGCATCCCGTGCTTGGGCTTTGTGCTGTATCCTGGTCCAAACCATGGCTAGCTAAGCCTGGGGACAGACACTCTGCAGATGTAGCCATCTCTCTCATCACACTGTCCACTGTCGTGCTACTCAAAAGGAATGAAAACCCTCAGGCCTAAGCCCTATCCTAGAAGTTAGCTATTAATGAAATAGCACCTTGACTTCTACTTGCATCATGCACGTGTTCAGCTCCTTCATGTACCACGCTGGGAGGAGGAGGACTGGTGGGATGTCGTTGAGAAGCAAGGATAACACTGCCAAGTATCAGGTAAGACTCGACACCCACCATCACTTCAGTGCTCATAATATTAAGGTGGCCCAAGACTATGAGTTGGACTCTGAAACTGTGTTCAAATCAATTTTTAGTTCAAATGAAAAAAGTATAGGAAATAAATGAATACAGGTACCAGAATACAAAGAATGAACCTCAAAGTGGTGGCTGTGTCCCTGAGCCTCAAACCCCTGAAACACCAGACCACACATCTGGGGGCAGAAATAAATGAGCAGTAGTTTGGGGGACACTCTGGTGCCATCCAGAACAGAGATGATGGCTAGAATTGTGGCAAATGGCAAATTAAGAGACTTTATAAATTTGAGCCCCAAAGAGAAAACCCATTAATATAAGCTTTCTGGAATATGACTTTAGAAGCCCCTAAACCCTACTGATGGGCATACCTGATGTGGAAGCCCTGAAGGAATATTTAATGCTCAGAGCAATCAATCCAACACTAAAGAAAAGGTAATGCTACCCACAAGACATGCCATGAGATGCAGATCAGCCATTAACACGCCATGTTACACAGGAGAACTTCCTGGCAATGCGGCCTGCATTCCAGTGAGGCTGGGGAGAACTGAGTCTGTCTCCTCAGGCTATGCCAGTCACAGGCTGAAGAACACTGGTATGGCAGCACTGGCTACAGTGGCTGGCTTGTGCATTTCCACCTCCTCACCTGACTTCTTATAGCCACCAAAGGGCAACTCCACCGGGCTGACGTTGTAGTTGTTAATGTAGCATGTTCCCGCCTGAAGCTCGGCCGCCACCCTGTGAGCCCGCTGGATGTCCCTGGGAGGGAAAAGACAGCACTGGTTATTCACAGTTCACGCTAACTTCACAGGAAACCTCGGCGCATCAACTGGAAGGTTCCTGAAATCCTGCCAAACTCTTGTTTCTTCAAACTGTTTAAGACCCTTTCATCGCCCAGGCAAAAGACGACCCAGATTTTTAAAAAATCACTGAAGTAAGCAGCAACAAGAGTGCCACTACTCAGCAGTGTGGAACAACCACGCCACCTCATACAAAGTGATGAAGGTGGAACCCTTACACGCTACACAAGCATGCACCTGCATAGAACACAGGTCTGAAAACTATAAAACTATCAGAAGTACAGAAATATATCTCCATGGTCCCAGATTCGACAAAGCCTCCTTAAATATAACACTCAAAGTAACAGACAAAAGTAAAATCCACAAAAATGAGAACCAAATCCACAATGGAATATGACCTCACACCCAGGAGAATGGCTGAAACTGAAACATGCCAACGAAGGCTGACGCAGGTATGGAGAAATTAGAGCCTTTTATTTCGTGTGTATGTTTGTGGGCATGTGTGTGCCATAGCACATGTGTGGAGGCCAGAGGACAACTTGAGTCAGTTCAAGGCCTGCCTAGGCTACAAAACAATGTCATGATCATCTTTAACAAAGAGAACCTAACTCAAAATAAAAAGTAGAAAAAAAGGGCTGGTGATGCTGGAGATTTACAGCTCAGCGTAGGATGCTTGTTTAGTATTGCCAAGGTCCTAGGTTTAATCCTTAGTACCTCAACACACACACAAAGAGCACCTAGCCCACTCAGTCTCCAACGCAGAAAAGCAGAGTCCCAATCTTTCTGTCAGGACCCAAAGGGAAGCAATCACATGAGGACCAGCTTCAAAGCACTTAATGGAAGGAAAACTCAGGCCTTCCTTCCTAGGTATCTGACCACAAGGCAGCATTTGACCTTGGTACCACAAATGCTCTGCACTCTCAGTGAAGCCTTAGAAAACCACCTTCCCAAGGCCAGTGATTAATGAGTTTGCATACAACCTGGAGATTTACAGTCCTTTTCCTTTTTGTTTTCTTGTTCCGTAGTCTCACTATGTAGCCCAGGCTGGTCTCAAACTCATGGTCCACCTGCCTCTGACTGCTGAGGTTACAGGCATGTACCACCACAACCAGATTGCTGGGGTTATAGGCACGGATTGTTTTGAAAGAAATTTTGCATCAAAATCATTTTTATCTCTATTATAGTGGTTAACATTTACGTACAAAGATATTAATGATGGTAACACGATATTTAAAACTACACTGCACTAAAAATGTTGTGTTTGAAGAACAATATCCAGTATTCATAATGTTAAAAGTTTTCTAAATTCCTTGATTTGAATGTTTTTAATATCTAGCCCAAAGCTTTACATAGATCAGAATCTTAAATATTCAATGAAAGAATGAAGTCAGAACTTCTAATAAAGTTCAGTTTAAACTCCATAGCAATGTAGAGTCCTTTGGCCATTAATGAAAAACTATAAAAGGCAGCTTTGGCATTTTCTGAATTAAAAAGAAGCAAACAGGGCTGGGGTGTAGCTCAGTTTGGTCTTCAGCATCATGAAACAGACAGAGATGCTGATGGCTCTGATGACAGCAAAGTAAAGAGGAGTAAGAATGATTGCAGACCCAAGAAGACACCATAATCCTTTCCTTCCAAGATGCTATGGGTGTCTTGATCCACATACCTGGTAAAGACGCCAGCTGCTAGTCCAAACGTGGTATCATTGGCCCGATCCAGGACCTCAGCTTCAGTTTTAAATGATAAAATGGACATGACTGGTCCAAAGATCTCTTCTCTCACACAGGTCATGTCGTCTCTGCAATTAGCTACCAACATTCATAATGAAACCAATGGCAGTGAAGGGAACATGAACTCACATTATACATTATCTGTAGTAAACAGTGAAACACGTAGCTTTAGGGGGAAAATTTTTCAAGAGGATATAGCCACCATGAATATTAATTAGACCCTCCTTTTGCATGGCAACTTGGTAATACATATTAGAGTCATCCTGTATAACTCTGAAACCACTTTTTAGAATTCCTAAGGAAGTACCCAGTGAACTAAACAAATTTATTTACAAAGATCTTCACCACAGTATTACTTACAATGATGAAAGCAGGAAGCCGTAAACTAAACATTCCAAGAGGAAATAATCACACAAACTAGACACACCTTTATGATGAACTTTTATAAAGCGTCTAAAAGCAATGTTTTTGAAGAAAACATTACATAGATGTTCATAAAATACTCGACTGAAAATGACCCAAAAATGTATCAACCACATTTCTGTTAAAATGTTACACACACACACACATATATACACACTATAGCTATACAAATGCAGTCTAGCGATGAAGTGCATCAAACACCAAAACATGTGACAGAACAACTGGCCTGAATGCCTCAGAAACGCCAAAGTCATGACTAGCAAAGGAATATATATATAGTGTGTATACTGTGACAAAGTATATATGTGTGTATACTGTATAAATATATATATATATATAGTCACATTTTGTTAAATGTAACTCCTATATAATATAACTAGAAACAATGCTATAGAGGAAATGAAGAGGCTGGAAAGATGGCTCAGTGGCTCAGGGATGCACTGCTTTTGCAGAAGACCCAAGTTTGTTTCCCAGCACCCACATCAGGCAGCTCACACCTCCTGTAAACTCCAGCTCCACGGGAATCCAGTGCCCTCCCCCAGCCTCCACAGGCACTCCATATCCACGTATGCATTCATGCATGCATTCACGTGCTGCATGCATACGTGCACACACAAAAATATTTTTAAAAAGAAAATGCAATATAAAACAAATTTAAAAATAAACAAAGGTATATTTGCTTCATTAAAAACGCACTTAAATGTTTCTAAAAATGACTAACTCCCTAAAATTATTTAGTTCACACCTGACATTTGAACTCTGTCCTTAGAGCTGAGAAGCACCAGTACCAAGCCCCTGCGAGCCTCAAAAGGAGGGAGCACAGGAACGGTCATGAGCAGCTGCACGGGTTAATGACGTGTTTTGGAGTACTGTTAGACATCCTGGCTCATTATAACCAGAGTCTAAGAAACAGCTCAGTCTAAAATAATTCATGGATCTACAAAGATTCCAGTTCTAAAATCTCTTCAGAAGTGGTGGGGGCGCACACCTTTAATCCCAGCACTCGGGAGGCAGAGGCAGGCAGATCTCTGTGAGTTCGAGGCCAGCCTGATCTATAAGAGCTAGTTCCTGAACAGGCTCCAAAGCTACAGAGAAACCCAGTCTAAGGGAAAAACATTTTTTAAAAAAGGGGGGGGGGAGTGGAGGGAGGGGAGACTGCAGTTAGGATGTGTTATATGAGAGAATAAATTTTTTAAAAAAAGAAAAAAAAAAATCTCTTCAGAGGCAGGTTAGTTGTTGCCCTGTACACAGCACACTGTATCAGCACACTAGAGACGCTGGATTTCAAGGATAAGTAATAGATTGCATTCCCTAATAACTGGCTGTGCTCTTGGTTGTGTTCTAAGTCTTTGAAAATTAATAATCCACATGTAAGTTCTATTTTAATTACTCAAAACAATCATCCAATCCTCTCTGAAAAGATTTTGTCAGCTTACAAAGGCTGGCTACACAAATGGCTCTGTGGACGCTGAGCTTTACGCTGGAAAGCTGGAGGGGACGGATATGAAAGGCAGCAGAGCGGTCCTTAAGTCTTGAGCAAGTCAGACCGAGGCTCTAAATTAGTTCTAAACTTCCTGGTGCATAAAGGTAAACTGTGGGTCTGCTACAATGCACATCTCTAGGCCCCAGGCTCTAAGACTGACAGTCAGACAGAAGAAACCTGTTTTAACAGATTTTCTAAGTCACATATATGTTTTTGTTTTTTTTTGTTTTGTTTTGTTTTGTTTTTGTTTTTCGAGACAGGGTTTCTCTGTGGCTTTGGAGCCTGTCCTGGAACTAGCTCTGTAGACCAGGCTGGTCTCCAACTCACAGAGATCCACCTGCCTCTGCCTCCTGAGTGCTGGGATTGAAGGTGTGCGCCACCATCGCCCGGCAAGTCACATATATGTTAAAACACAAGCTAGCTTCCAGAATCACAAAAATAAAGGTCTGGCTCCCTCTTCTTTTGCTGTGGGAACTCCTTTAGCCAATAGCCTTTAAGATACTGGCACACTCTGGGCGTGGCCACATGTACTATAGAAACAGATGTAGCCCCCTTGGCTGCTGGATTCAGTTCCTGTTCCCTGCTCATACAGAGGACTGCTGATCTGTGAGTCTATCCCTAAATAAAGAGGCCTTTATTATACTCTATTCTAAGCTAATGCGGGATTACTTTGTTATAATCCTCCACACTCTTGCCTGGCTTCGCAATCTGCATAAAGTCTAATTGTAAAGTACATGTTCTTGGTGGAAAATCTATAATATTCAGAAATACACAAAATGCAATGGAAGGAGCCTTAACCTTAGCAAACAGAGAACTCATTAATATGGTCTCACCATGTATACCCCATTCTTTCCTTTGCTTCAGGTTCTTCAACAGATTCAGAATATCATCACGTATTTTATCGTCTAACCCATATATTTCACTTAACAACATATAAGCTTGCCCTATTTGTTATTCATTCAATTACAACTAACCTAATCCATGGTATGGAGTTAGGCTCATAGTTTTTCAATACCAGTGGCTATTTCTTTAGGCTAAAGGTTAACACCACTACCAACAGGGTCACGGGTTTAGAATCAGTTTAATTGCTAATATAAGTAAGATTTATAGGTACTGCTTTTTTTTTTTTTTTTTTTTTTGGTTTTTCAAGACAGGGTTTCTCTGTGGCTTTGGAGCCTGTCCTGGAACTAGCTCTTGTAGACCAGGCTGGTCTCGAATTATAAGTACTGCTTAAAGCCTATAAAACAATCAATATTTCTATGAATGTCCTAACAAAAAACTGTAAATGAGACTAATAAAAGCAGGGTTTAGCTGGGTGTGGTAGTGTTCACCTTTGTTTAACCCAGCACTCAAGAGGCAGCAAGAGGCAGATCTCTGTTAAGTTCAAAGCCAACATGGCCTACGTAGAGTGTTCCAGGTCAGACAGCAACACACAGTGAGACCGTGGAGGCAAGCAGGTTTGATAGGACGGATGCCCATGTATACTTGACTGTCCAAACTAGAGTTTGAAGAGTGGAAAGATGTAATAAAACTTACTAAACTTAGGCCTGAAAAATTGATTGTTATATTGATATGTTACAGTCAAAAGAAAAGCATGTTTTACATTACTGAGGAGTTCAATACTTTTTTTGTTAATTTATTTATTTACTATGTATACAATATTCTATGTGTATGCCTGAAGGCCAGACGAGGGCACCAGACCTCATTACAGATGGTTGTGAGCCACCATGTGGTTGCTGGGAATTGAACTCAGGACCTTTGGAAGACGAGGCAATGCTCTTAACCACAGAGCCATCTCTCCAGCCCTCAATACTTTTTTTTTTTAAATCAAACATGTATGGGGAGGTTGTTTATTTTTTTAAAGCTTGTTCCAAGAACAAATGTCTCCAGTATATATGGCTATATGTACCCAGTACATAAACAATAGACACAATTGTCCTAGCTTAGAGGTACCTACGGGGCTTCAAAGTAATGAAGTAGTTCTTCTTCTTAAACCTAGGTAGTAAATCATTAAATTTGCCAACCCTTACTCTATGACATTACATAGTTCATAAATATTCATTTCTAACTGTCTACTATATAATTCAAGTCATTTAAAAGCAAACAAGAAGACATACTTAAAATGCAAGGTGTCATGTAATATCCGTGTTTTAATTTAGGATCCGTTGGTTCATACGGCTCTCCACCATATAGCACAGTAGCACCCTAAGTGAAAAAGAAAAGGCAGGCATCTTCTGTATTGAACACACAATCCCATATGTGTTCCCACAAGGACGAAGGTAGCCCGAGTAAAGGCACACAGCATTTACCCTCCCAAGGCAGAACACTCATGGATACTAATCACCAATGTAAATGCAAAAAAGGGCATGGGGCAAGAAGCCATGACATAACCCACCCGGTTCCAGCTCCCGTTCATTGCTCACCTCCTCCTTTGCTGACTTTATAAACCCAAGGACCCGTTCCAGATGTGGGCCATTGATGAGTGGGCCCATCCTCGTATCTTCCAGAAGGGGGTCCCCAATTCTTATGTTTTGAGTCTGCTTCACGACTTCTTTTGTAAATTTGTCAATAATTTCCTTTTGCACAAACACTCTAGTGCCATTACAGCAAACCTAAAAGACAGAAGACATCAATTTGTGTGGAGAATAAAAAAAGAAAAGAAAGAAAAAAAACATGTAAAAACTCTTCATGGGTCATGACCCATTTTTTTAATGTTTTATTTTATGTATACTGATGCTTTGCCTGCATGTCGGTCTGTGTGTCATTTGTGTACCTGGTACCTGTGGAGACCAGAAGAGGGCACTGGATTTCCTGGACCTGGAGTCACAGATGATTCTGAGCCACCATGTGGGTGCTAGGAATCAAACCCAGGTCCTCTATAAGAGCAGTCAATGCTCTTAACTGCTGAGTCATCTCTCCAGCCCTACAACAAATTTTTTAAAGAATATTTTCATTTCTAAAAACTTCCCAAAGTAATTAGGAAGGATCAGTTATATGATTGTGGACATACATCTCAAAGGCATAATCTGCCCTTTAATGGAAAAATTAATCCTTACTCTGCTGAAATTGTCTTAAGACCATTGATGGCCCACAGGATCAGCACCCTCGCTTACCCCTCTGCAGTACCGGCTGCTCACTCTGGTTGTTTCTGGGGAGTGGGAGGTGAGGGTGGGTCAAAAATAAAACAGGTTAAGAGCTTTTATAAATTTTAAAAATTAAAAAAAATTTAAGCTAATTTTAAAATTAGTCTTGAGCCTAATTTTAAAAACTGAACATTTCAGTTAGTATTATCTCTAAAACTAAATAATTACAACTTACTCGTTCTTACAGGAACGAACATGAATACTGTTCAAATACCATACAGACATACAGTAGAACAGAGAACAAAGTGCCAGAAATAGAATATCCCTATGAAGTTAAATGGCATGATTTCCAGGATATAGTAAGTGGGGGAAAATGGTGCTTCTAGCTTGACACGAAGTAAGTAGAGGAAATAAAAATATACAAATATCTGGTCATTTTGTTCAAAGAGCAGAATGGGAAATGGGTGAGAACAGGAAGAAGGAATGAGAAGTTCCAGTTCTGAGTGGTATTCGGAACTATGACCATGTCTTGCCTCAGCAAAACAGATTTTAAAAATCTTTAAAGGACAAAGGAAAAGATACCTCAAATGAACCACAAACAGAAACCAAAGAACCCACTATTCTAAATGAACATTGTAACCACAGTATATAAACAGAAGTTTCTGTCCTACCCAGTCCCACAGCCAATTCAAAATAACCCATAATTCTTATCTATGTTTAGCCATGTGACTTGGTACCTTTTCACAATAAGGCATTCTCATCTTACTTCCTCTGTGTCTGGCTTGTGACTACCTCTCTGTCTTTCCTCTTCCCAGAATTCTCTTAGTCTGGTCACCCCACTTATACTTCCTTCCTAGCCAATCAGTGTTTTATTAAACTAATATGAGTGAGAAATCTTTACAGTGTACAAGAGCATTATCCCATAGCATTTCCTCCTGGATCGTCTCAGCCAGCAGCCTTGGATTGTTCTGGATGCAGAACTCAGGGGAAACTACAACAGAGGCATCTGAAACACTGGATCGTCATGTGAAAGCAGGGGCAATAGAATAGATCTATGTAACTTCTGAACATAGCATTCGGCCTGTACAAAAAAAGACTAAGTAGCGGTGGCGCACACTTTCGTCCAGCACTTGAGAGGCAGAGGCAGGAGAATCTTTGTAGAACAAGCCTGTTCTACAAAGAGTTCCAGGACAGCAAGGGCTACACATAAGAAACCCTGTCTCGGGGCTGGAGAGATGGCTCAGAGGTTAAGAGCACTGACTGCTCTTCCAGAGGTCCTGAGTTCAATTCCCAGCAACCACATGGTGGCTCACAACCATCTGTAATGAGATCTGGCGCCCTCTTCTGGCATGCAGGTATACATGGAGGCTGAACAGTGTGTACATAATAAATAAATAAATCTTTAAAAAAAAAAAAAAAAAAAAGAAACCCTGTCTCAAAACAACAATAACCACCCACAGGTGAGCCATCTCTCCCGCCTTTGTTATTATTTCTCTAAACTATACGTGTTTATATGGTACAGTGTGATCATTTGGTACATGTATCAAACTAAACAATGGGTACAATCTGGAATAATTGAAGTAATTAGCATTGCTTCCATTGTGAGCTGTTTTGAGAGAAGGTCTCTGTATAGCCCACACTGTCCTTGACTTCCCAGCTTCCCAAGTGCTGGGGTCACATGCCTGGTTTTAACTCTCTGACCTGAGTAACGTCTTTGATTTCTGGCAGTTGAGGTAGTCTAGACCCATCTCCTTCTTTTTCCACCCGAACTCTGGAATTGGCCATCTGTCTAGGCAGCCCTGGTTTCAGTAAGTGCGAAGTGAGACCTAGAAACCAAGCTTTAGGGCTGGGGATGTAGCTCACTGGTAGAACGCTTACCTGCTGGGTTTGAGAGCCCGAGTTTAACCCCCAGTACTGCCAAGAGGAAAAAAAAATCCTACCAAGATCTCAGTGTCAGGCTCTTGACTCCTACTGTGTCCATGTTGCTCATAATTCTCAGACCAGGGCTGGGGAATGTATGTCTGTGTGTATGTGAGACACTTTGTTTTGTTTTTCTTTTCTTTTCTTTTTTTTTTTTAAGACAGGGTTTCTCTATGTAAGAGCCCTAGCTGTCCTGAAACTAGCTCTGTAGACCACACTGGCCTGAACTCAAAAGAGATTCACTTGTCCCTGCCTCCCGAGTGCCAGGATTAAAGCCAATAAATTAACACTCATAGAGTACTAATCACACTATGCTTATGTAAAAGAATGTGGTTTTGGGGGCTGTGCTACAGTATTTGATAGTTAGGGACCTTGTGTCTATAACTTTCTCTCAGATAGTTCAGGAAGACATTGATTCTGTATGATGTATATAAACAGATTGAAAGAATGGTGAAGCAAACAGGTTAGATTCTGCAGCACTTCTCAACCTGTGGGTCATGACCCCTTTGGCAAACCTCTATCTCCAAAAATATTTACATTGTGATTCATAACAGTAGCAAAAATTATAGCTACAAAGTAAAAATCTTACAACTATGGGCCACCACCACAAGAACCACCGTATTAGAGGGATCTGGTTCAGAGATATACAGGAACTCTTGGTACTATCTGTTCACAACTACCCTGTAATTCTCAGTGTGTCTAGAATGTCAGCCTGCTGCCAGGGGGAGAGGCAGGGATTCCTTCCCAGCCTTCCCAGGAAGAGTTCATACCTGGCCTTGTGTGAGGAAGTTGGCCACCAATGCCCCCTTCACAGCGTTCTCCAGGTCACAGTCTGAGAAGATGATCAGAGGAGATTTTCCTCCAAGCTCCAAGGTAACAGGTTTGATTCCTTTAGAGGACATTTCCATGATCTACAGAACCAAACAAGGCACCCGGAAGTTTAGCATAAGTTAGTCTGCATGCTAGGTCAACTCAACCTGAACCTACCAGGTTATCTTTGTCTGACAGGGGCCAGAACCTGTTCTCATGTACACTGGGCTCTTCGTACACTTAGAATATTCTTTGGCAAAACCTTCTAAGAATTTACAGAACGTCACATAAAACCCTGAAACAGTAGTTCACTTAAAACGTACTGACAATTCATAGGATTCTTGCAGCCAGGAATTCTTTTTGCATTCTTATGTTTAGGGCTATTTAAAACTGGGAACATAAATCCAGGTCAAAGTAACAAACCTCAAGTAACCTGAGAGAATATTCTTCTTCTATACAATACAGTTAACTCACCAACAGAGCACAGTGCAGCCCAGGCCCCAATCCCTCACACACATCATCTCCTGAAACAAGGCGAGAATTTCTACCCCACCTGGCCCACCACAAATCACCCACACATGCCCTCTTTCCCCCGTCACGTGCACAGAAAGAGTAGAATTTCCTGACCCATTCCCAACATAAACTCAAAATCTGCAAAATACACAATGGGCAGGACTAGCTTTGCCAGACTTAGCCATTTGTGTCGAACAAAACTGGTGTCATCTGTACCTTCATGCCAGTAGGCACACTTCCAGTGAAGGAGACTTTGGCCACATTGCGATGCTGACACAGAAACTGGCCTGTGGCAGCCCCACCTTGCACTACGTTGAAGAGGCCAGGAGGCGCGCCTGCTTTGGTATAGATCTCAGCCAGGAGCAAAGCAGACATGGGTGTGAAGGGAGAAGGCTTAAAGATCATGGCGTTACCTGTAGAAAAGCAAATGCTCCTCTCAGACAAGACTAGACGATTCCAACTGGTTCCTGGTCCTCTAAATTCACGAATGATGTTATTAATTCTAGAAACATCTGGGACTGAAACGATGACCCATTGGTTAAGAGCACTTGTTGCTCTGGCAGAGAGTCTGAGATCAAAGGATGGCTTAGAACCAGCTGTAACTCCAGATCCAGGGAATCTAGCACCTTCTGGTCTCTGCAAGTACTAGTTGTACACATGGTATATTATATACCATCTATCTATCTACCGATCTATCTATCTATATATGCAAGCAAACACTCATACATAAAAAAATCAATAAACCTAAAATTATTTTTTAAAAAAAGGACATACCTTGTTTTCCCACCTTGGGTTCTCATGTATCAAGGTCTTTGGACATGGGTTATCCTATTTAAAGCTTGCAACTTCAATGTGAAGTAGGGATAATTTGTCTCATAAAAGTTAACTGAAGACCAAAAACTTTCATTTCCTTTCATTCCAACACTAGAAGGCTAGGATAGCCTAGCCGGGCGGTGGAAACATCTTTAATCCCAGCACTCAGAAGACAGAGGCCCGCAGAGCTCTATGAGCTTGAAGCCAGCCTGGTCTACAGAGTGAGTTCCAGGACACCCAAGGCTACACAGAGAAACCCTGTCTCAAAAACCACCTCCCCGTACCCCCAAAAAAGGATAGCCTAGAATACACAGCCAGTTCCTACATCAGAAACAAACTGGACAGATGCAAAATAGAAACCCCAAGACATGACCTGTGTGTGCAACCTCAACTTTAATTCCTTCAGGTGCAAGGCAAGGCAGGAACAGACCCACATCCTCTGAGACTGACTGCCCCAAAGCAGCTCTTGCTGTCTGAGTAGGGAGCGGAAGGCTCACTGTGGAGGAGTGACTTATTCTTACCACATGCCAAAGCAGGAGCAGACTTCCAACAGGCAATCTGGAAGGGGTAGTTCCATGCTCCTATCCCCACACACACCCCAAGTGGCTCTCTTCTGGTGTAGCCAAAGGACCCATTTGGGAGCTGGACATGCTCTCCTAGGGGTAAAACAGAATAAGAAATGATGCAAGTCTATGCTCCCCACAATTTCACTAGCATGAGATCATCCTAGTTAACTCTTAAAGACTCTTCTGTCGGGGCTGGATAGATGGCTCAGCCTTGAAGAGCACTAGCTCACTTACCACATATGGCTCAGGTGGGCTCTACCACCCATTCAATATGAACTGCTATAAACATTTGTTTGAGATATGTTTCATTTACCTCGGGCTAGCCTCAAACTCACTATGTAGCTGAGGATGCCCTTAACCTTCTGATCCTCCTGCGTCCCCCTTTTAGGTACTAAGATTACAAGTGGGTAGTGGGTATCACCACACTCAGGAGTATGCGATATTTGGAACTGGAACCGGGGCTCCACGCACACTAGGCAAGCACTCCAACTGAGCTACATTCCTGGCCTGAACTGGATAACAATGGTAAGCATCGTGCAGACTCTTACAAACTAGTGCTTCGAACCATTTGGTCTACAGTTCAGGTTTTAATACTGGATGCTTTCGTGTACTATTCTCATTGAATCCTTAGAACAATCCAAGTAATTGTTACTATCTCCACTTTAGCTAAGGATTGATAAACTAACGTAAGCCACCCAAGTAGGTATCAACTTAAGACTTTGCCCTTCACCACCAGGCCCTGCTCTTCCGCCCTCCGATCAGATGGCCGCCTGAGGCCATACCAGGACTCACCTGCCATGGATGCAGCCAGGCCTGCATAGTATTCCAGACACTGCCACGAAGTGTCGATATCCAGGCGGGCCTCAAATATCGACTTCCCGTTGTTGATTGTCTCCATGACAGCAATTGCATCCTTTTGTTCCTTTGGGTAAAACAGAAGGAAATTTAATTCCTATTATGATGTTTCAACATGGCCAGTGCTTAAAAAGAAATGTGTCACTCAAGTTCCAATACTAAAAAGGCTGGCACTTGTGAGGAACCTCGGCAGAATAATGGTGCTGGACTGGGAGACAAACACCTGCTGTCCTCCTTCCAGGTCATCAGGGGACAAAGATGGAGACCACTTCAGTATAAGTTAGAAAACGGAAGTTTTAAGAACAAGTATGTGCATGTGGATGAATGAGAACATGTATGTGAGCATATATTCTGACATTTCTACATGGCCCAGGCTATCTGAGCACAGAACACAGGCAGGCTAACTGACGGACAAAGACCTTGGAAGAGACTGCATGCTCCCTAGAGAGATCTTTGGATCTATAATTTCTTGCTCCTAGAGCCATCTGTTTATCCTCCAGGGTAATAATAACCACAGTGGCTCCTCCCTCTCAGTCCCAGAGACTTGTTTGATGAGCAATTAATCTCAATACCTCCCCCGAATAGGATGAGAAGACGCAGGAAGTCTTCTGATACCCTAATTCCCCCTACACCTACAAGCCGCTACAGTGTGCTGTAAGAAGCCTTTTTCTCTGATCTCCAAAGCTCCGTGCGTTCTATGAGAATACATGTGTGCACTGATACCACTGATAAGTATACATACAGATATTTGGTTATACATATAAACACACATTCTTACAAGCAGGTTAACTCTCAGACCCTTCAAGGTTTCTCACAGCATACTTATGACAAAAAAAGAAAAGGAAACCCGACATTCCCACCAAAGAGAATTCACATTCTGATGTACATCAATCATTCTGAACCTTCTAGTTTCTGATACGTTTTTTTTTTTTTTTTTTTGTATCTCTGAATCTGAACTCTTCCCAAGCAATTAAGGTCCCAGGGAGCCCTCAGTAGACATGTGCTTTACATACCAAGGTGAGCAGGGGGAATGAATGTTTCTCCATTTCACACGAGCAATCCCAACCTGAAGCTGCATCGATGTTAACTGCGACCACCCTCAGAGTCGGCTCAAAAGGAAAGTATTGATACACACCTTTATCATCCGGGCAGCCTCTAAAAGGACCTGGCCACGCTCCATGCCAGATTTCTTTCTCCAGATTTCAAAGGCATCCTTTGCACTTTTAACAGCCAAATTTACTTCATTTTCTCCTGAACACTGTAAAGTAGCTATCACTCGGCCTAGAGAGAAGCAGAAAGTCCGTTTTATCACAAGCGGTTGCAAAACACATTTGAATTGTTTCTATCAGCCTTCTTTGGGGGATCCCTGTGCCCATGATCTCATTTCGTTCTTAATTTTGTGACCAGGAATCCCTTTCGAGTCCAATAAAGTTCCAAGTAGTAAACAATACACATGCAGGCAAAACACTCAACACATATTTTAAAAATAAAAACAAGCCAAGTATGGTGGCACACTACTTTAATCCCAGCACTTGGGAGGCAGAGGCAGGTGGTTCTCTGTGAGTTCGAGACCAGCCTGGTCTACAGATTTTCAGGACTGGCTCCATAGCTACTGAGAAACCCTGTCTCAAAAAAACAAAAGAAAAATTAAAAATAAACAAAACAAACTCTCCTAAGTGCTACTGGGTAACTTAGACTATATATATGTGTGTATATATATGTAATAGAGCAGACAACTCAGCAGCAGAGGAGATCTGAGAACCCTAGAACCCTGAACTGCTTACTTACCACGAGGCTCAATGGGCTCTACCAACCATTCAATAAGAACTACTGTAAACATTTAAGATGGGTTTCATTTGCCCCAGCTCCCACGAGCCTCCGCAGCACTCTGTGCTCCACACTGCAGCCGTGCAAGTCCAGCAACCCTTTGCGGAGTGCTCGGAAGGAGGATAAGGGGCAGCAGACCCCAGTGCACAGGGCCAAAGAGAGCCCACTCCACCCGCGTCCAGCCCGGTTACCGGTGGCCGGCTCGAAGGCCTTCTCCGTGCCGCTGCTGTCCACGGGCTCCACACGGGCCCCGCCGCGGTAGTTGAGCGGCTCCAACTGGACGAAGGATCCAGTGTTCATGGCGGCAACCGCTGCAAGCCCGGGAGTGCGGAAGAGCAACGTCAACCCAGAGCCAACTGCACGGAGAATCATCTGTCGAGTGCGCAGCTCGGAGGGAAGCCCCACTAGCCCACGCGCTGGGAGAGCGGAGCGGAGGGGCGGGACCGGCGAGAGGCGGGGTTGCGAAGGGGCGGGACCTATGGAAAGAAGCGACCCTGGGCGAGTTTGGACCGCGAGGGGGCGGGGTCTCGGGGAAGCCTGGCCATGAGTGGGTGGGCGTGGGGCGAGCAAGGGATGCGCGGAAGAGCACGAGGGGGCGTGGCTAGGGGGAGTATCTTGGGCCCATCCAGCATAGTTAAAGGAAGAAACAAAGAAGAATATAACTCGATCACCTTCCCATCTCCAGGCCTCCCAAGGAGAAAGTCTTTGAGAATCCAAATACCTTGTCATCTAAGGCCATTCTTAACCCTAATCCTCAAGCATCCTCGTGTCGGGCTCTGTATTGTTAGGGCTCAGTTTCCCATTAGTTACACTCTTACACACATACACTTTTTTGGGTTTTTTTTTTTTTTTCGGTTTTTCGAGACAAGGTTTCTCTGTGTCTTTGGAGCCTGTCCTGGAACTAACTCTGTAGACCAGGCTGGTCTCGAACTCACAGAGATCCGCCTGCCTCTCCTCCCGAGTGCTGGGATTAAAGGCGTGCGCCACCACCGCCCAGCCTTTTTTGGGTTTTTGTTTTGGTTTGGTTTGGTTTTTCAAGACAGGTTTTCTCTATGTAACAGTCCTGGCTGTCCTGGAACTCACTTTGTAAACCAGGTTGGCCCTGGAACTCACAGAGGCGATCCACCTGCCTCTGCCTCCCGAGTGCTGGGATTAAAGTGGTGCTCCACCAGCACCAGGCCACGCACGCTTTTATTCCCTAAACGTTAATGACTGTCACTCTTGTTACTCCTTCCATAAGCTCGAAAGCTCTTCACAAAGAAATACAGCAAGAAAAAAAAATTCTCCCAAATCCTCTTCCAGACCATTTCCATAGGCCTTCTTCTTAAAGCAGTTTACATACTGAACTCCATGCTAAGTGTGAGTGCCCTCGCTTTCTTCACATATAAAATATAACTTTCTTACTCAGGGCCTAGTAGGTTTCCACACAGCCTATCACTTGGATCAGGTCCTCCATGGATATGTGTTGAATGGGCAAACGAACGGTAACTGAAACCAGAGCTGTTACAGATCCTGAACCCAGCACTCTAGTGACCTGTCCCCTCAGATCTTTCTAACTTGAGAGGATGGTCTTTTTATTTTCAGCAGTTTTGAATGATAGGTTAAATACCTAATGCTCACATGGCATTGGATGGTACTGGTACAGAAGCTGGAAACACTGTATAACTGTTATTATACGAGTAACACACACACACTTGGAAGGCAGAAGTCGGTGAATCTCTGGGATTTGGAAGCCAGCCTGGTCTAATACTGAGTTCCAGGGCAGCCACGTCTTCAAAGTAAGACCCTGTCTCAAAAATACATAAATAAACCAAAACAATTTAAGTAAAGACAATCTCCATGGTTGATCAGGCTGTCCTGTTTTTTTTTTTCCAAAGAAAATTCAGAGTCATGCACTTTGGAATTTGATCTTAGAGCTGATAATAACCTAGATAGTGCAGGCGGCTCCCAGAAACATTTACAACATGTGTTAGCTGAGCAAGCAGGAATTATTTCAGTTCCCTTTATCTGTGTTAGATATATCCGTATTTGGTCATCTCAGCATTTATTCTAGAGCCAGGAAGAACTTTAGTATTCTAAATCTATAGGTGTTATTATATAGTCAGCTAAAAACAAAATTTCAGAAGTTAAGCAAATATTTAGTGTAACTTTCTATGTCTATAGTATTTCAAAATCATTTGCTTAAAAAATAAACTTCATGACCACTGTAGTAAAACAATTAAAGTGTGGATATTTCTTGGTGTTGCTAACTCACATGAACAACAACCCACATGGCCTTCTTCATGTTAGGCAAATGCTGTGCCAGAGTTAGAGGCCCAGCCCTTAACCATATATATGGATTTTTGTTTATTTGCTTTTTGTTTTGCTGTAATTAACTCATACATTTTTAGTTTTTTGAAACGGAATCTCACTGTCCAGGTCTCATGCTCCCTCTGTAGCTCAAGCTGGCATCCAACTCAATGATTTTCCTGCTGCAACCTCCCAGATTACAGGCTTATGCCATAATGTAAAAGTACGGGGATTTTTTTTTAAGAAAAAAATTAAACTACTTCCATAAATAATTTTATAAACCATAAATAATTTTAATAGCTAAAGCTCCCTAGACATGCTGTCTTAGTCTATCTAGATGTTATAAGGGAATGCCTTCAGCTTCATGAGTAATAAAAAACAGAAATCGATTCCGTACAGTTCTAGACCCAGGCCAGCCACAGATTCAGTGTTTGCTGTGTACCTGCTCTATTCCAGAGTTGCTGCCTTCTTGCCAAGTTATTTTATTGCATAAAGGAGCGGGGGGGTGGGGGAGGAGGTTCTCATGAATTTTTCCTTTTCCTCTTTCTTTTGTTTTTTTTAGACAGGGTTTCTCTGTGTAACAGCCCTGGCTGTCCTGGAACTTGCTTTGTAGACGAGGCTGGCCTCGAACTCACTGAGATCCATCTGCCTCCCAAGTGCTGGAATTAAAGTCATACATCACCACCACCTGGCTTGTGCATCTATTTTTTGCAGAAAAAAAAGTGTATAGGCATTCTACAAAGTGATAGGCTTTATTATGGTATTGTTATTGATATATAGCATCTACTTTGCTCAAATTCTTTCCTATGATTGATGTTCCTGCCCTCCCCCACCTCAGTCCTCAGTAGTCCCTTGCAGTTTCATGATTTATATGAGATAGATAGATAGATAGATAGATAGATAGATAGATAGATAGATAGATAGATAGATAGATAGATAGATATAGTCTAGATTGGATATACAATCAAAGACATGTGACAGTTGTCTTAGTCTGGTTTATTCGTTTAACATGCTGATCTCTAGTGTCATTCACTTGTCTTTGCAAATGACAATAATTTTGTTCTTTATTACTCCATGGTGTGTTGCAGACTGCAGACACTCAGACCCTGAATTTTCTATGACCCCTTGTCTTTCGGAGTAAACAGCTTGTTTTCCTGTGCTTGCAGCTGCTCTGGGCACAAGACTTTCATGAGTTCCTGATGGCAGAGGTGTGGTTTCTGGCAGGCTTGCAGCTGAAAAATCCCGTGAGCTAGGGTGTGGCCATTAGTCAAGGTGAGCCCTATATAAGCTGCCCTGGAACACAGTAAAACTTGTTGTGATCCAGCTGCCCTCACTCCCCCTGAACAACGGAACTTCCTTGTGGTCTGTAATTGACAAGGATGTTTGTGTTCTTTCTGGCCGGTGGGTCTTCACAGAAGGAGTAGAGGTATAAAGGGTTGCTGGGCAAACTAAAAGTTGCTGTTCTTCCACCTGAAAAGAAGCTTCCATGTCTCAATCCCGGCACACACACACACACACACACACACACACACCCCACCCCACCCCCACCCCACCCCACCCCCGCCAGTCTTGCATCCAGGCTGCGCTGGCCGCAGCAAAACTGGCATTGTTGTTTCAAGAGTGATCCATGTCTGTTTTTTATTCCCCAGATCCTTGCCCGATCACGGTTCCAGGTGGTGCAGGCGCCACAATGGTGTATCCATCCCATGTGCTTTTTGTCTGTTCATCTGTTAGTGGGCCTCTAGGCTGGTTCTATAACCTGGCTATTGTAAATAGTGCTTTACTTTACTCCCTTATGAAATCACAAGCCCCAGTCATGAATTAGCCATACTCTTGATAAAGATACCTCCTAATAGCCCTCCCCCCCATTAATACTAGCACATTGCACTAACTATATTATGTTTTGCATTTACTATCTCATGCCTCAAAGTGATACCAAGAGGGCTGTGCTTTTAATAGGGCTTTTTCACAAATCATGTGCTGGACACATAATTCTAAATGTGACTGTCTTGGGAAGTGGGGTCTTTGGGGAGTCAATTAGGTTGTAAGGGCTCCATCCTCATGAGCTGATGAATAACCTTTCTGAAAGAGTTTGGCAGGGGAGGGGTGTCTTTCATTTCTTTTCATTTTGATTTTTGGAGATAGGATGCAGTAGAATACTAGTTCTGGAATCCCCAACTTTTGAAACTGTGGGAAAGAACATTTCTGGGGTTTGGGTTTTAGTCTTGATTGGGGGAGGGGGGGAAATGGGAGGTGGTGGCGGGGAAGAGGCAGAAATCTTTAATAAATAAATAAATTAATTAATTAAAAAAAAAAAAGACAGGGTCTTACCCAGGCTAGCCTCACACTCAAGATCTTACCATCTTAGCTTCCTTTGCTGGGAACATATATGTCCATGATCTCTGGCTGATTTATGTTTTTTATAGATTACCCAGTCTTAAAGAAACTTGCCAAAGGTGTATGAAGCTAAGAGAGGGAGGTAGAAAGTGTTGTTGCCATTTTATAGATGAGGAAAGTGAGATTTTGCAGCACTGGGAGGAGCTGAGAATGTCACAGAGACACACTGACTGATAGCAGGAGTTGAAAAATGGAAGGTTTAAAAAGATCACTCTGGCCGGGCGGTGGTGGCGCACGCCTTTAATCCCAGCACTCGGGAGGCAGAGGCAGGCAGATCTCTGTGAGTTCGAGACCAGCCTCGTCTACAGAGCTAGTTCCAGGACAGGCTCCAAAACCACAGAGAAACCCTATCTCGAAAAACCAAAAAAAAAAAAAAAAAAAAAAAAGATCACTCTGACCTTCGTGCTGTTGCTTAAAAGCAGGAGCATAGCCAGGTGGTGGTGGCCCATTCCTTTAATCCCAGCACTCAAGAGGCAGGGACAGGTGAATCTCTGAGTTTGTGGCCAGCCTAGTCTACAAAGCAAGTTCTAGGACAGGCAAGGCTACACACACACACACACACACACACACACACCAAAAAAAAAAAAAAAGAAAAACAAACAAACAAAAAAAAAACCTGTCTCAAAAACAAACAAAAAGAACAAAAGAAAAAGCAGGAGCTAAAAATCCATGTGGCAATGAGATATCTGTGTCCTTATGAAGTTGAGTTCAAGGGAATTCTGAGCAGATCTTATTAAATAGCTCTGGCCTCTTGACCTTCACCCATCAGCCAGACTATTTTAATTACATGTCCTTTTCTTGCACACATTTTTTTTCTCCTGGAGTTTATCAGTGTTTTTACTTTTTGCTTTTTGAGACAGGGTTTCTCTATGTAACTCTGGCTGTCCTGGAAGTTGCTCTATAGAACAGGCTGGCATGCACTCACAGACACCCTGCCTCTGCCTCCCAAGTGCTGGTATTAAAGGTGTATGCCACTGCACCCAGGTCAGAATTGCTTTTTAATTATAATTGTGACTATTGTATTATCTTTTCATATTATCAAGCAGTGTAGCTGGAAACTAGGGGTAGAGAAAGAGACATCATATTAACACATAGGGTGTTGGAGAATATTTTAAGATGTGTTACATTTGTTTATGTTGTGGAATATTTGCTTAATGATGCAAAGATGTGTTGCATTCTTTTTTTAGGTGTTTTTTTTTCTTTTTTTAATTGATATTTATTGAGTTCTACATTTTTCTCTGCACCCCTCCGTGCTTCTCCCCTCCCCTCTTCCATCCTCCCCCAAGGTCCCCATGCTCCAAATTTACTCAGGAGATCTTGTCTTTTTCTACTTTCTAACTCCTATGTAGATTATATCTATGTAAGTCTCTCTTAGTGTCCACATTGTTGTCTATGTTCTCTGGGTTTGTGGTTTGTAGGCTGGCTTTCTTTGCTTTATGTTTAAAATCCACCTATGAGTGAGTACATGTGATAATTGTCTTTCTGTGTCTGGGTTACCTCACTCAAAATAATGTTTTCTAAGCCGGGCGATGGTGGCGCACGCCTTTAATCCCAGCACTCGGGAGGCAGAGGCAGGCGGATCTCTGTGAGTTCGAGACCAGCCTGGTCTACAGCGCTAGTTCCAGGACAAGCTCCAAAGCCACAGAGAAACCCTGTCTCGGAAAAGAAAAAAAAAATGTTTTCTAGCTCCATCCATTTTCCTGCAAAATTCAAGATATCGTTATTTTTTTTTCTGCTGTGTAGTACTCCATTGTGTAAATGTACCACATTTTTCTTATCCATTCTTCGATCGAGGGGCATTTAGGTCTTCTATTCAGTTCCATTGGTCCTCCTATCTGTTCTTATGCCAATACCAGGCTGTTTTCAGTACTGTAGCTCTGTAGTAGAGTTTGAAGTCAGGGATTGTCATGCCTCCAGAAGTTCTTTCATTGCACGGGATTGTTTGGGCTATCCCGTTTGTTTGTTTGTTTGTTTGTTTTTGCTTTTCCAAATGAAGTTGAGTACCGTTCTTTCGAGGTCTTTGAAGAATTTTGCTGGGATTTTGATGGGCATTGAGTTGAATCTGTAGATTGCTTTTGGTAAGATTGTCATTTTTACTATATTAATTCTGCCTACCCAAGAGCATGGGAGGTCTTTTCACTTTCTGGTGTCTTTTTCAATTTCTTTCTTCAAAAATTTAAAGTTCTTGTCATACAAGTCTTCCACTTGTTTGATTATTAGAGTTACTTTAAGGTATTTTATGCTATTTGTGGCTATTGTGAAACGTGTTGATTCTCTGATTTCTTCCTCAGCCCTTTTATCATCTGTGTACTGATGTTTTTGAGTTAATCTTGTATTCTGCTACATTGCTGAAAGTGTTTATCAGTTGTAGAAGTTCCTTGGTAGAATTTTTGGGATCACTTAAGTAAACTATTGTATCATCAGCAAACAGTAAGAGTTTGACTTCTTCTTTTCCAATTTGTATCACTTTGATCTCCTTTTGGTGTCTTATTGCTCTAGCTAGGGCCTCAAGAACTATATTGAATAGATATGGAGAGAGTGAACAACCTTGTCTTGTTCCTGATTTCAGTAGAATCGCTGGGAGTTTCTCTCCATTTAGTTTGATATTGGCTGCTGGCTTGCTGTATATTGCCTTAATTATGTTAGGTATGTTCCTTGTATTCCTGCTCTCTACAAGACCTTTATCATGAAGGGATGTTGTATTTTGTCAAAAGCTTTTTTGGCATCTAATGAGATGATCATGTGGTTTTTATTTTTCAGCTTGTTTATATGGTGGATTGTGTTGACAGATTTTCGTATATTGAACCATCCCTGCATCTCTGGGATGAAGCCAACTTGATCATGGTGGATGATGGTCCTGATGTGTTCTTGGATTTGATTTGCTAGTATTTTATTTAGTATTTTTGTATCAATGTTCATGAGTGAGATTGTTCTGTAATTCTCTTTCTTAGTATTGTCTTTCTGTAGTTTGGGTATCAGGATAATTGTAGCCTCATAAAAAGAGTTTGGCAATCTTCCCTCTGTTTCTATTGTGTGGAATAATTTGAGAAGTATTGGTATTACTTCTTTGAAAGTCTTGTAGAATTCTGAGCTGAAACTATTTGGTCCTGGGCCTTTTTTGGTTGGGAGACTTTTGATGACTGTTTATATTTCTTCAGCAGTTATAGGTCTGTTTAATTTGCTTATCTGATCTTGATTTAATTTTGGTAAGTGATATTTATCTAGAAAGCTGTCCATTTCCTTTAAGTTTTCCTTTTTTGTGGAGTATAGGTTTTCAAAATATGACCTGATGATCCTCTGTATTTCCTCGGTGTCTGTTATGTCCCCATTTTCATTTCTGATTTTGTTAATTTGGATATTCTCTCTCTGCCTTTTGGTTAGTTTGAATAAAGGCTTGTCTATCTTGTTGATTTTCTTGAAGAACCAACTCTTTGTCTCATTGATTCTTTCTATTGTTTTCTTTGTTTCTATTTTGTTGATTTCAGCTCTCAATTTGATTATTTCCTGCCATCTAGTTGTCTTAGATGAGTTTGCTTCTTTTTGTTCTAAAGTTTTCAAATGTTCTGTTAATTCACTAGTGTGGGATTTTTACAGCTTCTTTATGTAGCTGTTTAGTGCTATGAACTTGCCTCTTAACACTGCTTTCATTGTGTCCCATAAATTTGGGTATGTTGTATGGTCATTTTCATTGAATTTTAGGAAGTCTTTAATTTCCCCCTTTATTTCTTCCTTGACCCATTGATGATTCAGATGAGCATTGTTTAATTTCCATGTGTTTGTAGGTTTTCTGGAATTAGTATTGCTGTTGACTTCTAGTTTTAAAGCATGGTGATCTAATAAGGTACATTGGGTTATTCCAATTTTTTTGTATTTGTTGAGGTTTGTTTTGTTACCTAGTATGTGGTCAATTTTACAGAAGGTTCCATGAGGTGCTGAGAAGAAGATATATTCTTTTCTGTTTGGATGGAATGTTCTATAGATGTCTATTAAGTCCCTTTGAGTCATAACATCTGTTAGTTCTCTTATTTCCCTGTTCATTTTTTTGTCTGATTGACCTGTCCGGTGGTGAGAGAGGAGTGTTGAAGTCTCCCACTATTAGTGTGTGGGGTTTACTATATGATTTAATATATGGTTTAAGCTTTAGAAGTGTTTCTTTGACATATGAGGGTGCCCTTGTATTTAGGGCATAGATGTTCAGTATTGAAATTTCCTTTTGATGGATTTTCCCTGTGACTAATATGAAATGTCCTTCTTTGTCTCTTTTGATTGATTTTAGCTTGAAGTCTATTTTGTTAGATATTAGAATAGATATATCTGTTTGTTTCTTAGGTCCATTTGATTTGTATATTTTTTCCCAACCTTTTACTCTGAGACAATGTCTGTCTTTGAGGTTGAGATGTGTTTCTTGTATGCAGAAGAGGGATGGATTCTGTTTTCGTCAATCTGTTAACCTGTGCCTTTTTATGGGTGAGTTGAGTCCATTTACATTAAGGGATATTAATGACCAGTGGTTGCTATCTCCTGTTAATTTAGTTTTCATCGTTGGTGATGTTAATTTGTGCATTTTTTTCCTTCAGGATTTGCTGTAATGAGATCATCAATTGTCTGTGTTTTTGTTGGTATAGCCATCTTCCTTGGGTTGGAGTTTTCCTTCTAGTATTTTTTATAGGGTTGGGTTTGTGGCTAGGTATTGGTGAAATCTAGATTTGTCATGGAATATCTTGTTTTGTCCTTCTATGGTGATTGACAGTTTTGCTGGGTATAGTAGTCTGGGCTGGCATCTGTGGTCTCTTAATGTCTGCATAATGCTTGACCATGACCTCTGGCTTTCATTGTCTTCATTGAGAAGTCAGGTGTAATTCTTATAGGTCTGCCTTTATATGTTACTTGGCCTTTTTCCTTTGTATCTCTTAATATTCTTTCTTTACTCTGTATGTTTAGTGTTTCGATTATTATGTGGTGAGAGGACTTTTTTTGGATCCAGTCTATTTGGTGTTCTGTAAGCTTCTTGTATCTTCATAGGCATATCTTTCTTTAGGTAGGGAAAGTTTTCTTCTATGATTTTGTTAAATAAATATTCTGTGCCTTTGAGTTGAACTTCTCCTTCTTCTATACTTATTATTTTAAGATTTGGCCTTTTTATGGTGTCCCATATTTCATGGATATTTTGAATTAAGCTTTTGTTAGATTTAATGTTTTCTTTGACTGATGAGTCTGTTTCCTCTATTGTATCGTCAGTACTTGAGATTCTCTCTTCCATTTCTTGTATTCTGTTGTTCATGCTTGCATTTGTGGTTCCTGATCATTTTCTCATGATTTCTGTTTCTATAATTCCTTTGGCTTGTGTTTTCTTTATTTTTTTCTATCTCAGTTTTCAAGTCCTGAATAGTTTCTTTTATATGTTTGAGTTCTTTTTCTTGGTTTTCTTTAAGTGATTTGTTGGCATCTTCCAACTTTTTGTTTGTTTTTTCCTCATTTCTTTAATGTAATTTCTCATTACATCTTTAAGAATTTCAAACATTCTCTTGAGGTTATTTTTTAGTTCATTTTCTTCTGGTTCATCCATATTTGGTTGTTCAGGTCTTGCTGTTGTAGAGTCTTTAAGTTTTACTGGTATTGTGTTGTTCTTTGTGGTGTAGCATGTGATCTTACCTTTTCTACTCCTCTTTTCCTTTAATAGGTGTGGTTGGGGCTGTCTGAGATTCTTTTGAATAATCTTCTAGGTGTCAGTGAATCCAAAGCTCAGATGGTTGTTCCTCATGGTACAGTCAGTGTCACAGTTCGTTACCCTGTTGGTTATTCCTGTTCCTGGAGGTAGCTCAGTGCTCCTGTGCTTTGGTCTGTTCCCTTGGAGTTTGCTGTTTCAGGCCTACTTTGGCCTAGGCTGCTGGCTTTGATCTGTTTCTGTAAATCTTGGAGTTGGATCTGTTGTGGTGGAGATCACTGACTCTGGATCTGGTCCCTGGCTCAGTCCTGATCCACCCCTGTTCCAGGACTGGGTTTGCTCCTGGCTTCTGCTCCCAGTGGAGCTTGTTCTGTGTCTTAGTTAACTTGTTCATTCCCACTCCAGTTCCAGTGGAGATCTCAGACTCTGGGTCAGGTCACTGGCTCAATCCTGGTCTGCCAGTGTCCCAGATCTGGGTTGGCTCCCAGGGCTGGGTTTGCTCCTGGCTTCTGGTCCCGGTGGAGCTTGACTCCTCTGGCCCTCGCTGTCCTAGGAGTTCTACTCCTGTGGAACTTGTTGCCCTAGGTGCAATTCCTTGCCTCAGGGCAACTTTGGTTTAGGTTACGGGCTTTGACCTGTATCTGTATCTGTAAATCCTGGTCCGGATTCCCTCCTGCAGAAGTCCCTGGGTTGGGGTTGGAGCTGGAAAGGTTTCTGGTTCTGGTCTACTGCCTCGGAGGTCCCAGGCTCAGGTGCACCCAAACCCACAGAGGACCTGCTTACTTCCTCAGAGGTCTCAGACTCAAGCTCGGACCTGCAGGGGTTCCAGGTTCCTGCCCATTCCCTTTGATGTCCCAGACCAATGCTCGAACCCACAGAGGACCTGGCTCAGGCCTACTCTCTCTGATGCCCCAGACTCGTGCCTGGCCCCACCGTGATATCTGGTTCCTGCCTATTCCCTAAGAGGACCCAGGTTCCCCCATGCCCAGGCTGACAAAGGTCCTGACTCCAGCCTAGTTCCTGGGAGGTCCTAGACTCTCACCCAGACCCACCAGGGTGTTGGCTTAGGTCTACTCCCTTGAAGGTCCCAGATTCATGTCTGGACCCTCAGCAGTCTCTGGCTCTGGCTCATGTTGCATTCTTTTATGTTGCATTTGTGTAACTTTGTGAAGCTGTGTTTCTTTGCCTGCCTAAAACACCTGATTGATCTGATAATGAGCTGAACAGCCAATAGCTAAGCAGGAAAGAGAAATAGGGAGGGTTGGCAGGCAGAGATAATAAAAGGAAGAGAGAAGAGGAAGGAGTAAAGAAAAAGGAGAAGGAGAGAAGGACTCCAGGGGCCATCCACCCAACTACACAGCAAGCCATGGAGTAAGAAGTAAAGAAAGGTATATATAAAGGTAAAAGCCAACAGGCAAAAGATAGATGGGATAATTTAAGAAAAGATAGCCAGAAATAAGCCAAGCTAAGGCTTGGCATTCATAAGTAAGAATAGGTCTCCATGTATTTATTAGGGAGCTGGGTGGTAGGCCCCCAAAGAACAAAGAGTTAAAAAAAAAAAAGCTACAATGGGTGATGGAGAGAGTACTGTTCTGCCCTCATAAAGACTCATATCAGGTCTCAGTACCCAAGCAACAAGCAAGGGATTCCTACAAGCGCTTTTAACCTCAGCTCTGCAGTGAGTGCAGAAAGAAGAATCGTGGGCTTACAGACTTACAGCCTAACCAGATGGAGACCTCAGGTTCAGGGACAGGCAGTGTCTCAAAGGAATGGGCAGAAAGTGATAGAGGAAGGCACCCACTACCTTCTTCTTGCTTCTGCATGTGTTCATAGGCGTGTACATCCACACACAAATGTGCACATACACAATCTTTATAAAAAGAGTAACAGTCAAAAGAAGACAGTAGATCAGCCGGGCGGTGGTGGCGCACGCCTTTAATCCCAGCACTCGAGAGGCAGAGACAGGCAGATCTCTGTGAGTTCGAGGCCAGCCTGGTCTACAAGAGCTAGTTCCAAGACAGGAACCAAAAGCTACGGAGAAACCCTGTCTCGAAAAATCAAAAAAAAAAAAAGAAGAAGAAGAAGAAGAAGAAGAAGAAGAAGAAGAAGAAGAAGAAGAAGAAGAAGAAGAAGAAGAAGAAGAAGACAGTAGAAAAACTGGAAATCTGTCCCTACCAGGGCTCCATATAACAAAACAAAAAGAGCCTGCTGTTGCTGCGTAGGTGACTTTAAAGATCAGAAATCACGTGATAGATTTCACTAAGGCTACCAACCCAGAGCAGTGAGTCCCTGACCAGAGGGCAGGCCTCAAGGTCCCCGCCAGGGAAAGCAGGCCCCTGCTGCTGGGGCTGCAGTCTCTGCTGTGATCTGCTGGACCTGCTCTGCCTGCGCCCTACTTCCCTTAGTCCCTGGCTCATTGGGGCATCCAGGAGTTCCTGTGTAGGTGCCGAGAAGTTTCATCGGGACGGGTGAGTGTGTGCTATCCTGGGGCGGACTGTCCCGGTAGAGAGCACAAACACCCCTCCCCCAGCTCCTGCTGCAGGGCTTGCTCTCCTACACACCCGCCCCCACCCCCACCCCCAAACCTGCCTTGTCTGCAAGGTCCTTAGCTGTGGAACAGTTTCCTGCCATTTCACTAAGGCTACCAACCCAGAGCAGTGAGTCCCTGACCAGAGGGCAGGCCTCAAGGTCCCCGCCAGGGAAAGCGGGCCCCTGCTGCTGGGGCTGCAGTCTCTGCTGTGATCTGCTGGACCTGCTCTGCCTGCGCCCTACTTCCCTTAGTCCCTGGCTCATCGGGGCATCCAGGAGTTCCTGTGTAGGTGCCAAGAAGTTTCATCGGGACGGGTGAGTGTGTACTATCCTGGGGCGGACGGTCCCGGTAGAGAGCACAAATGCCCCTACACTAAGGCTACCCAACCAGAGCAGTGGGCAGGCCTCAGCAACCCCCGAAAGGGAGCGCAGGCACCTCCAGCTTGTACTGCAGTGTCGCCTGTGTTCTACTGGACCCCGCCCGACCCCTTGCATTCGGCCTTCTTTACGCGGGTCATTGGAATACCACGCATCCATGTTTTGGTGTTGAGGAGTTCACCTGGAAGGGAACGGTTCCTGCCCCTACACTGAGGAGATACACCTAGAGAGTTAGTCACAGCAAAGACTGGTCCAAGACATCAGGCCTCTCCTGGCTCCATTTGAAGGAAAAGATGGGCAGGCGCCAATGCAAGAATTCCCCCAACAACTTGAAAGGCAACGTGACATCACCAGGATCCAGGAATCCCGAAATGAGAAGTCTAAACCCTAATACAGAAGAATTAGAAGAATTCGACTCAAAAGTGAATTTTATGAAAATAATAGAGGACCTTAAACAGGAGGTGAAAAACTGCCACAACCAATTAGAGATTACAAACAAAAAGGTAGAGGAAATGAATAAATATCTCAAAGATACCCAAGAAAACCAAGAGAAACAAGAAAAAGTAATCAAACAGGTAAGGGAAACGGTTCAAGACTTGAAGAACGAAGTGGAAGTAATAAAGAAAACACAAACCGAGGGAAGGATGGAGATGGAAAATTTGAATAAATGAACAGGAACTACAGAGACAAGTACCACCAACAGATTACAAGAGATAGAAGAAAGAATCTCAGACACTGAAGATACCATATAGAAAATAAACACTCTCATCAAAGAAAACAGCATAACCAACAAATTCTCATCACAAAACATTCAGGAAATCTGGGACACAATAAAAAGACCAAACCTAAGAATAATAGGGATAGAAGAAGGAGAAGAAGTACAGCTCAATGGTCCAGAAAATATATTTAATAAAATTATAGAAGAAAACTTTCCCAACCTTAAGAAAGATATTCCTTTGAAGGTCCAAGAAGCATACAGAACACCAAATCGACTGGATCAAAAAAAAAACATCTCCTCGTCATATAATAATCAAAACACAAAACATACAGAATAAAGAAAGAATATTAAGAGCTGCAAAGGAAAAAGGTCAAGTTACCTATAAAGGTAAACCTATCAGACTTACACCTGATTTCTCTATGGAAACCATGAAAGCCAGAAGGTCCTGGATAGATATACTGCAGAAACTACGAGACCATGGATGCAAGCCCAGACTACTATACCCAGCCAAGCTTTCGTTCACTATAAATGGAGAAAACAAAGTTTTCCAGGATAAAAACAAATTTAAACAATACGTAGCCACAAATCCAGCCCTTCAGAAAGTAATAGAAGGAAAATCACAAACCAAGGAGTCCAACAATGCCCACAATAACTCAGACATCTAAAGACCCTTCACCAGCACAACTTGAAGAAGGGAAACACACAAACTCTACTACCAAAGAAAAGAAAGAAAGAAAGGAAAAATGACCGGAGTTAACAACCACTGGTCATTAATATCACTTAATATCAATGGACTCAACTCACCTATAAAGAGGCACAGGCTAAGAGATTGGATACGAAAACAGGATCCAACATTCTGCTGCTTACAAGAAACACACCTCAACCACAAAGACAGACATCTACTCAGAGTAAAGGGCTGGGAAAAGGTTTATCAAGCAAACGGACCTAAGAAACAAGCAGGTGTGGCCATACTAATTTCTAAGAAAGTTGACTTCAAACTAAAATCAATCAAAAGAGATGGAGATGGACATTTTTTACTCATAACAGGAACAATTCACCAGGATGAAATCTCAATCCTGAATATATATGCCCCTAATATAAAAGCACCCACTTATGTAAAAGAAACGTTACTAAAACTCAAGGCAGTCATCAAACCACACACACTAATAGTAGGAGATTTCAACACTCCTCTCTCACCAATGGACAGGTCAATCAAACAGAAACCTAACAGAGAAATAAGAGGATTAAGGGAGGTAATAAATCAAATGGACTTAACAGACATCTATAGAACATTCCACCCAAATAGGAAAGAATATACCTTCTTCTCTGCAGCTCATGGAACCTTCTCGAAAATAGACCACATACTCGGTAACAAAGCAAACTTACACAGTTACAAAAAAATATCGGTAACCACCTGTGTCTTATCAGATCACCATGGATTAAAGTTAGAATTCAACAACAATGCTATCCCCAGAAAGCCTATGAACTCATGGAAACTGGACAGTCAACTACTGAACCTCACCTGGATCAAGGAAGAAATAAAGAAAGAAATTAAAGTCTTTCTTGAATTCAATGAAAACGAAGACTCAACATACTCAAACCTATGGGACACTATGAAAGCAGTGCTAAGAGGAAAATTCATAGCATTAAGTGCCCACTTAAAGAAAACGGAGAAAGCACACATTGGAGACTTAATAGCCCACCTGAAAGCTTTAGAAAAAAAAGAAGCAGACTCACCTAGGAGAAGTAGAAGACTGGAAATAATCAAATTGAGGGCTGAAATCAACAAAATAGAAACACAGAAAACAATCCAAAGAATCAATGAAACAAAAAGCTGGTTCATGGAGAAAATCAATAAGATTGATAAACCCCTATCCAAACTAATCAAACGGCGGAGAGAGAATACGCAAATTAACAAAATCAGAAACGAAAAGGGAGACATAACCACAGACTCAGAGGAAATTCAGAGAATCATTAGATCTTACTACAAAAATCTGTATGCCACAAAATTGGAAAATGTTATAGAAATGGACACTTTTTTAGATAAGTACCATATACCAAAGTTAAACCAGGACCAGGTGAACAATCTAAATAGACCTGTTAGTCGCGAAGAATTAGAAGTTGTTATAAAAAACCTCCCCACCAAAAAATGCCCAGGTCCAGACGGCTTCAATGCAGAATTCTACCAGAACTTCCAAGAAGACCTAATACCTATACTCCTTAATGTATTTCACAATATTGAAACAGAGAAGTCATTGCCAAATTCCTTTTATGAAGCTGAAGTTACTCTGATACCAAAACCACACAAAGACACAACCAAGAAAGAGAACTACAGGCCAATCTCACTCATGAACATCGACGCAAAAATACTCAATAAAATACTGGCAAACCGAATCCAAGAACACATCAGAAAAATTATCCATTATGATCAAGTAGGCTTCATCCCAGAGATGCAGGGCTGGTTCAACATACGAAAATCTATCAATGTAATCCATCATATAAATAAACTGAAAGAAAAAAACCATATGATCATTTCATTAGATGCTGAAAAAGCATTTGACAAAATTCAACATCCCTTTATGATAAAGGTCTTAGAGAGATTAGGAATACAAGGGTCGTTCCTAACTATAATAAAAGCTATTTATAGCAAGCCGTCAGCTAACATCAAATTTAATGGAGAGAAACTCAAAGCTATTCCACTAAAATCAGGAACACGACAAGGTTGTCCACTCTCTCCATACCTCTTTAATATAGTGCTTGAAATTCTAGCAATAGCAATAAGACAACATATGGGGATCAAAGGGATTCAAATCGGAAAGGAAGAAGTTAAACTTTCATTATTTGCAGACGATATGATAGTGTACATAAGCGACCCCAAAAACTCCACCAAAGAACTCCTTCAGCTGATAAACACCTTTAGTAGCGTTGCAGGATACAAGATCAATTCCAAAAAATCAGTTGCCCTCCTATACACAAAGGATAAGGAAGCGGAGATGGAAATCAGAGAAGCATCACCCTTCACGATAGCCACAAATAGCATAAAATATCTTGGGGTAACCCTAACCAAGGAAGTAAAGGATCTATTTGACAAGAACTTTAAGTCAATGAAGAAAGAAATTGAGAAGGATACCAGAAAATGGAAGGATCTCCCTTGCTCTTGGATAGGGAGGATCAACATAGTAAAAATGGCAATTCTACCAAGGGCAATTTATAGATTCAATGCAATCCCCATCAAAATCCCATCAAAATTCTTCACAGATCTTGAGAGGACAATAATCAACTTTATATGGAGAAACAAAAAACCCAGGATAGCCAAAACAATCTTATATAATAAAGGATCGTCTGGAGGCATTACCATCCCTGACCTCAAACTCTATTACAGAGCCTCAGTATTGAAAACAGTTTGGTATTGGCATAAAAACAGAGAAGTCGACCAATGGAACCGAGTAGAAGACCCTGATTTTAACCCACAAACTTATGAACACCTAATTTTTGATAAAGGAGCTAAAAGTATTCAATGGAAAAAAGAGAGCATCTTCAACAAATGGTGCTGGCAGAACTGGTTGTCAACGTGTAGAAGAATGAAAATAGATCCGTATCTATCACCATGCACAAAACTCAAGTCCAAATGGATTAAAGACCTCAATATTAGTCTGAACACACTGAACCTGATAGAAGAAAAAGTTGGAAGTACTCTACAACATATGGGTACAGGAGATCACTTCCTACGTTTATCCCCAGCAGCACAGACATTAAGGGCAACATTGAATAAATGGGACCTCCTGAAACTGAGTAGCTTCTGTAAAGCAAAGGACACTGTCACTAAGACAAAAAGGCAACCCACTGACTGGGAGAAGATCTTCACCAACCCTGCAACAGACAAAGGTCTGATCACCAAAATATATAAAGAACTCAAGAAACTAAACTTTAAAATGCTAATGAACCCAATAAAAAAATGGGGCACTGATCTGAACAGAGAATTCTCAACAGAAGAAATTCAAATGGTCAAAAGACACCTAAGGTCATGCTCAACCTCCTTAGCGATAAGGGAAATGCAAATTAAAACAACTTTGAGATACCATCTTACACCTGTCAGAATGGCTAAAATCAAGAACACCAATGATAGCCTTTGCTGGAGAGGTTGTGGAGAAAGAGGCACACTCATTCATTGCTGGTGGGAATGCAAACTTGTGCAACCACTTTGGAAATCAGTGTGGCGATTTCTCAGGAAATTTGGGATCAACCTACCCCAAGATCCAGTAATACCACTATTGGGAATATACCCAAGAGATGCCACATCAAATGACAAAAGTATCTGTTCAACTATGTTCATAGCAGCATTGTTTGTAATAGCCAAAACCTGGAAACAACCTAGATGCCCTTCAATGGAGGAATGGATGAAGAAAGTGTGGAATATATACATATTAGAGTACTACTCAGCAGTAAAAAACAATGACTTCTCGAATTTTGCGTGCAAATGGATGGAAATAGAAAACACTATCCTGAGTGAGGTATCCCAGACTCAAAAAGAGGAACATGGGATGTACTCACTCATAATCGGTTTCTAGCCATAAAATAAAAGACATTAAGCATATAATGTGTGATCCTATAGAAGCTAAATAAGAAAGTGAACCCAAAGAAAATCATATAGTCATCCGCATGGAGAGGGGGAAGTAGACAAGATTCCAGGGCAAAAACTGGGAACTTGCGGGTGAGGTGGCATGGGGCAAAGGGGAAATGGGATGAGAAATATGAGAAGGGGAGGATGGGAGGAGCTCGGAGGATTGGGATGGTTGGGATATAGGAAGGATGGATACGGGAGCAGCGAAGTATATATCCTATCTAAGGGAGCCATCTTAGGGTTGGCAAGAGACTTGACTCTTGAGGGGTTCGCAGGTGTCCAGGAATATGTCCCCAGCTGGTACCTTGGGCAACTAAGGAGAGGGAACCTGAAATGACCCTATCCTATACTGATGAATATCTTGCATATCACCTTAGAACCTTCATCTGGCGATGGATCGAGGTAGAGACAGAGTCTCAATTTGGAGCAACGGTCTGAGCTCTTAAGGTCCAAATGAGGAGCAGAAGGAGGGAGAACATGAGCAAAAAATCAGGACCACGAGGGATGCACCCACCCACTGTGACAGTGGAACTGATTTATTGGGAGCCCACCAAGGCCAGCTGGTCTGGGACTGAATAAGCATGGGTTGATTCCGGACTCTCTGAGCATGGCGGTCAATGAAGACTGATGAGAAGCCAAGGACAATGGCACTAGGTTTCGATCCTAATACATGAACTGGCTTTGTGGGAGCTTAGCCTGTTTGAACGCTCACCTTTCTGGACGTAGATAGAAGGACCTTGGTCTTCCCGCAGGGCAGGGAATTTGGACTGCTCTTCAGTATCGAGAGGGAGGGGGAATGGAGTGGGGGGAGGAGAAGAGGAGTGGGGATAGGGGGAGGGAAGTGGGGGGAGGGCAATATTTGGGAGGAGGGGAGGGAAATGGGAAATGGGGAGCAGGTAGAAATTTTAATTAAAAAAGAATAAAAATAAATAAATAAGTAAAAAAAAAAAAAGAAATCACGTGATATAGGGTCTTTGAGTATCTCTTTCCCCTGCATATTAGATCACGTCTACTTTTCAGAATACCTTTAAAACATTTTATTACGTTTGTGTGTGGGGTTGGAATGAGGGGCATCCCATGGTGAATGTGCCATGTTACAAGTGTGGAGGTCAGAGAGCAGCTATGGGCTTCAGTTCTTTCTTCCATCATGTAGGTCCCAAGAATGGAACGCAAGCCTTCACACTTACCAGGCTTTAGCCCACTGAGCCACTTTGCCCAGCCCCTTTTTATTTCTCAGTCCTTTGCTTCTATTTCTATCACTAGCCATGTGTTTCTGGTCCAATTAATTGTTCTGAGACACAAGAACCTAGAAACCTCTAGCTCTGACCCACGCCTGTAAGAGTCACTCTGTGAAGCAACAGAATTTTAACATGCGCAAACCCACTAGATAATTGGTGTGTTGGTTTTTGTTTGGAGTCTTTTAACCTCCATGTCTACTGGGCCCTCTCAAGCTGCTTTCTGAGCTGCTGCCCAAAGACTGTCCTTCCTTTATCTCAGCCTCCAGTCTCGGTCTTTGGAAGTCTTTCTCTTTCTTCTATATTCCCTTATTCAGTAGTGATGTCATCTGGTAGCTGCTGTTGTGTGACAAAATTTTTCCAGGGGAGACAAAGCACAAACATCTATGCACCCCAGATAGAGAACCCACAATAGACCAAAGTACAGATACCACTAAAATCCAACCTGGCTAACCATTGAGTTTTGTTGGGGCTACAGGAATATAGGTGTCCCGGATAATTTTATGTCAACTTATCACAAGCCATAGTTATCAGAGAGGAGGGAACTTCAATTAAGAAATTGCCTCCAGCCGGGCGGTGGTGGCACACGCCTTTAATCCCAGCACTTGGGAGGCAGAGGCAGGTGGATCTCTGTGAGTTCGAGACCAGCCTGGTCTACAAGAGCTAGTTCCAGGACAGGCTCCAAAACCACAGAGAAACCCTGTCTCGAAAAACCAAAAAAAAAAAAAAAAAAAAAAAAAAAAGAAATTGCCTCCATAAGATCAGGCTGTAGGCAAGCCTGTGGGGCCTTTTCTTGATTAGTGATTGATTGGGGAGGGCTCAGCCCAGTGTGGATAAGGCCATCCCTGGGTTGGTGGTCCTGGTTCTACAAGAAAGAAAGTTGGGCAAGCCATGATGAGCAAAACAGCAAGCGGCACCCTCCCTAGCCTCTACATCAGCTCCTGCCTCCAAGTTCCTGTCCTGTTTGAGTTCCTGTCCTGACTTTCTTTGATAATGAAGAGTGATGTGGACATATAAGCCAAATAAACCCTTTCCTCCCCAATTTGCTTTGGTTGGTGTTTCATTAGGGCAATAGTAATCCTAGCTAAGACAATGGGTCTAGCTAAACTTAAATTTTGAATGATGAATCCCTTATATATTCTGATTTATATTATTTTAAGATCTGATCATGTAACTTTAATCTTTGTTGATAACAAAAATATTTGTTCCTGGAAATATTTCTGGTATATGAATTTTTCTTACCTTAATAGGAAATTTTTGCAAAGAAATAGGAGTAAAAGAAGCAAATACAATAGAAAACTCATATGATAAAGACTACAAACTTTAGCTGCAACATTTATTTTATGTGTGTGATGATTTGAATAAGAATGGCCCACATAGAAGCCTATATTTCAATGCCTAGTCATCAGGGGATGTCATTATTTGAGAAGGATTAGGAGAAATGGCCTTGTTGGAGGAAGTCCGCCACTGGTGATGAGGCTTTGAGGTTTCAAAAAGTCCATACCACGCATGCCTTTAATCCCAGCACTCGGGAGGCAGAGGCGGGCGGATCTCTGTGAGTTCGAAACCAGCCTGGTCTACAAGAGCTAGTTCCAGGACAGGCTCCAAAACCACAGAGAAACCCTGTCTCGAAAAACCAAAAAAAGCCAAGCCCAGCGTGTTCTCTCTCTCTCTCTCTCTCTCTCTCTCTCTCTCTCTCTCTCTCTCTCTCTCTCTCTCTCTCTCTCTCTCTCTCTCTCTCTCCCCCCTCTCTCCTCTCTCCTCCCCCTCTCTCTGCCATTGTTCAGGATGTGGCTTTTAGTTACTTCTCCAGCACACCTGCCTGTCTCGCCATGCTCCCAGCCATGATAACAGACTAATCCTCTGAGACTGTAAGTCAGTCCCCAATCAAATACTTTTCTTTCTAAGAGTTGCCTGGGTGATCATGTCTTTTCACAGCAACAGAACAGTGACTAACATAATGTTGTATTGGTGTTTGCTGGCATGCATGTCTGTGTATCACATGACTGCAGTTGCCTATAGAGGCCAGAAGAGAGCGCTGGATCCCTGAAATTGGAGTTAAGAGACAATTGTTACTGGAACTTGAACTAAGTCCTCTGAAAGAGCCCCCAGGGCCTGTAATCACTGAACCATCCCTCCAGCCCCTATATTCTAGTTATAATGATGTAATTGAGAAGTCTTTTTTGAATCAGAATTTACAAAACCCCTTTTCTATATCTGCAGTGGTAGGGATTCAATCCTGAACCCTGTCAAAGCTGGGCAAGCGCTCCACCGCTGAGTAACATCCTCCGTTTATGGTTTCTTACACTAGTAAAAAGCGTGCAAAGTGATTTTAATATAAATACACCTGAAGCACAGTCACAACACCTGAGAAGGCCTTTTTCAATGTGTTACAGAATTAACTTTACTATGGTTGGCAGAAAATGGAAAAAGAGTAGAGGAGGATTAAAGGTGCAGAGACTCCTAGTGGAAGAAGAGCAGGTTTGTAGTGGGGCGGGGGGGGGGGTAGTTCGCGGAGATTCTGTATTCAGCAATACAAAGTTTTAGACAGTGGTTAGATAAGCTCATGCGAACTCATTACTGGAGTGAACTGGAAGGGAACATTGATTCGATAAGAACTACTCAGATGATGTAATGAAAAGAGAAAAGGCTTGGTTCTGTCCCTTAACAAATTAATTTTAATTTGATGCATAATCCCTTCCCTCTGTCTTCACTCATGTATTAAGAGGAGATGATAACCAGTTGTAAGGAGCCGTGTACGATAGTAGACTTATAAAATATCTAGCACTGTGGCCTTGATAAGTGGCAGGTATTTATATTGGAGTGACCAAGTGTGGGAGGCAGAAAAAGGCAAAGACCAAATACTCCAGTGATTAGGTCTTCAGCACATCCGAGGGACTTCTGAGGGAGTGTGTGAAGATCTGAGAGAACCCACGCCATGTAGTTCCCACCAGAGCCACTGGGTGGTGCTTTAGGATCCACAATGCTCCATGTCCTCAGCTGTCCTCATCCGACTTTGGGTTCCAACTACTGGAGAAACCTGGGCCAGTTTATTTTTCTGCTATGAGGAACCAGAAAAAAAATACATTAAAAAAAAAGTATTTGCAGATAACTCAATGTAGGGAGAAAATAAAGTGAGCAGTCTGAAAAAAAAAGAGAGAGAGAGAAAAGTGCAGCAAAAGGGAGAGGTCAGAAAGGTCAAGGTGGCTAGACTGTGAGCCGGTATCAGAAAGAAGGGAGCTTTATGGAGAGAGTTCAGAGAGTTGTAGACTTTCTCTCTTTTGTACCTGTAGCTCTAAATTGTCCTGGGGAGCTGGAGAGTTGACCCAGTTGTTAAAAAACATTCTCTGGCTACTCCAGGTTCTATTCCCATCACCTGCATGGTGGCTCACAGCTGTCTATAACTCCAGTTACAGGGGGTCCGACAGCCTCTTCTACCTTCTAGGGCAATACACACATGTGTAACCCAGATAAACATGCAGGCAAAATACTTGTTCATATGACATAAATATTTTTGTTTTTTAAATAGGGTTTTTTTTAAGGTTTAGAGTGGGATGTTCTGATAACACATAGTGATGGGATCATCATAGTCAAGCAAATGAATGTCCATCACCTCTGATGGCTAACATTTGGAGTGTGTGTGTGTGTGTGTGTGTGAAAAACCTTTCCTAGTAGACAGCCAAGGAGTAGTAAAGAAGGAGCATCTTCTAAGAAAAGAACATTTTAACTCATAAAATCAAAGGTCTGGGGGCTGGAGAGATGGCTCAGTAGTTAAGAACATTGGCTGCCCTTCCAAAGGTCCTGAGTTCAATTCCCAGCAACCAGCAACCACATGGTAGCTTACAACCATCTGTAATGAGATCTGGTGCCCTCTTCTGGCCCGCAGGCATACATGCAGGCAGAACACTGTATACATAATAAATAAATCTTTAAAACTTAAAAAAAATAAATAAAATCAAAGGTCTGGGAATACAGATCAATGGCGTGGTACCTGCCTAATATGTATAACCTGGGATTGATCCCTAGTAACATATGCACATACCCAGATAAAACAGTAAGAACCTTCATTCTTTTTCCTACCATCCTAGAACCCAGTCCTCACAGGGTCAAGTGTTGGCAACATGGTTGCCAACTGACAGGCTTTTAGGCAATGAATGGCTCATGGTAGCTCCTACTTCATCAATGGATTGATTCCCTGATAGAGTCATAATATGATGGTGTTACTGGGAGGTGCTGAAAGTGGGGAGTGGAGTCATGGTGGGAGGCATGTCCTGAGAAGAGGTATCTCGCCCTTTTCTCTCTTCCTGGCTACTACGATGTAACTTTGCACTTCCATAGTCTTCTACTATGATACACACTTCAGCAAGGCTGAGAAAGAAGCTGAGTGTCTGTGGACTGGAATTGTGAGTCCAAATGAGCCTTCCTTCTTTCAAGTTGTTCTATCGGGTTTTGGCCATGAAATGCAGAAGTCTAATGGTTCCCCAAAGGAATTGGCAGGCAGCCAGGGACAGCAGAAATAGGCAAATACTCTTCCATTTTTACTTCTTGATTCAGGATCTCACTAAGTTGCCCAGGCAGGCCTTGATGGCATCTTTATACATGTGTATCACTGTACATAGATAAACCCATATACCTTCTCCCCTCTTCTATCTCCCCTCACCAATCTCCTTCTCCTCCTAGGCAAAGCTTTTTATTTTGTTGAGACAGGGTTTTTCTGTGTATTCCTAGCTATCCTGAAACTTGTCTGTATACCGGAATGGTCTCAAACTCAGAGATCTACCTGCCTTTGCCTCCTGAGTGCTGGGATTAAAGGTGTGCACCACCACTGCCTGAAGAAGGTAAGGTCTACTAACTTTTACTGACACAACAGTTCAAGATTTCCCCAAATAGAATCAGTGGCTTCCTTCTCTGTGTACCTACCTCCATGGCAGAATGAATTGCCAGCATTACTGCTAACCTCCCCCGACCCACCCAGGACACTGTGTGTTATTAACGGTTGCTGAGCTGCTTTGACAAAGGTGGGGGAAAATCACTCTATGAAAGCGATATTCACAGTGCAAGAACACTTGAGGACTGAGTTGTAGCTGAGGAGGTGATCTGCAGCCGTGAACTTTGTTCAGGGACGATGCAGTGGTCATCATTACTTCAAGTCTTCTATGTGTTTTCATCTTTCTTGTGCACCAGTAAATCTTCTCTACTGAGATAAGCAAGGGATTGGTTTTATTATTTATTGTTGGAGAAGATATGATTTTTTTATTTACATGGTGTATCTTAATCTATGAATGAACATTGAGTGTAACTAAGCCTTAAAAGGAATGGAATGTGCATGCTCACAGCCTCGTACTTTTATCAATAAGATCTACCAGGCAAAGGGACCTAACAGACTAATCTAGGTCTCCGGGAGTTAGTTCTTTGGTAAAACAATTGACTGCAGGAAACTAATCCATATCCAACTTGGGTTGGTTTTGTTTCCTCCAAAATGTTTCACATATTTATCATTGGACCAAGTCACTAGTGCAGATCAAAGAAAAGGAAGACCATATTCCCAGTGAAATATGTCCAACTCTAGGGAGCGCTGTGGAGCAGCTCGATACAGTAACTGTGGTCTGGACTTAGCATGGACATATTGTTATCTCATGTACAATTCCCGAGAGACCCAGCTTGGTTCTCCTCCAGTCTCCTCTTGGAAGTATGTCTGCTTTTATCACTAATTGCACCTAAACCCTTCAGGGGATGGTGTGATTGACTCTGCGATCCACAAGTCCTAGGAGAAGTCAGGAGGTACTGAGTCAGTGACATGCACCACGATGGATGGCATCTTTGTCTGGCTTTTGTCTGAGTACTCCGATCACTTTGGACCGTGTCCTCTCACAGCCCCTACTAGTTGTACGGTCTCAAAGCAGATTCTTGCACAGATGTGTCAGATGTTGTTGGTCCACAGAGGAAGGAATACAGTCATACCTTGATGCCTACAGCGGCAGAGGCTGCCAGAAGGTAGACTCCTGCATCTTTGTGGACAGAATCACACTTCTGGATGCTGCCTTTCTAGAAAATTGGTTGTGTTGGCTTGACCTTTTTCACCTAGCTATCCATGAACATATTTAAAGCCTTAAAGAACACCACCACAACTAAGGTGAGCAGTGTTCTCCAGTGCCCAAGATTTAACAACAAAATGACAAAAATTGTGATGGGTGTCCCAGAAGCTGTGTCTACTCATGTGACCCTCCCCTCTCAGTCTCTCGGGAGCAGGACTACAAGAGAGGGCAAATCGGAGCACCACACTCATCTCCTGATTCTTCTAATACTTCAGGTCCACAGAGAAAGAAGGATAGGCTTTTCTTTTTCCTGTCTAGTGCCATTAGAACTTAGTATATGGTAAAAAAAAAAAAAAAAAAAAAAGTGGAATTTCAAGCATAACCTGCTATGCCTGGCTCAACAAGCACTTTACCCACTGAGCCACCCTGGTAGCCCAGCATCCACTTCTTTTAAAGTTAACTTTTAGGTTAGCATAGCATACTAAGTATTAGGTTTCATCATGACATTTGCATAACTGTGTCCCTGTATTTTGTTCTCAATTGTTATTATCTCTGGTTCCCTTTCCCTCCAGCTGGTTGATGAAGGGTCAATTCTTTTGCTCATCTATTAGTCTATTGATTGGACTCTCACTATTTCTACATAAATCATGCTGAGGGTATCACCTGATTCTGTTTTTGATTTCATTAAAATGTAGTAAGAACTGAAACACCTAAGAAAGCAAATAATACAGAGAATCTGATTTTTTGTTAAGTCTTTGCTATGTCAGTTACAAGTAAACAACTTGATTTGCATGTGTACAGCGTAGTAAATGGTTATAGGGGAACAATGGGATCAGTCCTTGGCAGCAGCTTATGGCCGCCATCACATCGCTCACATCTCTCAGTTGCTCTTCCTAATGAGCTTGAACACGCTTGTCCTTACATACCTTGAGTGCATGCAGCATTCCTATGGTGTGAAGCCACACGCCTCCAGGATCATGTCCCGCAGGACTCTGGTGTGTCTGGGGGGGCTCAGGTGGATGGGTTATGCCCCAGCTTGCTGACATTGTTACCTTGAAGCCCCTGCTGAGGCCCATGACCATGAAGTAGCAAAGGGTGATGGACGCTGTTCTCTTAATGGTGGCAGGACAGGAAGTTGGTTTTGTAAGACTTTAAGACAATTCTGAAGCCATTTCTGATTATTCTGAATCCTCTCAGCCTCCGTACCATAGTGCTTCCCCTCCTCCCCTGGGAACCAAGGACCTAACAGCTACACATGCACGTACTCAGTTCCTGAACAATTACCCATATACGTATGTTTTGATTCAGTCCCCTGGGAAATGGGGTCAAAATGACCTCTTACCTCATCTGATCTGGCATCAGCTCTCCAGCCAATTATTGATAATAGCCCGTTTGAATAAGCCAATCACAACCCCCCTTGCTTCTGTGGCCTTCTCCTTTAAAAGTAGCCTGTGCCATCTATTCGGGGTCTCTCGGCTTCCCGAATGCTGGGGGACCCTGTCATGACAGAATTAATAAAATCCTCATGCTTTTACATCGGCTGTGGTATGTGAGGTGGTCTCTGGGGGCAACTCCTCGGTGTTTGGACACTAAAGTTCAACAGTTTATTAGGTCACTCTAAACCATTCAACTTAGTTTTCATAGAAGTAAATACTCGTGTATTTCATTAAGTCACATAATATGTAACCAACTTAAATAAATAAGTAGAACACTTATGCAACCACTGTAGGAACCAAAGAACATGGAGAGCATTCAAAGCAAGGTGCATTCAAAGCAAGGTGGGCAAGCGTCAGACAGGTTATCCATAAACTCAAGATACATAGAGACTGTAAAGAGCTTTCCCAAGGTTATTAGCCCCATTTTTCAGATCAGGAGACTGAGGGTTAGAAAGGTCATTGTTCATCGTTTAACAAATGATTTTTATGAGACGCTTAAACAGAAGTATAAGGAGGGAAGTCTAACCCAACCATGTCAAGGTCAGAGAAACCTTGCACAAGATGATGGTGACTCGTAAGACAGCAGGAGAAAATCAGACACAACATACCAGACAGAGCAGACAGACAGGAAAGCCCCAAACAAAACAAACAAAAAACCCACAAGAAAAATAAAGAATTTATTTAGTCAGCCTTGATAACTGAAGCCTAGGATTCAGGAAGCAGGGAACAGAGGTGTAGGAGGGAGAACTGAGATCTGGCTGGGGTGATGATGTGTGCGCAACAGTTTAAATTGACTTAAAGGACAGTAGGAGCCATGGAGTGGCTGTTCTCAGAGAAGTAAGACAATCAGATATGATTACATAAAAATCATTGCCAAAGAAGGAAGAAGAGTGGAGTACCAGGTTGAGCCCTGGCAGATGAGTGGGCAAGTGTTGGTGACATCCCCCTCATAGCGATTTCTTTACCCAGAGTCTGTGGGCCATCAAATATTGGAAAAGAATAAGGTAGTAATATCTCCCAAGACAAGCATGGCATTTGGGATTACCCTAAATGGTCAATGACAGGCATGCAGAGAAAATCTGAGATCAGGTGGGTTGTGCACTCTGATAGAGACATACCAACGGTCTAGAAACTTGGTATGTTATATAAGAGGCAGGTTAACTCATCTCTAGCTAGTATTAGTGGGGGTTGGGGGGGTCAGGGGCCCATAGGGGAATGGACTCAGACTGAAGTCATCAGAGAGGAGAAAGCTGCGGTTGTTACTTTCGGAACACAGCCTGTTTCCTTACTCAAGCGGGGGAAGGTCTTGCCATCCACATGCGTCTAAGACAGGGGGTCCTTGACATGGCTGTACTCATCAACAGCACTCACTCACTCGAGATTTCCTGTGCTCCCCAGAAGTATTGCTTCAGGGGTATTCTTGACCCCACCACTGGTTTAAAATTGAAATGGTTTTGGGTAACCTTCTGCACCATCTTTCTCACAGGTAGAGTCTTAAGAACAGAGTTACACTCATTACACAAGTGTAACCACCGCCATCTCTAGGATTTTGCCCGTGGCCTAGAAACCCATTCAAACACTGTACAGTTGTAACATGAATTTCAAATGCAATCTCGGGAGCTCAGGATGCAGCTCAGTGATGGAGCGCTCAATGCACAAGGCCCAGGTGTTATTCCAGACACTGCTAAATAGTCGCTTAAAACAGAGAGTCTCTGAAAATTAAAATCTCGGAAATATTACTGGAAATCTGTTATCTGACTGTGAGTTCCCAATGCGATGCACTGTTCCCTACCAAAATCAATACATTCTAGAAGCTTCAGTTGCCTTGCTGGCTAATGCCTGTGGTCAGTTGAGACTTCTGGGTGTGTCTGAGAATAAGCCAGAGGGCAATTGTGTGGTACTCCACTTCCATCAGGTCTGCACTAAAAACTATAATTCTAAACATGGTTTGATAAAGGAAATACAAACCAGAGAAGTAAAATAGATGCTGAAGCTTGGACAGTATGAGCTCATGATGTAATCTGCTTTAAAACAGCAAATATTATGTTCACAGAAAGCCCTAGAAACAGTGGTCTCCATGCGCAGTGCTCTGAGATCAGACTCCAAGTACTGCCTCCAGGAGAGAAGCCAGCCCCTCCCATGAAGTTGTTTCTTTCAAGTCAAGCAGAATCGCACCAGATAAGCACAGATTATCTAATCATGGAGTTCTCCCTTTCCTTTTTACTCTTACTTTTTATGCTAGTTTTTATTGTCAACTTTACATAACCCAGAGTCACCTGGCAAGGGGGAACTTAAGAAATCGCCCAGGTCAGACTGGCTTATAGCCATGTCTGGGAGAGACTGTCTTCACTGATGAGTGATGTAAGAGGCCTAGTCCGGGCCTCTGTAGTGTGGAGTCTTCTAGACAGGGTGGGCTAGGGCTGTAGAAGAAAGCTAGCCGAGGCAAGCCAGAGAGAGAGCTGGTAAGCAGCATTTTCCCATGGCTTCTGTTTTGGATCCTGCTTGAATTCTAACCTTTATTTCACTCAAGATGAACTGTGACCTGGCAGTGTAAGGTGAAATAAACCCTTTCCTGCCCTAAGCTGCTTCTGACCACAATCTTTATCAAAGCAACAGAAAGCAAACTAGAACACTTTCAAACTGCACGCTAGGACAATTCCATATTTTGAACATATGAGACAAGGTTGGTAAAGGAACACATGACAAAATTTTATTTTAGCTCTTCTGGGCCAATGCTTACCCTTATGTTCAGATTAAAGAAAATATTTTATTTAAATTTGCAAAAAAAACAAATATTTCTCTAAATAAAACAGCTAAAATTTTGGCTTGTTATCAAACATAAGTGACATATTTGGCTTTTTAAAAAACAACAAAAACTTCCTATTAAGTTGTTACACAAACTGTTTTTCCTCCTAGCTGTCTGCTTCTATGGTACATGGCACATACACAGGCTTGATCATTGTCCCACAGAAATACTTAAGTGATAGAAGAAAGATGATCTTTGTGATTACATAAAAATCACCCAAATTTGACCAATGCGTCCACTTACTAAAGTCATCCATGACTGAAAGCACTAACCCGCTATTTAAACGCCATTCCCATTCCAATCATATCCAAAAAGCTGAGAAATAACTCAAAACTAGAATGTGGCCAGGTGCCTTGGCAGTCTGATGTGAATGTCTAGAAAGTAGACAGGAAATAAAGAATCCTGCTTTCTTTCAAGAAAACTTTCCAGAAGGAGGTGGGGGGCCAAGAAATCCACCAGCCTGCTTGGTGGCAGCTCGAGAAGGGGCAAGGCCAAGGATCTTCTGGATGTTCTGTAAAGCAAGCACATTAATAACTGATTTTAATAAAAGCCATAAAAAGTGCTTTACACCCTTCTCAGCAATGAGAATGCACACAAACTCAAAGTACTTACCTGTTACCTGCAATAGGGTGACTATGTCATATTTTTAAATAATGAAGATCACAAAAGTAAGAGCCGTACATACTTGACAGGACCTGGGTCTGCTAATCCAAAAAAGCTGGCCTTTTGTTTGTTTTCAAGACAGATTTCTCTGTTTAACAGCCCTGGCTGTCCTAGAACTTACTTTGTAGATCAGGCTGGCCTCAAATTCAGAGAGATCTGCTTGCCTCTGCCTCCCAAGAGCTGGGATTTAAGGTGTGAGTCACCACTGCCTGACGAATTTTTAGATTTATAAATTCTTTCCATCTTTTTCTTTATCTTAATTGTATCTTGCTGTGGAACAGTCCTTTACACTGTGTAAATATATGTCACTGCGATTGGTTTAATAAATAGCTGACTGACCAAAAGCTGAACAGAATAAGGTTAGATAGGGGAATCAAACTAGGAAAATGCTGGGAAGAAAAAGGGCAGAGTCAGGAGTTGCCATGCCGACTCAGAGGGAGCAGGGGATGTTAATAAAGGTACCACCACGTGGCTGAGCATAAATAAGGCCTATGGGTTAACTTAAAATGTAAGAGCTAGTTAGTAACAAGCCTGGGCTATTGGCCAAGCATTTAAAGTAATATAAACCTCGGTGTATTTATTTGGAAGCTGCTGGTGGGACAGAAACTTCCATCAACAGTATCTAATGCAACAAATAGTTCTTTTTTAAGAAAACTTAAAAGTTTTACAAAAAACCATTTTTTGTAAAAAGTACTGAAGAAGATCCTATACAAAAACAAGTATTTTATGTTCTAATTTCTTTGGCTAATATAACATTAAATTTAATTACATAACAACAATAACAAGCAAAACCAGTATAAACAGGTTTTGGAAAACAATGGACTCTTGGAGCAGACAGGCGTGGGTGTGCTAAAGAGCACTCATGAACAGACAGCTGACTAGAAAATCAATTGGCATATGCTTTAACAAGAATGGAGAGGGCTTCTAAGTGAGCCAAGGTGAAGTAAAGGCCACAGTGACCCAGCATTTTTTAAGAAAAACCTTAGGGATTTTCTCCTTTCTCTTCTCAATTCCTTCATTTGGTATCTGAAGAAACTAAACTCTAAAATGACATATGGATGCTCCAGAACAACAAAGCTAAACTGAGAGCAGAGGTAAAGTAGATGTGGTGGCACACTTCTGTAACTCCAGTGCTCAGGAGGTGAAGGCTGGGGGATCGAGAGTTCGAGGCCAGCCTGAGCCACATTAGACCTATCTCAAAAAAGTTTTAATTTAAACCCACACAATTGATTCTTAGCCTAGTGGGCTCTCTTCCACCACCCTTACTATGCTAAAATTCTGCTTAACAAATGATATTCAGTGTACACAGTTTCATACATCTCAACTTCCTATCCTTAATTACTCCTTCATTATCTGTTGCAATTAAGACACTGAGAAAATGTCCAGACTTAGGCTCCTTTAGAAGTACATACTCCCTTTAATCCCTTGTCAGAATATAATGAAGTAACAAATACAACTTAAAGGACCCCTTTAAACTGTATTTATCACAGAGCATTTAAATATATGTAGCATACAATATAACTCATATTTTAATGAAAAATTTTAGAATGAGTTAGAAAGACCAATAATTAGTAGGTCAGGCTAGAGAAAGAAATATCTGCATTTGCATTACTTTTTTAATTAACTTCACAGTTAATTAAACACAGTGGTGTTGCATGCCTTTAATCCAAGAGGCACTCAAGAGGCAGAGGCAGGCAGATCATGGTGAGTTCGAGGCCAGCCTGGTCTACAGAGCAAGTTCCAGGACAGGATCCAAAGCTACACAGATACCTGTCTTGAAAAACAAAAAACGAGCCGGGCAGTGGTGGCGCACGACTTTAATCCCAGCACTCGGGAGGCAGAGGCAGGCGGATCTCTGTAAGTTCGAGACCAGCCTGGTCTACAAAGGGAGTTCCAGGACAGGCTCCAAAGCTACAGAGAAACCCTGTCTCGAAAAACCAAAAAAAAAAAAAAAAAAAAAAAAAAAAGAAGAAAAAAAGAAAAAAAGAAAAACCAAGTTAATTAACTTCACATATATGTGTAAAAAAATTAAGAACGAAAACACTGCCACTGCACAAAAGAGTAATATGTTACCAATTTCCAGGGTTTTTCTGTTTTTTGTTTTTCAAGACAGGGTCTCTTTAAGTAGCCTTGGCTAAGCTTGCTCTGTAGACCAGGTTTGGATGACCTGAACTCAGAGATTTGCCTGCCTCTGCTTCCAAAGGTGTATACCACCACCACCACATGGCAAAAACATGTTTTTTCCAGCCCCTTCCCTTCTTTTTTTCACTTTCTTTTCTTTCTTCCTTCTGCCTGTCTCTGCCTCCTGAGTGCTGGGATTAAAGGCATGTGCCACCATACCTGACCAATTCCCAGCTTTTAAAATTTGGGCATTAAAAGCCAGGTGTGAAGGCATATGCCTGTAATCCCAGCACTTGGGAAGTACAGGCAGGAGGATTAGGCATTTAACACCAGCTTGAGATACATAAGATTGTCTCAAAAAATAAAATTAAAAACAACAAAAACTGACAAGTATTTCCTTGGCACCTACAATGTATTTAGCACTAGGCGAAGGATTCTGAGAAATAAAAACAATTTGAAATAAGACATTTGAGAACACATAATGATACCACACTTGTCCAGCCAACAAACATAGCAATATAATTCTAGACAAAACATACAAGGGATCTTTGCTCAGTTATTCTGCAGGGACAAGGGTCAATTAAATGAGTCCTTGTCATTTTTGAGAATAAAAACCAGTTTAAAAACTCTGATGGCTTTTAAATGACATGTTTACTGAAACGAAGAAGAAAAATGGAAAGGAAAAACTGCTTGGAGAAACAAGATGCTGAGCAGGTAGACTAAGATGTCGTGCTACTCGGTGCAGCAGTGAAAGCAAGTCACCCCATATTCTGTGCTGCTCTCAGCCTCGGCCACTGAAGCTTCCTTTTGCTTTCCCTAAAGTCAGTAATCTAGATTTTCAGTCATTTAATATAGTTGTAAACGATACACTAGAATTCTAAAACGAGCAACTGAAAGATAAGCGTTCCCAGCATTACAGAAGTAAAGTGCGCTTGAGCACGGACAGAAAGGAAAGCTATACATATAAATGCAGGGTATGAATACTCACTTGTCGGATTGACATAGTACAAAGAATGTACAGGAAGATGAAGGAGCAGTCTGTGGTGTCATCGCCCAGCAGGTTTCGATGAGACAATCCTTGGATGTAAGAAAGAGGGGTGAAGGGGAGCTTTGCCACCACTCTACCATCAAATCTAAAATGGAAAAATAAAAGCAAAGAACTGTTATGTTTAGAAAAACATCTGGGCACAGCTAGAACACTTTGACAAAGACTGAAAATGCAGTGATGCAGGAAAGGATGCAGGCTAACCAGTGCTCTCTAAACAAGTGGTTCTCCATGCTTCTGGTATGAAGAACAGACCCTGCCAAATTATAGAGGACCCAGCAGACTTTTATTGTGCTAACTATAGCTATTAATATATGCTATATTAAAAATTGAACTAAGCCAGGCATGGTGGCGCACACCTTTAATTCCAGCACTCAGGAGGCAGAGGCAGGTGGATCTCTGTGAGTTCGAGACCAGCCTGGTTTACAGAGTGAGTTCCAGGACAGCCAGGGCTGGTAACACAGAAAAATCCTATCTATAACTCCAGTTCCAAGAGATGTCACCTTACCTCCGTAGACATCAGGTTTGCACAAGGTGCATACATGCACGCAAAACACCCATTAAGTATCTTCAAGTAGCAAGACATCTGGTAGATGTGAACATGAAAATTTTAATGAAAAGTAACTTTTAGGGGCCAGCAAGATGACTCACTATGAAAAGGTACCTGCTGTCAAGCCTGATGACCTGAGTTCCATCCTGTCACCCACGTGACAAAGGAGGGAATCATCGCCTGCAAGTTGTCCTCTGACTTCCGGACAAGCACCTCTCCCCACCATATACACACAGACAATTTTTTAAAAAAAGTTTTAAAAAACTTAAATCTTTTAAAGCTTTAAAAAGTATTTTGGGTAAAGTATATTCTAAAACAAAGAACTTATAATAGATTGGAATCTAATGTTTGGTTTCATAGGAAATTCTTGGGTTCACAATTCTCTCTCTCTCTCTCTCTCTCTCTCTCTCTCTCTCTCTCTCTCTCTCTCTCTCTCTCTGTCCCAGAACTCCCTCTGTAGAGCACATTGATAGTGAACTCAGAGACCCACCTGCCTTTGCCTCCTGAGTGCTGAGATTAAAGGTGTGTTCTACCACCATGTAGAGATTTCTTGAGCTCCTTGGCAAAGACTGACTTGTAGTGATTTATTTTTTAACATAGGACTAGGAGATTTTATGAGAAACAGCTAAACATTGTAGCCAACCTAAGAAAGGAAAGAAGAGTTGTGGCAAGGTAGATTGTTTCCTTAAATTCACTTAAGCTTTGCAAATCCAGGGCAAGACTGCTACTCATGAGTAGAGGTACAGGGAAGCATATTTGGACTCAGGAAAGGAGCTATTTTCTTTTTAAATAACAGGCAAATTTAGCCTAGGCAACCCTAGACAAATCTGAACCTACTGGCTCCACGTCCCAAGTGCTGGGATTGCAGGCATAGGCTTACCAGGCCCAGCTCATGCAGTGCTAGGTGCTAAACCTAGAACTTTCCACATGCCAGGCAAGCAAGCACTCTACCAACTCAGCCCCAGGAATTATTTTTCAGACCTGAAAACCTGTTCACAAAGTATGGCTCTCAGGAAACATTATGTTCCTTTTATAGAACTAAAATTTAAATTTCATTGCTAGAGCATTGCCTACAGCTTCCTAGTTCTAACCTTTTATTTTCACCGAATGAAATCAAGTCAAGAAGAGGAGCAACTTGGAAAGAAAGTGCTCTTTGGCATTCTGGCTGCTTCCCTAGCCCTAGGAGCATGCACCTTCCCTTTCTTAGTCTAATGTTGGGTGCTGTTTTTCCTCTTGGAAACAGGGTCTCGCTGTATAGTTGAAACTGTGAATCAGTTCTTGAAAGTTGTCCTTCAGCATCCAAACGAATACCGTGGTGTGCCCTTCATTACCATACACAAAAACAATAAATGGGGGAAATATAATCAAAGACATTGTGGGATTTTTATATACTCTGGAAAGTTACCCAATGCATTCCACTTCTAAAGGCCTATGATTTCAAGAATGATTATCTAAGTAGAATTTGTGGGGTTTTTTGTTTTCTTTTTGAGTTAAGGTCTCACTAGGTAGCTCTGGCTGACTTGTACTCACTACATAGAGCAGGCAGGCCTTGAATTCACAGAGATCTGCCTGCATCTGCCTCCCCAGTGCTCGGATATTAAGGTCATGTGCCATCATGTCTGGCTAGGAATTTTACTTTCTCTAAATCCCTCACCTAGATAAAAATAACCACTTTCTTCTGCCTTCCCTAGAATACCTCCACACATTTCTATCATAATACGCATCAATGTATGGTGTAAGAGGGTCTTCTGTCACGGTGTTACTTTCATTGGTTAAATCAAGAGACTGCGTTGGCATAGTTGATAGGGCAAACTTACATGGGCGGGGAGACAGAACAGAGTGGCAGACGCCATGGCTCTCCTCTCTGAGATGGACGCTGGTTAGACTCATGCAAGTAAGCCACAGTCAAGAGGTAATACACATTAATAGAAATGGGTTAATTAAGATGTGAGAGTTAGCCAATATGAGGCTAGAAATAACGGGCCAGGCAGTGTTTAAATGAATATAATTTGTCTGTTATTACTTCGGGGTATAAGCTAGCCAGGCGGCCGGGAGCTCCTTTTACAACAAATGTATCATTGGCTTATTTCTCTTCCTGTAAATTGTTTGGTTTGTTTGTTTTTTGAGACAGGGCTTCTCTGTATAGCTCTGGCTGTCCTGGAACTCGCTCTGTAGACCAGGCTGGCCTTGAACTCAGAGATGATGCCTCTGCCTCCTGAGTGTGTGCACCACTATGGCCTGGCCTTCCTGTAAAATTGTGATAGCACTGAAACATACGGAGAAACACTTTGGAAGGAGAAACAAAAGAACAGACAAAAGGGAAGTCTGAGAAAAGAGAGAGAGCGAGAGGTGAGGAGAGAAGAAAGCCAGGGCAACTCTACTGACATGCTGTAGCTCAGGTGAACTCTGGATGTTTATCTAGTTCTGTCAAAGCAGTACCATAATTGCTCTGGTCTGCCACATGCTTGTTTAAACAACAGTACCTCATCGCTGAACAAGATTATAGTTGTTAAGACTATTTTAAGAGTCAAAACATTTTTATATAAATACCTTCAGTTTGGAGAAGCATATTAGTAAGCAATTTAAAAAGAAGAGCATATTGAATTATATAAGCCTAAGTTTATATTTAAAAAATAAATGTTCTCCCTATTAAGTAGGTTTAAAAAGTTACTATGAGCCTGGACTAGTGGCACACTTCTTTAGTCCCAGCAATTGAGAGGCAGAGAGGCAGCAAGATCTCTTGAGTTCAAGGCCAGCTTGGTCTACAAAATGAGTTCCAGGAAAGCCAGCCAGGGTTAAACAGAGAAACTCTGTCTCAAAAAACCAAAAAGCCCACAAAGGTATGTCAGTGGTTCTCAACCTTCCTAATGCTGCATTCCTTTAATACAGTTCTTCATGTTGTGGTGACTCCCAACCATAAAATTATTTAGTTACTACTTTATAACTGTAACTTTGTTACAATTATAAATCATAATGTAAATATCTGTATTTTCTGATGATCTTAGATCTTTTCTGTGAAAGGATCACTGGAATCCAGAGGTCATGCCCCATAGGGTGAGAAGTACTATATGACTGTATTTTTTTTAAAAAAAAAATTTATTTAGATACTTATTTTGAAGTTATTTTAAAAAAATAGGATGGCAACATGGCCCAAAGGGTAAAGGCACTTGCCATCATGCCTAACAACCGAGTTCAAATCCCTGGACCTATCTGATGGAAAGAAGGAACAGATTCTTCCAAGTTGTCCTTGGAGTAGTTATAGGTACAGAAGCATGAAGCCTACTACATATTCTCAAATGATTATTAAGACATATGATGGGAGGATATATTCAAAGCACATTATATATTCATAAAAAAATCTCTGTAGGAAGTAGGGTGGTGGTGGCACAAGCCTTTAATCCCAGCAGTCAAGAGGCAGAAACAGGTGGATATCTGTGAGTTTGAGGCCAGCCTGGTCTACAAAGTGAATTTCAGGACAGCCAAGGCTACACAGAGAAAACCTGTCTCAATAAACAAAAAGCAAACAAACAAAAATGGTGAACAGTATAGGGGAAATATGCTCAATGTACAATATATACTTGTGACATAGTACCATGTACAATAAATAGATACAATGAAAAGGGTTTTTTAATATGTGAATAATGTTTATGAGGAAAAACAATAATGTATATGAGAAAAAACAATTGAGGTGAAATAACAACTGTAAATCTGGATAACAGATTTACTATTCTTGTAACTTCGTTTTTAATTGTAAAATTTTGTTTTCTTTCTTCTATTACTTTTGAGAGAAGATTTGGCTATGAAGTTCTAGGCAGGCCTCAAACTCAGAATACTATGGCTTCAGCTTTCCAAGTACGAGGCTATAACTTTGAAATTCTGATAAAGTATTGCTAAAAATCTTACGCTCATTTGCATACAAACAGAATAACATTTATTAGGCAGAAGATAAAGGGTTACTCACATGGAATTAAACATTCCCATTAAGGCAGTAAAACAAAAGCCAATTGCAAACATGGATTTCATTCGTACCTATAAGGAAAGCAACAACAACAACAAAAGATCATTTCACACTAAAAATAAAGAAATAAGGCATCCTCCAAAAATTGAAGTGTCATGTAATTTCTCTTAAAAGGTTTCCACTGTTTAATCCCAGCACTCGGGAGGCAGAGGCAGGCGGATCTCTGTGAGTTCGAGACCAGCTTGGTCTACAAGAGCTAGTTCTAGGACAGGAACCAAAAGCTACGGAGAAACCCTGTCTCGAAAATCAAAAAAAAAAAAAAAAAAAAAAAAGGTTTCCACTGGGTGTGGTGGCATACACTGGGACGCAGACACATGCTGATCCTCTTAGTTTGACATCAGACAGGGCTACACAGTGAGACCCTGTCTCAAAAACAAACAAATGAAAAACAAAAAGTTCTCCTTGGGGGACTGGAGAGATGGCTCAGAGGTTAAGAGCACTGGCTGCTCTTCCAAAGGTCTTGAGTTCAATTCCCAGCAACCACATGGTGGCTCACAACCATCTGTAATGAGATCTGGTGCCCTCTTCTGGCCTGCAGGCATCCATGCAGACAGAATGCTGTATACATAATAAATAAATCTTTTAAAAAAAAAAAGTTCTCCTTGGCAAAAAGCTCTTCTTCCACCTCCAGTTTCTCCTCTCCTTACTTGAACTGGGATAGCTCTGAGGCCCCTTTCTGGCCAAGCAGTTAGCAATAACAAGTGTTCACTGGGATCTATGTTCTATTATTATTATGATAAAGTCTGGTTATGTTGCCAAGGCTGGTTTTGAATTCTTGATCCCATTGGCTCTGCCTAAACCTGCTGAGGATCACAGACACGCACAACCACAGTACCCGGGTCTGAAAAGCACTTTTTAGAATGACAAACTTTTCTGGGTCGGGGTTTCGTACGTAGCAGAGCAGCTCCCTCGCTGCGATAAAAAAAAAAAAAAAAAGACAAACTTGAATATTCGTAGGATTTTTTTCAAGGGCTGGGGTGGGGTGGCTGGAATGAAGAATAAAATGCCTCAAGGAAAAGCATCAATCAGACAACAGAATTTTGACTGAGGGCATGCTAAGCTTAGGGCTGCCAACCTCTTGACTTCATGAGCAACAGAAAGAAAGCAACATGGTAGACCATTGTGATTTTGGTATCCTGCTATGTGCAACTAAATTCTTATTAAATTCCACATCCCATAAATAAATAGACGGTTTTCAGATAGTGGCAATTTTTATCTTTTATAATTTCCAAATAGTGAACATGTTTAAAAATATGCTAAAGGTAAGAAAACTCACTTTTTAAAGTATCTCCCTGTAGCCAGGTCCACACACCTTTAATACTAGCACTAAGGAGGGAGAGGCAGACTTATTTTATACTTATCTTTCTAAGTTTGAGGCCAACCTAGTCTAGAAAGTGAGTTCCAGGCCAGCCAGGAGTACACAGTAGGACCATGTGTCAGGAAAAAATAAGTACTATCTATAAATTATAGTCATCCTGGAAAAGAATTTTTAGAAAATGAAGAAGCATAGCCAAGATCTCTCAGTAAGTGAAGAAACTCGTGGAATCTTGAGATGTGCCATTGCTAACTACACAGAACTTAAAGGCAGTCCTGAGTCAAGTGAGGAGTAAGAGGGCTAGGAAATCACTTCTCCTTACATTTGTATGACAAACAACCAAGACTCAACTATTTACAATGTGCCACCTCTATACTGGAATTATAAAAACAGCATAAACCCAAGATTCAGTACGGACACAGGTGGAAAAATAATTGTATTTAAAACTAAAAAGGGGCTGGATATATGAAACAGTGGTCAAGACCATTGGCTGCTCCTTCCAGAGGATCTGGGTTCAATTCCTAGTAATCAAATCTGAAGGCACCAGGCATGCACATGGTACACAACACACATGCAGGTAAAATGTCTATACACATAAAATAAGTAATAATAGTTATTTTTAAAAGAATAAAACTTTAAAAAGAACTTTTTTAAAAAGCAAGACATGATCAGAGTGGTGGTGGTGCATGCGTTTAATCCCAGCACTCAGGAGGTAGAGACATGAGGATCTTTGTGAATTAGAGGTCAGCCTGGTCTACAGACCAAGTTCTAGGTCAGGGCTCCAAAGACACATAGAGAAACCCTGTCTCGAAAGACCAAAACAGAACAGAACAAAACAAACCAAAACAAAAAAACCGAGACATGCGTGTCATAGTAACTACTGTATCCTAAGTGACGGAAACAACTGCGCATATGTTATTGCGCCGGCATTTTATCTCTACCGGTGTTTGTGCTCATCACTCCATTGCATACGAAAACTTGGATATATCAGTGTGGGGGACAAAAAAGGCAAGACACTTCTGAAGGAAACAAATATAACCCCCCAAAGCATTGTTTCTTTGAGGCAAGGTATCCCCATGCAACCCTGAAAGGCCTGGAACTCAGAGAGATTCCACTTGCTTCTGCTTCTGAGTGCTGGGATTAAAGGTATGCACCACCATGGCAGCTTCAAAAAGAAGTTTAAATGTGGCAGCACATTTTTTCTATTTAGTCCAATAATACCTGTTATTATTATTTATACCCCTGAAAAGTGATAAATTGTAAGAACTTAAATCAGCCAAAGAACTTAAATGTAGCCGAGAGGGGCAGCACACACCTTTAATCCCCACACTCAAGAGGCAGAGGCAGGCAGACTTCTCTGAGTTGGAGGCCAGTCTGGTCTACAAAGCAAACTCCAGGACAGCAATGGCTACACAAAGAAACCCTGTCTCAGAACAAAAAAACAAAAAAAACCTAAATGCAATGTATTTGATGCAAATAGGACTTTTGCTTAAAATAAAATAAAATAAAAAACAGCTTATGTGGTCCTCTGGACTCTCACCATTGACAGGTCTCGATTGTTGTTCTTTAGTTTCTCTTCTTGTCTCTCTGAAAAGAATTAATAAACTGGTTAGTACAAAAGTATTGAACACAGCATAATTCTTGAAACACTGTCTAGAGGTTACAAAAGCATTTTGTTTCAATATCATTCAACAAAATGAAGTGAATAAGTTCACTTACTTTGCACTAACAGAATGTTTAAATATAGAAGAGTGCCAAAATATTCCCACTTAAATAAAAGTGCTCTAAGTGGCGCTCACAGATTGATGATAACCAACAGCTGTCTGACTGGACGCAAGGCCCACTAACCAAGAGGGAAATCATGCTTAGAAACCTAGCCGACTTCCTGGAGCTAGTGCGGCCACAGCAAAGACTACTGGGGCTAGAGAGACGGCGCAGCAGTCAAGAGCACTGGTTGGTCTTCCAAAGGACCTACGTTTACTTCTCAGCACCCACAGGAAGGCTCACATAATAAAAGCCTAAAAAAAATCTACTACTGCCACTTTGTTAGGCCGGCATAGTTCCTCACTAAACTCTGCATCTCATCCTTAGACCACAGGTAGGTGCAGCCACCACCCGCACCAAAGCAGCTTCCTGCAGCAAATGGAGACCACCACAGAAAACCACAGCTGGACACAAAGCAGAGATCAACAGATACTGGAGAACCCGGTCCCAGTGACTACATCAATATCACAACTCCTGTATCTGTGCTCAGGGAACATCACAAAAGAGGGAGAAAAAAGACCGTAAGAGCCAGAGTACCAGGAAGTCCGCTGTTAAACAGTCTCTTCTAGAAATGGCTGTGTAAACAAGACCAGAATGTCAATAGACGTGAACAGGGAAGGGAGAAAACGTCACAGGCTCCCCACCTCTAGACAAAGAACTAAAGGCAACTAAGGGGAAAGGGAGAACTAGCCTTGCTCAGGCATGAGCCCCCTTACTGGTTATCCAACACAAACTAGTCAGCCGTGAAACCATATACACACAAACAACAAAAACAGACAAAACAGATCGTATATATATATATACTTATATATGCATAGACATATATGTATGTAAAAATAAGAAAGAATAGAAACTATCAATTTGAGCATGGGGGCAGATATGAGAAGGGTTCTAGAGAGGGGATCTGGGAGGGGCTGGAGGAAGGAAAAAGGGTAAAGTGATATAACTCTAGTTAAAAATATGTTAAAAAATAAAAAGATAACAAAAAATTTAAGTTTTATTTAGTTTACTATCTCACCTATCTTCTTTTTTTGTTGTCGGCCAGCTGACTCTGTTATAGTTTCCTTCTTCTTTTCTACTGTAAAAATAAACACATAAAACTACATATTAAAAAGATGCTTTATCACAGATGAATTACAAGAAAGTTACGCTGAAAAAAAACTGTGCCCTAGTAGCATTTTTATGCTAGTAAGTAGAAGCAAGCAACAAAGAAATCTTAAGACTTTTTTAAAAAGATTTTTGGATTTCCCTGCTAGAAGCATAAAGTCCCCAAGGTAAGAAAACCCTGGAAGAGAGTCCTGTTTGTGATGGTAAATATAATTGTCTTAGATATGGTGAACCGCCATTATCAACACTGAATAAAAAACGGTGAACTGTAATTGTACAAGTCTAGGCTTCAAAACAAAAGTCTGGGTTTAGTCTCCAGTTCTTTGTTTTCTTGTGATGTAAGTCTATCATTAGCTTTCTGTGTCTGAGTCTCCTGTCCCATAATGTGGAGACGTTTATATAACCAACCACAGCGGTTACTATGTGAACCACTGCTGAAGGTTGAACTCAAGGCTTTGAATGTGCTAGGCACAAACTCCATCACAGCACTACGCTCCAGCCCCTCGAGTAAGATCAGTTAAGGGGGAAGAAATGGAAGGAGAGGTAAGGAATACACCTCGGCTAGTAGAGTGGGTTTACTTATCACTCACAAAGCTCTGAGTACAATCCCCAGCACCCCCAAAACTGGATGCGATAGCACATACCTGCAATTCTAGCACTTAGTAAGCAGAAATGGGAGGATCAGAAGTTCAAGGTTAACCTCAGTTAAATAGAGTTCAAAGCTAGCCTGGCCTACCTAAGATCCTGTCTAATGCCAGGCAGTGGTGGCACATGCCTTTAATCCCAGGACTCAGAAGGCAGAGACAGGAAGATCTCCGAGAGTTCGATGCCAGCCTGATCTATAAAGTGAGTTCCAGGACAAGCCTCAAAGTTATAGAGAAACCCTGTCTCAAAACAAAACAAAAAAGATCCTGTCTAAAATTAAAAAAAAAAAAAATCTTACAAAGATGTAAGGAAATGAGAATAAACATAGCTGTAGGAATTCTAAGAAAACAAGCTAGCTGTGGTTGTGAATGGCTGGAATTCCATCCCTTGGAAGATAGTCAGGAGAATCAGTTCAAGGTCATCCTTAGATGCATAATAGTGAGTTCAAGGCCAACCAGGGCTAAATGAGACCCACCTCAGAAAACAAAACAAAAATAATACTGCATACCAATTGTGCCTATAAAGAAGCATTCAAAAAAGCCAGAGGGAGATGGCACACAATTTCATTCCCAGCACTCAGGGAGGTAGAGACAGCCGAATCTCTGTGAGTTTGAGGCCAGCCTGGTCTACAGAGTGAGTTCCAGGCCAGCCAGAGTTACACAGAGAAACCCTGTCTGAAAAAAAAACAAAACAAAAAGCAAAGAAATAAACAAAAAGAATAATTCAAGTAGTCAAGTCCCAGTAATTGGGGAGCTGAGGTTGCAGTATCATAAATCTGAGGCCTGCCTGGGCTACACAAGGCCTTGTTTATGTGATAAGTTGTACCCTGTTTAATTTTTAACTTTACTTCAAAGGCAATGAATTTTACCTCTTTTCATCATTTTTTTCAAACATTTTTCAACTTTCTCACCTAATTGAAACTTGGCTTCCCTAAAGGGTATCACTCAGAATTTCTCCCCTAGCTTCTTTTCTATCTACATTCTAACTAGCCCATAAGGGACTTTAGGACCACCTGCATCAGGAGGCTTTTATGGTTCTTCACAGCAGAACAGGCCCTCTTCTTTAGCATGAAGGCTGCACAGATACATCTGCCACGACCCCTTCCCCTTCAGCTTTGTTTTCCCCCTTAGGCAGGGTCTCAATAGGCAGTTCTGGCTAGCCTGGAATTCACTACATAGACCAGGCCTGCCCCATCTCTGAGTGCTGGGATTAAAGTGGAGCTCCACCACACACAGATTCCTCTCAGCTTTATTAAAGACAATGCACAAAAGTCTTTGATTTCAAGCCAGGTGGTGGTAGTAGACACCTTTAATCCCAGCACTCAAGAGGCAGGGGCAGTTGGATCTCTGTGAGTTCGAGGTCAGCCTGGTCTACAAAGCGAGTTCCAGGACAGCCAGGGCTATAAACAGAGAAACCCTATCATCTTTGGTTTCTATTTTTACCAAGTTGGATTATGGTTTTTATCTGTAACGTGAGACTGATGTTTCTATGTAGCCCACGATGGCTTAGAACTCACAATTCTGTCTTGATCTCCTGCGTGCCAAGATTTCAGCGTGTGCCCCAACCAAGTACACTGAACTATTTTTATATTCTTAGTATCAGTTGGTGCTCCTAAAATAGTTACTATGCAACGTATGCCACACGCCTTTGACTCCAGCACTGGGGAGGCAGAGGCAGGCAGATCTCTGTGAGTTCGAGGCCAGCCTGGTCTACAGAGCGAGTTTCAGGACTGGCTTCATAGCTACTGAGAAACCCTGTCTAGAAAAACCAAAAAAGTTACTGTGAACATGCACTCAATGAACTTAACCGAAACCACCAACATGTATCATACTCACATTTTTTACTTTGTTTTTCCACTTCTGCCTTCAATCTCTTGTACTTGTCGGTCCTGTAAACCAGGACCCACGTTATTCCTAAAATATTAAAAGAACATGCTAATGAGGAATTGTTGGAATGGTCACAACAAACTATCTCTAATTGTTACTGATGGAGACAAAAGGATTTCAACATTTTGCTCTATATCAGCAATTAACCTCTTTCAAAGTCAGATCAAAACATGTTACTTATTTTTTAATATATCCACAAATATGTCAAAGGAAATCAGATTCCACAGTGTCCTCACGCTTCTCTCGAGGAAGCGCCCAGGATTTTTTTGCAGCAGACCATGCAGGCCGCAGGAAGTGAGGCTCCCGATCTTCCCTCGGGGGGGGGGGGGCGCGAGGGGACCCCCTGTGCCCTTCCACCCTGAGCCTAGTCGAACGTCTAAGGAACAGCCCCTCTCACCCTCGGCGAGCAGCGCGGTGCACACGGAGATAAAAACGATGAGCAGCGTGTCTGCAAACATGGTGCTCATCTCGCTGGTCCGTGCCGGCGCTCCCACCCTTCCCGGGGGAAGCGCTCCAAAGCCAGCGACGGACCTGGACGAGCTTTCCCGGGACCGAGGAACCCTACAACTTTGACAGCACGGAGGCTGCACTTCCGCTTCCGGGACACTGACCCGGAACTGCAAGTTTCACGCTTGCTGTGTGGCCGCTTGTATTGGAAGAAAGCAACCCGCAAGTCTCGGCGGCTGAAGCGAGCGCTCAGACCGGGTCTCGCGAGAATCGAAAGTCCAGTCCCCTGGGAGGATGGCGACGTCGGTGTCCGCTCCTCTCCGGTTGCCCGCCTACTTCGGCACTAGACGCCTGTCATTTGGCTTCTGGATTTTGCCTTCAGCCCCGACCTCCGAAAAGTTCGGCAACGCGTCCCCAACGCCAGGGGTTGGACCTCGCCCCCAGTCGTGGAGCTGGGCGCGCCTAGACGAGGTAGCCATGGGTCGCTGGTTGAAAGAAACCGTTACTACGCCGGAGGAAGAGGCACCCTCCAAGGCTAAGGTTTTATTGGAAGCAGGGCCAGAGTTCTGCAGTGGCACAGTTGACTGGAAAGACATGAAAACGTTGAATTCGAGAATGAGAAGTGGTTTTAGGAAAAGCAAAGAACTTTCTAGGCAAAGTGAAAGGCGGGGCGGGGGCGGGACGACGGTCCGGGATACGGTGTTTGAGAATGCATGGTGTGTAAAAGCAGCAGCAAATAGAATGTCTCTAGAGAGGGTCGTAAACTCCAGTGCCCTCCGTGAGGGACTGTAAATTACCTTGTGCAAGCTGGACCGAAGAAGATGATGGGAAGGCCTGTGACGGATAAGAGCTCGCGGTTTCTCCGAAAGGACTTTTTGTTTAGGTCCTAAACACTTCAAGCAGACTCAGTAATCTTGATTTGTGCTTGTGTGTTTGTTTGGAGACAACCCTGACTGATCTGGAACTCAAAGAGATCCGCCTGCCTCAGCTTTCCATACCGGTGTGTGCCACCTTGCCCCGCTTGTCTTCTTTCTGGCATTGGTTCTTTCAAATCCACCGCGCACGATTTATAAATCTTCCATAACATTAGTTTTAAAATTCCCTTTCCTTTCCCTTGTACTTAGCAGCAGCCGTTTTAACAGACACTATGGAGTTCCTAATGTGTCAGGAAGAGTACTGGGCACTGTAGGGTCAGAAATATGGGTTAAGATAATATTCCTTGCTTCCAAAATTCCCCAGGGAAGTTGTATGCTAGTAGTAAGCTGTAATAGAGTTGTGCTTAAAGGGTTAAGAGCAGAACTGGTTCTTCCTGAAGGATATACAAAGGTCACACCTGAGCTCAGTCTTGATTAGAGTAATTCAGACAAAGGTATAAAGTTTTTATTCAACCTTGTACATCACCCAAGGTAAATGTTGAGATGGGACAAAAGGGTGACCTTTGGAATCTGCCAGATTCTGGCTCTGCTGCTTGACAGTCGCTTTTGCACATACTGTCTAACATCTTTGAGCCTGTGCTATCTGGAAAACGGTAATGACACCAGCTGCATGAAACCATTAGGAAGCTTGAATGAGAAGAAGTGTGTACTTACTACACGGCATTTAAAGCTAGGACTGGCGTGGAATTCACCAAGATGAACATGATACTGATTGTATACTACTGAAACAGTATAATTAAACCACACACTCTGTAGTTAGCGGCACCGTCTTAAAGTTGTGCAAAGGGGAATGTTAGAATCAGTGAAAAGGCGCTGGAGGTGGCTTTCTAATTAAGAGCACTGTCTGCTTTTGTAGAAGATTCCCAGCACCCACGTAGAAGCTCACAACCAGCTTTAACTCGTTTCTTATGATCTGGCACCTTCTTCTGGCCTTTGTAGGCATCAGGCATGCATAACATTCATGCAAAACGCCCGTGCTTATCAAATAAAAATAAGCCAGGTGTGGTCACACATGCCTTTGATCCCAGCACTTGAGAGGCAGGGGGGATCATTGAATTCAAGTCCAGTCTGGTCTACAGAGCAAGTTCCAGAATGGCCAGGACTGCACAGAGAAACCCTGTCTCAAAAAGCTAAAACTAAACAAAATTAATAAATAAGCTTTATTTGAAAAATGAAATGAGAAGCTGCTCAGTGGTGGCACACATCTTTAATCCCAACACTAGGAGGCAGAGGCAGGTGGCTCTCTGTGAGTTCAAGGCCAACTGAGTCTACAAGAACTATTCCAGGACGGGCTCCAAAGCTACAGAGAAACCCTGTCTCAAACACCAAAACAAGAAAGAAAGAAAGAGAGAGAGAGAGAGAGAAAGAGAGAGAGAGAGAGAGAGAGAGAGAGAGAGAGAGAGAGAGAAAGAGAAAAATGAGAACTGAAGAGATGGCTCACCAGTGGTTAAGAGCACTATGTAGCTGCTGTCCCAACTGTGACCCCAGTTCCAGGGGTGCTACACCCTCTTTGAGCTTCCCAGGGCAAAGACTTACAGTTGGTGCACATACATACAGGTACAACACCCACGCATACACATTTCTTTAAAAATGTTTAACCAACGAAATGGACTGATGCAAAGTATCCCTGTGTAAAGAGCAGGTGCTAAGATACTAGAACAATGATGTGATATCATAACCCTGCACTTTATTGAGCAGTCCTAGTTCAAATGCTCTCGCTAACAACTTTCACGGTGCTAAGATTTTAAGGTTTTCCACCTGGAAACCGTCCTTCCAGAGCTCCTTGTTCTGCTCCAATCTCTAGGACTGCCGCAATGCTTTTGTCTGTGATTTCCTTTATTCTCTTACGTAATATCTAGTATTGGTGATAGCTAGTATCCTCCTTAGTTTATATTTGCTTCCTGCTGCGTTACCACTTCCTGTTGAAGATAAGCACTAACCTTCAAATGGTCTTACGTTATTAGAATTTATAGTACTATTCTTTAAACAGTACCAGACTAGCCATCATAAATAAATATTTCAAGAGAGTTATCTCTGTTTATATTCAGGTATGAAACAGTATGGATTCTAGGTGTCAGTCTTAGCCACTCTTTAACAGGTTACTTTTACAAGTTATTGATACTTAATTTCTCTGAGCATTTTGGAAAAAAAAGAAACTTCTATTGCAGTAAAAATCCCTACATTTAACAGTTACTGTGAGGGTTTGTAGGATTAAATGGAAAGCTCTGAAGTCAGAAGAAACTGCTTTCCTTCAAGTCTGGGTTCACTGATGAACAAGATACTTAATTTTAGGCAGCTATTCACCAAAGTGTAATGAAGGTAAAATGGAATTATAGTTATGCTAGTGCCTAAATCCAAATGTTTATTTTGCTCTAAAGTAAAAATTGGCAACACTTTGTAATCTCAGCTGGAAAAGGAGAATTATGAACTTGAGGCTAGCCATGGATATGTAGAGACCCACTTTCAATAAAAAAAAAAAAAATTGACTGTACCTGCTGGGTGTAGTGCCACAATTCTTTAATTACAGCAGTGCAGTGAAGAGGCAGGGACCAGCCTGATCTATATAGTGAGTTCCATACTGGCCAATCAAGGGTATATAGTGAGGCCCTGTCCAAAAAAAAAAAAAAAAAAAAAAAAAAAAACCAAAACAAACAAAAAACAGGTTTTTTTTTTTTTTTTTTTAAGCCCAACACTCGGGGATGCAGAGGCAGGTGGATCTCTGAGTTTGAGACCAGCCTGGTCTATAAAAGCTAGTTCCAGGACAGGGCCCAAAGCTACAGAGAAACCCTGTCTATAAAAAACAAAAAAACAGGGGCTGGAGAAATGACTCAGAGGTTAAGAGCATTGCCTGCTCTTCCAAAGGCCCTGAGTTCAATTCCCAGCAACAACATGGTGGCTCACAACCATCTGTAATGGGGTCTGGTGCCCTCTTCTGGCCTGCAGGCATACACACAAACAGAATATTGTATACATAATAAATAAATATAATTTAATAAAAAAACAAAAAAAACACCTGTATTCTGCCTGCTCTATAATATAATTGCAATTATTGCTTATAGTGTTACTGGTTCTATTAAACCACTGAGTACGTAATCCTTGGACTGACAGTTTATTCATTTGGATAGTCCAAAATGAGCTTGTATATTTCCCCCCAAGTGTCAGTTCTTCTTTCTCTCTCTCTTTAATGAGTAGCACCACCATCTAAGTGGCTTGCAAACCTGAAATGAAGGCACAGTTCTCAGCAATGCCCTTTGTCTGACTCATCTACATACCAAGTTCTGTGGAGTTCCTGTTTCAGCTCATCTCAATCTCCACAGTCATCATCAAGACTAATCCAGACCAGGACAGTGTTCACTTGTAGTATAGCTTCCTAACTAGTCACGCTTTTATACAAAATTCTGTTCACTCCCACAGCCACTCTTCCCATGAAAGCAGTAACGACCCTTATCAAATGCAGAGGGACTAGATACAGAGACCTGGGGAGAAGAAGAAATTGAAGTCATTGCCCAGATTTTTATTCCCCTGAACACTTGACTATATTCACAGCAGAGAGAGCAGAAGAGGAATCGAGCTTTTATAAAAAGATCCTCCTGCCCTGTTTTTCACTAGCAGGACTAAAGAACTGCATAAACCTGAACATTAAAAACTGGTGAAATGTTCCTAAAGAAAAATAAAATATACTAAAACATAAGTGTATTTGTGAGTCTTTAGTATATTGTCCCCCCAAATAATATCTGGCTTTGTGTATATTTGTCCTAAGTACATACTTAATTTGCTTTTGAGTGATCAATACTGTTTTGAGGACAGAGATGTTATTTTTATTGTTACGTCCTTAGCTTTTGAAAAGTGACCTGGGGTAGAGAAACTGTATGAAAAGTGTTTTGGGGGGGGAACAAATGATACTTTGAGAGAGGGGGTGGTGGCTTGTAGAAGTATCTTGAGAAAATGAAATTTTAGGGCACAGAAGAAGAGTTAAAATTTAATTAAGGCACAGGAGAAGCTGTGATCAAAAGCATTGAGTTGGAAATGAAAGGTGCTAGTTGCGAGCAGATGTACAGCAGAGATATTCAGAGTGTTTCAGGAGCATATGTATTTATAGAAACAGGACTGCAGGCCTGGGGAAGTAGCTCAGAGTGCTTGCCTGGCATCCACGAGGCTCTGGGTTTATTACCAATGATGGATAAAAGCCAGGTGTAGTGGTGCCTGTCTGTAGTCCCAGCACTTGGGAGATGGAGACAAGAGGATCAGAGGTTCAGGCCACTTTCTGACATCTTTCAGACCCGGTCTCAAAGGAGGGATGTGGGGTTTACTGGAGAGTGAGCTCAGTTGGTAACGTGCTTGCAAAAGTACAGACCTGTGTTCACTCCCCAGACACATTAAAAGTGTCAGGCAAGGTGGCACACAGTTATCACCCCTGTGTCCGGGAGGCTGAGACTGCCGCTCCCTAGGGCTTAATGACCAGCTGACTTAGCCAACCAGGTGAGCTCCAGGCCAGGGAAAGGAAGAAAGGATACAACAAAGTCATCCTCTGAATTCACAAATGTGTGCAGTCTACATGCATACCTACACACACATGAAAATGCATACACTAAAAGGATTGACAAGGTAAGGTGGATTCAAACTGTGACTAAGAAGGGTAAGGATATAATTAAATTTGAGGAGATCCATGAATACCCTGGTACTTTAGGTAGAACTTCTTCTATTCATTGTTTTTCCCAAATTCTCAAGAGTGCATAAATCTACCATTTAGGTTGTATTTAAGAAGATGGTAGAGAAATTGAAGCTTGATTTTTGTAGTCAGTTAATCCTCAGGTTTTTCTATTACAGCACTGACTAGAAGAGAGGGACTCTGTGTCTGGTGCATGTGTGGTACTCTCAGAGGCCAGCAGAAAGTGAAGTTAGACTGTTTTGAGCTACCGTATGGCTGCTAGGAATTGAAGCCAGGTCCTTGGGAAGAGCGACTAGTCCTCGTAACTGTAGAGTCATTTCTGCAGCCCCTAAGGGCCTGAGGTTAACCCCAGAACCCGAGTTAAAAAGCCAAATGTGGTTGGGCAATGGTGGCTCATGCATTTAAGGAGGATCTCTCTAAGTTCAAAGCCAGCCTGGTCTACAGATCGAGTTCCAGGACAGCCAGAACTGTTATAGAGAAACCCTGTCTTTGGGAAGGAGAGGGGGAGGAAGCCAGGTATGGCTAGGCAGTGGTAGCACATACCTTTAATCTCAGCACTCAGGAGACAGAGCTAGGTTTGAGGCCTGCCTGGTCTACAGAGTGAGTTCCAGGACAACCAAGGCTACAGAAAGAAACTTTGTCTAAAAAGAAGAAAAGCCAGGTGTGGTGGTGTGTGCTTTAATCTCAGCACTGAGCAGGGAGTAGTACAAGTGGACCCCTGAACTTGCTGGCCAGCCAGACAAGACAAATCTGTGAACTCTAGGTCTGTAAGGCACCCTATCTCAAAAACCAAGGTGGATAGCTCCTGTGTCCACACACATGCATCTACACTCTTAACCATTGAGCCATCTTTGCAAAAAAATTTCTTAGCAAGACCTTGTCTCAAAAAAAAAAAAAAAAAAAACGCCCAAAATCTTAAAATTATAAGTGTACATGTAACGTGTAGAGTTTTGATTTGTATATGTGTGTAGTGCTGGTAATCAAACCCAGGGTCTTACACTTGCTCCCCAGTTGTTACACCCCTTGAGTTATATCTTCTCCCCCAAGATTTTGACATTCGCTTACTTGTCAGTATCCTAGATCCTGCATAAGGCAGCAGACATTTATTATGAGTAAACAGGTTTGGGCTAGTGAGACAGCTTATTGCGTAGAAGCACCTGCCATGTAGCTTGATGACCTGAGTCCTGTCCTGGGTCAAGGAGAGAACTGACTTGAGAAAGTTGTCCTCTAGGTTCCACGTGTGGACTGACACATGCCACACCATATATGCACACAATATTAGTAATAGTAATATCAATACATCAATAATATTTATATTGATAATATTAATATTTTAATAGTGATGAGAAAGACAAAATAAGGGTATTGTTAGCTCAAATTGTATTAGTTGCTTGAGTCCATTAGAAACAAATGGGAGTAGCTTTCTCAGCACTCTGGAAGGCAGAGGCAAGTTGATCTCTGTGAGTTCAAGGCCAACCTAGTCTACAAAGTAAGTTCTGGACAGCCAGGGCTACACAAAGGAACCCTGCCTCAATCCCTCTCCAAAGGAACTTTAATCCCACACTTGGAAAGCAAAGGAAGGTTGATCTGTGAGTTCAAGGACAGCATGATCCACCTAGCAAGACCCTGTCTCAGAGAGAGAGAGAGAAGAAAAGAAAGTACTAGTGATGATGAAGCTCAGTTGGGAAATTGCTTGTCTAGCACGCACAAGCCCTGGTTCAATTCCTAGAACCACATAAATCAAGAGTGGTAGCATAAGCCTGTAATCCCAGGTTCTGGCTTCTGGTTTCTGGTTTATACCTATCTGAACCCAAAGGAGAAATTGGATGCAGTATTCATCTTAAGCTCAGAGGATGGGAGACGTCCCTTTCCTCGCTTTCCCATCGGAGGAACATGTATCTAGGCATGATTTTGCATCTTCCCTAAGTGTCTTGTCCTGTCTGTCTGCCCGTTACTGTCAGCTTTGTTTTTTGGTTTCACTTTTCTCTGTCAGTCTCTGTTTTGTTTTATACTTAGAGATCATAAAACAAGTTTCTTCAGCTTCCCCTATACCTCTAGACTTTGTTTTGCAATATTTCAAAGAGTTCCAAAAGAAGGCCAACATTTCGGGAGATACAGTCTTCCCAGTGATGATGCCTCATCTGCCTCCTGGGCCAGGTTGATGGAGCAGCCGGATGTCTGGGTCCCACTAACCAACTATCTGGTTCTTTTCCCATCTCTTCTCCTACTGGTTGTCCTTGGAGCAACAATCTGTCCATGTCTGTCAGTTTGTCTGTAGTTTTGTTTAGTTGCTTAATTTTTGCTCTGTGTTTCATATTCAAAAAGAAAAAAAGCAGCTCCTTTACAAAGACTGACAAGCCGGCTCTGCTATTGGAGTGCTGCAGCTCCTGTAAGCTGAGCCTCACCACTGCCCAGAGCTGCAGTCTGAAGTAATTCAATGACAGTGTGTGACTGCAGAATGCAGCAGTTGAATCTGTAGGCAGCTTTTTCCAGAGACAGTGAGAATGGGAGCCAGCAGGTAGCAAGACATCCTCCTTGAAATTATATCTGGAGGAAGTGAGAAAAGTGTCGTCTGTTTTAATGTTTGAATGCATGAAAGTGGCCATTGCATGTTTGTGTCTTGAATGTATGGGTTTACTATGTGCTCTGTGTCTTGGTTACAGCTCGGCTGTTACTGTTGCAGCCAGCCACCAGAGCTCAGAATTAATCTCTGGGCATTCTGGCCATTGGAACTAATGTAATGGGGATTCAAATGTCAACTGGGCTTTGATAATATTAAAGTTGTTTTGCACCGTTCTGTTTTATTGAAAAACTGGCTCTGGAATTGGTTATGGCCTACATTTTTCAGACCCAGACTAGCTTTTAAAGTCTCTATGTCCAAGGTCAAAAATTGGCAGCAGGAAGAACTAGAGCAGAGCAACCAAGGAATTATTGGTTTATAAATTTATTGGGCATGGCTAAAAGTCTGTAATGTTTGTAATGAAAAGGTTAACTCAAAACTTCAACACAGAATTAATAATCAGAAGGTTACATAGGTAGTTTTTAAAAATTTATTTTTTATTTTATGTGCATTGGCATCTTGGCATCAGATCTCCTGGAACTTGAGTTACAGACAGGTATGAATTGCCATATGGGTGCTGGGAATTGAACCCAGGTCCTCTAGAAGAGCAGTCAATGCTCTCAACCACTGGGGCATCTCTCCATCCCCACATAGGTAGTCTTAAAACAAAAATCTAATCCATCAATGTCTATAGTTCTAAGCAATGTTCAAATTGCTTTTTAACCTCTTTAGTTCTGCTTCTGACTGTTTTTGTCAACTGAAATATGTCAACCCCGAAAACATGGTTTTTATGCTTAAAAGGATCATCTTGAGAAAGTCTCAGTACTACACTGGAATCCCAAACACCCGTTGTAGTTACTGGCCAGCTAAATTTAGGGTCATAACTGCTAAGTGTGAAAAACTGGGATATTTCTATATTGTGATGCAATAAGACAGTGACCTTAAACAGTCTGGCAAAGAACTTGGAGTAGTTTTTCAACCTTGGGACTCTGAGGGTCAAAAGACCTTTTTTTTTTTTTGGTTTTTTCGAGACAGGGTTTCTCTGTGGTTTTGGAGCCAGTCCTGGAACTAGCTCTTGTAGACCAGACTGGTCTCGAACTCACAGAGATCCGCCTGCCTCTGCCTCCCGAGTGCTGGGATTAAAGGCGTGCGCCACCACCGCCCGGCTTCAAAAGACCTTTTTATAGGAGCAGCCTGGGGTCACCTGCATGTCAAATGCTTGCATAACAATGCACCACTGGCTTAAAGAATGTTTCTCAAGATTTATTCAACTTTCTGAAAACTGGCTTAAAAATATATATCTTACCTCCTTGTTTTTACTGGCGTTGTTAAGCTGTGGCTATCTTGGTAAACTGAGTAATACAAGAAACTGTTATGTTTCTATAATGGTACACTATGTAGGAATCAGGAAAATTTCCAGTCTCTTTGTAGACTATGTTTATGAGTTAAAAGTCCTATCTTGATACTAGAAAGAGCTTCAATTCAGAAATTGATATTTTTATTATAAACCGTTAAAGATGATTAAACCTTGAGATGTTTAGAACTAATAAGTCATGCTAAGTACTAATGTAACAAGTACAGGAAAATTTTATCTACCCTCTTATATATTTTCAAAGTATAGCCTAAAACAACTAAAAACAAACAAGGGTTGTTTGGCTCAAGTCCTCAAACTGCCAGATATTTGCTGAAAACAGCATTTAAGATATTAAAACTTATATATGACAGAGAATTCAGATTCTAGCAGTGACTCCCAAGGGCTCCAAGATGACAGTGGTCACTCACAGCAACAGACAACACCACCTGGATGATGGTAACTTTAACTGCTAACCATAGATGAGATTGCCTTAAATCCTCACTTGTTGCCCGAACTGTGGACAAGCATGACACTGGAGAGTTGATTGCCCCACTTTGCCTAAACAGGGTAAGGCCAGCATCCCCGTGTTCCTCATCCATAGGAAAGTCTCTCGTCCCCTGGGTCGGGCAGCCAAGACTGCTGTCTGACAACTCTGCCCTCATCACCATAGAGTCCATAGAAGCCTGGGATGTCTGTCTAGATGAAGGACTGTGAACTAGATTCTGTCATTTTGGTTAATCTTCTCAGATCTCTGACATTGACAGCTAAGTTAATTGTAGCTTTGTCGGCTAGGCAGCAGCAGACAATCAGCTCCTTCCCTCAAGGCTACAGCCATCTTGTTGGTTCATTAGTCAGTTCATTAGCTAAAGCTACTGGGACTCTTGGTAAGAAAAGGCAAACAGGTTTGCCTTGCTCATAAGCTTCATAAGAAAGAATAAACAGGTTTCAGATGCAACTTTTCATTAAAGGAACATACCTTGCAATGGCTATTCTCAATAACAACTATTCCTGTCTCTGATAAAATACATTTTCTAATGGCGTTGAAAGAGAAGATAACAATAATCAAATTGGTTTATATATAAAATGTCAAATGCTAATAAGTATAATGCAGAGAAAATAGAAAAGAAAAAAATTGCAGAGACTCATGGAACTGACTTGGTCTAGCTTTCTTGAGAGGCATGCATCATGGTTTTCTGCCTGTGTTTCTCTGTTGTTTTCCCTTAGCAATCAAAGAAACATGAACGCTTGGTGGGACAACTGGTCTTAAGCACCCTGTATGACTTGTAAACTCCACCAAAAGTGTATCTTTACACTGCTGTTTCAGAGGTCCAGCTGAACTCCTTGTGTTGTTCCTTTGACCCTCCTTATGGAGCCCTGTGCAATAAATGTTTTAATCAGGTTCATCCAAGATAAAATAAACACAGATAAATCAATAATTTAAAAACCCACTATATAGCCGGGCGGTGGTGGCGCATGCCTTTAATCCCAGCACTTGGGAGGCAGAGGCAGGCAGATCTCTGTGAGTTCGAGACCAGCCTGGTCTACAAGAGCTAGGCTTGTAGGACAGGCTCCAAAACCACAGAGAACCCTATCTCAAAACAAACAAACAAAAAAAAAAACAAACCACTATAATCCATTACATGCTCTGTTCAAGATTGCATAGGTACTGTCAAACTCATGATTCTAAGTACACAGTACAACCCCCATTCAAGTTCCTAGATGAAGATTCATCTCATTAATTACAAAGACAAGGGAATGTTGGAAACAAGCAAAAGCACCTTGGCCTAAGTACTGCCATTTTGACTTCAGACTCCATTTTACCTGTAGGGTGAAATAAAGTTCAGGTTCCCAAGCCCTAGGGGAGCTGGGAACCTTCCAACAGCTGACCCACCTCCTCCTAAACCATAGAAAGAGTCATTGTGCATCTTTAGTTCTCTAGAAACATCATGGCGGTTCCTACCAACAGATGGAACAAATGGATCTGATTGGTTGCACTGAAAAACTTGCATTGTATGTCAGTTGAGTATGACGGAATATTCAAGGAAGCCTCAATCTCTAAAGCCTGAAAATTGTAACTGTAACATGACAACCAATGTGTGTGATTTCTGTGCTTAAATATTTGCTTCAACTGACATTCGGGGGCGGGGGCGCAGTTCAACTCCCTAGTCTGTTCTGCATCTCTAATGGCTCAGCCCCTCCCCTCCCCCTTTCTTTTGTGCTGCCCTGCATTAAATCTTGCCTTGAGGTAACCTCTTGTGTCAGCTTGGGTTGATTCAGAGCCTGAGATCACAGCAGTAAGAGCTGGAAGACGGGAGGAGAGCTGTGAAATACTGTCTTCTGGATGTGACGTGGCCATTGTATTAGTGAATCCCAGCAGCTATGGCTACTTACACAAGACCTGGACAGTAATGGGTCTGTCAGCATTCTACCAAGGATGAGAGAAGAACTCATGAAGCTCCACCGCCGAGGTGCTATTGGCAGTTAGTGGAGGAGGGGACCATGTTTTCTTAAGTGGTGTAGGCACAAGTGACTTGTTCAGGCTTCAGTCAACAACCCCAACTCAGTCTTAGGGATACCGTTGCTGGGATGAAACTCCATGACCAAAGAATTCTGGGGAGGAAAGGGTTTATTTGGCTCACACTTTCATGTCACTGTTCATCACTGAAGGAAGCCAGGACAGGAATTCCAACAGGGCAAGATCCTGGAGACAGGCGCTGATGCAGAGGTCCTGGAGGGATGCTGCTTACTGACTTGCACTTGTCTTGCTCAACCTGCTTTCTTACAGAACCCAGGACCAACAGCCCAAGGATGGCCCCACCCATGGACTGGGTCCTCCCACATCAATCACTAATTAAGAAAATGCCTTACAAACCAGATCTCATAGAGATATTTAATTGAGGTTTCCTTCCAGATAATAAATGACATAAAAACTAGCCAGCACACTGAGGAAGCTCAGTGATACAAAAACAGCAAAGGGCATGGACTAGGAACAGGGCTTCTGGGGACCAGGTGGTCCTGCAGGAGTAGGAAGGGATAAGAAAAGGGCAATGAATAGAATCAAAACACATTATGTACATGTGTGAAATTGTCATAGAATAAATAAATAAATAGGGGATGGAGAGATGGCTCAGTGGTTAAGACCACTGGCTGCTCTTCCAGAGGTCCTGAGTTCAATTCCCAGCAACCCACATGATGGCTTAAAACCATCAGTAATGAGATCTGCCACCCTCTTCTGGCGTGTAGGCATACATGGAGGCAGAATGTTGTATACATAATAAATAAATCTAAAAAAAATTTAAAAAATAAAATAAAATTTTCAAGAGCAACAAAAACTTGCAGTGGCTCTGATACTTGTGGGTGTTTCTGCTTTTCCCCAAGGCTTTCCGCCTATTGCATTTTGTTGTCATTGTACAAACGCCTGTCTTTCTAAACTGTAAGCTCAGTAAGGATAAAACGGTATTTATATTTCTGAAATATTAAGTAGGAACATAATATTTAATGTAAAAATGCCTAAATGAACTGGGCAGTGGTGGTGGTGGTGGTGTGCACCTTTAATCCCAGAACTCGGGAGGCAAAGGCAGGTGGATGTCTGTGAGTTTGAGGCCAGTCTGGTTATAGAACAAGATCCAGGACAGCTAGGGCTGCACAGAGAAAACCTGTCCCCCCACCACCGGAAAAAAAAGAATGAAAGTAGATAATGTGTTGAAGACTTGATTTTTTAAGTTAGATTTATCCACATGTGCGTGCACATGCTTACAATACATGTGGCAATTGGAGGACAACTTCCAGGTGTCGGTTTTCTCCTTCCACCATGTGGGTTCTGGGAAGCACACCCAAGTCGTCAGGCTTGCTGACAAGTGCCCTTCCCCACTGAGCCGCGCCCCCCACTCTTCTTAAGGCAGGACTTCCTGTAGTCTGGGTTGGACTTTGTGTAGTCAAGACAGACCTTAAACTGTTTATCTTCCTGTTTCCATCTCCCCAGTGCTGGGGTTGCAAGAGTCCCACCACACTGACTTACCCTGGAGATTTTAAGCTGCCGTGTTTAAGTATGTACGTAAGGCTAATCGGTTCCTGGTGAGTGGAAAGCTGAGCTGGGCATGTACTGCTCAGATTCTCTGTGACATGTAAGAATGTAGAGAAGCCTGGCCAGCATTTGATAATAATATAAGCCCAGAGCTGGTCAGAAGCTTACACAGCTAAATGTCATTTTCTTCTCTCTGCAGAGGAGTCTACTGACAGCAATGTGAACAAAGTAGCACTAGCGAGCATATAGCTCATTACAGGCAGACCAGGTCCAGAGGCAGACACAGCCTGCTTGGCTGGTTCTCTTTCCACTAGCTCGAGGGCACACTAGTCTAGGAAAGGAAGTGCACACATTGCACACTGGACAAGCTGGTCCAGATTCCTTCTTCAAAAAAAAATGCTGTGCTTGCTTAGGTGACTTTGGAAGAATAGTGATTTAAGCAAAGATAAGCAAACACCCTCCCCAGAGTGTTGCTCAACGTGTTTGTTGCCATGCTAATACCATGCACTGTGACTCTCCCCAGATGTAGAGAGGCATGTGGGCTTCCTCAAACTTACCTATTCTCCTTATCCTTTTCCTTCCCAGCCCTACTGTTACAAGGAGCAGTTTGGGAAATACTGCTTTCAGACATTCTAGGAAGGGATGGTTCTTTCATACCCACCATAGCTTCTTCTTTGGGTTTTTTATTTTGTTTGTTTGTTTGGTTGGTTGGTTGGTTTTACAAGTTTCTCTGTGTATCCCTGGTTGTCCTGGAACTCAGTCCATAGAGCAAGCTGGCCTTGATTGTCTCTGCTTCTGTGTACTGGGATTAAAGGTGTGCCCCACCACTGCCCAGCTCCACAGCTTGTATCTATATGTAAAGGTGTATTTACTATACAAGATTTTCATATATTAAACTGATCTCATTTTTAAAAAGATAAAACAAGTGAAACTTGGTTGTGATGTATTAGTTTTTGTGTTTTGCTAGATTTTCTTTTTTATTTAAATTTTTAAGATTTTCATATTAAAATTTTGTCTACTGTACTCACAGTGGCAAAAGCAGGCACAGTATCTGTATGTCTATCAACAGGTGAATGGAAAAAGTGTCACACACACACTCACACACACATACACATACACACACACTGGAATACCATTCAGCCATAAAAGCAGTGAAACTGGCTGGGCGTGTTGCTGAACATCAGAAATCCCAGTGTTTAGGAGATATAGGCAGAGAAATTGTTGAGTTCTGAGCTAACCTAGGCTTCATAGCAGGAACCTATCTCAAAAAGGAGAGAAAGAGAAGGAAGGAGGGAAAGAAGGAGGAAAGGAGGTGGAGGAAGTGTGCTGGAGAGATGGCTCAGCTGGTAAAAACACTTGAAGTATAGCCTGACAACCCAAGTTCAATTCCTGGAACCCGTGGTAGAAGGAAAGAACCAATTCAGAAAGTTGTGCTCCACGTGTGTGCTGTGGCCAGTATTCCTTCGCTCACATACTCTGCAAATACTGAATGATGGTTACAGTAACAACTAGAAATGAGCAAAGAGAAAGGAAACTAAATCCTATGCTGGAGACAGAGCACAACTGGTATAGTGCTTGTCTTAGAAGTACAAGGACTGGCCGGGCGGTGGTGGCGCACACCTTTAATCCCAGCACTCGGGAGGCAGAGGCTGGCGGATCTCTGTGAGTTTGAGGCAAGCCTAGTCTACAAAGCGAGTTCCAGGACAGTCAGGACTATTACACAGAGAAATCCTGTCTCAACCCCCCCACCAAAAAAAACCTACAAGGACTTGAGTCTGTAGACAGACTGCTCATTCATTTCCCAGCTGCCCAGACCCGAAATAATTACACAGAAACTATATTTAATTACAGCACTGCTTGCCCAATCACTTAAGCATATTGCTAATTAGCTCTTATATCTTTTTTTTTTTTTTTTTTTTTGATTTTCGAGACAGGGTTTCTCCATAGTTTTTGGTTCCTGTCCTGAAACTAGCTCTTGTAGATCAGGCTGGCCTCGAACTCACAGAGATCCCCCTGCCTCTGCCTCCCGAGTGTTGAAATTAAAGGCATGTGCCACCACTGCCCTGCTCTCTTATATCTTAAATTAATCCATTTCCATTATTTTGTATTTTGCCATGAGGCTCATGGTTTACCGGTAAGGTTCCCAGGCATCTATCTCCTTTCAGTGGCTACATGGCATCTCCCTGACTTTGCCTACTTTCTCCCAGCATTCAGTTTAGTTTTTCCTTCTAGCTCTATTCTGCCCTGTCTATCAGCCCAGAGGAGCTTCTTTATTAACCAATAGTAATAAAACACATTTTTAGCATACAGAGGGGAATCACCTTCCTTTTTCTGTCTAAAGTTAACAGGAAGTGCATTGTAAGCAAATTCTAAAACTCTAGAATGACAGAGACATCTCGCTGCATGGATACTCACCCAAAGTTCTTCTGTATTGTTGTGGCATCCATCTTCAGCCTACAGGCCCCTAGTATATGGCAAACCTTTCCATAAAGTAGGAAATTTCAAAGACAATTGTGCTTACATTGGCAGTTTGTCAGTCACTTTCTTCTGTGTCCTGCAGGATGTCTGGAAGATGCTTTCAAGAAGCAGGAACCCCAAAGGTCTGTCTCACTTTCTTTAGGCAACTTCAGCAGTCATTTTTCTGTGGGTCTTGCATGTCTAGTTTATACAGCATACCATCAAGCAGTCTGGGCAAGAGCAGTTTCTTGCCCAAATGGCTAACAAATTTCATGAGGAGCTTCTTTGATGCCCATCATCCTCTTGAAGTAGATTGGTGCTGCCAGGAGCAGATGTGTCTCATTGTCATGAAAAGTCCTAAGTTCTTAAAACATTTTTTAAAATATTATTTATTTATTATGTATACAATATTCTGTCTGTGTGTATGCTTGCAGGCCAGAAGAGGTCACCAGATCCCTTTACAGATGGTTGTGAGTCACCATGTGGTTGCTGGGAACTGAACTCAGGACCTTTAGAAGAGCAGGTAATGCTCTTAACCTCTGAGCCATCTCTCCAGCCCCTTAAAACATTTTAATTTGCTAGTCTTTGAAAGGTTTGAAGAATACCTATCCAGCCGGGCGGTGGTGGCGCATGCCTTTAATCCCAGGACTTGGGAGGCAGAGGCAGGCGGATCTCTGTGAGTTCGAGACCAGCCTGGTCTATAAGAGCTAGTTCCAGGACAGGCTCCAAAACCACAGAGAAACCCTGTCTCGAAAAACAAACAAAAAACAAAACAAAACAAAAACAAAAAAAAACCCAACAACAACAACAAAAAATACCTATCCATCTGAAATGTATCTCCACACATCTAGAAAATCTAACATGAGTACAACTTTGACTGTTATAGATGACTCTATTAACCTGTATTTCTTTTTTTCTCTTTTTTAATGATATTTATTGAGCTCTACACTTTTCTCTGCTCCCCTCCCTGACTCTCCCCTACCCCCTTCTACCCTTCCCCAAAGTCCCCATGCTCCCAATTTACTCAGGAGATCTTGTCTTTTCTACTTTCTACTTCCCATGTAGATTAGATCTATGTAAGTCTCTCTTAATGTCTGCATTGTTGTCTAAGTTCTCTGGGATTGTGGTTGGTAGGCTAGCTTTCTTTGCTTTATGTTTAAAAACCACCTATGAGTGAGTACATGTGATAACTGTCTTTCTGGATCTGGGTTACTTCACTCAAAATAATGTTTTCTAGCTCCATCCATTTTCCTGCAAAATTCAAGCTGTTGTTATTTTTTTCTGCTGTGTAGTACTCCATTATGTAAATATTCCACACTTTCCTTATCCATTCTTCAATCAGGGGGCATTTAGGTTGTTTCTAGGTTCTGGCTATGACAAACAAAACTGCTATAAACATAGTTGAGCACATGTCCTTGTGGCACAATTGAACATCCTTTGGATATATACCCAAAAGTGGTATTACTGGTCTTGAGGAAGGTTGTTTCCTAATTTTCTGAGAAATCGCCACACTGAAATCCAAAGGGGTTGTACCAGCCTACATTCCCACCAGTAATGCAGAAGTGTTCCCTTTTCCCCACAACCTCTCCAGCATAAGTTGTCATCAGTGTTTTTGATCGTGGCCATTCTTACAGGTGTAAGATAGAATCTCAGAGTTGTTTTGATTTGCATTTTTCTGATGACTAAGGATGTTGAACATTTCCTTAAGTGTCTTTCAGCCATTTTAGAATCCTCTGTTGAGAGTTCTCTGTTTAGGTCTGTACTCCAATTTTTTTATTGGATTATGTGATCTTTTGGTGTCCAATTTCTTCAGTTCTTTGTATATTTTGGAGATCAGACCTCTGTCTAATGTGGAGTTAGTGAAGATCTTTTCCCATTCTGTAGGCTGTCGTTTTGTCTTGTTAACTGTGTCCTTTGCTTTACAGAAGCTTTTCAGTTTTAGGAGGTCCCATTTGTTAATTGTTTCTCTCAGTGTCTGTGCTGCTGGTGTTATATTTAGGAAGTGGTTCCCTGTGTTAATACATTCAAGTGTACTTCCCACTTTCTCTTCTATAAGGTTCAGTGTGGCTGGCTTTATGTTGAGGTCTTTGATCCATTTGGACTTGAGTTTTGTGCCTGGTGATAGACATCGGTCTATTTTCATTCTTCTACATGTTGATATCCAGTTATGCCAATGCCATTTGTTAAATATGCTTTCTTTTTTTCCATTTGATGTTTTTTGCTTCTTTATCAAAAATCAGATGTTTGAAGGTGTGTGGATTAATAACCGGGTCTTCTATTCGGTTCCATTGGTCCTCCTGTCTGTTCATATGCCAATACCAGGCTGTTTTTAGTACTGTAACTCTGTAGTAGAGATGAAGTCAGGGATTGTGATGCCTCCAGAAGTTCTTTTATTGTACAGGATGATTTTGGCTATCCTGGGTTTTTGCTTTTCCGTATGAAATTGAGTACCATTCTTTCAAGGTCTGTGAAGAATTTTGCTGGGTATTGAGTTGAATCTGTAGATTGCTTTTGGTAAGATTGCCATTTTTATTATGTTAAACCTGCCTACCCAAGAACATGGGAGATCTTTCCACTTTCTGGTGTCTTCTTCAATTTCTTTCTTCAAAGATTTAAAGTTCTTGTCATACAAGTCTTCCACTTGTTTTGTTAGAGTTACTCCAAGATATTTTATGCTATTTGTGGCTATTGTGAAACATGTTAATTCTCTGATTTTCCCCCCAGCCCTTTTATCATCTGTGTACAGGGAGGCAACTGATTTTTTTGAGTTAATCGTGTATCCTGCTACATTGCTGAAAGTGTTTATGAGTTGTAGAAGTTCCTTGGTAGAATTTTTGGGATCACTTATGCAAACTATTGTATCATCAGCAAGCAGTGAGAGTTTGACTTCTTCTTTTCCAATTTGTATCCCCTTGATCTCCCTTTGGTGTCTTATTGCTCTAGCTAGGGTCTCAATATTAAATAGATATGAGAGAGTGGACAACCTTGTCTTGTTCCTGATTTCAGTGGAATTGCTGGAAGTTTCTCTCCATTTAGTTTGATGTTGGCCATTGGCTTGCTGTATATTGCCTTAAGTATGTTTAGGTATGTTCCTTGTTATTCCTGCTCTCTCCAAGACCTTTATCATGAAGGGATGTTGTATTTTGTCAAAAGCTTTTTTGGTAGCTAATGAGATGATCATGTGGTTTTTATTTTTCCGCTTGTTTATATGGTGGATTATGTTGACAGATTTTCATATGTTGAAGCATCCCTGCATCTGTTAACCTGTATTTCTTAATAATACATTACATTTGTAAAACAGCTGCACAAACACAATACCTTAATCAAGAGCAGAAATATACATATAACAAAGTTGGCCTTAAATTTGTATCAATAGACCAAGATCCATACCAATGCAAAGTATTCATCTCTATAGCATATCCCCATTTAAATGTAAACAAACATTTATAAACAATATTTGGGAATTTGGGCATAGTTCTCTCCAAACTGCTTTCTGCTTTTTGTTGGGTAAGGTATTTTTTGCATTCTTGGAGACCTTTCAGGGGCTCTTAGGCCATCAAACCACATTAGTCTGGAAGGATTCCACGGGTTCTCATCTTTTGTGGAAAAAAAAAAGCAGAACCTCTATTCCAAAGCAACATATCCTTAGACCCAAATTTTGACTTTAAGATACCTTTAAAATATATATGTTGGTTTAGCTTAGCAGCCTATACAATGAAATGTTTCTCTGTACTTAGCTCATTCATGCCAAAAAATTAAAGAAAACTCAATAATATACATAATCCAGACTCTGTGTATATTTCATCTTTATGTGGTTTATTTTTCTTACTCTATTACTTTTTCTACAAGTTTAATATTTATTTTATTATCTTTACTTCTTTAATCTATGACTGTCCATACTCTTCTATATTATAACTTTCTCTACTCTTTTTTTCTCTCTCTCAAGACTACACACATTTTTTTAACTCTATAACCCATTTAGAGATTTATTTCTTTCTGATCTGTCTTTATTGCATATCTGCAACTATTTTCTGACCAGGAGCACTTTAAGATGATAATCAGCTTGATCGCAGTAGTCCTGGATGTTGATTCTTCCTCTCTCAGGCTTTCTATATGGCAGAGGTAGTTCACTGCCAGCTCTGAGATTGCCGGGTAGGAGCAATCCTCATCACCTCAACTCTGGGTAGCACTGTGCAATATATAAACCCTTCCTGTCTGAGTCAAAGCTAAATCTGCCATGCAGCTTACTGCATGGCCTAAAAATCTTTCTGTGTATGGTGGAGGGCAATCCACCATGCTCTTCTGCCTATGCACTCCTAGCAGACCCGATCCTGCCATCCTGCCACTTGTTCAGGCAGGGAGCACTGAGCCATGGTCATGGTCTCGGCTACTTTCCTCCCAACTTGAGTGGGCACATAAGCATATGAACCCAAAGTGGGTGGCAGGCATTAGCCCCAAACATTTGTTGGGCATCATTCTTGTCAGCAGCAAACAGAGCCTATTCAGGAAAAAATGTAGCTGCCAAGAAGCTACACTAAACTCTGTTTTTTTTTTTTTGTTGTTTGTTTGTTTTTGTGTGTGTGTGTAGAATTCCTTTTTAAGCTCTCTCAGGTTTTATGTGGATGTAGTCAGCCCCACATTGGGCACCATGAGTCCAATCTCCAGAACCCCCTTGTAATAAGTCAGGTGTGCTGTGGAACAATCTTTTTGTACAATATGAATATGTATTACTCTCATTGGTTGATAAAGAGCTGACTTGCTGATGGCTAGGCAGGGTTTTCAGGACAGAGGAATGCTGGGAAGAAGAAAGACAGAGTCAGAGGAAATGCCATGAGATGCCGCAGAGCGAGCAGGATGGGAAGTATATACAGTAAATACAGTATATAGTAAATGATCACATAGACTAATAGAAATGTGTAGTATGATGGCCGTTATTAGTTCCTGGCTGCTCAGCCCTGAAATAATCACACAGTAACCATATTATTTGCAATACTGTTTGGCCAATAGCTTAGCCATATTTCTGGGTAACTCATATCTTAAATTTTTTTTTTTTTTTTGGTTTTTCAAGACAGGGTTTCTCTGTGACTTTGGAGCCTGTCCTGGAACTAGCTCTGTAGACCAGGCTGGTCTCGAACTCACAGAGATCCGCCTGCCTCTGCCTCCCGAGTGCTGGGATTAAAGGCGTGCGCCACCATCACCCGGCCTCATATCTTAAATTAACCTGTCTCCATTAATCTGTGTATCCATTAATCTGTGTATCACCACGAGGTTGTGGCTTACTGGGTAAAGTTCAGGTGTCTGTCTCTAGCGAAGCTACATGGCTTCTCTCACTCTGCCTTCTTTCTCCCAGCATTCAGTTTAGTTTTCCCCGCCTAGCTCTGTTCTGCCCTGTTCTGATATAGGCTCAAAGCAGTTCTTTATTAATCAATGGTAATCACAGCATACACAGGGGAATCCCACATCAGAAATGGTTAATTTACATTAAAAGAACTAGGTAAAGGGGCTGGAGAGATGGCTCAGAGGTTAAGAGCACTGGTTGCTCTTCCAGAGGTCCTGAGTTCAATTCCCAGCAACCACATGGTGGCTCACAACCATCTGTACTGAGATCTGGCTCCCTCCTTTGGCGTGCGGGCATACATCAAGGCAGAATGTTGTATACATAATAAATAAATAAATCTTTTTTTTTAATAAAAAGAACTAGGTAAAAAAAACAAGCCTAAACTATCAGCTGAGCGTTTATAATTAATATTAAGTCTCTTTGTGGTTATTTGAGGAGCTTCTGCCAGGTTAGAAAAATCCACCTACACAGATATAATGGTGGACACTTGTAATCCCAGCCATGAGGTTGCAGAGACAGAAAGCCCTGGGAGACTGGCCCCTGTCACATAACACCAGAGGAGGCAGTAAGAAGTACCATATCCTGAGATTGGATGTGGGAAATTACCAAAACAAGGATCATTGATGTTGTCATCTGCAGCACATCCAATAACAAGCTGGTCCACACCCAAACCCTGGAGAAGACCATGCTCAGCACACAGTACAGACAGTGGGAGAGCACTGTGCGTGGGCTGCGAGAAGAGAGCCAAACTGCTCCCTGAGGAGGGAGAGATTTTAAAGAAAAAGTGATCACAGAAAATTACAATGAAGGGGGGAAGAAAAAAACAAAAAACAAAGCAAAACAAAAAACAAGCCCCAAATCAGCATTCTTCCATAGGTGCAGTTCTAGTAGGGCAAGCTACTTGCCAGCCGTGCATCAGGACCAGCTGTGTGCTAGCAGGCAAGAAAGTGGAGTTCTATCTGAGGAAGACCAAGGCTGGGGGAGGCAAGCAAGTCATGTCTAGCTCATGTAATAAAGGTGTTTATTAATGTGTTTTTTTTGTTGTTGTTTTGTTTTGTTTTTAAAGCAGCAACAACAGAAGGGCTCAATGCCTGAAGAGTAAAACCCAAGGCTGGCCTCTGGCCTCCACATACGCATGCGTGCATGGGCATGCCCGCCTGCATACTCCTGAGCATGCGTACACATTGAACACACAGATTTCAATGACATGGGTGGAACCTGAAATCACGACGTGGAATCAGCCCGACGTGGAATGGTGAGACCGAGTGGTTTCACTCCCATGTTCTAGAAAAGCTGATCACTAAAAGGCTGAGAGTAGAGTGGGGCAAGTAGGGAGGGTTGGAGGGAGGCCTGTCGATGGGTACTAAGGATTTGGTGCGGCGATGCAGGCCTCTGGGAGATGGAGGCAGGAGGCCGGGAGTTCAAGGCCAGGTTTGGCTATATAACAAATTGAGGGCAAAAATGTACAAAAATTGTATGTTTTGGAGTATTCTGTAATGTCTTGAATTATGTTTACACTATATAACTATGGTGGTTAAATTGGGCTAAATATCTGTGTGCCTCTAAGTATCATTTTTTTCTTTCTTTCCCCAAGACAGGGTTTCTTTGTGTAGTCCTGGCTGTCCTGGAGCTTACTCTGTAGACCAGGCTGTCCTTGAACTCACAGAGAGCCGCCTGCTTCTGCCTCTGCGCTGGGCTTAAAGGCATGCACCACCACTCCCTGGCATTTATCCTATTCATATAACTTCAAATATCACAGTTATTCTGAGAATACACACACAGACACACACACAAAGACAGAGACAGAGAGACACAGAGAGAGACAGAGAGAGAGTATGCAGGTGAAGGGTTTGAATATTTAAAGTTGAACCTAACTCAGAAATATGGTAGAAATATTTTTTTCTTTGAGACAGAATTTCTGGCTGTCCTGGAAGTCACTTTGTAGACCAGACTGGGCTTAGACTCAGAGATCTACTTACTTCTGCCTCCTGAGTGCTGGATTTAAAGATCTGTGCCACCACCACCCGCAGTTTAAATATATTTGTTGTTGTTTGGTTGGGTTTTGTTTGTTTGTTTTTGTCCAGACAGGGTTTCCAGACTGTCTCACATTCACAGACATCCGCCTTCCCTTGCCTCCTGAGTGCTCAGATTAAAGGCATGTGCCACCATTACTAGATGTAATTTTTCTTTTTTTTTAAAGAAAATCATCATTTTGTTATTAAAACATTTAAAATCCCTTTCTGCTTTTAGGAATACACAGTATTACTCCCCTCTTTGGTGTGTGTGTATTGAATCTGTATACATGTATAATATATATGTGTGCATGGGTGTATATGTTTGTATGTGCACTTGTGTCTGTGCATGTAAAAGCAAGAAGCTGATGTCATGGGTCTTCCGATATCACTGCCCACTTTTCCTTCTAAATGAGTGAGTTTAGCTCGAAGTTTCAGAACATCGTTGTGAGGGGGTCACCACTACAGGAGATTGAGACAGGTGGTCACATTGCATGGTCAAGAAGCAAAGGGTGCCAGACGGTGGTGGTGCATGCAAAGGGGAATATGAGTTGGTACATGCTTGCACTTAGCCTGATTCCTTCACTCCACCTAATCATTGTGTGATTGAGAGACAAGGTCTTGTTGTGTAGCCCTGGAACTTATTTAAGGCAGGCCTCAAATTCATAGAGATGTGCCTGCCTTTGTCCCCTAGTCCAGTGTATCTTTTGAGACAGGGTCTCTCACTGAACCAGGGCTCACCCATTGGGTAGATTGGTTGGCTATCTGGTTCTACCTGTCCCTGCCCAACTATGGCTAGGGTTACAGAAATGTGTGGCCACACCCAGCTTTTCTGTGGGTGTTGGAGATCCCAAATCAGGTCCTCATGCTATGTTTAGGTGGCAGGCACCTTATCAACTGAGCCATCTCACCAACCCCCACCTCCCAGCTCTCCACCCCCTCAGCTCCTCTCCCCCCTCCCCCATTGTTTTTGAGATAGGGTTTCAGCTCAAGCTGATTCAAATATACTTTGTAGCCAAGATGACCTTGAATCTTTGAATCTTCCTGCCTTCACTTTCCACCTGCTAGGATTACAGACGTGCTGTCAGGGCTAGTTCACCTTTCTTTCCCTTTTGCAGGCAGAGGCTCCCACTATGTAGCGCAGGCTGGCCTCAAACTTAAAATCAATATTGGGTGTAGTCGCGCATGCTTTTAGTCCTAACACTTGGGAGGTTGAGGCAGGTGGATCTTTGTGAGTTCGAGGCCAGCCTGGTCTACTGAGAGAGTTCCAGGACAGCCAGGGACACTAAACAAAGAAAGCCGGTCTCAAAAAATCAAACCAAACCAAGCAACACACACACACACACACACACACACCTACACACAAAACCCTTAAAATAGCCGGGCGATGGTGGCGCACGCCTTTAATCCCAGCACTTGGGAGGCAGAGGCAGGCGGATCTCTGTGAGTTCGAGACCAGCCTGGTCTACAAGAGCTAGTTCCAGGACAGGCTCCAAAACCACAGAGAAACCCTGTCTCGAAAAACCAAAAAAAAAAAAAAAAAAAAGAAAAGAAAAAAGAAAAAACCCTTAAAGCCGGGCCGTGGTGACGCACGCCTTTAATCCCAGCACTCGGGAGGCAGAGGCAGGCGGATCTCTGGGAGTTCAAGGCCAGCCTGGGCTACAAAGGGAGTTCCAGGACAGGCTCCAAAGCCACAGAGAAACCCTGTCTCGAAAAACAAAAAACCAAAACAAACAAACAAACAAACAAAAAACCCTTAAAATATGGCCTAAATTCTGGTGGTACAGGTATACACCTATTGTGGAATATTATTTTAACTGGGCAAAGATGTATTACATTTGTTTACACTGCAGACTGTTATTTTAACTGTGTAAAAGTGTTACTTTTGTTTATGCTGCATTTGTTTAATGATGTAAAGATGTGTGTTTAATTATGCAAAGATGTGTTGCATCTGTTTCATCTTGTCTGCCTTAGGCACCTGATTGGTCTAATAAAGAGCTGAACGGCAAATAGCTAGGCAGAAAAGATAGGCAGAGTGGCCAAAGAGAATAAATAGGAGAGATCTAAGCCCAAAAGAAAGGAAGAAGAACAAGAGGAGGAGAACAAGTGTCACAGCCCGGGCGGCCATCCAGACGCAGAGACAGCAAGAAAGTAAGACTAGCTAAAAAGCCCGGAGGCAAAGGCAGATAAAGAGAACAGGTTAATTTCAGTTAAAAGAGCTAGCAAGAAACACGCCTAAGCTAGGCTGAGCATTCAAAACTAATAAGTCTCTGTGTTATGATTTGGGAGCTGGTTGGTGGCCTTAAAGAAAAAGCCCAGTACCTGTATCTTTATGTCTTACATAAAATGAGTTACAAGTGCTCCTTCTCTCTGGCAGAACGTGTTTAAGCTTGGCATTAACTCTCATATTGGTCGCTTTCCTGCTGCTTGACAGAACGCTAGGGGCAAGGTGACTTGCACAAGAAAGGCTTTATTTCGGCCATCGATCCAGCTTTCAAGATGGCAGAGTGAAGGCTTGGTGATTGAAGCAGGAAGCTGAGAGCTCGGGTCAACCTCAAGCAGAAAACAAACAGCACCCTGGGACTGGAGCAGGCTTTAAAACTCCAAATTCTGCCTCCAGTAGCAAACTTTCTCGAACAAGGCCACACCTCCTGAGCCTCCCCAAACATAGCCATTAGCTGGGGGCCAAGTTATGGGGACTGGGGACCAACACTACAGGGGATACCTTGCTCAAAGCACCACATTCTTCTTTGAATGTTCGATGGCATTCTCTGGTGGAAATATCAGGCCTCATGTTTCATTTTGCTTGACACATTTCGAATTGGATGCCCCTTTTCCCATGGAGTGAGATTCTACGCAGCATGAGGAAGAAAGCCCCAAAGCCTTTGCCTTTCTAGCAAGAATGGTGAACTAAGCCGGGCGGTGGTGGCGCACGCCTTTAATCCCAGCACTCGGGAGGCAGAGGCAGGCGGATCTCTGTGAGTTCAAGACCAGCCTGGTCTACAAGAGCTAGTTCCAGGACAGGCTCCAAAACCACAGAGAAACCCTGTCTCGAAAAACCAAAAAAAAAAAAAAAAAATGGTGAACTAAGTTGAAGAAACCTAAAAAAAATCATGTGTATATGTATATGTGTGCATGAGTGTGTGTGTGTGTATGGGAGGACCACGGCATGTGCTTGGAGATCACAGGACAACCTGCAGAACTAGGTTTCCTCCTCCCACCGTGTGAGCTGAGTCCCGGGGACTGAACTCAGGTTCTTATCAGCAAGAGCCCTGCCCACTGGCTATCTCACACCCCTAGTGCCAGTTTGAGATGGAAGTTTTGGTTCAAGGTGTAAAATGGTAAGAGACTTAACACAGGGATCTTGGTGAGAACAGAGGCAAAACAGTAGCTCTTCATACTTCCTTGACCGAATGGGACACTATGCAGGAATGAAGATGACCTAAGGGACCTGGGGAAGCCCAGCCTCAGAGTCGTAGTCATTCCCAGTTCACATACATATCAGTCAGCAGCAGGTGGGTACCAACTGGCTCAAGGTATGCATATAGGCGCTACCTAAGCCTCTGCGTGACTACAGCTGTTGATGCCAAACAGTGAACAACTTAGCCAAGAAGGCAGACAGAGCACACACGATAAACTAGCAAAGATAGACAGTGGAGGGCTGGTGGATTTCTCAGCAGGATAAAGGTGTTTGCCACCAATCCTGCCAGCCTGACCATGGTGGGAAGAGAGAGATGATTCCTAAAAGTTGTCTGACTTCCACATGAACACTGTCTCTTCCTCTCCCCTTGTCTCTGTCTCCCTCCCTGCCCCCCCAACACACACAAAGACAAAACCCTGAAAACACCAATAATGACATGCTGGGTGCTGAAACAGATTAAACAGTTTGAATCTAGATATGTTGTTGAAAAATAAGAAAGTGATGACCAGCCTGGCATGGTGTTGCAAACTAGTAATCCTAACTCTTGGGAAACTGAGGCAAAAGGGTTGTGGTTTGGAGGTCAGTGTGAGACTCTGTCAAAAAAACTGCTGTGGGTGTAGTTCGGTTAGTTGTTTGTCTAGCACACATGAAGCCTTTGGTCGGATCTCTAGTATTATACAAATTTGCTGTGATGGAGCATGTCCTAATCCCAGGACTCAGAGAGAATCAGAATTCAGACACCCCCTTTGAGTCTGAGGCCAACTTCGGCTTTCAAACCTTATTTCAAAACAAACAAGGACTGAAGTGAAGACTCACTCAGCAGGTAAGAGCACTCGCTGCTCTGACAGCACACATGTCAGGCAGTACCCAACTACCTGTAACCCCAGCTCCAGAGACCCAGTACTCTCTCTGAGCTCTGGGGGTGCCCGCACCCATACGATGCAGATACAGATGGGCAGGTGTACACACACACCCCAAAACAAAATTCTCAACCCAGAGTTCTTTATCTAGCAAAACTATTTTTGTAAAACAAAGTAAAGGTATTGCTGGGCGGTGGTGCACGCCTTTAATCCCAGCACTCGGGAGGCAGAGGCAGGCAGATCTCTGGGAGTTCGAGGCCAGCCTGGGCTACAAAGGGAGTTCCAGGACAGGCTCCAAAGCTAGAGAAACCCTGTCTCGAAAAACCAAAATAAATAAATAAATAAATAAAGGCATTAACAGATAAGAAAAAAAAATGGAAAGAATTTGTGGTTGGCTGACCTATTACCCTGCAAGCAGATCCATCATGGATTGTCAGGCAAGATAAGGCAGCAAGATCCTGTTGTAGGCCGTCAACAAGAGAAATTGCTTAGATTAATGAGCACAGTCTATTAAAACTAAAAGTCGGGAAAGGATATACTGTATAAACAGTAATTTTACGAGAGCTGGGACCTGGTGGTGGCAGTGGCGGTGGCAGCAGTGGTGGCGCACGCCTTTAATCCCAGCACTTGGGGGAGGCAGAGGCAGGCAGATCTCTGTGAATTCGAGGTCAGCCTGGTCTACGAAGCAAGTTCCAGGATAGCCAGGGCTGTCACAAAAAACAAACAAACAAAAAGTCAGAGAGAGAGAGAGGGAGAGAGAGAGAATGAGTTGTAGTTGCTATTTTGATATCAGTCACGCTATTTTAAGTTCAAATGATTGAACTTGGAGCCCCTTACATGTTATGGAAATGTTATATCACTGACTGAGCTTTGGCCCTGGGTTCCGAGTAGATTTAGAACATAGGACTTGCTAGCAATAATAGAGACATTTCATAATAAAAGGTAATATATTAAAAAATTGTTAACAATGTAGGTTGAGATTTTGCTCAGTTGCTAGCATGCTTACCTAGCAAGCATGAAGCCCTGGATTTGATTCCCAGTACTGAATAAAATTGGGCGTTGCGGCACAGGCCTGTAATTCCAGCCTTTGGGATGCAGAACCAAGAGGATCAGAAATTCAAGGTTATTTTTGTTTACATTGTAAGTTTGAGGCCAACCTGGAACATGTGGAATCCAGTCTCCGTGTGTGTGTGTGTACCTATGTTTTATATATGTATGTATATGTATATATGTATACACATACACAATTATATGCATATAAGCATATATGCATATAAGCATAATTATAAGCATATACACATATATATGCTTCTAAAAGAGATAAGCAGGGTGGCAAATGTCTTGAGAACAATGAATTTGAGGCATTTTAAAATATAGCAAGACCATGTCTAAAAAAAAGAAAGCCTCAATATATATGAAGGAAAAATATTGGTGTATTTGAAAAAACATAAAGTATCTTTTTTTTTTTTTTTTTTGAAAGAAAATATTCCAGGCTCTAGTTGGTCTGGAAGTCACAGTGTAATTCAGGCTGGCCTTGAATTCATAGAGATTTTTCTGCCTTGCCTCCTGAGACAATTTTAGTTTGAGATTTAGTATTTCATTCATAGTGTATGGTAGCCTGAAGAGTCCACTTGCCTACAGGAGCACACATAGCCAATTTGTCTGGCTTGCCAGGTGGTAGTGACACACGCCTTTAATCCCAGCGCTCAGGAGGCAGAGGTAGGCAGACCTCTGTGAGTTTGAGGCCAGCCTGGTCTACGGAGCAAGTTTCAGGACTGTCTCCACAGCTACTGAGAAACCCTGTCTCAAAAAACAAAGAAAAAGTCAAACAAACAAACAAAAGAAGATGCCCAGCTCTTGGGCTCTGAGATTGGTTTTTGCATTTTCTCCCTGGCTGTGCTTCCTTGCTCTATTCCCAGTCAATGAACAGAAAGAACTAAGAGCTAGGATATTAAGTGAGGTCCATTTATAGGAGACAGTCGACTCTTCTGATTGTCAACAGCTTGGCACAACCTTTCTGAGTTTGCCCACGTAGTCTAGGCGCGTCTACCCAGTCTGGCCTTCACTCAGGGCATAGCTTGTCTTGCCATCGGAAAGCTTTCCCAGGCTCCCTCCCTATTTCCTGTCCCACACCATTCCCTTAATGAAATTGTTCAAGTGTGTAATTTCATCTTGACACCTGCTTTTTGGAGGGAGCAGACCAATACAGGATACTAGAAATGGACCAAGAAAATAGGCCAGGAGCCAGTGAGATGGTTCAATGGGTTAACGCACTAGCCAACAAGTCTGACGACTCAAGTTCAATCTTCAGGCCCCACATAGTGGAAGCAGAGAATTGATTCCTGATGGTTATCCTCTGACATGTGTTCATTTCAATATGCCAGTGCCCCGCCCCTCTCCACTAAATAGAAATATGATCTCCTTTCCAGGAGGATCTCCCCCCCCCCTTTTTTTTTTGGTTTTTCAAGACAGGGTTTCTCTGTGGCTTTGGAGCCTGTCCTGGAACTAGCTCTTGTAGACCAGGCTGGTCTCGAACTCACAGAGATCCTCCTGCCTCTGCCTCCCGAGTGCTGGGATTAAAGGCGTGCGCCACCACTGCCCGGCATCCCCCCTTTTTTCTTTTAAAGAAAAACCGGGGCCAAAGAGATGGTTCAGTGGTTAAGAACACTGGCTGCTCTTCCAGAGGTCCTGAGTTTAATTCCCAGCACCCACATGGGAGCTCACAATGGTCTGTAACTCCATTCTAGGAAATCTGAATTCCATCTAGAGAATCTGGCTCACTCGCATAGACATACCTACAGACAAAGCACCAATGCCCATAAAATAATAATTAACAAATTATAAAAATTAATTAAAAAACTTGGTCTCCTTATTTAGCCCTTGGCATGCCAGGATGCAGACATGGTTGGCCTTGAACTCAGAGATCTGTCAGCCTGTCTCCCTGTGTTTGGATTAAAGGTATGTCACTCGGCATGATCTCTCTTTTTTTAAAAAAAAAAGAAAAGAAAAAGAAAAGGTTAGTAAGATGAGGATTTCAGGCTAGCCCACATGTGCTTGACAGATGGAGAAGGCTATCATTCCTGGGAAGTGGGTGTGGAGTGAGAGCATAGATGCCCTTAATCCTGGCACTCAGGAGGATCAGGAATTCAAGATCATCGTTAGCTACACAGCAAATCTGAGGTCAGCAAGTGGCTACAAGAGAACCTTTATTTTATGTGAATTGGTGTGAAGATAACCTGGAACTGGGGTTACAGACTTTTGTGAACTACCATGTGCTGGGAATTGAACCCAGGTCCTCTGGAGGAACAGGCAGTGTCCTTAACCTCTGAGCCATCTCCCCAGCTCCTCCACTTTATTTTTTTAAATTTATTTATTATGTATATAGTGTTCTGGGCACCAGATCTCATTATAGATGGGTGTGAACCATCATGTGATTGTTGGGAATTGAACTCAGGACCTCCGGAACAGCAGTCAGTTCTCTTAACCTCTGAGCCATCTCTCCAGTCTCCACCTTATTTTTTGAGACAAGATTAGTTGCTGAACCTGAAGCTCACTGATTTGTCCAAACAGGCTGGCCAGCAATCCCTGAGCACCCTCCCCAGCACTAAGTGGATAGGCTTGCTGATTCTGCACTTTGTGTGGGTTTCGGGAATTGAACTCAGGGCGTCATGCTTGTATGGCAGGATGTTTCCTGACTGGAACATCTCTCTAGCTCCTCAGTGTTTTTCAGTATGTTCAAGGTTGTGAAACCATCACAACATCAAGAATTCTAGACCCATTTATAGTTACTAACCCGTTCCTCCTCAAGCCTTCGAGATAAATTCTGACTTTATAAATGTTCTTCTTCTGATCATTACCTTTTAAAAAATATATTTACAAAAATATCAGTTTAAGCCGGGCGGTGGTGGCACACGCCTTTAATCCCAGCACTCGGGAGGAAGAGGCAGGCGGATCTCTGTGAGTTCGAGGCCAGCCTGGTCTACAAGAGCTAGTTCCAGGACAGGAACCAAAAAGCTATGGAGAAACCCTGTCTCAAAAATTTAAAAAAAAAAAAAAAGAGAGAGAGAGAGAAACAGGTTAAGTTAAAAGAGCTAGCCAGAAATGTGCCTAAGCTAGGTTGAGCATTCAAAGCTAATAATAAGTCTCTGTGTCATGATTTGGGAGCTGGTTGGCGGCCCACAAAGAAAAAGCCTGGTATGGAGTGCTGTTCGCCTAGCATGAGCAAATTCCTGGGTTTCATTCCCAGCAATACATGAACAGTGCTCTGTGATTCAAGTTTGTGAGTCAGACTGGGCTGGGGTAGGTGAGACCCTGTCTCAAAGTCAGAAACAAAGCCAGGACATAAACTTCAGTTTTCTAGCTAGCCCTTCATCCTCAAGCCGGGTCAGTGGCTCACTAACTTTAGTGGGCAAAAGACTCCTCTGGGGACCTTGTGAAAGACAGACTGCTCTTGACTGCTCAGGGCGGTCCGCTGAATTCCTGATTCACAACTTCTGGGGAGGAGCCCAACATTAGCATCTCCAGCCGCACTGCCAGGAGATGGCTGCAGCAGCTGCTGCTTCTGGTGCTACTGCAGGGCTGACACTGCTCCCCCCTCCTTTCTCTCTCTCTCTCTCTCTCTCTCTCTCTCTCTCTCTCTCTCTCTCTCTCTCTCTCTCTCCTCCCCCCCTCCTTCCCCTTGCCCCAGGCACCGTGCTTTTATGCCTGATAGCATCAGCAGCAGCATGAAAGATGAAGGTTGCAGGGTGGAGGTTGAAATAGCCTTCCTATCAGAAGGTCATCTCTTTAGAGTAGTTGTGTACTGCTTTGTCATAGCAACTGCTGACCGAGGAAAGGTAGAAACGGCAACAGAGAGGACAGAAAGAAAATGCTAAGTGTTTTGACCTCTGTGTGTGAGGGCAGGATGGTGCTGAAATGTGGTAGCATATTCTTCTGGTGGGAGATGAATAGGCAATAGGAGAATGGGTCATTGTTTCTGAAGCACCTGCAGGGAGAAAGATTCAGTTAGCTTTTCAGAAGGAGCGGGTGCTGGTGCTTCAGGAGCTGGGGCAGGCAGGCAAAGGACTGTCAAACAGGGATGTCTCATTGCTCTCTGGCTACCGCTGTAGCTACCTGCTCCTGCTGACTTCATTTCCAACTCTTCACCCGGCCAGGACTTGAGCAGGCTGAGTCTCTATAAAAGGAAAAAGAACCATCATAGATAGCAAGAAAACACATTTTCTTGAGTCTGTGGGAGCTCTTAATACACGTGTACATATATACTATACACACACACACACACACGTATATATTTCCCTAATAGGAGGTGCAGAGGATCAGACTGAAATCACTTAATTCGCATCTGCAGTGTAATTGCAGAGGAGGCTCAAATACGATGTGAGCATCCCTGGCTATGGGATTTGTGACTGGCTCTCAAGAGAGGATGACACAGCACAGGGAGCAACAGAGGCAGCTTGCTTTGCTCTGTAGAGAGCAAGACAAGTCCTTGGTGAGGTCACCATACTGAGAGTAAACAGAGGGCAACTTTTTCTGTGTAGGCAGGCCAGCCCTAAAGATGGGAAGGGCAAGGGGAAACAGTGGGGCACATGCAGCTGGCCTCCTCTGCTACCCAGGCCTTATCTTTTTATAGAAAGCTTTCACCATTTCCAGAGCATTTTTGTGGATATTAACTCCTGTACAGAGGTCAAATACTATTATTAGTGTTGAGCAAGGTACAAAAAGATGTATTGCGTTAACTCAGCTACTAGGTAAGTTCAGCTGGGTAACAGGCACACTGGGACTAGTGTAGAAAGTTACTGTGTAAATTTAAAGAAGGCTTTGGGAAACAAGAATGCCTCCATGCATGGCTCCAGCATCTACAGGCTTCTGGTGGGGGACTGGTTTTACACTTCCTCACAGCATGGAAGATGACAAAGCAAGGTCAGGGTGTGGGCAGTGGCTTGCAGATGCCATGCCACAGAGGAGACATTTGTGAGAGACAGAGCATTGGAGAGACCAGGACTGATAGGTAGACCACCCTGGGAGAACGCCATTCATCCCATTGTGAGGCTGGAGATCATGTGACCTGTACCTATCTCCCTTAAAAGATCCCAAGAACTTTTTTTTTTTTTTTTTTTTTTTTTTTTTTTTTTTACTGTTATATAGGAAAGCAATTATCAGTTTGAAATTTTGGTGGGGACAAAGTACATAGAAAATATGGCAGGAAAAAAAATTAAAAAATAAAATTAGTAGTGGAGTGTGTTGGCACACTCCTCTAATCCTTACACTAGGGAGACAGAGGCAGGCAGGTCTCTGTGAGTTCAAAGCCATCCTGGTCTACAGGGTAAGTTCCAGGACAGCCAGGGCTACACAGTAAGACTCCTCTCCCTCTGCCCCTCTGTTGAAGGAAGAGCGGTGGGCTGTGTTCCCGCCCAGCTCCGCAGGGCTAGCTTTACCCAAATTAATTACACGGAAACTGTATTCTTTTAAACACTGCTAGGTCTATTAGTTTCAGCCTCTTCTTGCCTAACTCGCACATCTTGATTAACCCATTTCTATTAATGAGTGTAGCACCACGAAGTGGTGTCTTACCAGGAAGATTCTTAACCTGCATCCATCTTGGAGAGGAGAGCTATGGTGTCTGCTTGACTCAGCTTTCTTTCTCCCAGAATTCTGTTCTGTCTATTCCGCCTATCTAAGAGGCCAAGCAGTTTCTTTATTAATTAACCAATGAAAGCAACAGATAGACAAATGATCCTCCTCCATCCCCCCTTCCTTCCTGTCTCTCTCAATTACAATCACAGGGATATTTCCATTTCAAAATGATAAAAAATGTGTATTTGTTGGTACCTTTTTTATGATTTAACTTTATGTGCATTGGTGTGAAGATGTCAGATCCCCTGGAACTGGATTTACAGTTGTGAGTTGCCACATGGGTGCTGGGAATCGAACCCAGGTCCTCTAGAAGAGCAGTCGGTGCTCTTAACCACTGAGCTATCTCTTTAGCCCTTGTTGGTACCTTTTAACCTTATCTTTATTCATTCATTTGTTCATTAAACAACCACACATCTGACGCATCTTACTTGCTTGTCATTCTCCTGGGGGGGGGGGGGCTTGGGGATGCAGCAGAAATAAGATGTGGCCTCTCCTTCATCCATTCAAGAAGCATTTGCTGAAGCCGTACTCTGTGCCAACCACTGTTCTAGGTGTTGGGATGTAATAATTAGAAGGGAAAAAGGGCAAGAAATGTCAGTTTAAGTCCTCAAAAGTATCTTCATCGGTAGAGATAGGCCCATGACTAGTCACATGATATAGCAGTATTAGTATATCAATGGTGGGTTTTGTTGTAGTACTTTTTTGGTGGTTTTGTTTTATTTTTTGACAGAGGCATCTCTATGTAGCCTTGGCTGTCTTGGAGCTCACAGATCTGATTGCCTCTGCCTCCCAAATGCTGAGATTAAAGGTGTTTGCCCTTATACTCAGCCTAGGTAGGTTGTTTAAGATATTTAAATTTAACCTGAGCAGTGGTAGGTGCACGCCTTTAATCCCAGCACTCGGGAGGCAGAGGCAGGTGGATTGCTGTGAGTTCGAGGCCAGCCTGGTCTACAAGAGCTAGTTCCAGGACAGCTACCAAAGCTACAGAGAAACCTTGTCTCGAAAAAAAAAATATTTAAATTTAAGATGTTTCAAATACGACTGAAAATTTTTGTGCTAAGATATTTTCCATATCTTAACTATCTTAAGCTAGATTTTGGAAAAGTTCATGCTGTGGCCTTTTCTCTTCCTTTCTGCTTAGCTGCCTGCTACAGTCATGTTAATCTGTGGATTCATTAAACTCCACAGGCCTCACACTGGGCTATACATAGAGATCTGCAAACCCTTGATACTCCCCTTGAAGAGGAGAGACTTTTGGGAGAAGACGACCCACCTACAGTCAGATGGGCCGTTTGATGGGGTGAGGTCCAGCCAGCCTCTCCCAGTGCCTCCTCTGGACACCAGGTAGCTACTCTCATCTTGGTTTCATCCGAATGGGGTTTGGTGTTGTTGGTGACAATATTTCAGAAGAGAAAAGGACATTAGTAAGGTGAACTTGGTGGTGTATGCCTGGAATCCCACCATGTGGGAGGGGGAGACTGGAGGAAAAGGAGGGTCATCTTCAGTTAAGTAGGGAGCGAAAGATCAGCCTGGGTTATAGAAGATTCTATTCTCAAACTGGGCCATGGTGGCACGTGCCTTTAATGCCAGCACTCAGGAGGCAGAGGCAGATCTTTGAATCTGAAGGAGCCTAGTCTAACAGAGCTAGTTCCAGGACAGCCAGAGCTACACAGAGAAACTCTGTGTCAGGAAAAAAAATGAAGTTTCCTTTTTATTTTTGAAGTCAGCATGAACAAAGAAAGGTAGGAGCCACCAACACCTGACCGATTGTGCTTGACACCTTCAAAACTAATATTTACATTGACATTATTCAAAACTAATATTTACAAGGGAATGTGATAGACATGAGCTCTTTTACATTTTTACTTTTTTTTTTTTTTTTTTTTTTTGGTTTTTCGAGACAGGGTTTCTCTGTAGCTTTGGTGCCCATCCGGGAACTAGCTCTTGTAGACCAGGCTGGCCTCGAACTCCCAGAGATCCGCCTGCCTCTTCCTCCCGAGTGCTGGGATTAAAGGCGTGCGCCACCACCGCCCGGCTACATTTTTACTTTTTAAAACTTAAAAATTGTTTTATGTATATAGGTGTTTTGCCTGCATGTATGTCTGTGTACCATGTGTGCCTGGTGCACACGAGACAGAAGTGGGCATCAGATCCTCTGAAACAGGAGTTACAGATTGTTGTGAGCTGCCATGTGAATGCTGGGAATTGTATCCGGGTCCCTCTGAATGATCAACCTCTGCTCTTAATGACTGGGTCATCTCTCCAACCTCTTAAGCCCCCTTTAGGGCCCCATCAGTTCAGTGCTAAGGTTTAGAGTCCAGAGAATCTTTCACACGTGCCAAGCACAGCTGCCCTTTCTGGTTCAGTTGGTTCAGTCCTTCAGAAGTCTTTTCAAGCCCCAATACAGGCTCAAAAGTGATATTCAAGCATTGTTCGAAAAACTTTACCTATGATAATTCATTGACAGCCAACAAACATCCTAGCATGTGAGCACCATTATTATTTCCATTTTATAGATGGGAACACCGAGGCACGACACACTTGAAGAAATTTGGCTCTGGAGATGAAGACAACTCCTCAGTCTCTATTTGGTATTGTCTTCCTAAGTGACACATGGCCGGCTAATAAACTACACACTTAAAAGTCATCGATGAATCGAAATGACTTTATGTTTCTATTTTCATTAACCCTAGCTTCACAGGAATGTCAGTAACGGGATTCCAGGATGCTGCGGTGTGGAAGGGCACTGATTATCCAGGAGGGGGAACTGTCCTCGAGTCACCCTTCATTTGGGGTGTCACATGAGGACAGACCTAGTAAAGAAAATGGCACTTGGGGGTTTCCAAGACAGGAAATCTCTAAAGTCAAGCGGCTGACAAACTATTTTGGCATACAGGGCGTGAGAAGGGAGTCCCACTAAAAACACAAGTTTTAGTGTGGATAAAGGGTCCAGGCATTAACTGTGCTCCAGCTCCATCTTCCCAGACTTTCCCAGCTTTGCGTCTCAAACCTGAGGCACTTCCTCCATTCTCGGCAGCCTCTTCTGGCTTTTGATCTCTTTTGAAATAGGAGGTAGACAGGCGCATTAAAACGCTGACCCAGCCAGTTTCTTCTCCCGGGCTCCGGCTCCGTCCGGGAAAGGGTTAATCCGGCGGGTGGGGAGGGGAGTGGCGCTCACACCTTTCCCAGAGACCTCGGGCGGCGGCTGCGGTGGCGGGGCCCGGGCGGGGCGGAGGCTGGGGCCAGACTCCTGGCGAATAGCAGCTCGCAGCCGGCCCGGATTGGAGCAGCCTCATCACGCTGACCTCTGCCTGGGATGTAAACCCCACGGGCCGCCACGGGCACAGGAGAGCTCTCGGCACCTCCGGGAAAGCCGTCTCGGCCTCCCCTTCTCACCCCCTCCCCCGCTCCAGCCGCGGCCGGCCGGCCCAGCCTCAACCTCGGCGGCGGCGGCGACGACCAGCGGCGGCGGCGGCGGCGGCGAAGACGCTGAGCGAGCCGGGTCGGTCGCGGGCGGGGAGCGTGCGTCGCTTCGCACAGGCTGCGAGAGGAGGGGCGGCGCGAGTCATGGCCGGGGACAGCGAGCAGACCCTGCAGAACCACCAGCAGCCCAACGGCGGCGAGCCCTTCCTGATCGGCGTGAGCGGGGGCACGGCCAGCGGCAAGGTAAGGGGTCCGCGCGCCCTACCCGCTCGGCGGGCGGCACATGTGGCCGGCGCCCGCGGGCCGTGGCAGTTGCAGTCTGCCACCGCGTGGCCCGCGCGCTCCTCGCTCCCGGACGCCGCGCTCAGGCGCCGCCAGCCTCGCGCAGGCTCCAGGCGCGGCGTTGGGGATCGGCGGGGTACTGGGACGATTGAGGGTCCCGGGTGTGGGTGTCCCCACTACCTTCCCCGCAGGGTTGGTGCGCTCTCTCGCCCGTTCCCCGTGGCGGCTGGGACTCGTGGTCAGGGTCCTGTGGGGGAGGGGCGAAAAGCGGATGCTTATTGTTTTGCTAGTCGGGGGATGAGGATGGGGCTTTTGGGGAGCCCCCCGTGCGCTCCTCCGCCCGGGTCTGGCCCTGACCGGCCGCCCAAACCCATGGGCTGCGGGGCTGCGAGGGTGGCGGGGATGCGCGAGGTGGCGCGCCGGCTACCGGGAGTCCACCTAGGGGGTGCAGAGCTTTCCGGGAGGGAGCCAAGCTCGGTGGGCGCTGTCGCGGATGGGATGACAGCGGGGGTTGCTGTCTTTTACAGTTGGAAGAGAAAACGGGATCAGTCTTAGTGAGAAAGTTGTACTGGTTCCGTGCTCTCCGGCGTCCGGGTCGCTCTCTTTCTTTCCTTGGACCCCAGGGAAGGGGCTACCGAGTCTGACTTTCCGAGGGACACCCCCCCATTCTTTTTTTTCCCCAGCAGTGACAGGTATCTTGGCTTCACCACGGGTCTTTTCTGCAGGTGGAGAAGGGTGGAGCCCTCCCAGATGGTTCTTTCTTTACCCCCCCTCGCTGCCTTTTCAGACGTGGCTGCTGGCTCGCCTTCCGTTTAACAGCCTCCAAGTTCAGTGGGCGCTCAGGCTCCACGAGGGGCGCCGGGGAGTGGGGGAGCTGGACGCCGCCGCGTGCTGGGGGAGCTGGTGAGGCGGGATGGTGAGTCCCCAGGCTGGAGAGCGCGGAGCAGGAAGGCTGGGTGGCGCCATGAGACGCGCGCCACGCGCCACGAGGTTTTTTGCTTCCAGCCCTTTTCTCCTTGGCCCCTCCTCCATTTTGATTTTTTTGTATTTTCCCTTCAGGTCTGGAGTACTTTAGGCCAGTAGCCCCGACTCAGCGTTGTATCCTGTAGAACTCCGATATCTATTAAGTTTAAGTCTGCTTTAGCTTCCATGGCTAGCACGCTGCAATGCTGTTTGGGTCCTTGAATTAGGTTATTTTCTCTTTGCCTTATAACATGTTAAGTTTAAAAATATGTTCTTCACTAGTGCGTCTAGGAATGCTAGGCAAAAGCCGGATGCCAGTCCTATCAGGACTCTTTATTGGCTCGTTTTGGAATTAGCACTGCCACCCTGTTCTCTTCCCAGTGTTCCTGCCTTTTCTAATTCCTGGCTGTGTTTCCAGAGCGACGCCTGGGGTGAAGTTGGGGGTCGCATGTTAGCCTCAAGTCCAGTTCTCTTAGTGGGGAAGAGACTTTAAACTTGCAGATGAACGGAACATTTAGAAACAATGACCTTGGTCATCCCCTAAATAATTCAGTCCTCACAGAGGCCGAAATGTGACACACTGAGAAGGCGAAAACATTCTTCTTCAGTGTTACTATTAAACGGCGTTCACAGTTGATATTAAGGATGGGTTTGAAGGGTCACCTAGATCGCTGGAATGGGAGGGGCAGTTAGCCACTGTGGGAGTAGCCAGTTTCCTCATCAAGGAAGAGGAGGGAACTCCCAACCAAAGAAGGGTCTCTTGGTGCAGTTTTCAAAATGAACATCTTGGGCATGTGATGGCTTGTTATGGTTAAAGAATTGTGTGTGTGTATGTGTGTGTGTGTGTGTGTGTGTTTTAAGACAGTGTCTCCTGGTTGCCTTGGAACTCTTTATGTAGATAGACTAGTCTGGTCTCCCTCTGGGAGATCCACCTGCCTCTGCCTCTTTAGTACTGGGATTAAAGGTGCGGGCCACTACACCAGACAGTGTGTATTAATTTTTTTTTTTTTAAATCCACTTGCCTGTGGTACCAGATGGAGTATGACGCCAGCCTGGACAACTTAACACTGTCTCAGAACGTTAAAAGAGCATCGGACTTCTAAAAAATTTCATGTGTGGTCAGTTTGTTGTAATTATCTCATAATTATTCCAGTCCTTAAGCGTTTTTCCACTAAAGATTTTGGAAGTTTCCTTCTTTCCAACTTCCTTTTTGTTTTTGAAGTCAACATGAACAAACTGGATCTCCTTTGGGAGTCTCAAACCTGGTGCAGTAGGGGCTAGAAACAAGGCAGGTTGATACCCTATGTTCTGGTGAAAGGAAACTGGAAAAAACAAAGGCTTTGAGATAAGTAATTTACAAGGAACTTCAGAGCCTCTAGAGGCCAACAGTCTACCTGTTTTAAAATTTGTGCAGAGAGGAGAGGAATGAGGCCGAGCGAATCATGTATGCCCATCACAGAGTTAGTGGCAGAGCTGGGACTAGAGTGTCGGTGCTGAGACACGGAGCCGTAGCACAGCTTCACGCTGTCAAATACAACAGGGAATGTATGGAGCTAGCAAAGGGCGGTACCTCTCAATACCTCTCAGCCCTATCCTATATGGATCCTGATCTCCCTTTCCGGTCTCTTCCTAAAGAGAAGACCACTCTGCTCTTTGGAGGCCTTTTCCTATGCCCTCTCCCGCCTTGTCTCGATGTTGAGGCTCTCCAGAGTGCAAATATTTTATCTCAGTCTAAATTATTTTGGTCGTAGAAGACAAATAGTGATTGCAGTTCATGTATTTAATTTTATTTATATATTTGAGAAAGGGTCTTTGTTTGTAGTTCAGCAGGCATTGAATGCGCTCTGGTCCAGGCTGGACATCTTCCCGCCTCTATCTTCCAAGCGCTAGGATTACATAATGTTCTGACACTCTGCTCTGTGACACTTTCTGAGATTTGTTTTATAGATGAAGAGGAATGAGAAATTTAAACTTTTCTGGGCAGACATTGTCAGGTCATTTTAAAATTTCCCATTGGTGGTGGTGGGGGGCTACAGAGATGGCTCAGCAGCTAAGGGTGCGTGCTGGCTGCTCTTGCAGATGAACTGGGGTTTGACTTCTAGCGCCCAGTACTAGGAGATCTGATACCAACTTCTGGCCTCTGCACGCACAGGGCATGCATGTGGCACACAGACAGACAGGCAAAAACATTCATACACTTAACTTAATCTGGGTGTGGTGGTGCGTACCCTTTGACCTGGCATTTGGGAGGCAGAGGCTGGTGGATCTGTGCGTTCGAGGGCTGTGAGGGCCTACCTCAAAAAAGCAAAATTAAGAAAAAAATTAAAATGCCTTGGGGGATGTGACTCCATGTTAGAACTCTTGCCTACTATGCGTAAGATCCTGAGCTTGATCCCCTGAACCTCAAAAGCGTGAAGCCAGTCAGTGTAATGGATGAGAACATTTTTCTGACCATTATCAAAAGCCAGACCTTTATTTCCTCCTAAGCAATGGGTTCAGGTGAATAGCAAGAAATACCATTGGAAGGAGAGGCAGAAACAAAACCGCTAAGTCCCGCCAGCCCTCCTGTCCAGGCCTGTACACATTTATCACTAGGTACAGTTCCCTTCCTGTGGATCTGCTCCCTGTCACACCATCTCAGGTGGTCTTCCTTGTGTTGTTACCTCTTGCTGTCACTCTCCTTTCCACACACCTTGTTGTTTCCCACGGTTGAGACAGAGTACAGGTCAGAAACTCAATAGAGGCCCTCGGATGTGGTCCTGGCCCATGTATTTTGCACGTCTCACTAAACGGCTTTCACTGATGCTGTTGCTCATGTCTTCTCTATAGGTGCTTTAGACAGGTGCCTTTCTAGAAGAGACAGAAGTCTTGACTTGGGGACACAGGTGGGGCTGGGATCCAGTTCTTCGGTGCTTTTCTGCAAGCTGTGACCACCCCTCGAAGGTATTTTTGGGGAGGCTGGGCTGTGAGTAATACCGGACAAGCGGTCTCCATTGAGGTGTGGGCCGATTGCTTGGCTCAGCTTGCCTGTGAGTCAGCATCTGCTTTTGGACTGCTTCAGAAGGCTGTGGGGCCGTGTCATCGTCGCTGCTTCTGCTACCCCATTCCTGGAACCTCAGCTGCTCCGCTTCTACTCTTTCTGGGTGCGGGCTTTGTCCCCCTGGGCTGTTTCTTTGAGCAGGCACTGTGTGTTTTCTGTCGCCCCAAATTGCTGCCTTGGTCTTGGTAAGGCTCTAGTGCCCGCTGCCAGCCTCATGCTCTGACAGTCACTGCCACTAGGAGTTCCATGCCTTTTCCTCCAGGGAGGTCCTCACTTCTGCTGCTCCTCTTCACATTCTTCCATTTAGTTCAGTGCACGCATCCAGCGTGTGGAGTGAAGAAGCCTGCTCCAGCATCTCCTCTTCCCGGCTGCCTTCCTTCCCTCAGGAAGCCCTTCCTTTATTTGACCGAGTGTCTTTGAAATGTTCTTTCTGTGGCTCACCCCGTGCTCATCTAACTCCATCTTGGTATATAGGGTGTACTTAGGTCTTGGGTAGAATCTTGTTTTAAATTTTAAAAGTGATTCTTTTATTGTGTGCTGGTAGCTAGCCTGCTCGTGTGTACAGACGTGGCGGATGGAGGGAACCAACTCCTGTGAGTTAGTTCTCAGAGTTAGCCTTTATCAGCCGCCGTGATGCAGACAGCTTGCCTTTGGGAAGTCCACTGAAAGTGTGAGATGTGACTTCTTGCTGGTGGGGTCTGTGATGGGTGAATCTGTTCAAGATCTTTTAGGGTGTCTCAGTTTTTTAAATCTCTTAATCCCAGCACTCGGGAGGCAGAGGCAGGCGGATCTCTGTGAGTTCGAGACCAGCCTGGTCTACAAGAGCTAGCTCCAGGACAGGCTCCAAAACCACAGAGAAACCCTGTCTCGAGAAACCAAAAAAAAAAAAAAAAAAAATGTCTGAGGGTGTACTTATAGTTAGTGTATTATACTTTTCTTGCCCTTTAAATCATTTTTATCAGCTTTATCATTAGTTCATCAAATTTAATTATATATGTGTAAATTAAGTGTGCCCCATGTTTTTATGAACTGACAGAATAGGAATTATGAAACGATGGAATTGGTGTGAAGACATTCAGAAATGTTTCTTTAGTGTAGAGAGCCTTTGGTTCTTTTCTTTTTTTCCTATAGACAGCTTCTTCATGTAGCTCTGGCGTAAGGGAACTCATTCTGTAGACCAGGCTGACCTTGAATTCACAGAGATTCGCCAGCCTCTGCCTCCTGAGTGCTGGGATTAAAGGCGTGTGCCACCATCACCTGGCACTTTTGATTCTTATTAAAATATTTGTAATTGAAACCGGGCGGTAGTGGTGCACGCCTTTAATCCCAGCACTTGGGAGGCAGAGGCAGGTGGATCTCTGTGAGTTCGAGGCCAGCCTGGTCTACAAGAGCTGGTTGGTTCCAGGACAGGAACCAAAGCTACAGAGAAACCCTGTCTTGGGGAAAAAAAAAAAAGGTGATTGATGTGTGTCTGGTACTGTGAGATGCCTCAGTGGGTAATGTTTGACAAACAGAACCCACATGGTAGAAGAGAACTGACTCCCAAAAGGTGTCTTCTGACCTTCACATGTACACAGTAACTTGTTTACATGTTTTATACACACACACACACTTTTTTTGAGACAAGGCTGGGATTAAAGGTGTGCACCATCATTGCAAGGTCTTTCAAAAATACCTGAATATTAGGTGAAACTGAGTAAGTTATTTTATTCTAATTTGAGTGAGTACAGGTATGCTAATGTCATGCACGGCCTGTATGTAGAGGTAGAAGATGACATTCTTGGGAATCAGTGTTCACCTTCCACCAGCTGTGATCTGGGGATTGAGCTTAAGTCCTCAAGCTTTCTACCTGCTGAGCCATCTTCTTGGTCTCCTGTCTGTCTACCTACCTATCATCTACCTGCCTGCCTATGTCTGTCTGTCTACCTACCTACCTACCTACCTACCTATCATCTACCTGCCTGCCTATATCTGTCTGTCTGTCTGTCTATCATCTGTTTGAGTTAGAGGCTCATGTATTCCAGGCTGGCTTAGCTAGGACTAGCTGTGTGGCTGAGGATGACATTAAACTTAGGATCCTCCCTCCAGCTCCTGGGTGCTGGCCTTACAGGCTGTACCACCATACTCTCACGTTTTATGTGGTGCTGGGATAGAACCCAGGGCTTGGTGCATACTATGCAAGCGCTCTATATCCCTAGGCCAAATCATGTTTAATGTTCAGTGATTCTTAGGTAGGTGACTTGGTGACATTAATTTAGAAGTTGAGTATTTGGATCTATTCAGTGTTTTGAATATTGACTTAATGTCTGTCATTAACTCTGCAGACATCCAAGTCAAAGAAAGTCCTTTTAACAATGGGAGGCATGCGGGGAAGTCAGAGGACAGCTTTTCCCTATTCCATTGTGGGTCCTGGGCATTGAATTCAGGCCTTTGCAGCAAGTGTTTTGACCAAATGAATTTTGATGGCCCCCCTTTTTTTTCCTCCCCCGAGACAGGGTTTCACTGTGTAGTTGTGCTGTCCTGGGCTCATTCTGTTGACCGACCAGGCTGGCCTTGAACCCAGAGAACCTCTTGCCTCTGAATGAGATTAGAAGCTTGCACGCATTACTACACACAGCCACAACCAGTTTTTTTTTTTTTTTTAAGATTTATTTACTATGTTAAGTGTTTTCCCTGCATGTATGCCTGCTTGCCAGGAGAGGGTATCAAGATCTCATTACAGATGGTTGTGAGCTATCGTGTGGTTGCTGGGAATTGAACTCAGGACCTCTGGAAGAGTAGTGCTCTGAGCCATCTCTCCACCTCCCCCTCCACTCCCCCCCCCTACATTTTTTTGTTTGTTTGTTTTTGTTTAAAGGAAAAGTTCACAAGGGGCTGTAAATGGCTCTGTTGTGTGGGTCGGTTTCCCCAGGATGTATTTTCCCTAGCCAGAGGTGATAGCTCAGTTATCTGGTTCTAATTGCCCTAACAGTTGACTGATTGTATAACCTTGAGTGTTTGCTCCTGACCCGCCTGCTTGAAAGTGTGTGTGACTGCTCCTCCTCTCTTGGGTGTGTGACTGAAGAATGCGCAGCTTTGCCTGGTTACTTCTTCAGTTTGGGTGTTGCTGTGGTTGAACACAGACCTAAGCCGAGCATGCACTCCCACCGAACTACCCTCCAGCCCCCAGACCCTGTTTCAGCATCTCGACCCTGTTTGCCTTGGCTGTGGCTGGAAGATGTGGGCAGTGCTGTTCACGCTTGTGTGTTCCCTTGGGGAGGGGTCCCTTGTCTGGAAGGGGCTGCTGGCATATCCAAGTCATGTGGCTTAGAGTGGATGTACTTGCTTGACGTCTTAGAAAACTGATACAAGCTGGAGAGTGACTTGGAGGTTCCCCAAGTCGTCCGTATTGTTTAAGTGAAGGGTTACTGATAGGAACTGGATCTTCAGCCCAAGAGATTCTGACAAGAGAAGTCCAAACAATTATCTTCTAGGAAAAGGTAGACCTGTCTTGCTTGGAGAAAACTCACCTGCTGTAGTCAGTTTGGGGGCCTCAGCAGGTGCCTTTTATAATGGGGATAGGAACTGGGCCCTGCTGAGCAGTTACGCTGTGGGAGAACTGGTGGGATTGTTTATTTTTTTGTGTTTTTTTTCTTTTTCTCCTACACAAATACTCACCATCTCCCCTCCCCACCCCTTATCCCTAAGATAGGGTTTCTCTGTGTAGCCTTGGTTGTCAGGAACTCTCTCTGTAGACAGGCTGGCCTCGAACTCACAGAGGTCCGCTGCTTCTGGGATATATGCAGATCATATGCAGGGATGCAAAGATGTCTTCAGAGGGTGTCACATTGCCTGGAGCTGTGTAGGTGCTGGGAATGAAACCCTGCACCCCTCTCTGCAGTAAGCAATTGCTGAGCCCTCCAGCCCCAAGATCACAAATCTATTAGAAGAGAAAACACTACGTGTTCACAGTTGACACTGGTTTTGTGCTCCTTTCAACAAAAAAGGACATTTTAAATAGCAGTGTCTAGGATCTTCACAGAAGTTTATAATATATATATATATATATATATATATATATAATTATATATCATCTGTCCTGAAGGAATGGTGATCATCCAAAGGAGACAATACAGAATGACATACAGCTTTATGTGGTGTGTTTTTAAAGTCTCTCTGGTCCAGTGAAGGCATGCCTGGTTCTCCAGAAACACCCCAAACTTAGCAGATAAAAGGCTATCAGTTTCAGCCTGGCATAGTGGTGCACACCTATATTTATTTATTGGTTATTCAAGACAGGGTTTCCCAGTAGCTTTGGAACCAGTCCTGGAACTTGCTCTGTAGATCAGGCTGGCCTTGTACTCAGAGACCCACCTGCCTCTGCCTCCCCAGTGCTGGGGGGGGGGTCACTGTCTGACCTATTTATTTATTTGTTAGTTTATTGGCAAGTGCCACCATTGCCTGGTTTATATATTTATTTATTGGTGGTGTACACCTTTAATCCCATCTCTAGGGAGGCAGAAGCAGGTGGATTTCTATGAGTTCGAGGCCAGCTTGGTCTACCTAGTGAGTTTCATGACAGCCAGAACTGTATAACAGACCCTGTCTCAGCAACCCTCCTCCCGCAGTGAATGAATGAATGAATGAATCAATCAATCAATCAATCAGTAAAAGGCTTGTGATAGTGTTGGTAATGAGTACTTCTCTCTAGGAGTCAGAACTCAGGGTTGGAACTTGGGCTGCAGGTAGCCTACAACATCTATGTGGCTCACATGTCCACCCCTGCTAACAGTGTGTGGGGAGCCGGATATGATGGTTTTCTCAGAAGAGATCTTGTGCTTCTTTTGTAGATTGTCTGCGGGGACTTTGGAATTCTCCAGATGTCCCATTTTGGGACGGAGACTGGTTCTGGAGCCTTGCTGTATCTGGTGGCTTATTGATTGTTCTCAGGTCAACGTGCCGTTTGATTAGCTTGTGGCTGCAGTTCCCCACACCTCTCTCGTGGGGAAAGCAAACATTTGAGAGCCGAACAATATGGAACAATATACCCTATTTGAATGGGGGAGGCTTTTGGACACTGCTCTGGAGGAAGTGCCAGCCACAGGACCTTCCCTGTCTGAAGCCCCAAGACACACTGGAGCTGGGGTGACCTTTGCCTCCTGAGTGAATGCAGGGGAGACTTGTGTTTCACACACATTGTTCCCCGGGGATTGCTTGTTGGTGCAGCAGGGCAGTGTGAGATTTGAGGTCTTTCATTGAAGGAGGGAAGGTTTATGGTGTCTCAGAATCAGATAGTGTGGAGACCCCTCAGGTTCCTTGCACAAAGGTTTTCAGGTGAGGTTGGTGCTCCTGACTTCTTTCCTTCCTGGCCTGGCCTGACCCATTCTAATCTGTTTCTTCTGAACCCATCCCTGCATCTGTGAAGAGGAGATAAGGTCTCAGTTGTTCGGAATAAGTGAGAAAACCATGTCCGAACTGGGGTCAGCCCCCCCCCCCCCCAATTCACATTCTAGAGGATGTGCACTGTTGGAATAGCCTCTTTGATCGGTCTGCTTTGTTGAAAGCATTCCCAGTGTTTGTTTAGTTGGGGAATACTTTTAATGATGTGTTTGTTGACCTATGTTCACATCGTTGAATGGCCAAGCCCAGCAACCTTGCTGTTTTGATGTGAAAACACTTAAAATCTAAACTAAGGGGCACGGCCTGGGGTGCCTGGAGTGGGGTGCAGAGTGCAAGGAGGTTCTTCTAGTTACAGCCTTGTAACTCACTGTTGTGATGTTCACGATGTTCATAACTTAGGGCACTTGCCCATCTCTATTGGTCAGGCGCAGAGAGAGCTAGCCGTCGAGCATCTTCCAGAGTGGACTTCTCTCCCCGTCTCCTTCCTTCAATCTCTCTCCCTTCCTCCTTCCTTTTTCTCTTCCCTCCTTCTTCACGTCTCATGTATCCCAAGCTGACTTTGAACTTGCTATGTAGCCCAGGATGACCTGGGCTCCTGATCCTCTTGCCTCCCTCCCCTCATTGACACCGTAGCAGTAACTTTTCTATTGTGATAAAACCCCATGGCCAAGGCAGTTTATAGGTTTGTCTGGCCTTATAGTCCCAGAGGGTGAGTGGCCATAAGGGATGGCAAAGACAGCATGACAAGGCACGCAGTAGATATGGCAGCTGGAGCTGGCAGCTGAGAACTGAGCTCCTCTCTCAGGCCAAAAGCAGAAGTAGAGAGCTAACTGGGAATGGTGTCTGGCATTGCAACCTCAAAGCCCGGCCCTAGTGGCTGTACTTCCTCAGCAAGACCGCCCATACTTCTTGACTGCTCAAAGAGCACCACCAAGTATTCAGATGTTAGACTGGAGGTGGGGGGGGTGACAACGACATTTTAGTCCAGGCCACCACAGCCATCTTAGCTGCTTTGTACAGTGCTGGGGATGTACCCCAGGGCTTCGTGGATTCTTTGCTATATGCCTTGGGTGGGCCTTTTAAAATTTGATTTAGTTACTTTTATTATTTTGGTGCAAAGTCTTACTATGTAGCCCAGGTCAACTCCACCTCCCAAGTGCTGGGATTACAGGCATGCATCATCATGCCGCAGAGGCATCTTTCAAACACATTTCTAACAACTTCAGATTGGAAACTGTGAACATTTTATTGCCTGTGAGTGTGAGTGCTTGCGTAGAGAGGGCAGAGAACTATTGCGGAATTGCTTCTGCTCCTTTTTTTTTGGTTTTTCGAGACAGGGTTTCTCTCTGTAGCTTTGGTGCCCGTCCCGGAACTAGCTTTTGTAGACCAGGCTGACCTCGAACTCCCAGAGATCCGCCTGGCTTCTGCTCCTTTACTTTCACGTGGGGTCCAAGCATTAAGTTGAATTAGGCTTTTGTGGCAAACGCTTTTACCCCCTGAGCTGTTGTCCCTAGCAACTTGAATTAAATGAGTAGTTAGGAGAAGACAAAGTTTAACATTCTCTTTAAAAGTTATTTTAATTAGAAACAGAACAACACAGTATACCTGCTTACAGGTTTGATAAATGTAAATTACCACAAACTGAACCCACCCGTGTTAAGTACCAGCCAGTCATCAACAGCCCCTCAGCACCCCCCCCCACGCCCTAGTCACTACCACTTCTGTGAATGATTTCTTGAATCCCCCTCCCCACCAGGAGCAGTGTTTAACTGCTGCAGTCTACAGAGGTCTGTGTAACTCAGACACTAAAGTGTTCCTACATACAGGAAAGGCACAGATACCAAGTCAGGTTAATAGCACTGGCTGCTCTTCCAGGGAACCCATGCTTAGTTCCCAGTGCACACGGTGACTAACACCCATGTGTAACTCTAGTTCCAGGCATGCTTGCGCACCTTTCATATCTCTAAGAACATCAGTTACGCACGTGGTGTGCGTTCAAGCAGGCGAGACACTTAAATGTCAAATGCACATAAAAAATAAAAAAGTGAAAATTAAATAGGTTTTTGAGACAGGGTCTTACTGTGTCCCGGAACTCTCTGTAGGCCAGGCTGGCTTCAGATTCAGAGATTCGCCTGCCTCTGCTGCCTGAGTGCTGGGATTTAAGGTGTGTGCTGCCATGCCCAGCTTGATATTTGTCTCTTTATAGGAAGAAAGTTTCCATGCGTGAACGTGGTGTGAGCATGTTGTGAGCCAGGTGTGGTGGTTCACATCACCTGTAGTCCTCGTACTGTTTATGTGGAGACATGGCTGTGAGGGCTAAGCCTTGGCATATATGGCAAGAACATGCTGCAAACAACAAAACCACAATGGCTCCGTGAAGCTTTCGCTCCTTCATACTCCTAAAGGGAGAGGGCGCTTCTTCCTCAGCCAGGTGCTCTTCATTTGACAAATATAATTTGAATGTTGATCGTGTGCTGGGGTTCTCTAGGGTGTTAGGGCATCGCAGTGCCCGAGAGAGCGGCTCTGACCCCAGGGATCCTGGCTCCAGGTCTTCCCTATTGTATCCAGCACATGGTTTAATTCCTGGTCATTGGGTAGGTGCTTCGTGAGCATCTGTTAAACAGGACTAGGTGGGACCCCTTAAGTCATTTGTACCTATAGAACATTGTACCTGTGATTGAAATTTCAGGATTTTGGGTGCGGGTTCATGCCTTGCATCCTTTGACCTCTTGCATGGAGCTGGCTTCACTGACTGAGGGATGGTGAGTGCCACACGTGAGTGGCAGTCAGTGCTGGGCAAGTCAAGAGGAGCCGGAGAGTTCATGGCTGTGGGGAAGCTTTTCTAGCTGGATTCGAATATAATCACCCAGTCACTGGGTCCTGCTAAAGCCATTGGTTCCTAACTGCGCCTTTCTGTATGATATGACTGCTATTGACCCTGGGAAGTGTGTCTCTGGGCTCTAATTCCCGGCTGCATGCCAGCTTCCTGCCTCTCACTGTTCTCTCTGTTGTCTCGTGTATTCATTCTTCCTGGGTATGGGTCCTGCTCAGACGCTCATTGACTCACCACATTTCTCCCTGTCTAGAGTCTGTATTCTCATTTGTCAGTTATTTCTTGTCCCAAGGCTTTTCTCATTTATTCAACTGTTACCCTGCATTGCTGCTCTATGAATGAGAAATGGGATCCTGCTAATCCTTGCCGGGCTTCCTTACCACAGACTCGCTGTCCCATCTGCACATTCTCTCCAGCCACGAACAGGAGGACACTTGGCTGTCCCCTCCGTCAGTCTGCAAATCCATGTCCTTCCACATCCATCCAGGCCGCCCATTCCATCAGTTCCACTTGGCCTCGTACCCTGCTCCCATCGTTTCCGGACAGCATGACTCTCCAGTGCTGACTTCCCAGCCGGCAGCCTGGACTACCTCCAGAACATTCTCCACATTGCTGCTGGAGTGATCTTTACACAAATGCAGCTCTGACCCTGCTCGTCACTCCCGGGGCATTCTTTGTGGTTCTCCGTCTCCCCTCTCGCCCTCAGCATTTCCTCCCCACTAAGCCGTAATTGTAGTCTCTTTACTGTCTGTCCTTTTGCACACACCACACCTGTCCTTTCCCACCCTAATTGCCAGCTCACCTCCACACCTGTGTTCTACATTCCGCCTCCTCTCTCTCCCAGCTGGGTACTTGTATTCATCCCTTAGCGTCCTCTTCAGCTGTTCTTCCCTTGCTTGTGTCTGCCACTCCACTCAAGTCTGAAAGGGGATTCCTGTCTTAGGGGTTTCTTCCTCTGGTCTGCTAATTTTCTCAGCAGAAAGTTGGAGTGCGCCCTCTCATGTCTGTATGGGGTAGCAGGTGCTTGGGCACCTGAGAGTGTATTCAGGTGTCCCTTCTTGTTTTATGTGGAGTTTGTCTGCCCCTGCCCCCATTCTGACTCTCAAATTGGAGGTCTGAGAAGTTAGTCTCACATGCCAGTTCTCGGAAAAGCCAGCTTTAAACGGACCCCGTGTCTGCAGCAGAAACCATAGCTCTTCTGTTGAGTACTTGGACAGATGGTTGAGTTTCAGGAAGTTGTTGGCTCTTGTTTTTTTTGAGGTGTGGCACAACCTTTGACTTTATTACAAAGAATAACCTTTTCCTTGTGTACTCCTGTCTCTCCCCGCCACTCAACACACACAGGGTTTCAGCTCTAGCTGTCCTGGAACTCCTTTGTAGACCAGGCTGGTCTTGAACTCGGAGAGCCGTCTGCCTCCGCCTTCAGAGTGCTGGGTTTAAAGACATGTGACACCATACCTGGCTTGTTTTCACTTTTAAAATACACTTTATTTCTATTTAAAACACACACACACACACACACACACACACACACACACACACACACACACGGTATCTCATGCTTTTAACCAGCGCTTGGGAAATAGGGAGGCAGATCCATCCCCATCCGTGTGAGTTCAATGCCAGTTTTGCTCTACACAGGAAGCTTCAGACCAGCCAAGGCTATATATAGTGAGATCCTGTCTCAACAAAACTATAAAGTAATAGAGCAAATCTCCAAACAACAACAACAACAACAGTGAAACTTAAACACCACAATTTCTTCCTCTTTTCTTAAAAACATAAAGTTCATGGCTTTTTAAAATTATGTGGTGCGTTTTTTTGTTTGTTTGTTTGTTTGTTTTGTTTTTTAAGATGGTTTTTATGTAACCCTGACTGCCCTGGAACTCACTCTGTAGAGCAGGCTGACTTTGAACGCAGAGATCCGCCGGCCTCTGCTACCCTACTGCTGGATTACCACCACACTGCTTAGGATTATGTTTTGTATCTGTGGTGTGAGTGTGTGCATGCACACGCGTGTTTGCTCATGTGCCACAGCATGAAGATGGAGTCCAGAGGATAACTTGGAGGAGTAGGTTCTCTCCTACCATGTGTGTCCTGGAGATCAAACTCGCTAGGCTTAGCAGCAAGGGCCTTTACCTACTGCATCTTCTTCCGGTCTATCTGGTTTCTTTTTAATCTCAGGTACCCCGTGCTCTTGTAAAGCCCTGACCTAGAGAAAAGCTGTGAAGTCCCTTACCACTCTGTCTTAATTTTCCTTCTCTCACTGACACTACCTAAAGTTGTAATTTTTGTTTATTGTCCCTTTCCTTTTCCTAAGTATGCCCTGATTATAATAGCATTTATTTCCTGAGCCCTTACTATGCTGTCTTAGGGGTAACATCTGTTAACTCTATAACCTCCCCAAGCCCCAGGAGGCGAGTTGCTGTACCGATCCCCAGTTTTCAGAGTTCAGTAACCACCCCCAAGTCCCGTAGTGAATGGTGGTGCTGGATCCAAAGCCGTCTAGCCTAGCCCTAGAGTCTAGAAAGCTGACTGATTTCTGGAGCTCCAGCACAAGCTTGCTAGGGGCAGTGTAGTTCTGAGCTCCCTCATAGCTGGCGCCAGATTCAGAATGAACAGGAGAATACCACAAGCGGAAAGCAAAACTAGGAACCTTCAGCACCGAATCGGCCATGTAAGAAGGAGTGTGTGTTTGATCTCTGTTCAGCTCAGAACTCACAAGTCTCTAGTGTGTGGGAAGATGAGGAGAATCGTTCTTATAGTCTTTGGTCCTTGGTTACACCCTGCTGTCCCTGTACCTGTCACAGAGTCTGTGTTCATCATTATCACATCGCTGTGACCAAAAAAAAAAAAAAAAAAGTACACAAAATGAACTCAAAGGAGACTTATTTTGGCATGCAGCCTCAGACCTTGGCCGCTGGAGTCTGTTGCAGGCAGGGCCCATGACAAGGCAAAAGAGCATCAAGGGAGAGATTGCATACTGGTGTGAAGAGCTGCTTCCTTCCTAATAACCAGGAAGTGGAGGGGATGATCGGCATCAAGATGGAGTCACAATGACACCCCTGACCTACTTACTCTTTATCTACCTCTTAGGTTTTTAAGGGTACCCCCCCCCCCCCCGGATCTTATGGCTGGTCTAGATCCTGTGATCCTCCTGCATCCACTGGCCAGGTTATGTGGCTGGTTAGTGGGGTTTGACATAGTTTCATGTATCTCAATATGGCCTTGAACTCACTACACAGCAGAAGGATGACCTCGGTTTTCTTGTCGAGTGCTGGGTGTGCACCACTATACTCAATTGTAGGTTTGTACCTCTCCATATCACAGTTTATGGGCTGCTCAGAATGGAACTGGGCTTGGTGTATGATATATTCTGCCCACCGACTGAGCTATATCCCCAGCCTATACCTTCTACATTTTTCCGTGGTCCCAATAGATTATCAAAATTGAAGAATTAATCTGGGCTAGGCATGGTGTCACAGAAGAAGTGGGTGGATCTCTGTGAGTACTGAGGCCAGCAAGTCTACATAGAGTCCCAGGTTAACCAGGGCCACACACTGAGACCCAGTCTTAAAGAAACAAAAGCAAGCGGGGCATGGTGGAGGATGCCTTTATTCTCAGCACTCAGGAGGCAGAGGCAGGTGAATCTCTGTTGAGTCTGAGGCCAACCTGGTCTACAGAGTGAGTTCCAGGACAACCAAAGATACAGAGAAACCCTGTCTCAAAACAAAAAACCCAAAACAAAGCAAGCAAAAACCCAAACCAAAACAGCAATAACACACAAATTGATTTTTTGATATGATTAGCTTCTTCAGGATCTTCCCATCTTGAGATCTCCAGGAAGGGGGAAAAGGAGGTAAACGTGGAGCTGGTCACCATGATTGAGACTGTAATCAGTCTCGCCTGTAAACTTCCATAAAACCCAGCAGGACAAGGTTCAGACTGGCTGCTGGGTGACTGAACGAGCAGAGATGTTGGAGGGAGGTGCTCACGCTTTTCAGATGATCTATAGTGGAGAACACAGGGGTGTTCCCAGCAAGTTATCCTACCCAAGTAGGGAGTAAGGAAGCCCCATTGTATAGCCCCTGGGTCAGAAGCACAGGCCATGCAAGTTGGGGCCTGATTTGAGCATCTGAGGTGGAGGAAGTCTCATGGGCCCAAGTCCTTAAACTGCAGATCTGATTCTGTCTCTGGGTTGGTTTCATGAAGGCGGAGTTCATTGCAGTGCACCCAGCTGGTCCAGTGGAGAGTTGAGCAAAGAGGAAATACTCTATAGGGAGTCCGGGGGGGACGGGGGCACTAAGGTGTAGACCTCAGGCTTTCCTCATTGGGTCCTTTCATTTCAGCCAGCTCCCGCCATATATTTGCATCTTCCTTCACCCCGAGTGCTAGGATTATAGGTGTGTACCACCACACCCCTGTGTACTGCTAGGGTCAAACCCAGGGCTTCTTGTGTGTTAGGCAAGCACTCTTAGCAACTGAGCTGCATTCTTCTTAGTCTTTGTTTTGTTTTTTTAAGTGGGGGTGACTGTCTCACTATGTTGCCCAGTCTGGTCTTGAACTCCTACTTCAGCCTTCTGAGTACCAGCCTGCCCCACATCTGTAGGGGAAAAATTACCATCCCTGGGAAACACATTTTCTCTTCCTCTTCCTCCTTCTCCCTCCTTCCTTCTTCTACTTTTTCCCTGGGGAATCCTGTCCCTTGAGATAGGACATTGTCTTGACTATGCAGCTATCAGCTGGATCCTAGCTTGTTTTACATAAACTATATGTCAGTTTCCTTGAAATTTGGAAAGCGTTTTGGCCTCATCAGAAAAATCCTGTCGGGCGCACTGCTGCAGGTGCCCACGCTCACCCATGTTCTGGTGTCTGACAGGAATGTGGTTACCCTGTGAGGAGAGTTAATGTCTAGAATAGCTAGCGTAGCCCTTCTGGAAATTTGAACATCCATGTTATTGACTGTTGGTCCATTTCCTGTTGTCATAAGCAAATGCCCGAGACCAGGCAATGTGTAAAGAGAAGGGCTTATTTCCCTTGCTGCTTTGAGGCTTGGAAGTTCCAGGCTGAGTGACCCCCATCAGTTTGGTCACTGATGAGGGCCTCGTGGCTGATGGTGCCACGCTGGAAGCTTGTGTGAGAGACAGGAAATCAAAGAGGATAGAAGGTGCTAGGCTTTCTCTCTGTTCACATATTCTCACAGGCATTAACCAAGTCCCGTGAGAACTACCGCAATCACTTGTGAGAACAAACGCCACTGCCAACTGTAGATCCCACCTCTTGTAGGCCCCACCACCTCCCAGTGCTGTGCTCCTCAGGGCCCAACCACCACCTGCGGACAAACTGTCTCTAAACAAGAGCTCTGCTGACAGCACCTGGGAGGGGACTGGCCCTGCACTTGTTTTCACTCCTGAAGGTAGACAGTTAGATTATCGGGGGAGGGTTCCACAGGTGAGCTTCAGGAAGGGCCAGTTGTCTCTTGAAGCTGCATGTTGAATTTTGTTGAACTCACAGGCCTTGCACCCCACCTCCCCAGTGCTGGCGTCAACTAGGACCTATATTTTGATTAGGGTTAACAGGGTATTGTCTCTTTGGGGAAAAGAACCTCGGACACCCGTTTGGTTATGGAGTTTGTGTGTGTGTGTGTCCAAATGTTTATGCTCGCTGCTGTGTTTTTGAAGTAAGGTGAAGACCGGAGAGGGCAGTTGGGTAGCAGCTGTTGACATTGCAGGGCTTGGTCAGTGTGACACTGTGACTGATGGTGTCCCCCTTTGAGCCTGATGTCAGAGGAGAAGCTGTCAACCTGGCATTATTTGGTTGGTTATTTTTATTTTCTACTGCTGCCACAGCCGTGTATGCATGCACATCATTAATAATTCAGTGACAATGGAGAGGGGTGAGATGCTTGGGCAAACATTCTTGCTACTGGGCCCCCATGGTGGAAGGGAAATTGACTCTTGAAAGATGTCCTGACCTCCAAGCGCGTCCTGTGGCACCTATATATACCCCTCACATAAATAGCTGATTATTTATTAAAACAAAAAGGATTACTTTTGTAATTACAAAAAAGGAATGTGTGTACCACTCATCCCAAATTATAAGGAGGCTTGAACATTTGAAGGCAGCCTGCCCAGTCTAAAACCCATCTCAAGGGATCTGAGCTGATGCTCTGTTGCTGGTGGAGACACCGTGACCAAGGCAACTCTTAGGAAGGAAAAGATTTAATTGGGCACGATTTACTGTTTCAGAGGTTTGTTCCATTATCGTTGTGTCAGGAGGCATGGCGGCAGGCAGGTAGACTTGGTGCTGGGGAGGTGGCTGAGAGTTTGATGTCTGGATCCACAGGCAGCAGGAAGAGAGAGACAGAGAGAGACAGAGAGAGAGACAGAGAGACAGAGAGAGAGACACTAAGCCTGTCTTGAACACTTGAAACTCCAAAGCCCCAGTGACACTTCCTCCAAGACCACACCTGCCAACTAGGCCACTTCTCCTAATCTCTGTCCAGTACTGCCACTCCCCAATGGCCAAGCATTCAAATCTGAGCCTGTGGGGACCTTTCCTATTGAAACCAAATCACAAGGTAAAATCTGAAAGGGGCTGCACATAAAGCTCAGTGATATAGTGCTTCATCTAGCCTGCACAAGGCCCTGGGTTCAGGGGCCCAGTAAAACACAAAATGTATGGATGTCACTCACCTTTAATCCCAGCACTATGATGGCAAAGGCAGGTGGATCTCTGAATTATAGGCCAGTTTGGTCTACTTAGAAAGTTTATACCATCTAAAGCTGCACAGTGAGACCATGTCTAATCTCTTGAAAAAACTTAAAAACAGACAGCATGCACACTTAATGCACACGTGTACACACACCCGCACACACACGTGCGCACTGTCTTAGTCTGCCAAGCCCTAGGGTAATGATCTTGGTCAGTGGTACTTGCTGCGTGTCACTTTCCACTTCTATAAAATGGGTTCCAAGTCAGAGCTTGCCTCTGTCATGAGGACTGTGAAGATTATGTAGCATAATGCAGGGAAGGTGATTATGAGTGGTTGCTTGGTGCAACAGCAGCAGCATCATTAGACATCATATCATGATGATGATGGTGGTGGTGCTGGTGACAGATGGGTGATGTGGTCCTGGTGATGCCCGGCATGATGCTGTGAGCTACCCCTCTTGAGAGCCCTGTAACCCCAGGTCAGCAGTCCTGTTTCCTAGAGAATTACGTTCACCCCTTCTGGTTATTTCTCCTTTTATTTATCCTTGCATTTCAAAACAAACAGCTAAAATGTCATTTCTCCATCCCATATCTGTATTAGGCAGTTTTATTGACTTCTTTACAGAAATCGGATTAACTGATCCTTCACTGACTTCTGTCCTTTTTCCATGTCTCCTGATGTAATTTTGTAGGGGTTTGGTTAAATTGACAGTATTTACATGCTTATGAATATTTTAACTGTTAAGCTGAATTGAAAAAGCAAACCACAGGGCTAGAAAGACCAGTCACTTGGTGTTTAGGAGCACAAGGCTGCTCTTGCAGAGGCCTGGGATTCCATTCCCATCACCCACATGGCAGCTCACAGCACCAGTTCTAGATGTATAGTGCCCTCTCCTGGCTCCTACAGGCACTGCATACATACAGTGTAATATACATACAGGAAGGCACACACTCATGCATAAAATAAATACATCTTTTACAAAGCAACAGCAGACCGGTATTGTAGGGTCTTGTGGACAGATGGGAGTGAAAGGACAGACTGCCATGGGCTATGGCCGCTGAGGTCTACCTGGTGACTTTTTCTCTTAGGTGCTTATGCTTTATATCTCCTTGTTTTAGCTGGACTTTGAAGACTTGAGAGGTTTAGCGTCTTTTGTAAACGTGGGTCTCTCTACGTAGCCCTCCTGTCTCAGTCTTCTGAGTGCTTGGACTACAGTCACGTGCCACTATGCCTAGGGAGGTTAAACTTCTTGAAGAGACACTGATGTTTATGAATGTGTTTGCGGTAGAAAGGGGTGCTCAGCAGCAAGTCTGCACTTTTTTGAGACCAGCCGCCTTTCTGAACCTTATCCTTAAACTGAGGCTGTCTGCTGTTCCTGGGCTGTCACATCTTTTAGAAAAGGTGATGAGGTCACAGGGAAGTAAGCTCAGGATTGCCCAGTTGGCTGTGGTCCAAGATGAGCCTAAATGTGGGGAAAAGGCAGGTGGGTATGACTGGGGAAAGTAAATACAGATGCCAGGAGGGAACAAAAGAGGTTTTTAAAAGCTTGCTTAAGAGTTTGTCCTAGTGAGAAAACCAATATTGACCTACTCAGTAGTTTACCCATACAGTGAGGGAAGGGCAAGGGTTAGGAGCAGCCAGCGCTTGTGGGTTTCTTGAGCACAGCTCTTTGCCAGCAAACCAGACGGAAGCGGTCAGGTGGCAGAGGCCTGGGTCTGGGAATCTGAAGTAGAGACCAACCCTGTCATTGCATCATGTGGAATTGTGGGTTCCTGGCCTGGGAAGTGAGTGGGGGACCCATAAGGAAAGCAGGCTTTGTGTAATTCAGTCCTGAAGGGATCTGCCACCCTCCTCCCAAGGGTTAGATGAGGTGGGGCAGGCCAGGGCAGTGGAGCTGGGGAGAAGAGAGCCAAGCTGGATTTCCCTGAAGAAGCCATGCCAGACACTAATAGTTTGACCCTAAATGACCAGATCCATCAGGGGGCAAGGAGCAAGGACGCATATCTGCTGGAACAATTCTTCTTTTTCTTTCTTTTTTCCTGCCGTTGCCCCTAAATGTTGGTGTCAGGGAACAGGGAAACCAGAAAAACTAGAAAAGTTGCTTTCATTAAATTTTTAAAATTGTATTTACTATATGTGTGAGAGGGTGAGCACCCATTTACTCACCCTTTGAGGTCAGTTTTCTGAACCATGTGGGATTCAAGGATCCAGTTCAGACTGTCTAGCTTGGTGCCAGGCAGGCAACTTGGTCCACGGAGCAATCTCATCAGCCCCAAAAGTTGGCTTTAGACAGGAAGGTCTGGCTCCCGGGTGGATAGCAGGGGTGTGGCTCGGCCTAGCCTTTCTTGCCTCTGTTCTTTTTGGTGTCTTTCATCCAACCGCAACCAAGTTTTGCTGAGTAGCTTTTGGCAAGGCCTTGCCTCTAGAGCTTGGTCACCTTCCAGGTAAAGTAGGCGTAGTTAATCACCTATTCCTCATGCTGTCTGCGTTAACAGGTAAGGTGGTTGACTTGGTGACTCCAAATGGCTTTGTTTTTTTTTTTTTTTTTTTGGTTTTTCAAGACAGGGTTTCTCTGTGGTTTTGGAGCCTGTCCTGGAGCTAGCTCTTGTAGACCAGGCTGGTCTCGAACTCACAGAGATCCACCTGCCTCTGCCTCCCAAGTGCTGGGATTAAAGGCGTGCGCCACCACCGCCCGGCTCTAAATGGCTTTGAATAATGAGAAGAACCTGATAACTGTGTGTGTGTCCTTCCTTACAGCTGCACTGAGCAGCTTTGAGAGTCCCTTTCAGGCTATGGAGCCTGCCGCCTGTCTCTTCTGAGACCCAGAGCACCTGGGTCATGCACCAGTGCAGGGCAACAGGATGGTTCCTAACGGCCTCACATGGGTTTAAATTTTTTCCCCCGTCTCTGGCTTTTCCCGGTACACAGCCCCGTGTCTTTGTCTCACCTCCCTTTTTGTGTTCGAGTCTTTTCAAATCTGGGTGTGGTTCTTAGTGGTGACCTTATAGCCCAAGCCTAGATGTTCAGTGCCTTGTGGTTTCCTTTGAACATTCTGGAAGGTCCTTTTAATAGAGTGACAAGGATCAAAGCCAGGGTAGTAAAGTTGCTGCTGCTGATTTTGTAGAGCTGCGCCACCTCCCCTGTCTCCCCGCTAATGTCTCATCTACCAGCTTAAGTCGTCTTCTGTACCCTGGGTGAGGGAGGCTGGAGCTCATCTGTGCTAGACAGGTACTCCACTGCCAGCCTACTCTTTGTTTCTGTTCTCAGGACAAGGTTTTACCGCACATCCCTGACTACTGGCATGATGGAGTTTGCTGTGTAGAGCAGGCTGGCCTCATATATATCAGGCTGGCCTCAAATTTACAGAGATAGTGCTGGGAATAAAGGTGGGGCCACCATACCCAACAATCATTTCCTGTTTCAAGCTGTCTTACTCTAGAGGGAAAACAACAACAACAACAAAACACCCCAAAACATTGCTTTTCCCTGGGATGACAGATGGTGGTCAGACAGGGTCCGTCTGGCTCTGTTTAGAAGTTCTTAGCAGCAGGACTCCGTGGCGGGCATTTGCAAAGTTTCTGAATACAGTTCACAGAACACCACTCCTAGTTCCTGCCTGGATTGCTTGTTATTTTACAAGAAAGATGGACCCAAAATAAAACATTTATATATAGCAGCAGGTCCCGCTTCCTCACGTCTTGCTGCAGAGTGGCACCCATAGCCAAACACGTCTCAACAGTAACAGACTCCAGCATGGCAGGAAGTAAAACTGTCTTACATATATATTCAGTCACTTTTTTTCCTTGCAGGCTCCTTCTGTCCTGCCTAGCCCACATATCGTCTGTGAGCTGAGTTGCACATTCCAGGGTTTCTGTGGGTGTCTGAACAAATGCAGGGCCAGAGAGTGTGTGCAGTGGGAACAGCTCTTCCTTACCATTGCTGGAGTGGGGCACTGGGACGAGGTTCAGAGAAGCGAAGCCAGTCTGCTCAGCTTCTGCATGCCTGGTGCAAAACTGGTTCCTCTGGGGTATGTGTGCACACACGTGTGTGGTGTTGTGTGCCTCTGTGGGAGGGTCTGGGGGTGATTTCTGGGGCTTAAACCTAGGACCCTGAGCATGCTAGACCGTGCCACTACCAAGCTGTACCCCCAGTCAAAATCTCTGGTTTCTGATCATCTTTGAAATGGAAGAGTATCCTGCTCATGGTCACCTGGTGATATGAGAATAAAATGTGAAAATTTAGAACCATGAAAAATTCTCCATAATAAAGTGATTATATATGTTCTAGTGTAGTATATTGTATGTATGTGTATATATGTATGTATATATGTGTGTGTGTGTGTGTGTGTGTATAAACAAACCTAACTCCAAGGGTGCTAGAGTCCCTTAAATAAAGTGGTATATTTGCAAATAATCTATGTATATTCTACCATGTACTTGTTATCTTTTAAAAATATTACATTTTGTTTGTTTGTTTTGTGTGTATGTGTGGAGGTCGGAGGACAGCTTGTAGGAGTCAGTTCTCCGCTTCTCTCATGTGGGTCCTGGGAATTGAACTCAGGTCATCAGGCTTAGTGTGGCAAGTGCCTTGGTCTACTGAACCGTCTTACAGGCCCCACCATATACCATGTACTTAAAAAAATTATCTCTTGATTACATATAACTTTTAAATATAATAGAAATACTGTGTAAATAGTTACCTTTTTGTTCGTTTTTTTGAGACAGGGTTTCTCTATGTAGCTCTGGCAGTCCTAGAACTTGCTCTGTAGACCAGGCTGCCTCTCTCTGCCTCGTGAGTGAGTGCTGGGATTAAAGATGTGTGCCACCATGACTAGCTTGTTTTTGTATTTTTGAGACAGGGTATCACTGGTAGACAGGTAGACCTGGCTGGCCTGGAACTGACAGTGTAGACCAGGCCTCTGCTCCACCTGCCTCTGCCACTGAGTGCTGGGATTAGAGGTGTGTACCACCATGCCCAGCTTTTTCTAAGCAACTTGTAATGGGCTTCACTGTAGTGACTTTTAAATTTAAATAATTACTTATTAGGACTTGGTATTTTCCTAGTTACTTTTCTACTGCTGTGATAAAGTGTCCTGACCAAGGCCACTGTCAAAGAAATTCGGGGCTCACAGTGCCAGCAGGTCGTAGAGTTCATGACCATCATGGTGGGAAGCATGGCCGCCAGGCAGGCATGGTGCTGACAGTAGCTGAGAGCTTATATCTTGAGACGACCACAAGGGAGCTAAGGGGTGGGGGGCATGTGATTGGGACTGATGCTCCTAAGTGACACTCTCTCCAGTAAGGCCACACCTAATCTTCCCCAGAATTCAAATTTAGGTGCCTATGGAGGATATTCTTATTTAAACTACCACACATTTTTTTTTTTTTTGGATTTTCGAGACAGGGTTTCTCCGTAGCTTTTGGTTCCTGTCCTGGAACTAGCTCTTGTAGACCAGACTGGCCTCAAACTCACAGAGATCCACTTGCCTCTGCCTCCTGAGTGCTGGGATTAAAGGTGTGCACCACCACTGCCCGGCTAACTATGTAGTCTTTTATTTATTTATTTATTTATTTATTTATTTATTTATTTATTTATTTATTCATTCATTCATTCATTTATTCATTCATTTATTTATTTAAGATTTCTGCCTCCCCCGCCACTGCCTCCCATTTCCCTCCCCCTCCCTCATCAGCCCGAAGAGCAGTCAGGGTTCCCTGCCCTGTGGGAAGTTCAAGGACCTCCCACCTCCTTCCAGGTCTAGTAAGGTGAGCATCCAAACTGCCTAGGCTCCCACAAAGCCAGTACGTGCAGTAGGATCAAAACCCAGTGCCATTGTTCTTGAGTTCTCAGCAGTCCTCATTGTCCGCTATGTTCAGCGAGTCCAGTTTTATCCCATGCTTTTTCAGACCCAGTCTAGCTGGCCTTGGTGAGTTCCCGATAGAACATCCCCATTGTCTCAGTGTGTGGATGCACCCTTCGCGGTCCTGAGTTCCTTGCTCGTGCTCTCTCTCCTTCTGCTCCTGATTTGGACCTTGGGATTTCAGTCCGGTAGTCTTATTTCAGATCTTTCTGCCTCGACCTCCCTATAGCTGAGTACCCCACCCCATTGGCTCTTAGTCTGTCATGGTGTTGGGGATAAAGCTCAGAACCTTATAGGTGTCAAGTGTTCTGCCCCAGAGCTTCCACCTCCGGAAGTCCCGGTTGGTGCTCCTGTGTATCTTTATGCTGTAATTGTCAGGGAGTGTCGTGTAAAGAAGAGAGACTTCGGATGATTTCAGTCAATATTTTGGGGCTGTGACACACGATCATGACAAATTGCATCTGCTTGCTTTGCCGGGACTGAGTTCACTGTTAACCTTCTCAGCTCTCGGGCTTCGGGCTTCCTCAGTGGAAGCTGGAAAGCTTTAGTCGATAATTAACTTGGAACGCACTCCCAGAGTGGATGTCATTCCGCTGGCAGCTGCACATGTTAACTGGGACAAGTGTCCCGTGTCAGAAAATTAAGGGTACGTGTTAACGAGGGGCCCTTGACGGGCCCCGGGGTTTCTTTTCAGGTTTTGCTAACACATTGACACTGGAGATTACTGGGAGGCGCTATCATGTGCTTCGGCCTCACTGCCTGTAGAGATGATTTAAAGATCTCTGGGAAGCATTCAGACTCAGGGCACCCATGGCTCACAGTTACTCTGCTTCTTACACCTGCCCTCCTGACGGAGCCTGAGTCAACCAGAGTCTTAGTGAGGAAATGGTCATATTCATCCCTCCCTTTAATAAGAGCTTGGGTGTAGCTCAGTTTGGAGTTAGGTGATTCTGCTCATATCTTTAGTTTTGTTCCTCTAAGTAACTTGTGTTAAACGTCAAAGAGTGAGCTTTAACGTTTTAAAGTATTTATTTAGTGGGCGAGGGTTTATACAGCATGGGCTGATCTTAAACTCGAGGCTCACCTTGCCTAGCATGCAGGAAGTCATGGTTGGGTCTCTAGCACCACGTAAAACTGTGTGTGGTGGTGCACACCTATATAACCCTAGCAGGATCAGAGATTTAAGGTCATCTTTGGCTACACAATAAGGTAGAGGCTAATTTGACCTACATGAGACCCTATCTCAAAACAACACATACACCAAACAAACACAGAAAAATCCCATAAATTTATCATAAAACTAAGGCTGAAAAGATGTGTCTTTCTAAGTTGCCTGGAACATGACCTGTGGTCTTTGACTCCTATTTTTTTTTTTTAACTCAGCTTGTCAGAGTTCATCAAGGCATTCATTGGACAGTGAATTAGTCAGGATTCTCTAGAGGAACAAAACTAAAAGATATTAAATATATTATATCAGGTTATCAGAGTGGCTTACAGGCTGTGGTACAAGTACTCCATCAAGGGCTGTCTCCTGATGGAAAGGCCGAGGGCCCGCTAGTTGTCCAGTTTACCAGACTGCATGTCGCACCAGTCAGTCTGGGGCCAGAGTCCCAGGGTAGGCCTCGAGGGCAGCCAGTTTTCAGCATGTGATGGTCGCAAAGGAAACAGAACATAACACTAGTGGAGAAATGGCTCAGGAACAGGATGGGTGAATTTGCCAGTGACAGCGCAAGCAGGCGAAAAGCAACCACATTCTTGGCCAACATATCACGAGAATAGTCTATAGCCCAGTTGTCAGTGTTTCTCCACTCTGAAACCCTGAGCTGGGCCCCTATAGTCACAAGGCTCTCGGCGCTACTGCCCTCCAAGTTCCTTTCTAGGATGGGCCTTTCCACATTCTTCCACAAGACATCATGGGCAGGCCTGCCCCAGCAATATTTGGAATCAACCTGTCTTAGTTACTGCTCTGTTGTTGTGAAGAGACGCCACAGAAGAAAGCATTTGATGGGGGTGGCTACAGTTTCAGAGGGTGGGGATCATGGTGACAGGGAGGCAGACATGGTGCTGGGAGCGGTACACAGAGGTGAGAGACGAGACGGAGAGAAAGAGAGCACAAACACGCTCCAGCCTAATAGTGACTCTGTCATGTGGTTCACTCATACGCAAGTCCTCAGTGGAATACAAAGTATACAGGTTAAGGAGAAAAAAAACACCAGGGAATTTAATGTTGGAGCCTTGGTTTGTGTTGAAAGCGATGAGGAGAAATGGGATTAAAGGGAGCAGTGCTCTCAGGATGAGGCCCCATCCAGCTAATCCTGCAATTTAGGAAAAGAAAAGTAATTAAGACAGACATCCAAAGGTGTAAGGTTACCTGACTTACTCCCTGGCAAGCAAAGATGAGTAAGACCATAGACAACTGGTGAGCGGGCCACACGGGCCACACAATACCGAGTGCAGAGCCACAGGGAAGTACCACGCTGGGAGCAGATGTGCTGGGTGAGGAGATGGGAAGGCAGGTGGCCAGAAAGAAGGTGATGACAGCAGGAATTAGCCAAGATGCGGAGGGTGTGGCCAGGCATGGGCAGGGTGGCGCTGGAGACAGAGCTGGCCCGATGGCTTGGAAGGCGGTGTGTCTTCACACTCAGTGTGTTGCAGGAATTGGAGACAGGCACAGCAGCTGGGGGTCAGTTAAACAGACATGGGCTAATAGCACAGTGCTTGAATGATGTGCTGTTACCATTGTCAAGTGTTCAGGACCAAGCGTCTAGAATCGGCTCTCTGAGAAAGTTGGGGATGAGCATGGGAGTAAACCCGAGAAAAGTTTGATCCTTTCAGACCCCTCCAAAAACAAGATACTCTATTAGGCTTGTGTGTGAGGGAGGGATTTGAAGAGCCATTAGCGTCGATGGAGTGTTTTAGCCAGGACATGCGGTACACCACAGACAGCCTGTGTGCTCTATCCTGAGGCGTGAGGGGCTCGTAGTTTCTGCTGCATTGCAGAAAGCGAATGGAAGCATGTGGCAGCTCTGAGAAGCTGACCAGGTCCCCCAGGGCTGCCTGGCCGTAAAGGATGGAAACAAGGATTTGTGTGTGGTCTGCCCAGCTCTTCCTCCAAGCCCCGTGCTTCTGCGAAGGTGGGTGTGTTAGCAGTACCCTGAGTGTCCTGCAGCGCGGCTGGGAGTCCCTGTTTGCCCCATGGCAGCTTTGCTTACATTGGCTCAGTTTGCTGACAGGTGAACAAGCAGGCAGCTGCTCAGCTTGGTCTGGGATCGTGTCCTGGCAGAGAGTGGCCAAGTCCGAGGAGATGTTTGCAGTGACCTGCTCAGGGGCCATTCTTACAGACCAGTGAAGCAAGGAAGCCTAGGAGGCTGGGTTTTCTGGTTCAGTGCAGAGCAGTGGTAACTCCCAAGGGAATTGGGAGTATTTTATACCTTCATCATTCCAAGGTCTTCAGGGACTGTTGAGTTAAAGCGGTGAGAATATTGGCTGAATAAATCATAAATTAAATTCTTTAGACACAGCTTCTCTTAGAAAAAAATTGAATTAACTTTGTGTGTGTCACACATACTTGGTGGTCAGGGGACAACTTGTGGGAGTTAGCTCTCTACCATGTGGAGCCTATGGGTTGAATTTAGGTCATCAGGCTTGGCAGCAGGTGCCTCTATCCACTGAACCATCTAGATGACAGTTCTTGGGACCGTGGATTGTGTGTCACCTGAAGAGGGGCTGTGTAACTCAGTGTAGGGGCTGCAAAAATTGTGACGATAGGAAAAGGTTTCTGAAAGCACGGCGACTAAAAGTTAATTCAGAAATCAAATAGTTAAGGGATCATGGACGCTTTCGGCAGTTCCTTTAATGCAGCCTTAGTTCCAAATGCACAGCATGAGCCCTGCGCACTGCATTCTGCTGCTGAGACACTGGTGCCAGGCGGAGACGGTTGTTCCTTAGGAACTGCAGTGTTGTCACTGAGCGGACAGAGTTCTCTGCTCATGTAGAAACTTACTAGTTATGAACTTAGTATGAGCAACAAGGACAATATTCTCCTGCTGTCATCCCTCAGCATGTAAGTGTTAGATAAGTATATCTTGGATTGTGTCGTGTTGAAATGCTTAATTTTAAAAGTTGCTATTTGGCTTGCCGATTGGAATTTCTTAATCGTCTCATGACTTGCTTAGAATTCGGGGACAGTTGACAAATATCGGATATGGTATTAAACAGTTATCTGTCATTTTGTAATTACAGGATGGGGTGTTTTCAGCAGTGTCCATTATAGAGTAAAAGTATCTATTCTGGACGGCGGTGGTGGTGCACTCCTTTAATCCCAGCCCGTGAGAAGCAGAGGCTGGCAGATCTCTGTGAGTTCAAGGCCAGCATGACGTACAGAGCGAGTTCCAGGACAGGCTCCAAAGCTACACAGAGAAACCCTGTCTCAAAATAAAAACAAACAAGCTAAAATCTATTCTGAAAATTGTTGAAGATGGTCTGTCCTCCATTATCAAGTCTTGAACCAAGATTTATTTTTTTAAAAATTAAATATTTATTTTATATGTGTAAGTGTGTTGCCTACATGTGTGTCTGTATATCACCTGCATGTCTGGTACCCCCAAGTGTCAAAGGAGGGCTTTGGATTCCCTGGAACTAGAATTACTGATATTTGTGAGCCTTCGATTGTGCTGGGAACTGGACCCCAGATCCTTTGCAAGAGCTACAAGTGCTCTTAATCTAGGAGTCAACGCTAAAGCCCCAGTACGTTCTTAATTATTTGTTTGTTTGTTCATACACCCACCCACCCACCCAAGACAGAATTTCACCGTGTAGTCCCTTGCTACCCTGGAACTTGCTATGAAGACCAGGCTAGCCTCAAACTCACAAAAATCCTCCTGTCTCTGCTTCCCACGTGCTGGTATTAAAGGCATACTTGTGAGCCTGGTGGTGGTGACACACGCCTTTAATCTCAGCACTCAGGAGGCAGAGGCAGGCGGATCTCTCTTTCTGTGAGTTTGAGGTCAGCCTGGTTTACGAAGAGCTAGTTCCAGGATGATTAGGGCTGTTACACAGGGAGATCCTGTCTTGAAAAAAAGTGGAGAGGGACAAATGTGACTGAGATTTATGTTGTAACAAAAAGAATTTAAAACTACCTATTGACACTCTTCACCACTGTTTACAAATCGGTAAATAGCATCTAGGTTGATAACATTCTGATATTACAAGTTTATTTTCCTGGGTTTTTCTGTAGAAAGTTAAGAATTCTTAATGCAAAAACAAGCAAACCTATCCACTTCATTAGCATGCTTTTATCTTAACTTCAATGAGTGACTAAATTATATATTAGCAAGAGACTTGTTTTAAAATAAATCTCAATGTTGAGTAGTAAATATTTGATTTGTATCTGGGGGTTGTATAAAAAACTCTTATGTAAAAGGGGTGAAATAAGTTGAAGAGACCCGGCAGGACACCTGCTGCATGCATTCTCCAGGGTCGCTCCTTGTTCTACAGTATATTTAATAGCTGTGCGTTTTTAAGAACAAGGAGGTTAACCGAGTTGCATCATCTCTAACAGGGATAGAGGACTGTAGTGAAACCCACCTAAGACGACGCCCTTTCTATGTTTACTTTCAGCTTTTGGGGTAGGCGTTCCAAGGACAATTTATCCCTGCCATTCTCTCGTCCTTCCCTGTGGAGGAGACTGCCTGGGAATAGCGGTGACACCAGTGGCTAGCCTAAATTTACTGGATGTCTGGAGAAGGGACCTCTTTGTTCACCCTCCTCTCCTTCCTCTGTCGGAAGCTTGCTTTTTGTCCTTAGGTATTGTCAGACTTGGTTAACTCTCGCTGGTCTGTAGCATATCCTCTGTTCCAGCTCCCAGAGAAGGGACATTCTGTCCCTCTCACTCTGTATTGTGCCTGGAGCCAGGGCCTTCAGTGGTCATTGTTTTTACCTTGATGCAGGTCCAGACCCCCAGACTTTGATCCGTAGCTCTGCTGTGACTCCTTGCACACCCGTGATGCTGCAGAGCCCATGTCTGTCTCAGGCCGGGTCCCTCACTCTTGGAGTTGCCGTTCTTTTTTTGTGTGTATCCCCCTCCCCCCCACTGCCTTGTCTTAAAATCACGCCCCACTCTCGTAATGCCTCCCTTCTCTCTTGATGCCCGTGCTTGATCTCCACTGGAAGAAGTAGAGCCAATACTGCAAGGACTCCAGTGCACCTTCTGGCAGACGTGCAGGGTGTGTGTATGCAGAGTAAGTTCTTAATGTTAACTGAGACCTGCTCGCCGTTTTTTCACTCCCTGGTGTCTGTCAGTACAGTTAGACCTGTGACAACTGACAATGAGAGCACAGACTTTATTTAAAGTGCTTAATATTTTGCCAGGGACTTAAAACTGCTCTTGTTGAAGAAAAAGAAAATAAAGCTACTGTCTTTCTCCACTTGGTTTGTTAATAGCAGAACATTCATACACAGACGTAGATGCTCCCAGTTGCAGGACTGGCAGAGTCAGTGTCTGGCGAGGGCTGACTCTGCATCCCAGACATCGCCTTCTGTGTACTCTCACACCGTAGAAAGGCCGAGGACTCCCCTCACTCTTGTCTAAGGGCACCGATGGAATCCATGGGAACGGAGACCTCGTTACCTAATTACTTCCCAAAGCCCTTCATGTTATTAACATTGCATTGAGGATTAGGTCTCAACAAGTGAATTTGGGCCTGGGGGTGGGTTCACAAACCCCAGAGCCAGCAGTAACTTGTCAGACAAGCAAAGCAGTTGGCTCTGGCTTAGAGTATATGCCTGCACAAGACAGATGTCCCCTGCTTGGTCACCTCACATGTGGAGAGAGTTGGTTGGAAGGAGGCGAGCCACCGTGTCTAAACCCAGCAGACACATTCAGAGTCAGACATGGGTTTGCGTAAATCAGGTCTGGTTCTGCTGTTCTTATTGTTGTTTTCTCATTGTGCCGTCCCGTTTCCAGCAAATCCATACTGTCTCTTTTCGTAACTCCAGCCATTATCTGTTCACTTTCTGCTTAGCCGGATGGTAATTATTGGATGCCCTTGAGATCAAAGGGGCTCATCTGATGGAGGCCTTCAACGTTTTTATTCTTTTATGATTCCCATTTGAATCACCAGCTTATTGAAAAGCAGGTCCCACGTGTGGAAACCCTTGCCAAGTGCTTGACTGGAAAACGCTGGTCACCTGGCTCGGTTGCATCTGTCTCTTTGTTCTTGCGTCTTTTCTCACTTATTTGTTCTTTCGAGTTGGGGTCTTGCCTGTCTTTATAGTACAGCCAGGCCTCCCAGGTGCTGGGATCTCAGGTGTCTGCCGCACTCAGCTGCACAGCCCCTTAATCTTTGCTTTCTCTTCCTTTTGATTATTTAATCTTCAAGTGATAGAACTCTGGGTTTTATCCTGCCTCTGGCCCGGAGCTGTCTTCCCGCAGCCTGACAAGCAGTCTTGCTCTTTCCCAGGCATCTGGGGCCGGACACTGCTGTGTGCAGAGAGACAGCAGCCTTGGTGACCATAGGCGGGGCACAGAGCACTTGACCCCCATCTGGAACCTGGAGGTCAGCAGGACTTTCAGATGATGTGTGTGTGCACCCACGCGCATATGCACGCCCACGTGACCCTGCGAAGATCAAATGGCAAACTTGGGTGTCCTGAGGCACTGTCCACCTTGTTTTTTGAGACAGGATCTTTAGTTGGTCTGGGGCTTGCTGATCTGCCTATGCTAGCTGGTGCCGGAACCCCAGGGATTTTCCTTGTTTCTGCCTCTTCAGATGGGATAACAGCCATTGTACTTGGCGTTTTAGCAGGGTTCTTCATAATTATCCAACAAGCTCTTCACCTTCAGGCAATCTTCCCAGGCCTCAGCTGGTCTTCCTTGAGGGCCAGCACTCAGGAAGACTTAGCCTTCAAAGAAATGTCCTTGTTTTCTGAAGGACAGTTAGAGACTGGAATGTAGCAGCCCCTGAGGCCAGCATCCACACTGTGCCGACACCCATCGGTTGGCAACTGGTGGTTCTAGTGTCAGTTAGCTGCTCTTTGTTATTGCCGAGCGACCGTGATAGGGACACTCACACCCTTGCTGTTCCTTCTCCTGGACGCTGATGAGCATTGCATGACCTTTGCGGCCTTTGAAATCTGGAACAGAAGCCTGTTAGATTCGTGTGAGAACAAAAGATGCAGTTTTCCTGTCAGGAAAGTCGGTCAAGCATTGGTTTGATAGACGTCATTTATACTGCCTGGCTCTCAGCTGCCCCCCTGAAGTGGGGGCAAAGGAAATGTGGGCCCGCTGGTGCAAGGGGCATTGCTGAATAGTGCCCATGATGTCCTTGCAGTGCTCTAGCTCCTTAGGGCTGGGAAACCAAATCATTATTTCAGTACTTGAGGAACATCTCTCAGAGTACATAGAACAAAACAGGGGAGGCTGTAGAGGGTGACAGGCTATGTTGTGTGCTGGGAAACAAGTCGTGCTGGCCCTTTGCTGTTGAGTGTATACAGACAAGAATAAACAAGAAACTGAGGAACCCAGGTTGCCGTATCTGCAAGCAGTATCAGTTAGGGCTCATTTGTGTCTTCGCTGCTGTGTTAGGTGGGCCTCAGGGTTCCCTCAGCTGTGTGGGTTCCATCGGCATTTGAGGAGATGCCAGGGCTGGGGTGGGACCACTGTGGAGTGCTTCTCTAGGGTGTGCAATGCCCTAGGTTCTACCCATACCACTGACCAGAAGAATCAGATCAGACCAGGCAGGTTCATTATCCCAGTTGGGGAAAAACGTGTTCACTGTTACATACAGTGAGTTTACTTTCTGGTGACAATGTGTGTTAGGTTGGGGGACTGCAGAGTATTGCATGAAGAAGGGGACATTCTTTCAATCCAAGGATTTCTGTGGGGTAAGTGTAAGCTGTCATTGGAACCAGGTGCTATGCCCAGCTGAGGTGACAGGTGCATGCCACCACACTTTTTTTTTTTTTTTAAACATGGGTGCTGGTGACCAACTTTAGGTTCCCATGCTGGCATGGCAACCCCTTTACCAGATGTGCATCTCCTCCAGCCCCCCATGAGTTCATTTGTGTAGATAATATATACATTTCTTCTTCCTTTTTTCTGTCCCCCCCCTTTTACCTTTAAAATTTTTTAAATTGAGGTTTTAATATGTGGTTTTCCTTCAGTATCCATAGGTGATTTCAGGAGCTCTCTTCCCTTAGATGTTGAATTCTGAGGATGCCCAAATACTTTTTAAAGAAGTTCAGTCAGGGTGTGTAGTTTAAACCCTTCTAGATTACTTCCATGTCTAACAATGCTAATAGCAGTTATACTTAATTGTTCAGAAAGAAACGATGAGAACATGTCTGGGCATGTTTAGTGTGGGTCCTGTCTGTCATTGTGTGACAGGCTCTCTTTTTCTAGTGCAGACTGAAATTGAACTCAGGATCCCAAGTACTGGGCCAGTTGTCTGTCACCATTCCCAACTAGATCGATCCTATTAGAAAAAAATTTGTTCTTAGTTGAATATGTCGATATAAGACTCATGATAAAGAAGATCAACTGCGTCGTTTTATAATGTATTCTGAACGTTTTCTATGCTGCAGCAATTCTTTGCGAATGGCTTTTGGTAGCTCTGTATGTTGGGTTTGTCAGGCACCAAGATTTAATGGCCTCCCCTGGTGACCAGAGGTGGTGATACTAGCTTTCAGGCAATGGTGGGCATTTTCATAAGACAGACAGACTAACATAAACAAAACACACATACACACACAAAACACACCCACAGTTTTATGTATATGAGTATCGTCTGCGTGTATATATGCGTGCCATGTATGTGCCTTGTGCCATTGAAGGTCTAAAGAGGGTGTCAGGATTCCCAGGAACTGGGTTTAAAGATGGTTGCGAGATACCACGTGGGTGCTGGGAACCACACCCAATCCTCTGCAAGAATAGCAAGTGATTTTAGTCACTGTATCATCTCTCCAGCCCTGCCGAGTTTTGCTTGTTTTTATTTCCTTAGAACAAACATGTCGAATTGGAATTTATTGACTAAAAAGATGACCGCTCTAGCCTAACCGCTGGGCAGACTTTTTGGTGCTGGCTGCTGATAGCCGCTGAGGAAGTTTCCCAGGTGCCCTGTTGCTGGGGCTGCCGTGCTCTGAGCAAGCATAGTGCACAAGGGCGACAAACTGGGAGGACAGCCTTTCCCAGCATCGTCGTGTGTTCCCTCTTTTTTCCCAGGAGGATGGGCACACATCTGGTTTTATTGTGCGATCTTGTCCCTTCCCTCCCCACCCCATGTAAAGGAGAGATGGAGTTAAACCTGTTTCTCACATGACTCCATTCCTCTTTTCCATCCTGTTCCGTGTGGACAAGTCTTTTATATATGTCTGACAGGGGGCTGAAGAAGGGAGGAGAAATGAACTGTAAGCCTGAATGAAGTGGGGAGGGGAGGAAAGGAGGCAGAGAGAGCAGAGGTCTTTTATGCCTTTCTCTTAAAGGGAACTCACTGGTACGTTGGAGCCAGCCTGTGCTGGGCTTTTAGTTTGTACCAAGGAGCTAACACCTTAAGCGTCCCTCTTTAAGATGGGAGATTGGTCATACTGTGGTTGCCTCTTTTTAAAAATGAGACATTTGTTAAAGAATAAATCAGTTTAAAATCAGGAAAAGGTTACAGGATGAGAGCTCCCCAGCCAACTGTAGTTTCAGGGCCTTGGCCCCTGGCATTGTTAACAGTTATACAAAGGGTAACCAGATAGGGTTCCTGCCCAAGATTTATTTAGATAGGTAAGAAGCAGAGGGAGAAATGTGTGTGTGTATGAATGTGTGTAAAAGTTGTGATTAAAAGTTTGTCATTTTAAGACGCGTGGAGCATGCTGTGGCGTTGTTTGCAGCTGTCATAGCCATCTATCTCTAGAACTCGCTTCGCGTCTTCTCCAATTTAAGCGTTGCACCTGCTAATTCCTCCCAGTTCTCCCTCTCCCAGGTCTTGGCAATAATAATTCTACTCTGTTGCTATGAATTTGGCTACTGCAGACTCTTACAGTATCTATCATTCTCTAGTAAACAGAAGAGGAGATGTATTAGGCGAATACTCTGCAGGATTCCAGTAGTTGTGGGTCCACAGCTGTAATGGGTCCATAGCTAGATCCACATCTTTTCCCAGGACAAAGCATGCTGTGATCACTAACTCAAGATCTGGATTCTGCACCATAGTGAGGGTGGTCCTGCTTGTGTCCAACATAAGGGACTAGAATGTGGGTTCATTTCTGCTTGCCTTTTGATCTTTTTTGTCCTTTGTGCCAGCCTCAAACTTGTCAAGCACATGGCTGGCAGAGAGTCATGGCCTCTACCAGGCCTCTCTGAAAGACCTCACCAGTTGGAAGAATACCATGCATCTGAATGAGCAAATTAAATTTGATCTCTGAAGGATGGGTCTTAGTGTAACCACAAAATTCCACTTCTGGTTTTTTCGTGGTCACATACCCCAAAGAGTTTCCTAGATTATGGTCCTCTTCACACACTACAAATGTTGCACAACGCCTGTCTGTTGCAGCTGCCTGGCTGGTTTCCAGGGCTGTCTTCCTCTTGCCTTCAGTCATTGATTTTTGTCAATCCTGGTATTTTCCTCCCCAGATCCTGGTCCTCTTCCACCTCGGGAGGCTTGGAGGATCTTGGGTGATGCTGATAAAAAGGATGGAAATGTTGGCTGATTGTTGGCCTACACATTTAATCCCAGGAGGCAGAGGCAGGCCGGTCTCTGTGAGTTCGAGGCTAGCCTGGTCTACAGAGCTAGTTCGAGGACAGCCAGGGGGCTACATAAAGAAATCCTTTGTCTTGGAAACAACAACAACAACAACAACAAAATAATAATAATAATAATACAGAAGAGATGGAAATATGAGGACTAGTTAGTATCTGATTAGTATTTGATCTAACTAGGATCTAGTTAGTATTTGATTGCCTTATTTTGCTTAGCACAAGTTATCATTGAAGTTCTATTTATGTACAGCCCACTTTTGTTTACCTGTTTATCTATGGTCAGATGCATTACATCTTGGCTATTGTGTGGAGCGCTGCTGTGAACAGGAGTATATGCGTATGCGTTTCAACCTCTGCCTTAGTCTTTTTGGGGTACATATCTGTTAAGTTTTTTCCTTCTGCCCAGTAAGCCTCTCTGCAGGCGCAGTAATCCAAATAAAGCCAAATCAGACTGAATTAGGAAATGCCAGCACTCTTGGGTGGCCCCCCAGGAAAACGAGGGGGGAGGAGAACCGGAATGACAACATGTTTGTTCTCTGGGGGAGGGGGGCGGCTTAAGTATCCTGTGGGAGTGATCTTGACCCTCCCTGGGGAGGGGTTACCATTTGGTGGCCTTTCTCGGAGGTGGAGTTTGGACCGAGGCAGCTCCTAGTACCTTAAGTCATCAGATGCCATTAGACAGATCTAAGATGGATAAATGAGCAGAAATGAGACAGCTTTTTTTAGCTACACAGGCCATCCCAAGTCTTTAGAGAACACCAGTCTAAGAAGCAGTACTTGCCATTAGCTGCTGAGTCCAAGAGGCCTGAAGATTTTCCTGTGGGGGGAAGATTTAGTCTACCTGTACTGGCAGGATGAGATGATCAGTCCCTTGGTGTAGCATCCAGGAAGCTGATGAGGTGGAAGGCTGCTCTTTGCTGTGTGGGTGGCTTTGCCATACCCAAAGGCAATCCTTTAGGTGGAAGGTCTTTTGCAACCATGTATCTTCTTGGAGGAGCTATAGGATGCTGCAGGAGCTGGCATGTCTCTGTGTTAGAAGTTCTTTTGTTAAATGCCACACTCTCAGATCTGTAAAAGCACTTGAGAATTGGGTACCATTACCTGTTAGTTCTATTTAAATTAGACATATAAGTTAAGTTTAGACATGTATTTTACATGTTAGTTACAGCTTACCAATGCTAGTAAAAGTAAGAAGATTAAAAGGAATATTTTAGTAAGTTAAAGAATTTTGGAGGTGGAATGTCTCCTTGGTAGGCCCAGCACACATGGGTACTCTTACCAGAGATGGAGGTGAGGTCAAAATGGTGGCTACCCATGTGTTTGTATCTTTTTAGAGCTGTTGTAACCTGGAGTTTCAACTTTTACAGATCTTAAATAAAACACACGCATACACACAGAGAAATAAGACAAGCATACTATGGAAATAAATATATGTACACATGTAGACATAAAAGCATAGTGTGGTCACATTATTTTAACAGACAAATAAAACTTTTTTTTGAAACCTTGTCAGTTGACCAATTTATAATCTGGGGTAGGTAGGCGGCAGAAGCCAGGGAAGCACACAGGTGGTCCCATTAAGGATCAGATTAGCAGACACTGCAAGAGAACAGAGACAAACGACCAAACACTTACGGAAGGACGGGGAAAACTGGCCCCTTGTAGAAAACAAACAGCGAGAGAAGAGGGGATGGGGAGGGGCAGCGGGAGCGCAGCATCCAGAAACCATGGGCATATGGGGCCTTGTTTGTTTTACGTTAGGCATTAGTTAGATAGCCTCAATTTAAAAGGATTTTTGTTAAAGGCAGTCCAGGGGTGTTTGATCTGCCTTCGAATTGCAAGAGCCCATTCTTACAAGTCTGTGCCGCGTCTCAGGACTCAATGCGTCCACCATGATAAGACTCGAGTCAAAAACAGAGGGGTGTGAGAGATGTGTGGGCAGACTTCTCTGTCCCAAGCAATCCCACCTCAGGGAGGACCGCCTCGCCACTTGTGAGGACCGAAGCCTGGCGCACCCGTGACTTCAACAGACAAACTACAAACGTAGACGTATGGGGCTGGCACCAAAGACAAGAAAGATCAAAAGGCAAGCAGAAACGAACCCACATTCTAGTCCCTTATGTCGGATACAGACAGGACCACCCTCATGATGGTGCATGGATTGAGAAAGGGGAACTCACCCAGATGAAGGGCATTTTCCAACACATAGCCCTGGGCCAGTGAGAAAAACAGCTCTTCTTGGTGGGACCTCCAAATGTTTTTTTTTGTTTTGTTTTTTTTTTTCCTGGCCTGGTAAACCTCTCCGCCAACACAATAATCCAAAATCAAACCAAATCAGACCCAATTAAAAAGAGTCCAGGTTTAATAGATGCTAGTGCTCCTGGTGCCCCTCCCCCGAAAACAGGAAAAAGGGGAGACCACGTGTTCGTTGTCTGGGGGGCAGTTTAAATAGCCTATGGGAGTAGTCTTGACACTCCCTGGGAAGGAGGGGGTGTCAGTGTTTGGTGGGCTTTTTCAGTGTTTGGACTGAGGCAACTCCCAGGGAAGGGGCTTTGACCCCCAGCCAAACATTCCAAACTCCTTGTATATATGGATGCCAGGGGGCTGGGGTGACGCTTCCAACCAAATCCAGATGTGGAATTACTACATCATGTTATGATCTTAGGAATAGTGTTTTTAGGTATTACCATACCATTACCCACAGTGGCTGCACCATTCTATATCAGTTGTGTCTACAAAACTTCCAACTTCCCTGTCTCTAACACTCTTTCCTTGAAAGTATTCTAATGTGTGTCAAAGGCTATTTCCTTGTGGTTTTGATTTGCATTTACAGTGGGTATCAGTGTTAAGCAGCTTCCTTTGTGTTTTTGTCTATTTGCATATCTCAGGGTCATAACTGCCCGTTTTATAATCAGGTTTTTGGTTGTTGTAGTAGAAGGTGGTCTCTGTGTATTTAAGGCATCATTCCCCAGCCAATATGAGACTGCAAATACTTTCTCCCTCCCCACAGGTTCCTTTTTAGTCTGGATAGTAAGTACTCTTTGGTTTTCATGAAGCCCATCCAGCCTTCCTGAGTTTTGGTTCTCTGTGCTTTGGGCATCATCCCAAAGCATCCCAAACCCTTTGTTAGATGTTTTAGCCTCCTATGTTTCCCAAGTATTGTGTAGTTTAGCTCTTTTGGGCTCGTTTTGTTTGGTATAATGTAAGCAAGGTTTTAGCTGTGTTTGGGTAGGGCCGGCTAGGTTTTTTCAGCACAGTTAGTAACGGGTAATTTTCTTATTGGAAAGGAGGTAGCTGCTGTGTAGGTGATACTGAGTATGCAGTGTCTGCCAAGAGGGTATTGGCCTAAATGATGTAGGAGGGAGAGAATATAAGCACACATGGGGGAGTTTCGCTGAGGGGACTCCGCAGGAACCATTGCCTCTGAGACACAGGGAGGAGAACTCGAGGGAGGAGGAGGTTGTCCAGGATAGATTAGAAGCACACACTGTCATTTCTTAATTTTGCATCACTAGTTATATATGTGGCATTATTTCATCAAAGCCTTTGGGGGAGGGGCAGGAACTCCTCATTGATCTTACTAAGGCATGTAGTTTTGGGGTGTTTGAGGAGTTGTGTATGCGTGAGGGGTGTGTCTGCATACACTTACCGTGCACATGCTTGTGTGTGTGCATTAGCAATTTCCTATGGTTGGGGGAAACAAGATCTCACCTAGCAGAACACTTGATATGAAATGGAAAATAGTTCATGTATTTAAAGAAGACAAGAACTGCACAGAAGACCTTCGTCCCTGTCTTTCAGATCTGCTGTGGGTTCCTGCTCCTTTAGTGCGACCCAAAGCCGAGGCCTTTCTTGGGTGCAGCTGTGAGCCAGCAGACTGGAAGCAGAGCCTGGTTCTCTGCCCTAATGGATTCCATGGGGCACATGCAGGTCTGTCTGGCTCCTTACCACTCAGGTCTCACCTGCCCGCTGCACTCCCTGTGGGTCTGGCCTGTTTTCGGGGTCAGGAGCTGCTGGATTGGTGCCCTCTTGTGGTCTTCCTGTGACCTGTTTGGCATTTTGGGGAGGCAAACAGGATGAAGGAACCACCGAGTAATAAAAAGAGCATGAAATGGAGAAAAGATTAAGAAATTAAAAGAAAATCTCTGGGTGAGGAAGTTTTTCTTTTTAAATGTTAAGAAATTTAACCACATTAATAACAATTTCTTTACTTTTATTTTTAAAACTATGTGTGCTTTTGTATATGTGTGCACGTGTGTGGGGAGGCCCTAGCTTGATGCTGTGTCTTTCCTTGTTTCTGCTCCACCCCTGTTTTTCAATGAACTCAAGAGACTGCCTGGCCAGTGAACTTCAGCCTGCCTCTTACACTCTGTTGCCCTGCGAGTATACTGTCTCATTCAAGGATTAATTATTCCTTTGCATAGCTTAAGAGGAGCCCACCTTCCTAGGGGTGAGCCAAAGTGATTCAAAGAGCCCAACCACAATGAGGTTTCCACCCACGCCACAGACTCTATTCTCTTGACCAAGAGTTTTTCTTCTGTTGTAACAATAAAGCTTCTATGGACATTTGTATGCATTCTTCTCTCGAGTATATTTGCAGGAACATATAGTAATTACGTGATCAGTTTCTTTTGCTAGAGTAGACTTTAAAAAGAACAATTTTAGTTTCACAGAACAATTGAGCAGTAAGTATAGGAATTTCCCTTATATTCTCCCATAGGCACGGCCTCCACTCGAGTGGTGCATTCATCGCTTTGTCAACCGGCAGTGTACAGCACTCACCAAAGCCTGCCGTTCACACTGGGGTTCACTAAAGCCTGCTGTTCACACTGGGGTTCACTAAAGCCTGCTGTTCACACTTGGGTTCACTAAAGCCTGCTGTTCACACTGGGGTTCACTCCCGGTTCTGTGTCTTCTGTGGCTGGAGAAGCGCACTATTTCAGTAGCAGGGGAGCTCGCCTGTCTTGATAGCCATGAGGTAAACACAGGGACTAACTCCTAGCAGTTTCCAGTATTTAGACTGTCTCCATGTTTTGTAAGGATGAGTTAGTTTTTATGTATAGTGTGAGGTTCCAGAAGAGTTTGGGGATCTTGGAGGAGGTGATGAACAGCGAAGCCAACAAAATTGGTAAGGAAGCATCCTAGAGACCAACCTGCCAGTAAAGGATTTGAATTCTCTCAGAGTTACGAAGACCGAATAAGTTGAGTTCTCAAAGATAGTAAAGAAGGAAGAAAGGGAAAGGAGGAAGGGGGCGGCGGAGGTGCTTGGCACATCTTGTTTCCTCCCCGCCATCCTGCACTCGGGCACCAGACACCATGCTGGAAGAGAACGGAAGAGGAAATTGAAAATGAGTGTGACATGGGTGGGTCTCTGGGTGTCCAGCCCCTGTACGGGTGTGGAGTGGAAGAGCGATCTGGAAACGCTTCGTTCAGCTGAGCACCGTCGTGATGCCTACAGGAATTGTTTGTCCGTGTGGTCCGTCACTCAGAGATTCTGCAGCAGGTCCGCGGACACACTGTTCTGCCTCCTCCGTTCCTCTTCCCTTTTCCTAAGTGTGTATTGATTGTACAAAATGCCGGCTTTGCTGAGGATTTCCGTAGGTGTCTGTTCCATACTTTGGTCATAGTTGCCCCTTTACCCTCCCTTGCCCCTGCACACTGTGCGTTGTTGCATAAACAGGAGAGGCATTTCCTCAGCACAGCAGGTCCTGTAACAGGCATCTTTCTTGTGTGTAAGAAGCCGGGTTATAGAAGTGGGTGGGTTTTGTATCCTTCTGTGGCAAGGGGCCTTGTGTTTTGAGCTTCACCACCCTGTTTTTGTCTATTATCCCCAGGCGAGGTGAAGGAACTGGACCAGCCCACTATTGACCCTCCAGTGCAATCCCCCCCCCCCCCCCCCAGCTCTCAGAAAGAACCTCACCCAGTACATTGATTGACCAAGGTTAGCAGCAAGCTCAGGTCCCTTCAGTATGTGTGCGAGGCTACATTCCATATTCAGGTCTAAGGTGAGGAAGAGGAGACCACAGTAATACATTCCTTTGTGCAGAATGGTTGTTTGCAAGGGTAACGTGACCACCCGAATCACACACATGTTGCTGCCTGAGATTTTGCCTTTGCACAGCTGGTAACCAGACTGGATGACCCTAGACCTGGTTTTATGTGAGCAATGTCTTCCCGCTCCTACCTTTCTGCTTACATTGATGATGGAGAACCCCATAGCCTTGATTGCTAAGTTTGCCGCTTGTGTTTCCCTTCTCCGTGCCCACCATCTCTCTCGTGGCAGCAGTCGTACATCGTATTTGCACCTCTCTTACACACGTCCTCATGGCTGTTAGCTTGTCGCTTGGTCAGAGAGTGGGAACACTGCCATCCTTAGTCGGGCCCTCCTTTTGAATGGGCTCTGAGTTCACAGCACGATGCGAGCTCAAGTAGCAGTTGGCGTGTGATGAGCTTTGCCACACCACTCGTTTTATTCTAGAACACACCAGGGACTCCCCTGCTTTCTAGAGTGGCGGTTTGTGCCCCCTGAGCCTGTACTCAGATACCCCTTTAACCAAAAAGAACTGATCGTGGACGGAAGTGGCTCACCTTCCCCTTCATATCAGAACAGTGAACTTCCCAAGGGGCCCAGCAAGTGTGTGAGAACCTGTAGGACAGGTTACAGAGTCTTACTGACAATGCTTTCCTTCTATGTTCCATTTAAACACGTTGATATTACGCTGTGTTTGAACAGTCCTGCGGCTCCTGGGAAGAGCGAACTTTCCATTCGCTGTGAAGTGGGGTAGGCCCGGCAGTGCGTGCAGTGATTATAAGCGCCGGACCTCTTTGCAGCCTGTCTGAGCTTGCAGACAGGCCCAGCTGCTTTTAATCTTCCTCTCTGTGACATTTCCTGTTGCGTAAGAGAGGATGACAGCCATGTCATAGGTGGCTGTAGTACAGGTCCTGTGTCTTCCGGTTTCTGTTGCTGTGAAGCACCATGCTTTTGTGACCAAAAGCAACTTACTTAGTATTTGGCTTACACTTCCATGTTGCTTTTCATCATCAAAGAAAGTCCGGACAGGAACTCAAGCAGGCCAGGGACCTGGAGGCAGGAGCTGATGCAGAGGCCATGGGAGGGATAGTGCTTACTGACTTGCTCCTCATAGCTTAATCATCCTGCTTATAGAACCAGCCACATTAGGAAAATGACATACAGGTTTGCCTACAGTCTTGAGCTTTATGGAGGCATTTTCTTAATTGAGGTTCCCGCTTGTCAGGATAACTTTAGCTTGTGTCAAGTTGACATAAAACTAGGCAGCACATTCTGTGTCTATATGGGACATCCACACTTAGATAGGAGGGAGGGAGGGAGGGAGGGAGGGAAGGAGGGAGGAGAGAGAGAGAATTTTAAATAACATCCACAAACCTCAGCATGATAACTGCTTGTGTTGAGCTCTACATTTTTATCTGCTCCCCCCGATCTTGTCCTTTTCTACTTCCCATGTAGATTAGATCCATGTATGTCTTAGCGACGTAATTTTTAAAGTCCACAGGACGCTATATGTAGATACTATGTCATTTTACATAGGAGATTTGAACATCTGCAGGGGTGGGTGTCTAGAGGAGTTCCTGGAACTGATCCCATTGGGCTATGAAGGAGTCACCGTGTGTGAAATCTTCAGCATCCTTCCTGGTGTTCAGTATGTTCTGTGGGAGTGTTGATGATGTGATGTTATCCCTCAGATCTGTCTGTCTGTCTGTCTGTCTGTCTGTCTGTCTGTCTGTCTATCTATCTATCCTATCATCTATCTTTCTAGCTATGTATGTATAATAATCTGTTATCTGTTTATCTAATCTGTCATGTATCTATGTGTCTACCTATCCAATTTATCATCTTTCTGAGGGTATTTTATCACAGCAGTAGAAAATGAAGGCAGACTGTTTCCCAGAGCCCTCATCTTGTGATGTCACAGGCACATGTCAGCCTGGACGTATTCTCACATAGCATGCACCATTACTCTTAGCCCATTTGTGGTTGTTTTGCTCTCAGACTTAATTTAGCTGTGTCCATCTTTAGTTGTTGCAGGTTGATATCTGCTTAAGCTCCAGATATCAAGTCTTCACTATTCAACAGGAAGGAGGAACAAAAAGAAGGGGTGCTTAATTATTTAAAGCAGATTCCAGGAACTTTTCAATTAAGACCTGCATATTTAAGTGACTAGCATTTAGCATAATGACAGACTGCAAGGAAGGGCGGGGAATGTCAGTGCCCAGATAATGCTCAGGCCTTGAGATTTAGAACACACAGCTAGCCACCTCTGCGAAGTGTTTTAAGTGTTTTGCATTTGTTCGGCTAGAATCTAGGAGGAGAATAATCTAAACCAAGGCTGACATAAAAAAGGAGCGGTGTATGTTACGTTTAAAGGGAAGGAGGACTTCCGTTGTGTCAGAGCCCTGCCAGTTCCTGGGGATTTAAAAACCAAGTCACAGCTGATCCTTGGGCTCTGGAACTTCTTGGGTTGTTGGAATGATCTGTGGCCTCTTTGGGGTATTTGAGACCCTTATACTTCAGTGACAGTTTCGCTTCTCATTGAGATCATGTGTGTGCATTGGGGCACAGTTGGTATGCTTAGTAGTTAGTTTGCCTGCTTAGCAGGCCATGAATTTGGATCACCTGCTCCAAGATGAGATGGCATTCAGCTGCTCCAGGGAAGCATTTGACATCTTTCTGCTGTTGCCACAAGGTTGGTTTGCTCCTCTTAGAATCAATAGGTTTGAACTCTGTTCTCAGTTGTGGCCAGGGCAAATTATAGGCATTTTGATGTTCTCACATCTGTAAATTAGAGCCTCTGGGTTGTGTGGGGAACACCCCTGGCCCCCAAAGAGTGATGTAATGTCTGGGGGCCATGGTGTTTTCTTCTTGAGATGGACACCGTAGACCTTAGTGAAGACAAAAGAGTGATTGGTGTGACTTATTTACATTACCAGAGCAAAGGGACCAGATGGCTGTTTGTGCCTGGCCTTTCTACCACCAGCTGATGAGGTCAGTTGAGTTCAGGGCAAGGAAGTGAGGAGTCTGCCTGCCTGCTGATTGGCTCCTTTCCCCCACTGTGATTCTGAAGTATCCTCCCCAGAACATGACAGGAAACTTGATGGTATTGCGGACGCTGGGCAGAGTGGCCCTTAGCCAGGATGTCTCTGTGAGGCTGCTGGTGAGAATTGCCACTCCATTCCTCAAGGGACACAACCAGCCTTCTATCCCTGCAAGGGAGGGGCCACCGGAGCTCTCTGACCAGAGCTCTCTTGACCAGAGCCAATAGACATCCTGGGGGTCGGAGGCAAATGGCAAAGAGGCAGAACAGTCCTCAGTGCACTGCTCCCTCAGCAGTATTGGAACTGGCCAGGAGCATCCTAAGGATTAGCTCCCAGAAGACACACTGCTCGAAATAGAATAACCAGATGGTGTCTGGGCTGTGTGAACCATCCCTTGTATGAGGATGGATGCTTTTAGAGAAAAAGCCTTTGTTTAGGCCAGAAACCGTGCAGCAGACTCAGCAGCTGGAGGGTCCTGGTGGCTAGCTGACACTTTGGGGCTTCCCGAGGGGCAGTGAGAGCGTCCCTGAGAAAGGGCTCCGTTGTTGAGCACATCTGGTGCACTCAGCCTGTAGTTACTGGCTCCCAACAACTGGATTCTTCTGAACATAACATTTCTAGAAGTTTTGTGTGTGCATTTTCCGCTTCCTTTTTTCATAGACATTTATTATTTGCCTGCCTTTAGTTATATGACATTCTGTGATATTTAACACAAACAGTGAGCTAAGGATGTGGTGGGGCTGGACACTGTCTGCTCAGTGTTCTGGGTCCGCTGTCCCTGCCAATGTCTGCTGGAATTGGAAGAAATTTGTGGAGAATATTGGAGCTGCTACCAAACCCACTTCAGTTCTGGAGTGATAGAGAGGATTGTGTGTTTGAGCCCCGAGATTGAACACGTCATGCTTTTGCTTGTATTTAGACAGTAACTCAGAGTTGCTATAGGCCTGTCCTACCTTTTAAAAATATAAATTTCAAAACATTCTTAAGATTTATTTATTTTACTCTATGTGTATGAATGATTTACCTGCGTGTATGTCTAATGCCCAGGGAGGTCTGAAGGTGTCAGATATGTGGAACTAGAATCACAGATGATTGTTTGAACCACGATGTGGGTTCTGGGAATTGAACCCTGGTCCTCTGCAAGAGCAGCAAGTATCCCCCTCCTCACAATAGGGTTTCTTTGTGTAGCTCTGGCTGTCCTGGAACTCATTTTGTAGACCAAGCTGGCCTAAGACCACTGCCTGGCCTAAGAGCATCAGCACGTTTACCTGGTCCCTTCCTGTTCCACTGTCAGTGTGTGGGAAGTGGCAAGAGGATAAATGTTTGGTGCCCCTGCGATAAGGGTGGAGATAAACGAGGTGTGGTGTACCCCTTAATCCCAGCACTAAGGAGGCAGAGGCAGGTGGATCTCTTTCAGGCCACTCTGGTCTATAGAGAAAAGAGAATTCCAGGACAGCTAGGGATACACAGAGAAACTCTGTCAAAAGCAAAACGAACCAAACAAAAAAGGATGGAGCTATGCAGAGCTAGGCTGCACCCAAGCTCCCCTAGGCTGTGTGAACTGTGTGAACTGTTACAGGGTGTCAGAGGTGGGCCCTGACTTTGGGTGGCTGGGTTTTGGAATCCTGTCACCTTAGTGCTGACCGTCAATTGACCTTCAGACTAGTGGTTTCTATTACGTAAGGTTATAATAACCAAAATAATCTTGTTAAAAGGGCAGAGCCCAGTTTGTCACCAAAATAATAGTTATTTTGGCTCTTTTGAAGTAGGGTCCTACTGGGTAGTCATGAGAGCCTTGGTTTTCCCGCCAGCCTTCAATTGCTACTATACCCAGCTAGTGATTATTTTTAATTTGATATTGATGTTATAGGATTTATCATCATATACATACCTCTTATTTATTTATACATGCAGTGTTCAGGATTGGGCTAAGACCCTAACATTCTAGGAAAGCATTCTATTACTATTTTATACTTCAGCCTCCATCATAACATTTTTTTTTTTTTTAAAGATGCGCTGGCTAGTTTTATGTCAACTCGACACAAGCTAGAGTCATTTTGGAAGAGAGAACATCAACTGAAAAATGCCCTCACTAGAGTGGCCTGGGGGCAGATTGTTTCTTGTCAGGCCGGCTAGCTTTGACAGTTGGCAGTGGTGGTGTGGTATTACCATGGATCAAAACTATTTAATAGGCTAAATTTTTCTAAAACCGAATAGTTAATACACACATACACGCACGCACGCACGCACACACGGCTTCATAAGATATGGAAGAGTTCTTTGGCTCAGAAAAGCAGACGGGTGCAGCCCATTCTCACCACCTTCGAGTGTCGGGGTCAGATGCCAGTTCGGAGAAGGCAATCCCAGCCTGCCGATGCTGGGTGTGTGCTCATGTCTCTAGCGTTTCCAGTCTTGAATTAGAGAATTGCAAGCCCCGCCTTCCTCTGTTTGATAGCTCTTCTTTGGGGGTGGGGGAGCATCTCGGAAAATCTCCATCCTCAGGTCCAAAGTTGTTTTAAACCCTTATCTGTATAAAAGTATCACACAAAAAAAGGAAAACCCATTTTTGAATAATAACTGCACCAAACTCTTGTTCCTCCTTCAAGGTTTCTTCCTACTGGGCTGTACGAGGAGCATGCCCCATAGTGCTGTGCAGAACAGCCTGATATGTCAGATTAGGGCAACAGAAACGGCTGTTGTTCTCACGATCAGATACATCAAGCAACTTTATAAAAATTGTGGCTTTACGTTTTGGTGTGTGCTTGTTGTTAAAATCAGATGGCAAAGTTTATAAAATAACAAAACCTAGCCCAGGAGCTCTCGGGACGTGCTGTTTCTTGTCTAATGTAACAGATTAATCAGCTCCACAAGGAATGTTGAGTTATTTCTTTTAGAGCCTTTTCTTCCTAGCCATGGCTGTCCTGGAATGTACCCTGTAGACCAGGCTGGCCTCCCTCGAATTCAGGGAGTGCTGGGATTAAAGGCATGCACCACCACTGCTTGGCACTTCTGGGAGCTTCTTTTGTTATTAACATGTTTCTTTAGTGCACATGTGTCCATGTACACGGGTGTCAGAGGACACCGTGTGGGAGTCCATTCTTTGCTTCCACCACGTGGCTCCATGCGGGTCTAACCAGATCATCAGGTGGTGACCGGCACCTTTCCTCACGGAGCCATCTTGCCCAGCTGCTTTTGGTGTGTTTTGTGTCTGAAGATTATTTTTTTATTTATATGCACTTGGGTGCATCTGCATTCGTGTGAAAGCCAGAGAGTTGTTGATGTCCCAGGAGTTGGAGTTACAGGTGATTGTGAGCTACTGCACCTGGGTGCTGGGGATTGAACCTGGGTCCCCTGGAAGAGCAGCAAGCACTAACCGCTGCACCATCTCCCCAGCCTTTGCTGTGGCTCTTCCTTGCACCAGTGGAGGTGTGTAGGGGCTCAGTGCTCTGTGCTTATGCAGTAATTCTTATTCCGTTGGCCTGTCCACAGAGGATTAGCTCCACTTTCTAGTGTTTGGTGTGTTTTTACACAGGGGATAAGAAGGCGGATTAATACCTCTGTTGTCACTCACTGGCCTTCAGGAGGAGGGAGGCCGTTGCCTCCACACCTGTTAGCACTGAGTGCCCTGGGGAGTAGCATGTTGAGGACTTCGGGATCCTTAGACCTCCTTTTAGCAGGCTGGTCCTCCCTTAGCTTTTTAATTAGCCGGATATTACTTGAGCTGCTGGCTTCTTCCCTCAGCTCCTTTATAGCAAGGAGAGCAGCCTAGGGTCAGCACTTCCTTTGTCCCAGCACACTCCCACACACCTTCTCTTATTCCCGCTGTCTTCTCTCCTTACAGTCTTCTGTTTGTGCCAAGATCGTGCAGCTCCTGGGGCAGAATGAGGTGGATTACCGCCAGAAGCAGGTGGTCATCCTGAGCCAGGATAGCTTCTACCGGGTCCTCACTTCAGAGCAGAAGGCCAAAGCCCTAAAGGGCCAGTTCAACTTTGACCACCCGGGTGAGTTGGGAGTTGAGGGGTGTGTGTGTGGAAGGTGAAGCAGGTAGTGGTTGTGTTCATGAGGAAGGACTTAGCTTCTCTCAGGTCTGTTGCTGTCGACAACATAGGGGCCCAATGATGATCTTGCTTGGCTATCCTGGGTTCACAGGAAAGAATGGGTTTGGGGAGACTTTGCAGAGAGCTTATTGAAATTGTGTTGAATGAAGGTGAACCATGCAAGCCTGGGCAAAGATCCCCAGAAACAAGCACAGCTGCTCCTTTGCCTTCTGATGTGTAGCAGCCTGTACCACCACCACCCCGGCACCAGCCTATGGGCTCCGCTTGGAGAGCAGCAGGAAGGGAAGTGGGGTGTCTTGAGGTGACCTCCTGAATGAGTTTTGCTGATAGCCCAGATCAGTGTGTTGCCCCTTCAGATTATTTAGGTTTCTTGTGTTGTTGGGAATCAGCTCTTCTTGGCATGGGAGCCATGCTTAGCATATGCCACTCCCAGGACACCAGCTGACCTTTGGGAGGAGGGGATATATTGACACCAGGTTTAGAATGTCAGCAGAAAACAAAATTAGTTTGCCAGAACTCACCCACACACTCTGTTTTAGGATCCAGGGAGTGTTTGTATTTCACCGTGGGTAGACATTGACTTTGGAAGGGCAACGTGTACTGGGTGTGAAGTTTGTTGGGATTTTACGACAGGTTAGTTTAAAACCAAGAGCTGTTTTAATAGTTTGATTTCCTTCAGATGCCTTTGACAACGAACTTATCTTCAAAACACTCAAAGAAATCACCGAAGGAAAAACAGTCCAGATACCCGTGTATGACTTCGTCTCCCACTCACGGTAAGCAGGCTGGGCTAGGCCAGAGGATGTTAGCTGCTGTAGCTCAGAACATCCCAGGGGTGCACTTGGCGTCCTTCCTCCTGTCTCGTGTCTCATCTCTCCTCTCCCCACCCCCCTTTCGTAGTGTTTTTTTTTTTTTTTTTTAATTTTTTTTAATTTTTTTTTTAAGACAGGGCTTCTCTGTGTAGTCCTGGTTGTCATGGGATCTTGCTCTGTAGTCCAGACTGACCTTGATCTCAGATCCTCCTGCCTCTGCCTCCTGAGTGCTGGGATTAAAGGTGTTTGCCGCCACTGCCTGGTACCTTCCCCATCTTCAATGAGGATGTTTCTAGGAATGGCTGGATCATTTCCTTTTTCTCTCTGAAGGATGGGCTTGTTCTTTGGGCTGGTGTAAGGGATGGGTGGTATCTCAGTTAGGGTTTCTATTGCTGCGACATTACACAATGACCAAAAAGCAGGTCAGGGAGGAAAGAACTTATCCGGCTTACACTTCCACATTGCTGCTTACCACTGAAGGGAGTCAGCACAGGAACTCACACAGGGCAGGATCCTGGAGGCAGGAGCTGATGCAGAGGCCATGAAGGGGCCCTGCTTACTGGCTTGCCTCACATGACCTGCTCAGCCTGCTTTCTTATAGCATTCAGGACCATCAGCCCAGGAATGGCACCACCCACCATGGGCTGGGCCCTCCTCCATTGATCACTAATTGAGAGAACGCCTTACAGCTGTGTCTCATGGAGGCGTTTCCACAACAGAGGAGGCTCCTTCTCTCTGACTCTAGCTTGTGCCAGCCAGGACAGGCGGCGTGCTTGTTTGTTGTGATGTACATCTTTGCTCCTTAAAGAAGATGCTGTGGGGAGGACCAAAATCAGGAGAGGGAAGAGACAAAGCAACATTCTCCGCTCTCGTACTGTCATTGCTTTTGGACAGCGTGTCGAGGTATAAGGGTTTGAGACCATCAGATGCACGTCCCAAAGTTAGTCCCCGTTCTCCAGACAGTATCTCAATCAAGACAGACTTGCCTTCCTTCTCCTTTGAAGCCCCTCCCGAGGAATTCTAGAGCATAGTTAGATTCTGAGCTCTCCCTCTTGGCCCTCATGTGAGAATAAATTTGGGAGTGTTTATACTTGTCAGACACAAGTCTTCAGACATGTCTGGACACATCTTGGGACTCCGGGCCACAAGCTGCACTTTTAGGTGGCTTGTTCCCAGGTATGGTTCACTGTACTAGGCTTGTAGTGGTTTGGTAAATGTCCTGATCTGTGGGCAGTTACAAATGTCCCTGGCTTCTCATTCTTCTGATTACTCTCTGCCATTCTCCTTTTCTGTTGAATTCTTTTAAAATAGGAAATTAGACATAATGTTTTTTTTTTTTAAATATTTATTTATTTATTATGTATACAATATTCTGTCTGTGTGTATGCCTGCAGGCCAGAGAGGGTACCAGATCCCATTACAGATGGTTGTGAGCCACCATGTGGTTGCTGGGAATTGAACTCAGGACCTTTGGAAGAGCAGGCAATGCTCTTAACCTCTGAGCCATCTCTCCAGCCCCCTAGACATAATGTTTATCCCTTAGCGGATGTTCCTGTCATTTTAAACCTAGCCATCGCCCCTCCATTATCCTGTTCTACATGTCTCTGCCCTTAGTGCCTTTCTCATAGCCCAGAACTTGAGGCTGCAGCAAGGGTTGGGGAAGAGGAGGACAAGGAGAGCGTGCTGTGTAGGCTGTCTTATTCCCTCATTGGTGCCTCCTGTGGGGGGCAGATCCTGCTGTGTGGGGGACTCAGAGCAAGTTAACACCAAGAATCATGCTGACTGTATCTGTTGTACGGAACCCGCAGGGTTGTGCAGGAACAAGAGTCCACTGTAGGAACTGGAGTTACGCATGTTGGGGGCTGACTTGGAAGGGGGCAGCCAGACAGTAAGAGAAAACAAGCCTCAAACCTGACCACTGGAATAGACATTGAGGCTCATGGAAAAGTGCAAAAAAGCGCCATATCTGGCTTCCAGCCTCTAGAGTCTGTCCCTCTGTTACTATCTTTTGTATTTTGTACATTGTGGGTTTTCCTCATCATCTTCTGATTCTTTGTCAGCAGTGTGACCTGGAACCACACAAGAAGGAGATGTGGGTGAACTAGAGTTTCCTGCTGTAGGCAGAAGTGGTGATGTGCAGCCAAGTGTGAACAGCCAGTGAGACACTCCAGTGCACGGTTTTTCTTCCAGGTTCAGGGAAACACTTAGAATACAGCTGAGGGAAGACAGGGCCTGTGAAATAGTGTGAAGGAGGGAGGAAGGCTTAAAGGAGTAGAGTGGAGAGGAGGTTCATCCAGGTTGCCTGGAGGGTTGTAGTGTCTACTTGAGACTTCGATACAGGTGGAAGATACTTACGGAGGGACAGCATCCTCTTCTGTGGGCTGTTCTGCTGACCTCCCAATGTTTGCACAGAGATCTTTTGTTGCTTAAGGAACGTAAAGTAGTTTGCAAATGGTAGTTCACTTGGTAGTTAGGCAACCATAAACTCCACAGAGTTAGCGGGGAAAGAGGCAGTAGGGGCCTGTAAGGAGGTGTTGGACAGGTAGATACCTTATCAAAGGCTAAGAATTGCCCTGAAGAACAGGGGTCAGGGAAGCCCCAAGCAGGCCTGTCTGTGAGAGACCCATCCCATGACCATTTCGTAATCTGTCACCCACCTGGCTTTTGAAAAGTTGTATTTACCTTAGGATCTGCCTTGGGCTGCCCAGCTCTGTTAATGAGTTATCGGTCTATAAGGATGCCTTTGGAAGATGGGCAGAGAACTTGAACTTTGAACTTCCGTCCAGTGCTTTCTCGTTCATCTTACCATCCTCCAAAACTTCTCTTTCCCCCTCCTCATCTCTTTCCTTTGCTTCTCTCCTCCTCTTAAGGTGCCCCAGGTATAGAGGAATGGATGGGATTGTACAGCAAGAACTGAATATCTTCTAAGGTTCAGAATACTAAGTTGCAGAAGTGCCAGGCACGAAAGCATTTTTGGAGACACCTTCAGAGAAACTAGAAATCATATCTGCTTTTGTAGAGGCAAAATGACTTGTTTATTGTCTCCTGTGTATGCTGTCCACACGTACAGGCAGCTAGAGAGAATGATACCTTTACAGACACAGTGGCCTGATTGGAGAACAGCGTGTGGATGGGATACACAGGAGACGGTAACCTAGACATAGGTGTTAGAGACAAAATGTCTGTATTCTTCAACCTGTTTATTTTATTTAAAGAATGATGGTTGCCAACTCTTTCTGATTTATGGCAAAAGTTGAGAAGACCTTGTCCTAGCCTTCTTAACGCCTTCTTGTCTGTGGTGGTGACCTGGGGCCTCTGGGCCTAGGAGCCAAGCTTCTCTACTGTTTAGGTGTATAGAGGGATAGAACCCGGAACCCCAACCCAGCAGATGCTCTGATCCTCGCTGTTACCCCGGCTCCTTGGCCATTCAGCCTGTCACTGCTCTGTGCTTTGCAGGAAAGAGGAGACGGTCACTGTCTACCCTGCGGATGTGGTGCTCTTTGAAGGGATCCTGGCCTTCTACTCTCAGGAGGTCCGAGACCTGTTCCAGATGAAGCTTTTCGTGGACACAGATGCGGACACTCGTCTCTCTCGCAGAGGTGCGTTTTGTAAGCTTCAGATGGCACGTTTGGGGGCCACCTTGGGAGCAGATAGGCGGGAGCCCATGAGAGGCATGTGCACTCCTGAGTTTGAGTCCTGGACCGTCCCTTACCACTGTGTGCCACTGTGGCCAGGCCCAGCTGTGTTAAGCCCAACCTCATGACATCCTGCCACCTAGTGTTTAGTGACATTTAGGAAGGGATTAGCCACTTCTCTGTTTAGATAAAGAAAGGCGTATGAGGTCACTAAGATGAAATAAGTCTGGTTTCCTTGGGAATTGTCTAGTTAAATGCTCAGGTCTTTTATTTTCTCATGAGGCATCAAGGAAAGATGCCTTGGTCTTGGAAGTAACTGTAGGGCATCTGGGGACAGGGACCCCTATGCCCTCAGTGCCGGACCCCTTCTTCCACCATCTGCTTCTGCGCGCTCTCATTCTCTCTCCCCAGCCCTGGGGCACATTGCCCGGCAGGCTTTCCTGAGTGTGTACCTGTGCGTCCGTCCAGCCCAGGTATTCTCAGAAGTCACAGAACTGGTTGGGGAACTGAGCTCTGCCAGATGCTGAGCCATGTGCTTCCACTGGGAGCTTTTGGGAGGAGGAGGAGAAGGAGGGTCAGGCCACAGAGCCGAGGAGGAACTGTGGTGCAGGCAACTAGAGAAAATGCTCATTCCCTGTACAGACACTGAGGCCTGCTCTGAGGGCAGCATGAGGATGGAACGCACAGGAGATGTAAACAAAACATTAGGAAGTAGCCTGGGCTAGGGAAATAGTTCAGCTCAGTGGGTCGAGGGCTTGCCCAGCATCTACGGAGCCCTAAATTCAATCCCAGCATCACACAAACATGTATCTTAGATACCCGTGTTACACCCAGGGAAGTAGAAGCAGGAGGGTCAGAGATTCAAGGTCATCCTTAGGTATGTAGCAAGGCCAGTTTAGACCCTGTCTCAAAAAGATCCTAGAAGGTAAATCTGTGTTTTTGGACATTCTAGTAAATAGATTAATAATATAATCTAATATTTGGCAAGAGCTGTTAATGGAACCAGTACAGCTAAGAGAGACTAGTCTGGGTTTGCATGCTCATTTGGAGCCAACTTACCTCTGGGGGGAGGGGGCAACAAAGGTCTCACTGTGTGAAGCGGGGAGAAAGGGCAGGAGAGCCACGATACTAGTTTCGGCAGGCAGGTCCCCCATCTAGCTTTGTGACATTGATGGCTCTAGGGATACCCCGGGTTTGTGTTTCTTTATGGCGCCTCCCAACTTGCATGCATCTGTCCCAGTGTCTGACTTGTCACCTCACCGACAAGCCTAGCTCTTTCCTTGCTTTGTGGGTCATTCCCTGATGGTTGCCAAGTTAAAGAGGCAGTGTGCCATATCGGGGAAAATGCCAAGACTGCGGCTCCACTGCTCATTGGATGTGGCCCTGGGCGAGTTGTGTTCTCACCTCTTAGCCTCATTTTACTGTCCTCGAGGGATAGGTTAGGGGTGGTGCAGGACAGTGCCTGCAGCACAGTGCTTGACAGTTGATGCTCATGGGTCAGGATCTGGGAGAAGTAGGTGGCTAGTATCTTCCTCTGCAGTGTTGCGGGGACTCTGGAGAGTCTGACCCCAGGAGCCTGTGCCCTACTGGCTGACTGACTAGTCTTGCAAGTGGGACTCAATCCTAGGGAGACCTCAAAGGAAGGAGAAAAGATAGCTTCTAGGGAATCAGAACCAGCTTTGGAGTAGCTTTAAAGTCTTTGGAAATAGAGTGGGTCCTAACTCAAATCAGGTCATTAGAACTTTCTCCTTCCCTTTCTTGGCCTGAAGTGGGGAGAGGGTCTTTATATGAATATCCGATCCCTAAAGCGATGTGAAACTTGCGTTTTGAAATAGGGTTTCTCTGTGTACGAAAAACGTGTACCTAGCTCTCCCTGGGGTTCTCTTTGGCCAGTGCCTGCCTGTCCCTTGTTGTCCAGGCGGGTTGCTGTCTCTTCATCTCAGATGTATTTTTACGGCCCCCCCTCTGCCAAGCTATGTTTTCTCATGCACCATTTATTTCTACAAAATATGCTTGGCGTATGCTTGGTGGAGTGCCAGGGGCTGCAGGACAGGAGGGGCCAGTCCCTAACAGTAGTAGATACAAGGCTGGAGAACATTCTGAGAGAATTGAGTACCATGTTCCCTTCCCACCCCGTTACCCCCATCTTTCATAACTCTAATATTCTAATAAGGGAGGAATTGGTCTTGGAATCCTGAAGTGCCTAGAAAGCTCAGGCCCTCCTTGGTTCCTTTCCTCTAGGTGACCCAGTCACGCTTCCCTCTCTGCTCTTTGCTCGTCCATGCTCCTAAGCATCATAACAGGGAAGAATGGGGCATGACCTTTAGAGCTCAAAGAGCATTGCTGGCTTTGGAAGTACTCAGTGGCCAGGCAGGGAACTGGCAAGCTCGTCACTTCCTGCCCATTACTTCGTCCTTTGGGAATGATCCCATCCTGCCCGGCACATGTGTAGGGCTCAGGCTGGGATGGGAAGGGGGTAGGGCTGGAAGTGTTGGTTCTTTTGGAGTTTCCGGTTTGTGCCAAGATCATGTTCTGACTCAGCCCTTGGCCTGATTCTGCTTCCTGGCAGTACCCAAGGAGCAGAGCGTTTCAAATGCAGTGAGCCACTCTACTCTGTTTAAGGTGACATTCTTGAAGGCTTAGGGAGTTGGGTGACAGTGCTTTCTGTTATTGGATGTCTCCAGTGTCTGGGGCCCATTTCTTTGATGTGAGTCTTCTTTCTTTCCCTCTGTCCCTTTTTAACATACCAATTGCATGTGTTTGTATCCTTACCTTTCCAGTGTTCTGCAGGGTGCCCCCGCGTGCCCTCTTCCCTCCATGCAGCTTGCCCTCCTCACATTGATTTTCCCGTCAGGAGCCTCTGCTCTCCTGGAGACCCCCCACCCTCATCCCCGATTGTGCTGGCACTGCAGTTGGTACAGTAGGCTAGGCATATTGACCGTACTGTGTGCCAGCCGCCATGCTGGAGATTGTCTGTACCCCGTTTTCATGAATAATAGCTTCATCACTCAGTTTGTAGATTGCTTGCCTAACATGAACACAACTGAGGGTTTGATACCCAGCACTACATAAAAACTGGGCACAGTGGCAGACACCTGTGATTCCAGTTTTTGGGGATTAGAGGCAGGAGCTTGAGTTTAAGTTAAGTTGCGTGTCTGGACCAGCCCAGGCTGCATGAGATTCCTCCCTCCCTCAATTATAAATAGAATGTAATTTGTCTGCTTTTTGTTTAAGGAAATGAAGAAGATAGTTTTAAGGTAAATTTAAGGAAATCAGAGAGGATAATTGTCTGAAGTCACAGGAGCAGGAGTTTCTGGGGACGCGACTCACATCTAGGTCACTTTCCTTCCGGTCCACACTCATTAGCTAACCAGAGCCAAGCAGTCTTGGGCTGTGTCACTTCCTCTTGGGGTTTACTGCATGGCCCACTAGCTTCTCTTATAACAGATTAAGTTACCAGGTTGGTCTGTGCAGCAGGGAGGTCTGTGTGGGATTTGCCGTAGGGAGAAGGGCAAAACTCTCCAGGGTGCTAAAGCTGGTAGTTTCCTGTAAAGCATGCATTGTGAAACAAACCCAGCACCCAGCACTCCAAAGGCTGCACCTGATTCCAGGAGGAGCAAGCTGCTGAGCACATGCTCTAGTGCGTGCAGGAGAGATCGTGCATGCGTGCATGCATGTGTCCATGCATATATATATATATATATATATATATATATATATATATATATATATATATATATATATATATATAATCTGCTTAGTGGCATGGCTCTCCAGAATCTCATTCACAAAAACTCTCCATGTTTGTTTGCAGAGATTTGAGTCTGTTACCTCCTGTGGTAGTCTCTGGGGATAGGGGTGAAAATTTAGCAGGCTGACAAGAAGTTTGGAAGTGGCAACTGTGCAGAGGGCTGTGTAGGTTAACAGGACCTCCTGGACCTCCTTCTAGCTCACTTCTCCAAGGGGAACTGAGGCTTAGGGAGGTCAGGGCACACTGAGAATCAGGATGCCCTGGCCCTTAAAACTAGTGTTTGCCGCAGGTCACTTACTGAAAGGCTCTGAAGAAAGATGGTGGTAGACCTCTATCCCTCTTGGCTTCGGCCCACTGGTGCCCAGAGTGTGGTTTTCTCACTAAAGAGTTTTCTATTTGCAAACTTGTGTGCCCCAGGTGAGCAGAAAGAGCTTCCCCACCATTGCTATTCCTGCCCAGGAGACGGAGGGAGGTGGGTGGTTAGCTGACCAACCCCACAGCAGTGAGTCTCTGGATTGGGAGCCCAGGTGAGCATTCTGCAGCTGGGTGTTACTGCTTGCTGTTGTTGCGACTCTCTGGGGTGCCCTGATCTTTTCTGGTTCATGTTGAAATTTTGTTTGTGTGAAACAAGCTGCTAGTCTCAGCCAGGCACCCTTTTATGATAGGAACCACACTGTAGTAGAATCTGATGGTTGTTTCTGGATCCGTTGCTGCTCTGTCCTAGGGCAAGTCTCTGAGGAGTCCCGACGTCTCTGTAAGCGGGTGACCTGCAGGAGTCGGCTGTGTTACCTTGTGCGCTGTTTGCTTGATTTTTGTTTTTCCTTCTCTTACAGTGTTGAGGGACATCAGCGAAAGAGGGAGGGACCTTGAACAGATTTTATCTCAGTACATTACGTTCGTGAAGCCTGCCTTTGAGGAATTCTGCTTGCCAGTGAGTTATACTCTGTTTCTACCACGTGTACATCTTGACATTTAATGATTTAATATTTTTTCAAAAGGTTTATTTTTATTTTATGTGTCTAGGTTTTTTGCCTGTGTATGTCTGTACACCACATGCATGCAGTGCCCTCAGAGGCCAAAAGAGGGCATGAGATCCTCTGGAGGAAGAGTTAGGGATGGTCCTTGGCTGCCATGTGCATGCTGGGTCCTTCGTGAGAGCACGTAGCTCTCACCATCTAGAGATGCTGAGCCATCTCTCTAGCTCCTTCATGATGGGTTTAAAAGCCTGTAGGTTGCTGGGGTCTCCCTGGCTTGACTCTTACTCCTCTCTCTTGAGTGAGCATCTTAAAGTCCCAAGAGGTGGCAGACTAGGTTCTGTCCTGCCGCTTTTCTTCTCCTTACGGTCACCATATTTCTGTGCATCTCCCGGCATGACCTGCATTGCCTGCCTGGGAGGGCTACAGTATCAGACTTTACCCGAAGCTAGCCTGGGCTATACCTCAGCTGGCGGGAGGCTTTGGGAAGTCAGAGGACTGGTGCAGGGAGGGCACTGCCGTGGGTGGGTGATTCATTTGGGAAGTGCTGGATTATGGTGAAATCCTCTTCCTTGCCTCCCTCCTGGCACAGTTGTGCCTCCTGGAGCATCTCGAGTTCTCTAGTGAGCCGGCTTTCTGAGAACCAAAGGGGAATGGCCCTCAGTGCACAGTTAGCCAGAGAAGCACATCTCCCTGGGAGAAACCCGGGGTGTGATTGCGATTGTGGGAAGACATATTTGATTTAGGAGAATCTTGACGCATCGTGTCCTCCCTGATGGAGCAGGCTCAGGTCTGGCAAAGTTGGCCTTCGTTATTTATTATTAAGAGAAGGAGAAGTTGGGACCCAGGCTGGTTTTTGAGTGGAATCATTTGAGAAGAGTGATGCCTGGGAAGGTCTTCAGGATAATTGACTTGTTTGTGCCTTTGCTCCTTTCCTGGAAGAGATAATCCTCACCACGCCTGCTTCAGTCTGTTAGGAGGCCTTCACCTTACACCAGGCTTGACTTGATTTTCAGTCAGGGACTGGTGAACTTCCGGTCAGCCTGAGCTCTCAGCCCACCTGTTGCCCTCTTGAACGTCAGGTTTCTGGGACAGGGCTCTCAGGGCTAAGGGTCTGTTTACCTGAGCACCCCCGCCCCTGCACTCTTTTGACTTTCAGAGAGCACAAAGGGATTTCATCATTGGGAGCCAACCATACTGACATTTTGTGCGGTTTAACTCAGCTGTGGGCCCGCTGCAGGTTCTGGCTGTTTCCTGGGATGTTTGTGCTCAGGCCCACTGTCCAGCTGCTCTTGGCTCGGGGAAGGACAGTTAATTTTTCCTTAGTGGGGACCTGAGAAAGGTCTGGGGTCTGAGGCTGACATGACCCTAGGTCATATTAGGAGTCATATTAGGAGGAATGAGGACTCTCAGGCAGGCAACGAGCTTCTCATGGCATGCATGAAAAACCCGGGGGCATAGTCCAGACATTTATTTCTAGTATGGCTCATGGAATCTCGGTAAAAGAAATAAAAACAAACGCAACACACAAGGAACATGATTTCACTCTTTTAAGAATTTACTTTTTGTTGTAATGAGGAGTGAAGCTGGTCACCAAGAGGGGATTGTCTTTTCTGACTTTCACTGAGGGCTGGGTGTGAATAGTGTCACCCTCCAGGCTTCTTACAGACTCAAGGTGAACAAATCCTGTTACACATATAGTTACTATTGCTTTGCTTTGTCGGTGCTGGAGGAAGAACCCAGGGTCTTTCTCATCCTAGGCAAGAGTTCAACCATTGAGCTCGTCTCCAGCCCTTTATGTTCAGGTTTTTCTAATTAATATTGTTCCCGGTGTGGCGGCACTGAATGTGTCTGGTTTTTGCTGTAGGGAGTCTTACAGCCAGTGGTTTCCCGCCCACTGGGGCGTGGCCTCTATATTATATATGCTCGTATCCGCCCTCTTTTCCAGCCGCTCTTTCTGGTTGCTGGATTTGGTTTCTGTTTTCCATTCAAGCAGAGGATTCTGATTGTGAGTTTACCCCTAAATATAACCATCCATTCTCAATTCTGAGCTAGTGTGGGATTTCTTTTAAGCATCCTTCCACAGGTTTTAAGGTCGTGTTCTCTGCAGGTCCTAGGTGGAAACAGATGTTAGGCATTAGTGTGATTACCGGGGGAAAAGCTGGCTTTCTAGTGTGGATATAAAGTAGGCATTGGGGTAAGCATTCAGCTAAGCATTGGATTATGAGTTGATGTTTGAATCAGTTGCTTCGTGGGAACTCCTCTCTCTCTGACAAATAAAAGCCTTCACTCCTCTTCCTCACCCTCTTCCAGCATTCATATTTTAGCCCTGAAGGTAATTCCTTAGGCCTCTTCTTGTTTTCAGGTGCCTTTTTGCAGTATTGCGTTCAAAGCCTCAAGCTGCTGCTAGGGACTGATTGGCTCTTCCTTTGTGCCGTTCATTGGAGAGGGGCTCAGGTGTTTGTTCCCGAATGCCCCGTTGATGCGTTGTAAATATCTCTCTCCACAGACAAAGAAGTATGCCGACGTGATCATCCCCAGAGGTGCAGACAATCTTGGTGAGTAACCATGCAGTGTCTTCCTGTGGTCAGTACTTCTATCCACATCGGTTATAATTTGGGCACAGCGTGACCATGCAGGGTCCTGAAGTCTGTGACAGTCAGACAGGTGCTTCTGTCTACAAGTCTAGTTGTGGGAACAGATCCTTGGTCATATGTATATCGATGTTGGGGGACAGACATAATCCGGGAATCTCTGGCACTCCAGTAATGACGCTTGGACCCCTAGTATCCATGACCACTTTTCAGTGAAGGTAGACTTCCTGATCCGATGTAGGGTGATGTTGCCCTCACTCCAGGGCCACTCTTGTGAAAAGGAGTCACATGGCTCCGTGACTGTGGAATTTATATGTTTGACACATCTAGGAAGTAAGTGGCCATCCACAGCCTTGACCTAGTGTAGCTGAGTTCATCTGTTGCACAGGGCAGGACCTCATCTTTTCATTCTCTTTTATTTCACTTTTCTTTCGTTTAGCAAGTGTGTGCCCTGAGTTGTTTGAGTGTTCATCACAGCAGTGAACATCACACTGTTTTAAGGAAGCATGACGTTAGCATTCGTAACCAGGTTCAGGGAACGGACTGGATCCACTCTCCTGGAGCACACTCCGCAGTCTGTGTTAGTTTCTAACCACACTGACTCTGTGTGTTTGGTGGCCCTCAGCTTACACAGTCTAGAGAAGTGTCACGTGACGTCTTTGTCAGTCACATCAGAAAGTGGTCCTTAGTTTGGGGCTAGAGGGTGGCTCAGTGGGTAAGAGCATTTGCCCAAACATGGAAGTCCAATCTTAAAGCCAGGCATGGTGGTACACACGTTTAATCCTAGCACTCAGGAGGCAAAGTCAGGTGGATCTCTGAGTTTGAAGCTTGCCTGATCCACATAGTGAGACCCTTGTGGAAGAAAACTCCCCAAATCCTTGGCCATGGCTGGGTCTGTGTCTGTAACCCTAATACTATTTGGATTGGAAACTCTGACCCCTGGTGCCTAAGACTCCTTTTCAGTGAAGGTAGACTTCCTTCTTGATCCGATGCTGGGGCTTGTCTTCCAGCCTAGCTGTCTCCAGGTTTAGTGAGAGAGACTGTTTGAAGGGAATAAGGTGGCAACAGAAAAGGACGCACCTGCCATTGTCCTTTGACCGCCGTAGACTCTCACACGTTACCCCTCCCCACACACGTGCACACTCACACATGACACACGGCATGCACAGTACACACTTCCTTTTTGTTATTGTTAGCCTTGGTCAGTGGGCTGAGGTACCGAGTTTCTTTCTGATGCTAATGTAGCTCACTCTTCTGTGGGAAGACAGGACTTTCTGTGTTGTTGCGCTGTTTGGGACATAAGTTGATAGATGCTTAGGAAAAGGAACTTAGAGGTGATTGGTGGTAGTAAAGTCATCTTCAGTCACATCCCCACAATTTTTGGGTTGCTTAATTTATCTAGGGGGACTCTGATTAGCAGGATGTCATTCATTGGGTCTCATTTCCAGTCCTTTTAGAATACTTCGCAAAGGAGGTGTCCTATGAGCCCAGCTGGAGGGAGGGAGGCTCAGGTGACTCGCTCTAGAGGGTCAGGGCCACTTTCCTTGAAGTCTTGGCCTCTGGTTCCTGTGTGTCCTTCCGTGCATACAGACCGTGTTGCCCTCCTGCCCCTCCCTAACACTGTTGCTCTCTGCTCCACAGTGGCCATCAACCTCATCGTGCAGCATATCCAGGACATCCTCAACGGAGGGCTCTCCAAGCGGCAGACCAACGGCTATCTCAACGGCTACACCCCTTCTCGCAAGAGACAGGCATCAGAATCCAGCAGCCGGCCACATTGACCCCTGTGCCCTGACTCCAATTCCCAGCCCCCAGCTCCAAGCCGCAGGAGGGTCGAGAGGCTTTGGTCATCTGTACATACGCCTCCTTTGAAATTACTGTATTTAAGAAAACACCACGAAGATGAATTGCCTTGATTTTCTTGTTTTCCTTTTTTGTACTTTGGAACAGCAAATCAAACAGAACTTGACCCTGAGCTTAAGTGACAAACTGTGCCAACTACTACTGGTGATGCCTAATTATGACTCCAACGTGTAACCAGTTATAAATACACACATACATACATATATATAAAAGGATCTATTTTTGTGTAAATGTACAAATACTGTAAAGCTGTTTGCCATAAGTATTCTACAGGAACCTGTGCGTGGGTGTTGGGCCTGGAGCCCCACTCAGCAGGGCTCTATGTTCTGGCATCTGGGGAGCCACGGGGGGTGGGTGGTCGATTGGTTGATGTCCCTTGCTCTCAGCACCCTGGGCCTCAGTAGGGATGGGACTCAACTCTCAAGGCCCCCCTGAGAGATGTCCCCTCCTTGAAACTGGAGCTAAGAGAGATACTTTTTTTTTTTTTTTTTTGATGGGGGTAGTTGAAATTAAACTTGATCTCGACTCAAAAACTCAATCTCAGGGAAGAGGCCCACTGAGGAAGACCAATCTGGCTGCCTTTCTCCTTGCCTCACTCTGGCCCTGTCAGCCTGGGTGGCCCCACACCTCCATCCTTCCTCTGCTGTCTGTCTCCTAGGAAGCCAGAGCTGTCTTTTCTGCTCTGGGGAGTCGGGGGGGAGGGGATTTTATAGGATCTCTTCCTGCAGGAAAAGAGAGATAGGTGGTGGGAAGGGTGGGACTGTGACCCTTGGCATGTTTAAGGAAGAACTGCCTCCTAGGGAAGTGAGTGGTCAGGTTGTCTGGACACATTATTGGCTAAGGAGCGGCTCCTTGCAGTCTGGGCTTTGGTTAAGGACATCTGGTGTTGACCACTGACAGTGGCTTAGAGGATGCACCTGGGAGTTCCACCCATGGAGCTGTTCAGTGAGACGAGGACAGTGTGTGTCTCTTACCCGAGAGTCCCACGAGAGCAGTGTTGTCAGGGTGATTGCCTGAGTCCCACCGTCCCATGTTAATGTGGTGGCTGCCCAGCAGGAAGGGGCTAGGAGAAGGGAACTATTTCTTAGAAGATATTAAGGGAGGGTATTTAAATCATGGGTACCTAAACTGGGGTTTTATATTGAAGATGCCCAAGGTAGGGGCTTTCAGCTTTCTTGAACACTTCCTCTTGGTGGGAACTCCTTTCTGGAGGAAGCTGATGTGCTGAGAAGAAAACTGGAGAAAATGGGGACCAAGCGAGAAGGGACAGGTGTGTGAGATAGAGGCCTCAGAGCCAAGGACTGTCATGTTGGTGGTCGCCATCCTGCAGTTTGTGGGCCACATGCTTAGTTACTGGTATCTGGACACTGCGGAGCCTCCTCTGTAGTTCAGCCTCTGAGCTTCTTACCCCGTTCCTCTCCAACCTGGCTGAGGTTTCCTCGCTGTTTCAGCACCGTCCAGTTCCCCAATCAGGATTCAAATTTGCCTCCAACTCCAATTTTCTATTTAAAAGACATGGACCTAGGCCTCCATAGAGCTTTGCCATTTTCCTGAGGCACCGCGAGGCCGAGGTGCAGGCTCTGCAGCAAGTTCCCATGATGGTAGCTGCTGCTGGAGCATTCAGCTCAGGTACCTGTGGGGAAGGCACACACTCAGCAAGACAGGTGTGTCCTAGAGTGTCTGGGGGCAGTCTTTATCACATCAACTTCACGTTCTTGGTAATCCTGAGATAAAAGGTAGGTTAGGGCCTCATCTGGGATCCCAAGGACAAGGGCCTTGTTGGAATGGCGTGTGCTCCTGGGAAACCCATTTGTGTCTGCAAGAGCCTTGGCCTCTCAGTGGGTAGCATGCTCAACTTTACTTGAAGCTCCCAGGTGCCAAACCACTTAGTGCCTTGGCTATCTATCCCACTGCCGTGGAAAATGGATTCTTCTCATCTCTGAGCCTTTACTTAGCCACTTCCTCATCTGCCTAAGGTGTTGGGACCAAACCTCCAGGGCCTCAGAGCAGCCCGTTCCTAGCTTGAACACAGCTTTGGGACTACTCTGTCCCTACCTCCTGGGGAAACTAAGCAGTTCTGGCTTGGCTCGAAGCAGTGTTTGCTGTGTGCAGGGAAGGGGGCTCTGCTGCTCTGAGGCTGCCCAGCTTTTGGCCAGTTGTGCATTTGAACTTGAACTTTGTATAGGAAATATTGTGGTCTGAGTCTTGAGGTTCTGGATTTCCAATTCCGTTGGAGAGTTGGAGGTAAACTTACTAAGAAACCATGGCATTTGTGTTCGGAGGACTTTTAGCTGTTCAGAGAGGAAGGACAGCTGAGCGGCGCCATGAAACATTAATCACAGGTGCACAAATCCCTCGGCTTCAGAGCCTCCCAATGGTGCTCGCTTCTCCCTCCCGGCTCACATACTGTCTTTAGGAAACAAGCTTCTAAGCCTTAGGTCACAGGAAGGCCCAGCCTCACACTCCATCATGCTAATGCAACAACTAACTGTGACTTCTCTTTGGGGAACCCGAGGCTGGTGTGGGGGGGAAAAAGACAGGAATATGATTTAGAGTAGGCCCTGGGGAAGGGTGTGGGTTCACAGGCCTTAGGGGGAGGACGGTGTCCAAGTCACCTGTCTCAGAACTAATTAATATTCACGGTGGTGGCTACTCAGATCGTGGGGAAGTTGCCTCCGGCTTGCTCTAGCCAAGGTGGGTTGTCTGTCTTGGGAAGCAGCTGGGTCAGGTGTGCCCCTGAGTAGCCACAAGGAGGGACTGGTCCACGCTGACTGCAAGCCTCTTGCAGGGAAGTGTTTTTCATTGGGCTGCCTGTAGGGAGGCTAAGGTCAGTCTGGAGTACACACAGGCTGCAGCTTCTGGGAAGGACTGGCTGACCTCTGTCACCTTTGCCATTTATCCTTTTACTCTGGGCAGATGACAATGCTTGTGTCAGACAGAACAAGGCAGAGAGCAGGTTGGGGAAGGCACAGGTGTTGGATGCATCTGGAGCGCGCAGGGCCCCTCTTAGGACTCTGGCTCTGGGCCTGCTCTGCTCTTATGATGCCAGGCACAGTGATAAGGTGTTATAGTAGCTTCCTGTTCTCTCAGGCAGTGACTTCCCATCCAGGCCTGCCTCGGGAGGGTGAGTGGCTAGGTAGATACCTAGGCTGTTCTTTTCCTAGAAGATGCTGTCTCTTCCCTTCTTTGGTTTTACTGCCCTACCTTTGTTAGTGCTATGAAATGACCACATCCTATGTACTTTGCTGTAAATAAAGACGGACAAAAACTACCAACTCGATTCCTTTGTGATGCTTGGTTAGAAGCAGCCTGTGGGAGCCTGCTAAGAACTCGGGGTGGAGGGAGGGCTGGGCCTTGCATTTCTGGAGGGAGTGGTTGCCTAGCCTGCTGTTTAGGCCTTCTGGTCCTGGGATGTATGGAGCAGACTCCAGGTCCTAGCTGTGCTCAGGTTCTCCTGATGTTACTTGTCTTGCACATTGTATTGTGTGAACCACTCACTGTGCCACGGTTTCTGGGAGGCCATGATTCTTGGAATACTGGCTTTTTCTCACTGATGTCATTTTTGTAGCCTCTGTCTCTTTACCTTCCCAGGCCTTTCTATATTGAAAATGAAAACCAAACTTAAATGGAATAAACTGAGGGGCGTGTAGTAAAAAGATTTCCGTTAACTATACCTCACTCTGAAATGAATGAAGGCAGATGTATATCAATTTTTCTAAAGGATACATATGCATTAGTGTTTTCATGTATGCATGTATACTATATGCATGCAGTGCCCAAAGAGACCAGAAGCGAGTGTTGGATCTGGAACTGAGTCACAGATGTTTGTGAGTTACACTTGGATCCTCTGAAAGAAAAGTAACTGCCCTTAACTGCTGAGCCATCTCTCCAGCCTTTCTATATTCTCGTTGGTTTGTTGTTGCTGATGGTGGTTCTTGAGACAAGGGTCTTGCTGTATATCCCTGGCTGGCCTGGGACTTGTCGTATTGGCCTCTGAGCTCAAAGAGATTTCCCCTGCCCCATCCTCCTGCTGCTGGGATTAAAGATGTGTGCCATCACACTAAACTTGTTTTTAAAAGAGCTGCATGATGTGCCGTCAGGGATTTGCCCAGAATCGGCTTGTGCTCTGCAGCTCCTGAGAGTCCCTGCCTTAGTTCCTCTGCTCATCACATCTTTCCGTGTGTCATCCCATCTAGGAATTGGGCAGCTCTCTCAACAGAAGCCTCTCTCCAACAGTGCCTCTCCCCCCCGTGGGCAGTGGTGCTGTTTTAAATTATTTGTGGGTGTGGGTGTTTTGCTTCCACATTTATCTGTGGACCACTTGTGTGCCTGCTGCCCTCGGGAGCATTAGATCCCTTGGAACTGGAGTCACAGATGATTGTGAGCCTCCTAGCCATTGTTCTTAAGTGAGCCGTCTCTAGCCCCAAACTAATGGCAGCATTAGCTTTAATGAAGCCATTAGTGGGGCAGGTTTGCAGAAAACTTAATGCCTGCTTAAAAGTAGAGAGTGGGTCTTGAGCATGACAATGTCAACATCAAGAGACTGGGCTTAGGCGGATTTCTTTATGCAGTGCTGGGAATGTTTAGGTACTTCACAGCTGATTTTAAAGCTTAGGTGTGATAGCACATGTCTGTGACCCCAACACTAGAGAAGCTGAGGCAGGAGGGATGGCAAGTTTGAAGTCATCCTCACCCACATACTAAGAACCTGTCTACTCCCTACTTCTCAAAAAAACAAAACAATAACAAAAAACAAACAACCCCCAAACCAAAACGTTTAATGACATTTTTCTGTGCTGGGGACGTAGCTCGGCACTAGAGCATCTGCTTAGCACAAGCACAGGTCTCTGTTCAGTCCCCAACACTGCAACACCAACAGTGCTCTGCTAGCTCCTAGTCCTGTGTGTATGCTTACACACGCTTTCAGTAAACCACGAGCTAAAATGAAACTGTGTGAACCCTGGCATATACATCTCAGGACTAGACCGCAATCAGAGGCAGAACCTAAAACTGCTTTCTAGCGGGGTGGTGGGTGCACACCTTAAATCCCAGCACTCAGGAGGTAGAGTCAGGCAGATCTCCATGAGTTCAAGGCCAGCCTGGTCTACAGAACAAAGTTCCAGAACAGGCTCCAAAAAACTACAGAGAAATCCTGTCTCGAAAAATCAAAAAGAAAAACAAAACAAACCTGTTTTCTATATGAACTAGTCGTCACGTCGTCACATCCACACGGCACTGTATCGTGAGGAGCTGTTTGGACTCAGTGTTACAGTGACTGGTTTCCCAGAAGAAAGCCAATGTGTGTTGAGTTCTGACTGTCCTGGCCGGGGCAGCATGTCCCGGCAGTCCCCCTGCCCGGGTTGCTCATCGCACTCATGGATGTTCACAGGAGGCCCCAGGGACTCTGCTTCCCCGACAGTATGGCAGTGTCCAGCCTCTGCTGTAAAATCACAGCCGACTTTTCCGGTGTTTGCCTTGCCCTTAAAACAGACCTGTGCGGAATGCTAGGAATGTGCCTGTGTTCCTTGATTACTAGGCAACTGCATTCAGCTGCTAGGCATGCTAAACTGTGTTTGGTGTGCGTCTGCCATCTAGTGGGAGGATTCTGGTGGCTGTGGTTGATGGACTGCCTTATTTGATTGCTTATAGGTATCTCAGAGATACACACCCAAGTGCCCCTACAAGTATTAAGTACTGATATGACTTTGTCCACTCCCTCTCTTTTTGGAAAATACATACACACAGAAGCTAACTAGCAGTGCCCTAGGCGGGTGAGGTGTCCTGGGATGGCTGAGAACTGTCACTCACAGCAGATTGCCAGCTATCTTAGGTCAGAACTGTGGATCGTACTTTTCCTGACTTCTGCCCTTACAGAGGACTTGCCCACATAAACATGTCCACAAACAGTCTGCTGGTTTCCTAAGGGGACCCCATGATAGTGTGATGTGTATGACATGCCCTTAAAGAATCACCATGGTTGTCTGAAAATGGGCTTCTGCTGCTGTCTATGGGCTGGAGCTTGGGTGTGGTGGGGTCTGCAGACTGATCCGGCAATGCCAACGTCATGGGTCATCAGCCTGCCTTGGCACTGGCCACTAGGTAGTAGGATCGAGATTGAGCAGCCACATTTAACCTTCAGAACAGCTGGAGGACAGTCAGTCAGAAACGCAACAAGTACCTACCCTGTGCCAGGTCCTGTGCCAAGCACCACCCATCCTCAGGAACCACATAAACAGCCCATGGCTTCTGTGTAGACGGTACTCCCACAGGAGGCAGCATGGAAGGGCTAGGTTGGCCAAGTCTACCTCAGGGAGGACATCTGAGGCTGTGTGACCCACCCTGTCAGGCCCAACCTTCTCATACAGATGTTGCACATTTGTGTCTCATTCTCTTCCTGCATCTTCCTCAGTCTAGCCCTGCGGTTGACCAATTGCCCAGTCCTGAATTAACAGCTTATCCTTAATTTCTGTATCCAGCCCCTGCTTTCTCACAGGGTTGTGCCAGACTTAAGCAAAGTAATTAATATTAAAATGCTTGGAAAGTTTCCAAGTCCATGTATGTGGTATTAAAATAACACAAATGCCCTTGAAATGCCTTCAGAACCTGAGAAGGTAGGGTCCTTGGGGACCTGATCTCAGTTGATGAGCACATAACATCTTCCAGAAGAGGAGAACCACGCCTGGTTAGTGCATGGCCTACTGGTTCAGATGAACCTCAGAGGGGAGGAAATTGATGCTCGTCCAAAGTGTGCAGCTGATGGTTCAGCCTGGTATCTGATAAGAGTGGTCCCATCGGGGGGGGGGGGGGAGAGTCTGCTTTCTTCTGGGAAGTTGGGTTCCTCAAGAGGAGCAGAAGGGAGTCAGGCTACATGGGTGGAGGGGCCACAAACCTACCGACTGAGACAAGCTTTTAGAAAGAAAAGTCATGGTGCTTTTCAAGGCCAACAGGATAAAGAAGCTGAATGGCAGCTGGGAGTTCTCCCAGGTTGTTTGCTATGGAGGGGAGACACAGCCCTTCCCCAGCTTGTGGGAGATGCAGGGGGTCCATGGGGAGAGGGGAAAGAATGCTCATCTTCCCACCACACCAAAGAACAACCCAGCAAGATACTGAGGTCTCTCTTCCTTCATGGTCTATTTATTTATTGTATTTTATTTTTGACTCATTTTTTGTCTTTATGTATGTATTTGTAGGTGTAAGCATGGATGCCTATGTGTGGAGATAAACTTGGGTGTTGGTCCTCCTCTCCCACCTTGTTTGATGTAGTATCTCTCATTCATTGCTGGGTTTACCACACCAGCTGACCTTAAAGCTCTGGGCCTCTTCCTGCCTCTGTCTCCCTCTTGCCTTAAGAACTCTGGGATTACAGGCAGTGCTCCTGTTTCTAGCTTTATATGGTGTGCCAGCTGTTTTTCTTTTTCTTTCTTTTCTTTCTTTCTTTCTTTCTTTCTTTCTTTCTTTCTTTCTTTCTTTCTTTCTTTCTTTCTTCCTTCCTTCCTTTCTTTCTTTCTTTCTTTCTTTCTTTCTTTCTTTCTTTCTTTTCTTCCTTCCTTCCTTCTTTCTTTCTTTTTATTTTTAAAGATTTATGTGTTTTTTTATGCATACAACATTCTGCCTGCATGTATGCCTGCAGGTCAGAAGAGGACACCAGATGTCATTATAGATAGTTGTGAGCCACCATGTGGTTGGTGGGAATTGAACTTAGGACCTCTTGAAGAGCAGCCAGTGCTCTTAACCTCTGAGCCATCTCTCTGGCCTGCCAGCTGGTTTTATGTCAACTTGACATAGCCTACAGTCACTGGAGAAGAGGGAGCCCCCAATGAGAAAAATGCCTCCATAAACTCTGACTGTAGGCAAGCCTGTAAGGCATTTTCATAATTAGTGATTGATAGGGGATGGCCCAGTCCATTGTGAGTGGGGCACCCCTGGGCTGGTGGTCCTGGGTTCTATAAGAAAGCAGGCTGAGTAAGTCATGGGGAGCAAGCCAGTATACAGCACCCCTCCATGGTCTCTGCATCAGCTCCTGCCTCCAGGTTCCTGCTGGTTGAGTTTCTGTTCTGACTTCCTTCAGTGGTGAACAGAGTTATAGAAGTGTAAGCCAAATAGATTCTTTCTTTTTCAAGTTGCTCTGATTATGGTGCTTCGTCCCATCAAGGATAACTCTGACTAAGACATTTGGGTTCTGCAGATCTGAATTCAAGTCCTCACACTTGTCCAGCCAGTTCTTTACTCACCGAGCCCTCGCCCCAGCCTCCCAACCACCGCCCTTTGTTATTAAAACAGCACCTCTCTGCCGGGTGATGGTGGCGCACGCCTTTAATCCCAGCACTTGGGAGGCAGAGGCAGGTGGATCTCTGTGAGTTCGAGACCAGCCTGGTCTACAGAGCTAGTTCCAGGACAGGCTCCAAAGCCACAGAGAAACCCTGTCTCGAAAAACCAAAAAAAAAAAAAAAAAGTACACAAATTAAAAAAAACAAAACAAACAAACAAACAAAAAAAAACCCAGCATCTCTCTATGTAGCTCTGGCTGGCCTGGTACTCTTGGTGATCGTCCTGCCTCTGCCTTCTGAGTGCTAGGACTACAGGGCTGCATACTTCATTGTATGCACTGCTCCGCATCCTCTTTCTAACAGCTTTGTCTTTTGAGACAGGGTCTTGGGCTATAGCTTCGGATTCCTTCCTCTGTTCCAATTGCTGGAACTGTCGGCATGGCCACCATGCCCAGATCACAGAGTATATATAATTTTATTTTGTGTTTTGCCTGTGTGTATATACATGTGACATGCGTACTACAGGCCATAACAAGGTGCTGGATCTCCTAGAACCGGAGTTAAGGATATATATGAGCTACCACATAGGCGCTGGGAACCGAACCCAGGTCTTCTGAAAGACAGCAAGTGCTCCTAGACACTTAGCCATCTCTCCAGCCCTAAGAGTCAGTTTAAACAAGTGTCACTTTGATCACAAATTATATTTTAAAAACTTCAGTTAAGGTGAGATTTCTTTTGTAGGTCTTTTGTCCTGTGTGTGTGTGTGTGTGTGTGTGTGTGTATGTGTGTCCGTGTCCGTGTCCAGAGCTGCTGGATGGAATGGGAACCAATAGGAAGGTTACAGTAAAGGGCAGTTTCCCTGAAAGGTTTCTAATTGATGCTCTGGTGGCTGCTTTATGTTAGAGATTTTTTTGTTCGTGCAAGGATCTCACAGTCAGCATCACTACTTTCCGGTTGAACACTCTCTAATGGACTCTTGGATGTGGCTTCTGCATACTCAGCCTTGGAGGTTTTCCTCCTGGTTGCACGTGGACAGACACTCGGTTCCTTCTGCTCTGTAGCAGCAAGGAGGATCCAGTCAAGATGTGTGTCTGTTGACCATGACACCTTTTCGCTTCTTTTCATTCTCCAACGTGCTAGGCTTTAACATTCCACCAGGGGGCAGACTTGCAATTTCTCTCTTTTTATATAGCTAACTCTTATTGTATGCCTGTCACAGTATTATTTTGTTTTAAGCCTCATTTGAATTCTGTGAGGTATATTATATTATGTCTCTTTCTAAAGGGGGGATTGTGGTTTAGAGAGGCTAAGTAAATTGTGCCGAGTCAGCAATACACGGGGAAGCTGCAAGTTGAACCTGTGTTTTTCTGATTGAAAAGCTTGAACCTTAAAACTCTTTTATGTCTGGCTATCCTGAAGATAGAATTCTGCCCTGCCCCATATGCCTACAGCACCAGCTCTTCAGCAGGTTATGCTCTGGAAGTCACAGTTCATCCAACCAACATATGATTATCTTGGCTTCTAGTCTGAGCCCCGAGCACCCTTATACATACCCATTAAGGATTTTGCCATTTGTAGCTCATATTTTTCTTTTCTCCTCATCCTCCTCTTCTTTTAGACAAAATCTCACTGTGTAGCCATAGCTTGCTTGGCTGGTCACTATATAGACAAGATTGGCCTTGAACTCACAGAGATTCCCCATCACCGAGTCCTGAGTTCTGGGATAATGGTGTGCACCCCCCACACCTTCATCTGGCCATTTGTATTTGATCTTAAAGGTCCTTCTGCAACTTAGACACTGTTAGAACACCCCCATCTGTGGGTTGGAATGTGTCTCCTTGAGGTGGCTGCTTGCTTAGCTCATGATAACTTTAGGAAGGGCACTGGTTCAGGGGTCCAGGACATTTCTTTCCCATAATTCTCTCATCAGATTTATGAGGTGAGAAGTGAAGAAGCTATGGTAGGTGCTGGTCGAGAAACCAGAGCTAACCTTGTCCTGATCTCCAGACCAGTTCAGACTGGAGAGGTCCTGTCTACCCATAACCAGGCACACTGGAAATCCTGCTCTCAAAATTGGATGCTCAGTCCAAACTGAGACATCACTATTACCTTCCTTAAAGCTCAGGGAACAGATAGTTGGGGTGAGGGTGGGAAGAAAGAATGTAAGGGCTGGATGGAGTCAGGGAACGGTGTGGGATGCTGATGTCAGGGCACGACATGGCTGCTGTGGTCTTGAACTCACAGCAGCTGTGAATATCCATACAAGACTGAGCTGGCCAACATGCTCTTGGTGGGGTGAGGTGTTGTGTGACTCTTTTTTGGCTCTCTTGGAGGGACCCACAAATAAATTACACACAGAGGCTTATCCTTTCTTATAATCACCTGGACTTGGCTTGGCTTGTTTCTTGACAGGTTTTCTTAAATTAACCCACTTACCTTTTCCCTCTGGACTTTTTATCTTTCTTCTGTATATCTTACTTTCTTTCTTACTCCATGGCTGGGTAGGTGACTGGGTTGGTGATCTCTGATGTCCTCCTCCCCTTCTTCTCTTATTGCTCCAACTCTTCTCCTTCTATTATACTCTCTGCCTGACAGCCCCACCTATCCTTACTCCTGTGTAGTAAGGAGGCCGCTTGTTCATTTCTCGGCTGCCCAGACTCCCAAAATAACCACACAGAAACCGTATTAATTAAATTACTGCTTGGCCAATTACTTAAGCGTATTGCTAGATAGCTCTAACATCTAGAATTAACCCATCTCCCTTATTTTATATTTTACAATGAGGTTCATGGCCTACTGGCAAGGTTTCACTATATCTGTCTCTAGCGGCTCCATGGCTTCTCCCTGACTCCGCCTCCCTTCTCCCAGCACTTAGTTTAATTTTCCCCACCTAGCTCTGTTATGTCCTGCTCTGCTATAGGCTCAAAGCAGTTTCTTTATTCACCAATGGTATTCACAGCATACAGAGGGGAATCCCACATCACTCCTGCCTCATGATTGGCCTTTCAGCTCTTTATTAGACCTTCAGGTGTTTTAGACAGGCAAAGCATCACAGCTTCACAGAGTTAAACAAATACAGCATAAACTAAAGCCACACACCTTAAAATAATATTCTGCACTTAGGCATTCCTAAGGCTCCACCCTTCCCAGAGGATCTACGCACAGTTCACGGTTTCTTTTTTTTTTTTTCTTTTGGTTTTACGAGACAGGGTCTCTCTGTAGCTTTGGTGCCTGTCCCGGAACTAGCTCTTGTAGACCAGGCTGGCCTCGAACTCCCAGAGATCCACCTGCCTCTGCCTCCCGAGTGCTGGGATTAAAGGCGTGTGCCACCACCGCCCGGCCAGTTCACGGTTTCTAAGGAAGGGGAGGTATTTTCTTCAGTGGTGTAGCCCTAGTAAGGTGCTCACACAACTGCAAATAACCCCTCACCCACGCTGCTGTGGGCAACCCCACAGGAATTCACCGGGCCACGAATATGAAAGTGTAAGAGTTTGAAAGAGTGGGACCAGGGAGAGGAACACAAGAGAGGGCAATGGCGGTAAATATGGCCAAAATACATTATGTACATGTTTGAATTTGTCATAATGGAATCCATTATGCATAATTAATACATATTAATAAAAAAGACAAAAGGATTTTCTGGGCTCAGACTACTGATAAACCTGGTGGAGGTCAAGATAGGGCTTTCCCTGGGGGGAGAAAGGAGAGGCTTTTGAGTGGTGGGGTTCCCATCTGCATCCCTGGGTGATAGTTCCTCCCAGGGAAGCTATGCACATAGGTTCTACCTTCTCTTCAGAGTGCGCCCTCTGAACTCCGGCTCCCTTGTGAGATGGAGTGGTAGTCATGGCAGTCTCACGGTGGTAGGTACCTCTAAGTCCCTGATGCAGGCCCAGCACAGTATCTGTGCTTCCCGCTGCTCTCCCGTTGCTCTAGCTACACCGGACTGCTTCTTGTGGGCACTACTCTCCAGTGATCCCTTTCCACACAGCAGGCCACTGCTCAGCCATCTCCTGTTGGACTCCCCCCATCCCACCACCCCTGCAATGGAGTCAGGGCACACACCGGGGACTGTTTTCCTCACTCTTGGGTTCATCCTCTCCTCCTGTGTCCCTGCAGCCTCTGGTGAAAAATCCCCTGACTCTTCAGTCTGTACCTATCTCTCCACCAGCATCCGGGAGTTCTTGGTATGCCAGCAAGCACCTGGCAAGACAGGGTTGAGAGACACTGTGGAAGAAGGAGCCCCCATCCTTTTCTGTGGGATGTACAGTGTGGCTCCCTGAACAGGAGCGATCTGATGCCTCCCCAAGAGCTGTTCCTTTGTTCTATCATCTTGCATTAAAGTGGCATGCCGTGTTTTCCTTACTAAGAAAATGTCATTTGAAAAATACACAGTGAGTGTTAGATGGTGCAGCTGGCCTGTCCTCTTGCCAGGAGAGGGGTGAGGAACCAAGGGTGGCTCGGAGGCTGGTGTTGGGGGATCAGCTGGACATTTTGGATTGCTCCATGCAGATAGTACAGTGATCCCTGGCTGAGGGATGGGCAGGTGTCCCTCAAACTGATTCTACTCTCACTAACCAGATACTGTGCTCATGACACATTTACACTCACTTTATGGTCCTGAGCTCTGGGGTTCTCATTCTGCTCCTGAGGTGACCCTCACCCCTCTGTCCTTGCAATAGATCCCCAATCCAACCACTTCTCAACATCTTCCCTGCTTGGCCTCTGATCCAAGCTACCCTCATCTGTCAGACTGGGTGCTTTAAGGCCCTCATGACTAGGCTGGGATGTTTTCTTCCATTCTTGTCCTTAGTTAAATTAAAAAATGCAAATCAAACCAGGATTCCATCTTTATTCTACATTCTCTGGTCCTCAACACACTGAAGAGCAAAACCCAAAGTCATCCTTGTGATTAGCAAGGCTCTATGTTTACCACCCTCACTGATGCTAAGATCTTAACGCATACGGTTTTCTTTTTGCTGTTTTCCCTGCCACAATGTTTTCTTTATAGAACCTGGATAGAACTCAAAAACCACATTGTTTCCTTCTTTGGAATGTTGCATTGACTGGTCCAGTTGCTTGAAATGTTCTTCCCCGGACATATAATAATATGCACAAATAATAAAAACCCAGAGACATTGGGGTTCAAGTTGAAGATCAGAAAAGCAAAGTGTCAGTCACTAGCTCTTACCTCTATCTCAGACAGAAATGGACAATCCTGCCTCCATGAATCCTCAGACTGAGACTGAGACCTGTCTTTTCCTGTCTTACATTCCTCTCAAGTGCTGGGATTAAAGGCATTCACCACTACCGCCTAGCCTCTATGGTTAATTAGTGTGACTACTGAGATCAAATGTGTGTGCCATCATTGCCTGGCCTGTATGGCTGATCAGTGGCTGCTTTGCACTCTGATCTTCAGGCAAGTTTTATTTATTAAAACACAAATAATATTCCATTATACATTCACGTTTTCTTCGCTAGGTTTATAACTTGGAGCTGTACTTGATGTCTTCCATATTCCTCAGTCCTGATTTAATTTTTCTCATGGAGATTGTCTGTCTATGTTAATGTCTTTATCTAATCTGTCTGTATCGACGTGAATGTCAATGTATAGATCCAGTCTGTATGTATTGATGTCTGTATTAATGTCTGTGTCTGTCTCTGTCCTATCTGTTTATGTCTTTATTTATGTCTACCCCTCTGTCTATGTCCATGCCTACTTTTGTATATTCACCGTTAGCTGCTGTTTTTGGCATCTGTCTTTTTGATGCCAAAGTCAGGGACTTTGCGTTATTTCTTACTGCATCCTTAGGATTTCATAGATAATTTCAAACACAGGATGCTCAACGAATATTGTTTGAAAGAACAGGTGGGTGCAACGAGACAATGACTGTGAGGTCCCTTGGCAAGTGTAACGGCTGCCCCTTGCTTCGGAGAGTTGCTTCCATATGCAGTAAAGTCAATTGCCTCTTGCTGGGCCCTGTTTCATCCAAACCAGTGCTGAGAGCCTGGGCTTCAAAACTAATTTAGCTCAGATCCCAGCTGTGCAGTCTGTTAACTGGAGCTTGGATAAACTGCTTCGTCTCGTTGGCCTGAGTGCTTACTCCATTTGTAGCAAGTACTGGGTATACCTGCTTCACGTGTGGTGTGTGGCTATTGGAGAACAAATAGCAAAATATTCCTTCTTTGCCTGTAATCTCTGTCCTTGGGAGGCTGAGGCAGGAGCATCTCTAGTTCAAGGTCTGGGCTAGTTAGAGACACACCCTAAAATAAGAAAAAAAGAAAAAAAATCGAAACAATGAAAAGCACTCCTCTCCCACCCCAGTCAATCAAGTTCTCTCTGCCCTTCATATCTGTATCTTGGGAAGCCCCTTGGACAAAAATCTAATCCATTTTATCCAGGCACCAATAAACATTAAAAAAAATGGTTCATTTTTGTCTTTTTTCCCTTCCTTTTTTCCCTGAACTCATGAGTGAAGACAGGAGCCTCAGTCATTGGGCCCCTACCACCTCTCTTGTTCCACACCTCTGAGGTAGGTAGGCTAATTTCTCTGTGTATCTCATGTGTGGAAGCTGAAACTTACAGATACTGCCTGAGAAAGGCTACTCAGCTGGGAGCCATAAATAATCCCCTAGATTTGAAGCCAGTCGCTTTCATTTTATTATAAGGGCATGGTGTGTGAGTGTGTGAGCTGTGTGTGTGTGAGTATGTGTGTCCGTGTGGTGTGTGTGAGTATGTGTGGTGTGTGTGTATATGTGGTGCATGTGTGGTGTGTATGTGGGTGCATGTGTGAGTGTATGTGTGTGTGTATGGTGTGTGTGTGAGTGTGTGTGTGTGTGAGAGAGAGACATGGTGCTCACATGGGCAGCAGAGTGAGTCAGTGGCAGGCAGGATGATCAAAGACTCAGCAGCTGACTGGGATGCAGAAGTCACAGATGGATCAGAAACACAGAGAGATCCCCTGCAGGCTTGGGGAGCGGTGGGGCTACCCTGCAGTGCTGGAGCAGGTGCCAGGGAGAGGCGGCAGAAAGGGCAGGAGAGAACCCCTCGGAGACTGGGGTAGAGGGACTTAGGAAGCCCGTTATCTGCAGTCCTTGCCTAACGAGGAGCCCCAGCTGTCTAGCCAGAAAAGACCCAGGCAGGGGGCCCGGCACGGCGGAGAGCCCTTGCCACTGCAATAGAAAAGCAGTAAGGAATAGCCTTGGTGGGAAAGCTGAAGAAAGAATTCAAAAAAAAGAGCACACATGGGGCCAAAACCTCCTCTGGCTTGAATAGAGCCCCAGCTTCTCTCTCAAGCAAGGCTCCCTTCCTCGGTGGTGATGTGAAGACGGTGGTTAAAACGCAGATTGGACCCAGGAGGGCTGACATTTAAGATACCCGGTTGTGAGACTGAATACGCTTTAGCTGGCCAGCTTAGCTACCACGGCTTTCCCCATTCCTAGGCTGGGGAGGGAAGGCCACTGAGAGCCAGCTGCGCTGATTCTCAGCAGGGTGGGCTGATTGGCCCTCTCACAGAACATCTGAGCCATTTCTATTCCCACTCTGGCCAAGCTGGCTCGGCTGCTGCACCCTTTTGTGATCTCTGGAACTGTACTCTGAGGGGCTTTGGGTGTCGGGGGGAAGCAGGGAGGGTATGTATGTTGGGTATGGGTTTTAGGAGACGCCTCTCTTCTCCAGGTACCCCAAGCACAAATATTGTCAGGAGGCCAGGCAGATGGTGGCTAAACAAGTGGTTTCTCATGGATGGATGTGATATTGTCACTCTTTCTGAGAGAGGAAATAGGGCATGCGAGCTTGGAATCAGGGCGTGTCTTTGTTAGGTTTCTATGGCTGCAGTGATGCTAATGAAGGAAAACATTTAATTGGGCCTGGCTTACAGTTCCCAGGTTTAGTCCATTATCATGGTGGCAGGAAGCATGGTGGCGCACAGGCAGAGACAATGCTGGAGAGATAGCTGGGAGGTCTATACCTGGATCAGCAGGTAGCCGCTGGCCTGATTGGATCTTCTGAAATCTCAAAGCCCACCTCCTGTGACACACGTCCTCCAACAAGGCCACACCTCCAATAATAGCACTCCTTCCGAGTCTCTGGGGCCATTTTCATTCAAACCATCCCAGGACATCTCGGCTAGGCTTTGGCTATTTATGTGACTCTCAAGAAAGTTTCTTGAAATCCGTTAGCCATATATTTCTCATTTGCAAACAATTGCTTAAATAATGTTTACCTCTTAGTGTTGTGGTCTTGGGGAAGCAAATGTTTCTTCCACATTTTACCTTTCATGCCCACTCTTTATTCAGGGCGTGCCTGGCAAAATTTCACATCCATCTTGCCCTTGGATAACAATCTCCATATGATCAATAGGAAACATATAATATGTGTTTTGAACTTAGTGTTTCAGTGCAGTGAGAGCCGTGGCAAGTCAGTACTCACTTGGACTTAGATCCTGTTAGTTAGACATGGACACCAGCGAGTGGGGGCCAGACAGAAAATGGCAGAGGTTGGGTGAGTGCTGATAAATGGGCCCTGGGCACTGTTTTGAGACTACTGGGAGATAAGGCTAGCCAGACCAGACAGCTCTCCTGTGGAGCTGTATTACAGGAACGAAGTCCACTAAGGGCTCACGGCAGCCAGCTCACCACCACAGTGGCTTGGGGAGGTTCTAGGTCAACTACTGTCATGACCAACCAGAACTTCTCAGCTCTCCTCTAGAGGAGACTAACATCCCGGGCAAGGGTTGGTGGTTGCCTGCAGCGCCAACCGCTCAGAACCCAGAGTTATGCTCTGTCCCCAGCATGGTGGCTGGCATAAAGAAACCCCATTCCACATGTCTCACCCTCCAGGCCTTGTCATTTGACCGTGGTTTGCCAGGGCCCAGGCTCCCTGCAGAGCGGAATTTGGCTTCTGAGTTCAGCAAACCTCCCCTCTTGCTTGGACAGTCAGCCTGGGTAACTGCATCACCATTGGTGCTGCCCAAGGTAACAGAGTAGTCATGATTTAAAGCTCAGAGAGCTGTAACTTTATACCGTATTGAGCTGGGAGCAATTCATCCCAGAGAAGGCCTTAGTGGGTTCCGTTTTCCCTGACGCAGCCTCCCTGCCTGTTGGAGCTTGTCTTTGAGACTTGGAGCAGAAGCTGCGTTGGACAGATTTCTTGGAGAGAGGTGCCCCCATTAGTGTCGCTTGAGTAAATTTAATGTAAAAATTGTGAGTGCCTAGCAAGAGTGAACAAAGCAGGGGTTTTAGTGTTTCACGGCTATTGTGTGGCTGTTTAAGGTGGTGCCAGCACACAATAGGGCGTCAGTGGCACACATTGCTGCTTGAATGTCCCCTCTATGGACCTGTGGGTATCTGGATAATTTTAACCTGCAGACGGTTTGTTGATCAAGGTTTGGAAATGCTAGTGATGTGTGCAAGGTCACACAGAGGTGAGGTGTACAATCTCATTCGTAGGTTGCTTAGATCGGGGTGTCTTCCAGTGTTACATCCTCATACTGAGGTGTGGGAATCACTGATTGACGCCAGGCTTCTCACCTCCAGTGCTGACACTTTGGATTGGGATGAGTCTTATTGTGAGCAGTCATTTTGTGCATCACTGATTGGTTAACAGCGCCCCAGGCCTTCCCCTAACAGCTCTCAGCAGAGTCTGCCTTCCAGCCGAGACAACCGTCCAATCATTGCCAAACGTCCCCTGTCGAGCAAACACTGCCGTTTCAGAACTATGACTCTAGACATTTCCTTCTAAAACAGCACACCATGGTCTAGCTGGAGCAGCAAGGTTTTGGATGACTCTTGGGCCCTGCCCCAAATCTACTGAATCTGAAACTGCACCTTTAGCCAAGGTCCTCTAGTGATTACAAAATTAGATTCAAATGGCTGAGATGTGAACCAGGCTCTGCCCAGGATGGAAGGAGGGACTTCCCCAGGCTCCTGTCTCCTGGCTTTTGAGCCATGCAGTTGTAAATCTTGATGTTTACTGATGCTGTTTTTTTTTCCTTCTTTTTTTTTTTTTTTTTTTTTTTTTTTGGTTTTTCAAGACAGGGTTTCTCTGTGGCTTTGGAGCCTGTCCTGGAACTAGCTCTTGTAGACCAGGCTGGTCTTGAACTCACAGAGATCCACCTGCCTCTGCCTCCCAAGTGCTGGGATTAAAGGCATGTGCCACCACCGCCCGGCTTTTTTTTTTCCTTCTTCTGTGACTCAGGCTATTGCCTGCCTAGATCCCAGGGCAGAGAATTTTGGGGTTCGTTTAAGGTAAGACATTAGGGAGATGGTGTAGAAGCCAGAGTTCTCACACTGCATGGAAACGGAAACTAAGGCAGATGCCAATACAAGTGGTATTTGGAGGAGAGCTGTCAGTGACTTTATAGACTTTTCCTCATTTGTCTGGTTTTTCTTTCCCTTCCTAATTACATTTATTTATTTGTGTGTGTGTGTGCGTGTGTGCGTGCGTGCATGTGTACATGTGTGTTGTAGAGAACAGAGGACAGTTCCCAGGAGTCAGTTTTCGCCTTCCACTGTGTGAGCCCTGGGAACTGAACTCTGGTCCTCAGGCTTGACAACAGGTGCTTTACCCACTAAGTCATCTTCCTTTCCCCAAAGTGTTTTTCTCTTGCTTCAAGTGGGATTTGGGCTTTTGAGAAGAAGCCTATGGAGAGCTAATGGCTTTCTCCTCACAGCAGAGGCTGATCTTGATGTTTGCCTCCTGGTAACTGATTACAATTTCTTGAAAACGAAATGCACAGCTACCCCACCGCTGGCAGATGGGCAGCCGAGCACATCTGTTTCTCTTCTTGGAATACAAAGTAGCTCCTGTCCAGCAAAGTGCATTTGAACTGCTTCAGGACCCCTGCTCAGTCTCCCATGGGTGCTACACACCAACCCGGCAAAGTTAGAGAGGAGATTTATGCAAAGCCCCACCTTTTGTTTGTTAATGGATATGACAGGTATAGTTCTTCTCTAATGGGCAGCTGACCGCGCAGCAATTTTCCTTTTACGGTTCCCATTTCTGATCATTATGCCACCCTAATTAGTCAGCTTGACAGCAGGCTCCCGGAGAACAAAGACCGCAGCCATCGGTGCCAGGATAACGGCAGCGAGGAAGATGTGGAACCTGCAAGGAGGGAGGCTCCGTGTGGTCCATTCTGACCAAGGACTTTTTAGGCACCTGGTCAGAATCTCAACCTGGGAAGACGTTAACTGCCTGGGGCATTCTCTTCTTTACAGCAGATGTTACTATTACAACAGACTTTGAAGCATTCTGCAACAGTTACTGCATATAATACTCTGTTGCTCATACGAAACAAAACAAAATCTCCCCTCCACAAACAAACACACTTCTCCTATCTGTCTGGCAGTCTTCACCATTTCATTTGTTTGAATAAATGCCACTGCTCAGGAGTAAAGATGCGAGTGAAGAGTGGACGCTGTATACAGCAGTCTCTGTTCTCCATGGCTGCTACAACAAATTACCCCAAACTAGTACAGACCTAAACAGAGAGCTCGCTACAGAGGAATCTAAAATGTCTGAAAGACACTTAGGGAAATGCTCAACATCCTTAGCCATCAGAGAAATGCAAATCAAAACAACTCTGAGATTCCATCTTACACCTGTAAGAATGGCCAAGATCAAAAACACTGATGATACCTTGTGCTGGAGAGGTTGTGGGGAAAAGGGAACATTCCTCCATTGCTGGTGGGAGTGCAAGCTGTTACAGCCCCTTTGGATGTCAGTGTGGCGATTTTTCAGAAAATTAGGAAACAACCTTTCTCAGGACACAGTAATGCCACTTTTGGTATATATCCAAAGGATGCTCAATCGTGCCACAAAGATATGTGCTCAACTATGTTCATAGCAGCTTTGTTTGTCATAGCCAGAATGTGGAAACAACCTAAATGCCCCTCAACCAAAGAATGGATGAAGAAAATGTGGTACATTTACACAACGGAGTACTACACAGCGGGAAAGAATAATGATATCTTGAAACGTATGAGCAAATGGATGGATCTAGAAAACATCATATCGAGTGAGGTAACCCAGACTCAGAAAGACAAATATATGTACTCACTCATAAGTGGCTTTTAGACATAAAGCAAAGAAAAACCAGCCTACAATTCACAATCCCAGAGAACCTAGGCAACAAAGAGGACCCTAAGAGAGACATGCATGGATCTAATCTACATGGGAAGTAGGAAAAGACAAGATCTCCTGAGAAAATAGGGAGCATGGGGACCATGAGAGAAGGTAGAAGGAGAGCAGGGAGGAAGGGAGGGGGAAATATATAGCTCAATAAAAGCAATTTAAAAATGTAAAAAAAATAGATGAAATTTAAAAAATTAAAAATTAAAAAAAAATCCCAAACTTAGTAGCTCAACACCGTGGGGATTGATCACCTCGTGGCTTTGGTGGTCAGAAGTCTGAAGCGGCACCTCTGTGATGAGAGTACCTGGCAAGATGTGTATTAGGGAGAGAAGCAGATAAAGTGATCACAAAGAAGGTCAGATAGAGTGACATCATTCTTTCTCTGGGCATGGACATGTGTGAGCTGCAGGGTTAAACAGAGGAGGAGCTGGGGCCAGGGGCAAATGAGGAACATAAGGTGGGTACTAGTGTGAGAGCAGAGACCAAGATGGTGGCAGGAGTGGGGGAGCTGGTCCCATGGCACCTGCAGTCAGGAAGCAGAGGGAGATGAGTGCTGATACTCAGCTCAGCTCCCTTGCTTGTTTTCTGATGTGAGATTCCCCTCTGTAGGTTAGGAATATGTTTTATTATCATTGGTTACTAAAGAAGCTGTTTTGGCCAACGGCTTAGTAGAGTAAAGCCAGGTGGGAAATCCAGAGGTATATATAGAGAGAGCAGGCGGAGTCAGACAGATGTCAAAGGAGACAGATCCTTATCAGTAAGCCATAGCCTCGTGCCAATACATAGATGAATAGAAATGGGTTAATTCAAGACGTAAGAGCTAGCTAGAAATATGCCTGAGTCATTGGCCAGACAGTGCTGTAATTAATATAATTTCGGTGTGATTATTCGGGTCTGAGTGGCTGGGAAACGAATGAACAGTCTCCGCTTACAATTTCTCTTTCTTTCTTTCTTTCTTTCTTTCTTTCTTTCTTTCTTTCTTTCTTTCTTTCTTTCTTTCTTTCTTTCTTCCTTCCTTCTTTCCTTCCTTCCATCCTTTTCTTTCTCTTCTTCCTTCCTTTCTCCCTCCCTCCCTCCCTCCCTCCCTCCCTCCCTCCCTCCCTCCCTTCCTTCCCTTCTCTTCCCTTCCCTCCTCTTCCTCCTTCTCTTCTTCTGTTGTTTTGAGGCAGAGTTTCTCTGTAGCTTTGGAGCCTGTCCTGGCACTCACTCTGTAGACCAGGCTGGCCTTGAACACACAGAGATCCGCCTGCCTCTGCTTCCTGAGTGCTGGGATTAAAGGCATGTGCCACCACCACCTGACTCTTTCTCCTTTTTATTCAATGTGGGACCCTAACCCAATGAATACTGTGGCACATGGTCATCCTACCTCAGTGAACCTAAGCTAGATGGTCCCTCATAGGCATGTCTAGAAGTTTGTTTCCTAGTTCATTCTAGATCATGTCAAGTTGACAGTATTAGCAATCACAGGGTGTATGGGATGAAACTAAGGTATTGTAAGTGTATTGACTGATTTTGTATGCCAATTTGACACAAGCAAGAGTCATTGGAGAGAAGAAGGAGACTCAGTTGAGGAGATGCCTTCATGAGATTCAGTTGTAAGGTATTTTCTCAGTTAGTGACCAATGGGGGAGAGCTTAGCCCATGGTGGGTGGTGCCATCCCTGGGCTTGCGGTCCTGGTTCTATAAAAAAGCAGGCTGAGCAAGTTGTATGAAGCAAGCCAGTAAGCAGCACCCCTCCAAGGCCTCTGCATCAGCTCCTGCCTCCAGGATCCTGCTTTGTTTGAGTTCCTGTCCTGACTTCTTTCTGTGAGGAACAGCAATGTGGAAGTGTAAGCCCATAAATCTTTTCCTCCCCAACTTGCTTTCTGGTCACGGTGTTTCACCACAGCAGTAGAAACCCTAAGGCAGTAGCGCCGCATTTCTTCTGAAGGCGCCAAGAATAATTCGTTTCCCACCTTTTCTAGCTTTTAGAGACTGCCAGCATTCCCTCGCTCCTGGCCCCTGTCTCCATCTTCAAGGTGCATGGTTCTAACTTCTGCTCCCAACATGCTTCTCTCTTCCTTTTCCCTTTGACTTCTCCCTCCATCATCTCCTCCTCCTCTTCTGCTTCCTTTTCTTGTCTCTCCCCCCCCCCATTTTGAAACAGGATATTGCTATGTGTCTCAGACTGGGCTAGAAGTCACTGTGTAGATCTGCCTGCTCATACCTCAGGGATCCTTCTGTCCTAACTTTCTGAGTGTCAGGATTACAGGTAGTACTAAATCTCACCAGTTCACCCCCCTCTATGATGCTGGTGTTTCTACCACCTTCTTAATACACCTTTGTGATCACACCCCATACAGAAAATCAAAAATAGCCTCCCATATTAAGATCTCTAGTCACATTGGCAAAGCCACTTCATAGCATAGTTTAACATACGGAAGCTAATATAGCCATACATCCCAAGCATTAGGGTGTAGGCATTTTTGGAGGGAGAACCATTGTTTGGCTTACCACATATAATCTATTACAATTAATAGCAATACTTAACTTAAATACTAACCGTGAGTACTAAATTAGATGCTGTACATCTCTTGGTACTTGGCCCCCAGTACCTTGTTGCAACAGATATGCCCAGTTATTCTGTATCACTACTATGTGAGGAAATCATCCAGCCATTTGGGATGCCAAGAGATCAGAAATAGCCATGGTTTATACTGGCTCTTGGGGAGAGAGACTGGGATGGTTGAGAATATGGGAGCTGGTCCAGAGAGATGCAGCGATGCCCAACCGTTGGACTTGAGACATCAGCAGAGAGAGTAAATGTGCGGAGGGAAGGAAAAAGGATCAGGAGAGGTGATCATGAAGAGCATCGTTTATATAACCTTGGACTCTAACATTTCCCTGAAGTTGCCCTAGTCTCCATCCTACACACAGTGATGCCTTGTCTCGGATGCCTCCACAGATGTCATCTGTCTCGGCAGCCTTTGCTGCCCACACCCATTGCTGTTCCTTCAAGGTGCAGCTCCTCAGCCGCTCCCTCCAGGCGGACTCTACCAATCCTCTGGCCATCACTGACCTTTCCTCTCCTCTCTATACAGGCAGCACTGAGTCGTGTGAACCACTGCTGCAGCACACTGGCTCCAGTTCCTCCATTCATGAAATGCTTAGTTTTTACGTTATTTTCCAGTGTTAGGGATGGGCCCAAGCCTTGGTTAAGTTAGGCAAGCGCTCCGTTGCTGAGGGGCATGCCTGGTTCTGGTCGTTGCTGCTCTGTACCCTGTAGGGCTGTTTCCAGAGGGGCTCCCCTCTGCTCACGTCTGAGTCCCAGCCCCACCTCAGGAGTTTCTTTTCTCATATCTAATGCATAAACCGGTCAACTTTTTTGTTTGTTTGTTTTTGTTGTTTTTTGGTTTTTCGAGACAGGGTTTCTCTGTAGCTTTGGAGCCTGTCCTGGAACTAGCTCTTGTAGACCAGGCTGACCTCAAACTCAGAGATCCGCCTGCCTCTGCCTCCTAAGTGCTGGGATTAAAGGCATGCGCCACCACCGCCAGGCCTAAACTGGTCAACTTTTAACCTTGGCTCTGTATCTGCTGCAATCCATCTGTTCTGGTGCCTTGTGTTAATAAACATATAAAAAATAATTTGAGCATGTGTTGAGTCGGGGACATCAGGATTACAGGGTTCCCACCCAGTTTCAAACCTTCAAGGACCTTGGGGAAGTACCTCAACTCTTTGCTCTTTATTTCCTCAATTTTCCCGTTATCTCTCATGCAGTGAGAGGGCTCGGCAGCCACAGGGGTTCTCTCTGAGCTGTGGCAGGCTTCTCCTCCCTGTGTTAAATCCACTAGTGTCCAGGCCACGTTTCTCAGACTCGCGTGCCACCCGCATTCCTGCCAAGGTGGGGTGAGCCGCACTTTAGTCAGACCTGGGATCTCTGCAGACGATGGAGCTACTGACTGCTGAGCAATTTCCTTCAGGACGCATTGAAGACAATTAGCAGGGAAAATGGTAGGTCTGAAATGGAGTTTGTTTAATCCCTTGGGCATTGATCATTCAGTTCCAAGAGCATGATACTGACTGGCTGGGACTTAGATGGAGAAGTAAGCTCAGGGCTTCATGGGAAACTCACAAAAGACGAGTAGATTCAGGTTTCCTCGGGTGCTGTCTGATACCCAAGAGAAATGAGAGGCGTGCTATTTTGTCCTCTTCTTTTTTATTTTTAGACAGAATTTCACTTTCTCTTTTTGTTCTTTTTTGAGGCAACATTTATTCAGGGGAATGTTTTTGAGTCCCTAAGACGTACAAGATACTGCCAGTGACAAAGTGGCTTCTTCTGCCTCTCCACCCTCCAGAAACTTTTAACACACCAGAGAAGACAAAACAATCAGTAGCTGTAAAGTGAGGGAAAATGTGGAATTTAGTGAGGCACCCTAAAAGTACAAGTGGGGAGCTGCAGAGGAAGGGGCGGCGTGCTTAACATTACAAAAGAAGGGCAATCAGAGGCTGCTTCGGATTGCAGAGCAGGGATGCTTGGTTTTGCCTGGATGATACCACTCTGTATCATATGTAATAGAACTCAGAAAGCAGCCAGGTGAGCTTGTCTGAGACTTGAAGAGGCACTGAACTCATTTAGCTGCCAGAAAAGAGACGTCCGCGGTTTCTTTCGGCCATGGGAATGGCACGCTGTAACTGTAGGTAAATTAACAAAATATCAGATGTGAAGGAGTGTATCCCCACCTCATGCTGAGATGAGTCCTAGAGGGTGTATCCAGGAAGGGAAGGGGTGCAGAATCTCACCCCACACGCTTTGTTATGGAGGAGGAAACCATGGCCGCCTCCAGAACTCTTTCTTAATCTTCAGTGATTCTCTGGACTGGCAAAATAGAGATGAGTAACAAAAAGCTGTTTTTCCCCAGTCACTCAGCGGCCAGGTGCTACATGCATCTGGTTTAGGAAAAACAGCTGCATGGAGATGTTTGTTACTCAGAGTACCCTCTCCATATCCAGAAGTAATTGAGAGGGAGAGATGAGCGAGAGAGGAGTCTCTCTCTCTCTCTCTCTCTCTCTCTCTCTCTCTCTCTCTCTCTCTCACACACACACACACACACACACACACACACACGCACACGGGGTGGGGGGAGGAAACATGTACGCACAGAGGCAGAGACAGAGAGACCTAGAGAGAGATTGTAACTGTACTTACTGCAGCTAGCTGCAGAATCGGCATTTTCTTCTCCGTGTGTTGCTTGTCATAAGAGAAAAATGATGCGAAGGCGAAGAAGACTGAGAAGAAATGGGGTGGTGGAGGTGATGCCCTGAAGCGGGAAGGAGGAAAACCATCACCAAGGGTCTCTGGGTAATGCTTGATCCTTTCAGCCCCAGGGACTGAGTGTGATGCCCAGACCTGGCCAACACTGGCGATGAAAGGGAATGCCTGGAAACTTAGGAGACACTGATGAAGTATGACCACCATTGTGCTGCCTTTGAAAAGTTATCTTGGGTTTTTCCCCCTCCTCCCCGTGGCTGGAAGCTGGTTCTGAGGCAAAGCCTAAAGCAAGCCTTGTGAAGGCAGTGGGGCTGGATGAAGAAGAGCTTGGTAGGAGAACAAACACAAGGGAGCCCCTGCACCCATCTCTCTGCTTCCCGACTGTAGACGAAATGTGAACAATTGCCTCATGCTTTTGCCTCCACACTTCTCCCACCACAATGGATTGCACTCTCAAGTCTTTGTCAAGCAAAATCTTTTCTTTCTTAAATGACAGCAACAAGCTCAAGCTATGTGTTGCTGAGTACTGTGGTATAATGAAAAAGAATAGACATTTTTCCAAAATGTGGGGAATCTCCAAGAGTTTTACAGAAACGCTATCTGGTAAATGTGCTCAGAAGAAGGAGAAGGATGGATCACTGTCTCCTTATCTTTCTGTTCTGATCAGCAAGAGTTATCATCCACAGAGCTCTAACTACATTGTGTTTCCAGCTTGTGTTACCTGGTTACCCTGGGCAGCGGCTTGTGAAGGCAGATCCTTTATCTTAGGTGATGGAGTGAACTTCTTTGCCAGATGAAACAGAGGCCCCGTGGGTTAATCAGTGTGTATATGTGTGTGTGTGTGTGTGCTTGCACATGAGTTTGAAGGGTGTAATGGGTTCTGTATAAAGGGAGATGTGACACAGGTTGTCTCACCAGTGACATATGAGGTCCTTTGCCACCCTGTGACTTGGAACAAAGGGGAGATTGGAAGCAGCTTCAGCAGCAGGTCCAGAGAGCTTTGCAAGTCAACTGCTATGATGATGTGGTCTCTGCCAATTCCAAGATGCAATGACTCCCCCCGATGCCCTGCCCCAACACCAAGCCTTGTTCCTTACGAACCCCAAGAATCTAGAAGTGCCAGGAGTAACACCAGACAGCACCCCATAACCAAGCTCACTTTGGAATGTGTGCACACTGGGTCTTGTTTAGCTGATGACATGACTGCTCCCTGGTATAGTTAAGAGAAGATTCTTTTTTTGTTTATATGAGGGAGAGAACAGCCAGAGGCATTTGAAGAGTTCAGGTCAGAAAGAGAAAATAGTAAACTGAAAATGGATGGGAAGTGGGAGAGATGAAGATAAAGAGAGTTTGGCAAAAGGAGAGAGAATAGAGCTGAAATAGCAGAATTATAAGGCGAAATGAGTAGCCAGGAGGGGCGGGGAAGAAGCCTGTGCATTAGGGAAGTTCCGGGTAGGGGAGGAGATGAGAAGACTAGGACTAGCCTGGACTCTGAGATGTGCAGCAGGTACCTGTGATATGGAGGAAGCCTGGAGGACAGCATGCCCCTTAGTGTGCAAATGGGCTCCACAGCCAGCCATTTATCCCTTCTGCTTGTAGTAAGAGAAATGGCTCCTCGGGTAGAGGGGAACCTGCTTCACAAGTTCCTGAGGAATGCGGGATTTTGTTTAATTGCCAGAATTTGGGGATATGGAGTTCCTTTGGACCTGACAGGTCTTTTATATGAACTATGAACTCCCGGAACTGTGTGTGTGTGGGGGAGGCAAACAAAACAAAACTGGGCAGGAAGTATAGATCTGAGGGAAAGCACTTATCTAGCTCAATCCCCAGTACTGCAAAATGCATGCATGCCCCTTCATCAAACTATGACACCGGCTTTAAAATGTTTTTTCTTCTTGTCTTGGAGACAGTCTTATGTATCCCGGACTGGCCTCAAACTCCCTATACAACGGAAGCTGATCTTGAACTTCTAATCCTTCAGCTTCTTCCTCCCAAGTGCTAGGATTAGAGGTTATGCCACTTGGCTTGGCTTATTTGTACTGAGTATTGAGCCTAGGGCATCACACATGGTAGGTGAGCATGCTACTAACCAAGCCACATCTCTAACCATGCCAAAATATAAGCTTAGGACCATGGTGGTGGCATCACCAGGACCCTGAGAAAGCAAAACCCGTGGGGGGGGGGGCAGCTCCCTGCCTTTAGCTTATGGGTTGTGAGCTTCTTGATGACTGAAGCTTGACCCCGAATTCAGCACCCGACACATAGTAGGCACTCTAAACAAGTATACAGGAAAGAGTGATTCTCCTGGGGAAAGCTCTCTCTAGCATCAAAGGTAAGCAACTCCATGCAGATGGAGGCCAGCCATATTTCCAGTCATGACTCAAGGGGTGGTTCCAGTGCTGTAGCTGCCTGCGCTGAGTTGTGATTTATGGGATTTTATAGCCCTGTGTTCAGATGTTCACTCACCGTTTACGGCTCTGCTGCTAATAAACACTGTGTCATAAATGATAAACAGGGCAGCTTGTGGGGGATGCGGGAGCCATGCTTAAAGAGCTGTGCCGTTTTGTAGGACACCCATTCCTGCCTGTGCATTAGATAGCTCCAAATTTTGTTTGAAAAACCAGTGTTTATTGTTGGTATGGCTGAAATCCGGAAGAGGCAGACTGAAGGTCTGTTGGAAATCTCTGAAAGGCTTGGGCGGCAAGGGGGTTGCTGTCCGAGGTCCTGGTCATCCTTCCAAGGTGATTGGCAAACTCAGCAAGCAGGAAAGAGGTCTCTGGAAGGGCAGACTTCCTAAGGTAATAGGCAAGAGGATACCATGTTCCACAATGACTAGATGTGTGCCTGGAATATAAGTTGAGACAAATGGGAGAAGCTGGACCCTCAAGGTGCCACAAAGGAGCTTCAGGCACCAGGATAGAACCCTAAGTACCCACTCGGTGAAGCACGGTCTCTTGCAACATCCTCTTGGTCCTTCTTCAAGTGTTCCTCCTTCCCCTTCCATCCTGAGCTCCCCCGTGCTTCCCTCTCCTACCGTCCCATATCCAGCCTTCATGCCTACTCAGCAGTGGAGGGCTGAGACGGGAGCAAGCCAGGGCAGATAGGCTCCCTGCAAGAAGGACATTATGCTTTGAGTGTGGGATAGAAGAAAACTTCTGCAGGGAAGTGAGAAATTTCAAAGTGACTGGCAACTGGAGAGAGGCCAGTTTGGGCTTGCTAGCTTTGGTTTCACAGGGCATGAGACAGCTGATGAGTTGCCCATTGTCCAAGATCCTGCATTTCAAGAGCAATAATGAAAATGTAGAGAGAGGCCAGTCAACTCCATTCCTTGAATTAAGGGTTTCATCTGAAAGAGGGAAGAGGGGTATTTATTATGATGTTGCTGTCCAAAAGGAGAAGAGGAAGCTCATGGTCTCGCCAGGCACCTAATGCCTCAAAAGTCAGCATGCTTTTGTTTCAAGATAATGAATGCAGCATTCCCTAGTGTCAACCAGATGGGGAAGTCGTGACTGGAGGGTCCTGATTCTTTTTTTCTTCTTCTCACCTCAGTGAAGCAGCAATACATTCTGGTGGGGGTCAGCACGGTTCCAGGGACGTGTAGCAGTGTCCTAGCTTTCTTCTAGTATAAGAGAAATGTGCGTGACAAGTGGCAGAAGGTTAGAGGGCATAGAAAATATGGGAAGAGCCGCCCCTTCCACTGTTGAAATATTGTTCACATGGTTCAAATTATTGTAGGTTCAACTGGGTAAAACATTTTCTTCTTTTGAAATTTAAACATTTCCTGGAACAGTTAAGGCTAACACTGGAATACAGGGTGTTTAGTGTGTTTTCAGGAGAGAATATGAGGCTCCTCCCAGTGGGAATGGCCCAAGGTTGGGAGTGCCCCCCCAAGGCACCTTCCAACAGAAGCTGCCCACAGCATCACCTCCCTCAAACACCAAGACTATTGAAATGCTAATGAACTCTAGGTTTTGCCTGCGTCCCAATGTGGTCTGGGATTTACACAGCTCTGAGACATAAGAAAGCAAGTTGGCAGAGGCTTCTTGGCTTCATCTTTTTTGTATTTTGGTAGCACTCCATAAGAACATAGGCTTTGTAAGTACAAACTCACCTCCACAGCGCAGCTTCCCAACTTACTAGCTAGCAAAGTTACTGTCTCTGTCCATCGGATAGGTGCCTCCCCTAATGTGCTTCAGGGCCTGCACAATGGCAAAAAGGAGATCTTCAACACCATGGAGGCTCACATGAAGGGTGAGGTTCTCAGGAGAAAGTAATCCAGCTCTTTATCAGAAAAGACAATCTTCTCTTCAAATTGATGCTTCTTATTTATGTTTCTTGTCTTATTGGATTGTCTAGAACATCGTAAACAAAGCAGTAAAACATAATGGAAACGACAGGCATCTTCGTTATAGGTTTCTAACCCTTGACAGTCAAAAATAATATCAGTGGAAAACATGACCTCTTTATCATGTTGAGAAGCAGCCTGTCTATTTTCACATTTAAAATGTTGTTTATTTGGAAGGCATTTGAATTCTATTAAATGCCGATACTACCTCTATTGAGGTTACCGTGTGCTTTTGTCATTTATAAATTGTGACAAAATAGACTCATGGATTTCATAGTGTTGTCTTAATCTTATATTTATGGAGCAAATCTTGCTTCATCATTGAAGATTACTTTTTAATATGCTGAGTCTCATTCATAATATTTTAACACACTCTCCTGTTTCTGCTCTTCTAATCTGAACTCTACATAGCAGCCGTGATCATCTTTCTAAAACATAAATCAGATTATGCCACCTCTGTTTATTTTATGACCAGTGCTGTGGGGAGCAGAGATGGCCAGGGAGTCAGCCCAATTTGCTGAAGCAGAGATTTTCAGGTTCAGTGAGAGACCCTGTCTAAAAAATAAGGGAAAGAGATAGAGGAAGATAATCGACACTGTCCTCTGTCCTCCACATGCATACACATAGGTAAGTGCACTTGCACACAGATGCCCCCCCACATATACTCTCCTACACACACACACACACACACACACACACACACACACACACACAGCTCTGAGACATAAGAAAGCAAGTTGGCAGAGGCTTCTTGGCTTCATCTTTTTTGTATTTTGGTAGCACTCCATAAGAACATAGGCTTTGTAAGTACAAACTCACCTCCACAGCGCAGCTTCCCAACTTACTAGCTAGCAAAGTTACTGTCTCTGTCCATCGGATAGGTGCCTCCCTTAATGTGCTTCAGGGCCTGCACAATGGCAAAAAGGAGATCTTCAACACCATGGAAGCTCAAAAGAACTTATTATTACCTAAAGTTAATGCATCTTTTTTCCCCGTGTGTATGTGTACATGTATGTGTTTGTTCAGATGTATGTGTGTATGTGTGGAGGCCATAGTGGATGTCACATGCTTTCCTTGATTATGCTCCATCTTATATATTGAGACAGGGTCTTTCACTTGAGCCCAGAGCTTGCCAGTTTGTTCTAGTGAGCCTCTGTCTCCACATCCTGAGTGCTGGGATCATAGGTGCACCATCATGGCCACATGGCATTAATGTGGGTGCTGAGGATCAAACTGAAACTTCCCTGGGAACACTTTACCACCGCGGAATCTCCCTGGGCCACCTTCTTACATTTCTGTATGTGCTGATTAGTTCCTCTTCCTGGAATGTACGCACATGCCCAGTGCATGGACTCTTGGTCTTTTTCGCTCTCTACTCCAAAGAGTCATTGCCTAATGGTTATGCGAACGTACTAAATAGATCCTCAGTGAGACTGGCTCATTATAGTCTTTGTTCTTTTTGTTTCCCATCATTTGTCCAGTTCAATTTCAAATTATTATCTGGTTATCTTCTCACATTTTTTCTGACTCTGAGACCAGTTCACATAGCACAGGCCTCTCACGGAGAAAGGGGACGACAGAGGGAGTCAGGCAGCTTTATGTCCCAACCTGGGAAGTTACACTGAGCCACTGCAGGAGCTGGTGTGACAGTGGAGTTGCTCTTTCCAGTCTTAGTCCTGTGACTTCGTCTTTACTGTTCAGGGAGGATGGTACTAGCAATGGAGACTTGATGACACTGGAGACAAGAGTGAGAAGATGTTTGGTAAACCACAGGGTCTCCTGTCAAACAAGAGGGCAGATGTCTGAATCTGTCTCTGAGCTCTGGACAGAAGCTCGGTCACAAACTCCCCAGAGTGACAAGCTGCATGGTGTGTGCTCTTAGCTCCAGAGGAGAGATCCTTGTCTGACAAGTGGAAACAGTCATGCCTCGTCATCCACCTGTATGGGAAGACTTCCAGGATTCTCCACAAACGCCCAAGTCCACAGGCACTTACGTTTCTCACATAAAATGGTATAGTACTTCTTTTATATACTTAAAGTATCTCTGGATTATTTAGGATGCCTAATATAATACAATATAATATAATATAATATAATATAATATAATATAATATAATATAATATAACAGTTATCACACAGTGTTGCTTAGGTAATAGTGGCAATGAAAAGTCCACACATATTTGGCAGAGAAATGGTTTCCTATCAGTGGTTGGCTGAATTCAGAGACCCAAGCCCAGGGTATGTTGATAGTTGGCCTTTCCTGGTTTTTCCTGTGTGTTTTAGTTTCATTTCCTGTTGCCGTAACAACAAACCCAGGCAAAACCACTCAGGGAAGAACATGTTTATTTAGCTCACAGTTCAAGGTACAGTCCACCATGGCAGGGAAGTCAAGACAGCGTGATCCTGAAGAAGGCGGCCACACAGTATACACGATCAGGAAGCCTCTCATCTTGGTTACTTTTCTATTGCTGTAAAAAAACACCACAACCAAGGCAACCCAGGAAATAAAGCATTTAATTGGGCTTATGGCTTTCAAGAGTTAGGCTCTGTTATGGTGGCAAAAGCCATGGCTGCAGGAACAATGAAAGGTCACATCTTGATCCACAAGTAGGAGGCAGGAAAAGAGAGACACTGGGAATGGTATGAGTCTTTGGAAACCTCAAAGCCTGCTCCCAGTGACACACGTCCTCCAACAAGGCCACATCTAATCCTTCCCACCTGGGGACTGAGTGTGCAAACATGTAAGACTGTGGGAGCCACTCTCATTCAAAACACCACATCTGTGCTCAGCCCATATTCTCCTTTTTATACCGTTCAGGAACTCAGCCCAGGGAATAGTGCTACTGTTCTCAGGATAACCCCAACAGGGATGCCCATGGTCCCATTTCCCAGGTGACTCTGGTTCGCATCAAATTGACAACTGAGATGAAGCTATCACACAGTATTTATGTTTTCCCTTCTTGCTTCCCTCCCCCTCTCTCTCCCTCCCTCTCCATCTCTCTCCCTCATCTCTGTCAAAACCATTTCACTCTCTATGGCTCTTTAAGGGCCTAGGATCAATGGAAACAAAGGAAGCAACAGCAGCAGCCCAGGGCACCCAGTGGCCACCCCTCCACCTCTCTGGAAAGGGCTGCTGTACAATGGTGCTGAGATGTGTTTTTACTGTTACCCTGGACTGTGAATCCCTGTGGCTAGGAATGGAGTCTTGTTTGTCTTTAGCTTCTCAGCGCCATTAGAGTGTGTGTCATAGATTAAGGGGCAGGGAATTTGTACTGCTAAAGGGATCTTTATTGTTTGAACAGTAGTGGCAGCCTGGGTGTGCGGCTCCCCAGAAGAGACCAGGGCTCCGCATCAAACTAAGCTTTGCCATTCAGAACTGTCCCTTATTGCCTGTGTAATCTTGGTATATGGCTTTCATGTTTTCTGAATGTTAGTTTTTGTTTGTTTTAAATGTAAACGAGAGATCATAAAACACACACCTCACAGGCTTGTGGGGAAAGCTAACAAAAATGACTGATGAAAGGGTTTCTCTTAGTAGGCATCCTGTGGCCAGCAGCCACCAGTCCATCTCTTATCGTCTCCCGGTTCTCCACGCTGGGCTCAGTTTATTTATCCTGGATAATTACCATCGGGCAAGGGGGCCTCCCTACCTCCTCATCTGGCATAATTACCCGAGTAAAGCCATCTACAGGGAGAGGAGCTGCCATCTGCTCTGAGGCCTCCTGTGCCGGGCCTGCCTTCCCCCTCCTGGAGCCCAAGAGCAGATGTGGGAGGCTGAGCAGGCGAGACATCCGGTTGCCGCTGTTAGCAGCTGAATTTCTGGCATCCCTACCAGCAGCCGGAATCAGAAGCCTAGGCTGCTGCATGCATTCTCAGGGCCTGTCAGGGTTTTGTACACACAGGGAGAACCTTTGCATTTTCTTCTTTCCCCTACTAACTTACAAAAGACGTTGCTGGTATCTTCTGTTAGTGTAGCTGATCCAGGAAAGGGGTGGTTGTGTGGGTCTATGTTGAGACAGGATACCCAGGTCAGGGGGAGCAGGCGGTAGGAAGGATGCTGGGGGGCAGCGGGCTCAGCATAATACAAGTCTTGAAAACAGAGTTGGTAGATCCCTAAGACCATCCATCCTTATGGTTACTATGTTAGGGACCTTGCGTGGTTGTGTGTGACCTGATCGGCTGTATGGCAACAACAGTGGTGGCCATTTATTGAGTGACTCTTGTATACCAGGGACAACTTGGGCCAGTCTCTAAGCCTATAGAATTCTGTAAGATGGGAGTTATGGTACGTATCATTTATGGCTTCAGCTGTTCTTAAGCAACTTGGAGGTGTGAAGCAATCTCCAGAGTGGTGGAGGCTGACTGTGTCATGGGTGGGTGGGGGGTTGTGCACAAGGGAGCTCCTGGGGTGGGGAAGGAGGCTTGCTGACTGCTTCTGCCTGCACCTCAACCCTTCAAAAGCATATCTCATGCAGCGTTCACAGTTTAGTGTCTTGGTGACAAGTGACTTCGGAAAGAATGCCAGCAGCCAGCATTTAGGCTGTGGGTGAAGAGAAAGGGAAGAGGGCTCAGAAAATGAGCCAGAAATAGAAAGCTGGGGTAAAAACTGGAGGTTGAATTTAGCAGTGGTTCAGATTCATAATGTGAGAGAGAAAGAACTCACCATAATTTTTTTATAGAGAAATAAGACAAACGATTCATGGAAAGTGAGTGCTTTCGGGAGTATTCCAGCCAGTGAGAATGATATTCCTCAACTACTGTATTGGATGTGGGGTCCAAAGGCCAGTGAACCCTCAAACCCAGCTACAGCCTTGATAAGGACAGGGATAAGCAAATGGATAAGCAGATATCCAGGTCATTCTTTAAGAAGAATGTCTATGATAGATACATTTAAGATACACGTAGGATTTATTTCTGGGCTGGACTTTGTAAGGCTGATAGATTTGGTCTGGAGGAAGGCACTATGGGCAAAGGCTTGCCTGCCAGGTGATGCTGGCTGGAGTTCAGCTAGAGGATATTCTTTATGTAAATATCATGAAAGAAAAGCCTAGAAGACTAGGTGTTGTGGTTTATGGAAAGACCTTGAGTGCCAGCCTAAGGACTATGGATGGGTACAGCATGTGGTAAATCCACAAGTCTATGTCATAGGGGGTGAAAGCAGCACAGGTGGATTGTCCATCCCAGGGCCACGGCTTTTCTGTCTCGTCCCTCTGTGCTCCTGCTGATGGAGCCCTCAACACCTAGAACTGTAATGCACTGTATTCCCCTATGGCCAGAGGGAGGCATCAGTGCTTGCAGGTTTCCATTCGAAGGCAGCTTTCCACTTCGACCCATATCTTATCAGTCAAGATTAGTTATATGGACACAGGGAGGGGGAGGGAAGATAATTTCCGTTACAGGTCTAGAGGGAAACAACTGGAATATTGATGAAGACTGTGAATTATGTAATAGGGAGACATAGGTGTGCTCAGGAGCTTTGGTATGGGACAATGGCATGCCCCTCTGAGACTTCATATTCCTACAGTTTCTCACACTAGCCTGAAATGGTCCACTCTGTGTTGGACTTCCAGGGGCCAGGTCTTTGTTCATCTTTACTTTTTAGTGGTGTACACATTGAGTGTTTAAGCAGGATTTGTTAGGTAGACAATGTATTTATCTTTTGAAGGATGGATCGGAGAGAGGTGGATTGGAGCCTGGGAAGATTAATTTAGCTCCAGATAACTCTGAAGAAAGACACTGCCTTCTGAGTTATTTGGGCTTTTTTTAAATGAAGGAACATTTTGTCCTTGTTAGTGCACATGACCCTCAGTGTTAATGATTACAAACAAAGCAAAAATACTTATTAGAAGAGAGCTGTGTGTTCCTCTTGTCAAACTCTTAAAAAAATTCCCTTTGTGTATGTATGTGTGTCCGTGTGCATTTGTGTATATAAGTGTGGGCACGTGTGTGCCACAGATCATGTGTAAAGATCAGAGGACATGGGAGTGCCTGTCTTCACCTTCCACCTTCAGACAGGGTCTCTTGTTTGCTTGTGCATATGCCAGGTTAGTCGGGCCATAAACTTCCCAGAAGTCTCTGCCTCCTAAATCCTCATCAGAGTTCTGGGGTTACAGATGCCTACTACTAAATCTGGCCTCAAGTGGGCTCTGGCCCCAGGCTTGCCTGGCTTTATTTACTGAACCATCTCTCGCCCACCGTACTCTTCTCTAAAGAACCTACATTCAATTTCCCCATCAAGTGAGACATCCCAGGGCTGCTCCAATCTTTTTGATTCTGTTTAGAATGCAGGTCTTTTTGCTAGCTCCCGGTTTGATGAGTACACAGACCTGGTCGCCTTTCTCCCAGGAAGACTGACATGGAGATCAAAGCATCTTGAAATCTGCCTGCTATCGACAGCTGGGAGTCTGACTAGATTGTGAGTGGATTAGAGTCTTCAATGTAATTAGTTAGTGCTCTCACTTCCCTACCCAGGACAGGTAGCGGATGCTGTGTAGGGCCAGAGGGAAGCAGGGAGAAGGTTTCCTTTGTCACACATGGAGGATAATTTGGCTTCAGCCCAGCTTGGGCCCTCTGTGTTGTAGTCTAGATTATTGTCTCATTTGCCACAGCACAAGAAGTGCTTGCATTTTTTTTTTTGACTTGGCAGGGGACAAAAGGAGTGTTGGGAGTCTTGCTGCAGTAGTAGGACTACAAAAGAGTAGATGGCAGGGAAGGGACAAAAGGAAAGGAAACTGAGAACTGATAAGAGCCTAGCTCAACCAAGTGGGACAAGTTAACAGCCCAAGACCTGAGAATCTTGAACCAAGTCTACTAGAGAAGTCTACTAGAGAAGATGCTCACTTTGTATGGAGGAGGGGGAAGGTTGAGAATGAGGCATTGAGAGGGTGAGGAGCCATACAGATACCTCAGGAATAAAAGCCTCAGAGCTGTAGCCTTACCTTTGTTTCTTAGCAACCATTTAGTCTTGGGGAAGTCATGTCACATCGTTGGTACTTGGTTCCTTCATCTTTAAGTAGGAGGTTGGATTAGCTGAGTGCTAAAATCCTTTGAGGATTAGAATTCTATGAATCTGTTTGGAAATCATTGATAAGATTTCTAATAATTATTTAGAATTTTATAAGCTGGACGTGTACTTGTAAATACCTAGGATGGTACCAGCATGTGGATCGCTGAGTGGGGAGGATCACTCGAGTCTAAGAATTTGAGACCAAAGAGGGGAACAGAGTGAGATCGTGTCTCAAAATATTATACATACATATATGTTTATGTATGCATATATAAAGTGTGTATAGGTGATTGTATGTATACACACATGTATTTGTACAAATACACAACTATGGAATTAGTTTATGGGTTAAAAGCACAAATTTGGATTAAAGTTCAATTTCCTCATCCTCAATGATTATAACAATGCCTAGTTCACAGAGTTACTGAGATAAATTAGCTACTGCATACTGCATGCTTAGCACGGTGCCTACTCTACAGTGAATACTCACATGCATTGGCTATTATTATCCCTATTGTTGTTATGCGATTTGCAGACACCCATTTGGTCATATGACTAGCAGGAAAGCATGAGTTGAAGTATTACTTTTTATTTTTAAGGGAGACCAGTGTTTCAGCTTACGTTTTAAGGAAGGCTATAGACCATCATGGTGGGAAGGGTGAGGTAGAGCCACACTGCTTCATTGCTGAATATGTGTGTTCAGCGTGAAGATGGAGCATCACTCAATAACCGGTCTTGTAGAAGTTCAGAGAAGTGGGCTGGGATATGGCATAGTAGTTCAGTGCTTGTTTAGAGGCTTACAGATGGGTTGGAGATTTGGACAGGGCATCAAGGAAGGAGTGAGACTTGAAGGGCAGAGCATGGAGAGCCTGTTCAGGAAAGGGGAATAGAGTGAGTTGAATGGACTCGTCTGACATGAAAAACACTGCTTTGAAACCCACAGTTGAAGATTTTTTTCTGTTAGTCCTGGCAATGGGCAGAATAGACTAGTCAAGTCTGTTAACTTGCTAGGGTTAACCTTTCAAGGTTAGGGTTATGAGCACTCTTAACCTTGCTAGACCTGGTGGCTGTGTGTGTAAGAGCATATATTTCTTCCTACAGATATTTTAGAACTTGGTGAAACTAAAGAAGGCTACTTGGATAATTTATTTGATTCAATAAAATATACATTTCAGGAAGTCAGGCGATTGTTGGCAATGTCTTGCTGCCCTTTTATCTCTTCCCCAGCCCTATGCTAAGCAACAGTCAGATCTTGCCTGCACGTGTCCAGGCTTCTGTCAAAGGTGGTGTTTACTCAACTGCTTGGACAGTGTGGGACCCTTGAGGGCAGATCCAGACAGGTTTGCTCACAGTTGCAACCAAGCACATTGGCCTTGGCAGTGTTGTTGATGATGATGGTGTGGGTGTGAAGGGTATGGCGACTCTTATTACCTTTTCTGGTACAAAACCTAGAGTTCTGTCATGCCATCAAATCATAACTTTCTTACTTCATTTGGAATTGTCTTTAGGGACACAAATCAAGTCAGCCCAATTTCTAAATCAAGGTACCAAGGAGAGGTTCAGTCATGGCTGCCTTTTGCTCTTCTCAGAAATGTTTGCTCAGGGAAAGGGGCTCTGCTGCTGGTTAATTGACTTAGGAACTATAAATATTTATACCACTCTGCTCAAGGGGCAAAGGTAGTTCAGTGAAGGCGCAAGTCATAAACAATCCCACACCAGTTTGGAATTGTGATTAATAGGGTGGTATTTATTTAAAGGGGAATAAACTTACAGATCACCGTCCCAGACAACAGCCCTCTGCGCACGCAATTAGGAAGAAGTCTAGTCGCCGGAACCGGAGCAGGAAGTAAAAAGAGAGAGGAGGGAAGTAGCCGCCTTTTTTAAAGGGAAAGAGACCACGCCCCAATGGGCTGGTATCTCGGCGGCTATTGGCTGGAGGAGCGGAAGGACCTCCCGCAACACCTCCCCCTTTTGATTAAGTAAGAGAGTTCTAAACCTACTATGAAATTATATACAATAAGTACAAATATCCTATTCTAACTAGCTTAGGTCTTATATAATAAATAGCTTGGCTAAGTCATGAGTCGAAAGTAACTACATTTATTTATTTATTTTTTTTTTTAAAGATTTTTTTTTAAATATTTATTTACTTATTATGTATACAATATTCTGTCTGTGTGTATCTCTGCAGGCCAGAAGAGGGCACTAGACCTCTTTACAGATGGTTGTGAGCCACCATGTGGTTGCTGGGAATTGAACTCAGGACCTTTGGAAGAGCAGGCAATGCTCTTAACCACTGAACCATCTCTCCAGCCCATAGTCTTCAACCCCATCGAAGATCTGAGAAGGGAAATAATGTTACCTGAGTAATTAGGAAGTGCAATCAAACAACTTCTAAAACATGCAACAAGTCACAGAGACAACTAGCTACCTGGGCAATCACCCAAGGTTACGTTTGTAGCGTTGAAGCAACCAACTTTGGCTAAGGCCTAACATAACTGACACACCATTTTCAAAGGCAAGAAACTTGTCAAAACTATCTTACCCTGTCTTGGCAGGATATGACAGTCCTGTTTTTTCCATTTACAGATACTCTGTATTTCTGTCAGTGGTTGAGGTATGGGCATTTCTTTACCCAAAGGCCAGTTCAGCCAAGAAGAAAGGCTCCAGGTGGAGTGTCTTTGGTGCTCAACATTCTCTCGGGAATAGAGCAGTGTTGCCATGAGCAATTGTGTCTCACTACCACAAAACTCTGAGTTAGATTAAAGGCCATTTTCTACAGCTCTTTGAAGAGGTTGAAGATTATCTATCTATACTGAGTATAATCTCTATGTATTTAAAGAACGTGATTAGTCTAATTATAAATGACAAACTTAGAATACTATTGATCTATATAATTCTCAATACCTATCTAACTTAAAGACTAAGACAATAAACAACTGTGAAACAAATGAGGACAATGACCTCCAAATATAAACAATGTACAAATATACATTGTAGTATGGTAAATATATATCAATACACAAGCAATATGTAAGTATCTTAATCAGAGGTAGAAATGTACACTGCAATATGGTAAATATATACAATATATATCAATACAATATATGTCAATACATAAAAATGTTTTTAAACAGAGGTAGAAACATGCATGTATACAATAGTCAATATAATTTCACTTTGTATCAATATATAAGAATCGATACCAATACATTTGTCTTAAAACAATAACTCACAAGTACCAACTAGTACCAATCTATTATCCCTCTTTTTTTTTTTTTTTGGCGCCAGATGAAGGCGCAAGTCATAAACAATCCCACACCAGTTTGGAATTGTGATTAATAGGGTGAACAAAGCATCCTGGCTACTGCCATGCGTCAAGCTTACATTTTAGCAGGGTATCCTCACACAAACATACATGCAATCCTAGCTACTTGGAGGATGAAAATGGGTTCTGGGGAGACTCTTAAGTTTGAAATGAGCTTAAGCAATGCAGCAAAAATCCTATCTCAAAAATAAACAAAGGAAAGTAGAATACAACCACCCCAAACCCCACTGCCACCTTGCCTGTTAACCATGGAAACAGAACTTGTTTACAAAATACCTAAGTATAAGGACATCAAAGGTTTCAAAGCAATTGGATTGAAAAAGTTCCACAAGGAAGGGCAGTTATTAATGTAAAGTTGGTTTAGCAATATTACAATGAGATAAAATAGATGTCAAAACAAAAAAAGCTCCACTCAGGAGCTCTGAGCATCATCATTGAGTAATAAAAGGAAGAGTTGATAAGAAAATAATAATTCTGAACCTTTTGGTTAGAGAAAAAAAGTTGTCATAAATATGGAAAGAAGTAGGTAATTAAATACACCAACCATTAAGGTTGCGACATATTGGAATAAACAAAACAATGTGACATGACCCATCTGCTGACCATGTCACTTGAAACCTACCCTTTTGTCTAGGTCTTTGGTTGTTAGAGATAACATATTTTCTTTTTTTTTAAAATTATTTTTATTGAGCTCTACATTTTTCTCTGCTCCCCTCCTTACCACTCCCCTTCCCTTCAACTCTCTCCAAGGTCCCTATGCTCCCAATTTTCTCAGGAGATCTTGTCTTTTACTATTTCCCATGTAGATTAGATCTATGTATGTCTCTCTTAGGGTCCTCATTGTCTAGGTTCTCTGGGATTAGAGATAACATATTTTCTAATTTAAAAAATGGTTTATATTTATTTTTGCTTAAGTGTATTTACTTTTATTACGTGGCTATAAGCGAGCCAGAAGGGGGCTGGCTTCCATGCAGGAAATGGAGTTACAGGCAGTTGTGAATTACCTGACTTGGGTGTTGGGAACCAAACTTGGGTCCTTTGGAAGACCAAAGAGTACTTTTAACCACTGAGCCATCTCTCCAGCCCCACATATCCTGAATTTGCAGTCAAGTACTCTAACCCACGCCCTAGATTTCCAACCTAATTACTTCAGATTTTAATGTTTAAGTGGCTTTTCCTTTGCCATGTGCCATAAGAGACACAGCCTTTCTGATGGTTTCTCTAGACCAAGGATACAGAGACAATGTAGGAGTTTTCTTATTCTCTGTTCAGGAACCTCCCAGGATCCCAGATTTTGCAGATCTTGGTTGCATGTTCCCGTCTTGACTGAGGATAAACTCTTACCTCTCTCCTGCCCCCGTGATAGTTACAGATGTCTATGTCTCAGTCTCTTGACCCCACTTTGGGGAGGGACCTGTGGTCTTTCTCATGGATGCCCTGCTTTGACTCTGTGTTTCCATTTTGCTACGTGTACTCTTATTTTCTTCAGTCACATTCTAGCTGGCATTCCTCTGTATGGAAGACACAGAGGGCTAAATTAACCCAGTCTGCCTTGTTGCAGGTTGCCCTCATCATTTTCATTTTTAAGAAGGAAAATCTTAATCTTGGGACCTTTGTCTTGAGGTTTTATTCTAAGAACTAGGGACTATGTAAGTTTTTGCTGACAAATGAGTCTACAGCACAGATTTCCCCCCTACAAGTATATATACTTTTTATAGAATATAGACTGGGAAGTAGGAGTTGTTGCATGGGTGACACTATTGATTTCATCATATGCATGTGTCATCAGTGATTTGTGTTTGGAGACTGCTCGTTCGTGCCAGCTGCCCAGACTTGAAATAGCCACACAGACTGCATTAATTAAAACAATACTTAGCCTAATAGCTTATGCATATTTCTAGCTAGCTCTCATATCCTAAATTAGCCCATTTCTAATGATCTGTGTATCACCGTGTGGTTGTGGCCTATTGGTAAGGTTCCATCCAGCATTTGGCTTCTGTCTCCTGCAGCGGCTACATGGCTCTTCACTGACTCCGCCTACTTTCTTCCCAGTTAGTGTAGTTTTCCAGCCTAGCTCTTTTTGCCCTATCACAGGCCAAAGCAGCTTCTTTATTCATTAACCAATAAAAGCAACACATACAGAAGGACTTCTCACACCAGTGATTTTTATGAACAACCTGGTAATCAACCACAGTAACGATTAACAGTAGCTTATGGTGGGATATGAGAGGATATCTTACCTCCATTTACTATAATAGTAAAACAATCTACTGTGTGTGATCAAATTGGCTGAGGTCAGGTACTAACAGTCACGAAGTTTGAGATGCTGATTATTGGAGGAATCTAGAGTTTAAAGGAGGTAATGGAAAATACTACCTGTATGAACTTGGAAGCCATTAGTACTACATGTATTCAGAACCATAGGAATGTGTGAAATCACTTAGGGAACTGCTGGGGGGATGTGTTAAAAGGGACTCAAGGAAGGAGGGCTTATTTTGTGTCATAGCTCAAAGGTACAGTCCTCAGCATGGTTGGGCAGGCATGGCCAGCGGCAGGAGCAGAAGGCAGCCGTTCACCTTACACCTACAGTCAAGAATAAGAGAGCCACAGAGGCTTATGCTCAGCTCACTGTCTTCGGTTTTTGAAGTCTGGGACCCCAGCCTATGGGGTTGTGTCACCCACATTTAGGGTGGGTCTTCTGACCTCAATTAACCTAGGATCTAGATAATTCCCTACAGGGATTCCCAGACACTCTCCTCAATTGATAACCTTGGAGGCATGCTCCTAATCTCCTAGAAGATTCTAGAGCTGGTCAGGATTAAGCACCACAGATCAGATGGGATTCAGTGCATGTCTGGAGGGGTCTACTTCTTTTTTTTTCTTTTCTTTTTTTTGATTTTTCGAGGCAGGGTTTCTCTGTAGCTTTGGTGCCTGTCCCGGAACTAGCTCTTGTAGACCAGGCTGGCCTCAAACTCACAGAGATCCGCCTGCCTCTGCCTCCCGAGTGCTGGGATTAAAGGCGTGCGCCACCACCACCCAGCTGGAGGCGTCTACTTCTGATGAGAAGTACAGTTGGAGCTATTGTTGTCAACTATTGATTCTTGAGCAAAGGGAATCACGGAGGGGCAACAGGTTGTGTAATGGTTAGGACCACCCAAAGACTCCTAACTCAAGAATAATCATATTTCCCACCATGTCACACTCTTTTCTGATTCTCAGATTGCCTGTAAGATTAGCAAGACATTATGCTGGTCAATCCATTTCCAAAAACCCAATAGTAAGCTTATCCACACAGACCAGGGAGAGGGCAGCAGTCAGTTGCTGGGTACTGGCTTTAACTTTTAGCAGCTGGACACATACAGACTTTTGAATGCATAGCTAAAGAGAAGGAAGTTGGAGAGACTGTACTGGACTGCTGGTTGGCAGGACCTCTGACTAGTCATTTAGAGAGAAGAAGTTTAGGTTTAGTCCCTAAGTGTGCTTTTATTACTTCTCCGCCATGGAATGACATCACTGATGGAAAATTAAGTACCAGCTCTATGCCAAAACATGAGACTAGATAATGAGTGAGCATCAAATATGCCTTTGCAGAACTCACAGCCCAGTGAGGTTACAGATATACCCTAGAAAGGAAAATAAGAGAAGCTTCAGGTTCCAATGTGAGCAGAGGGCTCAAGGAGCCCAGAGGAAGTACCTGTAGGTCTAGACTTAACTGTGAGTGGCACCCTTTACTGACTAATCAACAAACAGAGGCTGGGGGACAGGGAAAAAGGCTGCCTTGTGCTGGCTTGGCAGTGAGAAAACCCAAGCCAGCAGCTTCAAGGCTAATTAAGCGAAAAATGATGCGATTCATTTATTTGCTTCCAGCCCAATGGAAGTTGGTCAGCGTGGGAAACCAATGAGTTTAACATTCCTCTGCTTTGAGCCTGTAGGATGACTTCAGCATCTTTCTTTAACAGTGCACTCTGATGGTGAAACACAATATTACTTAAATATTTAAACTGCATCACTTTGGCTAGGGAAATGGGGTTGTGTGCACCAAAAGAATGTGATGGTCACATTTGGCTGTGTGAAGTACAGGTGGGTATAGGGACATTCGAAAGCTGATGTGAAATCATGGATTGGGGGGGTGTCAGTTTAGATGCTATATTGGTCATGTTGTGGTAGATAAATTAGATGGGCTCAAACAAGAGGCCAGGAGCAACGCAAGAGCCGTTTGAAGTAGTTCATGTAATTAATACTCAGAGAAAGAGGTGAGGTACAAATGCCTCTAGGGATGAGGATCTTAACTTTTTGGAAAATTTGTATTTTGGTTATTTTGAGATAAGATCTTTCTATGTAGCCCTGGCTGTCTTTGAACTTACAATGTAGAATAGGTTGGCCTCGAACTCACAGATATTCACCTGCCTTGGCCTCTTGACTGGTGAAACTAAAGATGTGCACCACCACACCTGGCTTATATAGTTCAAATCCTTGATAGAAATAGTTAACTTTGTTCACCAAACTCAACCAGGTTACTACTGAAACCTGTTTCTTTCCTCCCCCAAGCTTATTTATTTCTGTGAGTGTATGATGAGTGTGTATGTTTATGTGTGTGTGTGCATGCCCGAGTGTACTTTTGTGTGTGAGAATGGGTGTGCATGTGTCCCACCATGAGCACGTGACCATCAGAGGACCAGTTGGAGTGTTGCTTTTCACCGTCTACCTTTTGTGAGACAGGTTAATTTGTTTCCTGCTGCATGCCAGGCTGGCTGGTTTTAGTTCCTGGTACTCCCCAGTCTCCACCTCTCATCTTACCACAGAAACACTGAGATTACAGATGTGTTACCAGAGATTGAAATTTAGGTCTCATGCTTGTGGAGCAATCATTTTACCCACCACGATGAGCTATCTCCCCAGTCCCCAAATCTTGCTCTTTAATTTACCTTCAACAGGTGTTGTTTTCAAATGGCAGTAACTTGATAGATGTCTGCATGTATTATGTATGTATGTCTGTATGCATATGTATGTGTGTATGTCTGTATGCATGCGTGTGTGCTTCGTTTTGGAGTTACCTCTGAGGGTCTTTGGCCTCATATGATGTAGTGGAGACAGACAGATATGGGAACCATAATCTCACACAGAAGAAACTTGGCTGTGTTAAGTAATATTCTCTGGGAGCCAATGGAGTGGCCAGATCTAACTTTCTAGCTGAGTCAGGAAAAGAATTCACCACCTTTCAATGTGAAAGGAAACAAGGAAGAATATGGGTGGTGGAGTATATAGAGAGAAGAAAGGGAGAGATAATTTAATTGTGCTATTATCTCACAAAGCATCATGATTGTGAAGGGTGAACAACAACCTTTTCATTCAAAAAATTTAAAATTGTTTATCACTTTATTTGTTTGTGTGTTTATGTGTATGTGGTGCACATATGGCAGTCAGAGACAACTTGTGGCTGTCAGGCTTCTGCTACCAGAAACCCAGGAACTGAACTCAGGTTGCTAGGCTTTTAAGCAAGCACCTGGTGAGCCATCTTGATAACTCAACTAGTATCTTCCTAAACAACAAATCGAAACCGAGAACAGAGTTTAGGGAGAGGGAACAGTATAAACAAAGCCACAGAGGTACAGTGGCATAGAATATGCCCAGGGTACACGGTATGGTGGTTGGGAATCTTGGCTAGTTAGTCTGTCCTCAGATTCTGGATTTCTCCATTCTGTGAGCTTGGGCAAGTTATGTAGCTTCCTGTTCCTTAGTTTTCCCATCTGCTACACAAGGTTATTGATGATTTATAGGAGGATTAATGATTATGCTTATAAATTACTTAAAACAGTTCCTGGCAGTTGATAAATTTTCAATAAATACATCTTTTTGTGTGACCAAATATTTGGGAGTTAAAAAAAAGGCTAGGTATGTATGACTGGAGAATGTAGGTGTAATTTCTTATTATTGCTTTTCCTTTAAAATATTCATAGGTGTCAGATAGCACGGGAGAGAGGGCTCTGAGGACTAGGTAGTGATTTAGTAAAATATAGACATTAAATTAACTAGGACTTGGGAGAGGGAATTCATGCTCCAGGACAAATAGTGAAAGCTGGGCTTTAATCCTGGGCCCTTCCAGTCCAACCCCTGGAGCAAATGAACTAACTACCCACAAATCCTCCCGTTTCAACAGTTGGATTCAAACCACATATTTCTCTCTGGACTCATTTCTCACTCTCACTGATTTTAGGGCCAAGGCTTGTCTCATAAATTGGAGGAAACAACGAAATATGGGCTCCCAATGTGGCCCCCCGTGTCGGAAGAGAACAATGCATGGGATTCACCGAGCTTTCCTTTCAGCCCATGAGCTAATGGTCCTTTCTGTCCCTAAGTTAGATGCAGTGCCCTTGAGCTGGAGAAATGATGGTTCAACTGAGACTCTGAGACTCTCAGTGATGGAAAACCCCGAAGCGTGCGGAGAACTCAGCCACTCGCCTTCTCGAGTGATCCTCTTTTCTGGCATCTGTTCCTCAAGTCTCTCATCTGAACAAGTCTGTTGTTTGGGAAGGGTGACAAGATGGCCATTTGGGGACTTCTTTGTCCTTAGCAAGTACCAGTGACTAGCGGGAGCTTCCTATTTGCTCATCACTCCCAATTCTCTGCTTTAGAACTGTCAATGCTGCTCGGTTCTCACCAGGGCTGCAAAGCCAGTGAGGGGCATTTGCCCCGTACTTGTTCCTCTGCTGGGTCTTTGGGGGCAGGGTACACAGCATAGACCTGTTGACATAAACAAATCACCAATCAAAGAATGATAAGGTGTATGGAACACCTACTCTGTGCTGTGTTCCCAGTTAGGCTGTCTGAAGAGTAATAGGAGCTACCAACTTACTGACTCTGCAGGTGTACAAATGTGCACATGTGCACATGAATGTATGTATTGTATGTATGTGCATGCATACACGCCAGGGTCTAATATATATATATATATATATATTCTTGATACAGTCTTATTTAGTCTGGGCAGCCCTTGAATTCTCTCTGTAGCCAAGGCTGACACTGAATTCCCAATTCTCCTCCTCCACCTCCCAAGTACTAAAATTACAGGTGTGCACCATCGCATCTGGCTTTGTTTATTTTTATTTAATCCTCACACCAAATCTATAGAATACTAACTTGTCCAATTTACTTATTAAGAAAGTGAAACTCAGGCTGGAGAGGTGGCTCAGCAGTTAAGAGCACTGACTGCTCTTCCAGAGGACCTGGGTTCAATTCCCAGCACTCACGTGGCAGCTTACAACTGTCTGTAACTCCAGTTCCGGGGACCTGACACCCTTACACAGATATACATGCAGGCAAAATACTAATACTTATAAAATAAAAATAAATAAACGAAAAAAGAAAGTGAAACTCATAGCTTTTTAAATATGAAATTGAGAACATTTAACTAGGGGATAGGCAGTATTGATCTTGAACCTTATAATAATAAATAATAAATATCGGGGGATGATATATGGGCTTGGACTTCTGGTGTCTTCAACTCTGAAGAAACAGGATCTCATGGGGAGAGCCAGTGAGTATTCTTACAGTTGACATCAGCTTGGGACTAGGCCTTGAAATAGACTCGCATGCCTAGCTTGCTCCTTCATTGCCAGTAGAATAAGATCAGAAAAGACTGGATTCAATCTGCGCAGGGTTCTGGCTGTGTAGACAATGGCAGAGAGTAAATGTGGTTTTGGAACAAATGCAGTAGACAGAAACAAGAACCAACGAGGCTGTTCCTGGAAAGCCAGATTGGTTGACGGGTTGTTTGTGTGGACTGCTGCAGATTCCTCTGATTTAGCTGTCATAAAATGACAAGAAGTAGGAACTGGGTGGTTATGCAGGTTAAAGACAAGTCACTGATGTTCTCTGACTGACACAAAGGGAGTTTGCAAGGGTTGTTCATGTGGGCGTGAAACTGTGTTTATCCATGGTCACTCGGCAGCAATTAAGAATGCATTGGAGGTGGGGAGGGGCGTGCTGGCAAGACCACATCCACATGATTGAGGTGACTTTAAACAGGTATTCAAGGACAAAAAGAAAAAACAGTCTATCAGGTTAACTATGAACAAAGAATCTGACATTAGAACCCAAACCAAACCAAACCAAATCAAGCAAATAAAACATTCAGTGGAGGGGTCCAGTTATTAAAGGAAGGAAAATGACAAAAATAATACACATGGCTATAGATGCACATCCAGCAATGTGGAGAAGAAATAAGAAAATGTTAATATTTTAACACAAAGTGATATGGCCTCTGAGAAAGATTGATCATGAAGAACCTGGATGAGGAAGCCGAAGTGCGGGGTGGAGGGAGGAGATACCTTCGGGAACAAACTGACCACTCAGAGGGATTCTAGGAGGAGGTAGATAGTTGCTTGTTTGTTTACTCATTTATTCAGTGTTCTGGTTAGTTTTTGTCAATTCGATACATATGAGAGTCATCTGGGGAGAGACAACCTCAGCTGAGGCACTGCCTCCATCAAATTGGCCTGTGCGAATGCCCTTTGGAGGCCTTTTTCCCCATTGATTGGTGTGGAAAATCCCAGTTCACTGTGGGCAGGACTTCATGAGTAGGGAGTCCTGGGTTGTAGAAGAAAGACAACTGAGGAAGCCATGGGGAGCAAGCTGAGAAGCAGCATTTCATGGTGATCTCTGCTTCAGTTCCTGCCCCCAGGTTCCTTTCTTGGTTTCTCACAATCATGGAAGCACTAACCCACAAGCCAGATAATACCTTTGCTCTTCAAGTTACATCCGACCAGTGTTTTGTCACAGCAACAGAAACCAAACAAATCCAGACATTTACTTACTGGTTTAGCCAGGGTCTTCTGTAGCCCAGATTAGCCTCTATCTCTGTGTAGCCAAGGTGACTTTAATCTCCTGGGTCCTCTTGCCTTCTCATCACAAATGCTGGGATTACAGGCACGTGTCACTATTTCTGGTATACAGTGAGTTGTGGATGAACCAGCGGCTCAACAGGAATCAGCACTCCCTGGCCAGCCAGCGGAGAGCAGCCAGAAGGTCTTTGGGAGTGTCCGTATTCCTACCAATTTTACTTGGTAAGAATTCCTTCCTTCACAGAACCATCTTCCTCTCATGAGGCAAGCATCTCATACATCAGGGACAGACATGAGAAAACCCAGTCCAGCCCCCCACTTTCCCTCAACCGTAGACGCTGGGTGACATTCTACTCTCCCACTACTCCCACTATTACTCTAAGATGCCATCGATTGTAAGACATCACAACTTCATGTAACACGGAGAAGGAAAATTTATTCCCAGTTTAAACTTTGACATATCAATGGTGAGAAGTAATTTAACTTCAGAGATGATAAATGTGAAAAAATGTACATCTTAGCATCCTTAAAATATGGCATCTATACATTGATTAGGTCTATCTATCAAGTCAGCTGCCACAAACAGAAAACCATCCATCTGTGGGGTTAGGCTGGTCCAGTGTAGAATTCCCAGGACTCAGAGTAGGAGAGGGTTTTTGGCTAGAGAGGATGATAGACAGTGATCAATGTGATGATGATTTTTCTCAAGGCCCAGATTCCTCCGAATAAAATGGAATGACATAGGCAACATATAAATACAACATGTAAAATGATTTTTGGGAAGGAAACAAATGCTTTATTCCCAAAGGATAAGAAACAAATTTGACTCTGGCTGCCATTTCACAAAGCACATCTCAGGGTCCATCTGTAGACCTCAAGATCCTTGCACGGGCCCCTGAGTGCAGTAAGCATCCCAGACTTCATGGTAGACCCTCAGAGGACTTGTCACAGTCCAGTCCCAGAGACCTTCTCACCTGTCTCCAGGGGCAGGGACTCCCTGTCCTAAGGGTCCTCATGTAACATAGGGGTATTTATTGCATATAACCGTCAGCGAATACCGACTGCTCAGAATCACGAAGAGATGAAAAGTTGACCACCCATTCCTTGCCCTACTGCTAATTTGATCTTTTCTTTTTTTATTATTTCCATGTATTCCTCTTTTTTCATTTCTCCCTTTCCTTTTTCTGCACATTTAAAAAGTTTTTGCAATACTGTGCTGTTTTAAACTTTTTTTGGTTTTGGTTTTGGTTTTTTGTTGTTGTTTTGTTTTGTTTTCGAGACAGGGTTTCTTTGAAGCTTTGGAGCCTGTCCTGGAACTAGCTCTTGTAAACCAGGTTGGCCTCAAACTCACAGAGATCCGCCTGCCTCTGCCTCCCACGTGCTGGGATTAAAGGCGTGCGCCACCACTGTCCAGCTTAAACTTTTTGTTTGTTTTATTTACCTCCATACATTCATCTAACCTTTTATGTATTTTTCCATTCTTGAGTAATATTTTTCTTTTTCTTGGTATTTTCTCCCCCATACTGTTTCCTCTCCTACATTTTGGTATTATGATTTTACCTTATTAGTTTAAAAAATACTTTTACATTATTGCTGGGGGGGGTTGTTGTTGTTGTTGTTGTTGTTTGTTTTATTTTGTTTTTATATCCTGCCTGCAGTTTCCCCTACTTCCTCTTCTCACAGTCCCTCTCCCTCCACCTTCTCTCTCCCCTCATCCCATTCACTCCTCCTTCTCTGTTTCCCTTCAGGAAAGAGCAGGCCTCCCATGGATATCAACTAGCTATGGTATATCAAGTAACAACAATGATTCAAGCAAAAATCCATGAGCTACAAGAAGCTGAGAGAAACACTAAACACAAAGAGGACCTATTCAATAAAATTCCAGTAGAAGATTTCTCAAATCTAGAGAAAAAATAGACATCCAAATGCAAGACACATTTCGAACTCCAAATAGACAGAGCATGGATGAGGGACTTCCAGGAGCACGAGAAGCAACCAACAAAATAAAAGGAATGAGCTCACATCTGTCAACAATAATTCTAAATGCACACGATCTCAACTCACCAATGAAGAGACATAGACCATCTGACTTGAGTTATATCCACCCTTTTATTCTTTTCAGGATGTACCCTTTATTGGAAAAGAGACCGACAGACTAAAAGTCAAAAGATAGAAAATGATTTATCAAGCAAACAAAAGCAAAAAACCACCTGTTGTAGTTAATCTGAGAGCAGATAAAACAGATCTCAAATAAAAATTAGAAGAGATTAAGGTCACAGATCAAGAAAATGTAGCAATTGATAAGTAAGTACAAAAAGATGAATCGTCAAAGCTTCTAAAGCCTCAATTGGCATTCTGCAGACTCTTCGGTCTGTTTCCACAGCCAGACATTGTTCCGCCCATGATCAAAACATGTAAAGCCAAATCCAACCCTCATAAGCAACATAAAATTAAACCTAGACCCTATGCATTCTATGCATGTGTTCTACAGGCTAAGAGGTTTTCATCTTAATGTGACCAACATTGCTATTCATTTTCATTGTGTTATAGAGTATGACATGTGCTATTTTTCAGATTAGATTTACAGGATACTTTTTGAAGAATCTAGGCTTTAGAAAGTACTGTGGTTAAGATGAAAATCAGGAAGTGATTTCATCTAAGAAATTTGCTGTTAAAGAGAACCAAAGTGGAAGGCAACGCACAGGCCTGCTCTCCCAGAGTCTCCAGGGAATGAGCTGGGAACGGGGGGAAACAGGAAGACAGCTATCAGAAGAAATGAGTGGCGGCCAACAATTTCCAGTCCGATACCAGAGTAAATGAGGAATCTTCACAAAGCAGGACAGGAAAAATACAGCATGTAGCCTGCAGGGATTAGAACAATTTGAGGAAGTCTCCATCGCAGAGGGAGTGACTAGGGCCAAGCTTAAGCAGAGAGCTTCGGAAAAATACTGTGCTCTTGCACCCCAGAGAGACACTTTAAAGAGAAAATCAAAAATGATAGGAGACAAAAGTCGTGTTCAGCAGCAGAGACAGAAGACTCCATGAGAAAGAGACATTTTTTTAAAAGACCCCACTGAATCCCAGATCCTGAAAGAGCTGCAATCTTAGGAAACTCAAGCAACTGTCCCAAGGACATCTACTGAAACCCTGAAGCCAGGCCAACAGGATTTCTCTCTACGGTTATGTCTCTGGAGAGACATAAACAAAAGTCTACTCCCTCCTCATAAGGCTCCAACAACAATCCAAACTACAATTCTGTTTTAGTCCAACTTGGGGAATCAGTGAATTTATTGGTCTGACTTACAGAGCATAGGTGAAGGGTCACTTCAAGGAGCATGACTCCAAAGCAGCCTCACCGCCAGAAAGCCTCACCCCTGCCTGAAAGTGATGTAGCTACGTAGACAGAGTTCCCATCTCCTTTAGTCAACCCTCCCCGGGCCACATGCTCCAGCACCACCAAAGACCCAAGACCATGGCAATTAGGGTATAATTGCATAAAAATGGCTGGGAGGTACTCTAGGCAGTGATCAGTATCCCAGATGAGGGTCCAGTGATATTTCTTACGCTATCTATGAAGGAGTGTCAACAGTCAATAAACCTCATCTCCAGGGTCTCTTGCAATTGGTCAAGTTGTTCTGATGGAAACGATAGCTGTTTGCTTGAAGGAGCATCCATGTTCTACAATGAGGAGAGGCGGGGCTTTACACCAGCAGAGCACAGTATTCTATGAGACAAAAACCTACTTGGAGCCAAAGTTCACAGGTTTCAAGTGGCGTGCCCAACAATTGGAAGGGCAGCCTTGAGGCAGGGCTGGATTTTACAATCAGTCTTCTGAAAGATCACCCAAAGATGTGCCCAGCATCAGTGACCTGATTCAAAAAGGATTTAGAGTGATGTATTTCATGCTCTGAAAGGTGACATTGGTAAATCTAGACAACACTATTAATTTGCTCTGTCAGGTTGGGGGAAAAAACTAACCAGCACAAATACTCAGCAAAACTATCTGTCATACTTAATAGAAAATTAAAAGCATTTAATAACAATCATTGTATGGGTTGAAAAGAGAGCCCAATGGTGAAAAGTATGCATTTCTTTTTCAGAAGACCCAGATTGGGGGTCTAGTATCACCAGAAGGCTCAGAAACACATGCAATTCCAGCTTCAGGGATCCCCGGTGTTTCCGACCTCAGGTACCTGCACTTAGGTACCCTGGCACACACACTTAACTAAAAACAAAAAAAAAACAAATCTTATTTTAAAGCATTCCAAAGTAATTTAAGGTCACTAAATCATCTCTAAAAGGATACTGGAAATAATATTTTGGAGAATGACAAACACAACCAAAAGGATGCAAGAACGAAGTGGTGATGCTAGATGTAGTTTAACAAGAAAGGATTAGAGAAAAACATGAAGTCAACTAAGATTTTATATATATATATATATTTCAATAGTAATTCTGAAGCCATATTAATGATCTCAATTTGATTGGAGACAATCAAAAACTCACAGGTGTACATAGTAAGTTTCTAAAGCTACATAGTAACCCTGTTTCTAAACAACAGCAGCAGCAACAATAACAACAACAAAACCACAGACTAGCAGATTGGATTTTCAAAACAGGATCATTTTATTTACTACCTCCAAAAAATACATCTCAGCATTATGTAATTGTTGCCTTACAATGAACAGATGGAAAAAAATATTCCAAGCAAATGGACTTGGGAAGTAAGAAGGTATCATTACTCTAATACCTGACAAAGTAGACTTCAACCCAAAACTACTCTGAAGAGATAAATGTCACTTTATATTAATTAATGGAGCAATCTATCAAGAAGCTATTACAATTCTAAACATGCACAGACAAAACACTTAATTTGTGCACCCGATTTCATAAAACAATACTAGTAGATATAAAGTCAGAGATCAACGCCAACATCATAATTAGTGGGCAACCTCAATACCAGGCTCTCACAAAAGAAAAACAGAAGCATCTGAGTAAAGGATGTAGTAAACGAAATGGAGCTACCGGGCATCTACAGCACATTCCAGCTGAACTCTGCAGAGAACACCTTCTTCTCGGCAGTCCATAGAATGTTCTCTAAAATAGAACATTAAGACCCAAAGCGGGCTAGAGAGATGGCTCACCAATTAAAAGCACTAACCAGTTAAGGCTGCTGCTCTTCCAAAGGTCCTGAGTTCAATTCCCAGCACTCACATGGTGGCTTATAACTATACGTGTAGCCCAATGGGATCTGATGCCCTCTTCTGGTGTGCAAATATGCAGACAAAGCATCCTTACATATGTAGATAAAGTTTAAATAAATACATTTTTTGTCGGGTGGTTGTGGCACGCACCTTCAATCCCAGCACTCAGGAGGCAGAGACTGGCAGATTTCTGTGAGTATGGGCCAGCCTGGTCTACAGAGTGAGTTCTGAGACAGCCAGGGCTACAAAGTAAAACCCTATCTTGAAAGAAAAAAAATGCAAGCCTCAAAATATTCAAGAAAACTTAAACTACTTCCTGTACTCTATCTGATCACAATGGAATAAAGCTGAAAATCAAAGGCAAAAGAATACACAAACTCAGGGAGATTAAACAACATGTTATTGGGTGCTGAAGAGCTCGTTAAAGAAATAACAATATCCCTAAAAGTGAAACAAAATGAAGATACAATGCATCAAAACCCTTAGGATACAATGAAAGCAGTCCTATGAAGGAAGTTTACAGCTAGAAATGTCTAGTTTTAAAAATCAAAATTCAGCAGCTGGAGAGATGGCTCAGTCATTAAAGGCTAGGCTCACAACCAAAAATAAAAATCAGTGTTCTCTGGGCTGGAGATGGTTCGGTCCAGTTCAGTGCCCAGGACTGAAATGGTGGCTAACCACCATCAGTAACTCCATTCCCAGGGGATTCAATACCTTTTTCTGACCTTCATGGCTACCAGGCATGCACATGGTGCATATACATACATACAGGCAAAGACTCATACGCATAAAATAAGTCTTTTTCTTAAATTTTATTAGTGCTCTCAACGAAGCAGCTTCATTAGATGCTATGGGACTTCACACATCAGGGAGTACCCTCAGCCCACTTACCACCAGTTTTGAGGTTCTCTTTGCCAGATGACTGATAAATAAGGTCCTTAAGATGACATCATAGTGTCTTCATCCCAGGACCACTTCTTGTACAAAAGGTCTTCACTTGTTTCTCTAGGAAGCGGAGATAGAGTGTGGTACGTGGAAAGCAATGACGACATTCTCAAGGAAATACAAGGAAGGCAGTGGGGCAGGGAGACACCAGTCCTTGATGAAGCTACTATAGGAACTCACACCCGTCTAACAGAGTGTTCTGGAACAGGCTGCCATGCAGAGACCCAGACTGAAGCAGTCCTTATTTTCCCTGGTCCGCTACTTACTGACTGTGTACCATGTCCTCGGAAAGAGCAGGACTGCGGAAGGCAGTTCTGGGTGGCCCAAAGCAAGTCTCCCTGAGAGCTGGGGCAACCACTGACCTCCCAGAAGGTAGAAGTGATCGTGCTGAACCTCTGGGCATAGCGCCGTGTTCACTGGACAGATGCCAACCGAAGGAAGGGTTCAAGGAGTCAGGAGGATTTAGAGATGGGAACATCTTTTTTATTGCTATTAATTAAAGTTTTCATTTATTTTGCATCCTGACCAACATTACCCGTCTCTCCTCTCCTCCCATTCCCTCACCCCACCTCCTCTCTGCTCCCCCATCCACTCCTCCTCTGTTTCTGTTCAGAAAGGAGCAGGCCTCCCATGGGTGTCAACAAAGCATTACATAGCAAGTTGAGGTAGGACTAAGCTCTTTGCCTTGTATTAAGGCTGGGCAAGGCAACCCAGTATAGGGAATAGGTTCCTAAAAGTCTGCCAAAGTGTTAGGGCAGGCCCTGATGCCACTGCTAAGAATCCCACAAAGAGACCACTCTACACAATTATCACACATATGTAGAGGGCCTAGGTTGGTCGCGTGCAGGCCCCCTAGTTGTTGGTCCAGAGTCTGTGAGCTCTTATGAACCCAAGTTAGTTGCTTCTGGGGGTTTTCTTGTGATGACCTTGACCCTCTTGGCTCCTACAATCCTTCTTCCCTCTCTTGAACAGGATTGCCAGAGCTCGGTCCAGTGCGTGGCTGTGAATTTCTGTCTTAGTTTCCATCAGTTACTGCATGAAGGCTCTCTAACAACAATCAGGGTAGTCACCAATCTGCTTACAGGAGACGGTCAGTTCAGGCACAAGATGGGGACATCTTAGGCAGAGGAAAGAAGATGACCCAGAAAGGGACAGCAAACGGGTTTTCAGTGAGTCTGGTGTAGGGAGTGTAAGTCTAGAACAGGAGGCAGGAGGGATCGAGACTTCCCACCTCAATAACGAAACTATCAGGGGTCAGTCTTGTATTTCTCATTTGTAAGCTTTGTTGTCAGTGAGTCACTATGTCCCCAGTAATGACAAGAGTCACTTTGAGTAATTAAGGCTTATGGACAGAAACAAAACAAAAGGGAGGGACTTGGCAGTATATGGTTGGAGTGACCTGAGAACAAACACACCATATAACCAACACTCTGCATGCCTCATGCTGCTTTCTGTAGAAGGCGCTGCAATTGTTTCCCTAATCAATTGCATCCAGTCACAAGCAGGTGGCTAAGAAGGGAACTTGTCTGGGCTCTCCCCTGGCACCACGTGAGGCAAAAAAACAACACAGCTAAGGTCAAACAAGGCCCGAAAATATAGGCAGTGATGATAAAGAGAACAGCACAGGAAAATGCTGGCTCCTGTAGAGACTGTGGTCAGTTCAAGAGGGAACCCCTGATGTCGTCCTCTGAGCTCATGGGAACTCAGCTTCTGCATTTTGTAACATTTAATTAAAATAAGAAACCACTCTTTGGTGTCAAAATCAATCCGGGTCTTCTTTTGGGCAGAGTTTCTGGTAGTGAAACAGAAGAGAAACATGGACCCTAACAGCTTAGGACCCCTTTCTGCTTGCTGCTGACTTCTCCCTCCAAAAGAGAGTTACATTTCATTCCCATACTTTTGTTTCTCATGCTAGTAAAAAGCTACCCTTTCTAATTCCTTGCTAACTTTTCCCTGGGAATTTCTCCTACTCTCTTTATTTCACCTCTGTTTTGCAGAGAATATCCTATGAGCTACGAGCGTACTGATTGCTTCTCCCAGAAACACACGGCAAGCCTTTGTTTAAGCCACAGGTAGACTGATACTGAATTATAGATTTAACTCTATAAAAGAAAAAAATCAATCTATTATTTATAACCAAGAAGAAACCTATTAATGCCCTGTCCTCAGTTTGCAATAGAGTATGCCTATACCTTAGATAGGTTGACTCTCTTAATAGATGTTAGAGATCGACTTACCACACTGGGTATCAAAGGTATCAAAGCACATTAGCAGATTACACGTATTACTTATTTAACCAGTGTGCTTCTTCAGTGGGTCAACTAACAGTATATTAAAATGCAACATCAATTTAGCAGGTGTGCACCTGCATCAAATATTTATTGCCAGTGGTAAACTGCTTTAGAAAAAGACAACAGCCTCCCTGCTGGCCATATGATTCTGGACCGCCAGCAGCAGCAACAATTGGCAGCATCTCTTAGTGGAGCCATCCATAGGCTCCTACATGGACTGTGCTCTTAATGGCCTCAGTAGCCACCTTTCAACATCTACCAGTTCTTACATTCAGAGTAAAATAGATGTAAGAGAAATAGATTTTAATCTGTTTTGTTTTCTGAGTCTCATGTATCTGAAGCTAGCCTCAAACTCACTATGCAACCAAGGATGGCCTTGAACTTCTGATCTCACTGCCTTCACCTCCTGCAAGCTGAGTTTACAAGCGTGAGCCACCATGTCCACTGTTACTGGGATCAAATCCAGGGATTTCAGCACGAGAAGTAAGTACTTCATCACTTGAGTTTATATCTGAAGCCTTCAAACTATCATTTTTAATGGATAGAACATCATTTCGGGCAAAAGATAAATGAAATATTTACGGCAGATGCAGCTATTCAATGTATTCAATAAACATACACCAAGCCCCTACTAAGTGCCAAGAGCTGTTTTAGGTGATGGGAACAAACGGAGAGCACGACACTCAATGTTTCTGTCTTAATAGCAAAGGTCCAATCAAGGGGAATGCAACAAATAACTACACAGGCATCAAGGTGGCCCCGAGGGCTGTGAGCCAGAGAGACCGTTCAGCCGTTTAAGGCACTTACTGCCAAGCCTGATGACTTGAGTTCAATCCCCCGGACCCACACGATGAAAGGAGAGAACAAACTCCCACAAGTTTGTGACATCCACGTGAGTGCGGAGCGTGCCCCTCAATAAACAAATGTAACAGGTTTAGAAAGAAGAGCATTAAATGGGGAAGTTTCGCAATAAGCGAAGGAAGTCCAGGCCACTGTAGAGAAACTTCTTATAGCAAGTGATAGTTGATACAGGATTGGAATTTTAAAGGGGCACTCAGCCCTGGAAGTTCTGGGGTCAAAGCACCCCAGGCAGAAGAAATAAACACAAACTGTTTTAGACGTGGGCAAACTGATAAGTTCGAGTTGCAGGCGGGGATCCAGTGTGTATGCTGAGATGTGAAAGGCTAGTGTGAGACAAGGCCCCCGTCTGCCCTGCTGAGCTATATTAAGAAAGTGGGATATTAAGTGGAATGAGATCTGAGCAGAAACTTATGATCTACTTTACATTTTTAGAATCTCAGTCTGGCTAATGTGTAGGAAAGATTCATAGTGGGTAAGATGCTGTTTCAGTAGCCAGGGGCTTAGTTTGGATTCCCTAAGAAGCACGAAGACAAAGATGCAAGCAAAGTTGATGCCCTGAAAAATGGAGGGACACCTTGGCCAACACACGGAGAAATCATTGAGAAAAAGGAAGCAACAAAGGATGTATTATTAACCCAGCTTCAAGGGAAGTGTCTGGAGTTTAACCCTGCCAAGAAACACAGGAATCTAGTTCAAAATACACCGTGAGCTAGTTCCTACCAAAGGCCAGAGGCTGGGATGTTTACACACCCACTTGCAAAGTCAACAGTGGGTGTTAATTCTTCAGGGCTTACAGCCTGTAGCAGGTGGACAGACTGACCTTTTGGGACTGGAAGACAGCGACCTCTAGCACCAAGACACAAGCACTAGCCTGGAGAGCCGGATGAGACACGCCCAGCAGATAGAGTGGGCACCGCATTGCCTGCTTCATCAGCTCAGGAGTAATAGAAGCCTGGAAGAGGACATGATAGAGCTGGTGAGAACTGGGTAGAGTCAGAGTCAGGCTGACAAGCTTTCTGGATGTGCTCAGAGTCAGGGAAAAAGAGGAATTAAGGATGGCTTCTAAACCAGGGCCTTCATCTGCTGGATGGATGGTGGGTTGGAGTAATGGAAAGGGAAATGCTGGAGGAGAAATAACTCCTGGGAATGAGCTGGAACCTTTGTCCACCTGACAAAGACCTGACATAAACCACTTAGAGGTTGGGACTGTTTCACTTGGCCCTCGGTGCCAAAGGTTTTGGTCCATGGCAAGTGGAGCCAGTGTTTCTGGACCTGCTGTGCAGACATCTTTCATGGAGAAACAAGTGATGGAGGAGTGCTGGTCAGTTCCTGGCAGCCAGGAAACCGAGCAGCGTGTGGTAAGGATGGCTTCCTTCTTCCCATCATTCCATCTGAGCCCCATAATCGATTGGACAGTGCCCTCCACACTTGGGTTGGGTCTTCCCTTCCCCCCCAGCCCACTTCTCAGTTTGATGATGCTCAAGATTAACCACAAGATGGGACAAGGAATCTGAAACTTCCTTTAAGATTCCTATTAAGAGCCAGGCGGTGGTGGCACATGCCTTTAATCCCAGGACTCAGAACAGATTCAGGCGGATCTCTATAAGTTTGAGGCCAGTCTGATCTACAATAGCTAGTTCCAGAAAAGGCTCCAAAGCTACAGAGAAATGCTGTCTCAAAAAAATAAATAAATAAGATTCCTATTAAGACTCCAAATGGAGCTGTCACATAGACAATTGGATTGAAGTATCGAACTCATACAAGTCTGTTCTATAGGATGAACAGATAAATTTTAGGTCAAGGACAGAGGCTATCCCTATTATTATGTTATCCACTTAAAAATCTTAAGATAAGTTTCATATTACTGGTTATTACTACAATAAAATAAAAGTTAAAAACAATTTAAAAATTGAGCCATGGAAAATGTCCGTTCTCAGCATCCAGCCCCTCCTTCAAATGGAATACATGGCTTGTGCCTGCTTTGTGAGCTACCTTCTTTGAACTGTCTCATCTAAATTAATTATTGTGCTTTGTTCAAAGTATGTGCAACCAACTATGAGTTAAAAATAGGCTAACAGCAGAGACCTTAGGCCTGACATTTTCTGAGAAGCCATGAAATAGACGAGTCTGCCACAAACATTTTCTTGTTTAAGCCTTGAAGAGACCCTTCAGTAATGACTCGGATTTATTATAGCCACCTCAGACGCCCAGCAAATTGACTCAGAAAGACTAGCTGATCTATCACCACCACACTGCAAAGGAGATTAGAGAAATCCAGTCCCCAAGCCTCAAATCCATGCTCACTCCCTTGTACCACGTGGCCTGAGTCGACGGCCAAAGGCTGATCTGACACTTCAGCTTGAGAGACTGATCCTGAGGGACTTGGGCCTCACTTTTTAACCATTTGTGAGAGACCCCCACCTAAAAAAAATTAGAAAGGATGACAGAAGGAAAAGTGAATATTTCTCAGGATGTGTCTAGAAGGCAGTACCATCCCCAAATTGTCAACTGAGCAAATACCACCTACTGCTATATGCTCCCCAGGGAAGGTCACATGGGACAGACTTTTTATGGATGTGGATATCATATTTATTACAATGATGATTTCATTGTATGTCAAACTATGCCAAACTGTATACTTGGAGTAGATGGGATGTATATTGTGCCTCAAATATATCTTAATAAAACTACAGAAAAAGTAAATAAAGCAGAATAAAGCAAAATGAAAAGGTCAATGCCCATGCCACTTTGTTTAGTGTAGTTTTGCAATGTGTTCTAAATTCACACAGTGGAATACCTTCTGCTTCATTCTTTCTGCTTGGGATTTCATTGGCTATTTCCTTTATGTTTCCATGTGCATTTTAGAATTATTCCTTTATTTATGTGCACAGTGCCATTGATATTTTGTTATTGGTTGCATCAAGTCTGAATATCACTTTGGGTAGCATGAACATTTTAACAATATCAATTTCTCCTGTCCATAAAAATAGGATATCTTTCCATTTTTTAGATGTCTTTTCTCTTCAGTTTCTTTCAAGGTTTTCTTGACTATTAGAACTCCTTCACATTTTGGTTAAATTTCCCCTTTGTATTCTGTATTTTGTAGTTATTATAAATGGAATTGCCTTCTCAATTTCAGATAATCCTCTGTTGATATCCAGAATTGTGGCTGATCGTGTTAATATTCAGAATATATAAGAAACTCCAGAAATTGGATAGCATAAAATAAAATCAAACCGTCTGATATTTTAAAAGACAACAGAGCTAGGAATGGCAGTTCAATAGCTGTAACCTTAGCACTTAGGAGACTGAGTCAGGAGGATTGCCAAGAGGTCAAAGCTACCCTGGAGCAAAAAGTGAGTTCCATGCTCTCTGGGGCTATAGAGTAAGACCTTAACTTCGAAAGAGAAAAATGGACAATCAATCAAAACAGGCATTTCTCAGAAGAAAATGTACAAATGACTGACATGTTTAAGAAAAAATGTTTAATGTCACTAATGATACAGAAAATGCAAATTAAAACCACAATAAAATATCACTCTTCTTCAATTACAATGAGTGCATCAAAGAGACAAAAGACAATGGGTGCAGGTAAGGACATAAAGAACAGAAAACCCTTCACATTGTCAGGCCTAATGTGGATCAGCATGGACACCATCGGGAACAACATGGAGCTTCTTCCAGAAAGCTAGAAATCGGACTAGTATTTCTAGTATCCAACCTGGGAATTCCACTACTAGATAAGCACACAGAGGAGATGCATTCAGTATGTTGAAGAGGCATCTGAGCAGTCACGTTCACTGTGGTAGTATTCACCGTAGTCAGAAACCAAGTAACAGTGGAGAGGGTGCCTGAACTGTCCTTCCCCTGTAATCAGACTGGTGACTGCCCTAACCAACATCAGAGACCCCTCTAACAGAAACAGATGGAAGTAAATGCACAGATCCACACTAACCACTGGGCCGAGCTCCCAGAGTACAGTTGAAGAGAGGGAGGAACAATAATAAGAACAAAGGAGTCAAGATCATGATGGGGATACCCACAGAATTAGCTGACCTGAGCTAGTGGGAGCTCACTGACTCGGGACTGACAAATGGGGAATCTGCCTAGGACCCAACTAGGCCCTCTGAATGCGGTGACAATAGCGTGGCTTGGGCAGTTTGTGGGGCCGCTGGCAGTGGGACCAGGATCTAACCCTAGTGCATGATCTATGGAGAGATACCTTACTCAGCCTAAGCATTGGGTGGTGGAAGGAAGGGCCTTGGGCCTGCCTTAACGAGGTGATGGAAGAGACAGACTTAGTTAACTTCCCAGGGGAGGGCTTACCCTTTCTGAGGAGCAGATGGGGGTGGGGGAGGATGGGGGGAACTGGAGGAGAAGAGGGAGGGGGAACTGGGATTGGTATGAAAAAATAATTAATTAGTTGATTAATTAATAAAAAAAGAAACCAAATCAACCCACATGGCCACCAATCGACAGATGTGTGACGGAGATTATATATGCACCTTGGAATATCATTCACCCCCAAAACCGGATGGAATTTTGTCACTTGCATGGATGGAACTACAGGTACTGCACAAACAAACCAAGTACACAAAGATAGATACCACATAATCATGTTCGCATGTGTGCAAGAGTCTAAAAGAGAGAATCTCGTAAAAACTCGATGGTAGAAAAGCACTTACTAACAGCTAAAGACCGTTAAAAAGAAGGGGTGGGTGAAGAAAGGTTGACCATTTCATACTAAATTAGAATGAGATAGGAGAAATAAGTTTTGGTGTCACTTTGCAAAACAGGGTGGTTGCAGAACCTGACAATGTATTGTACATTTCAAAATGCCTGGAAGAAGGTTGTTTAAATAAATGTTTAGGAAAACAGACATGCTCACCTAGATTTGAGCAATGCACAATACATTCATGTATTTAATACCACATCACTCAGGCGTGGTGGCACACACACTTTTAATCCCACCACTCCAGAGGCAGAAACAGGCAGAGGTCTATGAGTTCAAGGCCAGGATGCTATACATCATGAATTCCAGGCTAGCCAGGCTATATAATAAGAACCTGTCTCAAAAGAAAAGGACTATCACATGATGTCTCATAAACAGATACATTATCTGTATCTCTGTGTCAATTAAAGATATAACATGTATGAGAAAGTGATTGGATATATGTTTGACCCTTCACAAAACTATACTTTAAGATTTTAACATCAACTGATTTTTTTGCCTGAATTAATTATTACTATAATGACTAAAAAATAATTATTGTTGGTTTATTTTCATTATATCATGGCCAGCTGATTATTAGGGCTGTGGTACCTTTCGTACCTTTCTCTGACTTCTGAAACTCATTCCTTGTCTTTTGTCATTTCTTTAAGCCTGCAGTCTCAGGAGAAGGGCAAATTCCCAAGAAGACGGTGAGGAGTATATGGCCCAGCTGATGATGTCAAACACCCTGAATCAGTCTCTCTGTGTCCACCTTATTCTAGCTCTAAAAACAAGTAAGAGTTGCTGCTGAAGTTGGTACTGTTCCAGGTCCTTCTAGTCTTTCAACTCTGAGCTCAGGGATCTTGACCTTGATCTGATTTTAAAGACTCAGAAATCGTTTTTTTTTTTTTGCAAATATTTTTGATGTTTGATTTTTTTATTTATTCTATTGTTTCATGTGTATGAGTGTTTTGTCTGCAGGTATGTCTGTCTAATGAGACATCACATACTCTGGAACTGGAGTTACAAACGGTTGAAAGCAAACTGAACGGGCCATGGAGAAGAGGCCAATAAACCAAATATCTCCATGGTTGCTGACTCAGCTCCTGCCTTGGGTTCCTGCCCTGAATTCCCTTAATGATGAACTGTAGTCGAGACATGTAAGTCAAATAAACCCTTTCCTCTGCAAGCTGCTTTTGCTGGCAGTGTTTATCATAGCAACTGCACGCAAACTAGAACTAAAAAGAGATATAGATGTGCAAGACCCTCTGTGCTTCCTACTCTAACTCCATTTTGAATCTAAATCCGTTTAAGTTTGTTTCCTACTCTAACTCTGCTTAAATATTTTCCTTGGTGGCTTGATTCTGAGTCCTGCTTCAGCTCAGGTCTTTCCTTGAATAAGTCCCTAGATCTTTGGTTCTGACACCACATCTCGATTTCTGACACGTCAACAATGGTTTCTCGAGAACATCTTCATACGACGGCATGATTTAGGGAAGGTTCTTTGATAAAAGCGCTGGTAAAGACTTTCTGTTGTTCATCTGTGAATCTTGTGTGACTTACACCAGTGATTGTTTGGTTCATTGTTTTGAAGGGTTTTCTTGGGCCATGCTGGGAAACACACCTGATGTCCAATCATCCATCTATAGACGTCGGAACATTAGCAATGCCGACCACACTGCGGTCAAATGCACCACCTCTAGGATTTCATCTTTAAAATTTCTCATACGATAAAGATATCTGCAGACCCGTGCTCATCACAGCGCTATCCATGACAACCAAGACATGGAGCCCTCCTAGGGACCCATAAACAGATGTATGAATAAAGAAAATACGTGACATGGGCCACAGAGGTGTCCCAGAAGTAAAAGCGCCTGCTATGCAAATTTGAAGACCTAAGTTCGAGCCTCAGGATCCAAATAGTGGAAGGAAGAACCAACTCCCGCAGTTGCCTTGGACCTCTGCAAACCACGCGCACACAAAACAACCATAACAAATAAAATCTATTTTTAAAAATTTTTAAAGGAAATATGAAATATATACACAGTTTTACTCGGTCACAAAGAAGAAGAAAATTACGCTGTCTGTAGAAAAATTAATGTAGTTGGACATCATTGTTTTGAGTGAAATAACTCACCGTCCCCTCAAAGATAAATGTCAAATGTCTTCTTTCAAGTGTGGAAACAGAGGTGATGGGAACATTGTTGAAATACGAGCGGCAGGGCTGCGTCCCCGGCACCCAGCCACCCACATGGCTAGCTTATGAACCAAAATAATTACACGGAAACTGTATTCTTTTAATCACTGCCTGGCCCATTAGTTCCAGCCTCTTATTGGCTAGCTCTTACATATTGATCTAACCCATTTCTAATATTCTGTGTAGTACCACGAGCTGGCTTACCAGGAAAGATCTTAACCTGCGTCTGTCTGAAATGGGAAAATCATGGCGACTCCTGACTCGGCTTCTTTCTCCCAGCATCCTGTTCTGTTTACTCCGCCTACCTAATTTTTGTCCTATTAAAGGGGCCAAGGCAGTTTCTTTATTACTTAACCAATAAAACAACAGATAAAAAGATGACCCACCTCCATCAGAACATGAAATCAAAAGGCAGACATCTGATTAACAGACAAAGAGGAAGAGGAAGAAAAGGGTGGGAGTAAGAATGGCGAAAAGGGAGGGTTAATTTAGAACAAAGTACATTATACGCATGTATGTAAACATGCCAATGAAAGCCTAAAACACGCTTACAAATACAAACAAAATTAGTCTATTTTTCTTTAACTCATTTCCTACGCTCCTCTAACTGCACCCTGCTTTTATGAGAGGCCTATTCCCATTCCAGGGCTGAGTGATCCAACAACTAAGTCCTATGTTCAGTCAGCACGAAGTGGCGGCACCCTGCCTCTGCCCCCTCAGCCCTGGACTCTGTGCCTCAAGCATTCTGCTCTCCGAAAGCCATCCTCTCCCGTGCTCAGGATGGCACCTTGCTGTTTCTCCACTCCACTCGCACACAGAGCTGGTGTCAGGAGCTCAGCTAGGTCTGACCACTCAACAGGATGAGTGGATCATGACGTCTTGCCTCCTACTTACTGCTCACCTTCCCAAGGAGGAAGCCACCAGCTTGTTGCAAGTGCTCCCTTTTGTAAGAGTCTACTCAAGGCCTTTACTAAAGCAAGCTAAAAAATATACATATCATTATTTGTCTACAGTGAATCCTAAGTCCAGAAGCAGCCCTGGGAACAGTGAGCTGTGTATTTCTGTGAAGTTACTGCAAAGAAAAAGATGTCAGGTCCTTATTCAAGGAGCAACAGAGAGGTTGAGGAGACAGCTCTCTCAGCAAAGTGCCTTCTGTGCAAGCATGAGGACCTGAGTTTTATTACCTGCATGTGTGTAAAATAAACTTGGTGTGGTAGTATTGGCCTATGCCTCGGCATCGAGGAGGCAGAGATGGGAGGATGCCTAGGGCTTACTGGTCAGCCAGTCCAACCAAATCCACAGCCACAGATTCAGAGACACATCCTGCTTCAAAGGCAAACATGGAAAGCAGCTGAGGACAACCTGACAGCGGCCTCTGTTCTCTCTCTCTCTCTCTCTCTCTTTCTCTCTCTCTCTTACACACACACACAAGCACATGCGCACACATGAATCTACGGGCGTGTATGCACACACACAAATACACAAAAAAGCAAACCTAAAGGTGCTGAGATATAAAAATTTTTTCTTTAAAAATATTGTACAGCTCAGGGCTGGAGAGATTGCTCAGTGGTTAAGAGCACTAGCTGCTCTTCCAGAGGTCCTGAGTTCAATTCCCAGCAACCACATGGTGGCTCACAACCATCTGTAATGAGATCTGGAGCCCTCTTCTCGCGTGTGGGCACACATGGAGGCAGAATGTTGTATACACAATAAACAAATAAATCTCTAAAAAAATATATTGTACAGCTCATAAAGAATGATGAGGTGGTAGCGACTTACATACAAATAGACTTAAAAAATTATAACGACATGCGCTATCATAATTGTGTATAACATAGTAACTAATACTTTATCAATGAGACATTGTCATCCTAAGTTTTTCTGTCTTGCTTTTCTGGAAACTCAGGTATTAAATGATCAAAATTTAGAATGACTTTATTTCCTTTTATAATGCAAAAGAGCACTTTCATTGGCTACTTAATGTAATTACAGAACAAAGTACATTTTGATCCACACATGCAGTATGTATTTGTCAAATCAAAATGATCAATGTTTGCATCTCATCATCACTGCAATGTATATTCATCAGATAGGCAATGGGTGATCATGGACTGCAGGTGCCCACCACACTGTCCAACACCAGAACTTATCACCCGCCCTCCCTTCAGCTCCCTCCCTTCACATCCTTTCAGTTTCTAGGAGCCACTGTAGCAATGTGTTGTTTGTAATCTAACAAAGCTTGCCTGAAGATCAGAGTGGAGAGCTAAGACACTAGTTAGCCATAGAGGCCAGGCAGTGGTGGCACATATACCTTTAACCCCAGCACTCGGGAGACAGAGGATGTGAGTTCAAGGCCGTCCTGGGCTACAGGAGACTGAATCTGTCTAAAAGAGAAAGAGAGCTCACACAAAGATGATCCCAGCACTTGGGATCCCATGCCTTTAATTTCAGCACTGGGAAGGTAGAGGCAGAAATGATGTGGCTGGGCAGAAAAAGGAAATTAAGGCAGGAGGAGACAGCAGCTCAGATGCAGTCTGAGGATGCAGTCGCAGCAGGCAGTCTGAGGTTTCTTAGAGACAGCATTCAGTGTGAGGATTCATAGAGACAGGATTGCCCCTTCAGTCTGAGCACTGGTAGAGGTAAGAACTCTCCCATGGTTGCCTGCTCTGCTTCTCTGATCTTTCAGCATTAACCCCTATGTCTGACTCCAGGTTTTTATTATTAAGACCAATTAGAATTTGTGCTACAACCAATTGTTCCCGCTCCTGCCTATTAGTAAGAGCAGGTAATGTTTGTCCTTCTGTGTCTGACTTTCATTTAACACAACATCCTCCAGTTCCGTCTGTTTGGTGCAAATGGTAGACTACCATTCTTGTGCTTGAATAATATTCCACTGTGCATATCCCTTGTTCATCCACTCGCCCACTGAGGGCATCTCGGTTAATTCTAAGGTTTCCCTGCCATGAATTGTGCAGCACACAAACATGGCCATACTGGTGTCTCTTTAATGTGCTAGTTTAAGTTCCTTTGGCTCTAAACCAGAAGTGGGATCACCAGATCATAAAATTGATCTATTTTTAAGTTTTGATGAATCTCCATATCATCCTCCATAAGTGCTAGGTTAATTTACATTCCCACCAATGGCTCATAAGATTCTCTGTGTTCTGGGGGCTGGCAAGATGGCTTAGTAAATAAAGGTACTTGTGGCCAAACCTGATGACCTGAGTTCAATCCCAGGACCCACATGATGGAGAAAAACCTCATTTCTGCAAGTTTCCCTCTGTCGTTTATATGTCCACCATTGCATACCACACATACATACACATATCCACACGCAAATAAACAAATACGGCTTCTTAAAAAGATACCCTGTTCTCCACATTCTTGTTCTTTAGTGTTCCTCGGTTGCAAGCGGCCATTCTAACCAGTATAAGAAAACCTCTCACTGTGCTTTGATTTGTGGTTCCCCAGTGGCTAATGGGACAAAGCATTTTCCCATATATATGAACACCTTCGTTTTTGGTTGACACAACGGCGAAAAACAACTCCACCTTGGCAAGGGAAAGATCAGAAAGGATTCTGGGTACCAAGTGTTTGTCTTCTGATGTAATTGTTTCTAAGTTGTCAAGAATATTCTATAAATTATGACGTTGGGATACATATCTGTTAAGATATAACTTTCAGCCTACCTAGCACAGACCACCTTTATAAAAACAATTTTTCTAAAAAAGTGCTTAATCCTTCATGCAATTCAGTTTTGTGTAAATCTGGATTTATGCTTAAAAGCAAATTCTTAGGATGACATTTTAATGTCTCTTTTGCAATTTCCTGTGACTTGTGGAGGACGTACAGGAAACTGAGAATGGTGCCATAATTCAGAGCATTCCGAGGCATCAGACACCTGTGTCTCCAGCTATAAAGAAGAGTCTCTCTAAATTCTTCTCATTAATAGTCAGATCATCCAGAGAATAATATAAAAATAATGTATTCAGGCTGGCACTGGGGAAGTAGAGGCAAGAGGATCTTGGACTTGGAGGGTAGCCAGACTAGATGAACTGACATGCTCCATGCTTGGTGACAGACCCCATCTCAAAAAATAAAAATAAAACATGGAGAACAGTAGAGGAAGACATGAGATGTTGACCTCTGGCCTCCATGTGCGTGAGGGGTGGCAATGATTTATCCTTCAACTTTCACTTTGTAGTTAAGGCTCACAGAACAGTGGGACATGCCTGTGAGCAGAAGGGATGTGTGCCAAAGGCTCTTGTAAGGATCTGAGCCACTGAGTTATCTCTCTAGCCTACACCTGACTTTTGCATGTGGGTACTGGGAATAGAACTCGGTCTTCATGTTTGTACAGCTGATCCATTTCCCCAGCCCCAATATCACTAAAATTTTCAAGAAGATGAAAGCGGAGCATGAAACTGAACACCTGACTCCTTCTGAAAGACAAGCTCTGTGACGAGTCCTGTGTGCCGTGCTGTCTCATCCCCACCGGTCCAGCCCTGCCTGAGGCATCACCCTGAACATTACAGTCTGTCCTGGCCAGAGCCCTATGCCATCTTGCAGCTTCCATTCTACAGAGCTACCACATCAGCCCACCCTGCAGGGCTGCGCTGCTGCGTGGCTTTGCCTCCCTTGACTGTATCAAGCAGGTTCCCTGCTGATTTCTTCAGGTCAACCTTGACTCCTAATGCATGCCCTGCCTGAAAGAGTTCCTGCCGTACTTTCAAACAACCCCCTCTGACGGGCCCATCCTTGCATCTGCCACAAGCTCTGTTGCCTGACCTTGTTGGGTTCCAACTTGATGTTTTCCAATGGCAAGAGGTCTGGGTTTAAAAATAAAAGGGACTCATGGTTGAGATAAGAATAAGCCAGCAGCACTGACTAATGGAGGTGCGTGAGGATGAATGACTAAGCAGAGAGTGGGCCAAGTCGCTATTATAAGAGAAAGTTCACTGTGATAGCAAGCAAAGCCCCAGCTTTTCTCTGGCCTGGGTCCTCATCCAGTTCTCACTGTCCCACATTTTCCTGGAAATGTCAAATTATAAATAAGAACTTTGATATGTCCCTTTAAAATAAGTGTGCCTTGAGAAGAGGGCAGTTACCCTCTTCAATACCCAGTCCATGTCAAACCCAGTGCAGGCCATGTCCCCAAAAAAACATTTACTCCCATGGTACTCCTGTAAGCCATCAGATCCCCTCCCCAAAAAGATATAGGCCAAAACATTCAGAAAGCCTGGGTCACAATGACCCAAGATGGTTCTAGGCCTGCTGATAAGATAGCTTAGGGTGTGTGGCCACAACCAAAGTGTCAGGTTATGTGAAGCCATCAAGTCTCACCAGAGCAACCTAGAGGTGCAAGCTGTCCCGCCAGCAGGGCGAATGGCTCAGGAGACTTTCCATAGCCATAGAAGAGAATGGATAAATATCAGCAAACAGCTGGGGGCCCCTAAGCTAGAGGGTTACGTATGGTTCACATGGTAGCCATAGCAGCTAACGTGGGTAGGCTGCCACCAGCTAAGGAAACCTGGGTACACAATCCCTTGAGAGTTATCTTTACAACTGAGGAAGCCAAGACTCAAGAAGGTTAGTAGGGTCCCTCAAGGTAACATGGTGGAGCTGCATCCCAATCTGAGCCAAGTGCAGGGGACTCCCACCCTCAACTGGTTATGACACTGAAGCAAAGGTTTCGTTGTGTTGACCTTTTTCCCCCATCAGCTCATCGCATGGTAACCATGAGAACATAACTTCGAAGCGATCCGTTCAACTAAGCTGAGCTGAAAATCTCTGATACTCTTTGAGTTTAGAAAAAGAAAAAAAGAAAGAATAAAATGTCTTTGAATCCAAGTACCCAGCTGGTAAATATATAAGAACAGGCCAGCTTTTTGCCCTGTGTTCCAGCAAATTGCTAGTCTTTTTCTTGTACATCAGTCTCCAGACTATCATCTCTCCTGCAGTCCCTTTTTTCTAGCCTAGGACTTCTTAAACATTTATCCTACACAATCATTTTAATCCTACAATATTTTATGACCCCAGACATGTGGGTGTGTAAAAGAGATACACAAATTAAACCTGAGTTTCAGTTCCCAGCATGTATGCTGAGCTACTCACATCCATTTGGAACTCACCCTCTCTCAGGTTCCACAGGCACACACACACACACACACGCACGCACATTTAAAAGCAAATCTTAAAAAAGAGAAAAGAAAAGAAAAAGTTAAATCTTAACTATTGATACCATTCCCATACTCCAGTGGACAGTCCCATACCTGTGCACACATGGGCAGCATTAACTGGATTTAGCAGGTATTTTTTTAAGACATTAAATCGGGAGGGGGATATAGTAAGGGAGATAAGCAGAGAGTTGAGGGGGAGAGAGAAGATAGATCATATTTCATTGTATGCCTTCTGAAATCTCAAGAATAAAGACAATGTTCATACCATAAATAATATTAATAAAAATATTAAGTAAAATGGACATTTTATAATAAATAATGAAAGAATAAAAAAAATAATAATAAAATCCTGGCTGGATCTCTGATACTGCAGAAAGAGAACATTAGGTTGTAATGATTTCCTGTGACACGCAAATCACAACAGCTCAAACAATTTCTAAATCACTCTAAATAAAATGCTCAGCAATGCAAAGACAAAATAATTTAATACTTCTGAGGCAAGAGAGTAGGAAACCACTAAGAGTCTTTGTTTCTCATCGTTAACCCACTGTGTTTCTGTGAGAGCAGAGAACTCCATACATACAGTCAAAGCACTACAGTTCTTGGCGTGAAGAGTCTGGAATCAGAGCCAAGCCATTTCCGGCCGTCCTTAGTGGTGGTGAGCAGCCTGACGGCGTGTGCAGTGCAAAGCGTGTGTACTGTGTGTTCAGGGCTCAGGCTGCAGACAAGCCACAGTGCAACATGGACACTGCCCAAGCAACACAGCTTCTTCACACTCTGGGTTTGCACCTGATATTTTAATTCAAAAAAAGCCGCTGTGTCTTCAGAAACCTTTCATTGGTACCAATTTTCCACAAGCCCACATTCAGTTACACAGCCCCATGTGGGTTTAGGAAGCTGGGTTCTAGCCTCTGTTGTCTTGTTTCCGAAGTAATGGGTTCCATTGATTTTGTGGGTGAGGACTCTGAGCAATTAGGAGCAACCAGGCCTTGCCAAGGACGAAAAATAAATGAGTGTGTCAAAATACCAACATCATTCCTCACAGAGCTAGAGAAAGCCATCCTTAAGCTCTTATGGAGGGAGGTACCAAGGGCCTAGAATTGTCAAAGCAACCCCAAAGAAGAAAACAGTGCTGGAGGCATCGCAATATCAGGCTTAAACTAGGCTATAATGTGGTGTACATCTTTAATCCCAGCACTCGGAGGCAGAGGCCGGTGGATCTCTGTGAGTTCAAGGCCAGCCTGGTCTACAGAGCGAATTCCTAGAGCCCAGGCTACTCAGAAACCCTGACTCAAAAAAAAAAAAAAAAAAAAAAAGCAAAAGAATAATAATCCAATCAACAAATGAACGAACCTCAGCAGGCACTTCTCAAGAGAAATACAAGTGATCAATAAATACATGAAAAATGATGTTCTGCATCTTTAGCCACTGGAGAAATGTAAATCAAAACTACATGGAGATTTCATCCACCTAACCCAGAACCACTACCATCAGGAGCTGCTGGCGGGGATTACACAGGCACTGCCAAAATACACCTGTGCTTACCCAGCACGGGTGTCAGCAGCCACACCACGGAATCCGTCTAAGTGCCCAGTCACAGATGAATGGCTAAGAAAATATGCTATTTATATATAAAAAAAAAATGGTGTATCATTCAGGCCTAAGAAAAAGGACAGGAGAATTGAGAGTTCAAGGTCATAATCATGAATGCACCGGAGACCATCCTGGGTCTCCAATGGAAATCCTCTTGAAGAATCGTGTTACCTCCTCCTGACATTGGTAATGAACCTGTGTCGGTTGTAACAGCAGCAAGGAGGGCAGGACTGCCTCTGCCAAGTCTCGTTCTAGTAATATGGTGTGGAATTTTGTCAAACATCGTTGTCAAGACTTAGAAAGCTGATTTTTTTTTTTGGTGGGGGGGCACATGTCTCTGCGGCCCCTTCATTCTCTGTGATTCTTTCAAGTTTGCAGCGACCTTTCTATGATCGCATCTACAATTTCCCCCAGCACCCTTGGAAAAAATCCATCCGGGTTTGAACTCATCTAGCGCCTCTTGGCCTGGCTGCCTCTCATCCTTAGATTTCAATTCCTTCCTAATCATGGTGGTTGTACCCTTTCCAGTTCCAAGGTTATTCTGTCTGATAGAGAACACAGAGGCAAACAGGACCGCCCTCTGTTGCTGTTAACCGTTATCCCATCTGCCCCAAGCAAGGTGTTTATCATCGAATCCTCGCCGCGGCTTGTTCCCTCAAAAATGAGCTCAAATTTCTTTCTTTATTGGTTCAAAACGCTTTTTGCAAGCTGCAGCTCATCTAGGATTTACACATTCCGATAGTGTTTGGTGCGCCTACGCCTCTCAGCTTTCCTTGCCGGTCAGATTGTCTTTGCAGCTCTTCTTAATAGTGGGCTTTAAACATTTAAACTACGGACTGGTGATGGGACGGTACAGCGTTTGGTGAGCATGCGCAAAGCTGCAGGACCCCCTCTGGGTAATCCCCTTGGATTCCTTCCCTTCTGTCTCCTAAAAAACCACAACGTGCCCTGTTTCCTAATCCCTTGGAATTCCCCGTTCTGAGCAGTAAATTCCATGAAAACATCCCATAGCAATGGACCATAATGATTTTCTGTTTTATCTTCAATCTTCCCTCCTTCAATGTCATGTTCACTCTGGGGTCACACTGGGGACACATTGCCTCAATCCAAAGGAGGGACTTTTGTGATGGAAACCACAGTCTTCCTTGACAAAGGTGATGTTTATGTTTCAAGATTTATTTATTTTATGTGTACGAGTGTTTTGCTTGAATGTATGTTAGTACACTGTGTGCATGCAGTGTCCACAAAGGAATAAAAGAGGTCACCAGATCCCCTGGAACTGCAGTTGCAGGTCTTTGTGAATTGCTATGTGGGTGTTGAGAAGCAAACCTGGGTCCTCTGTAAGAGCAGCAAGTACTCTTAATCATCAGCCATTTCTCTAGCTCCCCAATGTTTATAGTGTCCCTCTAATTATAACACTTAGTAGGACAGTTTAGTTTTTATATTTTTTTTAACTTTCAAAACATACATTGAAAACATTTTCTTACTAAAACCTTATAAAATCCTGTGAAATAGACAAAGCACATTTTATCACTTTTTTTTTTTCCAGTGAGGAAGCAGATGTCCAGAGAGACAAGTGAGCTGGTAAAGATACCCAGCTGGCTGGTGGAGGAGGTGGGACCAGAATCCAGGCATTCTTATTCTGGAGTCCTTGTTGTTCCTCTTTCTAGGAAAGAAAGGGACCTTGTCATGGCATTCTTCACTTTATGGTAACTCCAGGGGCTTCAGAGATCAGCACCAGCTCAATGTGACCCCAGGATAGTTGCTAGCCTCTGTTTTCTAGGTAGATACGTGGTATGAACTGGGTCACTTCCCTTCTGAGAGCTGTGGTCCCATGGCTGAGCAGATGGGGAGCAGCAGGACTTCTTCTAGAGGCTGTGTGTGTGTCTGTGTGTGTGTGTGCACTCGCATGTGTGTGCACGCGCACATGTGTAGCCCACTACCCAAAGTGGCTCCTTGGGTGCTACAGTTTCCAGGGCTCCTGAAGTCATTGCCATTCATAGGCCCTGGAATCCAGGGCAAAAACAGAGCCAAGAGCTCAAGGCACTTAGGCATTTTCAGCGATCACAGAGGAGACAAGAACTCCCCGAGAAGAAATTCCTTTGAAGACAGCAATTGGAGGAGACAGACATGGATCTTACTTAAAAGAAAACCATTGCATGTATGAAAGACCTGGAGCCAGACAGCTGAAACAAATCCGAACAAACAGCAGCTGTGATTTTTAAATTTAAAAATCAAAAAGGAAATGATCATATTGAAAACAAAATTAATGATTTGGAAGACCATGTGACAGAAATTTAGAACACAGATTTAAAAAAATACATAAAAGGAGCAGGAAGGCACAAGAGAGCACCAATCAGAGATCTGGATGTCAGCAGCAGCAGTCCCTGGAGGAGGCAGGCTGGTGACAGTCTGATGACAGAGGAGGTGGGCAGGTGAGAGCCAGGGACAGAGGTGGGTGGGTGCTGATGGACAGGAAGTGCTGAGGTTGCCTTCACTTTTGGCCTTTGGAATCTGGGCATATAATGGCACCATTACTTAAAGTGGACTTCTCGGAAGCAGCGGCAGCTTGTAGGCAGGAGAGTGGGTGGGGAGGGGTGAGTCAGTCTAGAGGCGAGGAGCCCGAAGGGCTTATGAACACAGAAGTGGAGATGCGTCATGGCTGTTGGGTATTTGAGCCTAGCGTTCCGAGCAGTGACCTGGAAATAAGAGGACTGGGTGTGTTCTACCTAGGGGATGTCTACCTTGAGAGAAGGGTGTGGGTGAGGTTGCCGAGGTGAGTGGGAAAAGCCAGACACACCTGCAGGGCATAAGATGCCAGCCCACTCCTCCTTTCATCCCCTTTCTCTTTTTACGCTCCTAACTCTGCCTGCCTGCTTTACATGACCTTCCTTATGACTTGGCTTGGGACATAGAAAGAGGAAGGAGAAGAAAAAAAGAGAGAGGAAATAAAGGAAGAAGGTGGCAAGGGAGAGTGGCTCGCAGGTACGTTAAGATGAAATAGCAGCATTACACCGGTCTGTGGTCCGCTCCACCCAATAGAGCGGGAGTCCACATCGTGACAATGTAGTCTGCTGCTCTGAGTGCCCTCATGGGGAGGCATCATCGTTGTCTTTCCTAAGAAGCAAAGGTTGAAGTGACATTTACAAAACCATTTTAATCCCCTTTAGTAATCTTATACATAAGGAGATTGAAGCTTCCCCAGAAAGTTCCCCGAGACAACGCAGGTGGAACGCAGCAGTCAGACGGACCTGGGGAGCTAGCATGCTTTTGCTTTTGTTCTATTCCAGGGCTGGGGGTCTTTTAACAGAATAGCGGAGCAGCTAGTGGAGTCAGCCTGGATCACGTGACTCGTGTTTTCAGTGGGCTTTTGTTATCTCGGGAAACTCAAAGATTTATGTGACCTCTTCTGGAGATAACGACACCTTCCAGTCTGACCTTTCAATCCAGGCTGCGCTCTGATTCTTGTAGGTTAGCAGCCAGCTCAGACAAAGGGAGAGAAATGAGCTGCCATTCATTCTGGCCATTGAATGGCTGCTTTCTCGTAAATGCCTAGAAAAAAAAAATCAATCGTCTGTGCACGGAACTCTTTCATCTGCTATTAGCTGGATTCCAAGTCATTGATAAGAAGGAAAATCCCCCAATTCATGGATCAGTATCCTCAGAGTTTATCAATTCAGAATAAAAGCGGCCGCGTCTGGGATGCTACTCAGCCATTACTCACACCAGGAGGAAAGAGATCTTGCTTTCTACCTGACATTGTCAGGCTTAAAGTAAATGATATTTCTCCCAACTTTATTGTTTTTTTTTTATTATTTATTTATTTATTTATTTATTTTTCGAGACAGGGTTTCTCCATAGTTTTTGGTTCCTGTCCTGGAACTAGCTCTTGTAGATCAGGCTGGCCTCGAACTCACAGAGATCCGCCTGCCTCTGCCTCCCGAGTGCTGGGATTAAAGGCGTGCGCCACCACCGCCCGGTTTATTATTATTTTTTTAAAGCTACCCCAGGGCTAGGGAGATTCCTTATTAGTTAAAGCCTTTGCTTCCCAAGCGTGAGGACAGAGTTCAATACCCAGAACCCACGTACATGTCGGATAGGTGTGGTGACCTGCCTATAACTCCAGTGCTTGGAAGCCAGAGAGAAGGAATACCCAGAGCAAGTAGACGAATTAGACTAGCTGAATCAGTGAGCTCTGGTTTCTATTGAGAGACCTTGACTCAATGAATAAGGAGAACAGCAATCAAGGAAGACTCTTCGCATCAACCTCAGGCCTTCACACTTGTGCACACATGTGAACACCTGTACACGTGAAAGAAAGAAAAATAATTCACACTAACAGAATCTTTGTATAGGTAGCTGGCACTAGAGCTATCAGGTATAATAACAAACTCCTCAGAGCTTTCCACATTTAAGTCTTACCTGACATAGCTCTTACCAATGGATTAGAACTTGTTAGAAATATTATCCTCGCTTTGGTTTGGAAACTGGTTCTCAAAAAACCATCATTACAAGTCCCCCTAAAGCCTTGACAGTCACCATAGGGAGAGTGAGCATTCGTAGTAGACACTGGGCACGTTGGGGATTGAGGGTGTGGTTAGTGGTAGAGTATATGCCTACTGTGCCAAAGGCCACTGGTTCACCCTAACTAACGGGATAGCTGAGCCATGCTGATACTTCTATTAAACTGAACAGACGCTTAGCAAGTCCTAGCTAGCCATGTATGCACGGCACAAAAGTTACAGATGAAGAAACACAATGGTCTTTGCTCATTGCCCCACAGTGGACAAGCGGTGAGGACCCAAAAGCTCAGCTTCCAAGTAGAACGAGACAATGGGTGCATGGATGCAGCGCCTCTCCCTGCAGGATAATGCAAACTTGCCCTGGACTGCTAGGGTGCAACAGCAGAGCACTTAGAATCTTTCAGCAACACAGAGAACAAGAAATCCCAACAAATTCATGATGGGACATCAGTGGTGTAGGGAACCTTGAAACAAAGATCAAGTTCTCAGCACAAAGGAGATTCATTTGCTCCAGAGGGAGAGAGGGCAGGGACTAAGAGACAAAGATAGAAGATAGATATTGAGAGAGAAGGGGAAGGGATCAAGGGAAAGAGGACAAGGACATTTGTCCCAGAGCCACAAAGGACTGCCTCTGGATAGAGAGGAGACAGATGTGGCCCATAGGCAAATGGTAGTTTGTAAAGGTAAAATAGAAAACCCTGTGTTAGGATGAGGTGTTTAATTTTAATTGGGCATGTTAGTTAGGTGAGTAAGGGGGGGGGCATCTGATTGCTGGACTTTGTTGTGAAATATTGCTTTAACCATGTAAAAATGTGTTCCTTTTGTTTACACTGCGTTTGCTTAAGTATATAAATATGCGTCATTGTTTCACCTTGCCTGCCTAGGCACCTGGTTAGTTTAATAAAAAGCTGAAAGGTCAGTCGCTAGGTAGGGAGAGGAATAGGCGGAGCTGGCAGGCAGAGAGAATAAAGAGAGAAGGCAAAGAGAATGAGGGAGACACAGACCCAGAGTAGGATGTCCAGGATGAAAGAAAGGGAAAAAGACCTGAGGCAAAAAGCAGATGAAGAGAAACAGGTTAAATTAAGCTATAAGAACTGGTAGGACAAACATAAGATAAGGCTGGTCATTCATAACGAATAATAAGTTTCCATGTCATGACTCGGGAGCTGGTTGGTGGTCCAAAAGAAAGCCTGCTACAGGACTTCAATAATTGGGTAGCTGGACCTTGGTAGTCAGCTCCAGGAGGAGGAAGCAGCAAATAAGAGAATAGATCTTGGTGGCTTGCTTCAGGAATGTGATCTAATGGTCTTTAGCAAGTCAGAGGGAATAAGGAAGAGGGCAAGACCTGCCAGAGCCATGTGCTTGTTGTGAGCTACTTGATTGCACTGTGAAACTCTGATACTGTGTTAATAAAATTAACTTGGATCAGTGGGGCAGAGCCAGTGACTAGTTGACCAGAATTAGCCATAGAGAGTACAGAGGAACCGGGAAGATGGATAGAGAGACCCACAGGAAGGAGTAGGGAGGAACTTGGAGACTTGCGGGCTTTTTTGGTTTGGGATGAATGGAGAGATGCTCTCTTGCTCCGTCTGGCTGCAAAGGAAGGTTAGGTGGTTATTTCTCAGATTCTCTGATCTAGTGGGTTTTCACCCCAACATCTGACTCTTGACTTTTTATTGGTAAATAGGACATCTTAGATAAAAACAACCCTTGCTCAAGTGGGCTACTGTCACTTGAGGTGGAATAGCTGCTAATAGCCCTTCTGACTAGGGTGAGATGACCCTCATTGTTGTGCAATTTGCATTCTCTGGTGACTAGTGATGTCGAGGATTTAAAACGCTTATTTGGTCATTTTTATACTCCTTTTAAAAATGTCTATCCATTGATTATTTTTTAGATCAAATTGTTTGGATTTTTAGTTATTGATGTTGAGTCCCTCATGTATTTTGAATTCAGTCTCTTGTCATATGTTTGTAAACATTTCTCCTGTTCTAGTTGTCTTTTTACTCTGGTGAGTGTTTCCTCTGGTGTAAGAGGCATTTTGGCCTTATATAATTCCATTTGTTAATTTTTTTTTCATTTGTTGCCTGTGTCTTGGGGATTTTTCTAAAATATTTCAGGCCGTGTTCTGAAGCATTTCTTCTGTTTCCTTCTATAGTTGCATAGCTTAGATAAAATTTATTTATTTAAGTTTTAAAAAATCTATTTTGAGTTGGCTTTTATATACCGTAATAGATAGAGGCCTAGATTTTTCTTCACTATTGCAGACCCTTTCTCTAATATTTTTGTTGCTTTTGTGGGAAATCAGTTGGCCTCAAATACATAGTTTAGTTCTGGCCTCTCTAGTTTGCCTATGTGACTTTTTTACGCCAATACCATGCTATTTTCGTTTCTATCATGTTGTAGTGTGTTTTTAAAACTTTTACTAGCATATATTAATTATATATAATGGATGGTTTTATTATCACACTTTCACGTGCAAGGACAGTACATTTTGGTCACTTTTATCCCCTTTTACTCTTTCTGGTCCCCTTTCCATTCCTGCAAATTCCCATTTTACTGTTCTATTCTCTCTCTCTCTCTCTCTCTCTCTCTCTCTCTCTCTCTCTCTCTCTCTCTCTCTCTCTCTTAGTGTGTGTGTATCCTTGTCCCTATGGATTTCATTAGGGTGTTTACAGAAGCATGTACACTTTACCAATGGCTGTACCACTGAAGAAAATGTCTCTCTGTCTCCCAGTAACCATTAATTGCATATATTTCCTCAGAGAGAGATGGAGTCTCACCAGCCCCCTCCTCTATCCATGACAGGGTGTGATGGGTCTAATCTTGTACAGGTGGTCACAGTTGTGAGTTCAAGGTGCAACAGCTGTTTCATGCTCAGAACTTAGTGTCTCACCCCATTCCTCCTCTTCCTCTGGCTCTTAACATTCTTTCCACCTCTCATTCAATGATTCCTGAGCCTCAGAGGAGCTGATAGAACTGCCCCATCTATGGCTGGGCATTCAACAGTGATTTATGCTTAGTACTTTGACCAGTATGCTTCTCTGCAGACTACTGCAAAAACTGTTGTTCTCTGACCAAAGACAACAGCAGCACTAACCTATGGCCATAGACATAATTGTTTGGAAGATGATTTGATGGCTCACCGTTTCAGTTTATCAAAACACTATCAGAAACTTCCTCACTAGTGTCTATGAAATTCCAGCTATGGGTGTTTGGCTAGGCTTACAGTAACAGATGTGGATTCTGTCCCACAGACCTGGTGTCAAACCCCATAAGAAAACAGCTGGTCTCTCCACTATTGCATGAGTGGTCTCACTTTGCCTGAGCAGTCGGCCTTGTTGGCCCCAGTGTCCACAGCTGGGTAAGACTGTTGAGAACTATTCTCTCTAGCAGCCTGCATTGTACCTTTAGGCACCACACACCAGATTGGCCTCAAACTCCTCAATCTACTGAGATGATTCTATATATACATATATCTTTTTAATATTCATTCATTCATTCAAAATACTGGAGCTGGGATCTCATGCATTTTAGGCAAGCACTATACCACTGAGCTATAGTTCCCACCCTAATGCTTTTCCTTTTGTACATGTATGCGAGTGTGTGAGTGGGGGGGATTGTGATGAGCGGTAGAGAGCTGTGCATATCTTTTAAGCTAAAATCCCATATCTCTCTTAGTTAGAGTTTCTATTGCTTTGAAGTGACCCTGTGACCACAGCAACTCTTATACATGAAAGCATTTGATTGGAGCTGGCTTACAGTTTCAGAGGTTTAGTTCATTCTCATCACGGCAGGGAACATGGCAAGTGTGCAGGCAGACATGGTGCTGGACAAGGAACTGAGAGTTCTACATCTGGATCTGAAGGCAGCAGAAGGAGAGACTGTGCTGGGCATAGCTTGAGCATATACAGACCTTAAAGCCCACCGCCACAGTGGCATACTTCTCCCAACAAGGTCACACCTCCTAATAGTGCCAGTACCCATAGGGTAAGCATTCAGACACATGAGCCTATGGGGGCATTCCTATTCAGACCATCACACCCACCAAATTAATAACTGAAGATATAGTTAAGGATGATACAATGTTATTTTTCACATGATTTTTCTCAGAAGGTTCTTAAGAATAAACTTCATTTAGATGGAAGATTGTACTCAGAAAAGAAGAAGACATGAGATTAGCAGTGTGGTAGGTTCCGTCTAGGAGACTGACAAAGTTTATCAGGCTTAGGGATCCGGCTAGGATAAGTGGACAGGCCTTTGGAGGGTAAATGTTGAAATTACAAAGCATGATTAAGAATTCATGGGGCTTTAGCTTCTCTTCTAATGGCGATTTAGGTGGATCCAGTTACTAATTTTAATCACAGTATTTTTACACCACTCAAACTATACAGTGGTCCCTCAGGGTCCTCCGGGAATTGGTTGTAGGATCTCTTATGAGTGCGGAAGTCTTTTACATAAAATGCATATTTTAATATAGTCTGTGTACATCCCTGTATGAGTTTAATAATTTCTAGATTACTTATAATACCTAATAACAATGCAAATGCTACTGTTTACTGGATATTGAGCCAAGAATTCCTTACATAAAGGGCATTTTTGTATAACCTATGTAGACCTTCCTGTACCTGTTAGATAATTTCTAGATTACTTAGAATATGCAATAATAATGCAAATACTTTTGCTTGCTGAATAATGACCCGGAAAGCTCTGTGTATGCTCAGTATAGGTCGAACCACTGCAGTTCTAATTACATTTTTGGACTTTGGTTGGCTCAATTTGTGGCTGCGCAGCCTGCAGAAATGGAAGGCTGAATGTGTTCTCATTCTCATTGTGATTTCCTTAGGAGATATTTAGATGGTGTGTTTCTTAATTTCAAAACATATGGGTATCCTAGTCATCTTTTTATTGATTTCTGGCTTAATTGCATGGTAGTTAAAGATAGTCAGTTGATTTCTATCCTCTGAAATTTGTTGAGATTTGCTTTACAGCGCAGCATATGGTTAGTTTTCGAAAAGTGTTCTGAGTGAGCTTGAAATGAATGTGTGATTTGCAGTTGCTGCTATGCTGCTCTAAATATGTCAGTTAGGTTAGGCTTGTTACACATGTTGCTCAGATTTTCTATTTCCTTATTATCCTTTCTCGCTTGTTATAGCAATTGCGGAGAGAGGTGTATTTAAATCTCCCACTGCCTTTATGGATTTGTTGATTCCTCTAGTCGTTGAGTCAGATCTTGCTTCATTTATTTTTGAGATGAAGTTATTAAGTACATAAAAATTTTAAAGTGTTATGTCTTCTTGGCAAATTAAGCCTTTTATCAAAATGAAGTATCCTCTTAATGCTTTTTGCCTTCGGCTCTGTGACGGGGCACATGAGCCTTTTCTGTGTTAGCGTTTATGTGACATGAGTTTTCCTATTATTTTATCGTCGACTTCTCATTTGCTCATGCTTGCCCAGGGAGGGGACATAGCCGTACTTGTTCCTATGTCCAGGAGGAAGATCTTGTCAATGGGAATATTCACCCTACTTCCACTTAATATGATCACAATCCATTTTGGTGGATCTCCACTACCTCATTCTAATTTTCCTCATCCTATCTGCTTCAAATCCTTATTTTCCTTTTCCTCCTTTCTATTAGATTGACTTTAAAATATTTTCCCCTTCATCTGTTAGGTTTGAAGTTGACCATTTTTATCATGTTGTTAATAACTAAGTGACAGCAATTTTGACTTATAGCCTATTATTAATTGATACGTTTAACCTTGTCCCAGAAAGCTCGGGGTGCTTAGACTCCATTTATCCTTGCTGACTTACATGCTGTTGTTGTCATGTTTTTGGCTTATGTATATTTCAAATTCTGCAAGACATATTTATTATTAGTTCTGCAGCCAACATTGCACACATACTTTGCTTTTTCCTTCCATCTTTTTCTTTCTCGCTGCATCTATGCCCATTCATCTGGGATAATTTCTTTGCAGTTTGAAACACGCCAAAGTTTCATTTAATGCATGTCTGCATGTGGCAAATTTTCTTCGTTTTGTTTATCTGAAAATGTCTTTATTCCAATTCCATTTTTGTCTTACACCTTCAATGGGCTTCTGCATCTGCTCTTTGAAGTACTTGAGCAACCAGAGGCTACCTTGGTCCTCTTTCAGTTTGAGAAAATTGAGCTGCTTTCTGTAAGAACCGGAGCACCCCTGGTTCATTCTTACCACTCTTTAAGTTCCTAACAGAAGCATTGGTGGCCACTTTAGCCAGAGACTCTAGTAGGTCATCAGAATCAGGGCGTTCCTTTCACAAAAGAGGCATTCATATCCACCAACTACTTAATGTAGCAGCCACCTGAATACACTGCCCAGAATACTACCAATAGGGGCGCTTCTCTAGCTCAGACCCTTGAAGCCACTACTTAGAAGTTGAGCCTTGCAATGTAATCCACCCAAAGGGCAGTCTAAGCGTGTTTGGTCCTATGGGCCTCCAGGAGGGCCCACATGGAGGCACAAGTTCCGTTCTGATCTGATATTACAAATAACTTCTCTGTACCCAGCAAGGCCAAGTGAGACCATGGGAAGAAAGTGGTCCTGGCATGGCTGTTGTCATCTGTCAAGTCCCTAACATGACATTTCAGGCCTTGCCAAGGACTGCTAATGGGCTAACTGAGTTAAAACCACTCATTCATTAGAAGAGGAGACCATAATGATATTTCAAAACCCATAAGTTAGGAATCATAGTAGTTAAATAAATGCAGAGGGCTGCAGAACATTCAGTGATAAGATCAGGTTGGACCGAGGCAGAACATGTGATCATCTTGCTAAAGCTGGCCCTTATTTCTCATTCATCCTTCCCTACCAGTGCCAGCAGAGATGCTTCCTCCCTATTCCTCCCATTTGGTTCTGAGGATATGCTATTTATTTCAGTACAGTATTGTAGAACACACCACAGCCTCTTTAAAGTCAACAAAAACTCAAAATAATCCACCTCACTTTAACCATGACTCATGCCCAGTTTAGAGTTGACAGAACAGCCGGTGTCACACAAATGTGGAATTTACATGACTAGACACAGATTCAAGTCTTAAGATCATTCTTTGTAGTCTGTGTTCCCCTTACCACTTACAAACTCTGGGCATGCACACTATCTCATTTAATTTATCCTCACGACAACATTAATTCCTTCTCAGGTGTGAAAAATTAGGCTTAGAGACAGGTCAGTATTTATTTTCTTAATTCAATTTGTTCTTTGAAAATGCCATACGTGTATATCATGTACTTTGATTATTCTTACCCCCCACGCTCCCTTATCTGCCTCCTACCCATGCCAACACCCTCTCTTCCCTGCAGGTCCTTTCCTCCATCTTTTTATTTTATGACTCACTGAGTTTAACCAGGGCCATCTCAGTGAATATGGGTACAGTACTATTCAATGGAGCCTTGGACTCTGAAGATAATGACCTGCCCTCCCCCAAATCCATTAGTAACTAATAGTTCAGCAGGGAGTGGGTAGGGTCCTATGAGCCCCTCTCTCTTCCATGACTGGGTGTTGACAAATAAAGTCTTCTGCAGACCCCCTGCTGACATCTGAAGTAGCTCTGAGTTCATGACTGCAATGGCTGTATCTTTCCCAGAAGACAGCATTTTGTGTTTCATCGTCTTCTCTTTCAGCTCTTGAAGTCTTTCCACCCTTTCTTCTATAATATTTCTTGAGACTAGAGGCGGTAGTATTGATGTTCAGTTTAAGGCTGAGAACTCAAGCATCCCTTATTCTAAGCACCTGGAGCAATGCAGGTGTCTGCTGTCATTACTGTGCATTGTAGAGAAACTTCTCAGACCAAAGCTGATAGCATCATTTGTCTGTGGGTATAAACAAAGATGTTTAGAAGTCAGCCAGACCCATGCCAATTTAACTAAACAACAGTAGTATACTGTAAAGATTTGTTACTTGAATTGGGTTAATAAAACATGAATTGGCCAGTAACCAGGTAGGAAGTATAGGCAGGGCAACCAAGATAAAGATCATGGGAAGGAGAAGGGCAGAGTTAGAGGGTTGCCAGCAGATGCAGCAAGAGTCAGATGAAAATCCTGTACTGAGAAAAGGTACCAGGCCACATGCCTAAACCTAGATAAGAATTATGGGTTACTGACTTCAAACTCTACTACAGAGCTACAACACTGAAAACAGCTCGGTATTGACATAAAAACGGACAGGAGGACCACTGGAACTGAAACAAAGACCCAGATATCAATTCACACACCTACAAATACCTAAACAGAGAATTCTCAACAAAGGAATCTAAAATGTCTCAAAGACTATTGAAGGGAGGCTGTTTGTTTTGTTCCGGCTGCTTAGACCTGAAATAATCACACAGAAACTTCATTAATTAAATCACTGCTTGGCCCATTAGCTCTAGCTTCTTATTTACTAACTCTTACATCTTACTTTAACCCATTTCCATTAATCTGTGTACTGGCACGTGGCTGTGGCTTACCAGGTAAATATCCCAGCATCTATCTCTGGCGGCAGCTCCATGGTTTCTCTCTGTCCTTGCCCCTCTTTCTCCCAGCATTCAGTTTAGTTTTCCTTGCCTAGCTCTGTTCCCCTATAGCTTGCTATAGGCCCAAAGCAGTTCCTTTATTAACCAAAATATTCACAACATACAGAGGGGAATCCTACATCAAAAGACATGTAAGGAAATGCTCAACATCCTTAGTCATCAGAGAAATGCAAATCAAAACAACTTTGAGAGTCTATCTTATGCCTGTAAGAGAATGGCCAAGATCAAAAACACTGATGACAAATTATGCTGGAGAGGTTGTGGAACAAAGGGAACACTTCTGCATTGCTAGTAGGAATGCAAACTGGTACAGCCACTTTGGAAATCAGTATGGCCATTTCTCAGAAAATTAGGAAACAACCTTCTTCAAGACCCAGCAATACCACTTTTGGGTATATACCCAAAGGATGCTCAATTGTATCACAAGGACATGTGCTCAACTATGTTCATAGCAACATTATTTGTCATAGCCAGAACCTGGAAACAACCTAAATGCCCCTGTACTGAAGAATGGATAAGGAAAATGTGGTACATTTACACAATGGAGTACTACACAGTGGAAAAAAATAATGACACCTTGAAATTTGTGGGCAAATGGGTGGATCTAGAAAACATCATATTGGGTGAGGTAACCCAGATCCAGAAAGACAAATATCATATGTACTCACTCATAAGTGGCTTTTAGACATAAAACAAAGAAAAACCAACCTACAGTTCACAATCCAAGAGAATCTAGACAACAATGAGGACCCTAATCTACATAGGAAGTAGAAAAAGATAAGATCTCCAAGTAAATTGGGAACATGGGGACCATGGAAGAGGGGAGAAGGAGAGGAGAGAGGAAGGGAGGGGAGCTGAGAAAAATGTATAGCTCAATAAAAACACTTAAAAAGAATTATGGGTTAATTTATGTATAAGAGTTAGGCAGTAATAAGTCTGGGCTACTGGCTGAGCATTTATAAATAATATTAAGTCTCTGTGGTGATTTGGAAGCAGTTGCCAGGATAAAAGTGGGCAGGAGAGAAACATTCATTTACAGTAAGTTTCCACCTAGGACTTCCCCAGCTATATAGAGAGAAGTCCTTTGCACGAGAAACAGGTAAAAGGGTTAAGAACACTTGTTCTTACAGAGAACCCGGCATGCATGACAGCTAACAAACCATGTTTAACTCCAGTTCCAATGTCTTTTTCTGACTTTGCAGGCAACAAGTATGCGTGTGGGGTACATATATGTAGGCAGACAAAGCACTCATACACAAAAATAAAATAAATAAATCTGAAAAATAATTCCTTTAATAAAGTTAGAAGGGAAATACCCTGTTTGACTAGATAATGCTGTTTCTAGAATACATACATTATTTTTTTTAAAGATTTATTATTAAGATTATGCTGTTTTTCATATACATCTGCACAGTGGATCTCACTACCAATGACTGTGTATATAGATGCCATGGAGATGCTGGGAATTGAACTCTGGACCTCTGGAAATGCAGCCAGCACTCTTAACCACTGAGCCATCTCTCTAGACCGAATCCATACATTATTAAGTGAAAGACTCAGTGCTAACTGTGAGGTACACCTTTATAAACTGATGGTTAGGGCAGTTCCAAAGAGCCCCCAAAATAACACAGGCTTTTGCCATTGTTCTTTTGTCCACCAGAGCTGATAAGACCCTATTGCTGAAGACACCACAGGTCTTGGTTGTAACATGGAGAAGTTAATCCGGACCTCAGCTGGAAGCTCCCTCCTGCTGTGTAACTGTTATGATGCTGTTGTGTGGACTGCAGACGGCCGGGGAAGAAAAGGCATCGGTGGTCTTACCCAGCTGTGAACACGGTGAGCTATGATACCAACTGGCCAGGCAAGATAAGCCCAGTGGTGCAGGAATGGAGTAACTCCTATGAGGGTGACCAGATGCTTTCTTATCAGATAAAGGCCTCCTTCTCAAGAGAGAATTCATATCTGGTACTGTATGCCTAGATAACCTAGAATTTATTGAACATCTACTGTCTGTTGTTCAGTGTGTCAGGTCAGGGAGGCGGAGCCATGTGATGACTTGGGCCAAGTCATGGATCCAGAAATGTCAGTGACCAGAATCTGAAACTCTCCCTTCAGTTCCCAGATATGTGTCTGACGGTGGCCTTGAAGGTGGATCAACCAAGTCAGTCCCCATGGCATAGGTGGTTGATTCGACAGCTTGTTTTGTATTTGGAACATCTACCTTAAATATAAGAGATTTATTTTCTTCTTATCTTTTCCTCATAAGAAGGATGAGAAGATGAGAAATATGAATGGAAGTAACCTGAAAGAAGGTGAAAGATGCCCCATCTTGTCACGTGTCAGAATGTTTCTGTGTTCTGTACAATAAAGCTCTGCTCTCTCTAGTAGAGGTTGCTTAGTGCCTGGCATTTCCTGTTGAGGAACTGATATTTTTCTATAAAGAATAATTCAACATAATAAAGTGTATGTTGGCCAATTATTCTGTCACACATGGAATTATTTTTTGTGAGTTTGTCTCAAACCTAGAAGATCATAAGTTTGGGCAACAAATTCACCTCATACAGCGCCCAACAAACACCCAGAGTTCAAGCTCTATAAAACATCTGTGCTTTTTAGTTGTGCTTCAATTATAGACCACTTGTAGGACATTAGGCTTTCCACACTCGAACAAACTTCTCAGTTAACTTGGAAATACATCTTCATTTACTCCAATTGTTCACACAAATCTTTTCCTGCTGTCTTCAGATAAAATCCCTTCCTCCCTACTCCTTTTCATTTTGTCTTCGCCCTCATATAACACTAGGTTATAACCACTGGCTTATCTGAGAGATCTTGCACACTTGTGTGTGTATGTGTTGTGTGATTACTGTATCAGTTTCCTTAAACTTGTGCCCCTGTGTCTTTTATTTCATTTTGTGTCTTGGTCCAGAGTATGGAAAGCCCAGAGTATAGGAGGAAGGAATGAGTAGAGGGAGAGAGGAAATGAAAGGAAGGATGACATGGACAAAGGCAACGAGAGAGAAGGGAGGATGAATTCCTGTGGAAACAGTAAAGTGTCAACAGGACCTGACAAAGCACCACATTCTGGAAATGTGTAGTGGCGATCACATCAGCTTCTCTTTAAGGGGATTTCCTAATCTGAGATTTGAAAACCTCCAGGTTCCCGGGCGGTGGTGGCGCAAGCCTTTAATCCCAGCACTCGGGAGGCAGAGGCAGGCAGATCTCTGGGAGTTTGAGGGCAGCCTGGACTACAAGAGCTAGTTCCGGGACGGGCACCAAAGCTACAGAAAAACCCTGTCTCGAAAAACCAAAAAAAAAAAAAAAAAAAAAAAAAAAGTAAAATGAAAACCTCCAGGTAGCAGTTGTTGGTAAATGGTAAGAGTAATGATTCTAGAGTCTTTGGAAGAAGTCGCTACCCATCAGTCAGGTTTCTAAATCTGGCAGGTGTTCTAGACTCAGGACAAGAAAAGGCAAAATAGGATGGTGGTGAGCACACAGCATCTCCAGTCCTTCCGTCCTAATTACTTCTGTCTGATTTTCTCAGTTAATGGAAGAACACCTGGGAAGATGGTGTTCATAAATTGTTCTGAAAAACTCTAGAAAGAGAATTTCTGCTTTCTTCATAAGTTCAATTTCTCAGTTCTTTCAGAGATCTATCTAATATCTATCTATCTATCTATCTATCTATCTATCTATCTATCTATCTATCTATCTATCTATCTATCATCATCTATCATCATCTATATCTATCTGTCTGTCTGTCTGTCTATCATATATATGTATCTTTTATTTATTTATTTTGATTTTTTTGAGACAGGTTTTCTCTGTGTAGCCCTGGCTCTCCTGGAACTCTCTGTATAGCCCAAGGTGGCCTTGAACTCACAAAAGTTCACCTGTCTTTGACTCCCAAGTGTGCTGGCATTAAAGGAGTGAGCCACCACACTCAGTTTAGAGGTGTTTCTTAAAGCCCCTTTGCTACAGTTAAAGCCAGTTCTTCATGAGAGCTGAAGCCAAGCCAGAAGAAACTCGTTGAGAAAAACCTGCTCTTGACAGAAGGCAGATGTTATTGATAGTGAGACGGAGCGTGGTGCTAAAGAGTATTAGAAATATCTAGGGCCTTAGAAGCCGGCGACTTTGCAGCAGAGAAAATGAGCCTGGGGTGACAGGTCATTTCCTCAGCCACAGAGCTGGAGAGAGTCCTGTGTTATCTCCAGAAAACTCAGCACGGTGGAGGACAAAGATGGAGCTTTGAAGGTAGACAGGCCAGAGAAGCTAAACCCTGATTGCATATGCCCTTCCTAGCCATGGGAGAAAAGGCTTGAAGATACAGCAAGCTCAGAAAATGACAAGATTCATAAGTCCCTGTCGGGAGAGAGGTCACATTGGCAGAGCAGTCTGGGAGCTGGGCAGGCCACTCTAGGATGCAGCTTTCCTGGCTCATCGCCCACGCACGAGTGAGCTTTTCGGTGGTGCAACTGCTTCACCCAGGCTCCTGTAATGAACTCCTCACCCTTGGCCTTGTAAAAAAGTCCAAAGAACTCATTGATTCACCAAGCAAGGCTTTTCCTTTGGTCTGTTGTCACTGTACTATTTGGGGTGAAGAGCTTGTCGTAGGCTTCTCGGGAAAAGTCACACTACACTGGCAGACTGGAATGGGCACTTGTCTGGGCTTTCAGCTCCTGACCACATGGGCTTCTTCAAAGGGTGCTTGAGTGTGCTTTCTATATGGCACCATCTAGGTCCCCACAGTTAGTCACCTCAAAGACAAATATGAAAATTGCAAAGCCGTTGGTGATCTAACTTTGAAATTTTCATGCTTATGTGGTATTTTATTACCAAACTGGTTTCATTTCAAATTCACACAACATGCAAATACTGCAAACACGGGATATGAGGCAGTGGTGGGGCATGGGGATGACTGGTTGCCAGGGAGTCATGGCCCCTTTAAGTTTCTTTTTTTTTTTGGTTTTTTTCGAGACAGGGTTTCTCTGTAGCCCTTTAAGTTTCTATGTCTGTTTTTTTTTTCAGAGTCTCTCTACAAAACACAATCTGTCTTTAAGTTCCTCCTGCCTCAGCCTCTCGGGTGCTGATCTCCAGTTGTCCTGAGTGTTGTGCTGGTGTCTTTCAACAGAGACACATCAATCTTTAGGGCCGACAGGGTGGTTGGGCCCCTCTTAGTATCTGCTGCAGTCTGACAGCACTGTTTATAATTAGCCAAACAATAATCCCCACTGCTGAGCTAACTCCAAGACTCATCTGCTTGCTTCTCCAGAGAGTTTTAAATAGACAGGGATGTGTTAATGACAGTGTATTATCTGTCTGTTACCATTTTGGCAGGCGCCGTGGAGACGTGAGTGTCTTAAGGAGGAGCTAATTGGTATGAAAGCAGCACAACGTCTGTGTCTTGTCTGTGTCACAGGCATGAAGCATCGGTACCCAGATGGCTTGGGAAGGCTGGGATCCCAGAACACCAGGAGCCTAGTGCCATGGGGCTACTAAGTATGGCATGAGATCAGAGACAGATGATTGAGATCTCGGTGGACCTCCCAGTACTTTGGTCCAGGTAGTCTAATTTTTACTGACATCTATCTTCTCGGCTCCACGTCCCTCCAGAAGCAGTGAAGCTGCATCCAAACTCAGCATCCTTCCAAAGGAGGGGAAGGGTGAATCGTGATTATTGCGTTTCCAGCTGATTCTCAAATCTCTGTCTGTCTTGTGCCTAGTGCTCCCCAGATCGGTCTTATGAATTCTACACTCTTGGCTCCTCATTTGCATTTGAATGTCCCTCCTACGTGTGTTTTCTTCCCACTCAGATCCATGAATCCTCCCATGAGCAATGCTGTCCTTCAGTTAAATGGTGTCATCATTCTCTCTGCTGCCCAAGCCGGAAACCCCAACCGTGTGGCATGATGATTAAGAGGGAAGGGTAAGAGGGTTGATACTTGAGGGCTGGGCTCGCATCTTGGCTCTGCCACTTACAAGCTGGGTGGTTCTGCTTGATGTCCCCGCTTCCGCTTTGTGAAAACGTTGATAAGCATAGGAGCACTCTCAGAAGGTGGGTGGAGAGCTGAAGAAGATAGTTCATGGATGACACATGGCAATAGATCAAGAAATGCCCCAAGATTCATTAGGCACCTCAGACTCTGTCTCCTAACAGTCCCTCAAATTCATCTACTCTGTGACATTTGCCATGCCCTCTTCAGCCTGAGTTACCGTCATGGCTCAGCTGAGCAAGTGCTTCTTGGTAAAATTATAAATATAGTGGTGTTTGCACCAGCTTAGCAATCTCCACATACTCTTGTTCTTTTTTTATTCTTATTTTTCCCTCCAACTTCTCTGAATTTTATTGCAAGCTTAAAAATGAAGAGGGGTCTGTATAAGAACTGAATTTGTGCTATTGCTGGTATAGTCACAGCACAGCCAGGGACAGGCAAGAAGGAGCCTGAAATCTTTCCACCTTCGACTGTAGTTCACCTTAGAAATAAGCATTGAGGTAATCAATTTTACATGATTATTCCATGTTCTGAATGGCCATTTCTTGCATCCCTAGAGCAGGGAGTCAAGAATCTGAATAAAGATCTGAATTTATCCTGTAACCAGATTACAGCAGTCACACTAGTTTGGCCACAATAGAACTGGATAAGATGGCGTGGCACTGCCTCTTAAGATACAGCACAAGAGGGACCTTTGTGGTGTCCCAGAGCAGGTTGGGCCCAGATGCAGTGGATGACAGAATACACCATGCAGGGAGCTTGAGTGTGGAGTTTGAGATTAAAGGGAAAATGGGAGGGATGGAGAGCCAGAGACAGAGGAGGGAGAGAGAGAAGGGAGAGAGTGAGTGGGGTGAGAGAGGTAGAGACATGCTTCTTCAGAAGAATGACGTGGGGGAGAGACAGAGATCAGGAGTGGGCAGAACTTGTCTCTTTTTTATTGTTTATTATTGAGCTGTATATTTTTCTCCTCTTTCCTCCCTTCCTTTCTCTACCCTCTGCCATAATCTCCAAATTTCCAATTTACTCAGGAGATTGTCTTTTTCTACTTCCCATGTAGATTAGATCCACCATGTGTGTCTCTTTTAGGGTCCTCTTTGGTGTCTAGGTTCTCTGAGATTGTGAACTGAAGGCTTGTTTTTCTTTGCTTTATGTCTAAAAATCACTTATGAGTGAATACATATTATATTTGTTTTTCTGGGTCTGGGTTACCTCACTCAATATGATGTTTTCTAGATTTGTCCATTTACCCACAAATTTCAAGATGTCATTGTTTTTAACCTCTGAGTAATACTCCATTGTGTAAATACACCACATATTCTTTATCCATTCTTCAGTCGAGGGGCATCTAGGTTGTTTCCAGGTTCTGGCTATGACAAACAAAGCTGCTATGAACATAGTTAAGCACATGTCCTTGTGGTACGATTGAGCATCCTTTGGGTATATACACAAAAGTGGTATTGCTGGGTATTGAGGTAGATTGTTTCGTAATTTTCTGAAAATTTGCCTTATTGATTTTCAAAGTGGCTGTACCAATTTGCATTCCCACCAGCAATAAAGAAGTGCTCATTTTACCCCACATTTTTTCCAGCATAAGTTGTCACCAGTGTTTTTGATCTTGTCCAGGTGTAAGATGAAATCTCAGAGTTGTTTTGATATGCATTTCTCTGATGACTAAGGATGTTGAGCATTTCCTCAAGTGTCTTTCAGCCATTTTAGATTCCTCTGTTGAGAGTTCTCTGTTTAGGTCTGTACCCCATTTTTTATTGGATTATTTGTTATTTTGATGACCAATTTCTTGAATTTTTTGTATATTTAGGAGATCATCCCTCTGTCCGATGGTTGATTGGTGAAGATCTTGTCCCATTCTGTAGGCTGCCGTTTTGTCTTGTTGACTGTGTCCTTTGTTTTACAGAAGCTTCTCAGTTTCAGGAGGTCCCATTTATTAATTGTTGCTCTCAGTGTCTGTGCTACTGGGGCTATATTTAGGAAGTGGTCTCCTGTGCTAATGCGTTCAAGTGTACTTCTCTTCTGTGAGGTTCAGAGTGGTTGTTTTTATGTTGAGGTCTTTGATCCATTTGGACTTGAGATTTGTGCATGGCAATAGATATGCATGTTTTCATTATTCTACATGTTGAAATCCAGTTACGCCAGAATCATTTGTTGAATATGCTTTCTTTTTTCCATTTGATATTTTTTGCTTCTTTGTCAAAAATCAGGTATTCGAAAGTGTGTGGATTGATATCCTGGTCTTTGATTTAGTTCCATTGGTCCTCCTGTCTGTTTTTATGCCAATATCAGGCTGTTTTCAGTACTGTAGCTCTGTAGTAGAGTTTGAAGTCAGGGTTTGTGATACATTCCTTTATTGTACGAGATTGTTTTGGCTATCCTGGGTTTTTTCCTTTCCCTTATGAAGTTGAGTATTATTCTTTCGAGGTCTGTAAAGAATTTTGCTGGACATTGCATTAAATCTGTAGGTTGTTTTTCGTAAGATTGCCATTTTTACTATGTTAATTATACCTACCCAAGAGCATGGGAAATCCTTCCATTTTCTGGTGTCTTCTTCAATTTCTTTCTTCAAAGATTTAAAGTTCTTATTATATAGGTCTTCCACTTGGTTGGTTAAAGTTACTCCAAGATATATTATTTGTGGTATTGTGAAGGGTGATGTTTTTATCATCTGTATAAAGGAGGGCTACTGGTTTTTTTGAGTTAATCTTGTATCCTGCTACATTACTAAAGGTGTTTATCAGTTGTGGGAATTCCCTGGTAGAATTTTTGGGTCACGTATGTAAACCATCATATCATCTACAAATAGGGAGAGTTTGACTTCTTCTTTTCCATTTGTATCCCCTTGATCTCCTTTTGTTGTCTTATTGCTCTAGCCAGTACTATAGTGAGTAGATATGGAGAGAGCGGACAACCTTGTCTTGTTTCTAATTTCAGTGGAATCGCTCTGAGTTTCTCTCCATTTAGTTTGATGTTGGCTGTTGGTTTGCTGTATATTGCCTTAATTATGTTTAGGTATATTCCGTGTATCCCTGTTCTCTCCAAGACCTTTATCATGAAGGGATGTTGCATTTTGTTAAAGGTTTTTTCAGCATCTAATGAGATGATCATGTGGTTTTTATTTTTCTGTTTGTTTATATGATGATTACATTGACAGATTTTCATATGTCTAACCATCCCTGAATCTCTGAGATGAAACATATTTGATCATGGTAGATGATTTTTCTGATGTGTTCTTGGATTTGGTTTGCCAGCATTTTAATGAGTATTTTTGCATCAATATTCATGAGTGAATTGCTCTGTAATTCTCTTTCTTAGTAATGTCTTTGTGTGGTTTAGGTATCAGGGTAATTCTAGCCTCGTAAAAAGAGTTTGGCAATACTCCTTCTGTTTCTATTGTGTGGGACAATTTGAGGAGTATTGGTATCGAAAATCTTGTAGAATTCTGCACTGAAACTTCTTGTCTTTGGCTTTTTTCGGTTAGGAGACTTTTGATGACTGTTTCAATTTTTTTTTTTTTTTTAGCAATTATAGGTCTATTTAATTTTCTTATCTGCTCTTGATTTAATTATTGTTCATTTCCTTTAAGTTTTCCAATTTTGTGGAGTACAGGTTTTAGAACTATGGCCTGATGATTCTCTGGATTTCTTCCATGTCTGTTGTTATGTCCCCCCTTTCATTTCTGATTTTGTTAATTTAGATATTCTCTCTCTGCCTTTTGGTTAGTTTGGATAAAGGTTTGTCTATTTTGTATATTTTCTCAAAGAACCAACTCTTTGTCTCACTCATTCTTTGTATTGTTTTCTTTGTTTCTATTTTGTTGATTTCAGCTCTCAATTTGATTATTTCCTGCCGTCTAGTTCTCTTAGGTGAGTTTGCTTCTTTTTGTCCTAAAGTTTTCAAATGTTCTGTTAATTCACTAGTGTGGGATTTTTCTAGCTTCTTTATGTAGGTGTTTAGTGCTATGAACTTGCCTCTTAACACTGCTTTCATTGTGTCCCATAAATCTGGTTGTGTTGTGTGGTCATTTTCATTGAATTTTAGGAAGTCTTTAATTTCCCCCTTTATTTCTTCCTTGATCCATTGATGATTTAGGTGAGCATTGTTTAATTTCCATGTGTTTGTGGAGTTTCTGGAATTAGTATTGCTGTTGACTTCTAGTTTTAAACAATGGTGATCTGATAAGGTGCATTGGGTTATTCCAATTTTTTTATATTTGTTGAGGTTTGTTTTGCTACCGAGTATGTGGTCAATTTTTGAGAAGGTTCCATGAGGTGCTGAGAAGAAGGTATATTCTTTTCTGTTTGGATGGAATATTCTATAGATGTTTGTTAAGTCCATTTGAGTCATAACATCTGTTAGTTCTCTTATTTCCCTGTTCATTTTTTATCTGATTGACCTGTACAGTGGTGAGAGGGGAGTGCTGAAGTCTCCCACTATTGGTGTGTGAGTTTAATGTGCGATTTAAGCTTTAGTAGTGTTTCTTTTACATATGAGGGTGCACTAGTATTTGGGGCATAGATGTTCAGTATTGAGATTTCCTATTGATGGATTTTTCCTGTGACTAATATAAAATGTTCTACTTTGTCTCTTTCATTTGATTTTAGTTTGAAGTCTTTTTTTTTTTTTTTTTGATATTAGGATAGCTATACGAGCTTGTTTCTTAGGTCCATTTGATTGGAAAAAATTTTCCCAAACCTTTACTCTGAGGCAATATCTGTCTTTGTGGTTGAGGTGTGTTTCTTGTATGCATCAGATGGATGGATTCTGTTTTTGTAACCAATCTATTCGCCTATGTCTTTTTATAGGTGAGTTGAGTCCGTTTATATTGAGGGATATTAATTCCCAGTGATTGCTAGTTCCTGTTATTTTAGTTTTTGTTGTTGGTGATGTTATTTGGGGTTTGCTGCTGTGAGATCTTCTATTGTCTGTGTTTTTGTGGATATAGTTAATTTTCTTGGGTTGGAATTTTCCTTCCAGTGCTTTGTGTAGGGCTGGGTTTATGGCTAGGTATTGGTAAATCTGGTTCTGTCATGGAATATCTTGTTTTGTCCAACTATGGTGATTGAAAGTTTTACTGGGTATAGTAGCCTGGGCTGGCATCTATGGTTTCTTAATGTTTGTATAATCCTTGACCAGACCTACTTGCTTTCATTGTTTTCATTGAGAAGTCAGTTGTAATTCTGATAGGTTTGCCTTTGTATGTTACTTGGTCTTTTCCCTTGGCAGCTCTTAATATTCTTTCTTTATTCTATAGGTTTAGTGTTTTGATTATTATGTGGCGAGGGAATTTTATTTTTAGTCTAGTCTATTTAGTGTTCTTTCAGCTTCTTGTATCTTCATAGGCATATCTTTCTTTAGGTTTGGAAAGTTTTCTTCTATGATTTTGTTCAATATATTTTCTGTGCTTTTGAGCTAGACTTCTTCTATCCCTATTATTTTTAAGTTTGGTCATTTCATGGTGTCCCATATTTCCTGTATATTTTGTGTTAAGCTTTTGTTATATTTAGTGTTTTCTTTGACCGATGAGTCTATTTCCTCTATTGTATCTTCAATACTCGAGATTCTCTCTTTCATCTCTTGTATTCTGCTGTTTATGCTTGCACTTGTGTTCCTGATCATTTTCTCCTAATTTCTATTTTTATAATCTCCTCAGTTTGTGTTTTCCTTATTGTCTCTATTTTGATTTTCAAGTCTCAAATCATTTTTTTTCACCTGTTTATTTGCATTTTCTTCATTTTCTTTAAGGGATTTGTTGATTTCTTCCAACTTTTTTGTATTTTCCTCCATTTCCTTCAGAGAATATTTTATTTCTTCTTTAAGGGCCTCAAACATTCAGATATTTTTTAGGTCATTTTCTTCTGCTTCATCTGTATTTGGGTGTTCAAGTCTTGCTGTTTTAGAGTTACTATTTTTTATTTGCTCTTTGTGGTGTTGAATGCATTCTTACCTTTCTACCTATCGTTTCCTCTAATTGGTATAGTTGGGGCCATGCCTCTGGTAACTACTCTTTCAGGTTCTGGTGGGTCCAAGGCTCAGATGCTTGTTCCTCATGGTGGAGTTGGAGCCATGGTTCCAATTACCCTGGAGGTCACTTGGCATTCCCAAAGGTCGCTCTTTGCTCCCAGAATTTGCTCTGCAATCCTGGAGGTTGTTTGGGCTTGCTCCCACAGAATTTGCTTGCTTGGCCCTGTTCCTGTGAGGGTTACTGCCTCAGGCCTGCTCCTGCAGAGGTCACTGGCTCAGTCTTGGTCCCATGGATGTAGCTGGCTCGTGCCTGCTCCCATGGAGGTCGCTGACTTGGGCCTGTTCCAGTGGAGGTCAGTGGTTGAGGTCTGCTCTAGTGGTGGAGGTTGCTGGTTTGGGCCCGCTCCTGTGCTTGTCCCTGGCTTGGGTTTTCTCTGGAGGAGGTCGCTGACTTGGGCCTGCTCTCAATAAGGTTGCTAGCCTGGGCCTGGTGTGGTGGAGGTCATTGGCTTGGGCATATTTCCAAGGAGGTCTAGGGGTATGAAGTTATCTTGATTTTTAATTGATGTAGGAGGACCCATCCCACAGTAGACAGCATGATGCTGGGCAGATGGTCCTTGGCTATGGAAGTGAGCTAGCTCAGCATGAGCTTGTACTGACCCAGCAAACACCATGCCTTCATATCATTTCTGCTTCTAGTTCCTGCTTGAGTTCCTGTCCCGACTCACCTCAATGACAGACTGTGACATGGAAGTGGAAGCCACATAAATCCTTTCCTGCCTGATTTGCTTTGTGGGCAGAGTGTTTTATCAAAGCAACATAATGAAACTTGAACATATTTCTCAGGGTCTACTATGGATCATATTGAGAAAGAGAGGGAGAGGCAGGTAGACAAAAAATTGGCTCAAGATGTTATTTCTTCCCTTCAAACATCTCCTAGGCCTTCAATACAAGGCTGGAGTCACAGGATGGAGTCATATGAACCATGGGTTTTTGGTAGTATGATCAGCCTTGGATGGGACATTTCTCAGATTTGATCATAGGCTTTGTTCCTTTACATGGCTCTCACTCTTTAGCCTTTAGTCTCTATTAAATATCACTCTTACATTAAATATTATAATAATATATTATTTTTGTAAGAATATATATTATATATTTATATATGATAATATTATAGATAATAATCTATAGTTTTCTTAGATAGAAATAATGTATATTTATATTAAATACAATGTTTTATATTAGTTTTATAATAATATCTACTCATTATACATAACTTATATATGATAATATAATGATAGATAATAGCATATAATTTTTATAATACATAAATAATTTATATTTTTATAATAATATTATAAATATTCTGGGGAGCTGGCTCCAGAACTGAGGGGCATGGTCTATTCCTCACCTCCCTCCATACCTGTGCTGTCTAATCTTCCTTTTCTTTTTTCAGTCAATAGGTCTTTGAGGCCAGGTTCAGCTCTGCGTCCCCCATGCCAGAATTATATAAGAATGGGTCCTTACACCTTTTCAAGTCTGTGTGCTGCACATATCAAGGGCCACCAAGCTTGTGTCTGTGTTAGTATTTCACTTTATTTCAGAAATGATGCATAAATTAGATTTTCAGCTTGAGTGTGTTTGGCATGTCCTTGAAAAAGAAATGGCATGTAGAATTCCCACTCCCACTAGCCAAATATTTATTGAGCATTTCACACATACTAGGAACTACTGAAGATGCATAGTGGAATGTGATGTGGTCCCTAGATTCCATTTCAAGGGAATTAAGTGAGGTATTGAGCAAACATTTGTAAAGATGGATGAATAAATAATGAATATGAGAATTTAATCTAAAAACATCAAAATGTTTTAACTTCATAATTGTTTAGAGATAGTTGAATGTGTGTTGCTTCTGCAAAGTTGGAAACCTATCTTCAAATTCATTCATTCGTTTATTCATTCATTCAAATTAGAGCTACTGAGCATCTGTTGTGTTTTGAGAACATGAATAAATACTGGTTTCTGGATGAGAGCCACTAACCCCGCCCAAACTGTGGAAAAATATTATGGGCCCTTCAAGTCCAAATGAAATGTCAACACAAAAGAGCGATTTGCAATGCAAATGTGAAGTCACCAGCCTTTGTAATAAACAGGCGGGGGAAACAAACCATGCAAGCTCCTTGGGAGAAGATGGGGCTTAGCAGTTTTGATGAATTAGAGAGCAGAAATCAAAGGGCTCCTAATTGGTTTATCTTCTGTGCTTAAGGTGACCAGCCTGACCAGCCTCACTCTATACATGAGCAGGGCTGCCTGATAACTGGTCTGTTTGGAAACCAACCAACCAGTTTCTGCCTGTAGATCATTGTAGGTTTATTTAACTTATTTTGTAATGCTGAACCTAGGGCCTGACACATGCTAGAGCTTTGGGTAAGTTATGGCCACAACTTTCTTTTTACTTAAATTTTTTTCTTTGTATCTATGTAGGATGTATATGTATGATTTGTGTGTGTGTGTGTGTGTATGCAGAGGTCAGGGGACAGCTTTTAGGAGGCAGTTCAGCCTTCCACTTTTTTTTTAACTTCTTTCTTTCTTTCTTTCTTTCTTTCTTTCTTTCTTTCTTTCTTTCTTTCTTTCTTTCTTTCTTTCTTTCTTTCAGATTTCTGCCTCCTCCCCGCCACCGCCTCCCATTTCCCTACCCCTCCCCCGATCAAGTCCCTCTCCCTCTTCAGCCCAAAGAGCAATCAGGGTTCCCTGCCCTGTGGGAAGTCCAAGGACCACCCACCTCCATCCAGGTCTAGTAAGATGAGCATCCAAACTGCCTAGGCTCCCACAAAGCCAGTATGTGCAGTAGGATCAAAAACCCATTGCCATTGTTCTTGAGTTTTCAGTAGTCCTCATTGTCCGCTATGTTCAGCGAGTCCGGTTTTGTCCCATGCTCTTTCAGACCCAGTCCAGCTGGCCTTGGTGAGTTCCTGATAGAACATCCCCATTGTCTCAGTGTGTGGGTGTACCCCTCGCGGTCCTGAGTTCCTTGCTCATGCTCTCTCTCCTTCTGCTCCTGATTTGGACCTTGAGATTTCAGTCCGGTGCTCCAATGTGGGTCTCTGTCTCCTTTCATCGCCTAATGAAGGTTAATATTCAGGAGGATGCCTATATGTTTTTCTTTGGGTTCACCTTCTTATTTAGCTTCTCTAGGATCACGAATTATAGGCTCAATGTCCTTTATTTATAGCTAGAAACCAAATATGAGTGAGTACATCCCATGTTCCTCTTTTTGGGTCTGGCTTACCTCACTCAGGATAGTGTTTTCTATTTCCGTCCATTTGCATGCAAAATTCAGGAAGTCATTGTTTTTTGCTGCTGAGTAGTACTCTAATATGTATATATTCTATACTTTCTTCATCCATTCTTCCATTGAAGGGCATCTAGGTTGTTTCCAGGTTCTGGCTATTACAAACAATGCTGCTATGAACATAGTTGAGCATATACTTTTGTTGTATGATAAGGCATTTCTTGGGTATATTCCCAAGAGTGGTATTGCTGGGTCCAGGGGTAGGTTGATCCCGAATTTCCTGAGAAACCGCCACACTGCTGTCCAAAGTGGTTGCACAAGTTTGCATTCCCACCAGCAATGGATGAGTGTACTCCTTTCTCCACAACCTCTCCAGCAAAGGCTATCATTGGTGTTTTTTATTTTAGCCATTCTGACAGGTGTAAGATGGTATCTTAAAGTTGTCTTGATTTGCATTTCCCTGATCGCTAGGGAAGTTGAGCATGACCTTAAATGTCTTTTGGCCATTTGAACTTCTTCTGTTGAGAATTCTCTGTTCAGCTCAGTGCCCCATTTTTTAATTGGGTTGATTAGCCTTTTACGGTCTAGTTTCTTGAGTTCTTTATATATTTTGGAGATCAGACCTTTGTCAGTTGCGGGGTTGGTGAAGATCTTCTCCCAGTCAGTGGGTTGCCTTTTTGTCTTAGTAACAGTGTCCTTTGCTTTACAGAAGCTTCTCAGTCTCAGGAGGTCCCATTTATTCAATGATGCCCTTAATGTCTGTGCTGCTGGGGTTACAGGTAGGAAGTGTTCTCCTGTGCCCATGTGTTGTAGAGTACTTCCCGCTTTCTCTTCTATCAGATTCAGTGTGTTCAGACTGATATTGAGGTCTTTAATCCATTTGGACTTGAGTTTTGTGCATGGTGATAGATATGGATCTATTTTCATTCTTCTACAGATTGTCATCCAGTTTTGCCAGCACAATTTGTTGAAGATGCTCTCTTTTTTCCATTGTATACTTCTATCTCCTTTATCAAAAATCAGGTGTTCATAGGTTTGTGGGTTAAAGTCAGGGTCTTCTATTTGATTCCATTGGTTGACTTCTCTGTTTTTATGCCAATACCAAGCTGTTTTCAATACTGTAACTCTGTAATAGAGTTTGAAGTCAGGGATGGTAATGCCTCCAGACGATCCTTTAGTGTATAAGATTGTTTTGGCTACCGTGGGTTTTTTGTTTTTCCATATAAAGTTGATTATTGTCTTTTCCAGATCTGTGAAGAATTTTGATGGGATTTTGATAGGGATTGCATTGAATCTATAGATTGCTTTTGGTAGAATTGCCATTTTTACTATGTTGATCCTCCCAATCCAAGAGCAAGGGAGATCCTTCCATTTTCTAATGTCCTCTTCGATTTCTTTCTTCAAACACTTAAAGTTCTTTTTAAATAGGTCTTTCACTTCCTTGGTCAGAGTTACCCCAAGATATTTTATGCTATTTGTGGCTATCGTGAAAGGTGATGCTTCTCTGATTTCCCTCTCTGCTTCCTTATCCTTAGTGTATAGGAAGGCAACTGATTTTTTTGGAGTTGATCTTGTATCCTGCCACATTACCAAAGGTGTTTATCAGCTGTAGGAGTTCTTTGGTAGAGTTTTTGGGGTCCCTTATGTATACTATCATATCATCTGCAAATAACGAAAGCTTAACTTCTTCCTTTCCAATACAAATCCCCTTGATCCCTTTATGTTGTCTTATTGCTATTGCTAGAACTTCAAGTACTATATTGAAGAGGTATGGAGAGAGTGGACATCCTTGTCATGTTCCTGATTTTAGTGGGATGGCTTTGAGTTTTTCTCAGTTTAATTTAATGTTAGCTGTCAGCTTGCTCTAAGTAGCTTTTATTATATTTAGGTATGACCCTTGTATCCCTAATCTCTCCAAGACCTTCATCATAAAGGGGTGTTGAATTTTGTCGAATGCTTTTTCAGCATCTAATGAAATGATCATATGTTTTTTTTCTTTCAGTTTATTTATATGATGGATTACATTGATAGATTTGCATATGTTGAACCAGCCCTGCATCTCTGGGATGAAGCCTACTTGATCATAATGGATCATATTTCTAATGTGTTCTTGGATTCGGTTTGCCAGTATTTTATTGAGAACTTTTGCATCGATGTTCATGAGTGAGATAGGCCTGTAATTCTGTTTCTTGGTTGGGTCTTTGTGTAGTTTTGGTATGAGGGTAACTGTAGCTTCATAAAAGGAATTTGGCATAGACTCTTCTGTTTCTATATTGTGAAATACATTAAGAAGTATAGGTATTAGCTCTTCTTGGAAGTTCTGGTTGAATTCTGCATTGAAACCATCTGGTCCTGGGTTTTTTTTTGGAAGGGAGATTTTTGATAACCGTTTCTAATTCTTCACGACTAACAGGTCTGTTTAGATCGTTCACCTGGTCTTGGTTTAGCTTTGGTATATGGTACTTATCTAAAAAAGTGTTCATTTCTTTTGCATTTTCCAGTTTTGTGGCATACAGGCTTTTGTAGTAAGATCTAATGATTCTCTGAATTTCCTCTGTGTCTGTGGTTATGTCCCCCTTTTCATTTCTGATCTTATTTATTTGTGTGTTCTCTCTCTGTCGTTTAATTAGTTTGGATAGGGGTTTGTCGATCTTGTTGATTTTCTCCAAGAACCAACTTTTTGTTTCATTGATTCTTTGACTGTTTCCTGTGTTTCTATTTGTTGATTTCCAGCCTCAGTTTGATTATTTCCAGTCTTCTACTCCTCCTGGGTGCATGTGCTTCTTTTTTTTTTCTAGAGCTTTCAGGTGTGCTGTTAAGTCCCCAATGTATGCTTTCTCCGTTTTTTTTTAAGTGGGCAATTAGTGCTATGAACTTTCCTCTGAACACTGCTTTTATCATGTCCCATAGGTTTGAATATGTTGTCTCTTTATTTTCATTAAATTCAAGGAAGACTTTAATTTCTTTCTTAATTTCTTCCTTAACCCAGGTGTGGTTCAGTAGTTGACTGTTCAGTTTCCATGAGTTTGTCAGCTTTCTGGGGGTAGCATTGTTGTTGCCTTCTAACTTTAATCCATGGTGATCTGATAAGACACAGGTGGACACTGATTTTTTTTGTATCTGTGGAGGTTTCCTTTGTTTCCAAGTATTTGGTCAATTTTCGAGAAGGTTCCATTAGCTGCAGAGAAGAAGGTATATTCTTTCCTATTTGGGTGGAGTGTTCTATAGATGTCTGTTAAATCCATTTGATTCATTACCTCCAACAATTCTCTTAATTCTCTATTAGGTTTCTGTCTGATTGACCTGTCCATTGGTGAGAGAGGTGTGTTGAAGTCTCCGACTACTAGTGTGTGTGGTTTGATGTCTGCCTTGAGTTCTAGTAATATTTCTTTTACCTAAGTGGGTGTTTTTGTATTAGGGGCATAGATATTCAGGATTGAGACTTCATCCTGATGAATTGTTCCTGTTATGAGTATAAAGTGTCCATCTCGATCTCTTCTGATTGATTTTAGTTTGAAGTCAGTTTTGTTAGAAATTAGTATGGCCACACCTGCTTTTTTCTTAAGACCATTTGCTTGAAAAACCTTTTCCCAACCCTTTACTCTGAGTAGATGCGTGTCTTTGTGGTTGAGATGAGTTTCTTGCAAACAGCAGAATGTTGGATCCTGTTTTCGTATCCAATCTCTTAGCCTGTGCCTTTTTATAGGTGAATTGAGACCATTAATATTAAGTGATATTAATGACCAGTGGTTGTTTACTCCGGTTATTCTTATTGTTTTTGGTAGTAGAGTTTGTGTGTCTGCCTTCTTTGAGTCATGCTGGTGAAGGGTCGCTAGATGCCTGAGTTATTGTAGGCAATGTTGGCTATGTTGGATTCCTTGGGTTGTGATTTTCCTTCTATTACTTTCTGTAGGGCTGGATTTGTGGCTACGTATTGTTTAAATTTGTTCTTATCCTGGAATGTCTTGTTTTCTCCATTGATAGTGAACGATAGCTTGGCTGGGTAGAGTAGTTTGGGTTTGCATCCATGGTCTCTTAGTTTCTGCAGTACCTCTACCCAGGACCTTCTGGCTTTCATCGTTTCCATAGAGAAGTCAGGTGCAAGTCTGATCGGTTTACCTTTATAAGTTACTTGCCCTTTTTCCTTTGCAGCTCTTAATATTCTTTCTTTAATCTGTATATTTTGTGTTTTGATTATAATATGGTGAGGGGATGTTTTTTTTGATCCAGTCTGTTTGGTGTTCTGCATGCTTCTTGAATATTCAAAGGAATATCTTTCTTTATGTTGGGAAAATTTTCTTCCATAATTTTGTTAAAAATATTTTCTGGGTCTTTGAGCTGTGACTCTTCTCCTTCTTCTATCCCTATTATTCTTAGGTTTGGTCTTTTTATTGTGTCACATATTTCCTGAATGTTTTGTGATGAGAATTTGTTGGCTTTGCTGTTTTCTTTGATCAGTGCGTTTATTTTCTTTACGTTGTCTTCAGAATCTGAGATTCTTTCTTCTATCTCTTGTGTTCTATTTTTTATTAATTAATTTATTTAATTATTAAAGATTTCTGCCTCTTCCCCTCCACCACCTTCCATTCCCCCCTCCCCCAATCAAGTCTTCCTCCCTCCTCAGCCCAAAGAGCAAGCAGGTTTCCCTGCCCTGTGGGAGGTCCAAGGACCACCCACCTCCATCCAGGTCTAATAAGGTAAGCATCCAAACTACCTGGGCTCCCACAAAGCCATTACGTGCAATAGGATCAAGAACCCATTGCCATTGTTCTTCAGTTCTCAGTAGTCCTCATTGTCCGTTATGTTCAGCGAGACGGGTTTTGTCCCATGCTTTTTCAGACCCCGGCCAGCTGGCCTTGGTGAGTTCCTAATAGAACATCCCCATTGTCTCAGTGTGTGAGTGCACCCCCCGTGGTACTGAGTTCCCTCTTGTATTCTATTGATTATGCTTGTTTCTGTAGTCTCCTCTCATTGACCTAGCTTTTCCATATCCAGCTGGTCCTCAGTTTGTGTTTTCTTCCTTGCTTCGATTTCAGTTTTCAATTCTTGAACTGTTTCCATTACCTGTTTGATCGTTTTTTTCTTGGTTTCCCAGGGTATCATTTACGTATTTACTCATTTCTTCAAACTTTTTGTTATACTTCTCATCCATTTCTATAAGGGCGTTTTTTACATGTTGTTTAAGGAACTCTATTGCTTTCATAAAGTCAATTTTTTACACTTCTTCTGTGTTAGGGTGTTCAAGTCTTTCTGTTGTAAGATCATTGGGTTCTGGTGTTTTCATGTTGTTTTTCAGATTGTTGGGTGAATTCTTGCCTTGGCGCCTGTCCATCTCCTCCTATCAATGCTATCTACTGGGTCTTTTAAAACAGGATCAGGTTTCCCTGCTGGTCAGGGGCCCTGCTTACAAAGTGCCCTCGCTCTGTTTCCTGGCTCCCACCGTGGGCCAAGATCTCTCTCACCACTCAGAAGGATCTTCAGGACCAGGACCAGGCTCCCTGTTCACCAGGGACCTCGCCAACAAAAGGCCTACCCCTCTGCAGGCCAGCCACCAAAACAGAGAAACTTCCGCTGCCCTCTGCCCCGAGCTCCCGACCCAGCGCCCAAACAGGCTATACTGGGTGATCCTGAGGCCTCGCGGAAGGAAGGGGGAGTGAAGGAGGGCCCTGGGTGCAAGTTAGGATGTGCCAGGGAGAGAGAGGTCGCAGCAGAAGAGGAGCAGCCCCAGCAGAGGGTACCAGCCCTCGCAGGCTAACCGGGGGGGTGGGGGGGTGGGGGAGTGGGGGGGTGGGGGGGTGGGGGGGTGGGGGGGTGGGGGGGTGGGGGGGGTCAAGGGAGTCGGGGAATGCCCTCTCTCCATTTCCTGTGTCCCGCTGCAGGCCTAGAACACTCTCCCCACTCAGGAGGGTCTTCAGGGACAGGACCAGGCTCCCCGTTCACCCGTGGACCTTGCCAATAAAAGGCCTCCCACTCTGCAGGCCAGGCCCCAAAAAACCTACTTGATTTAATTGTAGTGGGGTGATCTGCTCTCAGTGTGGGCTTCACTGTTTCATGCCTGGACTATCCCGCATCCGCCGTGTCTGTGCGCGCCAGTGTCCGCTGCTTGCCCAGCCTTCCACTTTGTTTGAGGCAAGTTCTCTCTCGTTTCTCTCAGTGTGCTGCGTACTCCAAGCTAGCTGGCTTGCCACCCTCTGCTGATTCTCTTGCTGTTGGAGTGCGGGGATTATAGATGTGTACTATCAAATCTGCTGTGTGTGTGTGTGTGTTTATGTGGGTTCCAGGGATCAACATTCAGACCACCAGGCTTGGACTTTTACCACTTTTATCCTTGGTCTCCAGTTCACAGTTTTTGAATCATTACGGGAAACATTCCTTTTGGAGAATGGCTCAAAGCAACGAACATATGTCTTTTAAGGATAGTTCCTTGGGAACCCCAAGTCAGGGTTGAGGTCTTTGAAGTAGAATCTCCTTCCTAATTCCAAAAGTGGTCCCACCCGACTTGTTGTCATTACTTTGGAGACAGAATGTGTGTGCATGTGTGTGTTCCATAGTTGTATTGATTGCCAGGTTCATTTGGACACCTGTCATCTCTGGTGTACTTCAGAGGTACCCACTGATAAGGGGAATACCCTTGGATCTATCACTAACCACAAATATTTCTGGTATGTGTATAAATTGCAGTTGGGGCTCCTGTATTGGGGGCATCGTAGCCCTTTTAACCTGGACTGAAGTCTGATTTCAGTTATCCGCTCCAGAGTCTCACCATATAATTTAATCAGGTCTGGCAATGAGAAAACCCAGGTTGGGGTTGGGGAAAGGCCAGTAGCCAAGGTGACCACTTCTGATCAGTCAGTAGTGTTTTCTCCTGCTGTTCTGTTGCTCACTTTGAGGGGCGGTGGATCTGGGAAGATCATATTCGTGTCAGTGTCCCCATAGCTTTCAAGGCCTCAGATGCTGCAGGTCTTTGTTGGTGCCCTTTTAACCACAGTCTCCCTCTCCTCAGGAACCTGGCACAGTTTCCTCAAAGGGCTGAGTTAGAAGCTAATCTGTGGGGTTCTCAATTCATACTGGTACTGTCTCCATCATGCGAGTTCTTTCCTTGGAGGCACTGAGGGATGTGGGGGTCCATTTCCCCCGTCCCTGGTGGGGAGGAAGGTCTTAGAATGACATGGTTAGGTATCAGCCACCCTGTTTGGTCCTTGTTTCAATCAATTCATTCAGCCCTGGCTGGCCAATTCTTCTACTGGGAGACATGTATCCACATGTCAGGAACAGGTTAGAGCCACACAGATATATGATGGCAAAAAACCCAATCGCTGTGTGCCTGGCTTGTCTGAGTCCTCCTGATCTTATTTTGTTCCTAAAGTCCCTTGGAAATTTCCAGCCTAACTAAAAACTCATGGTGGATTCAGTGACACACTACTCCTGGCAGGCGTTTTGACACTTCACTCCAGGTGGGAGGACTTGAGGCCAGGCTGGTGAATTGCTGCTGCCTGATGGAGCTGCCAGGGTCAAGGCCTGTGAAGATGTCCACGGGGACCGTGCCAGCCCTGGGCAGTCACAATCTACTGTTTTAGCTTCCCAGGGTTTGATAAAAACCCAGACTTTACAGTACAAGTGTGTGAAACGGGCTGCTTGAAATGTACCAGCATCTGCTGTCGTACCCAGCTGGCAGGGAACCAGAGAAGGAAATTAAACGTTGCATTTCCCCAGCCCTCCCCACCTTCCGTTAACCAATTGGTTTTGTCCGATGTGCCTGAGAGTGCGAAGTCTTGCCATTTTCCAGGACCAAGGCACTTGGCATTCTCAGGGAATTTGGGAGGCGTCTGCCAGTTTATTGGCAGGTACTGGGAAGTCTGATGTCACCAGATGGAGAAGGACCGTAGCCCTTCCAGTGTCTAACTTTAGAGTGAGTTGAACCTATGGAGGGATGGAGAATGAGAGTGACTGCCAGCATCCCACTCTGACTTTTCAGTGACAGAGGGAAAACGATTTGTAAAAGTTGTAAAAGTGACATACGTCAACAGTTTAAGAAATCAGCATGCACATCATAAATTCGAGTTCTATGCCACTGGGAAACTTTATCCGTATTCCAACTGAGAATGTGTGACAACATTTTCTGCTTTCTTCTAGAGACACGTACCATTGCCAGGCTGAAGGAATCCATCCATCTTTCTAGCCGTCTTCCCCAGACTGACCATTGGCCTGGAACTCCTGGGGGCCACAGAAGCATGGAAGAGGGGGCTTCATCCCTTACTAGGAGGGAGAAGACATATTTATTATGCCCATGCCACTATGTTTCAATAAATACTTCCCTGAGAAGAGTCTCTATTAAACTGTGTTTCCAGAATAATTTTTATATTTAGGATTCAAAGATTTAAAAAAAAAATGTAGTCACTACACTCTAGGTGTTTACGTTGAGTGAGGAGACAGGAAAAGAGTAGCGCTTCCAGAGATTCTGCTCCCATCTCTGTTCCTCTGAACCTCCATTTTATTATCAACAAAATGGAGGAGAATAAAAACGACCTAAAAGGGATGGCAAGGAAAGAATAAGGCAAAGTGATAGTGTTGCAAGGAAGCAGCAGACGCCGGGTAAACGGACTCGACCTGGACCACTGGGTTGCTGGGGAGAAGGACAGCTGAGGTTCTGGGTTGCCAGCTCTCTGTGGGACCTGACTGCTGCTGATCCTGGGATCAGGGAATCCTGAAATCTCAGACTGTAGGGTGGGATCCTGGAACTCGCCCTTTGTTTCTCTGCCCTGTCCGTTTGTCTTTTGGGGAGATGAGTGCTCTTATCTCTGGAGCCCACCTACCTCTACTTCAGGTGAAGGCATCTGAATTCTGGGAGAACCCTTCCAAGACAGCCAGCTAGCCTTGTTCGCTGTTTATTATGACTTATAACTGGACATTTTTAGCCATACACAAAAGTGAGAAAACACAGGTTGAGTATCCTTTACCTGAAACCTGAGACTGGAAGTGTTTTGGCCTTTTTTCTCCCCCAGATCTGAGGGATATTTGAGGGATAGGACTCCTATCTCATCTGACTTCATTATGTTCCCTATACATCTTTGTGGTGGTTCTAGTTGTCAACTTGACGCATCTAGAGTCATTCAGGAAGAGAGTCTCAGTGTAAAGCCTGCCTAGATCAGGTTTGTCTGTGGGGACTGTCTTGATTACATTAATTACAGTGGGGAAACCCACACATTGTGAGCCGCACCATTCTCTGGGGCTGGGGGTTACAGGACTATGTGTGCCAAAGGCTCTGAGCACAGGAGTCAATCACTTTCATTTCTCTCTGTTCTTGACTGTGGGTGTGCCGTGATGAGCTGTTTTCAGTTCTTGCAGCCTTGACTTTTCTGTCATCATGGACTATAACCTGGAACTGCTAAAATAAACCCTGTGGTGCTTTGAAAGACTATGCTCCCAGAGGGAGTGACCCTATTAGGAGGTGAGGCTTTGTTGGAGTAGGTGTGGCCTTGTTGGAGGAAATGTGTTTCTGTAGGGGTGGGCTTTGAGGTCTTAAATACTCAAGCTATGCCCAGTGAGGCACACAGTTGCTTCCTCTGCCTGTGGATCAAGATATAGAACTCTCCAGTCTTTCTCCAGTACCATGTCTGCCTGCAAGCCTCCCACAATAACGGACCAAACCTCTGAACTATAAGCCGGCCTCAATGAAATGTTTTTCTTTATAAGAGTGGTGCAGGACAATTCTGTATTCTGTCAATTATGTTTTAAATAAATGCTCATTGGCCAGTAGCCAGGCAGGACGTACAGGTGGGACAACCAGACAGGATGTAGAGGCGGGGCAATGAGAACAGGAGTATTCTGGGAAGAAGGAAGCTCTTCCTGTAGCCCTGCCCAGACACAGAAGAAGCAGGATGTGACCTGCCCCGCTGAAAACACGTACTGAGCCATGTGGCTAACATATACTAGAATAATGGGCTAATATAAGTTATAAGAGCTAATACGAAGCCTGAGCTAATGGGCCAATCAGTTTATAACTTATGGAGATCTCTGTGTGATTTTCTTTGGGGTTTACCAGCTGTGGGAACTGGGTAGGTCAGAAACCCCAACAAGCAGCCTGCTCCTCATCTTACATAAGAGTTGCTGAGGTCATGGTCTCTTTACAGCATTAGAAACTGTAACTAAGACACATCCTTTCTCCCATAAGTTGTTTTGGAGAAGAGTTTTGTCAATGTTAACAGAAATAAAGCCAGCACAACTTTATACCCAAAGCTTGATGGTAATTTATACAGTATTTAAAATACTTTTTATTAGTGAAATAGAACTTCCTGGCGTTCGGTTTTCCATCTGTGGCAATCATGTTGGTACTCAAAAAGTTCCTGGTTTTGGAGTACTCCAGAGTTTGGATTTTCAGATTAAAGACATCCAGTCTGCATTATAATAGAGCATGACAAACCCACCTGTCAAAGCTGTCAAACCTAATGACTGCCTATACGTGTTTGACATTTTTTTATCTGTACTCATCTGCTCCTACTGTCTTTGAGTTAGGTATCATTATGTACTGCAGACTGGCCTGGAACTTGTAATCCTCCTGCCTAGTCTACCTAGTACTGAAATTATAGATATATACCATTCTACTCTACTTCCTTCAATTACTTTAAAGAAAATAATATATATATATATATATATATATATATATTTAAATAATCCAGGTGTGGTGGCTCACATTCTGTAATCCCAGCACCCAGAAGACTGAAGTAGGAGGATCGTTATGAATTTTAGGTCACAAAGTGTGACCTGTCAAAACCAGTCAATCAACCAAACACATAATTAGTTATCACAATAGCCTCCCCATGTCTAAATAAAAGAAATCCTTACTACTATTAAATATTTAGAATTTAATCTTTTGTTTGATAAATGCTTTTATAGGGTAGGTCTCCAAAAATTAGGGTTTGCCTTTCTCCATATGTGCCTTTCATGCTCTTGATAATTCTCACGACTCTGTACTGACTGCATGATGGAGGAGGAGAAAGTTGCTGATACAGGAAAGTGAGAAGCTCCTGTCAGGACCCACATGTCCTGTCAGACTTGGTGGCCAGAAGCACATGCAGAGAAGTGGACCCCAGAAGGGAGGGTTGATGTTTCTCCGCGCTGGCAGAGGAGGCAGAGTGTTAACCTCAGGGCAGGAGGGGAAAGTGAGGTGGCTCTTACCTCATTGCTTCTGTCTTCTCCATGAAGAATGAAGGAAGAAAGCTAGCTGATTGGCTGAGTAAGGACTGCTTTGACTATTTACCTCATCAGACAGCTGTGATAGTTAGCAGGTGGGGAGGAGATTTACTCAAGAGCTCAGAGTTTATGACTGGAGACTTCAGAGCAGACCCAGGCCTTCTGTTTCTGAGTTTGGTGTCCTTACTAACCCTGACTATTAATAAAACAGGAGAAAATGTGGCCTCCCTCTAGTGTGGGCTTCAAGCAGGCTAACAGGGAGAGTGGGTCCCCAAAGATTACTTGTATTTCCAGGACAAAGGTAAGGCTGGATATTGTGTAGTGTAATAGAGCTTGGTCCAAGGTGAAACTTGGAATCGTAGGATTTTGGCTTTAAAGAGACAGCTTCGGGTGACCACTGAGGTCACAACTCTTGGGGAGAATATAATGTCCTCTAGTCCTCCTGTGAGTGGTCACCCAGCTATTTGTTTTTGATTTTGTGCAATGCCTGGGAACTCTTCATCTCTTAGACAGTATGCCATACTGTGTGATATCTCTAATGGCAAGACAACATCAGTTGTATTGAAATCTCCCTCCCTATAATTTCTACCCACGGAGCCTAATTCTGCCTCTGGTTATACAGTGAGAGTCAGCCTTCTCCTTTCTGACAGTCATTTGTGAACTGGAGCCGCCTCTCAAGTCCCCCTGCTGAGAGGTGAGTTGCTTTTGAATTGGAGAAGTGTGGAGAGAGAGAAAGAGAGAGAGAGGAGAGGGAGAGAGAGAAACAGAGACAGAGAGAGACAGAAAAAGTCAGAGATAGAGACAGAGAGAGACCGAAAAAGTCAGAGACAGAGAGAGAGACATCAATACAGAGAATCAGAGATAGATACAGAAATAGAGACACAGAAAGAGACAGACATTCCCCCCCACACCCCTACACCTCCACACACACCCACACCCACAGAGAGAGAGAAAGTCAGAGACAGAGAGAGAGACATCAATACAGAGAATCAGAGATAGAGACACAGAAAGAGACAGACAGACATTCCCCCCACACCCCTATACCTCCCCCCACACCCACAAAGAGAGAGAGAGAGAAAGAGAGAGAGAGAGAGAGAACCCAAAGGATATAGCCTCTTAGTTTTTGCTGCTTGTTCTGTGAATTCTGGCAAACACACTCTGTTGTCCTTCCGTCCTCTGTCCCAGAGGGCTTTCTCAGTTCATTTCGGAGCCTGGGTGTGAGAACCTCAGCAAGCACACTACTACATTTCCTTTCTCATCTAAGAGTCTCTCCTGGATCTTTTCAGACGCCCCAGGCACAGATCAGGACTGCTTTGACAAGACCCAATTCTCTGCGTGGGAATCCCATAGAAACTAGACCATCCATCAAGGCCTACTCCACCCATTGCTGGGAAACCAATAAGGACTCTTTCTTTGCCTTGGGGCATGCAGAAGGTATCTTGACTGGGGTCTCCATACTGTTTCTCAATTTTCAAACCCTTTCACAGGTCAAGGCTTAACCTTGGGCTCTTCTTATCCAGAGTGCCTTCCTAAACGAACTCCCCAACCCTTTCTCATTTCTAACTAACAGCAGTGGCGTACAGGGGGAAGGAGTGGCAAGGTCTTTGTAGTTGGCAGTGGTGATAATAAAGAACAGACATACCTTTAGTCGACTTATTGTCCTCACATCTTTTGGGCACACACAACCCCCAGGACTCTGCTGGGCTGGTCAGTCGTTCCTCTGCTCTCATCCCTTCTGTCCCACTCCTTACCAGCAACTCCTGGCCTGCCACATGCTTGAACAATTCTTTCTCATGCCTTAGTTTTCATCTTCAAAATTGAGAGTGAAACCATCAATGGCTTGGGGAGACTTATTGGCTTTGTTTACAAATCTAGGCACATGCCTACTGCTTAACACAGGATTGCCTGATTCCTGAGTGGATAATGGAGTGGTCTCTCAGAGATTCCAAAGCTGGACAGTGGGATACATGAGTCATATTTTGAAATCCTCTTTCCTAACCGGCTTCTAGGAAGAGAGGGACTAGAATGTGTGTAGAGCATGGTGAGGAAATAAGTGTGACATGCTTGGGAAACATACCTCTGTCACTCTCCACGAGAGCAGACAGAGGCGGGCTGGGTCTACATCTTCCCAGAATCCCCTCAGTTTAATGAGAGGAAGTATATTATTGTCATGCTAAAGCACCTTATAAAAGCAACTCAGAGAAGGAAGGGTTTCTTTTGCTTCACAGTTTGAAGGGCTGAAGAGGTGGCTTAGCAGTTAAGAGCTCTGCCCGTTTTACCAAAGGTCCTGAGTTCAATTCCCAGCAACCACATGATGGCTCACAACCATCTGAGAGATTTGATCAGTCGTCCTCATCAACTTAGACCATGAACTCCAATATAGACAAGTTCAAGAGAACCAACATATATGGGCTGCCCATGAAAATTGAAGGCAAAGTCCTTCCTGGAGGGAAAAGCATGGCATGCATGGCGGCTGAAGCGTGAGGCAGCTGGTCACAGTGAGAGTCACAGAGCAGTCACAGTCAGAGTCCTGATGATCAGCTCACTCACTGTGCCACCCAAATTTGGGGTGAGTCTTCACGCCTCAATCTAGAAACTTTCCTACAGGCTTGCTCAGAGGCTTGTCCACTATGAGGTGCTAGATCCTGTCAGGTTGACAGTCAGTATTTACTGTCATGGGCAGGAACCTGACCTTTACCCTTACTCTCTCCTTCTTCCCCTTTCTCACCCTCCACCGACTTTTCCTAATGACTTTGATGAGATTTCGGAGACCAGGGCCGCTCTTTTCTGACCTCAGCAGTCAGTAGGATTTCATTTGATTTTGCCTGGGCTGAGCTCTTGGCCTGGTGTAACTCTCTTCCCAAAGTGTCCATGGTCCCTAGTGTATCTAAGCTAATTATCTGCTGAGCACACACAGAGTGATGTGTCAGCTCCTGACGGGATCTGGGACTCTGCTGGCCCTGTCTGTTGGTTGGGTCCCAGGAGCTCTGGCCAGAGAGCTTTGAATCTCCCTGTAGGGTTTCTACAGGCTGGAGCTCCAGTAACTAAGGCTGACTGTCCACCAGCAACGCCTTGTGATCAAGAGCGAGCCCTTGGTGGGGCTCTGGGGATGGCTATGCAGATGGAACACTTACTTGCTCTCATTCCCAGCGTCCATGTAAAAAGTGGGGGAGGGCCAGGCGGTGGTGGCACACGCCTTTAATCCCAGCACTTGGGAGGCAGAGGCAGGCGGATCTCTGTGAGTTTGAGACCAGCCTGGTCTACAAGAGCTAGTTCCAGGACAGGCTCCAAAACCACAGAGAAACCCTGTCTCAAAAAAACCAAAAAAAAAAAAAAAAAGTGGGGGAGGAACCAGGTGTGGTGGCACATACCTTTAATCCCAGCACTTGGAAGACAGCGATCTCTATGAGTTCATGGCCATGGTCACCATAGAGAGTTCTAGGGCAGTCAGGGATACATAGGGAGACCTTGTCTTGGGGATAGGGGGAGGGGGGAGGGGGCAATATGTGGGAGGAGGGGGAGGGAAATGGGAAACGGGGAGCAGTTGGAAATTTTAATTAAAAAAGAATAAAAAAAAAAAGCCTAAAAAGCAAGCAAGCAAGCAAGCAAACAAAAACCCAAACTCAACCTAACACACACACACACACACACACACACACAAATCCAGACAGGGGCTGGGGAGTTGGCTCAGTGGGTAAAAGAATTTGCTGAACAAGCATAAGGAAGTGAGTTTGAAGCCCCAGAACCAATGTACAGCTGAGCATAGTAAATTGCTTCTTCACTCCCAGTGCTCCCAAAACATGATAGAAGGCAGAGATAGGCAGATTCCAGAAACTCATGGGCCAGCTAGGCTGGAAGATGCAGTTATAAACATCAGATACCATTCCCCCACTGCCCCCACTTTTTTTTTTTTTTTTTTTTTTGAGACTGGGTTTCTTTGTATGACCCTAGCTGTCCTGGAACTAGCCTTGTAGATCAGGCTGTCCTCAAACTCACAGAGATCTCCCTACCCTTGCCTCCTGATTGCTGGGATCAAAGGCATGCACCACCACCGCCAGTCCAGAGAGCCTTTCTTAAGCAAGGTAGCCTGTGAGGCTCAGCAATGAGATTGCCCTCTGACCTCTTCATGTGCACTGTGGTACACACACACAAGTATGCCTGTACACTCATGTGCATGGGCACACATTAAAACACACACACCTTAAACATGCATGCATGTATGCACAGACATTCTCGACATACATACAGTCTCATACATACATGCATTCACATCATGTACAAACACAGAAAAATAAGCTTCTTGGGGTGGCTCATTGTAAGCACATGGAGGCAAGTCTGCCTTCTGGGATGGAGGCCATGATGGGAAATAACCTTATTCATCTTATTCATAGGCTCACAATGCTGTTTAATTCTTGTTTCTGGCCTAGCTTATAAAAGCCAAGGAAGTGCCCTAGCTCCCATTCTAAAGTTCCTTCCCCACAAACTTGGGTGGGGCTCTAGAAAACATGAGTGGGGCTTGCACCACAGACCAAGGATCCCCAGAAACTTACCTTCCCTTTTCCTGGGCCTGTTACTCATGAGCGCTACTTAGCATCCTTGTTCCATTACAGAGGTTGATCTCCCTTCTCCATCTTCAAGATTAAGTTCCAGTGTCAACGCTCCTCAGGCTCTTACCCCTTGTCCAAAAGTTCCCATTTATGTCAGTGCCTAGAACCTGAGTGTGCTATAAATACCTGCTTGTATGTGTCCCTCTGTGGTGTCAATTCCTTGAGGGCAGAGACTGTGTTTGCATGCTTGGTGACACATAGTGAGAACAGTTAAGGTGTCTGTAGGATAAAGAAATGCACCCAGGACATGCTGAAAAGTCTCTGCAGCTTCTGTGGAAAATTCTGGGGTGAAGGGTTTAAAAGAAGCACTTTGTAAACTTTTTCCAAGCTGTGGTGGTATCTGAATGATGTCATTACTTTGGCTACATTCCAGCAGGCTAGAGGGCCTTGGGAACAGTCTCAAAAGTGGGAGAAGCTTCTGGAATGTAATGAGAGACATTCTGAGATGTGATGAGAGATGATGGTAAATCAAGGCCCAGTAGATCAGGGAGATCTGAGCTCACAGTACCACTCATTTCCTCAGATGCGTGGGCATCATCAAAAAGGAAAAAGTGGTGGCCTTTGATTAGCGGAACTCAAAATGCGATTCCCAGATCAGAGACCCCCTCTCCACCTCCCCTGGGAACTTACTATAAATACAGATGCTCAGATTCCACCTCAAACCTACAGAATCAGGTATCCTGGGGGAGGCCCAGGGTCTGCTTGTCACAGGTTGTCTGGGTAATACTGAAAAAGGGTTAAGTATCATGGGACTCAGAGCTCCCCGTGTAAGAATTTCTGGGGGTATTTATATAAAATGGAAATATCTGGGTCCCACTCCAGAAGCTCTGTTTCAGCCAGCCAGCAAGGGATCCAGCGATGTGTGCCTTGAACTAGGGGGTGGTGGTGGGGTGTGAAGAAGCAGGGTCACAGGCGGTCACTTCCTCAGCCTAACATGTTTTAGGAACCATTGTCCCTGTAGCAGGGAATGTGCTTGGTTCTGCCTGGCCAAGAAATGTCACACTGAATAGCAGGTAAGTCTGCCTCCCAAGTTAACAGGACCTCTCAGGGAGCAACATACCGTACCGTGGGACAGGACTTCACCTGAGAGGGGACAGTCTTTTCCCAAAATAGTACAGTGGTACTGGGGGGTGGGTGTTAGACTTCCGCCCCTTTAAACACCCTTGTAATTTACATTTAAAAATAGAAAGAAGCTCATGAATAATTTGTGAGTCATGAGCAAGCCCCTTCAAAATACAGTCATGAATAAAATATCCCGCCTTGCCTCTCTAATGGTGCTGGCCTTTGATGTTTTATTGATGGGTTGCCCATCCTGAGTGCTGGCAGGCGCCTGGATTAATTCATGCTCTCGGCCCCCGACCCCTGCAGGTCAGTGGGCCTGCCCTTACTAACACGTAAACACACCACCCTGTTCTAGACAGTTCAAGAGGCAGGCTCCAGATCCCCTTGAACAGAAGTGTAATTACAGCATGTGGGAAACCCTGCCTGGACCCATGGTGAGGGCGGGACCTAAGTCACCAGAAGCTTTTGTTTGCAGCCAGGTGAGCATTTGGAGCAGGTGGAGTGTGTCTCCTGTTTGATTGCTTCTTAAGAAGCCAGGAATGGAAAGTAGACATTAGGGAGGTGTAAATAATAATCTCTCAGAACCTGAGGAAGAGCAATGGTCTGGGCCATGTGCCTTTCCTGAAGGAGCTCTGCCTGCCCCAAGGGGCTTTGTGAGTGCCCCAAAAGCAGAGACCCCAGGAAGGCTGTTAAAGATGGCCGCTAGTACAGAGAGCCTCTGTATTTGCCTAGGGAGTTTGAAGGCTAGGACAATTATTGGAGACCCTATCTACAGGCAGAGCCCAGAAGGTTCTCTGTACAGGTCCATGAAAGTGTATATGTGTGTGTGTGTGTCGGGGGGATAGATGATTGAATGTATGCATTCCTTCATTAAAAAATAGATATAATTTTAGTACATGTACTTGAGAGGTAGAGGCAGATGGATCTCTGAGAGCTTGAGGATAGCCTGGTCTACAGAGTAAGGCCATTTCCTCAATATTTATTTAGTCTGGGAAGTTGGTACTTTGGTTAAGGGTACTTGCTGCTCTTGTAGAAGATCTGCTATCATTTGTATGGGGTAGGGTGGGTTGGCCAGCCCCTCATTGTTTGGGAAGTCTTGTCTAGCCTGCTGAAGAGCATGAACACAGCATGTACAGCCGTTACTGTCCCTGGACACACACAGGTATCTCCACTCCATCAAATGAAACCTAGTTTGTTCTGGTCTTTTAGAGATAAGGAGACACTGTTCTGTTACCACGGCTGAGACTACCATCAAGCCAAACATCACTTTACCTGCAGGTTTGTATGTAGTAGGGAGCTGCAGGCCTCTTCCCACAGCCCGGCTCATGGCTGCCTGGCTAGCTTATGCCCCAAAATAATGACACACAAACTGTATTCTTTTAAACATTGCTTGGCCCATTTCTATTCATGTGTGTAGCACCCCAAGGTGCACTTACCGGGAAGATTCTAGCCTACGTCCATCTTGGGTCGGAGCTTCATCGCGTCTTCTGGGGAGAGGGGAGCATGGCGTCTGCTCCAGAGAGCAGAGCTGTGGAGTCTGAGCTCACTTCCTCTTCCTCCCAGCATTCTATTCTGTTTACTCCACCCACCTATGCTTCAACCTATGAGGGCCAAGCAGTCTCTCTATTACTTAGCCAATGAAATCAACAGATTGATATATGACACTCCCACATCATTTGTAGGTACCTTGGGCCATGCTACCTTGAAAGGCAAGAGTTTGAGGTAAGAGAAGAGGTTTAAACCCTAGAAAAGATTGAATATAAAGACAGAGAAGCACCAGAGGTTCACCTAGGCCAGGCCTTTCAAATGCTCTGGGAGGAGAAGGGAGCAGTGGGCCTGAGAGACAGGACTGTTCTACATGTTTCTCCTTTTAGCATCCCAACTACATCAGCCCACTTAGAGTTTTTCTCCTGAGTTTCCTTAAAATTTTTTGCAATCAAAAGGGCTCAAGAAAGGCCAAGGGTAAGTGCTAGGACAAGTCTAATTTAAGGCAAGATGATAAAAGAGCTGAAGATTGCTCATTCCTCTCCTGTGGAAACTGCTTTGTCAATTTCCCGTTCTTGACATGGAGTTTCTGGGTGCCCAGTGTCTCTAGACTGCAAATCTCATGCACGGTACTCAGACTTACTCAAAACACCCCCCTTTCCATCCCCTGACTTCCTGATCTTCATCCCTATAAGGTGGAAAAACAGCTGGTGACGGAGTCATAGCTTCAGCTACTGTTGCTTACTACCAGTGATGGTAGTCATGGGATCACAAAGTCCCTGGGTCTTCTGGAGGAAGTACAGCCAACTCGAGGATAGCCACTGTCAGCTGACCTATCCTGACAAGGAGAAACCAATGAGACAGCTGTTCCCAGAAAACAGAGCATCCAACTCAAAGTGGGAGCAGATATAAGACGATCATAAGGAGACCAGAGGGGGGAAGCCAGATGTGACACATGTGGTCCAGGGATGGAAAGAATCCACAAAGGGTCAGGAACCTAGTAGGAAAATGGAATGGATTCTTGAAGGGAAGAAATAAAACTATGAAAGAGATGACAAACTTGTTCATGGAGGGGGCGATGTAGACAGTCCTCACCTGGTCCCTTAGATGTTTGTACATTTTTAGCTTGAAGCTTGATTTCCAATAACAGTGCTTCTTATTGTGACTCACTCCTTATTTGAGCAAACCCCTGTCATAACTGGGGAAGAAAGGTTGTCTCAACAGAATAATGGTGTGACTTCCTTCCTGTGTCTGCTATGTCCTGTGTCACCACCACCATCCTCACAAAGTGAAAGACCATTTTACTAAGTGGGTATCACATGGCTAGAACAGTGCCTACTAGGAAGTCATCTGTTACCAGAGGTGCTGAGTGCTTTGGAGGAAAGTTAAGCGAGACACTAGGGCTGAACATACCATTGTGGTTTTATTGGGAGGGATGTGGGTGAGTCTCATTGAGAAGGTAACATTACCCAAAGGCTCAGAGATGGGGAAGTGGAGTCAGGCTGGAGTTTGTGGACAAACCAGGGTGAGAGGGAAAAGGACAGCTGCAGGGAGTGCATTCTAAGACCTGTGGAGGATGCCTGTCTTTAGTAGGTGGGGCCCAGGGGGAGAGTCTTAGGTCATTGAGGGGAATGCCATTGAAGGGATTGGGATCCCAGATCCTTCTTCCCCTCCTAGCCACCATGAGGCGAACAGCCCACAGTGCCACAGAGCACAACAAAGGACTCATACCACTACAGGCCCAAATCAACACATTCTCATGATCATGGACAAAAACCTCTGAAATTATGGGCCAGAAATAAAACCGTCCTTATTTTCCAGTGATTGTCTTGGGTATTTTATCATAGCAACAGAAAGATGATCAAATAGAAAGTTGCTACTGAGAAGTGGGTCCCTGATGTGACTGTACCTGAGATGACATGGAGAAGCCTTCAGAATGGGAGTGTGGAAGGGATTTGGAAAGACTCAGAGAGGCAAGCTTGAGAAATTCTAGAATGTGATAAATGTAGATGAATGGACAGCCCTAGTAAGGACTAAGAGAACATTGATACAAATTCAAAGAGTAAAGGCTGTGCTATAAAGTTTCCAATAGAAACTCTAACAGAAAGTAGGGAGTCTGCTGGAGACTAAAAGCCACCCCTGTGGCCAAACCAGCTGCATTTCCCCCATGCTGTGATGCAGGGACTCTTAGTCTCTCTGTTGTGCTTCAGTCATTTCCGCTTAGAAGACCTTTTACTCAGTGGAGAGCCAGCGTCATAGGAAACGTGGTTTGAAATGTGCAACTCTCCACGTAGGTCCTGCAGAGGGTTTGCTCTCCCACACTCTGATATCCTAGAAAAATCCATTTGCCTTGCTGACACCTGGAGCGGCTTCCGGTGTTGTTTCTGTGTGGTGGCTGTAAACCAGAAGGTGCTCTGTGCATTAGGAAGGTCTGGAAGATGGATTTTATGTCAGATTGTCCTCCCTGGGCTCTTGTGGGGAGCCTGTGGATACCCCTGCGCTACTGCCTCTGCCCACCAAAGAGTGACCTTCCATCCCTGTTGCCAAACAGCCTTTAGTGTGGGCACTGGAGATCAAGCCCTTAGACTCTTGGATCAGCAAATGTCACAGCTGAGTTCTCACTTTGGCAAAAAATAAGTAAGGCTGAGATCTGTTTGCCTAGAGTTTGTTTGTCCCCAGCAACCTCCTGAAAATGGAAGTGGCTAGACTTTGGCTTATGTTTTCTATGGCTACTGAGTACCGCTCTCCCCAAAGAGGCAGTGGCTCCTGGAGAGTCCTCATGATGGAGAGGAGTTGTGCTGGGTTCAGTTGGCCGTGGTTTGGGGAAGTCGCCCCACGGCAACCACCTCACGTTCCAGGCCTGTGAGAAGAAACCCAGGCTCATGAGTCTCTCTCCCTGCCACCAGCCAGCTCCCAAATATTGACAGAGACTTATTATTGATTACGAAAGCTGGGCTTTTAGCTTAGGCTTGCTTTCAACTAGCTCTTATAACTTAAATTAACCTATATTTTTATTAATCTACATTCTATCACATGGCTTTTACCTCTCTCCCATTCTGTGTGTCCAACTCATTCCAAGTCTCCATGGCATCTCCTGTGTATCTCGATTCATCTCCTACTTCCTCTCTCTCAGCCTGGAAGTCCTGCCTACACCTCCTGCCTAGCTACTGGTTGCTCAGTATTAAACCAAACACAGTAATATACCTTTACACAGTGTACAAACATCCCACAACACTCCAGGACCCTTGCATAGTTTATTTTCTCTTCCCATTAAACATCTCTTTAGCTATCCACATATCCTATTCCCTCCCTGTTAGGCCAAACTCCGTCCCACCATTTTAAGGAGTCTCCCTGGACCACAATGATTTAAGCCTTCATCAGAATACACTTTCATCTTCGGCTTCATGTTCTTTTCCTCTAGAGCCCTCAACACCAGAAGAGCAAATGTTGTACCAATTTTATCGAGCATTTCACCTTTAAGATGATTCCCATTCTGGGCCCTGGCACCGGAACACTATCTGTTGCACAGTAGATGCACCCCACATATTTATTGGATAAAGAAAGCAATGGGTCTTTTGTTTCTAGGACAAAATGATGGGAATGAAGGCTCATTCTGTATGTTTGTCGACAAGTGTTTGGTAGTAGTTGTACATCAAGGGAGACCAACTGGGAAATCCTCTGCCTGGCCTCTAGGAAACATCCATTGGACTCTAAGGCTTTTGGTCCTTTCCTAGGGGTATCCTACCCTTCTCCCAGATGCTGGTTCCTAGGGGTATCCCATCCCTCTACCAGATGCTGGTTCCTAGGGGGTATTCCACCCTTCTACCAGATGCTGGTTCCTAGGGGTATCCCATCCCTCTACCAGATGCTGGTTCCTAGGGGTATCCCATCCCTCTACCAGATGCTGGTTCCTAGGGGGTATTTCACCCTTTTACCAGATGCTGGTTCCTAGGGGTATCCCATCCCTCTACCAGATGCTGGTTCCTAGGGGGTATTTCACCCTTTTACCAGATGCTGGTTCCTAGGGGTATCCTATCCCTCTACCAGATGCTGGTTCCTAGGGTTATCCCATCCCTCTACCAGATGCTGATCACAGGCTCACCTTTAGACACCCATTTAATGCCTTGACATTTAGGAGAAAGAGCCAGTAGTTGATCAAGGGTTGTGGGACTGAGGGGGGGGCACTCTTCTTTTGTTCTCCTGCTACTGGGAACCTGCTGATGTTTTTAAACTGAAACATCCTTCCCCTTACTGCCCTGAAAGCTTTCTTGCTATATTCGGTGCTCCTTTTCTAGTGTGGTGGAGCAACAAGGTGCTAACGAGAGGCCCAAGATTTCCTTGTTCACAGCTTCTAGTGTCCACCTGCCTGAACTCAGCAGCAAGAAGGTGCTTTGTTGGCAGGGCCGGAAGAGGCAGCACCAGCCTGTGCACTCCGTGAGCACTGGTTCCTTTTCTTCCCTCTGAATTCGGGTCATCTGGTTCCTGAGTGACTCTTCCTCCCAGACTCACTGTCACCTGGGAATGATTCTGATTTTATTCTATCAACTCTGAGACTTACCAGCAGTTTCTTCTGCCTTTGGGGGGAAATGAGGATTGTGTGACAGGAGCCTTCCCAGGAACACACTGTGAAGGGCTAGACTAGGGAGGAAAAATACCATAGCTAGCCAGTGGGATTAGTGCTGGGCAGGTCATTTTCCTAAGGATGCATCTCTTTGTAGAGGCACAAACTAGCCTGGAGTTTCCTTACAAATCATCCATCCTAGAATTGACTCAGAAGACAAGATTTTTTGGAGGGCTGGGGTGTGGAGGCTTAGCAGAAGAACCAGAGACCCCGGGAGGCCTGATCCAGCCTCAGCACCCACTGTCCACAGCAGAAAGCCTTTGCTTTCTGAGAGTCTGAGGACAGAAAGATGCTTGGGTATGGCCAGGGTTCAGTGTTTGACCACATGACCACAAGCGGGCTTGTGAATGAGTTGGGGAATCTATTGACTCTGACTTGAGTTATTGCTCAGTGGTATATCTTTTTTTCTTCATATTTTTTATTATGTATATACAATATTCTGTCTGTGTGTATGCCCGCTGGTCAGAAGAGGGCACCAGACCTCATTACAGATGGTTGTGAGCCACCATGTGGTTGCTGGGAATTGAACTCAGGACCTTTGGAAGAGCAGGCAATGCTCTTAACCTCTGAGCCATCTCTCCAGCCCCCTCAGTGATATTTCTTTATGTTAGTGGTGTTTATGGGGTGCAGATGGGGGCAAAGACTTGGGATTTCACACCCAACACGAAGTGACACCTTTAGATACCCATTTAACACCTTGGGATTTAGACGAAAGAGCCAGTGGTTAATCCAGACATTGTCTGTGTCCTGTGGGTTTCTATTCTGGGTGGGGAGAGGGTGTTAGGAGAGGGAAGCTCACATTCTCCACCAGGTGCCATTCTCTTCACCATCAGTTTCACTCGGAGACCATTTCTCTTTGTCTTTCCACAGTGATAGAAAGCAACACAGACCATTTCCCGGGAATGAGTAATTGCTACAGCACAGACTCGGCAGTTGGTTAGCGATAAAGACAAAGTCCGGCATTGGGAGGAAAGAGTACGTTTAGACTACATCTTGTCTCGGGCTGGGATATGGATTTCCAATTTGCAGACTCCGGTCGCCGTGACTTTCAGTATCTCCGGTGCCCTGTTTGCTTGTTTCCAGACTTCCTTCATCTCCTACCCCTCTCCTTTCTCTATCCTGGCCATCCTCTCTGAAGGAAACCCAGCCGCTGTGTTCCTTTTCATCTTTGTCTACAGTGTGGGCGTGCTTGCTTTCTAATTTCTCTTGGAATCTTGATCAGAAGGAACCTGAGTCAGGTAGTGAAGACATGTTATACATCCCCAAGCTGGCGGGATGAGGACGAGGCTGACTTCCCCCGTGGAGTCGCGTACTCTGACTTTGGGGAGAAAAGAGCAGGCGACGTTTGGCAGTGCTGTGAAGACGGGCTTTACTTTCATATTTCTTTGCGTTAAGTCTGCTTTTTTTCTTTCACTTTTTTTTTTCTTTTTTGCAGTATAATATAATGTTTTGAACGCTACAATATCTCTCTCAGAGAAACTCGCTAAATTTCAGGACCCTGTCAGAGAGCAGAATTGGTTTTCCTTCTTAGAATTTGTTTCTTCCAAGCCTGTCCAGACGCCGGGCTGTCTTATTTGGCAGCTTAGATGGATGGACTTGGTACCAGCTGCCTTTCAGCATAATATGGCTCTGGTGACTGGAGGAGCAAAGCGGAAGCAGGCTTCTGCAAAAGCACAGTGCGTTCGGTTGGATGCTCTTGGCTCCACTCACTTCTCAGGGAACCGTCACCTGTGAAGTCCTTTGCTCCATTCTTGGCTGCTGTGGGAAGTGCTTAGAGACTCCTAACAAGGGCCATGCTTCCTCAATATATTTAGGGCAATTATGCGCATACTTTTAGAAAATACCTTGGGAGTGGGCTTGCTTTGAATCCATGTGAATCAGATAATTAGTTTAAAGACAGGAAATATATACTGTTTTAATTTTTCTGGCTTGACTAAGGATTGCTTTGGGAGTTTGTGTGTAGCATGTTTTAAAACCAGCTCCTTTTAATTATATTTATTTACTTAATGACTCACATAGACAGTAGGTAAGTGGCATTTTGAGATAGCCTGCAGAGCTGCCCCAAAGCCTCACACTTATTCTGTGTCTTATAATTCATATCAGAATTTCATATCTTTTCTTACCTTTTGCTTGCAGGGAGCCCATCCATGTTTTACACACCTAGTAGGAAACCATATCAGGTTTCAATTTTAGAACGCTGGGCTACATCCCTAGCCTGGGTTCTCAATTCTAGATCTTCTGGAATTGTGTCTTGCGCTCTTTCCCACTGCACCGGGTAAAGTCATACAGTAGAGTCACAACAGCCATACTGGGATCCTTGCTCTGACACTCAGCGAATGGGTGACTTTGGCAAAGTCACCTTGTCTCTCTCTTAGCTGCAGTAAAAGGAGTCTCCATGAGTTTCTGCAACAGTAAGAGCAATGAACTTGACTCTCCTTCGGAATCCGGGATGTGAATAGCTGAGGCTTCTGTGGCCTAGGAAGCCCATGCCTGTAGGGGTTAAGAGGGAGGCCTGAGGAGGCTAGAGCCATTCAAGTAGTGGGTTTATTTGACAGCTACTTTGAATAGAATCCAGACAGAGTATCACCTGGCAGGAACTCCCCAGTCCTCTCCTTTCCCCTTATCTGCCCTTTCTTCCCCTCCCATACTTTCTAGTATATAATTTTCTTATTGTATTGATTTTCTTTTTCTTCCCCCCAGAGGTACAGATCCTGTTTACATGGCAGTCAGATAGAAGGGGTCACACCAGGAGCCTTTAATTATGCAAATGTAGGATCCCTTGGAGAAGGGGAGCTGTGGGATGTGGAAGAACAGGATTAATTTGCCAAGGGAACCCGGGGCATTCTGGGAGTAGAGGAATGGCAGCTCAATTCATCTTCCCAAGGTCTGAAGCTGGGCTGGACATTAGAGTCTCCCAGGGGCCTGGGTCTGGGCTCAGAGCCTAGGAAATGTGGTGAAGTGGTTGTACTGGGGAGGGGAAGGGTTCAGGCTTTTGACCTGATGAAATGCAGTCCTGGCCCTCTTAACACCCTGTGCTTTGGCAACAGTGACTGGCCTAGTGGCATGCTCAGCCAGTGTCCTGGACATCCAGACTGCTGTGAACTGCTATCTGCTTCAGGCAGGAGCCAGAGGAAGCACCGGTTAGAATGAACAGTCGGCTAGATTCTATTTTGGGGAACATGGTGGTGAGTGGGTAAAACAGCTTCAGAAAGGGATTTGATTGTGTTTTCTGCTATGAGAAGGTAGGAAGGTTTCAGTAATTAGTATGTTACATACTTTACGCGTTCAGATTTGTAGCTCAAGATGCTTAGGCGTGTTACGTCACTTCCTCATGGAAAATATTCTATCTTCGCGTTCCCAAGTATCTTCTTTCAATGTAGCCAGCTTAGTTCTGAAAATCAGAAACATTTGTGTTCCCTCTCCCAGGTCACCAGAGTTCAATACAAGCTTCAAGGTTCTTTTAAAACGGGAAACAAATACAACTTATATTTTCAGTTTGCCTCAACGGTCGCACGTCTCTCTAGCCCTCACACCTACAGAAGAGCTTTGTACACACATACATTCTACAGTGGGACTCATGACGACTGAGCCGCTCTTTGGTGCTTAGAATGAATGAACTAAGGAAAACTACCAATGTCCTTTAAAGTGTGTGTGTGTGAGTGTTGTGCCAAAAATCATACGTAAGGCCTCATACTTACCTAGCAAGTGTTCTCTCATGGGTGGTGGCCTTCAGATCATGCTTTATGACAGGGATGATGCTGTCTGTGGAACTGCTTTCTACAGAGTTGAGCATGTGTTACTCTGCCGACTTGGGCGGGGTGGGGGGACTGTCTTAAAAACACAAATGCTTCGTGGAGCAGTGGAGGCTTACCCCTTTAATCCCATGATTTGGGAGGCAGAAGGAGGAAGGCCTCTGGCCTCTGAGTTTGAGGTCAGTCTGCTCTACAGATCTACAGAGTTCCAGGACAGCCAGGGCTACAAAGAGAAACCCTGTCTGGAAAAACAAAACAAAGCAAAAATGAGTACAAATGTTTAAATCTACCCCCTCATCCATTTGAGTTCATAATTTTGTCTGACAGAGGCATGACGGAGGTTAGTGGAAACTATTATCTTTTTCTCTTTATCTGTGTCTCCTTGCTTGTGAGGGGGGTTGAGGAAGCGATGAAGAGAGGGAGGGAGGGAGAGAGAGAGAGAGAGAGAGAGAGAGAGAGAGAGAGAGAGAGAATGAATATTAATTAGTGGCTCTCAGTCTTCTTAAAACTGCTGGCCCCAGAGAAGAGTCATGCCTCTTGTGGAAAATAACCATGACAGATTTGACTAAAAGAGAGAGCAGCAATGCAAGAACAAGGTGCAGGTGGTTGGGAGAGGTAGGGGAGAGGCCTGGTAGAGCTAGGGGCTTCAGTTACTTTCCAACTACACTGACTTTTCAGGATTCAAGTGCATGTTAGGGCCTCACTGCCAACTCTGCCCTTCCACTCTTGCTTAGAGGATATCTGGCCTTTTAAAAATTCAACTCTCTGAGAGAGAAGGCAACGGTGCAGAAACTTAACTGCCTGCCTGAACTCAGTCCTTCCAAAATAACTGGGTTTGGGTTAGCTCCTTGGGTGGCAAAGGTTCAGCTAGACTTTGTGTGCATGTGCGTGTGTGTGTGTGTGTGTGTGTGTGTAAGAGAGAGAGAGAGAGAGAGAGAGAGAGAGAGAGAGAGAGAGAGAGAGGCTGACCGAGGTACTCTAAGAAGGAGTGGTAGTGAGAAAGAGGTGAAGGGCAATTTCTGGGATATTCTTCCAATTTCTCCTCCCTGAAGCAGAGACGAGAATAGTGGTATGGGCTGATTGTATGTTCTCCTCCTCAAATCCAAACGCTTAAATCCTAAGTCCTAGGATGATGATGTCAGAGGTGGGGTGTTGAGAGTGATTAAGTCATGATAATGGAGTACTTGTGATCTGAATTAGTGCCCTTGTGAAGAGGCCTGAAGGAGCCTGTTCATTCTTATATGTGAGCACAGGAGAAGGACCAGCAACTGGGTCCTTAGCAGACCCTAAGTATGCAGGGAACTTGATCTTGGACTTCTCAACCTTTAGGACTGTGAGAAATAATTGTGTGTGTGTGTGTGTGTGTGTGTGTGTGTGTGTGTATAAGTCACCTAGTAAGTGGCATTTTGTTACGGCAGCCTTAGCAGATGAAGACCAATAATGTGTCCTCAGGAAGAAGGGGGAATATATTTCTTTTCCTTGCTCACAATGTCATGTTTATTTCTCCTTGTAAAACTGCTCAGTGAATGGAATCTGGTTGTACTATGTGGCCTTCACTGGCAGAGCTTTATTAAGTATACAGAGCCTGACTCTTGTGCCTCCTCTCCTCTATATATCCCAACGCTTGTATGTACCTGGAGCCTTCCCTTGGTTTTATGAAAAATTGGGTACTAAATAATAAACAAAAAATTATTTTATTTTTGGGGAAGTGTATCTCCTTCCTTCTTCCTCTCTCTTCCCTCCCTCCCTCCCTCCCTCCCTCCCTCCCTCCCTCCCTCCCTCCCTTCCCTTCTCCTTCTCTGTGCATGTGTGTGCATGTATGTGTGTCTGGGTACCTGGAGAGGTCTGAAAGGTGTCATATCCCCTAGAGCTTGAGCTACAGGTAGCTGTGGATCACCTGACATGGGTGCTGGGAACTGAACTCTGATCCCCTTGGAGAGTAGCAAGTGCTCTTAACCCCTGAGCCATCTTCCAAGCCCTTGAATCCCCCACCTCCTCAGTACTAAATCTTTAAGGATCCAATTAAAGAAAAAATATACTTGTTGTCATTGTTGAATACATACTGTATTTAACTTTTTTTAATCCCAGAGAAGTGAAATGCAACATCCATTTGAGTTTATGTAACATCCAAAGACTGACAACTCAGAATTTCCTAATTAAAGTCATTTTTAAGGCACTCTGCAGAGCCAGCTTTCATCTCTTCCTTTGTGGCATTATTCTTCAAACTGTAGCAGAATACCTGGCTTCTCTGTCTTCAGTGACACACATACATGCTCATGCTCTTAGCCTCCACTTCTGTCCTCGACGACACCAAAAACAACACAATTTTAAGGAAGAAAATCCATTTTGGGGGAAACAAGGCAAGAGCAGAGAGGACATGTACACATAAATTAACTGATAGGCCAGTAGCAGAAAAGAGGAGGAGCAGGAAGGAAATGGAACAGGGTGGGGTAGACCAGATGGTTGGTGGCCGGTGAGAAAATAGGCTGCATTTCCCAATGAGGTTTAAACTAATTTAGCTGGTTCCTTTTTACATTTTTTTTTAATTTTAAAGATGGGTCCAATGCAAGGGAGGTATTCCAAAATTATGGGATGTGGATGTAGGTAAGTGTGCTTGCTCATGCTCATGTACTTATGAGCTGATTTTAAAGATAGGTACGGGGAAGGGGAGGCTCTAAAATGCCCTCCTGAGATAAAAATAATCTCTCTTACTGGCCCACTTCTGCACCTGGAATTCCCAGCATTCAAGCTATTCCTTCAGATTAAGGCATTGTCTATAGCCCCAATGAAAAGGTAAACGTCACCTAAGAAGTGTAACACTCAACTCTTTAGCACCCACCGACTGAACCGTTTTCTATCAGAGAGCAGGACCCTGAGAGACGGGACGTGGTGCAGGACAGTCTGATTAACAGGGCAAGACGGCATGGTGCTATGAATGCAGGAGAAATCTACTTGCTCTGGGAACCTGCTAAGGAGGCGGGGTACGAAAACAGACTCTGTCTATGCTGGGGCACTCTCTTGTGCATACAGCATACACACTCTCTAACACACCCAACAGTTCTTAGACATTACAGCATTCTGCAGGGAGCACTACTATGGCGTTCACTTGGGTCCTCGAGGAAAGGTGCTCAGGGAATCCGTCGAGTGCAAGACAGCACAAGTTCTTGATTGTTTTCAGGTAAAGTTCTATACTGTAAAGTGGAAGTTCAGTATCTTCAAAGGTCCATGTCATTTATATGAAGGCGGTACACAGCACACACATACGCAGACACACACACGTGCGCGTACACGCACACACACCTTCACTTATATATTCATTGTCTGAGAACTTGTCAACATGAGAGGTGAGAAGTCTCTAGTCATCTATAATCTGGATGCTGTAGTGGGTGGGTTGCTGTCAGGTTATTGGGTAAGGGACTGTTCGGAGGACAATACTTTCCTATTATGGATGACCCTTTCCTGTCACCAGTGGGCCCTTGGGTAATTCAGGTTGCTCTGCAGAAACAGCCAACCCTTGGGTTATAAAGACCGGAATAAGCTTTGCCTCAAAATTCGGACAGAAAGGCAGGGAAACCCATGTAACCTTCAGGCTCTGGGAGGGAGGCATGTGTGGTGGTGGGGGAAGGGCAGATGGCAGGTGAACTTGGGCAGGGGACGAGCGTTTGCATGTGACTCTTGGGACCAGTCAACCTTTGGGTCTGCTCAGGTTGATCGTGCCGGTGGGGAGAAGGTGTAACGAGGAAAAAAGACTGGAGCAATGGGGACTCTAGAGAAAGCTTGTGAACTAAAGGAGGAAGGGATCTGGGAGGTGGACGGGGGTGTAGAAGGGTGTTTTTTCCTATCAACTACATTGACGAGTTAGAATCATCTGGGTTCCTCAAAAGACCTCGGCTGCTCAGCCCCCTGGAGCCTCTACGATGGATAACTGAGATGGGAACCAGGTATGTGGGTTTGAGCTTCTGACCTAGCGCTAACGCGCATCTGGTGTCAAGCATTCTGCACCAGAGCGGAAGGAGAGGTCCAGTGTTAACAGTCAGGCTGGAGCCCGCTGCTCAGCCTTGCAGGGGTTTGTGAAGGAGCGGAAGGGAAGAGTGCAAAAGCAGGAAGGAGGTTGGAAGATGCTGACTTTCCGTCTGGTTAGCTGGACCTGTGCTGATTCGTGGGGCTAGATTGCTTGCTACTAGCTGGTAGTTTCTGATCCCATTTCGGGTTGAAAAGCTGGCTGGGGTAGAAGTATTTGGGACTAGGGAGAAGAATTTTCCTCTTTTTTTTTTTTTGTGGCTTCAAAGAGGAATCATTTACTGTGCTCCGTAGGGGCCGACAAGACAGATCTGGGGCTGATGTTTGAGAGAGGGAAGTAGATTTCCTGATGTCTAATAAATATAGATCCCATAAATAAATAAATAAATTGGGAAGTATAGCAATAAATAAAACAATCAAGAAAACAACATAGACCACTTTTGCCCTGTCGGGAGAAATTGTGCTCTCACTTCACTGATCCTGGTGACGTGAGGGCTGCTCTTGGACATCCGAAGGCACCAAGCTTGTCCATGGTAGGGCAAACAGTTGCCTTCCAAAGACCGTAGAGAAACCTCAGAGGATGATTGACATTGGCTATCCACATAGAGAAGAGTGAGGAGAAGGGGAGATAGATATTCTCCCTGTTTCCCACCCAAAAGTGTGGGGGTGAGGAGGCAGGCTTGGGAGCCAGGGCTGGGCCGTGTGGGGTCTCTTCAGTCCAGGATGGCCAGCCTTGTCCTTGGGAGGCTTCACGTGGAAGGAGGGGATGAGCAGGAGGTGCGGGCGAACTCGATGTTTCCACACACAGAAGCTGCAGCAGGCACAACTTCTATTTCAACAAAGCTCCCCCATGAGCCAACCAGCTGGCCTGGCTGGACACACGCGGTGGGGAGAGGAGGTACTGGTCACAGGATGGGAGGGTGGTGAGGAGACAGGCAAGATGGCACTCTTTTTAAATAGGAAATCAGCTGTCCAGGGCGTCAGCTTCTAGCGCCACCAGCCATTGCTCATATCCTCCTCCTCAGTCTTGCCGTGTGGTTCTGTGTGCTGGGCTTGCCTTGTCCTACTAGGAGACCTGCATGTGACAAGGAAACACAAAAACAGTGCACATTATTAAGACAGTGGCCAAGGAAACACCATTCCTTAAAAGCAGACGTTCATAATTCAAGCTTTGTAAGTAGATTTTTCAAAGGGATAATAGCTTGAATTTTGTGCAAAGTTCTGAGCATCTTCATGTACACATCTCTATAAAGGAGGGCTGTAACTTTCATCTCTTCTTAAAAGATTAAAAACTAAAGCAGTGTGATGGGATCTCAAGTCACTTGTGTGTTTAGTCCATTGGGAAAGCACAAAAGAACTACAGAAACGGGTGGAAATTCCAGCAGTGCCCCTTAGAATTCTGGGTGCAGGAACCGGACTGACTGGAGACCTGGGTGTAACCAGGATTTCTGTCATTGACTCAGGACAATTGCCAAAGCCTTCGTCTTCACTATGTGTCTATATCATGCAATTTGAAGCTGTCAATCAAAGTTTCTTTAGGAAGAAAATATACATCAGCTGTTTTTTTGTGGGCACGTGTATCTACCACTTTATGTAACTGCTGAAGTCCTAAAAAAGTGGGTGGACCCAATTTTAAAAAATAAAACAAAAAGCATTTTTGAATGCACAAAGGGAGCTGTTCTTAGGTAAAGTAGATGTTGTGAATCCCTTTCTTTCCTGAAATTTTTGTTTGGTGTGTATATATACACGTATATGTCAGAGTGCATGTTTGTGTGTGTGTACACCTGTGTATGTGTATTGTATGTGTGTGGGTGCATGTGTGTGCACCTAAGTGTAGAGGTTACAGGTCTATTTTGGGTGTCTTTCTCAGGAGTTCTACACCTTGTTTTTTGAGACAGGATCTCTCTCTCTGAGCCTGGAGCTCACTAGTTGAGCTAAACAGTCTAGTCAGCAAGCTAGCCAGTGATTGTCCCCTCTGCCAGCCCCCTCCAATGTTGGGGTTAAAGATGCATGCTGCCATGTCTGGGTTTTGGCGGGTGTCTGGGATCTGACCTCAAGTCCTCATGCCTGTGCATCAAGCACTTTACCCAGGAGCCACCTCCCCAGTCACTTGTCTAGATTTTGTGTGTGCTGAACTTGCTCACAGTATCGCTAGGGCGCAAATGTTTTTATAATTCCACATTTAAATGATGTCATTGCCTTTTCTGATTATAAATATGTATTCAGTTTTAGGAAGTTATGTAGTCAGTTAAAAAAACTTGTCTTGATGCTCTGAAATTAGAAGATAAACCCATTTCATATACAAACAGGGACTTGGTCTAAGATACGTTTTAGAAAGCAGCCCTCTCTGTACCCTGTTCACCAGAATAGCAGCCATGCCTTGTGGCATCTGTAAATACCAGTTCCCATTTCTGCAGGAATGTGATTAGTCAGAATGGGTCAGAGGTGCTGAGTGTGCCAGACTCTGCCAGCCCTTGCTACCTGACCTGGCAAAGAAGAACAAACATGGCGAGGTGGGGAGGAGGTCGGGTACCAGGTAAGCAGATATGAGCAGAGGCCTAAGCCGAACTCACAGTCTACTTGGTGATCACAGAGCACACCACACAGATGCTCATGAATGAAAGTCACGTCACCCAGGAGACTGCCTTACTAATCATGATCTTTATGATTTATTATTGATATTAGTCCATATATCATTAGTATATTAATTCTATCATATATTATATAAGAGCAATTTAAAAACAGCATAATTTTTGTATAGAAAATATTTTAAGTGTGTAGTTTACTTTTGTCTACTAGTTTTCCTAAGGCAAGACACAAGCAACCCAGTTAAGTTTGCTCTGTTAAGTGTGCTTTCATAAACACTTGTGGGGTGCACATGGCACTGACAAGGGGCCTCCTTCTTGTGCCACAGATAAATACGTCAAGGTCAGTATGACATCAATATGAAATCAGGGCCCAGGAGCCCAGTCCCCTGGTCTCCTGTACCAATGAATAGTATGTTTGGCATATAGAAAGCTGGGTGGAAATAATCTACTAAAGGCAAAAAGAAAAAAAAAAGAAAAAAAAAGAAAAGATCATTTTTTTTTCTGTAACAAGCTCATAATTAAATGACTTTAAAGCTGTTTATTCTTTTATACAAAATGTCCTGTTTCTCTTTTCATGGAAGTACTCAAAGAAGGAATACTTTGATTTTATTAGCGGCACTTGGGACTAGAAGTTTTTTGTTTTGTTTTGTTTTTTTTTGTTTTTTTTTTTTGCCATTTAAGAAGATCCATGGAAGTTTTTATTTTATTTTCTCGAGACAGGGTTTCTCTTTGTAGCCCTGGTGCTCCTGGAATTCACCTCGTAGACCTGGCTGGCCTCGAACCGAAGAGATCCACTTGCCTCTGCCTCCCAAGTGCTGGGATTAAAGGTGTGCACCACCACTGCCCAGCAAGATCCATGGAATTCTTTAGGTGAAAGTCCTTAGTTTTCTGGTGTGTGCGCGTACATGCGTATGTGCAAGCAGAGGGAGATAAGGGTGGCAGCGTCTCTACCACCGTTCTTCTGATATGCATGTGCACAGTCTTTTCTCTCTGATTAATTAGAAGTAATAGCTTTCCTTAGCTTCTGGTATGTGAGAGAGTAAAGTGGGAAATAATTTAATTGGCTGTCTTGCTTTCAAAGCCCAGTTTAATGAAATAGTTCTCGGCTTAAAGTGCATGCATTATCCTTCCTGTTATTTTTACAATTAGCATGTCATTGGATCATGTTTAGGTGGAATATTCTAATTGGTTCCTAGGGTGGGGGCACAGCAGATGGAGAGATAATCCAGGTACTGGGGTGTGTATTGTGCTTTCATTAGGACAGTGTGCCTGAGAAGTCTTGTCCTGTCACTTATCTTAGGCATGAGAGAGGGGTCATACCAGTCTCTAAAAATGGTAGACTGTTTAATGCACCCATTGGGTAGAGAGATGACTCTGAGACACTTTACAAGGTCCTAGGCTACCTCCCAATGCATGACCCAGTGGCACAAGGAGCGCCCCCTACAGTTTCCTATGTGCACTGTCCCACTGAGGGCACGGATTCTGTTTTGCTAAGTATGTAGGACATACTTGTAGAAAGACATGCTGGAAGAATGAGCATTTGGAGAATCCCATGATACCTTCCCTGCTTTGCTCTTCTGTGTGGACAGCAGAGGGTTAGAGGTAGATATGAAGCGGGGCAGAGAGTAAGGAGCAAACCAGGCACCAAAGGCCAACACCAAGAAGGTTTGCTGGCCTGAGCATGAGTATCTTCTTAAATTCTACGTCTCTTAATACCTTGCTTGCCTCACCTTCACCCTAGGTCTGGCAACTAACAAAACATCCTGTTCTCCTTTTTATCTCCTCCTTGCTCCAGTAATGCTGGGCCTCAGCCAGCCCTCAGTCAGCCCCAGATTCAGTGATGCTACCATTTAAATATCTCACAGCACTGTCTTACAATCCTGTGTAGCACTGGGCCCTGCTTGAGTCTTGGCTCTGTGTCTGGTTCTTTCTTCTTCACTGTGCAGTTGTGACATATGTTTCTTCCTTACCCCCTGGTATTTCCGAACCAGCACTCAGCTGTTTTAAGGATCAACTCATTTTTTCTAGGTAAGCTGAAGACAAACATGGACCTAGAGGCAAAAGAGGCTCGATGCTTGACCATGTGTCCCACTGTCTAGAGGCCTGGATCTGTATTTGTCTTAGAAAGAGGAGCTGGTTCTTTTAGGGAGCATCCTTTGGCCCAGCTGGGAGAAAGGAATAATTGAGGCATGGAACAGGGACTGGGACAGGCTTAAAGACAACTGTGCAGCTAGGCCAAAAGAGACCATAAAGAAAGCGGTCACTATAGGCAGCTGTAGAGAGAAGACAGAACCAGTCATACCTCCACCATTGTGAGATAGCCTGGGATATGCTGTGTATGTACAGGGTGAGGGGAAGTACTTCCTCATTTTATCCTTCAAGATGGCAGGCCTGTAAAACCACCTGTAAACTTCAAGGTCTTAGCCAAAACTGTAGGGACAGACAGGCCAGTAGAGACCCATGAAAAGATTTAAACATATATGTGTGTGTATAGAATATATATATATATAGAATATATATATACAAATATTGAATATATATATATATATACATATATATATATATATATATATACACACACACATACCTCTCTGTGCTATGTGACCACAAATGTGGAAAATACAGCTGTTTTGGGATGACTTCTGTGGTCATTTCAACCCAGCCTGTTGTACTGGGATTTTCCATCTGGCCCTGTCCTGACAGGAGGAGTTTTAGCTACCTATAGGACCCAGGACCATGTGACCTTCTCCTGTTTTTCTTTTCTGCCCCTGCTTGGGAATGGTCAGATAACCTTGGCAACCCTCTGGGAAGCTTTCTATAGGCAGATGTTACCAGGGAAATGGGGACCAGATGTACTCCAGATCTCAAAAGAAATTAATGGCAATAAGACTCTGGGGTAAAAATATCTGTGTGCTTGCTCACTGAGCTTGTTCACTCGGCTCCTGTTCTATCTAAGGATCATTTAGGCTTAATTATAGAGTTCAGGCATTCATTGGGCTTTTGATTAATTTTCTTTTCAGCCTGGAAAGTGTGTGAGTGTGGTAGGTCTTTGTCTGTGCATGTGTGCGCGTGTATATGTGTGCGTTTATATCTTTCTTTGCAACTCAGTTGGGAGTTGGCTCTAGCGATGTTTAATTGAGCCCTCCGTTCTTAACAAGAACGCTCAATGTGCCAAGAAAGCCTTGGAAAGCCATTGTTTTCACTGCCTCCGCCCCATGGGCTGCTCCTGAGCACGCATTGAGGGACGGCGGGTGGCAGGGCAGTGCTCAGCTGGGACCTCAGCTGTAGGATGCATGCTTCCTGTCTGTCTTTGTACTTGTGTTTAAGGGATTCAGAGACCAGGGGAACAGCTTTTCCTACTCCATTAATTACAAGTGACAGCCACCTCCCCCACACCACAGTCCCTGACAGGCATCTTTCTGGGCCATCCTCCCTGGGGATTACAAGGCTCTTTGAGGAAGCAAACAGCTCTCATTCTCTCATTTGTAATGTCCCCACTTGGTGGGTAGGGGAGGACTACATGACCGTGCAGATGACAGTGACCTGCCTTCTCCTTTTCTTTCTTCTCCTTTGTGCTAAGGGGTAAACTAAGGGACAACACTATACAGAGGGAAAAAATGGGGGTTTGAGCCAAAAGGCCCAGTTTGAATCCTAGCTTTTGGCATTTTTCCTGTCTGTGTGCCTGTGGATACATCATTTACCCTCTTTGGTCTCAACTTGCTATTTGTAAAATGAGGACAATAACACCACCACCATCACCACCACCGAATGACACTTCTTACGATGACTGTGGATGAGAAAACGCGTGTGGAAGCCTTGTGCAAAATCTTTTATAAATCATTGCTATTTTATTTTACTGTGCAGAGTTGTTTCTTAGACCATGACTTTGACCTTTGAGGTATTCATTGCGGGGGGGGGGGATCCAAAATGATTCATTGACTGCAAGGCAGGCAGGGGACCAGCCTCCAGCCTCCAATGTGTTGTGGACGGCAGCAATGACCTGAGGATGTGGTATGCAATCAGCAGAGAACAGATTAAAGGTTCACTATCAAAACAGCTGTCATGGATAGAAAGTAATCTGGAATATTCCTTTTTGACATTCTAACGGAAAGGGTTCTGGACCCAATTGTTTTTAATTTCTAGGCTAATTGATTTGTGGGTGAATGATTCTGGAACAATGGCAGTGTTTCTGGCTGGAGACGAGGAAAGACCCCAGGTCCCAGGCAATGTGCCTATATTGTAGGCTGTGGTCTGGGAGACTCAGGCCTGTGCTGTTGAGGTTTGTGATCCTGAATAGTTGACCTAATTTAAATGGGCCTCAATTTCCTTGGAGATCATAGACTAGAGGATCTCAAAGGTGACCTCATTTAAGGATTTAAGAAGTGATGATGTATTCTTTCAAATACAGGAGGTTTTAAACTGTTGTGTCACTAAGAAACTATGAACCTATACAAAGTCCAAATACAGTTTAGAGACCACCCAACTCCCACCAAAGGCTCAGAGCGAGTCCGTTTGAAACTGATGTTGTCTGGAATCAGAGCCCTCCCCGCCCCCCCCCCCCCCCCCCCCCCCCCCCCCCCGCTTTCTCCTGCAGAGATCTCAAGGTTAACTCTCTCCTGTAAGAGAGCCCTTTGTTTGGTAATATCCTGACTAAGCTAAGAGTCAATGATCCACAGATAGAGAGAAAGGGGGTCATTTCCTTATAAAACAATGGTAACTTTAACATAATTGACTATTGGGTAATTGAGTGTCCTACCAGGTTGACTTCAGGAGAGAGAGAGAGAGAGAGAGAGAGAGAGAGAGAGAGAGAGAGAGAGAGAGAGAGAGATTAGAGAAGTAACAAATGACAGCGGTAATGCATATTTGCATAGTGATTTTACCTTTTATAAGCCCTTTCTCACATATTTTTTTCTCAATTGTTATTACATCATTCCCCAGGAAACCACCTGGGGGTAGTTTATTTTAAAAATCTGAAGTGATTCTTTTTAAGTAGGAATAAGCTTAGGTAAGCACGCTGCACCTTGCTTTATAAGTACAGACAGGTCTTTGAAAAGCTATATTTTATGGAAATATAATTGTGTGACTCATATCTTAATGTGCTAGGGACATTTAAAGACTGAAACCTTGCATAGGATTTTTAATATAAACTCTTTCTTATTCATCTGTTGTTACAATTTTAGATGTGGAAAAAAAATCAGGTTTTCTTAAAGTGGGGCTATGTGGCTTGGATTCCAAGATCAGCATCCACTGCCCCAAATCTCATAAAAGTGGCATCTAATTCAATGAGGGAGAGATTGGTGCTTCTGATGTCAGCATGGAAAATAAGCAGCTTTATTCTTCAGCTTGTAGCTCTCTGAGGTCAGCTCTGCCATAAAGAAGTAGGGGAGCATGGGAAAGGACAGAGAAAATAACAAAAATAACAGCTGAATTATTTCTAAATAGAAGAATCTTTGCAACTCACAGATGGGCATTAATGTGTTGTTATAAATGACTTGCCATCAATTACTAGTCTATGAGAGAGGAGCTGATGGTTGGGGTGTGAAGTTAGTGCTATATAATTTTGAGTCGCATCCTTTGGGACTAGAGCATAAAAGCAATTAAACTACAGTGCATTTTAAACAAAAGCAATGGACAAGCCTTTCCAGTTCACATTCTTTGTCCCCAAACTCTGGCAGGCTTGGGGTCAATGACAGGATCGGTATAATGGCTCCAGACTTGGAATATCACACTTCTGAAATTAAGCTTGAAGAATTTACTTATTCAATGTACAACACTGTGAGAGTTCTGTAGTTTGTTCTCACGGGGAGTTTTGGAACAAAGAGGGCTCCATCTCACAACCTGCACTACTGAGAATAACAAGGAAAGCTCTTTTCTGGGAGGAGGTGATTTAGGCTGAAAGGGTTGGAAATCTTACCATTGTAAATACTGGAAACTCATTAGAAAGTTTTACACAGCTGAATTAAGGACATCTGGCTTCCCACCTTTATTGGTCGGATCTCAGTAATACAAGTTTGCTTAAAGAAAATGCCCAGATTTTCACTATAGAAGTAAGAAACACTTCCTCCCTATAGCTGAACAAGCAGTTAAAGTTGAATTTTTGTAAGTATAGTTGAAGTTAACCTATGTGGACTTATGGTGTACATACTATGTGTGTTTAAAGGCCATAGATGAACATTCAGGCACTACTGGCAAGACTCATTGTTATGATCTCTGAATACTGGTGTGTGAGAACACATGTGCATGCACAGATGTGTACACTTCCTGTGCCCAAACAAGTCAGAGATTAAAACTCGAAAGTATCGTTCTCATTTGTGGAGATGTTCCCGAAACCCTGCAACGATAGGAGGCTGTACATCTTTGTAAACCAAGGGCTGGTGAGGAATCTGTAGTTGTAAACAAAGTCACAGACTGAGTCACTAAAAAACCGGGGAGGGACCCAGTGCCACAGTTGCTGCAGAAAACTACATAGCCAATACTGTGACTAACACTTAGAATGAACCATCTCTTTGGAACAAGAGTGTATGGAAGCAGCCAGTCTCCACTAGGGCTGCGGACATCAGCACTTTGGACAGCTCCTAGGGCAGCTCTGAGACAGAGTGTTCCCCTCATTCCAGAGAATGTACTGACGATCTGATCATCAACTAATATTTGATACTAATCTGTAGCAACAACTTCTTCTCTCTCCCCATCACCCAGTATCTTTCACCCAACTCCCCAACACCCTCCAGTCACACACGGGGGACTGTCTTACGAACACCTGGTGTGGATGTTTCCACGTGCGCTTCTAATTGGTTGGGAAGCAGCATCCGCCACAGGCACTGTTTAGTTTCATTTACCTCCCCTGCATCTCACAGGAAAGAAATGGTCAATAGTTCAAATAAAAGAATCATCCCGGTCAGCTGCAAAATATGGCTACTTGCATGGTAATCACAGCAAGTCTGTCAAATCAGTGATTTCTTTATTCCTAAGAGGAAGGGGCTTTTCCTAAGGGTTATGGTTCTACCACCCGAGGAGCAGCTGGACTCTTCACAAGCAGCTGCAGAGGCTGGCAAACCAAGAGGTCTGCTTTGGCTCAGAAACTCAGTTTGGCTCCTGCCACCCCTGGCAACACACAGCTGGGCAGTTCGCTTCTACTTAGGAGGTATCACCACCAGGGGCGGCCCCCGCTTGGGCCTCCACATGAGGACCTGGGCATCATTGGCATTGGGCTTCACAAGTGCGTTAGGGGGGATGGGTTCCATCCGGCTCAGAACCCGGGGCTGCTCCTGCTGAGTCCTGCCCACTAGCCGGGCCCGTTGCCCCAACAGCTGAAGAGGATCCACTTCAATGTCCACTCTCATCCTCCACTTGATGGTCTGCAGAATGATCTTCTCCTTGGTGGTGGTGTTCATGGCTACCAGCCAGGTGGTAAAACTTTGGTCCCTCTTGATCCTGGTGAGAAGTGGCACGTTGCTGTCACTCACTGGCACTGCCCATGTCACGCTGGGGTAAAAGTTATCATTCATGCTGACGGAGAACCTGGAGATCTTGTTGGTGGGGCCAACCAGGGTCACAGTCTCTGTGGTGTTCCCGTACCAGGGGTAGCTCACCCCGTCTGAATCACTGATGGCTTTTACTCTCCCTTCCCTCAAGTCAGGCAGTTCCCAGCTTGACCTGGCAAAGCAGAAGGGATACACAAGAAGAGGATGAATGAGTTTTTTTAAAGTTGGAAAGGTACCCACCACTTTACTAACACAGTCAAATTGGGCAAAATGGGAAATTGGGAGGGGGGAATTTAGGCCATAAAGTTCTATGCTGGGCTGTATCAGGATTAAATGAGAAAAAAAAAACAATCAAAATTAAAAATAAAACACAGTTCCAAAGTAAGTTAAATAAAAGCTTAGCTGACCCAATGGAAAAGCCCAAAGGAACAGCGATGAGATCACCAATAGTTATCTACTCATTGGGATGATTGTGATGAGCGGTGTAGAGGTCAGCCATGACAGGATGCACCTTCATGGGGAGAATGTGTTTGAATAAGGTTTGACACCCAGCACAGGTGATACAAAATTTAACTTGAAAGGATGTAACAGAAGGAGAAGAAAGGAGGGGTAAAAGAGGTGAGGGTCAACATTATATTAATTTCTTAGAAAAGCCATAGTACTAGAATATCTATTCCACAGAGCATCTTTAAATTCTACTGTGAAACCAAACCAGCACTCAGAAAACAGGTCAAAGAAAAGCCGTGATGGAGTACTGGCTACTTTCCCACTAAAGCTAACGTGCTTTGTGGGAACTGCTATGGGCTGGCACGCATGCTCCTTCACATGCTGCTCTCCCCTGGGCTTAGTGTCCTGGCTGGAATCTTCATTGCCATGATTGTGACCTTGGCATTCTGAGTACCTGTCTATTCTTCCCGTGCATTTCCCATCCTCACACAGAATGACAGAGGCGCACATGTGGCCATTCTTAGCCCATGCATTTCCTCCCAGGTATGTTGCGTATAACGATGATAATCATAATGGTCATGACTGATAGTTACACAGCACCTACCCCATCCCAACCATGGTGTTATGTACTCTGTTATCACAGTTTATGTTCAAAAGATCCCACACTGTAACTGGATTTTCTTTCTTTCTGTCTTTTTTTTTTTTTTTTTTCCCCAAGAGAGGTAGAGGTTTAAAAGCACTGGTATATATCGTGTCCTATAGATTCTACAGACTCTAAGAGGTTAGATTGCTTTACTCTAGAGTCTGATTTTGATCACTGTATCATACTGCTTCCAAGTACCCATGGTAAAGGGAACCTATGCTGTACAATGATCTAACTAACAGTCATGGGGAATTTGACTGGACTCTAATAGTGATATTCTACGTATTTCCAACCCTGGAACCAGGAACGACAGCAATGCTTGGTAATAATGCTTGTAAGTCAATAATTAAAGAAAGGTGAGTTTTTCATTTATTAGCTAAGAGGTGATGGCCTTTTTTGATATAAAGTGCTTCCCCTCCAGAGATGACAGAAGATCTGGCAGGGCTTACCCAAATGGTAGAAAAGGAGTTACTTGCTCCAGCTGATACTGATGATGTCTCAGCATCCCCTACTAGGGAACATGGAAACACTGCTGCTTCTGGCTACCCCCATGGTGCTTTCTATGCCAGTCACCCCAGCATAAGTGAAGGGAAGGCTGGACCGCCTGTGGAGGAGGTGAGCCCGCAGCTGCAAGAGGCTTTTCTCTTGTCTTCATGCCCTCGATGACTGTTGAGAATAATTGTAGTGTACTATGGTTGGCAGAAGCTAAGTGACAGAAACTGACCTGATGCAGAGTCGAAGAGAGCTCATCTTACTGTGCATGCTGGTGTGCTGTGCCAGGCGGAGCCCCCAGATCTATCTATAGCTCCCAGTCTTCCCCTCCCTCCCTCCCTCCCTCCCTCCTTCCCTCCCTCCCTCCTTCCCTCCCTCCCTCCTTCCCTCCCTCCCTTCTTGAGACAGGGTCTCCCCATATAGCCCTAGCTGTCTCTGAACTTGCTATGTAGACCAGGTTGGCTTTGAACTCAGAGATCTGTGTGCTTCTGCCTCCTGGGATTAAGAATGTTCACCACCATGCCTGGTATCACGTCTAATATATATACCTCTACTGGCTCTCTTTGAAATTCATGGCCTCTTTTTAAAACCAATTGTTGTCACACACATATATATTCCTAAATCACACACACACATATATTCACATTTTACTGTACAGAAATGAGTGTGTTGTTTGAGTGTAATATAATTATGCATGAGTTAGCATGGTAGAGAACCAACTGGCTAATCTGCTTGCTGGATTCATGAAATGACAACACTGGAGTCATTGTGCCCCAACTAAGGGGCCAAGACAATGTCATCACTGGATATTATTTCCAAACCTCAGTTTTTATTTTTCTAAGTAGTCATTGTGACACTTTCTGAGTGGCTGGGGGACAGGCATCCCCAGCAGTGCCAGATCAAGCTTGCTCCCTGCTCCTCTCACGCCAACTGTGCTGTGTCCAGTCTGGAGAACTCTGTTTTCAGTGGATGTTCTTGTTATTTCACTACAGTTCAAGTGGATGTGCTTCTTATTCCACTACAATGCTGACCTTTTTGGGACTGTGTACCCTGATGGTCAATCCAATTCCTTTGGCTATGATGGAGTTACAATTTACATTTTGCCTTTATCTCCCTGCCCAGAGCCAAGGGCAGAGACTTGAGACCACACTCTCGAAGACAGCCTACTTGGAAGATAATAAAACTTAGTTTGGTTCTAGGTTTTCTCACAAATGGAGATGGTGTAATGAGGTCCACAAGTGTGCCTGTCTCAGAAAAGAAGGAAGAGAGTGGTCTCATAGGATGCTCTGGAATGCATGCATATCCTGAGCTTCTTAACCACTACATCCCAGCAAGGATGTATCTGGCAGAGCACAGGCTTGGGCTTGTGACCTTAGCAGGCTACACTTCTGTCTCATTTTGGTTCCTGTCTTAAAGTTGCTAGAGCTCAAAGTGGGGTCTCTCCTACAGCTCCATGGAACCAGTATCTACCTTCATCATAGAGGGGTGGCTTAACCAAATAACCAAATTCATTAAGACTAAAGCCTAGTGAAGGGGAGAGGCTTTCTATCAGAAAATTATTGCATTTTTATTTCTTTATATGAAAATTAGATATTTATTCCCAGACAGTGGCTTGAAAGAGCTTGGCCTATAAAATGCATAACGGGTTTATGTAGAAGATGAGATGGCAATGGTTTTCTGAAAGGTCCTTTTTAAGTTCCAACAATGATAGCCTGGAGTCCCTTGGTGGGTGTTAAGAGGATGCCTGTGATGAGGATGCTGAAGCACTTCAGATCCCACATGGTCCAAACAGAACTCCCCATCACCACCTCAGAGCTGGACCTTCCCCTCTCTGCTACATCCAACCTTTCATGTCAGAAGTGAGGGCTATATTTGACCTTCCCACCCCTCACAGAGACCACCACAGCCGCCACTCAGCATCTTGTGACTTTTGCCGCACAAGTCTTGTGTGGATGTACTTCCTTTTCTCTGTCCACCTCTCACTGCTTTCATGTAATCCAAGCCTTTAGCATCTCCTAAACGGTCTACTGTCGTGCCCCACTAACTGCATTCAATGCTGATTCCCCCCCCCCCACACACACACACTTCATCTCGTAGGCTGCATAAGTTCTCAAACTTGTTTGCTCTATACATAAAATGTTTCTATGACTCTTTTACATGAAAACCACAGGGTCACTCATAGGATAAAATCTGAGTTCCTTTCCGGCACAGATCTGGCTCAATGTGACCTGACCTCTCTGATCCCACGTACTCTGCTATTTTTCTCCTTCACTCCTTAGCTCTTGCAGCACCCTTTGCTCACACTGCTCTTCCCTTTAATAAAAATCCCCTGTATCTATCCACTCTCCTGCTGGAACTCATCGTGAGTCACTCCCCCACAGGAAGAGTATGATTCCCACCAACCGATGGGTGTGTCCACATTGACAGGTGCCAGGTTACATTTTAACTTTTAGTTTTTATGTCTTTCTTCATTAGACGTCAGTTTCCTGGGAACTGTGACTTACTTTTGAATCTGCACCTAGCACATAGCTGGCATGCAACTAAAACTTACTATTTTTTGGATGGATCCACATCCGTGATTATATGAGCACCACAAACAATATTCAGTCTGTTAAACACACACACACAGACAGACAATATGAACTTAGGAGAAAGGATGGGGAGCGAGAGGTGAACCTGGGAGGAATTAGGTCTGGGAGGGAATATAAAAGGTAAATATAATCAGAATACATTGTATGCATCTCAAAGAATTAATAAAATATATTCTAAAACTTTAATATTTCTCAAAGGATTAAATATTGTATTTTCATGCCTTCATGTGTGGGGCTTGATAGAACTTGCGCACGACAGAATCTTTTATCACAGCTCTACACTTTAGATACTTGCTCGCTTCTAAAATTCCAACATCTATTATTCATCTAGAATCTATTATTAGGATAGCTGCACACCTTGCACTGAACGTTATTTGTCTTCGGGGGGAGGTGAGCCACACTTGAAATGAGTGAATTAGTAAGCATGAATGTATTTCAGAGACTATTTTTGCCAGCACACAACAAACATATGAAAATGAGTAGCACAACTCCCAAGTGCGACTGGCTCCGGATGTGTAGAGATCCACAAAGGCAGAAGAGCTGGGGGAGGTTTGCAGAGGGAATGGGTTATGGGAACTAAAGTCGGGCCTTCTCAGCTGGGAGGTTTCACCAAAGGCCAGGGTAACATCAAGCATGCGACAGAATGTCCAGGAAACAGAAGGGACGACTTGGGGAAGGGAACGGAGGAAAGAGTGAGAATGGAGCGGTGGCTAGGGTGGCCTTGGCTTGATGGGTGTCTTGAAAAATGGGCTTTGGCATTCGGACTTCATCAGAGCAGCGGAGGGACTTGCATTGGAGGCTGCTGTGCCAGGGACCGTCAGGTTCCTCAAAGGAGAATTTGCGTGTTGGAGGGAGAGAGAGTTGGGATAAGTAGGAACATTTGCAATGCGGTAGGTAATATCTATTGATTATCTATCTATCTATCTATCTATCTATCTATCTATCTATCTATCTATCTATTTTATTTTGAGACAGGGTCTCATGCAGTCCAGGCTAGACAAGATCATGTTGTGTATGATCTACGGATATCCCTCGACTGTGGATCCTCCTGCCCCAAGTGCTCAGATTATACAAGTACTCTATCACTGAGCCTGGCTTACAGAATCTATAAGGAGACTTCACCCAGACTGACGGTAAGGGAGGGGTACAGCACAAAGCCACTAACTACCAAGGCAGATCCTCTCAACTTTGGGGCCAATCGCATAGTACAGACACAAGAAGGGAGACAAACCCAAAGTGTCAGTCAGATGAGCCAAGACTGCATATGTTTATAGTGTTTATAAAGGGAACATGCTTGTGGTCTGTCTTTGACATCTTATCCTCATCTTTGAGCTCATTCATAATGGGGTTTTAGGATTTAAACCTCCCGGCTTCTCCACGGAAGAGCAAGACAGGGCCAAGCTTGCTGTGTCCTTTGCTCAGAATGCAGTGCCAAGGACATGGCGTGTCTATGACACTCTTGGTTCGTCCCTAGCTTACGCCTCTCTCCCAGGGTTCTCTGCTGGTCTTGCCACACCTCTTAACAGTTCAACTTTGGAAAGCTCCATCATTTGTTCTTTCCTTTCCATCTCTTTATGGTTTCTTAGGATCTAGCTGACCTCAGGCAAATTATTCTGTCAGTCTCAGGCTCCTCATGTGTAAAATGGGAAGAAAAAAAGCTCCTGGCAATCCTTCGCCTGAGAGTTATCGCAAGAATAGGACAAAGTGCTGGCGTACGCGCGAACGCTTTGTAAAGTACACCGCTCTCTGCCCGTATTAGTTATTATCTCACTCCTCGCTGTCTCCCACCACCTTTCTCTTCACTGTGATAGACAGTGTTTTCATTTTAAACAATCAGCCATTGACCCAAAGCTCCCAGCTAACGCGCCCGCCAATGGGCCTAATAATGAAAACATCGATTATGGCAACCTTCGCGCTTTCCGTCTCTCTTTTAGAAGAAGCAAATCTCAACCCCACGGCTCACACTAAACATTTCCCTCAAATGAGCTGTCCCTGAGCACACTCTGACCTGGCCAGTGTCCCCAGTGTGAACAAGGACCTGGACCGAGCAGCCTCTCCGAGAAGGACCACTCTCTACTCCTAACCCTGGGAAACTACTGAGGAGGCAGGGGCTGGGTAGCAGGGCTGGACAGGAAACTTATTCAGTCATCCAGCTAGGGAGGGTCAGAACTGGATGGTAAAACAGAGGTCTGATTCTAAATCCCCCGCTTTCTCACAGGGCCTCTCTGGTGCTCAGTGGCCCCCGACTCTTGAGTGTAGTAGTCATGGACGACCTTGACTGATGTGCACTGGTGTGGCCACATCAGCATCAAATATCGAGACATTCGGGTATAGCTACGAGCCAGTCTCTCCTTCTCCTCACCGGGCCTTTTCCCTGGCTACCCAGGTTTACCTCAGCTTCCTTAGGTAACTCACCAACTTCAAGGGTTAATACAGGCAGAGCAGAGGGACACCACCATCCTGTTCTCTCTGTGAGTCTGAGATCAGTTCTGACAATGTCACCCCTCACAGCTGACTGCAACATCCTCACTACTGGTACAGTTGTCTAACCACCACGTGGAGCCTGGTCTTTAAAGGGTTACCAGCTGCTGAGGCAACTATGCTGCACTTAGATGGGGCGAGGTGGGTGTTGAGGGGCTCAGACCTTCACCCTTAACCTTTGCTGATGGAGTCTAAGGAGCGATCATTCTGTGGAAGAGAATGGCACCTACTCTGAGGACTAAGCTTTCCTACACTAGGCGTTGAAGACAGCACCGTGTTTCCCACCCAGGAGCCTCAGGCTCTCTGCCATCTCTGGTTCTGTAGCACCGCTCACTCCAAACTCCACCCTGACAGGATCTGGCTACTGAAGAAAAGAGAGGTGTGGAGCAGGTGAGGGCTTGGCTCAGGGCTGTGGCGAAGGGGGCTGAGGTGGGGGGGGCAGGGGCAACCACCCAGCCAAGGCACTGTGTGTCTCCAGATGAGTCACAAATCCCTCTGCCTCTGAGCAGCCACTCAACTTCTCAGCCACCAATTCCCAGCCCTGGCCCTGGCCCTGGCCCGTGTCCCAGTTCTCGAATGGTTTGCATCATGATTGCAGAGTAAGTTTTAAAATTAGGATTTTCCTCATTCTGCATTGTTTATGTCAGACTCTGAGAAGCCTATAAACACCACCCGCCCACCGCCTGTTCTGCCTCCTTCCTTTCTGACCACATCCGCTTCTCTTTGGCACACAGGAAGACATTTTTTCCCCCCTTCTAGGGCAGAAAAGAAAATTTCCCATGTTTTCCAAGATTCCACAGTCCTGGCAGAGGTCTCATGTTTAAGTGGAGGCTTCTCTCATTTCCCACCCTCATGCTCGGTTCTATTGACTTTCTCTAGCACACACCTCCGGACGCGTTTATTCTTTAGTATGTGGAGTCGTCTAGCCCACCTGGGACTCAACGGTCTCTGCTGACTTCTCTGTTTGATAGCCCTGCCATCTCAGGCCGGACGCCAGTTTTCTGGGTCACGTCTAAGGATGGTTTGCCTCTGATTTCAGTGCTAAGCTTCTTGAAGCAGAGCACCCTTTCTTCCCATCAACTGCACAAACTGGCAGGCAGCCTTGCTCATGGAAGGGTACTTAGTCATGCCTGCAGGGCAATTCTGCAGACCGAGCCTGTGTGTCTTACAAGGACCATGCTCACAGGCCACACAACAAGCCCTTTTGGTCACTTAACATGCTCCCTTAACACGCACAAAGCTTAAAGGTTGACAAGGAATGGTTCTTCCCCAGTCCTCAAGGAGCTCTGAGCCCATGGGGTGACGACCATGGTCCAGATGCTCTTTCAAAGAAGTAAAGCACTGTTCATGCATTGGTGCTGTGTGGGCCAAGAGGAGCAGGGGTTGGCGCATTACAGGTGCTTTACAAGTGGGTACGAATATGTATGCTGCTCTTTCCAAGTCAGTGTCGACTAACTGTGCCTGAGGGTCCTTGAAAGGAACATTCTTCCCCTCACGCAGATGGAACTGGAGTATTTCACTTTCCCCTGGAGGAGGTGGAAGGAGAGTAAACAGCCTCACCTTATTGATTATTCAGTGGGGACACTGAAAAAGAGAAACGACCCAGTCATGGAACAAGAAGAAAACACATTTCTTTCAATTCCTTTTCACAAGTACTCTTGGTGAGTACTTACTTTGTTCCAACACTATGTTCAACTTTGTGAGTGACACAAAGACCTAGAAGACACACACACACACACAAATATGCACACACGCTTGCCCTCCCTCACACTACAAACACCTCACAGGGGAAAGGCTACTCTCCTCAAACCGAGGTATGCTCAAAGACTGTTGTTCATTTCCTTCTAGAGACTCCTGACTCGGACTCCCTGGTAAGCTCTGTCACTGAATTTTCTCACATCCAAGGGGGCAGAACACACACCCGATAGGCAAGCCCTGGGTTAGCTCCTCTGTACTTTGACTCAAGACTTTGGTCTTTGTGCTGACAGAGGTGGGTTCTGAGGACCACAAAGGGCAGACGTTGTGGCTTCAAATAAAGACATGTAGTGTCTGTCCCCAAGAGATAAGCTGTCCATCTCATAACAAGATTCCACACAACTGGCTTTCCTGGGCTCCAGGGCCTCTGGGGTTCAGGGATATATCCCTGGGCCCAGGTGTCTAATGACTGTCCTCTCCAGGCTTCTGGTCCCTTGTCCCTTCCAAGTTTTCTGAACCGTCTGCAGCTGAGACGATGCTGTGGCTCTGAGTTCTGATGAATTTCTCTAAGTGCCAGATGTTGGATGGAGGTAGCACTTCTGCCTGTGTACTACCCGGATCCCTGAAGCCAAGCTTCTCCTAGAGTCCCTGCTATAATCTAGGGGTCCATAGCTCTTAACTGTGACACTCAACTTATTTGATTCCCGCCCCCTACTTTTGGTACTTGGTCACTAACTGGGAGGAGGTGTGGCTCATTTATTTGCTTTTACAACATCCACATGGAATTCCTGGTATGAAATCCTTTGGCGGGTCCTTAGAAGTGGACATTTCGGGGTCTCCCCATTTACCCTGCTGTAGTTTGCTGACACAGTCTGGGTCTGCAATCCCACTGCCTGCTTCAGCATAGAGCATTTGCTGTAGAACTCTTTATAAGGTACGGCTAGAGTTTTGTGGTTGAATGCAACGGTCCCAATCATCTGTTGGTGACAATGAACACAGCAAGAATGGTTAGGGGTGGGCTCTGAGCAGCCCTTAGGGGAAGGACAGCCACTCTGTCAAGCCTTGACACCTGGACCTAAACTGCATTAGCTTTAAAAGCTGATGTCAGATGTGTTTCTTCAGATTAGCCGGACCAGAAGTACTTGTGATTTCCCCCAACTGATTAAAAAGAACAAATCTTCAAGGCCAAGAACGTATTGATGAAGACACAGTTGTCAGATCTCCAGATGCAAAGGGAGCCATTAGACATGTATGCACTGAATAAACAAAGCAGAGCAGTTTCCTGGGCCCCCAGGTGGCAGCAGGGAGTAGGGACACCACTAGGACAGGACAGAGTTTTCACCTTTCTCCTGCTTCAGTGGCCATCAGTGATCCAGGGGGCAGTGACCACGACCAGGCCATGGTCATTGTCACCGTGTTTAAACCAAGCTTCTCTGATCATAGCCACAGGAGGCTCACAGATCCCCTGGCTGCTCCATAACATGGGGAAGAGAGGTGATGTCCCCCTCATGTCCTTGCCACCCCCACTTAGCCAGCCTATGGAAGGGACAAAGGGCGTCAGGCTCCATCAAGAGACATTTGTTTCTGGGCAAACAGAATGGGGAACGGATGGGCAAAAAGTCTGGTGGGCCAGAACAGAGCCTGGCAAACTCTAGTTCTGGGTCCCCAAGCCAAAGGTGGCCCTGAGGAGGGACAAGATCTGCGGACCTTGGGGTCAAGCAGTTTAGGCTGAGGATCCTTGGCCTCAGTGGTCTAGCAGACTTCCAAAGTCTGGGAGCTAAGAAATGAAGTCAAAGTCAGAGAAATCTGTTTACTGGCACAAGAACAAGGCCATGGGAACCACAGAGCTAAGTATCTGTGGTGACTAAGTTGAGATCATCAGGGCAGACAGAGGGCAGAACCTTCAAAAGTTAGGTATTACGATATTGCCACTACTGATATTTACTAGAGGCTACCATGTGCCAAGCATCCTACCAAATGGTCCACACAGCAACTTTACAGCAGGCATGTTGCTTTGTTTTCTTTCATAAGGGAGCTGAAGCTCGGGAAAATCGCTCAACAATGTCACAAAGTAAGGATGCGGCAGAGATGGGAGTGGCCTGGCACAGACTCAGCAGCCCCCAGACACACTCTTCGGTCAGTATCAAAGGCTATCACAGCCACTCCAGCCCTGGGCCCCCTAACCTTATCTTTCCCCACCATCCCCGAAGCACTGATTCTCTTCACAGGAAGTGTTAGATCTGAGGCATGTTCCCAGGAGAGGCCAGTGCTCCTGGGAACATTCACTGTGTCACTGGTACCAAAGATGGGAGGATGGAAGGTGTTTCAGTTCCGGGCCAATTGGTACCCAGGAGGGAAGGGAGGGTGTAGGGAAGGGCCGGGTTCATGCATGCTGTACTTCAGAGGAAGGCAGGCATGGGGAAACAGAAGGATGGAGGTTTAATGGCAGAGATATCAAAACCAGGCTTTATTGTTTTCATTAGCTTTCCACTTGGTGTTCGCAGCATGTAGCACTTCACTGCCTGCTGGGCAGGGCTACAGATGTGAGGGAGGGGTCACCAGCTGCAGCTCAGCCTGGGCAGGAACTTACCAGGGGGCTCACATCTGTGTGTGCCCTGATGACAGAACCGTGGTAATGTCCCATCAGCACCCAGACTGGGTACATGGTTACAGTGGGCCGAGGCTGGGGGCCACACTGACACACAGGCAGGGAACTCACAAGGCAAACACTAAACTGTGGGGAATGGGAAGCTGCAGGATAGCTCAGGGTTCTTCACTGGCACCAAGCACAGCGCATTTAGATGGGAGGCCCTGGCAGCTATTGCAGATGCAAATGGCTCAGGGACTTGCTCGCTCTCACTTAATCTACTGTGACACCCTGGGTGGCTACTCTAGTGCCACCCCCATCTTGCGAAGGAGGAAACCGGGCCTGAGAGAGCTTGCATGATGTCCAGGATGACAGCTGGAGTTAAGTCACTGTGGCAGTATCCTCATTCATGCATTTGCAAAGCCCCCAGGGAGGGAAACTAGCGTTCCTTAAGTCCACCATCCTTCACCTACTGCGCCATGCTGGCGGCTTACTTGGTGCTCCACAGTTCTGGTGGAGGGGGGCACAGCTAGCCTTGTCTTGCAAATGCTGTAGCTTGGGTGGAGGGGTGACAGGTGACTTTGGTCCACTGGCTCAGCTGTGCCAGAGCTGAGACTCAGATCCACGAGGGAGACCCCCACGTGACTGACTCAGCTTTTCGTTTCTACAGGCTGCATTATTTATTCGCATCCTCCCATCCGCTATGCTTGTGGATCGATGGGCTCAGCCCTTTAACAAGCAATTATTTAAGCTCTATGTGTCCAAGGCAGTATGTGGAGAGGGACACAAAGATGCCTGTGACCTGATTCCTGGCAGGCGTAGGTCCTATATCAGTGACTACAGAGAACGGATGGATGAGAGGTGTGCTAGGAAGACAAGAGGAGGTTCTGGGGTGCCAGGCACAGCAGGCTACATCAGTGTGTGCTGCCTCTCCACTCCCTGGGGTTCAGAGGTAGTCAACTCTTAGTAAGAGCCAGCCTGCAGGTTCTCTGAGTCCATTCTGCTCGCCTTTTGTCCTTGGGTGGATCATCTCTGCTCTGGTGATTCTGGTGTCAGTGTGAGAGCCAGCAGGCAACACCTCACTCTCTTTAGATGTTAAATTAAAATAAGGAGCTCCTTCAGCGGGGGGGCCCTCAAACTGTGGAGGGAATTTGAGGCACACCAGCACACCTGCAAGATGCTTTTTTCTACTTATGTCTCCCCTGGAGACTGTGTGCAGACCATGCTGGGTGGGGCAGAAACAGTGTTGGCTTCAGAAACAGTACTGGGTCTGTATTCTGGCCTGTTACTAGGCTATATAACTTTATCACTGAGGCTTTATCCAGCCTCAGTGTCCTAAGCTGATAAAACAGGATAGTATTGTCCTCTTTCAGGGCACCATTGACACATCTGAGTGTCAGATTATGCATTTGATTCTCAGGCTTTATCAAGTGGTGTCCAGCTGTGTGGACAGGCCATCCCCACCACTTGATTATTTCTTGTGGGCTTTCTGATTTCCTGTCTTCCTGATTCTGGAGGGCTGTGTGCTTTATCCCACAGCACGTGGTTACCCTAGGGTGGGAGGCGGAGGGAGTGACAAGGGACTAATCTGAAATTGTGCTGGGCAGGTGACCTTCCCGGTGTGTGTCTCCTGAAAGATTTCTTATTGTTACCAGAACACAACACAAGCCCTTAATTTGTTCCTCAGAGACCTGCACAATCTAGTTCCTGACAACGCCCCTGGCTGCTTCTCCTTTTATGCTCTCCCATGCTCTCAGCACCGTCCTGCCGTTGGCTTCTCCTACAGTTCTCGTACAAGTCAACCTCTGCCCCAGGGCCTTAGTGTGTGCTCCAAAGTACCCTTTCCCTGACGCTCAATTTGTTAACTGTGAGCAATCCATGGGTAAGTGTGAGTTGAAGTGTTAAGAATCACTTCCTCTGGGGCACCTTCCTTGATCCACCTACCTCTATCTTTCAACCCTGAAATAAATTAGGTCTCTTTTAGAACTCCATATTTTTCTGATTCATGCACCCAAATGGCATTTCTAGTTACACAGTAGAGTACAAATACACCCATTTATAGCTTACGGTCTGTTTCCTCTGGGGGAATCATGGCAGAGACTATTGGGGAAGCAATGGGGTCAGCGAAGAAGGGCAGCATGGTAGTGCAGGCAGGGGCAGTAGGGGCTCGAAGGGAATGACAGACCAGATACAGTAAGAAGTCCGAGAGTGGGCTGTGTGCCTTTAAGGCTTCGGGGCACAGTTATGAAGGCGGCTGTGCTGTGAGATTCCAAGAAGACAGCAGGTGGGGAGCTCTTAGCGATGCTGAAGTGAGGGGCATCTAGTTTTTTCTGAGAACTCAGAAACAGGCAGGAAGCAGGAGAGGGCTCCATGGAGGGGTCTGACATCATCCGTATGGGATGGATGGTCCTGCATCACAGTTATCTGAGAGGACTAGAACGTCGGCAGTGCCCCTTGGACTCAGGAGGAGGGAGTTGTCTGGGGGAGACAGGACTCTGCTAACAGCAGAGTACAGAGGTGCAGGGCCAATAGCCCCCTTTCCTTTGCAGCCGGCAGCCCTTGGCTAGACCCCTGGATCCCATTCCTGCTGTCTAGGAACCACACCAAGTCCCTAGTTCTCCCGGCAGCAATTAGAAAGCTGAGCAGCAGAGGCAGGGGAGGACAGAAAGCCAAACCGGAAGCTGATAATTGCCGACTGCAGAAGCAGCTGGTTAAAATGAAAGAGTTCAGACCTAGGTTAGTTATATAAAGCCCCTCTCATCCTTCCCAGAGTCCTGTAGTTCCCCTCAATGTCCACTCTAGGATCATGAATTCTCAGCCCACATTAGAATTGGAAAATAGAGAACCCTCCTACACACACACACACACACTCACGCGCGCCACTTTTTAGGCCTCCTGTACACACAACCAGAAATGATTTCTCTATATCTCCAGGCCGAGGCCAACAAGACCACTAAGACCATTTGCTTTTCTCATCGATAGATACGCCTGCAACTCTGGACAGGCCGAGAGCAACACCGAACCCCTGAAAATAATCCCTTACTCAGGCTGAAAGGTGCAAGCCAGCAGGGCAATGGGTGTCACGAAGCCAGTACTCCAATGCCAATGTAGTGAAAGTCATTTAAGATCAAAAGGTTGCCAAGCCCTTCTTTGGCTACAACCAACTCTACTGGAGAGAATATAGGCCCAGACAAAATGAGTAATACAGAAAAGCGCTTCAGAGAGAGGCTTCATTTGACGCTAGCTCACTGATTCTTGATTCCTTACAATGCGCTTGGCTTCTTGTTTATGTGAGGCATCCCAAGACTCATGAGACAGTGTCCTTGTTCTGATGGAAAACCTCCCTTATCTGGAGAGCAAAGACTTAAAGAAATCACATAAATACAACATAAGCTATTTGGGGACAGAGGTATCAGGGTGGATCGTAGCAAAAGGGCCTGGGCAGATGGAAGGACAGGATGTCTGTGACAATCACCACAGTCAGTGTTGACCAAGAGCTCACGCTGCACAGGCACTGTCTGTCCACACATCTTCCGACAGGCCACTCCTGAGGAACTCTCACTGCGATCCTACAGTGTCTGTACTCCCATTATGTCTGTTTATAGCGTAGTGAGGTTTGGGGAGGTAAAGGACCCAGCCTTGAACAACAGAGAATTTGAATACAGGCTGACTGTCTACTGAGCAAACCCTGATGTAGAATGAGCAGGAGACAAGAGCAACACACAGTGTCTTAGGCAGAGAGGGTAAAAGAGCTTTCTCTATTAACTGAATGTAAAGTTGGTTCAAGAAGGAAAGGACAGGCAGAGTGGGAAATGGTGGCCATGGCAACGCCCCAGCCTGTCTGGATGGGTGGTCCAGCCTGTCTGGATGGGTGGTCCAGAAGGTGCAATCCAAGCAGAAGTCTGTTGGGGTCCCACCATCTTTCCTGCTATGGAGATACTTCCCCCTTACTTGGTGACTAAATGAAAGAGAAAAGAACTCAAACCAGACATTCACTTTTACATTCCATAAAACATTCCCCATTTTCACAAGAAGTCCACAAAGTAGCTATTATGTTCTTAATCTAACAGAAGAGAAACCAAAGCTCAGAAAGGTTGAGGATTCATAAGGATGGAGACAAGACTCGAACTCGTGTCTATGCGCTGTTGTGCTTTCCATTGGCCTCTCTTGGTTTTCGCTGAGTTAAGACCACAGAGAACCTGGACACTGTGGTCTGAACGGCGGAGCCATCACTACTTTCTGCAGAACAAAAAGAGTTGGTACCTTGACCTATTTGAGGTCTTTCTTCTAAAGAATTTTCCAGAACTTGGCTCACAAGGAGATCGGTCCAAACCGCCTGTAATATACTTGGTAAATATGAGGCAGAAATAATTAGCTAATTAGTTACTATCATCAGTGATTATCATCTGAGTCAATCCAGACAAGCACTGATGTGGAGTATGAAAGGCTATGGAAAATGTCCCATGGAGAGTGAGCCTGGCAAGTGTGCAGCCCGAACCACAGCCCCAACTCACCCTCCCAATTGCCTTTTTTTTTTTTTTTTTCCAAGGGCTTCTTCAAAGGCACCTAGGCCTGGGCTCTCAGCATCCTGCTCCCCCACAAGGTCCTTCCTTGCCTCTTCTGTCCTAGAGACCCTTCACTTTAGATCCATTTTGGTTCTCCTTCTACTCTCTAGTTATGACTTCCTGAAATCTGTTCCTGTCATCTAGAATACAGACTCTTATCCTTGTTACTCTGTATGCTTGATATGTAAGTCATCTTTGCCTATAGACAACTCCAATCCTGACCCTTGCTGCTCAAGGGTATGGGTTCACCATCTTCTCAGAGTAAATTTTGCAATGTGCCACAAGTTTTAGTTCCAACCATCTCAAACATATTCTTTTAAACTTGGTGACATCTGATTGGCTACTATTATTCTGTATTAAGAATAAGAGGCTTAGAGAAATGCTATTCTAACACACGTTTTAAAGTTTCATTATTTATTTATGTGTATGGATGCATGTTTGTGAGTGTGTCCATGGAGGTCAGAGAGGTATTGGCTCCTTGAAACTGGAGCTACAGGCAGTTGTGAGATGTCTGGTATGGATGCTGAGAATCAAAATCAGGTCTTCTATAAAAACAATATGTGCTCTTAACCACTGAGCAATTTTGCCAGTCCATAATATAAATTTTTGATAAATGAAGGACTAAGCTTGTTTCATCTTTTAAACAATTTTCATCATCCTGTTTTACAGACAAGCACCTTGGATCTTGGAGATATTGTAACTTACCACTAAGTGGTCAGGTTCTGAGTTCCCAAATCTATGTTCTTTCAATTGTGCTTGTAAACTGAGTAACAGGAAAAGGTATGTGAAGGAAGAATTCAATATACACAAACATCATTTCCTTAAAAGGAGCATTGGGAAGAGCATCATTTGAATGGAGTATGTAAATAAGCACCCATTCATTTCTCCTGTTTTATATTTTTCCTGATTTATATTAGTTCTTTGAGAATGTCATACAATGTATTTCACTCTTTTCCAGTTCATCCCAGATCCATCCCATTCCTTACTCACTCAACTTGTGTCTTTTTTATTTAATCCTTCAAGTCTAACTAGTACTGATTACATATTCTTGAATGTGTGGCCTTTCCTGGCACACATGATTGACCTACCAGGGGCCACACCATTAGAGTATTATATTTAGAGGCTGGGATAGGGCATGGCTTGGTGGTATATTACTTGCCTAGCATGTCTGTGAGGTCCTAGGTTTGATTCACAGCATATGCACACACACACATGCACAAGCACACACACACACATAATAAATAAATAAATAAATAAATAAATAAAGAAAGAAAGAAAGAAAGAAAGAAAGAAAGAAAGAATCAAATGTCCCCCTCTCCCTTTCCATCCACTTTCCTGAAGTGGGCATGTGAGTTAATGAGAACTTTCCAGAACAGGTATTAGGCACGTGGGTAGGATTACATGGACAAATTGTACCTTCACTATAGACATAGATTGTGGTTGTGAACTGCAGGGGGAAACTGTGATGGCCTTAAAGTCTCATTTCCAACCATCATTCAAGGGCCTGCTCTTCCCATTGCTTTTAGATGGACACAGGGGCACACAGCATCTTTGTTTCCTTTATTTCCTTCTCCTTCTGAGCTAACATGCTGGACCCTCTGTGACCTATGGCTCACAGGGTGGGGGGCATTTGAAGACTTTCTATAACATAGTATCCTTCCAGCCCTTCTCACATGTGAAGGCTCTAAGGGACCGAGCCTGTGCTAGATTAACAGAGGACAGATCCATGAGAGAAAAGTGTGTCAAAGCAATTCCTGGCAGGATAAAAGATCAGCTGAGGCTTCTCAGGGACCCGTGAATGGCAGACAAGCAGTCACGTGGGACACACTTTCTGTTATATTTTTAAAGAATGTGACAAAATTAGCAGGTATAGACTGGGCATTGGAGGAAAGGCAAGCATTGATTTATTTTTTAGGATTTGAGTTGTTTCTCAATAGTCCCTGACTGGTGGGGATAATCCAGGACAGGGCTAGCACGAAGGGAACTTAGTTCACACGGGAGTGTGGAAGGGTGTAGAGAGGGCGTCTGTGTGTGGTGTTGGGCTCATGTTTTATGGAGCCAAGGGGGTGCAGGGAGCGGGGCAGAGGGGCTTAGCCTAACATTAATAGCCCAGTGGAATCCCAGAGAGAAGCCATCAGGGTGGGTCTGTGCTTAGGATGCCCAAGCTCACAGGCCAGAAGAGAAGGGTCTCAAGTAAGGGGCAGTGACAGGGAGATAGGGATTATGACAATCATATGGGCCCCAATAGAGAGGGGAGTTGCCATCCAGAGAAAAAAGATATAAGCAGGTGGCCATCACTCTGCATGGGGACAGGCACGCAGGTTGTGCCCTTACTCTGGATAGAAATAGGCTCTATGCTATGGCATGATTCTTGCCAGGCTGTGCGCATGCGATGCCGACCCCTGCACCCTGGCAGAGTGTCACAGCAGGCATTATCCATTCCAAGTGGACCCAGAACTGCCCTTGGCCACGCTGCATTGTGTCGAGATTGGTCTACGAGTTCACGCTGTCATGTTTTGTCAGGGCAGATTTTTCTCAGGACTGTTAGTGCAGGAGTCCACTGTAGGTGTGGGGGGTGGGCTAGGCCTTAATTTTTCCGCAGTGAATATTTTGACCTTGCATGAATGCCCCTGTGAACCAGAATGGTCATATATGCTGAGGGGGACTCTGAGAGGAGCAGGAGAGTAGGGGAAGGGGAACAGTGAGGCTGAGCTATGGCCACCCTCTCTGGCATTACAGCAGCGGCAGTGTTAGTCACTGAGGTCACCAGCTCCATTTAATGCCAGAGGAAGCATCTTACATACACACGGCCCTCACTTCAATCCCGAGAACAGCCCTTCTGCAGTGTGTAGCTGATCAGATCCACTTCATGTGCAGACAGTTCCCGACTCACAAAGCTTCAGCCTAGGATGTTTTGACTTTCTGATGGTGCAACAGTGATCAGCAGTCAACGGAGACTAAACTTGGAATTCTATTCTTCCTGGGCTAGCAATACACGGATGATGTTCTCACAATGCTCGGCTGGGCAGCGGCAGTGAGCAACCAACCACACGTGGAAAGGTCTGACAACCTACGGTGTGCTGCTGAGCTGTGGCGCTCAGATGGTTAGACGTAGTAAGTACTTTTTAGGAAACTTATGATAAACTTAGAATGGCTATATCAAAGGGCTGAGATGATAGCTCATTTGGTAGCTTGCTGCTGGACCTGACTTTGAATCCCTAGCACTTAAGTAAGTGCTGGCATGGTACATGCACCTCTAACCTTAGTGACAGACTAGCTGGATCAGCAAGTTTCAGAATTGGTGAGAGACTTGAAGAGAGAGAACATTAAGCAGGCCATAGGTTGAAGTGCATCAGTAAAAACAGACAAGTTCAGGGTGCTGAAGAGACTTGTCCAAGGTAACTAAATCAACAGGTGGCTGAGCAGGCAGGTCTCTGTGACATTCAGGACACCCCTGCGTCAGGTTTAGGCATTGTCAACTCTGTGTGCCTGTGCTACCCTCCAGGAGCAACTCTCTTGACACAAAGCATGCAGAGACTCCTGGGACCCATTCTGGAGCTGCGAGCTTCCTCGATTCCCAAAGGGACCTCTGTTCCAGAAATTTCCCTTCCTTCTAGTGGGGAAAGCTTTACACATCAGCCTCTCCCGCCACCCCAGTGGTGACAGGCCTGAGCAGCCCCTACAAAGGTAGGTAAGGCAAGCAGGCCAGTTCCCGGAGGACTTAAACTGTTGATGAGTTACTCAGGTAAACAAGGGAGCAGTCAGAACCAGGACAGACTGAAGGACAGCTAGACTGGTGGAACAGAGGCTCAGGTATATGTGGGGCAATTCTGGGGCTTGGGAAGTCCAAAGCCTCCTAGGGAAAGGAATGAGGGTATTGGCGCCATTTTTGACAGGCTCACGATAGCCGGCTCCTCCCCCAGACTCAGGCACTTTGCTGTCAGAGGATGCTCACTCTTCTGCCTTTTCTGTGAACCACATGGTCCCTGATCCTTTCCTGAGACTCTACTTCTTTGTAATATTAGCCTAGACCAGAGGTAGGGCAGCAGAAAAGGGACAGAGACATGTCCAAGTGACAGATCCAGCCAGTGAGGTACAGACTCTCCCAGGGAGACCCTTTAGGCCTGGGGCATACTAGCCCATCATTCAGGGGTGACAGTCCCCTGGGAGAGAAGAGCAAGGTGCAGGCTTCGGAGGACCTGCGACAGAGTAAATGCAGAGGTAATCAGATGCAAAATGGCAGGAAGCTGCAGGCAGAAGTTACTCCCCAGCCGGAAGCGGCAACACCTAAAAATACTGAGCTGTGGTTCTCCCAGGAATGCGCAGCAGCCCACACTCAATCTAGAATGGCTTGGGGATTATTGGTTAGAGTAAATAAAGAAGATCATCTAAGCAACATAACCATAGGTTTTTAGCTTAAAATGACATGTGGTACCAACATATTGTCTGTCTCTGAGCAACTCCAATTGCCTTTTGTCCCAGGAGTCTCTGCTGCTCTCAGCAAATTATCCATCCCGAGTTGCCCCAGCCCATGGGAAGAACATACGTGTGAATTTCAGCTTTCTCTTACGTGTGAATTTCAGCTTTCTCTTAGGTCTTGGAGTCCCTGTGGTGACCCAGGAGGCACTGCAGGGGAAAGGATGGTCACTGGTCAGCATATGGTTTGTCCACTCTGCAGTGGTAGGGCAGGGCACTTGGTCTGTTCACATTGTGGTGGTCAGTTCGCACCAGTGAGGCCAGCCATGCCTCCATCAGCTTTCCAAGACAACAGCCTTAGAGGCACAATCTCTCTCTGGCTGGCTGGCTGGCTTTTCTTTAAGGAGGGGAATTCTCCTCCTGACAGATCTAATCTGTTTCTACAGTGACCCACGGGTGTGACCCAGGGTGAGCTTAACATTTCCTTCCTCTGTCGGCTCATCGGTAAAGCAGGGAACACCTTTAACTGCCTAAAAGAGCAAAAAGACTGCTCTGACATCCTGTTTTCCCTTCCTAAGCCTGTTACCTGTTCCCACGAGCTGGCCCTTGCCCTGCATATCTGCCTGTGACAGGCAGGCCACTCAATTCTACTCCTTCCGGCTCATTTTTGATTCCGAAGCCCAGCTGGTTTCCAGCCTGGAGTCCTAGGATCCAGAGAAGACAAGGAACTGCCTTCAAAGGAAAGAGAACCTAGGTTTATTACTGGGCCTGACCTCATTATTGCCCGAGCCTCATGAAACACAGACTTCAGATCTTCACTCTGCACAGCTGGCCATCTTTGAAGAGTCCGGCAGTCCGAGACTGAAACTGATTTCTTCTGACAATTTAGAATTTATTCATTACCTGATACCACTGGGAGAGAAGAGCAATCACTGGCTCTTCCTCTCATGCCAGGCTGCCCAAAGCCCGCTCGTAGTTAACTTCCCTGTCTCTTTATTGATTGCCCAACACAGGAGCATCGGCGACACCCCATGTGCACAACCACAGGGGGCCAGATGGCAACAGTGACTTCAGTTGCCAGGAAACTTGAGACAGCGTCACATGGGAACAACTGACAATCTCCAGCTTTGGAGAGAAGAGAGTGTGGCTCCGACCAGTAGACTCCAGTTCTGACCTCTTATCTGGCAGAACGCAGAGAAGCTGAGTACGTTAGGAACTCTGAGGCAGACGGACCAAGAAGTCAGAGTGGTCTTAGGGTAGGTGGTGAATGGAGTCCTCCTAAGTGTGAGCTGATCCTGGCACTGTGCTCAGCTTTGGAAGGTCCTGCGTCCTATATATCTACATAGGAGTTAGAAAAACCTCAAAAGTTCCCATCACCAAATATGAGCAAGTATGCGAGAGCAGCGATAAATGAAATGAGAGTCTGAATGATCAGTGTATGTGTGTGCGTGCGTGTGCGTGAATACATATGCATACGGCAGGAGGCTAGAGGCTGCTGTCGCGTATCCCCCACCCTCTCTTTACACCTTATCTTTTTGATTCAGGGTCTATCATTGAGCTCAGAATGCCCCTATTGGCTAGACCAGCTTGGCAGTGAGCTCTGAGATCTGCTTGTCTCCACCTCCTCTGAAGGCGAGGGTCAGCTTTTACATGGGTGCTGGGAATCTCAGGTCCTTGTGCTTGTGTGGCAGGCGCTTCACCAAAGTAAGCTACCTCTCCAGTCCCTGAACCATCCATCAGTTTTAACAAACAAATTCCTAGGGTGGAAGGTGTATGGCTTCCGTGAGAAGGAGAGAAACAGAGGGACCATTGTATACCAGGGTCCTCTGGCCATCCTAAAAACACTGGCCCAGACCAGGTCCTGCTGTTATCTCTCCTGGGTAAAGCAACTATGAGGTCCAGGTAGCTGGGCTCTGGCAGGATCCGACAGCCTCTCTTTTCTTTATGGAAGAGTCCTCAGATTTATGGAATTTGTGAGAACTCTCTCTGCGCCAGTAGCAGGGCAGAAGGGCACTGCTAAGCTGGAGTTTCTATTTGTTCTCCGCACCCCAGCCAGTGGGTCTCTGCTTTCTGAGCTTGGGTATCTTTCACACGATCTCATCAAGGGTGGAGTGAAACCTAGAAATCTCAGAAGTGTCCAGACCTCCCTGCCACAGAGGTGGAACTGCTGTCTATCACGTGGACAGGTGAACTCTGGTCTGTGGTCAGTGTTTCAGCCTGGCTAAGGATCTGCTGTGGAAATACAAGAAGCCTCTTGATCTTTTATAAATAACTAGGAATATGACTTCTTTGTGGAGACTTTGAATGGAAGAAAAGTCAAACTCTCAAGGTCAAAGATCATGTGTTATAACAGAAAACGTCCAACTGGAATGTTTTCTGCAGAAGGCTTTTTTGAAGGTGACTGGTGAATGCGGGGTCATCAAAGTTCACAACACAATTCCTGGCACATGATAGAATTCGCTTAATAAATGTCCAATATTATCTAATTTCCTCTAACATTTAAGATATACCGAGTCACAGAGCAGGGCTCCTGGCTGCTCTCAGGCTGCTCTGTAACCTGTGGTTCTCCATGCTTTATTACTTTCGGGCTAAATTTCTATCCAGGTCATGATGCTTTTGCCTAAGAGAATATAAATTAGTGCAATAAGTTGCACGATCCAGGCTTTCAAAGACTTTATTAACATCGGGAGACATTACTCAGTGTGGTGGCCTCCCAGGCTATAATATTGAAATTTTGTCCTGAGGCAGGCGGGGTTCTCTGGTATTGCTGCCTCTGTCTAAATTCTTAGGGTGTCACTCTCCCGTGCTTCCGAATCTCTCTTTCAGCTCATTCATTCCTACCTTTTAGGTAGACTTACTAGAGATGAGTGTGTTATCCATTACATTTCTATTATAATTGTGCTCACAAGCCTGGTCTCTGGACAGATTGACCCAAAACAGCCAGTGGCTGAGGGAAAGACAGGCGTGAGCCTGCAGTAGGGTCTACGGCTCCAGCCTATTCCTTTCCTTCTTCTGATCTCCACGTCATCCCATTTATGATGAAGGTTTTGGGGTAAACAGTCTATAGGAACTGAGAAGAGAAATCTGGGAGCTTGAGAAGGTGCTTCGTCTCAGTCTGTGCTTTCCAGTGTGTTGAGACCCAGCTCCAGATCTCCCGGTATCGCCTTAGCTCAGATGGATCTTTGAAAGACCATCCATGAAGCTGTGACTGCCGGACTCTGCTGAGTAAAGACAGCGTATGCTAACTTCCCACGCCTGCCACTCCCTTCTCCGCTATTTAAGGAGTGGAGCTGCCACTGGAAGGGCCGGTCGGGGGTTGCCTAAACTTCTGTCCTCAAACAGAGTGCATGGGGTTATGAGTACTAGACCCTGGGTCACCCAAGGTTCTCGGAGCATTTCCTACATGCCTGCCACGTGCTAACTACTCTTTGTAACAATCACCCCAGTTCACCTTACCAACACCTGCTCGAGGTACATGTCTGGATTACTGACATTTTATAGACATGGAAATTGAGGCCCACAGGGATTCTGTAATTTGTAACCCAAAGTTGTACCATTAACAAGTGCCACACTGGGATCTAAACCCTCAGACCCTCGCATCTCTAATCTTGGGGAAACCACTTTAAGTGTGCTTTTCAGTTGGCTAAGTTAGAGACATGTGAGATTTTAAACAACCACTTTCCAATTGAATGAATGAAAATACAGAAATTCCTTAGTATGCCCGGTTCAGCTGACGGTCATGCAGCTGAATGATGACCACTGTCCCCTAAACCCTAGGTATTTTCTTTTGGGGGGGGGTAGAGGTAGGACGGGGCCAGTAGATGGTCAAGCTGACTCTCTCCAGGGCTCTAGACCAAATGGGCTGCCCTTAGTCGGGGCTCGCTTTAAGTAGGTCCTCGATTTGAAACCCTTCTCCTAAGTAGGGGATTGCTGGCTCCAGACTTGCACAGACATGCTCAGTGGGGAGATAAGACGGTGCTGCAATCCTTCCTCTCTGCCTGCAGCGTCCAGGTTACTGCTCCAGTTGCCTTAGGTGTGAAGACAGGGCTCACAGTCACTTCACAGAGTGATAAAGATGAAACGTGTGATGTGAGAACACCGAAGCTTTACAAACCTCAGTGATTAAGTCCATAACTAAATGTGTTTCCATGAGGGTGTGGATAACAGTTAGGATTCCAAGTACACTTGATCATTGAAAGAGGAATTTAATAAACGATCTTCCAGTTAGATGGGTGTGTACGCAGCATTAGAAACTCAAGAGTTCTGTTTGTTCTTTCAGCTGGCTGCAAGGACTGGGGCGGGGCTTGTCTACCTTTGCTCTCCCCAGCTGCCATTCTGCACACCGAGCAACCCAGCAATCAATGACTTGGTGTCGCGATTCAGTGGGACCTGCATGTGAACGAATATGGCTATCTGTCCCATGATAGGGTTGGGATGGGGGTGGGAGGACGGGAAAGAGGCCACCTCAGAGCGGTGTCAGACTCCAAAACAGTAAAGACCACACCCGGGGCAAAAGGAGGCAGCCTATCCAAACCGCAAATGTGGCTGACCACATCCGATCTCCCACACAGCTTAAAGGCACAGATTATTTTTTTGTGTCGATATGTGTATGTGCATGTGTGAAGGCTGCCCATGCAGGTGTGTGTGTGCAGAGGCTGGAAATAACCTTGGGTGGTATTTCTCAGTTGCCTTTTTCTTTTAAAGAAGAAAAACTATCTTTTTTTCATTTTACATGCCAATTCCAGTTCCCACTGAGTTGTCTTAAAACACATAGTGTGCTTTAGGGGTCTCCCGTGGGCCTGTGGCTCACCCATTAGTGCCACGGGGGTCCACTTGTCACTTCATCACCTGTTTGAAGGACTTTCCTCAGCCTAGCAGGGCTTGCTAAGCATTGAAAAGAAAGAAAGAAACAACAAAACAAAGCAGACATACACACTCAGATCTCATCTATTCTCTCACTATTCAGCTAGCAGCCTCTTCTGTGTATACTATGCCGGGCACCTTTGGGAGGTATGAATACAATATAAAAGTACTATTGCACATTTGAAATTTCAAGGTAGTCACACACACAGAGTCTACCCAATTCTCGAAACCAACTGATGGATTTTAATGCCCACTTAAAGGCTGGGAAACTAAAGCTCAGAAAGAGCGTCCTAAGACACAGTTACCAAATGGCAGAGTTTGGGCTAAAACCCTTTGGTAGTTTTACTCATTCACCGGCTCATTCTCTATTAAATGGCTGAGATCTTTCAGGATTGATTTTTGTGGCTGTTTGACAGAGATTGTCAACTTTTGACAAAGACTGGCCTTTAGAAAGTCGTGTGTGAAGTTTGAACACCCACATCGCCGCAAAAGTTGAAACAAATTCTGAACTAATTTTCAAAAAGAAAAGAAGACCTGCCCTTTAAGCAGGGAACTTTGGTGTCTGGGGAGGTGTCTAGGTAGGAGACCCCCAGCAGGACTTAAAACAATGTGGTCTGTGGTAGTGTGAGCATAATTAGTCCCATAAGCTCAGAGGGAATGCTGAAGTAGACGTGGCCTTGTTGGAGGGAGTGTGTCACTGTGGGGGAGGGCTTTGAGGTCTCCTATGCTCAGGCTACACCTAGTTCAGACCACTTCCTGCTGCCTGTGGGATCAAGACGTAGCTCCTCTTCCACTCTCGGCTCCTCCTCCAGCACCACGTCTGCCCGCACGCCACCATGCCCTGCCGCGATGGTGACAGACCAAACCTCCGAAACTGCAAACCACCCAGCTAAATGTTTTCTTTATATGCCATGCTCATGATTTCTCTTCACAGCAAAGGAATACTGACTGAGACATGGTCCACCCTGCATTTTAACAGAGTAGGGGGGAGGGGAAGGCAGCCATGGCACACCCTTCTTAGCCAGTTACCTCAGAGGGTACAGCAAGGGAAGACATGGAGTCTCCCTAGGAGGGGACAACCACAATCTAAGATTCTCTATTTTAAAAGGCGACACTATAGTTAAGATTCTTTGTTTTAGGTTTACTGCTATTCATTTTCTTCCCAAACTCAGAAACCACAGTGATGCCAGCAAGCACCTCCCATGTCTGACCCAGCATTTCTCAGGGGTTCCTGGTGCCCAGGGACACAGTCTAGTCTTGGAGTCTTTTTGTATAACTTTTTTTACTTTTTTGAAATTAAAATACAATTTTATCATTTTGGCTCTTTCATTCCCTCCCTCCAATGTGCTCTCTTAATCGTTCTCAAACACATGGCCTCTTTTTCTGTTACATATATATGTGTGTGTGTGTGTGTGTGTGTGTGTACATTTGTTCTTAAATATATCACCATGACTAACTCATCCTGTGCAATGTTATTTGTATATGTATATAATCTCAGTGCTGACCATTTGGGTAGTCAGTTGGGGGGCTCATCCCTAGAGAAGACTATTTCTCCTGCTTCCAGTGTTCCTTAGTTGTCTGGAGTTCTTTGCTAAGGTCACAGGCCATAGTCTGATCTTGCAGAAGTTCCCTTTAAGGTTCTCCACTTGACAACAGAAAGGAGAGTCTCAAATTTCAGGAAGATGGAGGGAAATGCAAACAGTGACAGAGCAGTTTCTGGCTACTCCATGATGGGACCGTGTGATCTGACATCCCCTCTACAAGATGCCTGTTGGGTGCAGACATTGCTCTAAGCTCTAGGGTCGGAGTGGTGAATAAAGTCCCTTCTCCCTGGAAGGTCTTATCTGCAGACAACTAACAAAGGCAATGAGAAATGGAGCTTCTTTTTAGAACGAAGAGTGAAGATGGCTTCTTTGCCATGTTCAATGAGTGCTGAGGAAGAGAAGGGACATCTGGTGAAAAATGCTCCGAGTACATGGAGGTGCGAATGGTATTGCGTGCCCCCGAGGCCAGCTTAGGGAAGGTGCGGAGAGGTGGAGTCAAAGAGGTAGCAAGCACAGCGGTGGAGCAGATACTCTGAGACCCTGGGAGCATTTGCTGTGTCTTCTATGAGCCTATCAATCATTCTTAGTGTCTGGGGACGCAAAGATGAACAAACCATGGCCCTGACTTCATGCATCTCATGATCCAACGAGGGATGATAGGCAAAGAAGGAGATGGACTGAGGACCCTCTGACAAGTGCTGGGGTGTTTGGAGGGGCTCAGAGCTTGGGCAGGGCTTCCAGATTAAATGTTGTAGGGACAGGAATGGCATGGTGCAGAGTGGCTGTGCTTCACACCCAGAGTTTCCCTCTTTCCCTCTTGGTCTAATCTTCATCTTTCTGAGGTTCAACTCCCTCACGCACAAAAGAGAACGGCAAGACTTTTCTGTAGAGGGAATAATGTTAAGGTGTGAAGATGCTTTGAGGAGTGCGCATGCTTGATAAATGTGCTACCCTTGCTATCACCTCTCTGTCCACCCACGACCCCGTGGGAGCATGTGCACAGGCAGATGTACACGCTCCTCACATATCCTCATGAATCTATCCAGGCTGGTCACCTGCTCTATAACGATCTGTTCTCAGGCTCCTTCTCGCAGGGCTGATTGGTTTCTGCGCACACTCTAGCTCTCAGTGGAGCCACTGGAGGCACCACTGCTGTGATATCTACCATAATAGTTAACTGGAATTGCTCAAACATGTGTGCCTCATCCTCTTTGCATGTGGGTGCCTCATGATCTCCAACAAGAACCCCAAGCATTCCTCAGGCTGCAGGTGTTTAGCTATTTGTACTGCCGTTTGTCTGCATTTGGGAGTGGGATGCTGTTTCTATTATAAGCCAGGCATGGCTCTGGCCAGAGCTGTGTTTTTCTATAGCTAGAGGCACGCAGCCAAGGGAAGAAGAATCTGCACTCTCTATAAAGAAGGTCCATTTCAGGAGTAAATTTCCATCGGCACATCTGCCAGGTCAGTGTCAAACGAAACAACTCCCAACAATGCAGTTGGGGTGATGGATGAGCCACCCCTCTCTTCTGGAGTCCCTCAGGTAAGAGTCTCCTTCCTCAACCCAAGACTTATCCATGCCACCTTGCACTGCGCTTTCTCTCTCCGTCATAGCTGTCCCATAGTAAGTCTACTTCCTTGGTGGAGATGCCTACTCTTAGCTTATAGGAAAACAGCGGCTAGGCTCCAGAACTTGAGGATTCTCTTCAGGTTCCAATGACAATCTGTAAAGAGGAACGCTGAAATGGAAGAGTCTGAGATCTCTCCGATCTTGAGCCTCCTGGACTTCACAGCCCTTTGTCACTGATGGCAGGGCCCTGTCACCTACCCTCGACCATGTCTCTTGACCATGCCCTTCGTCTTTGACCTTGGCTTTTGCTTTTGTATGCTCTTTCTTTTTTTCCTGTCTGTTTTGGGAAGCTGGTAACTCCCTGGGTAAGACTTGTGTCTCACTTCGCATTTTGCATCGTGGGGAGCATGTCATTTGCCGTTGGTGCTCAGTAAATACGACAACAGATTAATAGGCTTCCAGATAGCACATTTTCCTTCCTTCGTTTAGAGGAGCAGCCATTACAGACCTGGCATCCCCGTATCACATTCCCTCATCAGCACAAGCTGCTGTTTCTCTGATAGGCTAATAACAGTAAGTATCCATTTACTCCCATCTGAGAAACGCTACTCCAAGGGCCTCCACTTCATTCCAGTCTTAATGGTATTTATTTTTCTATGGATGCATTCTTGTATTAGCATAGATTTTTGTTGGGAAGCAGCTAGCTGTTTTATTCATGCAGGAATGACTGAACTGTAGGCATACAGGGGAATGCACAGGAGTTCTGACCGGTCTGGAAAGAGGGGACTTCAAACGCCTGAGGGGTATTAAATATTCCAGTCCTCCACTCTGGGCAAACTGAGGCCACCAAAGTAGCTTCTGGGTGTCTGCAAAGAGTACATAAGATAGGTCCTTTGGGGTCTGCTAGACAGGAATGCAGCTAGAACAGGCAGGCAGCACTATAATACTGTCCCCCCTACAAGACTCAGCAGAGAAGAGTAAACCTAGCACAAGGCAATGGGGGTTGGGGTGGTAACTAGGTTAGTGTGAAGGAGATTGAGCTGAGGCTTCCGGGGCTCAGCAGGAAGACAGCAGCCCTGTCCATGGTAGGAGAAGTAGGCAGAACAAAGGAGGTGGCGCAGCTAAGACCGTGAAGAAAGGTCATCAAGAAGCTGGTTCTGCCTTCATTAAGTCCTTGGACAGGTGGGGTGGGGGTGGATGGAGTGTCTGTGTCTCAAGATGAGACACTCACTGTGATAAATACACATAGCCAGAGAGTTGTTGAGGAATTTCTAGCAGGAAAAGTGACTGGGACTTCATGACCTCTAAGGGTATCAGCGCTCTAACATTTTAGAAAGTTCAACACCAAGAAAGTAGTGGGTCACACAGTAAATAAAAGAATTGATAATTCCACACCTAAATAATTTTTTAAAAGGCTTCATAAGATAAAATTCCTTGACTTTAAGAAAGAATCTTACGGTTATGCAATCCAGGGGTTGGCGGAGTATGGCCTGCGGTCAGCTTTTATGAATTAAGTTCCATTCGTACACAGCCATGGCCACCCGCTTGGCTACCTTGGACTGCTTCTATGTCACAGGGACAGAGCTGGGCAGTTTCGACAGAAAGCATACGGGCCCTGGAGCCTAAGATATAGCAGTATCTGGCTCTCCCTCTTTGGTCTCATCTAACTCCCTGATTTTGCAGGCAAGGAAACTATCACTGACAAAGTAAAATAAATTAGTTTAGGGGAGCTGGTTGGTGACTGAGTCAGGATGAGAAGCAGGGCACTGTCGCTTGGGGCGTGCGTGTGTGTGTGTGTGTGTGTCTGTGTGTGTGTGTGTGACTCCGCATTGGCTCCTCGTGTCCCATTCTCGGATGCTTTGAGCATGGGCATCTCCCCAGATCATGTGCACTGTGACTTTACAGACAGGGAGGCCGAGAGGCAGAGGTGAACTGACACTTGTCCACTTGGCACAGGACAGGCTCTGACCTCGAGAAGGAACCACGATGTATGGGCTAAGGAACTCAGGCGAGGAAGGCAGAGAGCAAGCGCTTCTGAGAGCTCTGCAGACAAGAACTCCTAGGCTCCCTGAGCCCCTCCCAGCATTAGCATTCACCTCTGCTAGCCAACAAAAGGACACATTTACAACCATCTGAAGCTCCACTGGAGAACACTCTCCACATGTTTCCAGGGAAATTACTCCAAGCAGTCCTAATGGGTTAAGACGATTTTTAACACACCTACTTGTCTTCAGCTCCTCCGGCAGCATCTGCTACAGACAGCAGAAACATCCAAGAGCCTGATATTTACCTTTCTCTGAAACAAGAGACTCCAAAGGGAACGGCATGAAGGGGGACAATGAGCCCTCACTGCCCACAATCACATCTAGAAGAACAAATGGCCAACCCGAGGCCCACGTCGGGCTTCTGTCTTCCGAGCGTGAGATTTCCCAGAGTGATGAGAATCAATCAGCTCTCCAGAATAATCTCCAACTGTCCAGGACTGTACACCATCCTCTCAGCTGCCCCCAGGAGGCTTCTGCATCCTCCTCCATAGTCAGACACCTCCTCATTGTCAGCCTCCTTAGGTTATCGAGCATCTTTCTTAGACAGACAGGAACGAATATTCACAGACGTGATTAAAGTGCATTAACAGTCTGAACATATGTGGCTGAGAGAAAAAGGCAAGTCAGAAGTGCTCACACGAGACCCTGCCCCGCACACTCCCCAAGCCTCAGCAAAGCAATACACCACACTGAACATGCCTGTGCTATCCTGGGTCAAAGTGCTCTTGACAAGCTCAGACATAAGCTTTCATTTCAAGGGTGACATTTTGCAGCCTCGGAGGAAAGTTGAGGTTGACAGAGAAGATGAGTAGCCCTGCTAGGGGCTCAGCTAATGAATCTCCTGTTACCTTTCCCTCAGCGTTCTGCCTTCCCCTCCCACAAATCAGCTCCTCTCAGCAGAAAGATGCACTGGGCATGGCACTGAGGATGGAAGACAAACAGCGTCCTTATGTTTACATTTGCTGGAAGTCTGTGCCCGGTGCTGGGACTAGAGCTTTGTATAAGCTGTTTCTTTACATCCTCACACGGCCACGAGGTCAGCAGCACTGTTCTCATCTTATATATACAGTGCCCACCCATCAGAGTCAGCTAAGTGCTGCGGAGACACAGAGGGAGCCAGTGGGTGGAATGGGGCATCCAGTCCCACATGCATCACCTCCCCATTCTAGAGATGTTCTTTCTCCAGGGTTGCGGAATGACTGTGTCTCTCCCCGAAACAGCAGGGTGTCCAGCAGCTCCAGGAACAGACACTGAGGTGCAGATGAATTCAGTGTGTGGTACAGCACACTGAAATGGAACACACAGAGACTCAAGAGTGTTTGTAGAGTCAAGGCAGAGGAGTGGACCACGAAAGCACAACTGATTTTCCTGGAGATACTCTTGTTTATGTCGGTGAGAACTGAGCATGGCGGGGATACTGTCAGCTGTAGAGAAAAGCGTGTTCATTTGGGACATGAAGAGGTGAGACTTTGCAAAGGAAGTTTAAGACAGCAAGCCAACAAAGTCCTTGCCTGACCAGGACTGGGGGCGGGAGTGGGAGGGGCTAAGAGCTGTTTCTGTGAGCAGGAGTGGGTTGGTGCCATCTGATCTTTAACTCAGACTCCTGAACAAAGGAGACTGGGTGGACACCCGGTCCTGTCTGCAAACACTGTTTCCAACCCTTCCTGCCCTGTCTACCTGAGCAAAGTGAGCAGGAGGAGGAAGCGAGCGCACACCTCAGTGCAGGAATAGGGTCACTTCCCATCTCATTTTTCACCAGTATCAGGATCAGCTCATATGGTCTTGGCCAAGAATAAAACAACCCCACCTATCATATGCCTTTATATTTAAAGGCTATCAATTTAGCCTAACAGTTGCTAAATTTGTGACAGTCCCCTTCCTCAACAACTGCCTTTGTTTCTGACCAGCACTGAAATGCAGCATTCTGAGTCTATGAGGAACTACACAGAAATGAACACGGGGACACCTCCATCCTCAAGAAGCCACGAACTTGTCGTGGGACACAGACATCTACAGGACCATCTACAGCGCCATACTCCGACCTCCTAACACCTCCATCCTCAAGAAGCCACGTACTCGTCGTGGGACACAGACATTTACAGGACCAGATAGTGCCACACTCCGACCTCCTGACACCTCCATCCTCAAGAAGCCACGTACTCGTCGTGGGACACAGACATTTACAGGACCAGACAGTGCCACACTCCGATCTCCTGACATCTCCATCCTCAAGGAACCATGTACTCGCCGTGGGATACAGACGTCTACAGGACCAGACAGCGCCACACTCCGACTTCCTGACATATTCTAGGCCTTTGAGAGCTCACAAGGCAGTAGAGTCCACTTTTGGAAAACAACCACCCAAAAAAATATCCATATGGGTTCTGGAACTCTAATCTGTTTACGTGGCAGATTCCAGGATCCTAGCTGCCACTGAGGAATGGTCTAGAAGAATGGTTTGGGGGCCTTCAGAACTTCAAACCCTATGAAAAGAGTCATAGAAGAGGCTACAGTGGAGCTCTCTGAAGCATGGGACCAGGACAAGCATAAGATGGGCTCTAAGCTTTGCCAATACTCACCATACATTGTGTATTAAAGGCACTTATTACTGACAGTTGCCCTAAGCAAGTTAGATGTGTTAAGTTACCCAAACTGGAGTGGGTGCCAAGGAAAATGTCACCCACCCGATACTTACACACGTGTTAAGTTCATAGGACTCTGTAAAGTATTACTGCTTGTGTTTTCCAGAGGAGGAGCTTATGGCTCAGTGGGTGAGCAACTACCCAGAATTCTTCAGTGATGGAGCTAGGTCCTTCCTCCTATTCACACACTACACTCCCTCTACACGGGGTTCAACTTATCTTTAGGACACAATTTCTATTGCAGCTTCTCAGTGCTCGGGCCTGAAGACAACTCCCAGCTGAACTGCCTGCTGTACAGTTGTGACCTACCCGTGTGGCTGTCTAGAACCTCTCTTTGCCAGAATCCCACCCTGACTACTTTGCTGACTCAATAGTGAGTTTCCTGGCTCTAAGCATGGATTTGCTGACACACCACTTTGGGAAACTGGAGGTAAGTGCTCAGCTGAGGCAAAGCATGGGATTCCCAGGGGAGGACACTCGTGGCTGGACACCATAGCTAACAACCAGACGGTTGCTCAGTGCAGGACACTGGAGAGTCTGAAGTAAGAGACAAACCTCAGATGAGCAGGGCTTCCGGCACCGAGTGATGGAAGCCGCCCTTGTCCTGGGGAGAAGTACGAGTCAAGACAAAGTGCCCTTGCACCTGAGGTAGGTCCTCCTGGGCGCCTAACTCACCCCAAACCAGAGTGGATGCCAAGGAAATGCCACCCACCTAATTTTTATGTACATTTTGTAAGGCTCATCATCCAATAGCAAACAAGCCAATTCACAGCTTAGACATTAACAGACTTCAGAATGGAGACTGGTTGCAACCTATTCACTTCAAACAATAACAACAAAAGGTGGAAGAGGGCGTGTGCTGTGAGTTCTAGGTTTGGATTCAAATCCTCATCCACTCCCTTAGCATGTGTGTGGTGTTATGTATAATATCGGCTCCCCCGAACCCTGGCTTCCTTACATGGAAACGTCTTACAGGATCACTGCAAGAATGGAAAGAAAGACATCTCTGGGGTATGAAAGATACATTTAAAATGTCACGTTCTCCCTCGTAGGCCATTTCTAGCTTCTGCATTCCCCTCCTTGAGGCTCTGCCAGGGGTTATCTTCAAGAATCTGTGGAGAGGGTTGTTTACAGCTGATGGCGACCCTGTTTTCTCTGAGGCAAGCATGGCCAGGCTACAGAAGGCAGGCATAAAAACCACAGGGGGAGGGCCTATTCTGGGCACGGAATGCTCTCAGGAAGGCAGAAGCAGACAAATAAATATAAGAGAAATCTTTCAGTGGAGGAGATATCAAAGCAATAAGGGCTGGTCCCTGACCCGCAAGGTGACACCGAGGTGTAGCAGGCAGGCGTGGACAGACTACAAGGAGAGAGCAGGACTTGACTGCCTCTGCCAACTCCCTGCTTCCGGGACCTGACCTCTTCCATGCCCAGGCCACCTCAGAGGGCCCTCAGCTTCACAGATGCAAACACAGTGGTCAAGAAATCCTGGCTTGGCTGCCTTACTACATCTTAGCACCTCCTTGACATTTCCCAGAGCATCCCCTTCTCTGTTTGTTATTATCGGCTTTTCTCTCCTGGACAATGAACAATGGCTCCTACCCAGGGTCCCCACCCTCAGTCTTCCTTTCTCTTAGTCTTGCTTCACACTGCTGTCAGAGTGACAGCTCCAAAACGTTCAGTTGACCCCAATTTAAGCCCCTCCCATAGCTCCTGGGTGCATAAAGGATGAGGTCCACACTCCTTACTCCACTAGTTACGTCTTTTTCATGCAGAGATGTAAGAATCAGATTGAAGAAACTTTTGTTTAAAAAAAGCTTTGTTGGCAGGACACTGGGAACTTTCATAGCACAGAAGGAAGATACACAGGGACTTTTCCTGGAAGGGACAACCACAGGGCTTGTGGGAGCTCAAGGGCCAGGCCTAGGATAAGGGCAAAGGCCTCCCATGGCCCCAAACCACTCTTCCCAATAACCCGCCATAAGGGTCGAGCTGCATGCTGCTGCCGTTCTGGCAGAGACCCCAGTGAACACGACTGGCCAGCTCAAGCCGTGTTTCCTTTCCACACTGAAAGAATGCCACGGACTGGTACCTGGGTTCCAAGGCTGGATCTTGTCTGGAGTCGAGGAAGGGAGTGGGATCAGGGCTAAAGAGGTCAAGAGGTGCTGAGATGATAAAGACCAAGCTTGCCACGGTCTGACCTGGAGACATCTTTGCCCCTCACCCCCTGCTCCCTACCCTGAAGGTGACACCACTGTGGTACCAGGGCCTGCCTGGTGACTCACCTCCTTCTGCCTAGTATGGTTTCTTTGCTTGGATATACTTGGACACACACACACACACACACACACACACACACACACACACACACACCATCCTCAGGAGGAGGAAGGAGGAAGATGCGGCCAGTTGGGCACATGGGAATTAGATTTTTAGGGGCTGTTGGAGGAATAGGTCAGAGAAGTCTAGCCCCAAACTGGCTGTCCTCGCAAACTTGGTATAAGCAGGGACATAGGACACCAAATAAGCCACCCAGAGCCCTACACCCTTCAAGGTCACCCCTGTGAAATGTCCCTTTTTAACAAAGCCACTCCTTTTCCCCTCTCCCCCCACCTTCCAACTTCCATTCAGATCCATAAAGCAGCAGGGATGGCGCCTCCAGTGGCGGCATGAAAACAAAGTTTTTCCAGGGAGCTGTCACCTCTACAGCTTCTGTGTGCACCCGCTGGGGTGCTGTTCACTAGGGCCCTGGCTTTCCTTGACTGCGTTTCACTTTTCCTTCAGTTGCTAGACTTGTTGGTCAGCAGGTCAGCAGCCAGGCTGTGTTTCGGCAATAAGTTTCTAATGCTAACTTAGTTTCTCTAGTTGCTATGGAGACCTATTCTAATAATCTGCCTCGGCGTTCTTCCTCCATGGACTCCACATCAGCTTCTGCCTCCAGGTTCCTGCTCTAACTTCCTTCACTGATAGACTATGACTTGGAAGTGTAAGCAAAGTAAACCCTTTCCTCCCCAAGCCACCTTTCGGTCATGGTGTTTCATCACACCAACAGAAACCCTAACTAAGACAGCATCCACATGTGCATATCTGGGGAACATTCTAGGCAAAATGCTAAGGGTGAGAATGCTTCCTGGGGTGCTTAGGGAAAGGACAGGGGTTAGTGAGGCCAGGAAGGAGTGGAGATGGGGGAGATGAGGATAAGGTGTGATTTGGGGCCATATCATGTAGGGTGTGAAATGCACTATTGTTCTATTATGAAGTGCCACTATGAGTTCCCTTTTACTGATGAGGAAAATGGGGTGCGGAGTGGCTATATGTCTGTCTCATTCAAGGTGACATGACATACACATATCAGAGTAGGCAGTGAACCTAAGTCCAGGCTCACGTTTTCATCTCAAGATTTGCCTCCTAAGACAATGGCAAACCAAGAAGTCATGTCTGCCCCTATCAAGCAAATGAAGCTGCACAGGACATGAGACTCAGAACATTTTGAGCTGGAAGGAATCTCTGAGATCTAATTCTAGTGTGATGTAAGAAAGACTTCAAGGCTCAAGCCCGGTCTGCCTTCCTCTAGCTGGGTGACATATGACATGGTCTTTGACTGCCAGTTCTCTCACTTCGCAATAAAGACAATCATTCCAACATTATAGGAGTGGGAAGATGAGATTAAATGATCAGCGTGCAAGGGCTCTGAACATGCTGGCAGTTCCTCTTTACTTCCTGTGTCCCTCCCCAGCTTCTACCAGCGATAGTCCCTGACCGTCATCAAGTAGCCAGAGATAGGGCATATATGGATAGTCTCCATTCCAATCACCACCTCCAGTGGGGTAATGAGGTATTCGGTCCTAGGCACAGGTATTTACCTGAGGTTAGGGATACTGCACCCAAGACCAACTTTCCCCAAGGCACTCAGAATTTGATACTCCACATCCCTCTAGCCTTAAGACTTCATGGTCTCTGTCTCACCAGGTGGAACTTAACTTCAGCCTGTCTGAAGAGTTAGAGACACATGCTAGACGCTCTATAAATTATCAGTTGGTATTTACTGGTACCAAAAAAGTATACTCAATTTGAACAGATGTTGGTAAAGATAGCTTTGGAATGGAAGAGAAGACATGTTTAGTTCACGGGACTGTCTGACCACTCCTTGAGGGTGGTGGTAAGTTCTTACACAGAGCTCCTGCTTGGTAGACCTGAAGGCCAGAGGAAGTTCCCGGAACCAGACCTAATCTGTGACTGCCCTGGCTATCAGTGGTAAATGGATCCACACAGACTTATTTGGTTCGCAACAAGGATTATTTTAGAAACCACTAGTAACAGATAAGCAATTGTGGTACTTGATAAAAGCAACCTGTGAAAGTATCCTCAGGAGTACAAACCTAATTGTAAACACTGGGAAATTCCTAAGAAATGGAAGCTGAGAACACAGGAACTGAAGGATGTGTGCACACTGAGGACCAGAAAAGCTAAACGTACAAGTCTGATACCTGAATCAGGCCTGTTAACAGAAGCAGAAGCTGACTTTTCTTTTTTTAGCATTTCAGTGCCTTAACCTTCTATCATGTGTGTGTCTGTGTGTGTCTGTGTGTGTGTGCACACACACACCACAGTCCGTACATGGATGCAGGTCTGAGGACAATTTGTGAAAATTAGTTCCCTCCCTCTTCCATGTAGGTCCTTCGGACTGAACGCAGGTTGTCACACTTGGTGGCAAGTGCCTTCACTAGCTGGACCATCTGACTCACCCTGTCTCTCCTTTTATTTACATATTAATTCATTCATTTTACTCATTCATCAATTTTATTCACTTAGTTCATCCCTCCCGATTTACTTCTCGCTCCTCCGTGCAGTCCCCAATAAGATGGAAAGAAAACACAGGATGAGGTGGTGGTGAGAAATGGTGAGCAAGTACAGCCTAGGTCTGGTCTGCCATGGTCACTGTTACCCTTTAAGAAGCAGGGAGATATTGCCTGTATCAGGTCCCATTGTTATAGGATGGGTTGGTATTGGTGAAGATGCCTACAGAGCTGTGGAGAGATACCCACGGAGAAGCCGGTCTGTGGATATGAGCTGGAGTAGAGATTTCACACCTGGGTCTCACTGTCACATTCACAGCTGGAGTGGGGGTGGGGGCAGGTCCTCGGGCTTCTCCTCCCTCTGTCCCACTGGGAGTGGACATGGCACAGGGTCTGTGAATGAGCATGGTGACGAAAGATGGCTTTCCTCCCAGGGGTGGGCCCAGTGGTACACCAAGTATTTATCCCTCGGGTTGGAGGGTGACTATGTTTATTGGGTAGACAATGGATGGGTGTTCTGGGAGTCATCACTGTGACTGTCCCTCCTTTAGTATATTTAAGGAGCTCAGCACTGTATCACATGTAATGTCAGAATAAAGTAACCAAGACTGGGGGAGGTAAGGTAAGGTTCCTTGGAACAATAATGGATGAAAGTCAAGTCACCTGCTGAGAAGACAGAATGGAAATGTGACCAAAGAGTCCCTGGGAAGGATGGGAGCCTTTTGCCAGAACACAAACGTGGGATCTGCCCCATGCTCTCTGAAGTCCAGGCCGTAACTTGCTGTCTTGCTGTGTGAACATAGAGGGAAGCCCAGCTGTAGCAATTTAGTACCTGGAACCCTGCTGGGGACACACTCCCGTGCTGGGGACACATTCTGGAGCTGGGGACACACTCCTGAGCTGGGGACACACTCCCAAGCTGGGGACCGACTCAGAGCGTCCTGATGAGTTCCTAGAACATTAGGAAATGCCTATGGCACATACGCCACACATGGTTCTGTCCTTGCTGTCCACTTAGTGAAGTCTGAACTCTCTCTATACTCATAGAGAACAGGGGAAGGAACCAGATGAGCTGTTTTCCACTGTTAAACAAAACAAACAAACCACCCTGAATGCTACTTTTTGAGGATCCTATAACTAGATCCTCTTCCACCCCAGGAAAAAACAAATCTCTGAGAAAAACTCTCATGCTCTCTTACAGGAAGTACAGGCAACTTTTCAGATGTAGGTGTGGAAAAGTCCAGAAACCCCCTAATTTAACGTTGCTCCCTGGCTCATGTCCACTGCTTAAAGTTCCTGACTCCTGGCTCTTCTTGTCTATTCTATTAATGGGAACCCCTTTCTCAGGGACTCAGATTTACAATCTTACCCATCTCCTCTTTTTGCTCCTCTCCAACCCTGGTTAGCTTGTCTTAGCTCGTCTTCACTTTTCCTGTCGAATCCGGTGGTCATTATGTGGTAACTGGCTTCCCCTCATTCCTACTCACTCGGCTCCTCCTACCTATCAGATTCTAACCACACCACTCTGCTGCTCAGTAACAATCTACCACAAGCACACCATCCGAATCTGGCATCGGAGCAGTCATGAACAAGGTCTACCCTCCTGCTGATCTTCTATGTTCTCTACCCCAGACCATGTTACTCTTCTGCCTCAACCACCTACAGACTATACTGCCCACCTCTGTCAGCTTAAAAAACAAACAAACAAACAAAAAAACCAAAAGGTCCAGCTTGCCCCTCAGGACCCATCCCAAACACCACCTTCCTCCATGGAGCCTTTTTTCCCTGCTCCCGAGCACTTACTTTGTCTTACACCTGCACACTTTGTATTCTAGTCACTAATGTTGAAATATTCCTCCCTAAGAATGTATCAGCCAAGAAAACAGGCACTGTTACTTTGTGACTCTCCACACAGAGTGGCTCTTAAATACATTGAAAGGGAGCCGCTTCCTTGAACTGCATAACACAGAGGCTTATCAAGTTACCTTCTGGACCAGGGAAGGATGTGGTGGGAAAAATGGCTCTCTTCTAAGATGCTGGAGGAGGAGGAAAACCATCAGGCTGTGTTTCCTCATGCTGAGAATGAATGTATCTCAATAAACCTACAAGTTAGGACAGTCTACCTGGGACAGCTTGACTGCCAGGGTCCTTGATAAAGTCTGGCGATGCTTGCTGTTACACCAGGAAGGTGCTATTTGCATTTACAGGGAGAGGTCAGAGATGCCACTGACAATCTGACAATGGACAGGACAGCCGACACAGCAAAAATAAACGTATCAGGCCAAAATGTCAAAAATGGTATTGGCAAGAAACCTTGAATTCATGTAAAACAGGCATTAACTTCACTCCAGGTGAAGAAACTGAGGCACAGTTGCACCTCTTTCCCAGGTAACAGCTAACAGGAGTGAGAACTAACATTTGATTCTCTGAGTGTTTTTCCTCCTAGGTCATGTTTCCACCTGCATAATCTGATGTCACGGCAGGAACCAGAAGTGTCACACCTGATGAAGAATACTGTCATTGTTCAGCTCGGTAGATGTCAAAGTGGCCACAGGTCACAGGGTACTGGCAGAGGAACTTGGCATACTAGCTCCTCCCCTAGGTGTTTGTTTCAGCTCCTTCCAACTGAACAGGACAGTGGGAGTGGCCATACTAGAAGGGCCAGAGCACAGCTAAGTCTCACTCTAGTGGGCCAGAGAAAGGAAAATAGCCCTGCAAAGGATGGGTATGGGACCCTCCAGCATGGGTGACTTTGCTGTGAGACCTGGTATGAGAAAGAAGAGGCCGAGGGTCACGAGCACCTTTCAGTACCTGCAGGGCAGTCACATGGACCTGCAGATGGCATCCTGAGAGGCTCTGGTGGGCAGGACTTGCTTCATGCTGCGCTTGAGTTTGATAAGAATGAGGAGAACTGTCTAAAATAGCACAAGACTCCAGCTCGGGGTGATCTGCGTGACTGCGAAGTGACACTAAAGCAGGCCCAAATCGATGTACTCACTCATATTTGGTTTCTAGCCATAAATAAAGGACAGTGAACCTATAATTCGTGATCCTAGAGAAGCTAAATAAGAAGGTGAACCCAAAGAAAAACATATAAGCATCCTCCTTAATATTAACCTTCATCAGGCAATGAAAGGAGACAGAGACAGAGACAGAGACCCACATTGGAGCACCGGACTGAAATCTCAAGGTCCAAATCAGGAGCAGAAGGAGAGAGAATACGAGCAAGGAACTCAGGACCGCGAGGGGTGCACCCACACACTGAGACAATGGGGATGTTCTATCGGGAACTCACCAAGGCCAGCTGGCCCGGGTCTGAAAAAGCATGGGATAAAACCGGACTCGCTGAACATAGCGGACAATGAGGACTACTGAGAACTCAAGAACAATGGCAATGGGTTTTGATCCTACTGCACGTACTGGCTTTGTGGGAGCCTAGGCAGTTTGGATGTTCACCTTAATAGACCTGGATGGAGGTGGGTGGTCCTTAGACTTCCCACAGGGCAGGGAACCCTGATTGCTCTTTGGGCTGAAGAGGGACGGGGACTTGATTGGGGGAGGGGGAGGGAAATGGGAGGCGGTGGCAGGGAAGAGGCAGAAATCTTTAAGAAATAAATAAATTAATTTAAAAAAAAAGAAGGCCCAAATCGGAAACTTCTAAGATCTTGCTATATTTTTTGAAAGCAAAAAGTAGATTGCGCTGTGTGCTAATTGCAGGGCTTGAGATGAAGCCACAAAAGCAAGCCTCAGCAGGTGATGTAACTTGGAATGTCCTACCCCGACATGGTGGGGACTCTGCAGAATGCAGAGGACCTGGGTGCTTTGAAAAATTGCCCTCAGGTGGAAAGACACCTGTTTTCCTAAGAGGCAGAATGCCAGAAAAGATGTAAAAACAAACCAGTCCCCCCCCCCCCATTAAAAAACTTGTCAGAAGCCAGGCATGATGGTGCACATCTTCAATTTCAGGACTCTGGAGACAGAGGCAGGCAAAGCTCTGTGAATTTGGGAACAGCCTGGTCTGCATAGCAAGATCCAAGCCAGTCAGGGATGCAAGTAAGACTGTGTCTTAACGAAAGAAAACAAACAAACAAAAAAACTCTCAAGAAAACAAAAATAACAACAAATAAAAAACCTCTTAACTTGTAAGGAAATGTCTCTACAGTAAGAACAGGCTACAAAGACTGCCATCATTATGAAACATGATTATCATAAAAGGAATATGACAGGTTGGAGGTATCCTGTCACGGCTGCTGTGTATCAAGCCATTCACATGAAAAGCTTAAGGGTCCTTTGTTCTGTATTTGTTATTCAGAGGTCATCCTAAACTTACCCATCCCCCAACATTCACAGTATGAAGATCACGCTCCGCTGGGCTTGACCAATACTGATTGTCTAAGTTCAAAATCTGGTGGTGTGATTTAACACAACTATACTGGGCATGTCATTTAACTTTTCCCGTAGTTTTCTACTTGACTGCTAGGCATCCAGTGAGATGCTTGTGGAGAACATAAATTAGAGAGTACACCCAGCACCACGTGTCGAGTAAAGGCTAGTGAAGGCCAGCCGTCAGAATACACGGCTCCCCGTATATTATCATCCTCGATGGAGACTTCCTCCACCCCTAACTGATTAACTGTCGCTCTCTCACATCAGATCATCCCGCCAGATTAGACGAAGAGTCTCACGTTTGGATGAAGTACCAAAGTTCAAAAGCCACTTTCCTCCAGTTGTTTCTGTGAAGGAAGCACCCACTACATGATCCAATCAGGTTTGCTTAGTTCTGCACAGCTTGATTATTTTTAAATAATTTGCAGTTGTACTACCAGTTCAACATAAAGAAGGATCTACTTCTCAGCATGAGAGGTAAAAGTAGTTTGTAAGAGTGGAGAGCCAGGGATCCCAGAGTCTTCTTCCTCTGCAGGAGGATACCCTTCTGCCACCAGCCTCTCCTTTGAGAAGATGGGAATCCAGCTACAATGTGGCTACAGTGTCCCTGGCTCCAGGTGTGCATTCATCCTCACTGAACAGGTTTGGGACATTCAGTGTGATAGCAAGAAAGAGCAGGACACAGAACTCAAGTCCTATCCAGTGGGAAATGTTTACCTCCTATACCTTTGACCTGAGACTACATAGAACCAGACACCTTGGGGAAAGAAGGATTTGTTGGTCTGTTAGCCTTGGTGTAGAAGCCAGTAGGTCTGCAGGAGATACAACCGAGGCAGAGTCTGGCGCCCCAGATACCTAACTTCCTACAGTGCAAAGCTGCCCTGTCTTAGTTAAGCTTTCTGGAGTATGGGAGCAATCTCTGCAGCCAGTCTCAGGTCATGGAAATCTGTTGAGAACTGGAAGCTTCCATTAAAAAACGAAAGGGTGGTTTGTTTGTTAAACTGGCGATATGTTGGAGGGACACTGCTCACTTAGTGAGGATGGCAGAACAGCTCCTTTTCTTTATGAGACGGTTTCCACTAGAGGCCAAATCTGTTTCTTCCCAAGGCTTCTTGGGTGGATACAAGGGCTGAGCATAGCCCAGCTGTGGGTCCCGATCTGCAGCTGCATGCCACCACACGAGACTCTTTACAAGGGCTGCTTTGCAGTCAGGAGGGCTCACAGCAGGGACGATGCTTGCTGCTGCACAGGCCTTAGGCTAAGTGTTAATTAACACTTTCTGAGATGAATCTGAGGGACTTCTCTAAAAGAACCTGCAATTTTCATACTCCACCAGCAGGCGGCAGCAATACAGATTAAACTGTGAGAATGTTTCATGTCAAGATCGTCCCCAGATTCCACAAATATGTAATGATTTCCAGTGATTAATTAAAAGACAGGCAACTTTTGAAGAGAAATCTTGAAAAAAAAATTGAACGTAGACATAATATGGAACACTGTATCTGACGTTCAGGGGTTAGAATGTATTATACCTGACTTAATTAGAATGTGTCCCTGTGTGGCTGCGGGATGCAGCCTGTGACCCTCCTATGCTACTTCCTTCAGCTATGCTCTCTCTTGGTGACAACCCTTTCATCTCAGGGGTCTCTAAATGAGTGCACGTAACATTTACTTCGGCCACCAATGGGAGCCGGGACAGTATTGGGTTCACCAGTACTAAATGAAGCAGTAGGAAGGTATAATGATTAGTGATGCCCCAATGGGGAATAAGCATTAACCAGAAAACCACTTAATTGCAGAGATGGAATTTGAGCTTGAGTTTCATGTCTTATGATTAGGCTGATCATTCTAAACATTCTAAAGTCACTTCAGAGTCCTGAAGGAATGGCCATTTAAAAGATCAGCACACTGAGGAAGAGAGAGAGACAGCAGGAGTGAGTGGAATAAAGCGACCAAATAGACATAAGAACAGTGGAGCCCAAATATCTTGAAGTAGCTCAGTAGGTCAGACAGCAGTCACTGCCTTCCGTTCTGTCCCGGAAGGCGGCATCAGGACGGTCCTGGGAGAATACGGGTGACTTAGCTACAATGCTAACTTTAAAAATGTAGAAAATGTCCCGAGTCTCCTTTAATAACCCAGTTTATAGCTGTCATCCGTGACTTTCTCTGAAAGTTCATTCCTGGGGTCTATTTATAACCCCAGCCCATACTGCTACTTAGAGGAACGATTTTCACACGCTGACTACCTGCGGCGTAAAGTACTGCTTCCTTCTATTTGGCCTTAAAACCGTCGAGCTCTCTGGCTTCGCGCAGCAGGGCAGGATGAGAAGCCATTAACATCCTTCACCTGAAGAATTATTTTTAAAGAAGCTAATTAAGCCGACAATGAAAACAGGCATAATACTATGCAAACACATTAATTAGGCCAATTTTGAGGTTCCAACAAGTGTCCTGGAAAAGTTCAGTCCGTTTACACGGTCTAACATTCCCCAGCTGATTTCCACTTGGAACCTACTTCGGTATGGGCCTAGTTGATCTCTGAACCAGAAGAAGAAAGATGACAATGAGTGGGGCCGAGAGCCAAAGAACATAGTTAAATATACCGGCAGTGACTCCTGAAAATGAATTCTTTTGTTTTCAAAGTTCAGAGCTCTCAGAACAACTCCACTTTGGTTCACACTGGATAGAGCTAGCCAACTCCAATATCTAAAAAGGGCAGGTGGACTGCCAGGAGCCACCCTCTGGAAGGAAGGCCCACCCAGACTCCCTGCTCATCAAGTTTTGTTTCTCCTGTGGAGGAAGGACTAAGACTCAGTTGGGTGTTGGTCTGCTTGGCCCAACAGTCAGGGACATGTTGGGTGAAAATGTTTTCCTTATCCGTGCAAAGACAGAACAGTCAGAAGGCGTTCTTAAGTCTTAGTTTGCGGTCAGGGCAGGAGAGGGACGGAAGCAGATCCCAGCCAGAGGGAATTCCTAGTGGAACAGTTTCCACCATGGTCTGCTTCTGATTCCCTGCCTCACCCAACGCAGATGCAGGAACAGGGCGTGAAACTATGAGTTTGCCAAGTGAAGAAGGGAAGCCAAGGTCTAGATGAGCTTTCTCCCCACTGAATAGATATGTTCTGTTGTTGGGAAAGAGAGAGAGAGAGAGAGAGAGAGAGAGAGAGAGAGAGAGAGAGAGAGAGAGAGAGAGAGAGAACAAAGGTTAACATTCAAGTATTTTAGAATCAGTACAGAGAAAGTCTATTATCCAAGGTTGGTTTTGATATATTAAAAGATCTAGTCTCCCAAGACCTATGAAATCCCAAGAGGTCCCTGCACTCTCAAGCTGTAGAGGAAGGGGTATGGGAACGCGGCAAACCTTTTTCAAAGGGCTTTTTAAAAGGAGTCTTGTCACTCACCAATACTCTAGGTATGCTAAGTACATTGTCTTAACCAGAGCTTGCCAGTAATTTGCTTGTCTATGGGACCAGCTGGGAACTAACCCAGGACACTGGAGATGTAACAGCAAAGGCTGTAAGGATTCTGATGCATGCAGGGCGTCAGAAACTTAATAAGAGTTCAATCTTTTAGCGATGCCTGAATTCACAGCATGGCTTTTCCCAAGAAGTGCCAAGTGCTTTAAAGATGACACGTTAATCTTCACAGAGCCTGGTAATGGAAAGCCTGCGCCTGCAGGGACAGGGTGAGGGCTGTGGAAGCTGACTTCTCGCTGTGTGCTGACTTCAGAGAGCGTGGCAGTGATGTGGAGAGCAGGACAGCTGTCTCCAGGCGCCCCATCTCTTGGCCCTCTCAACTGCTGCTGTCCCTGCCAACTCTCAGTCCCAGAGTAGTAGGAATCGGACCCCCCACGCTTCTCCCCTTTTAAGCAGCAGCACCTTATCAGTAAACAAAGCAAAGAATAAAGACGTGAAAGAGCAGATAAGAAAGAAAGGGGAGCAAGAGGATCCGCCAAAAGAAAGATGATGAACAGGGCACAACACGGTCTGCCCAGTGGGCCATACTGTAGGCACCTGTGCGGCCCCAGAGAAAGCTTGGTGAGATCCGAAGGCCCTGTGTGTTAGCACATAGCCTCGCACAGAATTGACACACAACCAGATCTGCACTTTACAGTTTAGAAAAATATTCATCCACCATAACTGTGTACTTTCCCCAACTATATGCCCTGACACATAAGGAAACGTAAGTTTATAACGGCCAGGAAAGGGGGCCTGTCCTGAGGCCTTCTTATTTCCAGGCTGTTTATAGAAAAGAAGCATTCTAGAATGACCTGGAGAAAGTGTGAGCTCCACTTGCCTGTTCTCACTTTTCTCTTCCTTTCAGCTCACTTCTGTTGGTTCTTCAACCCAATTGTTCAACTCTTGTGGTCTCTTTCTTTAGCTTGAGACTCACAATAACTCAACATAAAATCAGTTTCCTCAAGCCAGGGATGGTAGCACAAAACCTATAATCCCCAAAGAGACAGATGGACAACATTTACCTCGATGAGATGCTGCCCAGAGTGGATATCATAATTTGAGTTGGGAATATTAGAACTTAAGACATCACTCTTCTGAACTAGTCTTATATGCATGCAATTATAGGACTCACAGGAACTAACAGGGTTGCTTGATCTAGCCAGCCACTAGAAATGGGGTCATAAGTAGTAGTTAGGTCTTTGAACACTGTTATGGTTTGAATAGAAACTATCCCCCTCCCTCAAAGATTTGTGGAGTGAAGGCTTGACCTATGATTTAACATTTCCCAGGTGGGGTCTGGAGGGAAAGCTGGAAAAAGCACTAAACTCATCAGTAAGATCGGTGAGTTGAGTTCATAGCTAAAGGACAGGAAGTTGGTCATTGGAGGCATGCCTTTGAAGGGACTATTTTTCTCTCTGTCTGTTTCTCTGTCTGTGTCTCTCTCCGCCTCTCTGTCTCTCTCTATCTCTGTTTCTCTCTCCTTTCTGGATGACATCAAATCATCAGCCTTTTCTATTACAAACTCCTGCCACCATGACAGTCTATCTTGCCTCAAGACCAAAGCAACAGAGCCAGCCAACTGTGGATGGAAGCTTCTGAAACTAGGAGCCCAAATTAGAAAATTAATCTCTTAAATAATACTCCTAGGTATTTTTCACACTGAGAGAAAGCTAGTACAGAAAGTTGGTAACAGGAACGGGGTGGTTGTGGTGATAGTATTACCTGATGATGTGGTTAGGAAGCTTCTGGAACTGGTTTGTAGAAGACACTTGGAAGTTTGGAGAAGGTGGCTAAAAATGTTAAAAGGCTATTAACAGAACTTAACAGTCTATTCTGATGGCACTCAGGTCAAAATTCTGAGAAGAATATAAACAATAAAAGCTATGTTCGTAAGATTTCAGAAAGAAATACGGACTTTACTGGAAATTAGATCAGAGCCATTTGTTTTATAGTCTGAAAGACATTTATCTATCTTTTATTTGTGTCCTCAGACTTTGCAGGATACAGAATTTAAAGATGATGGACTAGCCTGATAGAGGAAATTTTAAGACACCAAAGCATTTAGGCTGTGGCATGGGTATTGCTAGCTGCTTTTAGCAAGATTTACAATGAGAACTGAAAGCAAAATCAGAGCACAAAAATGTGAAAACCTTACAGTTTGGCTACAGAAGAAATACCAGTAATGTTGGTGCTGATGAAACCAGTCCATTGTGAGGAGCCCAGTATTGTGTGCCAGGACACCAGGCAGGACACCCGAGAGCATCTCAGCAACTGCTAAGCCTGTACAAGTATAAACTCTTTAGAAAGACTGTGTGAGAAACGTGCTTCAGTACTTTCCTTGGATGGGAGTGCCTCAAACGATGCTGCTGTAGGATTCATCTCATTGTGTTACCATTCTGGCACTTGTAGGCCCATATAACCATGGACCAAGCAGATCCAGATTCTGCATAACCTGGAAGCAGACCCTGATGCTATTCCCCCCGATGCTTGTTTGGCAGGAAAACAGAATGCAAGACTTACAGCATAATGGAAGTTCTCACCAAGATTTCAAAGTGAGGCAAAATGCAGCATGATGAGTAAGCAGTATTGAAGCTGAAGCTGCAGCGAAGACCCCAGGAAGTTAAGAGATGCCAGGAGCACATAATGTTTCTTGAGAAAAGTCACAGGAAACAAGTGGAGACAGTCCAAAAGGAATGGCCATCTAGGCTGCAGTCAGCAAGGCCACATGGGCATGGCTGTTCAAGCACTTTGCAACTTATATCACAACTATATGTTGAAGCTTATATCACAACTGTATATAGGATTATTGTTTGCACTGTGTGGTCTAATCTTGCTTTGGCCTTACTTCTCCTTGCTGTTTTCTCATTCTTCCCTTTGGGAATGGAAACATTTACCCTGTATCTACTGGGTCTATAGGTGGTGGTTTGTAGGAGAATGCCCCCCATCAGCTTCTGTATTTGAATGCTTGGTCCACAGTTGGTAGAACTGTTTGGAAAGGATGAGGAGGTGTGGCCTTGTTGGGAGAGGCATGTCCCTGGGGGCAGGCTTGGAAGTTTCAGAAGCTCATGCCATTTCTAGTCACTTCTGTCTCTGCCCTGTTGTTGTCTTAACAGGTGGGCTCTTAGCTACTGCTCTAGCGCCATGCTCACCTGCCTGCGGCCATGCTCCCCATCATGATGGTCATGGACTCACCTTTGAAACTGTAAACCCAAGGAACCATTTCCTCCTTAAGTTGCATTGGTCACAGTGTCTTAGCACAGCGGTAGAAAAGTTACAGGCACAAAGGTAATAGTCACCATGCGTCGCTAAGAAGCCTTGGACTTTTGAGCAATGCTGGAACTGTTACACCTTTGGATATAGGACAATTGCATTTTGCACTATGAGATGTTATGAGTCTTTGGGGTCCAAGAGTAGATGGTATAGTTTGGATATAAAGTATTCTCTGGAATTAGGTAATTGAAGGCTTGGTTTTTGATGCAGGAATGTTCAGAGAAGGGTATTTGAGAGTGACTGGATCATGAAAGCACTGATCTCATCACAGTATTAATCTATTGAGCTCCAAGCTGGATTGGCTATTATTTGTAGGGTCTACTGGAGAAAGCAGGCCATGGCGGCTGCCCTTGAGGAGTGCATTTTCCTCCAGATTTGTTTTCTTATCCTTTTACTGCTTCCTGGCTGCCAGGAGGTGAGCAGCCTCTTCCAGCTAAAGCTCTCATCACTGTGATACTCCACCTTGCCTCAGGCCTACAGCAGTGAAACCAGGTGATCTTGGGCCAAGCCTGAGAAACCATGAACCAAAATAATATTTGGTTAATAAAAGTAGATTTTCTCAGGTTACAATGACGAACATTGACTAACGAGCTCACAGAAAGCCCACGCTGAGGGTCTGTGAAGTTTCTTTCCATTGGGCTCACTCATTTCTGGATAATCTCATTTCATTAAAATGTAAATTCCTAAAAGGTAAGGATTTTTTGGTGTTTTCCTCATATCTTCCTTGCTATTGCCCAGAAGAGTGCATGCCATGGCAGCCACTCAAAAAATATTTGTTGAATGAATTAATAATTGGTCTTGTATACAGTCCTTGGGGCCTTTCAAAAAACCTAATCCTTTTCATCTTCTACATGACAGCCCCTAAAATAATACGAGACAGCTGTCATGCTCCCCAAGTCATCTCCTTCCCTGACAAAACATTTATAGTTTCCTGAAAATTATGTGAAGAAAATCCAGACCCTCTGTCTTCTTGGAGCTTCAGAATTACAGAGCATCAGCGGACACCGGGAAACCTTCTCTCACCAACACTCTCATTCTGAAGAGAAGAAAACGGAGCTGTATCGAAGGAGAAACCTACCTAGGTTGACTGTTGAGGGAAAGATGGGGCAATATAAGAAACAGCTGTGATAGGCTTCACACTGCACAAACTTTGTAGGAAAAACAAATCTGAGATCAAGGCCTTTACAATCTTTGTGATGCTGTTCACGAAAGTAGCAGAGTTCTTTAATATAGCCCAAACCAAACCACTAGAGATTTAGATGCAGTCAGGCATGAGAGAGAGAGAGAGACAGAGAGAGAGACAGAGAGAGAGAGAGACAGAGAGAGATAGACACACAGAGAGAGACAGAGACACAGAGAGACAGAGACACAGAGAGACAGAGACACAGAGACACAGAGACACAGAGACAGAGAGACAGAGACACAGAGAGACAGAGACACAGAGAGACAGAGACAGAGAGAACACGGGACCCTTCACATGCTTAGCACATGCCCACACCAGTGAGTTACACTCCCAGTTCAACACCGGATTCATTTTCATCCATCAGATACAATGACCATGTACCATGACTCACACTGGACTTTCAGAAGGCCGAGTTGAAAAACAAAAGTCTCTACAATTTGGCACTTATAGTCTACAATCCCACAAACTGATCATAATGGTATGAGGATACCAGAAAGTAACAGAGGAGAAGTCCCTACATCAGACAATGTATCCTGGCATTTGAACTTCTGCCTAGGATAGTGTCCTGGCTAGTTTTATGCCAACTTGATCCAAGCTAGAGTTATGTGAAACGAGAGAACTTCCGTCAGAAAATGCCTTCATAAGACCCTTCATAAGGCATTTTCTTTATTAGTGATTGATAGGATAGAGCCTAGCCCACGCAGATGGTGACATCCCTGGGCTGATGGTCCTGGGTGCTTTAAAAGAGCAGGCCGAGCAAAGGTATCAGGAGCAAGCCAATAAGCTGCCCTCCTCTATGGCCTCTGCTTCAGCTCCTGCCTCCAGGTCCCTGTCCTGTTTGAGTTCCTGTCCTGGCTTCCTTCAATGATGGACTGGAATGCGGAAGTGGAAGTCAAATAAACCCTTCCTCCCCATGGAGTTTCACTGTACAATAGAAACCTTAACTAAGGTAGGTCTGTGAATTGCTTTTACTTGCACGTATCCAGCGTGCAGCTGGAAGAGGAGGCTGCAGGCTGGCCTTAACCAGACTAGTGAATCCAAGAAGGTACTCTTCCTATGGACACCACCAGCCAGGGCTGAGCTGCCTCAGAAGTACCCAAGTATGGTCTTTCTGAGGGCCTTCCCTTTCTGTTACATCTTCATGGGACGTCAAGTTGGGCTGCTCTGTTCTGGAGATGGAGGAAGGAGGCGATGAATCTTTGCCATTGCCGGGGGCCCTATAAAAGGTTGTGCAGAATGAGGAGGAAGGTAGAACGGGTTTCTCCGCAGTTGTCTTTGGAAGACTGCTTTAAGTAAATAGGAAAGAGTTTAGAGTACTTCTGACACATCCTGGCGGGGCTGCGCTCTTCTGAGTTATGAGAGAGGCAGTATGGCCATTCCAGGAGCAGAAGCACCCCTCTCTCCCCCTGCCAGCCCTCCACCGCGCAGGTTGCATGCCGTTCCTTTCCCATAGCCTGATCCACTGCTAACTTACGACAGTGAAGTAACACACTCTGCAGGACGAAGAAAGCTGACTCGCTAGGAAAGGGCCACCTCTAGCATGACAGTCACTCGGGCAGATGAAGACTGAACAGGGGCAGTGGACATGCAAATCCAACTGCAGACATCATTAGTGGCTAGAAATGGTGACTATAAATCTCAGAATCTAGACGGCTGCTGAAAGAGCTCAGGGCTTTCAAGGAAAACAGCAGTTAGGGCCACTAATAAATCTGAATCTTGTCGTCTTAACTAAGCCAGAAGACAGACAGAGGAGCCACCATTTACACCAGAGAAGAATGATGGGCCTGATGTGCAGGGGACCTCGGTCTTTGTACCCTTAGCTGATGCTGTCAAGGCAATGCATCATATCTCCCAGTGAAGTGGTGGGAGAATGACTAATTAAAGAATGTAGAGGTGCTCTCAGAACATGTTTAATGGTAAAACAGAGCAAAAGAGCTACACGGGGCATGAACGGTATCTACCCTAACCACTGGGCTTCTGCTTGTCTGTACTATGGAGGGGAAAGGTCTTGGAGTTTACACAATGGCTTCTTATGGTTATGTTCGCTTTTAAAACAACCCCGTGAGGGAGGTGTTACCACTATGTAGTCATTTCTTTCAAATTAAGAAACCATGGTTTAAAGGAAGCAAGCATTTTACTCATAGTTCACAGGCAAGTAACAGGCTACCTGTGACTATAATCTGCTCTTTGGAAAACAAACCCTCTTCTAAGCAAAAATGAATTAGGGGAACATTAAATTTCTTAAAAAAACATGTGTGTGCCCTTTCAATAGTCAGGCATGCTCCGTGGACACAAACAGCTGGTGTGGAGGTGAACACGCACAAGAGAAGTTCCTGCATGACACCGCCAGGATGGTCTACTCGAGGCGAGAGGCTAAGAACTGAGGTCATCTGTCTATTAGGGACACAGAGCTGATGATCCCTCACAGCAGACTCAGCCAACATGCAATTGTGTCACAGGGAGACAAACACAAACAATGGGACAAGCGGTGATGCTGGGGGCATGAACATCACACGACTGTACTCTGCTTATGGAGCAAGACGCCCTGCATGTTCTAATCACACAGGTCAGCCAGCCACTGGAAGAAAACAGAATAGCCTTCCCTTCCTGTGTCCTTTCATCCGACTGTATAGCCTTCATCTACGGGAGCCTTTATTAATCTACTCTTAAATGTTTACTTTGTGCTGGGAGCTGGGCTCATAACAGGCACTTAAGAAGAATTTTTGAAATTTGCAAATGTAGGATCTTTATTCCCACTTTCCATGGCAGAAAAGTTGCAGCGTGGAGGCGTTATGGTGGTGTAGATCGAGGTGAAGTGCGCTGACAGACACAGGACAGCTACCTCTGACTATTCTGGCTGCTACCTGGCTGCACAGGTTGTGACAACTTGCATTGTCCTCTGTGGACACCTGATGGGCACAGCTGTTCATGCTAGGTACATCCAGCTCTGGAGGAAGACTACTGCTCTGGAGATGGTGGGGAGGAGGGAAGGAGGGGAGGAGGCAGGTGAGCAGCAGCTGGTTGCCTATGAAAAGCTAGCTGCGCCGGGCGGTGGTGGCGCACGCCTTTAATCCCAGCACTTGGGAGGCAGAGGCAGGCGGATCTCTGTGAGTTCGAGACCAGCCTGGTCTACAAGAGCTAGTTCCAGGACAGGCTCCAAAACCACAGAGAAACCCTGTCTCGAAAAACCAAAAAAAAAAAAAAAAAAGAAAAGCTAGCTGCACTGCGCTCTCTCTGCATGGCCCAGCAGGACAGGCCAACAGTGACAGATTCTGAGTTTCCCGGTCCTTAGCACATCTCCTTAAAAGGTCAGACTGGCTTTGGGATGACCAGCTCTGCTCTGACCTGAGTCATGTCGCATGGAAGAGGTAAGTTGTCCTGTGTGTCGTATACCTACGTAGGTCACTAAGGGACACGGTGCAGTGAATGGAAACATAGATAGGTAGGGACTAGACTTCACTTAAGGAAAGTTTCAATATTCCGAACAACTCAGCTCTATTGGGGTGATGTGACCCTTGGCTCAAAGAAGTGGGTTAGCCTTATGATTGATCTACTGAGCACGACAATCCAGGAAAGATGGGTGGACAGAGGGCTTCACTGAGAAAATGATCATGTTTGTGGCCCTCATCAGGCTCCGGAATCCAACCTGGGTAGCAGCACATGTTTTCTCAGTCCAGGAGACCTTCTAGAATAGCTGTGGTTCCGTTTATAGCACAATAGTATCTGAGGTACACAGCCAGGAACTCCAAGAGTATGTAGACTTTGGAGTCAGATCACTGAATTTAGGCCCCAGCTCTTAAAGGTTGAAAAGTCTTTAGGCAAATCATTTAATCTATGTGTGAATGTGTGTGTGTATGCATGCAGTGCATGTGTGTGTGTGTATGTGTATGTATGCAGCGCATGTGTGTGTGTGGTATGTGTGTGTGTGTGCATGCAGTGCATGTGTGTGTGCCCACGAAGCACCTCTGCAGTGGCTATCCAAACCCTTTAGTGCATGTGGTAGAGGAGGGTTGGGAATGATGGAAAGGGGGCAGTGTGCTGAGGAGCTGAAGCAGATGGGCCACAGCCTGCCCCTGCCCCTCCGATAAAAATGAAAAGGGTGCAGTTTCATTAAGAGGTAATGATGAGGCAGACCAAACAGCTGACAAATGGCACAGCAGAAATCCTCTGCTCAAACAGAAGTTACAGAAAGCAGCTTTCTCTGGGGATGAAGGAAGAGATGACACATACCCCCAAACTCAAGATTGCCCGACAGTTGAGAGAGGAGGGAAGAGAGAGAGAGAGAGAGAGAGAGAGAGAGAGAGAGAGAGAGAGAGAGAGAGAGAGAGAGAGAGAAATTTTACAGATCTGGGCTTAGTTCTTTTGAATGGGAGCAAGCTGCAAGCAAGGGAGGAGGGGTCTAGGAGTGGTCTAATCCTCCTTATGAATGATCCTGATGTGGGTGTCACGGAAATGAAATCAACAGATGGCAATAAATTTGTAGGAAGTGAAAGCCTTTTAAATCCAGAGTCACAGGAACCCTTAAACTGCTTCTAGGCAAGAGAGGCACATGAGCAAGAAATATCTCTGAAAGGATTAGCTCAAGTCTGATCTGCTTCCTTCCAAAGGTGAGAGGCAGGGATGGGGAGGAGGAGGCTGGTGTCCTTCTGATGGAGCAGGGAGGATCAGAGAGTGATAGGGCGGTGGGCGGAGAGGTCTCCATTCTTCTTAACAGGCTTCGGGCCTGATAGATAGACAGGGCGTGGGTGGCTGTTTATCTTTGAAATCCCAGCTATTTTCTTCAGTAAAGAGGTGTAAACTAACTTCCTCCGGGGCACATCTCCAGTTGCAGTAGGGCACATCAAAGGTACAAAGGCCCATGGCCATTCCTTCCTAGGAGAAACCTTTTTCCCTTCGTCCTGGTAGTGACCGGAGGCTTCTCTGTGGACCCATTCTTCCCATAAACAGGCAACCCCTCTTCTTGTCCTTGTTCATGAAGAAGTTTGGGGTTTCTCTGAGGCTTCAGGAGTAGAGTGGAGTGCGGGAGAACTACTTAATTTCATTTTGAGGGCACATGCCTGCCCTCATACCCACTTCTTTGCATCTCAAACCACAATGGTTAATTTTAACTGTCAGCTGGTTGGAATTTAGAATTACTATGGAAATAAACCTCTGGGCATTCTGTGAGGGAGTTTATTGATTCGGGTAACTGAGGCGGGACATACCACCCTAAATGTGGGAGGTGCTATTCAGGGGCCTGGGGTATTGGACTGAAGAAAAGGAGAATGAGAGCCAACAATCAGCACTTGGTTGTGTTTGTTGCTTAGTTTTTTGTTTTTTTTTTTTTGTTTTGTTTTGTTTTTTTTCTACTTGACACAGGCTAAAGTCATCTGGAAAGAGGGAACCTCAACTGAAGTGAGTTGGCCTGTGGGCAACCCTGTGGGGCATTTTCTTGATTAATGATCGATGGAGGAGGGCCCAGTTCACTGTGCATGGCACCATCCCTAGGCAGGTGCTCCTGGGTTGTAAAAGAAAGCAGGCTGAGCAAGCCACTTGAGGAGCAAGCCGGTGAGCAGCATCCTTCCATGGTTTCTGCAGTTCCTACCTTCAGGTTCCTACTTTTGAGTTCCTGCCTTAGCCTCCCTTGGTGGACTGTGACTCAGGACACATAAACCAAATTGCTTTTGGCCAAGTTGCCTTTGGCCATGGCCTTAGTCACAGGAACAGAACAAAGATTAGGAGCCTCTGCTTCCTGAATTGTAGATGCCACACGAGCAGCTGTGTCAAGTTCCTGCACCATCGTCTCCCTACCGTGACAGACTGTTCCTCAGGCTGGGAGCCCGGCAACACCTTCCTTCCTTAAGTCGCTCTGGTCAGGTATTTTGTTACCGACAAGAAAAGTAACCAAAACACAATCTATACCAAAGAGAACAGAAAGGAGGCTGGAGAAATGCTCTCTAATGGAAAGAGTTTGCTGTAGTCATCACTGCTAAGGCTAGCCTTAGGACACTGAAGCTGAACTGCTCTCCGACATACAGATTCAGAAAGCCAAGATGCCGGAGTCACCACCTCTGCTCCTGACTCCTCTCACTTCCGTCAAAGTGGCTCCAGACTCATCTACACAATTTGGAGGGCTGCCCCATACAACACAGACCCGGGGGTGGAGATTTGACTTTGAGGAACTTTTTTTTATCCCACGTCACTGCCCAATCCAGCCTTCTAGAGTCTGCCTGGCATCTTCCATCCCAGCACTCTGCAAGCTGATGCCCGAGGCCATCCACACACTTTGTCTAGCCTTTAACAGGGAAGGAGGTTTCTCAGTAGACACTGGGAACACAGCACAGAGACATTCATTTGCCTCTGGGTTGCAGGAAGGAAGGGAAGACATGAGTCAGATATTTCTCCAAAGTCCCTTCTAGCTGCTTTATGAGGTGAAGGTAGGCCACGATGTATTTCCACGATGCCAAAGTCAGCAAAATGTCCAGTCTTGCAACTTCTACAGATTCAGAGACAAGCTCAGGGCAGACACATTCTTGCCATTCAGGGAAGCCCATTCAAGCTTCCCAAAGAAAAGGTGACTAACACCTTTTTCTTAAGCTGGAATTCAGATTCAGAACCTGAAGGCTAGCGGGAGAATGTAGGCAAGTGGTGGGCAGTGAGGCAGAGACACTTTGTTAGTCTGTTGTCTGCTCCCCCGGGTCTTGGACAAATCAAAAACTTCTCAGAGCCTCAGCCTCAGTTTCTTCATGTGCAATAGAGATGTTACCTTCCCTGCACTCCTCATACAGCCACTGAGAGGAGCAAAAGGGAAGGCGCAGATGAACGCATGCTAGAAACACAGGACCTCGGTGAAGGACGAGAATCAGCACGGCTTGGCTGGTTCAGTATCCAAACTGAGGATAATGCAGGGGGTTTGGGCTTCAGAGTTCACTATGACCATTTTTTTTTTTTGTGCAAAGGCTTTTGATCCCAAGGATTAAGGATTAATTTCTGTTCTTCATCATGGCTTTATGGTTCTCGAGGACACCAAGTGCTAGGTTTATCTACCTCTGAGTTTAACTTACAGATTTCCATTGTTCTCCCTCCCCCCACCATGCTTAGGATAGCGGTTACTATAAATGTTAAAGATATTTGATAAAATAATAAGGATCAACTTATAAGCTACTTAGCATGCCTAGGATGACGTGGTTCTCTGGGCATAAACAGGGATGGAAGGAAAGCACGTTGTTTTTATTTACTGGTGTTAGAAGATTCAGTTACCAGCAATAGTGCTCTGAGATCCGTGCTTCGCAGTGCCGAAAGCAAAGATACGAAGTTAAGAGGGTGGGAGGCTGAAGCCTATGAAGTTTCCCAAGATAGTTTAGAAAGGAAGTTAGAGAACACACAGTGGGTCAGGGTGTACATAAGCTAATGCTCACATAGGACACATAGCAGTCAAGTTCTTGGCCAGTGGTTCTCGACCTTCCTAGTGCTGTTACCCTTTAATGTAGTTCCTCGTGGTGTGGTCACCCCCAGCTGTTGTGGGATATTTGTGTATACTGTATAAAGATGTGTCTCTGCCTAAGGTGCCTTCTGATTGGCTCAATAAAAGAGTTGAATGGCCAATGGGTATGCAGGAGAGGATAGATGGGATTTCTGGGGAGAGAGAGGAAGAGGGGGAAGAAGAGGAATCTAGGTGTATGGATTTCTCCAGCAGTCTCAGAGCAAACCGGATGCGCTATATTGAGGAAAGGTAAAAGCCACCTGACAAAGTGTAGATTAATAGAAGGTTAATTTGAGTTATAAGAGCTAGTTAGGGACAAGTCCAAGCTAAAGGCTAAGCTTTCATAATTAGTAAGAATTCTCTCTGTTGTTATATGGGGGCTGGCGATTCAAAGTCCAAAAAAAAGCTTGCTACATTCAACCATAAAATTATTTTCTTTGCTACCTCAGAACTGTAATTTTGCTGTTATGAATTTTAAATGTAAATGTCTGATACGCAGGATATCTGGTATATAATTCCTGTGAAAGGGTTGTTCAACACTCAAAGGGGTCGTGACCCACAGGTTGAGAACCACTGTTCTTAATAAAGGCAGCAGCAATTAACTTTGGCTTGGGCTTCTCTCCGAGCCAGAAGGAGGCACCCGAGGTCACTTTCACTATCCATTTCAGATCTCACCTCTTTCTCTATTCTGTACTCAGGCTCAGTTTGCCACTTTATTCTTTTTTATGACCTATAATTTCTTGTATGCCTGATGCCATGGTCCTCACACCACCCAAATCACACATAAAAGCTATCAGGGTTCCCAGAATCCTGAGCTTTTATTTAGTTGATTCTTGCCTGGCTAGATTCACGAGAGAACAGGTCTAAGATGTTCAAAAGAGCCCAGCTCTGGAAAGATGCATAGCAGGGAAGGAAGCTGAACTCAGTATGACACAGGGAAACCTGCTAGACATTAGGGTAGAAAAGTTTGTGCCTGCACGGTGATAATGGCAGATAGCCTTAGGGCTGTCAATGGTCAGAAATGCACTCTTATTGGCATGCTGTGGTTTGCCATGCTAGGATAGTAACTTCTAGGTGGGATTAGTGAGCAGGGGGAATGGTAAAGTCATTCCAGGGCTGTGGATGACTTAGGTTTGAGCTTCTGAGCCAAGTGAAAATCATAAGAATATTGCAAGGAACTGGCAAGATTCCTCTTGCAGAAGGCTGGATGCAAAGGTATACATACATAGTGTGTCAACGTCTTCATGGGTCTATTGGGTTATCTTGCTCAAGGTGGTCTTCCTAACTGGGAAGCCCATGGTGGATGTGCTTGTGTTAAGTCCTTGGGTGCATACCTAGGTAATTTCAAAACCAGCCAGATGATTCATAGCATGAAAATTTACCCAATGCAGTTTCTGGACTATAACATATCTGCAATAAATGCTTGTCTATCTATTCTTTTTTAGGGGAGGATGTGGAAGATTATTTGCTAGAGCATGGACAACTGAAGAAAATGACACCCCTTGGTGTCCATCTTTTCTTTAAAAAGTTTAAGAAAACACTGCATCTACAGTGTCTCTGGTACTGTTTGAAGCACTCTGTAAATGTTAACTCATTTAATCTTGCCAACAAGTTTATGAAGTAGTACCATTACTATTTATTCTTCTAGATGGGAAAGCAAAGGCAGAGAGGTTAGTAAGTAGTTGCGGCAGGATTCGAACCTACTTGCTGAGATTCCTTGGCCCATGCTTTCTATATGTTGTCTTCTATGAAGGAGAATCAGGGGTAATGAATTCTTGACTGTTGGCTTCTGGATCTCTACTGAGCCACACCCTTCTGATAACTTAGACCTCCAACTTTAACAGCGGTGGCTACTCATCACTGTGTTCTGCCTAACAGGAAACCTCTGAGGGATACATAAGATGCTACGAGGGGCCCAGAGAGCTGAAAATTTAAGGAACTCAATGCCTTAGTGTATTTTGGAGCTTTGGGCTTGTAGATGAATCTTGAATACATTTTGTACAGTTTCAATTTGGGAAGAGTGTTTGTAATGGTTTTGTTTGAAATGTTCCAACTATTGGCTGTTTACAGTGTTTTCAAATTTTACTTACAATTTGATATTTACTTTTTTTTCCCCCTCAAAGATAAACACCCATATGCTTGGTGATCCGGTGTTCATTTAGAATTCTTTCAGTGCAAGCTTGGAAAAATTACACGATCTTTCAAAAGCCCCCATTTCTTTGCATATGGAATGGAGGTACTATGAATTTGAATGAGCTTTAAATGAGTTAAAATTTGTGTAAACAGTTAGCATCTCTTTCTCTTCTTCTTTCCCCCTCTTCCTTGTTCTAAATTTTGCTTGTTACTAAGCATTGGTGACAGATACTTGACAGTTGAGATTCTTTTAATGGAGACTTAAATGAGAGGAGACAACCCATTCTGTGTCTTTGAACCAAGAGGCACAGACAAAAATGAAAATGGGGTCTAAGATCCTTTCTCCCCATACAACAATTAATTGTTTATTAGGCTGGGTCATTCCTACAGACTTGTCATCCCACGATAGAGTGGGTTTCTAAGAGAAATGTTAACACTAATGAAAATGAAATTAACTTAATTAAATATTTCAAAACACAGACTTTTACAAGAAGTTCCATCATTTGAAGATTTCTTAGTTTTTTTGAGTGACCTTGGGAAGTTCACCTTCTTTTTAATCTGTTTCCTTACCTTTGATATAAAAGAACTGCACTAAGATCTCTGGTCCTCTAGCTTCTGAAGGGCCCCCTCCCCCACTAGCTATTTAAGGGAACACTCAGTGTGGAATCCAATGGGGAATGTGAGTACTTCCTCACCTCATAAACCTGTCTGTTAAATTCTTGCTGAACCCTGGTTTGTCCACTGGTTCTATGGAAAAAGGTAATTCCATATCCAACCTCTAACAGTGAGTAGGGGCTCCATAGAACCAACACATGCAAGCAACTCTACAAGTCCTGGTTACAGCCTGGCCTTTTAGCTTGTTCCTTTGCCGGTTTGCTCATTTGTTTATGAGAGTGTAGGTTTATACGGCTCCAACAAACCTGAGATCTCCGCATGCATCCCAGAATAACTCAGCACAGGATTCCTGTGCTCTGCTCCCCTGCCCCACATAGAGACAGCTCATCAAGTGCCAAGCTGACTTTAGGCATGTGTGCCTCCTCAGGGGTCCTTGGTTGCGTCTTCCAAATGGCAGGGAATTTGCCTCCTGGTCCTAGTTTCTATCCCCACCCCCATCCTCTGCTGGTCTTTCTCAGAGCCATCTGGAAAAGAAGGAAGCAGACAAGCTCCTGCCTGCCTGAAGCCAAATGCCAGTGCAAAATGAGCCCTTGATGCAAGGCCAGAGAGCAGGTGCAGTAAAACTTGAAGCCAGCTGCTGGTGTCTCTGACATTCCAGGGAGACACTGAGGGTTGCTGGGCTTCAGTAGGGCCTGGAGGCATCTTAGGAATGCAGGTTCCTTTCTAGAAGAATCTTCTGGCTTGCCATAGTAGTCTAGGCCTTACAGTATGTGTACAGTTGGGTGACAAAGATCATTGTCATTCATCAGAGTCCTTTGTAATACTTCAGCAAAAGTAGATCTGCTGAGGCATCAGTATGCCTCTGTGGGTTGTGTCAAGTGCACAGTGGGGTAATTTGCTGGGCTCCCTTGACCTTGGCCTCAGTCAGAAGTCTCCTGGTACCTTGGCTCTCATTTCAATTCTGAATACAGAATGCTGAGACACAGTACTTCTTTTAAGAGTGCTGCCAAACACAAATTTATTTGAAAAATATTCACTCAATTCAGAAACAGTAATCACTAAAAGCTAACTTCTGCCCATAACTGAGTAATGATGGATCTAGTAAGCAAACCATAATAAGCTAAATATCTTGGAAAATCTTCCCATTACAAATTTCTTCTTAATGCATGGTTAAGTTTGCAAAATAAATTCCTTGGAGTCAAAAGTGAAGCAAAAAGTGAAAGCTCAAATCATAAGACTCATCCTAAAAAAACAAAAGTAAAAACAGAAAGAGGAGTCATGGACACTCTAGAATAGGGAGACACTTCATCAGATCTTCATAACTAGCAGTCCAAGAAGATAGAATCATCTAGAACATAGAACATCTGTGCAGAGCAACATTTTCTAGACAGAATGATCTAGAACACAGAATACCACTGCAACATTTTCAAGATATAATTATCTAGAACACAGAACACCACTACAACAATTTCAAGATAGAATCATCTAGAACATAGAACATCTGTGTAGTGCAACATTTTCAAGATAGACTCATCTAGAACACAAAACACTACCGCAACATTTTCAAGATAGAATCATCTAGAACATAGAACGTCTGCACAACATTTTCAAGATGGAATCATCTAAAACACAGAATCCCTCTGCAACATTTTCAACAAGTTGGATCTTATACACAGCTTCTTTTAAAACATCTACAGAAACAACTCCGAACCATGTGGAAGGTTGATGCTGTAACCCAGAGGCAAGACTGTGATCTAGTTTGGAACTTGGAGGCCAAGGAGCTTCATCAGCTTTGTGTTGGGTCATGTGAGTCAGCTTCAGACACTCAAGACAGGAAGCACTCAAGTCTTAAAAGCCCTAGAATTTAAGTGCTACCTTGTAAACTGGTCTTTGCTCTTGAACTCCAGATATATCTAGCTCTTGACCTATCCCTACGGACATAGAGTGGGTGTTTCACCCATGTCTTTATGTCTGGCCATTCTACCAGTTTAACCAGCAATATTTATACTAGAATATTGTCCAGTGCTTGTGCTTATGGAAAAAGGCAAAGCTTGACTTAATCCCCCTCTTCCTCTTTGCCTTCTCCTTGGGTTCCAAACCCTTCCTACTCTCGATTCCTCAACACTATGGTCCAATCTGGGGGATTCAGAACTAGAGTTTCACAGATAAATTTCTTTAAAGATCATTCAGGAGTGAGTTTTCTACTGGAAAGCAGCTGCCCATCAATGCTACAAAGGAATGTGAGGACTCTGTAGTTCATGGGCTTCCAGCAGGGCAGGAGATCCTGCTTTCAGGGTGTGTGGTGTTGCTGCTTGGGTTGTGGCCCCCTCTGCATTTGTCTCTCAACCTCAGGTGGGTGAATCCAAGGGAGGGAACCAACGAAAAGTCAGAGGATTCAGGAGACCCAATAGGCCTAAGAGTCTGAAAAGGTAACAGGTCCGAAGAAAGCGGCGGGTGGGAACTAGATAGCGAGAAATTGTGACACACACACACACACACACACACACAACAGATCGAGCAGATCTTGACAAAAATGTTCAGGAGCCTGGCAGCAAACAGTAGCAAATCGCAGGCTAACCAGACTTCAGGGGTTCTTGGAGTAACAGGACCTGTAAGAACCATGTCACATAGGTGGTGTGAGTGGGGGGTCTCAGTTGCCCATGAGATCTGAGGCTGCCTCCTCCTCCAGGGAAGGCAGGAACCAGGACTTAGTGCAGATGTTGAGAGTGGCGTGGAAGAGGGTCAAGTAAGGGAGGCTGATCACCTGATGTCGTCCTGGATTTCTAGCGTCCTCATGAGATGTGGCCTGAAAAGGCACAGATGACAGTTTGGGAGTTGTGAGATGCTGCTGGGAGGTCTATACTTTCCCCTCTGAAGGGGTTCCTCTATACTCATCTTAGGTCCCCAAAAGACAAAAGCACAAGAGAGTGGCCTGGACCCATACTTCCCTGTTCTTCCCAGCCCACCTCCAGTAGAGTAAGCGGACACAGCATTATTACGTCCCTATACTTAAAACTCCTTAACACAAAAAGAAAATGTTAAAAAATAAATGAAGCCCAACTAAAGTCCACAACAGTGACAGTCTCCAGGCTGCTAGGATATCCCTGTCAGACTACTCCCCATCTGTTCTGCTCTCCAGAGCCTCCCAGCTGAGCCCTGCTGTCAGGGGAGGGCCCTTGGCCCCCCACAATCTGTCATCTTTGACACCAGTTGGATCTTGTTTCTTTCGGAGCTGCCAGGGGACATGAGGATACCATGCCTGTCTGTGGGCAGGGAACCAGGAGGAAGGACCATGATCACCATCAGCACCTGGGCTGTGTGGGGGTAGCTATGGGACGGCTGGAGAACGGGGGTTCTGAGTTGCTGGGCATCCCAGCTGAGTCCCTGTCTCTCCATACGTCCAGCCTCTCTTGGCTGCCAAGACCTCCTATTTCTTGCCATCTGTGATGGGTGTCTCTGGGGAGACCCTCTCCTTTCTAGCTTGCTAATCACTGTGTACAGACACTGGCACGAGGCTGGTCTCTGCTCCTGGCAATTGTGCAGACATCCCTTGGGCTGATCTGAGCTTCCTTCTGTGCTGCCAAGGGACTTGACTCCTTGCTCTGTCTGCTTCCTCTCTGATATAGGTGATGCTTCTGCCAGCTGACCTGGACTCTCCTCAAACAAAGGTGTGTGTGTGTGTGTGTGTGTGTAAAATCAGAAGGTAAAAACCCGTTTGCTGACTTTCAAACTAAAAGAGCAGTGGGGAGGCCCATGGATGGGAAACATCAGCAATGGCATCAAACAGACCTGGGTTTGAATCCTGGTTCTGCCACTCACTCACTCACTCACTCACTCACTCACTCACTCACTCACTCACTCACTCACTCACACTCTCACCCTGTTCTTCTCTGGGCTTCAGCACGCATGTCTGTAAGGTGTGCTTCTGGGGTACATAATTTACTATGCTGTCTACCATCTGGCCAGGCAAAGAGGATTCTGCTGAACCACCACTTGCATGTTTTCTAGCTATTTCCCTGGTTGTCAGTTTAAACCTGGCTATGAACCAGAGCTGGCTGGGGAGGGAGATGGAAGAGCAAGGAGTACTGACTCAGGTGCTTACATGCTTGGGTCTCTTCCTAAGACCTTGATCTCATTAGACCAGATCCTGACCAGCTGAACGAACGAGGCAGCCAATGCAAGAACACTAGGCATAACCAATTTGGTTTAAACATTTTGTTTCTGAGGTTTCCTTAGCAAGCAATCAGACAATGGCCAGGACATCCAATGTTCATTCACTGCATCCACTCATTCACCCACCTACCCACCCACCCATCCATCCATCCACCCACCCACCCGCCCACCCACCCACCCACCCACCCACCCACCCATCCATCCATCCATCCATCCATCCATCCATCCATCCATCCATCCATCCATTTATTCAACTCTTCCGAACAGCTCATCATAGTCATTAGAATTAGTTTTATCTGTTCCTAATTATGCCTCTTTCACTAGTTGCCTAATGCTAGACATGACACCCGAACCTCTTCATTCCTATTTCATTATTTTATTCCGAGGAAAACAATGGTTTTCAGGGGCCACGCGCATAAAACACTTGGCACCAGGTAAGCCTTCAGCAAATGGCTCTTTAATCATTAAGTTGGTTATGGTTGCACAGGGATACATGCAAGGGAAATACTTGTCAATCACTCTAAGTGTACAGGTGTCCATATAAAAGACTGGCTCCCTGGTTCCAAAGGCCAAAGTTCCTCCTCTTCAGCAGAAGCTTTCGGTTTAGTTTGGTGGCACCAATCTCTTATCTTCTCTAAACAATGTGAAGAATGGTTCATGAAAATTTGGAAGAGTTAAGTCATTTAAAACAATCAGTTCTTGAATCGATTTTCCTAGCTCAGGTGTGGTGGAGACTGCTATTTTGGAATGGAGGATCATAGTATGACTCTCATGGTAAAACAAAACAGAGAGAGATGAGAGAGGAGAGAGAGAGAGAGAGAGAGAGAGAGAGAGAGAGAGAGAGAGAGAGCAAGTCTGATCCTGTTTCCTCATAGAACCAGCATCTCTGATCCCCATGAAGCTTCTCCTTCCTCTCACAGTTCAGTTCCTGACACCCCCTCACCCCCTACCCCCATGGCAGAGGGCAAGGCAAGATCTAATTTACCAGTCTCCGGTAGCTCTCAGCTTTGCCGGAGTCTGTTCCCTGCACCACTTACTCCCTGGCAGCCCTGGCTTCTCTGCCCCTTCAGGATGCTGCCATGGCTGCTGACTGAGGATGTCGACTTACTGTTTCCCATTAGCCAGATCTCTGACGGCCTTTGAGTGCTGGAGCCCGACACAGGCTCACAAGCCCGCTGGGAAAGGTCGGGCCCCAGAGGTTTAAGCCAGTGGAGGCTGCAGAGGCAGGACTGACACAGCCACCCCACTCATGGACCATCAGACCATCAGACAGCCTTATTTACTCTGTGTTTCTCTGACAGTCTGAAATTCCTGGTTGCATTTGTTGAACACATTTAGATGTTCCTGTTTTCTGCTCTCTGGTTTTCGTAGACTATAAATGACGTCTCTAAACAAGCTGAGAACAAGCAACACACATGCGCATAGCGCTGAGGATAGTTTCTCCCAAGCCCAACTCCTGTGAACTTGTGGGAGGACACTGGGGAAGAGTGTGGAGGATCGCACACCTGGCCCGGTTCCACCAGTATTTGCCAAGATGACCTTGGACACATTATGGCAGCTCTCTGAGCCTCTACTTGCTTGTCTAAAATAGGGAATAACTGTTGTCCCAAAATTTGTTTCATGATTATTGTAAGGTTTATTATGGGACACCCCCTTACAGATAGATGAAATTGTGCAGAGGGCTTGGATAGAGTGACAAACGTTAAAAATAGTTTAAGACATAAATGATTTCAAATGCTGTCTTCTCTCTTCTCTAGAATGGAAAACCTATGACTTTTTAGGCTACAGAAAGCAGGGCTCTGTCCCTAACTACTTGCATGGGGTACACTGCAGCTTCTTAAAGGCAAGTAAGTGAAGTTGTGACCAAGGGAGAGTTCTGGGTAGGGCTGGTGGCCCTCTTGAGGATGTGGCTAAGCTTTGGGGTTCAGGTTCAGGAAATCAGCAGGGTCTTGAATGCTGTCTAGAGAGCAGCTGGGAAGTGACGTTTTGGTGGAATGGGGGTGTCTTCCTCACTTGCCTCTCAACATGAGTGGAAAACATGGCCTTTGAGGTACCAAATGAGCCTTTTCCCCCTCCTCTAGGTCTGGAGAAGACTTCTAGGCAGACACCCATGTCAGGGGTCCCCTCAAAGCTCTAAGTTATTCTCTCTGCCAAGGGCCCAGGGCCACAGTTCCTTAAGGCTTCTCTGGAGTCACCGACCAGTATACCATGAACCGATAAGCTATAATCAAACTAACGTGTACATTGCACACCACAGTTTGGAATCCCTTTCCACAGTTCTCATCTCAGTTGATTCCTAACTCTAGACATGATTGCTCATTTATGTACAAGCAGACTAGACACTGAATTTGGAGGATCCTGCCAAAGGTCTCAGAGCTGGTGCTGGAACCCAGGTTTTCTGACTTGGGTTCTGTGCTGGAGAGCCAGCAGCTAGATCTTAAGCTGCCATGGTGACTAGTTCCAATTGGTGTGTCTCCTGGAGCTTAACTAGAAGCAGGGTCCACCCACTAGCACTGGTCTGATGGGCTTTAATGAAAGGGATAGCCCCAAAATTGTAGGACCCAGAAACATGTCTGAATACCTAAGGGTCCAATCACCAGAAAACATTCTCTCCCCGCTTCTCCCCTCAATCATCCATAGAACCACAGGGGAGCTGCAGAGGTGTAGGCCCAGAGTTAAACTCTGCAGCCTGGCCACTGTGAGGAGTCTGGGAGCCGGAGATGGTACCTCTGTTCCCAGAAGATGAGCTCTGGCATGGATGGAGCTCCCACCCTCCTACGAAGATGTGATTCTTACTGTTATAACTTTCTCTCTGGGAGGGGGGGAACATGAGATGGAGACTCAAAGGTATTTGCTACCACGCTCTCTGAACTCAATTCCAAATTATCAAGGAAGTGCACAAATCAGTAAAAAAAAACCAGCAAGACTAAGTTCATTATGTTTATTTAGCAGAGCAAGTATGGAGAACCTCCTTTCTGAAAGGCAAAGTGGTCCATTAGAAATGGAAGGGAAAGGGAATAACAGGCTTGCTTCCTGGCTGGGCCTCCTGCTGACTACGAGGCCGCAGGCAGGTTGCTGACCCTCCCTCTACCTTGTACTAGGAGACCCTCCTTTTCAGGATAAGGCTTATATGAGACCACATATGAGAGACGCTCAGTACTGTGGCACATACACAGGCCTCTAACATGTAGAACGTGTTAGTTTGTGATCCTTCCCTTCTCAAGCAAATCCACCAGATTTTCTAGGCACTCTTCCGTGTGGACCATTCTCCCCACACATCATCACCTGCTTTGTACTGAAATCCATCACAACTATAGGATCCGTTCTTAAACACCATCTTGATTTGAGCCTGAAAGAATGAGAGACAATGTACCCACGATACCTCTGTGGGTGCTTATCTCACAATGTGGGTATCTCTGCTGTTGGAGTTCAGCCTCCGGCCCCTCCCTCCCAGAGACTCTCAGCTCTACGTGTGCTCTTCCTCTCTCTAATACTCACCCGGATGCTCTTCTGCTTACTTCCCATTGCTTTTTCTTCTTAAAGGGATCCATAATAATCAGCTGCTAAATAAATTGTAGCCACTTCCTGCTTAGTGTTAAAAGAACAGAAACATGGCCTCTGTCATCCCTGGCAACTTTCCCTAATGCAACAATGTAGACAAGAGAAGGAGCCTGGGAAGATGGAACCTGATGCCTCCTCAGACCTGCCCCAAAAGACATCATGTACTCCTGCTGCCCAGTGGAAGGTCACTTGTGTCCTGTAGTCCAGCGCCCTCAAATGACCCTCTCCCTGTTTCCGTCTTCCCACCATGGCCAGGCAGCCACAGTCTGGCACCCAGGCACAAAGCACATCTTGTTTCCTTCCTTCTACCTTTCCCCTAATCACGTGTGTACTCTCTATCCCTTTGGGAGTTGGCTTTATCTCCAGTGAGCTTAATGCTTTGCTGATAAAACCAGTTAATCCTCTGCTGCTCCTCTTTTGCAGAGATGGAGGAGATTAGAGGAAAAGGGCGAGGCCATCTCCTCTTCAAGGGCACGCAGGAACTGGAGTTTGCTTTCCACCTGATGCTCTAGACTAGGGTCCCCGACGAAACTGTCACGGGAAGGGATCATGGCTAACGGTCCAGCAGCCTGGAAGAGACTCACTAGATTCCTCTGACAAATGGCTGATCTGGTTTTGAAGAGCAAAATGCTCAAAGAAGTCATGCCTAACAGTGAGGGCCACCCTCTCAGCCACCCTGTGACAAAAGAGCAAGCACTAGCTAAGGGGGACACGACGCAACCAGGCATGACCTTTATGTCACCATTCCCACAGATCCTGGGATGTGCAGAATCAGGGGTTCAGGTGGAGCAATGGATCCAGGGATTCAACGCCATGCTTCTGTGGGTGGGCACCGAGTGCCACTTTGTAGCAGGTGACATGAGAGTAAGGCTTCAGCATTTGATGACCAGGACACAGAAGGGAGGTGGGGGAGGTGAAAGATACAAGGCACATACTGAGAAGCAGACCTTCCAGTGAAGTCTAACAGAACACAATGGACACCAAAGCGTGGGGGAGCGAGGCTGTGTGCTACTGTCAAGCATTCCCTTGGGTGTGAGGAGTTTCGTGGATTAGACTGAGAGTTCACATGTAAAGCTAATTTTGAAGAGACATGATCTGTTGAAGGGGACACCGGTGATTTAAAGTGCTAAAAATGGCTAATATATTTAGCAAGATCACATGCTTTCTGACTATTATCTATGGTCCAGGCAGTTTTCATGGAGGACACAACAGATATAATATCTACTTTCATGATACATGTAGCAAGTTAAGTGAACCGCTACACTTGCCCTTGCTGTAAAGTATAGGAACAGGGCATTATGGAGGAGCAGAACTGGAGAACCTCATTGAAACTGTGAAGTCAATGATGGATTTTGAGGGGCAGTTGAGATTTGAATGATGAGCAGGAACTAGGTAGAACAGGGTAGGCAGGAGGAGCATTTCAGACAGAGGCCAGCCTGGGGTGAAGCTCTGAGCTGAGTCAAGTTAGTTCCACTGAAGACTTGGATATGGCTGACGTGGTTGAAGAACAGAAATCCCGAGTGGGAAGTGGTTTATACATTGTATACCCACTGTGCCAAAAGTTACGAAAAAGTTTAAGCAAGAGAGTAATAACACCTGTGTTTATAATGTACCTCTGCCGGCCATGTGGGAAGAGACTGGGGGGAGGGGAAGAAGAACAAGGATGGAGGGGAAGTTCAGTCGAAAAGCACAAGATGGCAGCCACCAATACACAGAAATGGCTGCACCACAGGTATGGAGAGTGGGGTCAGTAGGTCTGATGGTAGCCTGGATGTGTGGAGGAATCTCTGGAATGATACAGAGATGTTCTAGCTTGCTGTACCGCAGGGAGTGGAGCTATTCTTTATGAAGACAGGCAAGGATTGCGGACGCAGAAACTTGGCGAATGCTTCAGTGGAGATCAACTGTTTATGAGCCAAGCTGGGTGCGGTGCAGCGCTGTAACCTCAGTGTGCAGGAAGTCATAGCAGGAGGATTGCCATGGATTCCAGGCCAGCTTGGGCCTCACCGTGAGCACCAGACCACGTAGGGCTACATGGCACAATAGTTCTCAAAAGACTAAGCACAACAACATCATCAAAAGATATAAAAGAAAGTAACTTAAGTGTGGAAATCTTAAGCCTGAGATCTACCTTTCCAACAGTCAAGCAGAGCAACACACAGATACATGTATGTACCTGGCTGCATGCCAGAGAGAGAACATCCAATGTTATTGGGATGGACGGAATTACCGGGAGAAAGCACAGAATGAGAAGAGAAATATGTATTTTGAATAACATAGAGTAAGATTTATAAGGTGAGACAGAGGCCAGAGCAGCTGGAAAGAGTGTGGAGCTAAAATCTGAGAGTAATTAACTATGACAGAAAGATGTCAGCCACGTGGAAAGGAGAGTGCCTTTCAAAGCAGGTCTACTGGAGTTAGAAACATGGAAATTAAAAACTCAAAAGGAGCATGTTTCTCAATGGATAGAGAGCAGCATGGAAGGGAGTAAACAGGTCTAGATGGGAGCAGTGTGGAAGGGAGTAAACAGGTCTAGATGGGAGCAGTGTGGAAGGGAGTGAACAGGTCTAGATGGGAGCAGTGTGGAAGGGAGTGAACAGGTCTAGATGGGAGCAGCGTTGATGGGAGTGAACAGGTCTAGATGGGAGCAGCGTTGATGGGAGTGAACAGGTCTAGATGGGAGCAGCGTTGATGGGAGTGAACAGGTCTAGATGGGAGTAGCGTTGATGGGAGTGAACAGGTCTAGATGGGAGCAGTGTGGAAGGGAGTGAACAGGTCTAGATGGGAGCAGTGTGGAAGGGAGTGAACAGGTCTAGATGGGAGCAGCGTGGAAGGGAGTGAACAGGTCTAGATGGGAGCAGCGTGGAAGGGAGTGAACAGGTCTAGATGGGAGGCTAGTGAGATGCTCGCCAGCTGCAGCAATGATAGAGGAGAGAGCTAGTAGACTCTCTTGAAGGTGATCTACGACCTCCTAAATTTCACCCATGCCAAAGCTCTCCAGATTGGCTGGTCTGAGCTGATCATGGAAGATTCCCTTTACAATCCTAGAAGACAATGTAGGCAAGAGACTCTCTACCCATAGCCTTTCCCCTGATCTCAGCTGCACCTCACCCATTCCTGGCAAGAGAGCTCTCTTCCTGTTCAAACCTCACCCAGGAAATCTCTTGGATTGAGCACTTGGGGCTGTTCTGCCTCCTCTGGACAGCTTCTGCACACCCAAGAGGTAGGAAGAAGGCACAGAGAAACTCCTACCATCCCCTGGTGATAAAGAGCTGACCTTAACATTCCCTTTTCTAGACCTTATGTGATGCTTCCCAAGAGGCCCCAACTACCTGCGAGATTCCAGCCACTGCCATCTGTGCACGCTCCACACTAGTCCTTGCCCTCAATAACACTTTCTTCCCCCGCCCCCAAACCTCTTGTTTCTCTGTTTTGGTGGATGCTCCCCATATTGTGGAGACCATCTAGAGACACTGTGCCTTCAGAAAACCCTTCCTGGTTCTTCTTCTTAAGGCATTTTTCTCACCCCCTGCATAGTACTGGTTTCCCTGGTGCGAGGGAGCGAGGAGGCCACTACAAAAGCCATTGTTTGCTCTGTGGTGCTTGTAAGTCAGAACACCTGGTAAGTATGTGTTCACTGAGGGCTGACTGGGAAGGCAGCAGCTCTTCTTGATGGAGGAGGAAGACTTTGAACATTCTGCTGAAGACCGCATTAACCAGGATTAAAATAGAACTACTATATGAACTACCATACCATACAATACCACACCATACCACACCATACCAACCATACCACACCACACCATACCATACCACACCAACCATACCATACCATATCATATCATAGAACCACCACATCACTCCTAGGCATATACCCAGAGGATTCTATATCCAACTACAGAGATATCTGCATATCCATGTCTGTTGCTGCATTATTTACAAGAAGAAGGAAATGGAACTAGCTCAGAAGTTCATCAGCAGAAGGATGGAGAATGAGAACATGGTGCATACACCCAGTGGAATTTTTACTTAACCATTAAGAGAAATAAAATTATGGAATCTGCAAGAAAATGGATGGATCCACAAAGTATCATTTTAAAGTAAGGTGTCCTGGACTCAGAAAGACAAAAACAAAACAAACAAGCCTCCAAAACAACTACAACCCCTCCCCAAATTCTCATGTTCTCTCTTATAAACTATGAAACGTAGGTAGGAAGCCACAAGAGGGGAACAAGAACTATTGAGAAAAAAGGGGAAAGGTCAAAAGGTCAGATGTAACAGAAAGGTAGAAAGGAGGCTACTGGGGTCAAAAGGCACAGGAAGGGAAGAGGACTAGTGGGGGGGGGCGGGCAGAGAGAAACAGCAAAAATTTTGTTTAAAAAATGCCATAATGAAACCTAATTCTATGCTCTCCCTCCCTGGAGGAAGTTCGACATTTAAAGCACAAAGCCATGTTCTCTTTCAATCCTGGAACCAGCCGCTTCTTGCTGTTTTAGCTGTGGGTTTCATACTGCACAATTCTTTCCAAAATCTCAAAAGGGCACCCTTCTAACCCAAACTTCGCTGCGCCGCGCTTCTGTGAGAGAACGCTGGACTGTAGTGGAAACCAGCCTGCAGTGTCTGCCGCTCATGGCACTGGTGAACGCAGTCAGGATGACAGCACTGCCAGCAGGTGACAGTGACTTCTGTGCCATACGAGTTCCCATTAAAAAGTTTACATTGGCAAAGTTTTCAGTGCCTAAATATTCGGTAGAAACTGGTTCAGTAACATATAGGCTCCAAAGTGGCCCTAAACACATAGCAATTATTACAACCACAAAGAGATCGGTTGACTCTGGATACAAATCTATAATAATGCAATTTATGATTTCTTGGGGACTGTTCTTGCTTCCCTGCAAGAATAACACAGAAGCCAGCAATCTTAAAAAGAAGTTAAATGAAACAAGCAAAATCGTTCCAAACCCAAATGTAAGAATTCAGTAGGGTATATCAAGGTACTGTATTGTAAGGAATTCATGCCTGTGCAAACTGATTCCAAAGTAGACACACCCTGCCCTAGGTAGAAGGAAGTTCTGCTGTCATATGTTTGCAGCTCAACTTGACTTCTTTGGCAGGATATATTTTATAGAAGGAATTAGCACATATATATATTATATAATTAGCATATATATGCTTTGTATTTACTGATTTACAAGGGACTTGAGGCCACAGAGGTCGCTCCTGTGTAGTCATGGGAAATGTGGGACTGTTCCTGCTCAGTTCCTCCATGCTCCCTTTACTAAGGGATTCAGGCTTTGTGACTGTGTCCAGAAAGATTACTGTCCCCCCCCCCCACACACACACACAATCAGGGTGAGGCCAGGGGCATCAGATAGATGCCCTCTTCCCTAGCCAGGTTTTCTCTTATTTGGTGAAAAGAGTGAGTTTCAAACAGGTCCAAGCAAAACAAACAGTTCTAATACACACATGTAAAGAAACAAAACAAACAGTTCTAACACACACGTGTAAAGAAAAAAAAACCCACTCTTTTCAGGTTGTGTCTTTTTAGATGGAATGATTCACCCAAAAATAATATGTCCCCCATTTCTCTCACTTCCGGAGAGACAAGAACACAGTGTGCTTAGGCATACTGCAAAGCAGGGTTCACATTTCTTCACCACCAACCAGTTTTCTCCACTGAGCTTTTATGCTTAAAGAGCAAAGTGCAAACTCTGGGAGGAAAAGGAAACAAAACGATCTGTCAAAATTCCTTTTAGCACCTATGACTAGTGTTAACTTACATGCTCTGAGAGTGCAAGAAAAAGCCCCAAGACGGCTGCTAAAAAGATGATTTGACCTTTTAAAACGCGAACTCCCCCATCCCATATCCATTTTAAATAGGTAAATCTTGAAAGCACCATAATTTTAGATTTAAGAAGTGAAATGAGGTTGGATTTCCAGAAAAGGGGTTTCCCTAAAGGCTACAAGCTGATAATTAGGGTGCTCTAGACTGACGCTGTGATAGGAGGCTGAAAGCAGGCCCAAATCTCCTAGCCACCTATGGTCGCCAAGTGCACGGAGTCTCGTTCTGAAAAGGGACTGGAGGGCAGACGAAAATTTAGTAAGTAAAAAAGTCCAGAACGAGACCTCCCAAAGCCTGCGGTTCCAGGGCAGGATGTCTGCCCCTGGTGGCGGCGGAGCCCTGGCGATCTAGGTGCACCCGCAGCTGACAAACCCTCAGCGCGCACCAACCAGCGCTGCTGAAGGAAGTTGGAGAGCTCCCAGCCAGCTGACTGGATTCGGCGGTGGGCGCCTGGGAATCCCTACCAGCGCTGCAATTAGGAAAGTTTTGAAAAGTAAAGACCCCAGACAATTGAAGGGACTCATCCTTTCCTTGAGCCTAAGAAACATCTCGTGCCGCACCAACCGGCTGCTAGCACAAGGCCACCAATTCCGTCTGGCCCGGGAGCCTTCCAGCTTCCTACCGCCTCAGAATTGGTCCTTGGGGCGCATCGCCAGAGAGGCTCTCTGCCGGGCTGAAGGTTCCAGACCAAGATACCGCTATGCTTCCTGGCCTGGGGGGGGGGGGGGGGCGATGGCAGAATCTCTAACTCCCACTCGGACACCCTGTACCTTCTCTTTCAAGCCCGCTAGGTTTTCTCCAAAGGACGCACGACACAGACCATGCGCCCCCAGCACTCCACTCCTCTCCCCAAACTCTTCCAGGGGAGACCCACAAGCACAAACTGTGTCCCTGTGTCCCCCAAACTCCCATGACACTCGCCAACTACCCCATCTTTGCCTCTCCAATCCTCCCAGTTGCGTTCTTCCTGCCCCTCACTATCCTCGGCTTTCTGAGGAAGTCAGAAGCAAAGAACGAGAAAATGCCTTCGCTACGAGCCTCCCGTCACCCGCCCTGTCACTGAAACAAAAGCGCAGGGAGGAGGGAGGTGGGTGGGGAGGCGAGAGGAAGGTTCAGAGAGAGAGACGGGGAAAACGATAAGAGGGGCTGGGGAGGGGGCCGGAATGGAGAGCGGAGAGAGGGGCCAGGACCCCGCTCCCCGCGCCGCGTGGCGTGGCCGGTCGCTTACATGCCCAGGTCGCTGTAGGTGTTGAAGAACTCCATCTGGTTGCACGCCTGGATCCAGCCCACCACCCAGGTCTCGTGGCGGGGGATGGGGGGCATGACCACGCGGGCCGAGGCTTTGAAGTAAGGGGTCTTGTAGCGCAGGACGATGGGCGAGGTCTCCTCGATGCGCGTGGGGCACTGGTCGATGGTGGCGCACACATCGTACACCACGATGTTCTCGCGCCGGATCCGCGCCTTGCAGGTGATGCTTTGGATACAGCCCATCCTGCCGCCCGGCGCCGGCGCGGCGCGGCGTGGGGCAGCGCGGGGGCCCGGCGCGGGCAGCCGCGGGAGCCCGTCACGCCGGCATGGCGACGCGCCGCTCGCTCCCGGTCCAGCTCAGCTAGCGCCTAAGAGCGAGGAGCCGCCGCCGCGGGGCATCCTCCGGGGAAGCCCCCTCCCCTTTCCGCGCGCTGGGTCGCGGCTGCCCCGACGCCCGCCCACGCCCGCCTCCTCGCTCTAGCAAGGGCGCGCGGAGCGTGCGCTCCTAGGAGGCGGCGGGCGCTCTCGCCGGCTCCCGCGCCCCGGAGGAGGGCAGGGAGGGGAGCGGCGCTGCGAGGAGTGCTGCCCACCCCGGGCCGGAGACCCCCGCCCTTCGCCGGAGAGGAGGCGGCGGTGGCGGTGGCGGCATGGAGCTGCGAGAGGGTGACGGCGGCAGCACCCGGTCTGTTTCCGCGGCGGCAGCAGCAGCAGCCGCCGCCACCGCCGCCGCTGCATGAACCTCTGCACCGCGGCTGCCCCCCGCGTGCAGCGCACCCAGCGGCGGGCGAGCGGGCGGCCCGAGCGGCAGGCGGAGGCAGGCGGCGGCGGCCAAGACCGCGCTCCCTCCCACCCCTCCCGGGAGTCGGACAGCGCCCACACTCCTGCACCCGGCTTCGGGGGTGTGGGGGGCGCCAGGGCGTCGTAGCCCTGGGTGGAGAGCCCGGCGGGCTAGGGCTGCGGGGGACGCGCTCCGCGTAAGGGACTGGCTGTACGCCATGAGTTTGTCCCTCTTCGGCTGCCGTCCGGGTTGGGGGGGGTAGTGTGCAAGGGTGGGGGTGTTTAAAGGGCCGCTAGCTCCCGGGCGGGGCCCAGCACGTGGGGCTAAGCGGGGCGGGGACCCCGATAGGTGGCGTCCCGCGAATGGTAGTGGGGCGCAGACACGGAACCCTATGTGTTGGGTGGGGCCGAGAGGGCGCCGCGCCGCTGTTCAGAGACTGGTGGGAAGCACAGCCGGGTTAGGGACTCCTGGAGGAGAGAACGTTTGAGGCAGCTGAGGGGCTGGAGAATCAGCTTTATCTGAGATTTATTTGTGATACAGTTTGCTATAGTTGGGCGTGACCTCGTCCAGTATCCTACCCGGAGGAAGGCTGAAGTGTGGGCTCCAGCAGTGGCACTAAATGGATTTACCTCTTTCCCTGGCCCGCCTTTCCCTCTAGTTACTAGAGTCTAGGAGAAGCTTTTCTTCGCCCCATTGTATTGAGAGTGGGTACCTGAGAAATCCCGCTGGAGGCTGACACAAAATCACCCAAATGCCAGTATTAGTCACAGTGCAAGCTCAGCTTCCTCGTGGCCTGCTTTCATCCAACCTCTCCACACCCCCTAACATACTCTTTCATCAGAACAACATACACCGGGGGATTGAAGCTCCTTGGGAAACATTGTCTTTTCAATGTCTCGCGTCCCAAGACAGGTTGTGCTTAGCACGATCATTTAGCTAGATCAGAATGTTTAGCTGCCTTCCTAATGTTACCTAAGGCCTGTTACATACAAGGGGAAGTTCCAGACAGTATGGAATCGGGAGGATTAAAGAATAGTAAACCATTCAGGACACAGAAAGCTGGGAGTCTCAGGGATCCTTTCTTGTCTTTGCTTCTTTGGAAGTTGCATAGTGACCAACACATGGTCACTGTGATCTCAGGCGTCAAAGAGGAAGAATCTCTATCTATCTATCTATCTATCTATCTATCTATCTATCTATCTATCTATCTATCTATCTATCTATCCATCCATCCATCCATCCATCCATCCATCCATCCATCCATCCATCCATCCATCTATCTATCTATCTATCTATCTATCTATCTATCTATCTATCTATCTATCTATTTTACTGTGCATCTTCTCACATCGTTTAGAACCAGCAGCTTTTTTCAACTTTTTTTTTCTTCTCTTTCATGATCATTGCACATTCCTGGATCTGGTACTCAAGTGAGCTTCTCTAACAAACCCCTGGAGTCTGCTGGGGTTAGCCCTTGGTTAGGATGAGTAATGTAAAAGTTGCCTGAGATCTGAAAGCAGCCTTCATCCTCGTCTTAGCTTTTCTGACACTTTGGGTCGCTTTGTTTTCTTTTTTGGTGACACGGTCCATTTTCTGATATCTCCGAAGACCTCAATCACTGGTCCTTTTATTTAGCAAACACTTCCTGGTGGCTTGGCAGAAGCCAAGTATTGTGCTAGGTACTAGAGACTCGGAGCTGAAGGAAAGCCCATGGTTCACTTGGGATGGTAAATCTGCTAACAAGTTACAGTCGTCTGTGAGGCTGCTGTAATAAGAACATATACCCAGTGTCACGGGGTGGGGGGGGCAGACAGGAGAGCCACTGAGATTTGTAGACAGCTCTACTCAAAAATGACAATTGAATTTACTCCTGAAGGACTGATGGAGGCTGGCCATGAAGAGCTCAGTGTGAGGGGAGACAGAGAAGAGAGTGTCAAGAGCAAATGCATAGAGATGTGAGAGAACCTGGGCACACTTGGGGAGGAGCAGCTGGTTGTCCATGTATTTCTCAGTGTTACGTGTGGGCAGTGGGCATCACATCTCTGTCCCCAAGCCAGTTATTGATCTTCAGAAGGAGCCGATGAGAGCAAGTTCACAGTTTTGGGCACGGCGGGGCGGGGATGACAGCTCTGTATCACTGTGGAGACTAGATCCAGGCAAGATTTCAGGATCTGTGATGACAGATGATTTGGCCTGGAGTTAGGGGAGAGCTATGGGGCTGTGGAGGCCTGGCTGCATCTGAGAGTCATTAGGAGGAAAATTTGATTACTCAGTGATTGATTAGTGTTATAGAGAGGTCTGGGCCACCTATTGGGTTTTCCAGTTTTGACAATCAAGCACGTGATCAGAAGACAAAAGTAGGAGTATTGGGGGGGGGGTTGAGTCAAATCATGTTAGGTTGGAGGTGCTCCAGAGCCTGTTTGGGGGAGGGAGCCAGAGTTGGAGTTTCAGTGGTTATTCCCTTCTAGGAAGTAGACTTAGAGGAAAACATGTAGCTGGAGAATCAGGTTATCATTCTCATTTGAATAATTTGTCGATCTGTGGTTGTGCGGATAAATGTCTCCATTGTCTTCTGGCAGCACAAGCCAAGATGCCATAGATGGGAAGGGCATGTTAGCTGACTTCAGCTTGTAGAAAAATTGTGTAAGAGGGAATCTTTTTATTTTCAAAACCCAAACTGAGACTTTATTGTGTCTAGTAGAGTGCCAATAAAATCTATTATCTGCAGACTTTGATCCGGGACTCTCTAGAAGCACTCACCCGTGACCTTGGTGCGTTTCCAGAATCATGAATGTCATCATGACATACACTTTCAACCATAAATACAGTAAGCTGTAGTCATAAAATGTAAGGAGTCCTTTCAGACTCTTAATATGGGATTGTGATATTTTCTAAAGGTATTTAAATAAAAAATTGCAATTTCAAATAAACTTATTTCATTACATTGTATTGTTACCTTATCAACCGCATCATTAACTGAGTCTGCAAGAAAAATAAAGACTCAGTGTGCAACTTACTGTGCAAATGTCAAAGAAGAGCATAAGTGAACTGTATGGGGACACAAATGCCAGGTGTTCAGTGAGGTCCACACACTGCATATGTGCCCGGCAGGGACTCCTTAGCCTCCTGGAAGCCCATTCGAATTTATGTCTCAGCAAATTACTTCATGACATGGACCTTTCAGGTCATCCAGTGGGGACCATTCCCTCTCCCAGCTGCTGATCGTTAAGTGGCAGCGCACCTGTGCTGGTAGCGCAGATGAAGTGCTCACAGATTCAACAACTCTGTGAGGCTCTGCTGTGTTTCCCTCTCCCCTTTCTGCTGTTGGGGATCTACCCTAGGACCGCTGAATTCTAGGCAAGTGCCCTGCTTCTGCACTACACCCAGACCCTCTTGGGTTTCTCCTTCCGTGTTTGCACATGAGTCTCCCTTGCCTCGGGCAGTGCCACATACCTGCCTTTGTGGCGGCCTTCATGCGGTTCACGGTGTTTGCTCACGCTATCTTTTGAAGCAGGCATTCTCCTCTTCAGGAGAACGTGCCCTCATACTCTGTCACCCAGTTCAGTGTCTGGTATTCAGTCAGCATTTACAAACTAAATCTGTTCTTGGAAATACGATGAAACCTTATTTCCCATCCCTCCCCGACAACCCCTGCAAGCTCTATTACCTACAGTAAGGATGCCTTTGGGTCCTGATTCTTTCTCATCCCACTGGGTTTTCAGTATGATCGCCTGATGCTAATTGATGCCCTTTATCTTCGAGCACTGTATATTGTTGAAAAGATTATCAATTCTGGGTACCCAAACTTGGAAAAATTCCAATGACATGACTTTGGCAACAATCACTCCTTATGCATAACTTCATCGGAGCTTATTCTCTGGGTGCGGCACACAAATGCTCCTTTGTAGCCCAAGCTTGTGATGTTCTGGGTAGGACAGAGGTCCTCAGTTCCCTAGCTGGGACCCTCCAGCATGCTCCAAGGGATTCCAGCTTGGGTTCTTCAGCTGCAGTGACCCTGTGCTCTTGACTTTTCCCAAGGGGGAGATCTCTGACTTTACTTCTCCTATTGAGTGAGTCATTGCTCATTGTCAAGTATGCCTTTTAGAAATTATGGGTCACAAAGGCCTATCTTCTTGTGAACCTTGGCAGGAATTTTCAGAAACTGAAGAACAGACTACCAAGAGTTGAGGAATTGTCTCTGAAACTGTTAAAAAGGGAGACAGATTCCAATCTGGCTGCAATGGCCTGCAGACAGGCAAGGGGCTAGATAAAGCATAGGGAAGGAGAGGCACAGTTCCATTTAGCTTTATTACTTTATGGGCTGTGACTTTAGGGACAGAGTGACCAGATTTTCTTCCAGGCAGGGTAAAAAATCTCAGCATGGACTGTCCCATGATCATAGACTCGGGCTTTACTTCATCACTTAGCCTGAGACACAGGACTGCTCAAACAGTCTCCAGCTCTGTGTTACCCTGGGCTCCGTAAAGCTCGCAGGGATGTGCTCTGGCTTCTCCCTGTGCTGCCAAAGGTCCTGTTTCTGACATTTTATTTTTTGAGACAGGGTTTCTCTGTAGCTTTGGAGCCTATCCTGGAACTAGCTCTGTATACCAGGCTGGCCTCGAACTCACAGAGATTCGCTTGCCTCTGCCTCCTGAGTGCTGGGATTAAAGGTGTGCGCCATCATCGCCTGGCTGTTTCTGACACTCTTAAAACCCTTTTCTTGGTTCTTATCAGTACAACTTTATTTCCTTTCTCCAAGCCCAGACTCTTACTCCCTGTTGATTTCCCTCGGTTTCTGACCATTTCCTAAGGGGCTCTCCTGGAGTCTCTCAGGACTTCCATCCATGATTTTGGACTTGGCTGTTATTGTCACAGGTGTCTTCTATGTTTGTCCCTCCAGCCAGGCATTTCTTTTCCATTCCAGGCAAGTGCTCCACTCTCCTTGCTAGATGTCATGACACCCATGATGTATTAATGAATTGATGTTCTCTTCCAGTTGGCTGATGTCTCCTCTGACAACTGTTTCTGGCTGAAGTTCCCAGCATCTCCTCAGTATTGAAACCCTAAGCCAGCCTAGAGTCCTCAATCTCCATTCCCCGACTCTTCTAGCTCATCAGACTGCTGTTAGGGACAAACAAGACACAGGCTGGTTGGGACCCCTCTGTAGGACACTGAGAACCCACCCAGACTTTCCTGCCCTCTGTCTCTCCCTTTCCCACCCGCCCTAGCCCTCCATTCAAGCAGACGACCCACCTTTCCTGGAAGAGCCCCTTTCTCCATTTTAGCTAGGCCCCGTCCTTTGACTGTGTGCTCCCTTCCTATCCCGTGAAGACTGCTTGACTGAGTATGTTGGGCAATGTGAGGTGTGGGCAAGCGGAAAACCCCCAATCCATGCCTGTAGGAATGTTAAGACTGATCAGACCACCACAGAGAAGAAGCCTCCAGCAACAGCTCCTCCATTTTTTTTTTAATTTCATTTCCAAATTTGAAGGGGTAAGCTATAAACTAGTTATACAGATGTGGCCTTGGTGGGATGGCCACTTACAGATAGATCTAGGTTTGTAGACAACCTCAGTAGAAGGTATCTACCTTCTTTAAATCCCCTTGGGCTACTCACGTTCCCTATCCTCGTCATTCCACCCCTCTTCCTGCACCACTACGTTTTTCAACCAAACACTAACTGTGGACAAATACGCATTGCCATGACTGCTCCTCATGAATCAGGTGGTGAGATTTAGCTTTAGGATTTTCCAGCTCAGTGCTCAGCAATGACACCTCTGTATCTGCTCCTCATTAGTAGTGGAGATAGGAGGCCACCCACTCCTCTGAGACTTAGCCATGCCAGGGAAGCCTCAACTTGTGGCTGAACGTGACCTAGAGCCTCACAGACACAGTGTTCATTTGAGTCTGGTCCTGGCCACGGTCTCCATCCCCATCTCACACCCTCACGTCTAGAAGCAGCTTCTTTCTGACTCTTCTGAGCCACTTAGTTGGTTTTCCCTCGTTTCTCTTTCTCCAGTACCCCCAAACTGTTACCTGTATGTGCAAGTGTACATATTCATATGTGCAACATGAGTGTGCACATGCATGTATGTGTGTACATGTGGATACCAGAGTTCCATTTGGGGTGTCTTCCTCAATTTCTCCCCATCTTATTATTATTTTTTTTTTTTTGAGAGAGAGGATCTCTTATTGAATTTGGAACTCACTGAGGTGGCAGGATTGGTTGAATAGCAAGCTCTGGGATCGGTTTCTGTCTCTATAGTGCCAAGGTTAGCGATAGTGCTGATTTGCCCAGCTTTTTCTGTGGGTGCTGGGGATCTGAAGGTCTTCACAATTGTAAGCAGATATCTTGCCAACTGAGCCATCTCCGGCCCCCCTAAACTATTTTTTTATACTGTTACTGACAAGGATCTTTTTTTTTAAAAGTTCAATTTTTAAAAGCAATTACATTGCTTATTTTGAAAAAAATTTACAAATACATTTCAGTGATTTTCCACTGCTTTGGAGACCTCAGAGGGCTGTGACTATGATGAGATCCTTCATGATGTGGCTCCTGGCTGCCTATCTGCCTCCCCAGGCACTATCTTCTGTCTTTTCTATTCCATCTGGACATTTTCCCTAGTCCATGTTGTTGACTGACTCAAGCTGCATCCCTCCTCTAGGCCTTCGGGAACGTTCTGTTTCCTGATAGATCCTTCTTCCTTCTTGTCTTTTCCAATCTCTGACCTCCAGCCTCTGCCTTTCACTTAGCTAACTCAACCTTTGAAGCTCAACCCACCAATGCCACACCCATTTTAATTTCCTAGACCCAGCTGGGAATCACCATGGTGAGCTCCTGATGGTCCCACATCTCTTCCTCACCTCAGCATCCTATGACTTGATTATTTAATTATGACTTATCTCTCTTGCAAAGTTAGAAGCTCTCTAATGGTAGGGACATTTTTTAAAAAAATCTTCTATTGCTTCTCTAGCTTTTATAATAATGATGGGTAAATAGTTGCCAGTCTGAGGACAGCCTAGGCTATATCGTGAGACTCTTAGAAAAAAAAAAAGCCCCACAAGGACCCCAGTCTAGGCTAAGTAAATACAACATAAAGGTGGCAATTTTTGTGAAGCTTTACCATTGGTGTTTGTAATTATATTTTATTACTGCTGCAAACTATTGGTTTATGAACAGAAAGAAAACCCAAATCACATTATAATAAAGGAAATGAGCAGTGTAGAGAAAAAAAATATACAGAAGGGAAAAGAGAAAACCCGAGATTCTCTTTAAATTAAATATTGTATTTACCGGAATAGAAACTAATTTTATCTGAATCAGTTCAATAACTATCATCTACAGTGGAGGCGAAATATCATTAGTGTTCACACTTCCTGAGGAAAGTGAGGAGAACGCTCAGAATCCTGTGCTGACACGAGACAAACTCTGCGCAGGTCACACATTGCAGTTCTATTTCACAGACCTCCCGTGGAGCTGGATAGAGAAGTCCATGCTGTTTCCCTAAAGTGTTCGAAACACAATTGATTGTATCTTAAAATAGGACCACAGCCCAGCACTGGGAACAGTAATGGAAAATGGTGTCTCAGAGGCTTTGTGTCTTTCAGTTAACAAAGAATCAGCAGTAAAGTCCAAGGCCCTCTCCCCCCTCCATCCAGGTCTAGGAAGGTGGGCATCCAAACAGATTAGGCTCCCCAAAAGCCAGTGCATGCAGTAGAATCCAAATCTGGTGTCATTATCATTGGCTTCTCAGTCTGCCCTCATTGTCAGCCACATTCAGACAGTCCATCCGATTTGATGACACCCTGACTTCTCTTAGGACTGGAGAGCGAGGGGGAGGGGGAGTGGGGGGAAGTGGGAGGGAAATGGGAGGATGGGAGTAGGTGAAAATTTTTAATTAATAATTAAAAAAACTAAAAAAAAATGCAAAAAAAAAAAAGAATCAGTGGTGACACGAACTCCTTTGGACGCCCCAGTTTCCCTGTTTGTACTCACAGTTAAAAATAGCCATCTTCATGGCTGTCTCTGGACCCCCCTCCCATTTTGTCATGGGAAATGCCTTGACAGCTAGTTAGTATCCTGCTGAGGGTCCCAACTCTTCCAGGGGTGTTGCCTTTTCTCACCCACAGCACATCCGCATTTACTTCGGTTATTGCAGAGAATTTAAGACCCAGGTTTATTTGTTTTAGTTTCTTTAAGTTGCTACTAAGGGTTCCCAGATGAATGAACATGAATTTTGAGAGTGGGCTGAGAACAGAGCAAGGAAACAAAGGAGAGGTCACCAGTACTGTAACAAATACTGAGGGTCATCAGTTTACAAAAAGAGGTTTACTTCGGCTCAGGATTGGAGAGCCTGTTGCTTTTGGTTTGTGGCAAAGCAGCATGACATATCAGCAGGGTAACTTGGAGTAAAATCAGGGGCTCAAGATTTTGGCCTTTGAAAGGACAGTTAAGATCCAAATATAGCTTCTCCCAAAATGAATGGGGAAATCCATCCCTTGCAAAGAAGTCCTGAGGCTCAGTTTTAAGAGGTTTATTTACACACACACACACACACACACACACACACACACACACACGCTACTCTGTTTCTCCAAATTTGAACCAATATTCCTTACACTAAAAAGTGCTTCCCCTCTCTTTCTTCTTCCTGCCCTCTAGCTTAAAGAATAAGATTGAGTTCATGTCTGAATCGATTTCAATTCTAGGATAAAGATGCAGGAACAATTATGACTGACAGTAGAGTTCAAGTGCTGAGAAGTGACATGAAGACAAATTCAGAGAAGACTGAAGAATTGAAGTTCCCCAACAGTGACAGAAATCTTACAAAGGGGAATGGGTGTTCTGGGGCTTGTGTTGGGCACTTGAGCTAACGCAATTCTTCCTCAAGGTGAAGGGAGACACACAAAACGGGGGAAGTACAAAACACAGCACAGAAGCAGACTTCTTGACAAGCACTTACTCTTGGAGTGAGTACCTTCATTACCGCAGGCAACTGCCTTGGGATAATTCTTCCTGCGGCTTCTTTATACATATGACACATGTGGAAGGCTTTATAAGTGCTCCATGTCACCATTTTAAGGGGCTTTAATGCACAGTCTGCGTGTCCCCAGACTTGGGTGCTAGTGATGGTTAATCCTGCCTGTCAATCGGATGCATCTGAAATCACCTGAAACACAGCTTTGGAAAACCCCCAAGAGGGATTTTCTTGATTACGGTATCTGAAGCAGGAAGGCCACCCTACATGTGGGAGGTACCTTCTATGATCTTTCTAGATAGAAAGGCATGAATGAAGGAAACTTTGCTCTTTGCTTTTTGCTTTCTGACTTTTAGCCCTCACTCCCACTGGCAAATTCATCTGTCCCGTTGCTGTGGAATTCATTCACCAATACTAGCACTATTTTTTTTTGTGTGGGGGGGAAATGCTAAAATAAACTGAAGGCCACTGACAATCTAGGAACCTTCCAGGCCTTTAGTGCCAAATTAGGACTTAAAAGGTGTCCAGCTTCATGGAATGAGCAGTTCATTCCTGGTCTTTCCAGCCTGAGACAGCCATTGGTGGACTACCCAAACCATACCTTGTAAGTCAGAATAATAAATTCTTCATATATATTTTATATTGTATCACTTCTGTCCCCTTAGGAAACCCTGACTAATACAGGACTCAGTTTTCTGTTTTGCACTGTAATATACAAAGGTGTTCCTTTGTTCTTCACGGTTGTTGGGGATCAAGGACCACCCACCAGGAAAGCATCTCTCTGAAGATGTTGTAGTACTAGTCTGAGGGAAAAAAAGCAAATCTGAGGAATTTGGCAGAGATCTAAAGAGACTGAGCAATTTGATGGCTGTAAAGGAAGAAATTACAATATGACATCAAACAAATGAGAAAATAAGTAATCAGCAGAAGGAAATGCAGATCATTTTCTAGACGGAGTGATGGGGCCTGAATAACAGAACCCGCAGACTGTTCTCAGGGTGAGAGAGAGGCAGAAAAGGGAGAAGTCTTCTTTTCACGGTGACATGGAAGCAGTGGGGCAGTTGAGTAAAGATAAAAAGAAAAAAGCAGAAACATTAAAGAATAAAGGCTGGATGAGGGAAACTGGCACAATGAGATACATATCAAACAAGAACAGAGGGACCCACCACTCAGGAACACTGGACAGGATTGGTGATTCCCGACCATCACTGAGGCAGATCACATGATTATGGTCGACCTCGTGGGCTGTGTCTTGAGTTGAGAGAGTGGCTAGGATGTGTGAATCAGGAAAGACTCAGTGGGTAGTTGGCCTGTTGAGTTGTACCTAATCAATTTTAATTCAGATACTCGTTTTCATTTTCTTTAAATTAGCACTTAAGGAAAGGAATAAAAGAGGTAGCCTGCTTGCCTGGAAGTAAAAGCAATGCCCAGAAAGTCTAGGAACCAAAGGTTAACTGGGGTTGTTATGGGTTGAGTAGACTTGCAGCAATTCAATTGTTGCAAAAGTCATGCAGAGGGCAGAGAACAGAAATAGAGATGGAATGCACAGAGCCCAAGGCAAGTGCAAAAGTCCTTTTAATTTCTGTTCTCTGTAGGTAGGGGTGGGGCTGCAGCGCATGCCAGAAGGAGCAGACGGAGTGGAGGGCCAGTGAATGAGCCCTCTGGAGATGGGTCCAGCTGCTCTGCTGCATCCCACACCAGACTGTTGGTCAGATATTTCTTCCTTCCTGGGCCTCAGTTTTCTCACCAGAGAAATAGACTTGACCACACCCTCCTTAGAGTCTCAGATAGAATGGAATGTTATAAATAATTTGGCATGGTGAGCCTATGAACTCAGGCAAACTATGGGATATATTTTTGAATGAGAAGGTGATATGTTTGGTTTTAGAACCCTTCTAGTCTCCAAGGAGGACTGTTTATTTCTTTTGAATTAGTCCTCTCTGTGCCCCCAGAACACTGGATTTTATCTCTAGAAATTACCAACTATTCAATAGATACAAATCAACAAATGTGTATGAAGAACCTACCATACGCCAGGCACTGTGCTAGGCATTTAGTCTCAAAGATGCCCTGAGTAACACTTTCATCTTGTTGGAGTTCATTTCTAGAAAAAAGAACAGCTAATAGAAATTGATGCCATGATAGAGAAGTCCTAAGAGAGTGTGGTAGAAAGATAGGGGAGGTGGGGAGGAGGAGCCTGAGGCAGAGCCCGGGGGCACATCTGCTCCAGATCAGTAAGAGATGTTCACAAGAAACGGTAAGAGAAGGCTGCTGTGGCAGAGCCTGAGCTTGTCGAAGCAGGTTAGGTGCTTTGTGAGGTAGGAAACAGAGAGATAGCAACTCTGGGTGAAGTCAGAGTTAAGGGCAGAGTGGGGAAAGATAAGGGTGACATATGATGCTGTTGGATGTCAAACCCATTAGAGGAATTTGGGACACAGGAAAGCACTGGGGTTTGAACACATCATAGCCTTCCTGGGATAAATTGCACCTAGTCATGATGACTTGTCCTCTCCTATATTGTTAGAATGGGCTTGCTAATTTGGTAATGGTTTTGTGGGTTTCTTTATGGTAATGTTATGGTTTGTTTGGGCTGTTAAGATAGTGCTGGCCCCATGGGATACGTTGGAAATGTCCTTCCCAGGTATTAGTTTTGTACTATTGCTTATAACAGATTATCACAAATTTAGTGGCTTCAAACAATGAAAACACACTAGATGTGGTGGCATGTGTCTATAAGCTAGCACTGGAGAGCTGAAGGAGGAGGACTGTAGTGTGCTTGAGTTCTTCAAACCCCAACAGACCTAAACAGAGAACTCTCAACAGACAAATCTCAAATGACTAAAAGACACTTAAGGAAATGCTTAACATCCTTAGCCATAACTTCCAGGGACCACAACATGGGCATCCAGAAGAGACCATTATTCTGCCTGCTTTATTAATTTTCAATTTTTGAAAGTGTTTGTATTGTATAGAACTGATAGTATTAGCCAGAGAAGTTACTGGGCCTGGAGGTTTCTTTCTGAAAAATTTTGTTTCAAATGTGATTTCTTCAATATCTGTAGGATTAAAAAGAAAACTTGAATTTGAGACAGGGTCTTGTTAAATTGTCCAAGCTATCCTTGAGTTTGCTATCCTTCTTCCCCAGCCTCCAGATTAACTGGAATTATAGGTATGTACCGTCATACTCAATTGTATTGTAAAAACTGGTTCATGGCTCTCTTTCCCGAGCTCATGATTTCGGTTACCCACTTTACCAGATGGGGGAATATTTATCATAGGAGTATTGTGGTCCTTGTCTCATGATATTGCCATCCATACTATTTCCAGGTCTGTCTCTGTTAATGGATTTTCCCCTGTGGTCGTTTGCAGTTTATATGTCTGACAACTTTTCACTGAGTGTCCAACACGTTATACTTCAGGCTCTTGGGTGAGTGCTGAAGCTTTGTGCTCCTTTCATGCCCCTGTGGTATGTTCTAAGCAGTTGTTAGGGATCAAATAGTGCCATGATCCTTTTGAGGCTCACTTTTGGATTTGGTTGAGACCAATCAACATTCAACATAGGGCTAATTTGGCAATGTTCTCTTGAATAGCGTTCCTTACAGTCCGTGCTTTGTAGGGTTCTCTGCTCTGTTTGAAATATAAATGAATCCCAGTCCTGGGTGAGCTTCAGAAATTTTTTTACCCTGTTTGGGCCTTTCTCCTGCCTCAGGTGGTTTTCTCATCCATAAGTGCTAATCAGCACAGGCGGCCCTCAGTATCCTTCGGTTCCATGTCTACAGATTTACTTATCCTTGTATGGAGCATATTCTTAAAAAGTTGTATTTATATTAAATTTGGTAGTGATCTTTTGTTCCCCTCTCACTGCCCCTTAAACAATTCAATGTAACAGTGATTCACATAGCAATTGGGTTGTAATATGTGAAAGTAGCCTAGTAATGAGCTAAGCTGATCAGAGCCTGTGTGTAGGCTACACTCTCGTGAACTATGCTATTTTACATGTCGGACTCAAGCATTCTTAGATGTTGGTGTCTGTGGGGTTTCCTGGAACCAATTCACCACGAAGACCACGGAGCAACTGTATTCAGTCACCTACCCAGGAGAAGTCCTTTGTCGATCTCCACAGGTCTTTCACTGAGCAGGTAAATTGTGTTAGTCGATCACCTATCACTATAACAAAAAAGCTTGAGATAAACCACTTACGATGAGGGAGGATTTGCTTTCGCTCAGAGTTTTAGAAGTTAGGGCCACAGTCTTTTGGTTCCCTTGCTTTTGGGCCTGGAGTGAGGCAGAACATCATGGCGGGGAGAGTGTAGCCACTCAGTTCATGGTGGCCGAAAAGTGGAGAGAAAGGGAGGAAGGGGTTGGGTGAAGCCCCGATGACCCCTTTGTAAATATAGGCCTTTGAGGAACATTCTAGACATAGACTCTAAACCATCTGTTCTCTTTGACAGCGTGCTCAATGAAATCTCGTTGCTTTGGGCTTCTTAAACACACAACTCCACCTCTTCAGTTCAGGTAAATCCCTTCACCCGGGAGATCTCCAATAAACTTTCCAGGCCCGGACAGAAGATGTATTTAGTGCTCACTTATTTTGTTCCTCCTTTCTTTTTTTTAAATTGTATAATGCTTGAGAAAAGATTTTTTTTCAATGGACGGTGTTCAGTTTTGTTGTTTCATAAGGGTGGTGATTTGGGTCATCTTTAGTCCACCGTGTTGGAAGCAGAAGCTGATATAAAACATCTTAGGGTGAGATTACTAAAGAACCTCATTTAAAAAGAGTGTCAAATTCAAAAGAATAAGGCCGTGGCTGTAAGAAATGAAACCATGGAGGCCTGGAGTAGGTGGGGAGCATTAAGATACCTTCAACATGCCTGAACTGTGCACACTCAGCTCCGCCTGCCTCACACCAGAAGTGCACGCTGAGCCCCACTGAAAGTTTGCATAGAGCCGGGCAGGGGAGTGTTGGCTCCGCTGGAAGCTGCAGCACTACCTTACTCAGAGTCATAGGGAACCAAGTGCGCATGGACCCCCTGATCATCGTGTGTTTGCCTGCTTTTTGTGAAGACCACTTGTGCCCATGTTTCCAGGGAAACAGACCCAAGCTCAGGAGGCCTCTACTCACCTAAACATTAACCTGTGACTCAGACAAGAAGCCATTTTGCCAGGACTCACATATGCCTCTTAGAATGACGCTTAATTCTGCAGCAAGACGGCTTTCTTTCCTTGGGATGATTCAGATTTTTCTGTCATGGAGAGACTCTAAGAGCTGGGGAATAAGGACCAGGAATCTTCCCGTGCTGCAGAGGGATGGAGAGTCCAATGGGCTGAGTGTCCCCAGTGACTGCCCTCAGAGGGAAAAGATGGGAATGATTATCAGGAGGTGAAGCTCTCTCCCAGGCTTGGGTTTGTAATTTGAGGAGTCTGGCCAAATGACCTAGAAGATCGTACTCTATTTCTCCTTGGACCTCATGCCACTCCTTCGTGGTCTTTTTTTTTTCTGAGGCAGTCTGGAGTAGCTGACTGGAAGATGTAGAAAGGGGGTGTCCGGCTGCACCTGCCAAGCAAGCTCTCACATCCCCGAGTGACCGTGAAGGTCTTTGTGTCATGGCAAACTGTAATTGCTTCTCTAACAATGACAGATTGTCACAGCCATGACAGACTCCAGGTGTCATCTCTGTGAACATGACACGGAATGATATGGGCACAGATGTCCCCAATACTTCAGCCCAATTGACTTTAATGCAACATATAGGTCAGGGGACACAATAGGCATACAGTCAGTACTCTCTGAATGCTAAGTTTCATATTGCCGCGGCCTTGGAGAGGACCACATGCTCAGAGGCTGTGCTGGCTGTGTGTGCCAACAACGTACTGTATAAAATTGACAATACTTCACGTGCCACAGTGACTTCTCCAATCTGGGGAGACTTATCCTACAAAGCATGAAGTTGTAACATTTTCAATTATCCCAGCTCCCAGGTTCTAGGGACAGGGGGGTTCTTAGTTCTAGCTTTGTCTTTCACAGTAACCCTCCGAAGCAATATTTGTTTTCCTATTTATGGGGTGTTTCCTGCCCTCGTAAATCTCACCTCCCCAAGGGAAAAAAAATCAGATTCTTGCATTTTCACCTCTGGAAATATCTGTAGATTCAAGTTAAACCAATTACATTCATTGATGGGAGAGTTTGGTGGGGGAAAAGGCAAGGGAGGAAATGAGGATGGAGACTATTATCTGATCAATCAGTGTGACTTTTCTGATCAATCAACATGATTTTCTGATCAATCAGCATGACCTGTGAGCATCGAAGGCAGAATTTTAGGCTTCCAGAGCCCAATATCAGTGGCCCAGTGTGGTCCAAGTGTCATCCCTGGCCATGATGCTTCCAAGCCTGACCTTCTGGGTGATTTTATCAGCCAATCATATATTTTAATAATTTCTTTTCTTCCTTGACTAAAGTAGCCAGAACATTCTGCTGTGTGGAACTGAGGCCCTGGCAGATACAGTTCTCAACTGTTTCCTTTGGCCATTGGCTGCAAATCAAGCTAATTTCTACTCTGGCCGAAAGTAAGATCTCTGAGGGGTAGCTGGGTCAGGATGAGCGAGCAGATCCCAATCCTGCAGGTAGGAGTGAGTGGGGATCTCACTCCTAAAAGTCCCCTCTGCAGTTTCTGAACGCTCTGGCCTCTGGAAGTCTGTCCTAGCAGCTTATTGCTTGGCCGTGTCACCTCTCTCTTTTCTTCCTCCTTAAGGACACATGTATGCTGAGGCCAGGGATGTGTGATCTTCCAAGATCTTTCTTTCTCTTATCTCACAGTCACCAACTTGTAGAATTTCACATCACCACTACTGTGTAAATCCTTTGCCTTTTCTTCTTCCCCACAGCTGCTGTCCTGGTATTGTATTTGTCTCTGGTTCAGTTCCCTGCCCTCAGCCCCAACAGATTTTGGACCATTTCCCAGGATACCGAATTTCATGTCCTTACCTTATTGTAACTATTTGAATAAGAATGGTCCACGTATTTGAATACTTGGTCCCTGTGTGCTTAAATCTTTGGTCCCCTCCCTGTTGGTGAAACTGTTTGGGAAGGGTTAGGGTGTGCAGTCTTGTTGGAGGAGGTGTGTCATTGAGGGTGGATTTCGAGGTTTCAAAAGCCCTTGCCATTATCAGTTACCTCTCTCTCCTTCCTTTCCTCCCTCCCTCCTTCCTTCCCTCCCTCCGTCCCTCCGTCCCTCCCTCCCTCCCTCCTTCCCTCCCTCTCTCCCTCTCTCCTTCCCTCTCTCTCTTCTGCTATGTGAGCTCTCAGCTACTGCCTGTCTATTGCCATGCTCCCCACTCTGATGGCTGTGGACTCACTCTCTCCAACTGTAAGCCTCCATAAACTTGTCTATAAGCTGTTTTGGTTTTAGTATTTTATTACAACAGTAGAAGAGTAACTAAGACACCCGCCTGGGATGAAATCCTTCCACAGAAAAATGAATGCCCAAGCTGCATTGTGGTCTTGACACCATGAATGTTTTCAACTAATTTCCTACTCGTCCTCATTTCCTGTGTCCTGCCACCCACCAGCCTCCAAACACTGGCTTGCATCAGTGCCTCACAGACTGCATGACTGTCTCTTCTGGAAAGGTCCTGTATGACATCATGCATTTGACACACACCTACTCATTCTTCAAGATTTCACGAGAATACCACCAACTCTGGGGAAATGCTCTTTCATTTCCAGCAAAGTGTGGCACTTCTTGTTGTGTTTCCAAAGTGCCTTCCTATAACACTGCACTTCCGTGTTACTGTGACTGTTGTTTACACACTTATCCTCTCAGCGGAGACAGAACATGTGAGACAGGGCCAGACTCCTCTTCGCCTTTGTGCGCCTGACATTTGGGGTTTCTATGGGTGTTCATGAAACTAATCAGTAACAGAAACAACAGCAAGAGAGAACTAGGAAAACATTGGTAACTTTCATTCCACAATGGTAACTGTTATTAAAGATTTAGATTTATTATATACAAAAATGTTTTGTCTGCATGTATGTATGTACATACACCACGTGAATGCCTGGTACCCAAGGAGACCAGAAGAGGGCATCTGATCCCTTAGAAGTGGCATGACAGCTGTCATGTTTGTGCTGAGAACCGAACCCAGGCAAGTGTTCTTAACCTCAGAACCATTTCTGTTGCCCCTAGAAACAATTACTAAAGTCACACGATTGTCATATTATTAGCCACAGCCGTCTCTTCTCTCCTGGGCCACCAGGATTTCTTCCTGCACGGGAAGCTGGAGGCAGACCCGGAGAAGGAAAGCAGGCACCTGCCCCTTTACACACACCTAAGTATCTGGAATAGCAATCATACAGAGCTCACTATAGTTAGGGAGTAACAAATGGCTCCGTGTTGGTATCTAGCACAAGGATGCTTTACCCCTTCTCCTATGCAAGCAACGGTTATTAAGTTGAGGATGTTCAAAATGGCTGGAAACTGGGAGGGAGGCATTTCGGACACCACGTGTGCTTAAAAGGCACTGCTGCTTGTGGGCGGCCTTCATTTCTGTCACTAACTAGGATGGCAGAGGCAAGCATTTGCCAACCCCTGCCAGCCGAGGCAGAGGACTGAAGGCAGGCCTACTTTCATGCACAGCCACAAATGTCTTGGAGGAAAGGGAATTACACTTGGAAAGCAAACAAATTTAGAAGGAAGCAGGTAATCATTCACATTGCAGAAAATACCCTTCACCATACAAAAGGAGCCCCCACAGGGCACTTTTAAATGGGAAATGCCTTGGGAGCACTTAAAATACCATTGAGTTGATAAGGAATCGATTAAGAACTAATTCTTTTAGAAACCAATCTATTGCACAATTGGGGGCACCTTCAAGCAGCAGCTCCCTCCTTTGTTTTGGTATCAACTTTTTTGTTGTTAGAAACATCTACAGAGTGATAACGTTCAAAGGAAGGTGCGTGGTTAGGGTCAGGAGATAAGGGTTTGAACTGGTTTTGGGCCATGCTATCTGAGCCCAGGCAAACATCAGCCTGTGTTCATAGATGGAACTGGGGCCAGCAATCTTAAGGGTAAGAAGCCAATGTTGGGATAAGTGTGCAGTGATCCGTAACACGGGTGATGATGCACATGTGTGCTCTTTTTTCTAGAACCGCCATAACACATGACCACAGGTGGAATGGCTTAAGCAGCAGAAATGCTTCTTATATTTCTGTAGAGTAGACATCTGTGTCAGCCTATCCATGCCTCTCTTCTAATTTCTGGTAGTTTGTTGGCAATTCTTGGTGTTCTCTGGCTTCCGCTGGATCACCACGGTCTCTGACGGTATCACCATATGCTATTTTCTTTGTGTGTATTATCGGTATAACTCTGTTTTAACTGATGGCATTTGCAGTGACCCTGTTTCCAAGGAGGGCCATATTCTGAACTACTGGGGTTAGAACTTTGGCATCCAAGTTTGGAAGCAGACACAACTCAAACTAGCAACAGTCTGGTCTAAAGTCCCTGAAATGAGTTATTGCTGCGGTGAGACATTTTGTTTTTCTTGGCTGAGATATTGTTAAATGAAATGTGCTTTGATAGAAACAATAAGTCACAAAGAGAAGCCCTTGTTAGTAGAAACTAAGGCAAAGAAGAAGCTTTAATAGAAGAAACCCTGGGTAGCAGCTTGGACAGTAGCTCCATTGATTTTTCTTTTAACCTCACTATCTTTCTGTATTCCTCCTACTTTAAGGGCCAGAGAGTACTACACTCAGCTGGTTACATCCTCTGTTGTGTGACCCTGTTCCTGCGGAGATGTAAACAAACATCTCCTCACCCCAGAGAGGGAAATCAAGGACAGACCAAAGTCAGGATACCACCGAAGTCCAACTTTGTGTTGTACTGATCCAGTGAATTTTATTATGGTCATTGAAAAAATATGGGTGAGCTACATCACCAAAAGTTCACCCCAGCATATATGACAGCCAATGAAAGCTGGAAACCTAGAATGCATACATAATGGGTATGAGACTGTCCCTTTCTGGAACCTCAGCTTATGTGAGCTCCTTCCAGGTAACCAGGCAGGTCTTGTCTCCTTCTAGGTAGCCTGGCTGGTCCGACCCTCTTTTAGGCAGGTCAGCTTGTCTGGGAGCCTTGTAGGCAGTTCAGTTTGTTTGGGATGGTCTCTCAGCAGTTCTTACTGCTTATAAACGCTTGGAGAGATAGGGGCCTAATAAACCTGGTCAGTTCCAGGGGTTTCCTGAAGTCTGTGAGAGGGGCCTAATAAACCTGGTCAGTTCCAGGGGTTTCCTGAAGTCTGTGAGAGGTTCACTCCCTCAGCCTAATCAGCTTTCCTCCAAGATGGAGGGCTCTGTCTCTGGAAATCGTTACACAGCATCTTTGCCATGTGGAAGACAAGGAGGCTGGGTGCTCACTACCTCACAATTCCTTCTTTGAAGGGAGATTTCTCATATCCTGTGGAAACATGCTTCAGTCAAGGGAGTTAGTGCTCTGCCTCCCAGCGCCCTCCCAAAACACATAAGAGCAACAAATCGGTCACTTCTTTCCAAGAGTGGTTTCCAATAAACTCCAACAAAACAAAACAAAACAAAACAACAACCCCTCACCCCCCCCCCCAAAAAAAAAACCCTAACTGGTAACTGGTGCTGCTGTCCTGAAGATCCTGTTACTGTTGGTTAGCTGGAGGTTTGAAGGTCAGAGGCTAAAAGAAATGACTTTGGGGGCATAGCTGTTGGCACTTTGGTCCCTATACGATGACCCTAGGATGCTGCAGTAGAGTGGCTGTAGTAACAGCCCTGTTTGTTTTCTCTCCATACCCATGCATTTGATAATGGCCTCCCACACTTTTTCTTGGCATAGCCATCGAACCTGCTTTGACCAAGTAACTTGACAGCAGGCAGTTTGGTCTCTTGCTGTTCTTGCATCCTCTGCCACGGCTACCAAGCTATCAAGCTCAGCTGTCTACTGGAGGAAGAGACACTCCAAGTGGAGACAACTGGCTCAGTCATGCTTACTTCATCACCCCGCTCAACCTCAGCTGCTCAGATATCCGGGTGAGCCCAGCTGATATCAGCAGAGCATGGGTTAGGGGCAGAATGATCCAGATGCACCCAGCAAATACTGTAGAGTATCAAACTTGTGCACTAAAATATGGGTTTTTTGGGGGGAGGCTTTGGTATTTATGCAGGGTTGTTTCACTGTAAGCTACTTGGTTTGGGGCAGCTTGTTATATAACAAAAACTTTCCCATGAGAGTATTTCCCCAGATTTTTTTCTAGGACTGGTGAAAGCCCGCGTGTAAGGTGTCAGTTTTCTAAACAGCAAGGTGACATTGGGAGAACTTCACTAGGACAAGGATGTGTCACCCATCTTGCCTTTCTGCCTCTGGAAAGAGCAGGATTTGGAATTTATTAAAAGCAACAGCGATAATATATAAAATTCACAGTGTCTTCTCACAATAAGGATGCATTTGTCTCCCATGTTGTAGTTTGTGTATTTTTTTTTTTAATCTTGCACATCTGTGGTCAGCTGCAAAGAAGGCTGAGGGCTGGCTAAACTTAGCTGGCTCAGCAGAGATGGCTCATTTCAATTCCATCTTTCAGAAAATTCGTCTTTCAGAAGATTAGTTTGAACTTGATCGTGTTTACATATATCCATGAAGAGATCCAGGGATCGTAATGGCTAACTTCATGCTGTCAACTTGATTAGACCACAAGATGTCTAAGAATCTCATTAAATATTATTTCTGTGAGAGTGTGCCTTAAAGAGACCAGCAAAAAATAAAAAAAAAATGTTGTGTTAAGGAAGAAGTTTACCATCCCCACTGTGGGAGGGTCTTATCTAATCTGCCGAGGGCTAAAGTAAAAGAAAAGTATGGAGAAACAGAAGATTCTCTGGTTTCACCTCTGAAAGCTTGGCCAGGAGCATCAGTCTTCTCTCCATGGTTCTCTGGCCTTTGTACCATCAGCTTTGCTGAATCCTACCTTACAGGACTTAAGACTCCTCAGTTTTTGTAACTCTGTGAGCCAAGATTGCATAATCAACCTACCCACATGTATGTCTGTATGTTTCTCCAGTTTATGGATGTGCAATTCACTAATATGTATATTTACATGTGTGTGTGTCCATCCTATTCCATGTCTCTCTGGAACCCTAGTGCAGGGGTCCAGGCTCCTTCCTCTAAGTCTTCCAACACACCCCCTGCATTCATCTGGCAGACACAGAAAGAAAACAAGTAGGGGCAATCTGGCGGGCCTTGTTTCAGGCACCAGTCGAGGGTGGCATTAATCATTTTCTCTCCATCCCACTGGCAACAGTTAGTCTAGATGCAATAGAGTTAAGATCATGATCTAGCAGTATGTCAAAGAAAAAGAGAGAGAAAGGGTCGGATACCGTGGAGAACTGGCAGTCCAAGCAACAGCGCGCTGACTCAATCCTTGGGTGACCGACTCGGTTTCTCCAAGCTTATTTAACTTGCTGACAAAGCTGGAGAGATGGAGTGCCGCGGACCATTGCTGTGAGAACTGAGTGAGATTCTCTCTGTAAAGCCCCCCCCCCCGCCCCCGGGTGAGACCTGGCCTAGAGGAAGTGGTGAAAAGACTAGTTCTTATTTTGATTGTTGTATGGATATGAGAGACCGTGTGGGAGAGGTAATGGGAAGGAATGCCGCTCCACATTGGTTGTCAGCTGTGACTAAGAGAATTCCAGTCTGTCTCTTCATTCTGACTGACAGCCATTTACTCTGGGGAAACTGAGGCATGTCAGTGCCATCTCACTGTGCAACTGCGTTTGAGACTGTCTAGCACAGCAAGGCCAGTGGGAATGGTTCACCATGGGCACAGATGATATTTGGACACATTTCTGAGGAGAATTTTGAAAAAAAAAATTGAATTTTTTATTTGCTTGCAAGTTTTATAGTAAAGTTTATTTAAAAGAAAAAAGATTTAAAAAGAAAGTGAAGCCAGCTGAAAATTGGTATATTTAAAAATTATCAATATGTACCACAATAGTTTTAAAATGGCCCCTACATAAAAGAAAATATTTTTGAAGAACAAGCAATTACTAAAGAGTTGTAATGGTATAATATAAACTATAGTTGGTCCCTAATAGGAGAGGTATCAACTATATACTTTGGTTTTGAAAGTACATTTAAATAGATAAACTGTGAAGCCAACCTAGGTGTCCAACAACAGAAAACAGACAAGGAAAATGTGTTACACATGCACAACAAGGTTTTCTCATAATCCATAAAGAACTAAGTTATGCTGCTAGCAGGGAAATGGGTATAGCTGTAGATTATCATATTAAGTAATTTAAATCAGTCTTAGGTATATATCAAGAAGGGAACATCAAGGAAGAGGGGGTGGAAAGATAGTAAGAACTAGTGGACCAGGGCATCTGTTGTAAAGATGGTGTCTTTTATAAATGACAGGGATGCTGGGCTTGTAGGATCTCAAGTATATGGTCGCCTAAATAAACCTGGCACCACTGGGCCAGCTGACATGCCAACACTGTTGAGGAAAATCTCACAAGGCCCTACACCTAGATGAAGAGCTAGAGTCTATCATGGCTGTGGAGAGGGGGGAATGAGTCTTGTCCAGGGATGAGGCCCCTGATAGGTTATTCAGTCCCAAAGGGGTCAGCACTAATCACATATACAGAGGAGCAAACACACACACACACACACACACACACACACACACACACACACACTATGTAACAATAATTAAAAAGGAAGAGCTCATGAATTTGAGATGGAGTGAGGGGGACACAGGAGGAGCTGGAGGGAGGAGAAAGATGGATGGGCAGAAATGATGTAACAGTTCTTTTGTGTAAAATTCTCAAAAATTTTAAAAAGTTAGACATTAAAAGTATTCTAAAAAGCAAATGAAAAAAGAAAGGAAAATATTGTTTATCTCCTTTGTGGTTCCCAGATTTTATGTAAATACACAAATCTCCCCCTCCCACACACATGCTCACGCATACACACACACACACACACACACACACACACGACATGGGAGTAGAAGTAAAATTGTCTGGGGTACCAAAGGAAACCAACAGGAAGAAGGAGGGGCTGAGGAAAGGGAGGACAGGGGGTGCAAGGATTCAATATACAGAACACAATATATGCAAGTAAGCAACTTGGAGCAAACAAAAGAAATGATAAAAATACATTAAAGAGGCATCTGGATTTCAGATTCATTTGAGCATGCTTTTCAAATTCTGCTTTATTGTTTTAAACTTTGAGGCATAAAACAATGGGTCACTAGGCATGACAGAACCAAAGCCACCCAAGCATGCTGTCCTTGTCACAGTATTGTTCATTTCCAATTTCTGGCTTAAATACAGGACTTCTGGACCCACGAGTGATGAAAGACAGACACTTCTTCAGAGGGCCTGGAAGATGCTGAGATGTTACTAAGTTATCGGTGAGGCACGAAGTTCATTTCCATATACAGTGTCTGTTTGAAGCATAAGTAATGGAATTTTATTACTTTGCTTGGTGGGTAGGTGATAATGAATCTCCGGTGGGTGTGAAGTTAGGCTTGGTGTCTTGTGCTCTATCCCAGGAGCACCTCCTCTCTACTGTGACTCTTGGGTTGTCTAGAAGTATGACGACAGCCTCAGGAAGAAGTCCGATGAGGCAGTTCTCTGGAATTCCAGCCCTCGGGCACAGACTTTTATCATGGGATGGACACACATGGATGCACATGGCAGCATCCTGGATTCGTACCTTCCTGGGTTACTTGTCTGCTTCCCTGACACTTATTTGCTGCCTACAGCCCATACAATAGCCCTGTTAATTTATCCTCTGATCTAACCGAGTGAGTGTAATTCTGGGTGGATCTCCATCCATTACTGCTTTCTGAGCTGCCTCACAGTCCTACGTTTTTATGTTAATGGAACCATTTTCTCCCGACCTTGTTTTTTCACATTCTATATTTCATCCAGCTCATTCCTTCAGGTCCACCTTGCGTTAGACTCAGATCAGTTTCCATCCCACACCCCACAGCCTGTGTCTATACTCCTGCTAAATGAACACCTCAAACATCACTTTATCACGTCACGGGTCCCCGGAGCAGAGGCTTCCTGCCGCTGTTGCTTCAAAGCCACCGTAAGGATGCTGGAATCGATAGTGTGGAGATGCCTAACTTTCAGCTAAAACTTTTTCCTTATGTCTAGGGGTGTGCCTGATTTCCCGGGGTGAAACAGGTAAGTGGATCCAAAGGAGCTCCATATTTCCTCCATGCCAATGCAGGGGCTCAATACACACTCCTTGGATTGATTGAGACCAGACCTTTGTATTGATGGCGGCACAAAAAGACGCACAACAATGTTGATGGCTTCTGGACGTGTCATTTCCAGAGACCTCTTGTGAGGTGCAGTTGGAACTCTTGCTTTAACAGCATAGAGAAGAATTTCAAAATGACTCAATTGTTGCAATTAATCGAAACTTTTTTTTTTTTTGGTTTTTCGAGACAGGGTTTCTCTGTAGCTTTGGTGCCTGTCCCGGAACTAGCTCTTGTAGACCAGGCTGGCCTCGAACTCCCAGAGATCCGCCTGCCTCTGCCTCCCTAGTGCTGGGATTAAAGGCGTGCTCCACCATCGCCTGGCCTCGAAACAATTTCAATGTATATTTAAGCTCAGTATTTTGGGGGAACTTAGGAAGAGGATAACAACATGGATCCTAGAGTGGGCACAGGCTTTTCAATAGAATTGCATTTAAATCTCTCTCTCTCTCTCTCTCTCTCACACACACACACACACACACACACACACATACACACACACACACAGTACAGGTCTACAAGATGATGAGATAAAAAGAACAAATTGGAAAAAGGTCAAAGGAATTCCTATTATCCATAGATCATAAGGACGTTGAGACATGTTTTGACTATAAACATGGTTCATAATTTGTTTGTGAGATTTTCCTGATTTTAGCCAACGTAGATGAGAGGATTCTTTTTCATACCATATTCTCATATTTCTCATATATTCTCAGTTTCTAAACTGGCTTAGTATATGAAAACATAACAACCTCTAAGCATCATATTTTGCCCATGATCACACACTGATTTATGGCAGGGGTTGTCAGCATCTGTGTTAGTAAACTGTCCTAAAATTCAGTGGCTAAAACCAAGTGTTTTATTGTTTTTGTATGGTTGTGGTTGACCCTGCTGACAGTTTATGTGCCAGGATCTCTGGTGTTCTCTTGGGTAGGGGTAGCGAGTGGAGTCTTAGCTGGGTTATTAGATCTGCTGGGCCTCTTTTTCTCTCCTATGAGTCTCAGAGCCTTTCCCTCTCGCATGTACCCTTCATGTCATCCTGAAGGATGGTCTCTCAACGGTGACTGCCAGACTTCTTACCCAGAGGCTCAGTCTCTGAAAAAGTGAAGCAAGTGGAGGCTTTCGGTGGTACCCGGCTCCCACTAGCCAGGGCAGTGTCGGTCCCTCCAGGTTCAGCCACGTCATTGCATCAAGTCTTAGGGCAAGTGGGAGAGGAATCTGCACAAAGTGATAGACGTGGGGGTCATGGCCTGTTGACACCACCTTCCTGATTCATGTCTTCTCATACGAAAATTTCCCTCACTTATGCAAACCTCATGCTGTGTGAAATCAGTCGAAAGTCCAGGAGCACAACGCAATATGGTTGAGACTCCTTATGTGCACTTCCTCTTAGGGACAAAGATCAAGGAAGGGAATAATCTATGTGTCCCCCATTCGCCACTACCGAGCAGTGAAAGGGTCAGGAAACTACAGTGCTCACTCTTCCAAAGGAGGAGGAAGGGGATTACAGCAATTCTGAAATCCAGGCTGGCGGAGTCCCTGATTCCTTCCACTTAAGTCAAGGGGCGCTCCGTGTTCAAACCTCCCTTTTGATTTCTGGGATTATTCCTCTCAGTTCTTGGTTTCAACCTCTGGACTTTGGGTCTCATCTCTGAGTCATTCTTCCTGTCTCTAAAGAATGGTATGTGCTAGCAAGTAGATGACTCTAAGCCTGCTTGCTCCACAGGAAGAGGGAGGGCAAACGTCAACGAACCATTTCTCCTCAGACTCATTCTTTCGTCGCTGCCTCAGGCATTAAGTCATAGGTTTGCCCTGCGATCTGCTTTAACCAGCGGAATATTCCAGATGTCCCAGTTCTAGCTCAAAAGCTTGAGAAGACCTGATAGCTTCTGACTTTGTGCTTTGGAATACTTAACCCCATGTGAGATGTCTGTCTACCTCACTGGACTGACTCCACGGAGAGTCCACACAGGGGGTGGTGGTGGTGGGTGAAAAACCTCGTGGAGGGAAAGTCACCATAGCCCCTTGGTCTGCAGATAACTTACTGTCAACTGACACATGCTGCTCATCACATGAGAGAAGGAAGAGACCCCAAAGAACTTCCTATAGGACACAAGTCATCCCATGGAATGATGAGAGAAGATAGTAGCTGTTGTCTGAGACTGTTAATCTGGGATGCTTTGTTTTATACCAACAAATAATCTAGATGTATGCATGCATCCATTCAAAGTTACTCTGCCCGGTGCTGTTAGGCCCAAATGGATGCAAATTCGATATAGGTCCTGGCCTCCATCCTGTTGATGTAGGCTACCGATGAATCTGGGCAAATAGAATTATTTCAATTTTATATTTTAAGGACAAGGGGTTTTTGCACAGAATGTATTTTTGTTGACTCTGTTTGGAATTATCACTCTGAGATTTGTTGTATTTTTCATTTCCTTCAAGTTAGGGTTTTAGAACAGTAAAGCAAGCTGAACTTTTGCAGATAGAATTCGATTTAACAAATATTTTCTGAGTGCTTATGTATATGTGCTTCTTTTGTGTATTTTTTTCAAGTCTGTCTCCTCAGGTGAGATTGGCTTGAAAATCGGGTGGTGTTTTCTATCTGACATCCATTAGCTTGCCGGGTATTGCTGTCCCGAGTTACTCAGGGATCCTGTTTTTGCCTAGTAGCATATATTCTTGTACTATTGTGCCTCCCCTGGCTGTTCTTTTAATGCTTCAGAAGGAATCGCATTCAGTCATTCAGTGTCTAAATGACCTAATTAGCAATAGTTTCCCCACTCTTGTTTTATAATCCCCTGTCTCCGTTTGACTTCCTCCTCATCGGCCTTGTCTTTCTCTCTGAGTCTTACTCAAACTCTGCTAATGAGTTCGTGTTCCATTGCTGGCCCTCCGTGGATTGCTGCCAGGACGCTTGGAAGTCACTTTGCCTTAATTATAGGGTACGGGTGTCTCTTCTTGTCTTTCCCTGCTGGACTCTGCTATCTCTGAAGCTCCAGTCACTTACCTTTTGTCTCATTTTTTGCAGGGACAGAGGCTATGAAGCAGGAAGTCCAGGTGGAGACCACCTGGTTCTGCAGATGGACGAACTTTGGACTAGAAAACCCAGAGGCTTGTTCAAAGAGTGACAACCAAGGCCAGACCCACTTCTCCAAACCAAGGAGATTCGACTTCAGTACTTGGATAGGTGCACTATGGAGGTGCAGCACAGTAATGCGACTGCCCAACAGAAGATTAATAGATGATCTGATTAAGCTTTAATTAATGAAGTACCTGCTCTGTTCTTAACCTCGAGATAATAAGTGGAAGAAAATATGAGAAAAAAGGAAAAAATGGTGGATTCAGAAATTGTACTATGCATAGCAATAAGTCATATTTTTAAGGTTTAGAATTTTGGTCAATGCTCTCATATTTTTATTAATTTATGCAATAATCACTTGTTTAACACCAGCTGTATACGTATAAAGGCAGATATGTTCATACTGTGCCATGTCCTTATAAATGTCTTTATTATGCATTTAGCTTCAAGTTTCATGCTTGTGGCACCATACCATAGATTGATAGTTTTGGAGGAAAAATTGTGGTTTAGATTTTAAATAGAAACTTATCCTCACATTTGGCCTTGTAGTCCTTAGACTCATCAGAATATAGTCCATAGTAGAAGCTCTTAGACCCAAATCACCTTTAAAGAAGCAGTGGCCAACCCACGTTAGGTTATATTTCTATGTAAGCATTCCAAGGCTAATAATTCCAGAACTTCTGAAATTTTAAGAAATGCTATATATCTCAATTTAACTTTTCAAAACATTGGTAATGATTTGGAAGACTTAAAGTCAAGCGGTCCACATTAAAGTTGTTTGCTGGATTTATAAGCAATTTGCCCACTACTTGGTATATATCCCTTCCCCATCACTACGTGATATATATCCATCCCTTCCCCATGTTCAGAGATGCTCTCATATCCCAGTAATTCTGCAAGTAAATGACAGGGGCTATGGTTCAGGCAACACCCAATTATTCGCCTTATCAGTCTCTACCTGATGTCTCTGAGAAAATCAAAGTTCTTTGTTATAGTCGAAGAGGAAACAACAGCTGCTTTTAAGAGAACCACAGAGGGATTGCCTTTTCTTAGTTTTTTTTTTAATATTTAGTTATTATGTATACAATATTCTGTCTGTGTGTATGCCTGCAGGCCAGAAGAGGGCACCAGACCTCATTACAGATGGTTGTGAGCCACCATGTGGTTGCCGGGAATTGAACTCAGGACCTTTGAAAGAGCAGGCGGTGCTCTTAACCACTGAGCCATCTCTCCAGCCCCTTTTCTTAGTTTGTGTTATTTAAAAAAAATGTATTAATTGAGGATGGAGATATGGATTAATGGTTAAGAACACTATTTGCCTTTTGAGGACCCAGGTTCAATTCCCAGCACCCACATGGCAGCTAACAACTGTTTGAGTCTCCAGTTCCAGGGAATCTGATGTCCTGGTCTCACCTAAACAGGCACTGCACACATGTGGTGCACAGACATTCGGGTAAAACACCTGTACACACAATATTTTTTAAAATAAATCTCAAAAGTTGTATTGGTTATCTCACATGCTGTCACATGCTTGCACTTTCAGCCTCCAGGAGACTGAGGAAGGCTGGGAAGGAGGATCTAGACTTTGAGGCCAGCCTGGACTACGTACAGGGACACTGTGCCAGCACCAAAACAGGTTAACAGTAAAACAAAGTATCCCATCACCAAGAAAATTATCTATTCTGGAAATTAACTACTCTAGAAATTAAAATTTAGGATCGGCTTTGCCACTTAATGAGTGTGGTAGATACGAGTTCTTGTATGGACCATGCTAACGGACAGAAACCTTTTTATCTTGAACCATAGTATTATTTTAAATCCTAATAAGAAGCATCTGGTGTCTACTCAAGCTGTGCAGTTCAAGGTTGTCAATTGTTTCCTACACTTCAAGTCTAAGTTCATGGTCCTATTGCTTGTCTTACTTCATTTCCTTAATTGTCCAATATTTACAGAGAACATTCTAGGCATCAGATAGGTTTGAAACCCTAAAAATACAACACTGAATAACACAAAGACGGTCTATTCTTTCACAAGGTCCACTTTCTGTTTGGGGCTAGAGAGATAAAAGCTTAGCAAGGAGTGACTAAACTGCTTGGTTTCAAATGTAGACAACACGATGAACAGAGTAAAATACAGAAATAATGAGTGAGGCAAGGCTTTTCTGCAAAGTCATGGGGCGGAGACCTGTGGATGAACCGTGCACAGCAATTCAAAAACATCTGGGCAGAGGGATCCAATCAGGGAAAAGCCTTGGGGCCAAAGACTCGAGGCGGGGATCGATGTGATGTGTTCCTGGGTCAGAGAGCAAACTTGTTTGAGCAAAATGGCTAACCTGCCCTCTTTGCAGCCTTCCACAGTGGTTACAACTCTAATACTGGCTTGCTTTCTGGATCTTTGTGATTCTAAACCTGGGGTGCTGCTTGCTCTCTCCAAGGTGCTGAAAACGATAGTCCCTTCTAGGAGATCTTACTGGCTTCCAGAGCTTCATCAGTTACTCCAGCCTTATGTTCATGAGCACAGCAGCTTACGATGTCTTGGAAAATGTGATATGTATATAGAGAGGAAGCTCACTGCGTTGGTAGTTTTCTTTTTCCTATAACTCAGGAATGGTTTTCAGTAGTAGTCAGAAAGATAATTAGCTGAACTAAAGTGACCAAGGTTATCATTGCTACCTGATAGCCTATTCAATGGATGGGTAGGGTGTATATGTATGTACACACACACACACAAACACACACACACACACACACACACACACTGGAGAGTGAATATAAGTGTTCAGGGTAATGATACCAAAATATCAGACTAGACTAGAATAGCTGGGCGTATGGTACCATTTACTAAGTCTCAGGAAACCAGAGAGCCAGGAGGCATTTGGATGCAAAGAAGAGTAAGTGGGTACTCAGAGAAATGGGGGTTAAGGAGTACTTGTATCCAAAGATGGATTCTACTAGGAGAATTCCTCTTAGTGCTGTCTGAGATTGGAATTCCAAATAAAGTTTCTGATTAGACATGATTGCACTGAAAAGATGGTCCTAAATTGTTTTAGGGTTTTCTAGAGGAGCAGAACTGATAAAATGAACACACACACACACACACACACGACTTATTAGAGTGGCTTCCAGGCTGTGGTCCTATTAGGCCAACAATCGCTGTATATCAACAGAAGGTACAGGCTGGATATCTCAGCTAGTCTTCAATGTTTGCCGGAACCCTGCAGAAGTAAGCTTTGATACCTGCAAAGGGATGAACTTGCCAGTGAGCTTCCTTCTTCAATGTTCTTTATATAGCCCAACAGATTGTGTGGCCAAGATTAAAGGGGATCTTCCCTTTTCAAATGATTTAATTAAGAAGATTTCCTCACATGTGTACCTAACCACTTGGGTTTTAGTTCATTCCAGACGTAGCCCAGTTGACAATCAAGGAAAACTATCATATAAGTGGTATTGGTGGCTATCATTCTTCAACACCAGATAAAAGGATTTTAATACTTAGTTTAGAAACTTATCTATGCTAACAGGATTACTTCTTGAAGTCAGAAGCCTCCAAAATGTATTAAAGTCAAATGTTTGAAAAGGTAAAGCCTGCAGCAATTCCCTGAGGCATGTAGATCAGTATGATCCAGGTAAGTGGATTTTGTGAGCGTATCTGGGTGTTTGGAAGATTGGAGCACAGGTGGTGGACACAACCATCATTATATACTGGATAGTGTTCATCAATCGTTAAACAAAATTTACTAGGCACGTACCATGTGCCAGGTATTGTTCTGGGGCATAGGGGAACTGAGATAAACGAGACACAGTTCTTTCCATTGTTTTGCTTTAAACTATTGTATTTTTCCTAACTGATAGACAATAAAAATTATCTGTTGATGTTTTAGGTGTGTGTTAGCAAGTCACTATCTCATCAGAGAGTCCTAGGACTTGCTGAATAACAAAGTTACAAGTGTCTTATTTATTTTTCTGTTCCTGTGATGCCATATCCTAATGAAAGCAACTCAAGGAAGTAAGGGTTGACTTTGGCTTACAGTTCAAGTGAGGGCCATCATGAAGGGGAAATCAAGGCAGGGCTTGAAGCAGCTGGTCCCATTACATCCCCCGCTAAGAAGAAGAGAACAACAAATGTTTCTGCTCATCTCCCATTCTCCTTCTCATAGGGACCAGGACCACATCCGAGGGATGGTATTCCCAACTTTTAAAGTGGGTCCTCCACATCGATTCACCCAGTTAAGATATCCTTTCCCAAGCAGGCCAGAGACGATGAAGTTGACAACCAGCTGCTAACTGTTATGAGTTAAAGGTGCAAACTGCATAGATTCTTTTATTCTGGAACCAGGAAACCATTTAACATATAAAATAGAATTAGTGAGCCAGGTGGTGGTGGCGCACGCCTTTAATCCCAGCACTCCGGAGGCAAAGACAGGCGGATCTCTGGGAGTTCGAGGCCAGCCTGGTCTACAAGAGCTAGTTTCGGGAAGGGAACCAAAGCTAAAAAAAAAAAAAAAAATAGAATGAGTGTTCAAATGGGACCAAACGGGGTTTAAATAGGAAGTCATGGTAGTATATACTGGATTATTTCACACTACCTTTTGGGGACATAAAGATTAAGGAACAAGGGACTTCATTATCATATCAACTAAAATTGCCCTGTATGGGAAATTTGACTGCTGTGTCTCTAATCTCAGTTTCAGCCTGGTGTATTAGCATCTCCATCTTTATTTCCGGTCTGGCCCAAAACAATGGCCTGAAATTTCTATTAAACAGATTTTAAGAGGCTCACTGTAGGTCACTTTGAAGAGAAAAGTTTGGCAGCAGCCACAAGCTGCTTTATATTGTTAAGAATTTGTTCCAGTTGAAACAGTTTTCTAGGTTATTACTTATGAATCCTGTCACTGGGATCTCTGATAACGCAGCTCCAGGGCCCATGTTCTGGCATTTTGATGGAATGACTTTATTTTCTCCTCCCTGGGCACCAGGTGCCACTTGCTAAAAACAGCAGAGGATTGAATCTCTCTTGAAGGCTCCTTGTAACCCTGCAGAAAATATGACCCAAGTTGGCCTTGGCTCTTCCTCCATAATTCTCTCTCTCTCTCTCTCTCTCTCTCTCTCTCTCTCTCTCTCTCTCTCTCTCTCTCTCTCCCTCCCTCCCTCCCTCCCTCCCCCCCCCCCCCCCTCTCTCTCTCTCTCTCTCTCTCACACACACACACACACACACACACACACACACACACAGAGTCGATCCACTCAAGCTGTCAGGCTTGTGCCACACGTGTTCTATACATGGAGCTGTCTTGCCCACCTAAGTCATGATACTTTCCTACATTACGAAGTAGTGATATCAAATCAGGCTTACTCTTCACTCCTGTGAGATAGTAGAATCTAGTGGTCAAGGCTCAGGTCTGTCTCTTGTTAATTCAATGGTTTTGGACAAGTTTGTTAATCTCTTTGAATCTGTTTCTTTCCTCATGAAAGAGATACAAAAGCATTACGTATTTCGCACAGTTTCTGGCTGGGCAAATGATTATCAGTGAAGTGCTTTCCCAGTGTTTGTCGTATGGAAATCGTGTTCCCGATCAAGTGTTTGCTTCCTTGGTCCTGCAATGGTCACATTAGCTTTGCAGCTCTTTTCAGCCTTGTTTGTACAGTCATGGCACCCGAGCCAACTGAAAACTATATTTAGCAAATGGAGAGATAGCATGGACTCAAGAATACAAGGAATTGAAGAACCTGAATTTTTTAAAAAAGGTTTCAAGGCAGGGGTTTCTGGGGTTTGTGTGTGTGGGGGGTGCATGTGCACATGCCTGCGTAAACACATGGTTGTATATAAGCACTCATGCATACACATGTGCAGAGGTCAGAGGATAGCTTGCAGGAGTTGGTTCTTTGCTGGATTTATGACTGAGACTCTGACCTCTTGACTAATTGATGACTTTGGATGGACTCTTTGTTGATAGTTGCATTAGTGATGCTGCTAACCAGACAAACAAGTAGAAGTCCCATTTATACTCACAAACCAACAGAAACTCTCAAGTCTCTCACCTTTAAAACCAACAATGAGACAGCCAACTACACATTTAGGTCATAGTCAGATTTCTTAAGAGTTGTTCACACAGCCAGATGTGGTGGAATATGCCTTTAGCCCCAGCACTTGGCAGACAGAGGCAGGCTGATCTCTGTGAATTTGAGGCCAGCCTGGTCCACATAGAGCATACAAGTATATCCAGGACTACACAGTAAGATCATCTCTCGAAAATGGTTAATTAATTTTTAATACATTCCCACAAGTGTTTTCTTAATAAAGCATAGAGACAGCTCTCTGATCTCTACTCTTGATTACACCATCTGCTTAAAATGAAAGTTACCCATTTGTTAAAAAAATAAAGGAGACCTTTTGGACCTCTTCCTTAACTTTTGGCCACCGAGAGAAGACAAATGACCTTCATTATGACGAGTAATTCTTTCAAGTTTGAGCCCAGACAGAGTGATTCTTGATTCGAACATCAAAATCGCCATTCAAGGAAGTTTTGCTCTGCTGAAAACATCCCATATTCAGATGCAAAATGTGAATTATTCACGTAATCAGGGGAACTGGGTCTACTAAAATATCTTGCTGTGACATGAGAAGCCAAAAAGTGAAGTCTGATGACAGGAGCACAATGAGAGCACAAAGCAATCTGTTGCTTTGTTCTCGTGTGAAGCCATGATGGGGTGCACACCTGCGGCCATCGACCTGATGCAATCCAGACCATTGTCTAACCCTTCCACCCTCGCCCAATCAAGACGCACTTGTCCTGTGTTATGTACCACCAAACCTGCCTTTGTTTAGGGGCTTCTGCAGGGACCCGAGGAAAACGCTCAAGGTAGTCATTTACATTCCAACAGACATGTTCATGGGACAGGCTTAGGGACACAGGCAATGTGTTTGGTAAGGGGAACACTTTTTTCTTAGATGCGCCCCCCGTTGGAGTTGCACTACCTAGTGGTATGGGATTTGGGTGAAGTTGCTCCCCTGAGCTGAGATGGATCGTGGAGGTTTGTCACTTGCAGAGGATGTCAAGATCACTAAATGGGGGTAGGCGTGAGTGGGGACGCTGTTCAGTAGATCCCGAATAGCGGCGGCAGCGGAGCAGAGCGAACACTTGTTGGAGAATCGGGGAGCTTAGTTTCCCTGGGTTTTGTGACTCAGGGCAAGCCTCCTCCTTGTTACTGTCAGTTGTAAAATGAAGAACTGGGGACTGGATTAGACTCTTCCCTCCCTCCCTCCCTCCCTCCCTCCTTCCCTCCCTCCCTCCCTTCCTCCCTCCTTCCCTCCCTCCTTCCCTCCCTCCCTTCCCACTTCCTTTCCATGCTATGAATCAGAACTAGGGTCTATTACATGTTAGGTAGGTACTCTTCTACACTGAGCTGCACCCTCCCCAGCCTAGACTAGATAACAACTAGATGATATCTAAGGTCATCTTTAGTGCAATAATTCTAAAAACCATCTTTTCAAAATCTCTCCTGACTATGGCTCTTTCAACTGCCGTGTCTTACTTATCTTTACCTTGCCTAGTTTTCCCACCGCTTTGCTTCTTATCTCTGTATCTCTTTGCTGACTTTCTGGCCTGTTTACTCTGTGTTAACTTCAAGAAATATGTATCTTAAAAGCCAATCATCTTTTTCTTTGGAGATAGCACATTTCCCTGCTAGGTCACGGCAGAGCAATCACGTGGCAAGCTCAAAAATGTATCTAGAATATTCACGCATATAAAGCCAAGCTTTCTTCAGTTTGAACCCTCAGTCCCCTTCAGAGGTTGCTTTCTGACGCTTGTGTGAAATGTCAGTTGGGTAGCCAGGTTTAAATCAGATCATTTAACTAGGCTACAGGACCCTGTGGAGAGTGGGCTGGTCTTCCCAGGCCTCTGCTCTAAGAACGAATTTCTCTAGAGCTGTTCTGACACTATGGTTAATGTAATAGAATACTGTTTTTTTCTTGCTGTAGTCCCTCAAACCCAAGCTGTCAGGGGGTTGGGCCTCTGCCAGGCAAAGGTGATCTGCCAGTTGAATATGCCAACAAGAATCATACTTTTTTTTCTTAGTGTTCAATTAGCATTAACACCACGAGTTTTTTCAAAACACAAAGAAAAGCCCTGACTAGTAATACTAGTAATACTAAAAAGAGACCAAGTAAATTGAGAATATAGCAATGGGGGCCTCTGTAGGGCCGATAGAAAGAACACTGATTATTTAATAGCAGAGACATTGGGTAAGTTTTTGAGTATGCCTCAGATATTTCACAGGGTATCTGAAATGTGAAATGAATCAGGCGTTCTGTATTCTCTTTGTTAAATGTAGCTATCCCAGTCCTCAAAACAGAGTTAGATCACCCAAGCATCACATCAGCAAAGGGGATGATAAGAGGCATTTTGAGGGTGCTTTCAAAACCCTAAGATGCTGCGGTCACCAACCTCAAGTCCCATATCTACCCAATTCATCAGAGAAGTTCAAGGGGAGAGATGAAAAGCATTTAAAGACATTGAAGGACTCAGAAAATATGTTCTTTATCAATTTTATAGACAGTTTTCCAGGATGTGTTCCAGTTAAGGCATAGAGTGCCTCAAAAGGAGACACAGGGTTCATGAAAGCGCCATTTGGGTCCAGAAAAGCAGAGAAGTTGTTCTGTAAAGGCAACTGGTACAAACAAATGTGGTTGTGCATGCTTACAACCCTAGCACTGGAGAAGCTGAGACAAGAAGACTACTATAAGTTTGAGGCTAGCCTGGGCTACATGGCAAGATCACATCTTGAAACACCAAATCAAATCAAACAAAACGACAACAATAAAAAAAAAACCCAAAAAACTGAACAAACAAAACGTGATGGGAAATGGCTTGTGCTGGGCAAAGCCAAGATATCCAGTAAGATTCTTTAATTGCAAACAAAATAATACATTCAAATCAGCCTAAATACAAACCAAAGGTAGGGAACGCTCCCTGACTAAATGGTTCAAGGATTAACAAGGGTCCAGACCCCCAATGTCTTCCTGACCTAACACCCTGGCACTGAGTTTGCCCCAAGACTACCCCTTTCTGCCTCACAAGATGATCGACAGAAGCAGCCTGAGTAGCCACTTCTTTTCTCGCATCTCTGGAGAGACTGACTGGCTGGATTTCCTTTCATGTAGGCTCTCCTCACATCTTGTTCGCCCCACTGGCCTTGGGCTGCCCACTCCTGGAAGAGCCTCTAGCAAAGGAGATGTAGTAGCCTCAGTCCTTTGCCTTAGTGCCTACACTGTGCCAGGCACTATCCTAGGCACTGAGGACAAAACAGAAGATAAAAAAGACAAAACTGTCCATCTTAACTGGTGAGTGGCTCATGCCCATAAATATGGCACACCCGAGAGAGGCAGGGAGAACACACGTTTGAAGACAGTTTTGTCTATTTGGAGAGTTCAAAGCCACCAGGGCTATATAAGATCCAGTGTCAAATAAGTGAACAAATGAATGAATAATTTTGAGTGGACATGTGGGAGTACACACACACACACACACACACACACACACACACACCCTCTCTTTCCTTTATAGACCTTACACTGAGATTAGATAATACATCAGGTATGTAGGTGAAATGTCTGTGTGTGGAGGGGTGGTGTGTGCTAGTTAGCTGAATCAACAGAGGGAATGGGTAGTGCTGGGAAAAATTATTCAGTGAGAATTTAAATCTTGTGTCTCTCTGTTCATCTGTTATAGAAGGGACCTGGGAGAGCCATGCTCTCCACTTTGCCTACAGGACAGTCAGTTCTGAAGCCAGATGAGAGTGACTCTAGGAGACAAGCCTGGAGGGAAAGGAGGACTTGGGATGGTACCGGATATGACAGAAAATTTAGGAATTGGGTTATGATCAGGAGAGACAAAAGCAGGTGTGATGGGTCATGCACTCACAGTCATTTAAATAATGATGAAAACACTGTCATTCTAGAATAAGCTGATAGAGAAAGCATGTTCCCAATTCGAGTCAGGACCAGTCTAGAAGCACCCATGTGCTGTTTGCAACCAATGGAATGTTAGGAGAGATTATCTATAACAAGAGAAATAAACGTGCTTTTCTTACCAAATCTCTAAGGTAAACAAACCACTGAGCTATTTGTCCCTTTTTGCCTAAGGCTTGCCTCTAAATACTGAAAACCAAATATCTGTACATGAAAAAGCTAAGTGGAGGCTCATGAATATATCGGGAAGTAGCAGAGGGCAGAGGGAGGTAATGAACATGAGCTACATAATCTACCAATATACTCATACAGACTATCAAACCACAGAAGAGCTGCAATGTGTCTGTGTAACTAGAAAAGGAACATTCCGAAATGTTAGTGAGTTGATTTTAGAGGCAAAGACTGAAGATGGAAGTGAAAGGCAAACTATTATTTCTTAATTAGTCCCTTGGCAAAGGTTTTGAACTGTGTACATCCATCACTTTGACTTGATGAGGTGTCTGCTCTCCAATCTGGAACTTCTTTCCTTAATTCTAAAAAGCAAAGGGTTCATTATGGAAAACTTGGCCTTAGTAGTAGAGATGGACCTCCTGCCTAGCACCTAAAAGACCCTGGAGTTGACCCCCTCACCCAATAAATAAGGAAAGAAACACACAAACCAACAAAAATACACACGTCATTCTTAAAAGACTGGTGTGTTTTCACCGTCTTTAAAACTGATTGTATTCATGCACAGCTGTGATGATGTGGAGTAGCAAGGTGTTTTGATGAATCCAAATTCTCCAGTCTAAACTAATTAGCTTAGGTTCTGGAGATAATTTGTATCATTTTTAATCTCCCTCCGGATTGAAAATCAGAACACAAACAAACCTGGTGTGGCAGTCTTTATGTCGGAGACTCGACAAACACAAGGAACCGCCTGAGAGCCCATCCGTCAAGGAAAGTAGGTCCAGTGCAGCAAGTCGATTTCAGGCTGGAGTGACGCAGGCACCGAGAGCTATTAACTGTGAGACAATAAGACAGCATTAAATGGCAGATGTTTTGTTTCTGGAGGCATTGAAACCCTTTATAATCAAGGCACGTGTTCACGGACTGTTTCCACATCTGGCCATGTCGCCTATCCCCCTGCCATCCTCACTTCATGGCTATGGCTACCCTGATGTGGTGAATTCCAGAGGCTTCCCTGAGCTTCCTCCTATTTTTGTGCATCCGCCATGCTGATCCTATTGCTTGAAATAAATGCTTCAAATCCAATAAGTTGTGAATATTTTGTTCTGGTTCCTGTGATGTGCAATGAATTCATTTGCAGGCATTCGATGCTTCTTCCCTTATGCTGCTATGGAACTTGACCCCACTATAGCTCATGGTATGAATGAACTCTAGCTTGGCCCCCACATTCACCTCTAAATGACCATGTGAACTTAGGCAAGTCACTTCTTCACTTTGCTAGTTTATTTGTCTATACAAGGCTTTAATAATACCTATTTGGTTGTTATAAGAAGAATTAAAATAAACAACTACTTAGTTACTTTCTTATTGCTGGGATAGGATACCTTGAAAACAACAAGGTAGGAAAGGAAGAATTGATTTTGGTTTACCATTCTAGATGGATACAGTCCTTGATGGTTGAGACATGGGAACCGGTAGGGAAGGCATGGTGACAAGCACAGGAAGCTGTCTGATCGTATCCCACCCACACTCAGGAAGCAGAAAATGAGCAGGAATGGGTCCAGGCTATAAGGCCTCAAGGCTTGCTCTGTTAGTTTGCTTTCTATTGCTGTGATGGAGACCATGATTGAAAGCAACCTGGGGAGGAATGGGCTCATCTGTCTTCCAGCTTTTGGTCCATCACTGAAAGAAGTCAGAGCAAGAACACAAAAGTAAGAATTTGGAGGCAGGAACTAAAGCAGAAGCCATGGAAGATTGCTGCTTACTGGCTTACTCCTCATGGCTTGCTCAGTCCAGGACCACCTACCCTGGAGTAGTACAGCCACTATGGCTGGGGCCTCCCACATCAATAAATAAATAAATAAATAAATAAATAAATAAATGACCCACAGATTTGTTTACAGGCCAATCTGATGGAGGCATTGCCTTAACAGAACAAAGCCCTCTTCCCAGAAGACCCTAGCTTGTGTCAAGTTGACAAACAAATACCCAGCATACTTGTCTCCAGTGATTCACTTCCTCCAAGAAGGCTCTGCCTCCCAAAATTCCACAACCTTCCCAAACAGTGCCACCAGCAGGGGATCAAGTGTTTAGTACATCAGCCTATAGCAAGGAGTTCATAGGCAAAGCACCACAAAGAATATAAGAGCCCTTGGTGCAGTACTCGGCCTATGTAAGAGCTCAGAAGGATCTGATATCATTACCGTGTGTTATTGCAACTGCTGCTTTAATGGTTGGCTTGCATATCCAGTCGCTGAGGTTAGGAATTGCAGCCGTCCATCTTCCTATCATTTGTCTTGCTGCAGAACTTGGCGCACGATATGAGAGATGTTTGAAGACTAAAGGGAGTGAAGCATGATTGAGAATGATTGTGGCCGCCTTTGTTTTTAGAACAACCGTCTTCAAGGAGTCTAGTTCTGAGAGTGGGCCTTAGCACCAAGCAAAAAGCTGGCCAGCATCAGCTCAGTGAGCCAGTATTTTTTCAATTAAAAGAAAAACAATATTTCCTGAATACATGTACTGATTTTAAGTCCTGAGTAAGAGCCCAAACTGTGGGAACAATGCAAAACTTGCTTCTTTTCCATAACGTTTCTCAAAGTTTCAGAAAGCTAATACTTCTTATTGTCAAAGATTCTGGACTAACTGGGAAAATGCACTTGAAAGAGATAAGAAGACAAGAATCATAAACTAAAATTTGAATGGGTAGGTTATCAAAGTACTTTTACTTATTTATTTTTCTCTATAAAACTATGGCTAACTTTACTTTACCTTTAATACATTTTTAATTAAAAAATAATCATATTATTTTCTCTTCTGTTTCTTGCCTCCATCCCCTCCCAGGTCTCCTCCCTCCAACTCCTTGCATGTCTTTGTCTCTTCACTCTCAATTTTTTATTTTATCATTATTATTAAATGTATATATATACGCACATATGCACAACTATATAAATACACTTTACTGAGTCCATTTTTATTATTCATATGTATGTGGTTTCAGGGCAGACCACTTTGTTTTGGAGAGCTAATCAGAGGCCTCATCCTTGGGAGAGGTTAATTCTCCCTCTCAGCTGTCAGCAATTGTCCATAATTCCTTGTCCAGGGATATAACCTCATGAGATTTTTCTCTCCTTTCTCATTAGCATGTCAATTGATAACTGTCATTGTCCAGGTCTCGTTTATGCAGCCCTTTCCATGACAGACTGCTTCATAGCAGACATCCTGGTGTACTAGCGCTATTAATTTTTCTGTCCCCTCTTCTGTGATGCTCCCTGAGCCATTATTGCAGGAACTGTGATGTAGATGTATCCTCAGGGGCTGGGTGCCCTACCATTGGTTGATCTTTGCATTGTGCCTGCTTGTTTTTGTTATTGTTGTTATTGTTGTGTGTGTGTGTTCATGTGTGTGCAATGATTTCCATCTGCTGTAAAGAGACACTTCCTTGATGAGGGGTGAGAGCTATATTTATCTGTGGATATAAGGACAAGATTTAGAATCAAGTTAGGAATTATGCTGGTTTAGCAAAGTGGCAGTAGTAGATTCTCTTCTAAGATCTATGACCTCACTTGCCCCGGGCTTTGGCTAGGATTCTAGTACCAAGTATGATTTCCTTCCTGTTGAGTGGGCCTAAAGTCCAATTAGACAGCTGTTGGTGACCACCAATATGCGAGCGCAACTTTGCATCTTTATAGATGTCTTGCCATGCTGGTCACTATTGTAGTTCACAGACATCACGTCTGGGTTGGACTATTAATTGCTTCCTTTGCTTGCAGCTTGCATAGTATTATCAGGTTCCATGGAAGCTATACCACAGGCAGGAAAGTTTCAGGTTAGTTGCGTGTCCTAAGTGGGTGGTGTCTTCGGCAATAGGGATTTACTTTCAACTTCCTAGTGGTGACCAAAAGCTATATCAGTAGTCTACACTGTCGTGGGAGTCATTTGGACTACAATGACCATCCGTTTCTTGTGACTGTTACTGGAGATTTTGTTAGTCTATGGTTCTTGTGGGGAACATAGTCAGTCCAAGTGGCATAATGTCCTTTAAGATTTAAGATACATACATACATACACCCACATGTATATACATATATACTTTATTATATATTCCTATATTAATATAGATTATATTGTAAATATATCTTAAATAGATATATATGTAGTATAATTTTAGGTAAATGTAAAACAATGAGGTTCCTTGATACTTTATGAAACAACATTGGTGTTATTTGTTTTAAAAAGTACCACTATTTGGGTTATCTATGCTATTGGTCCCCCCCACCATGGGATTGCCACTAGTAGGCTTGGGTGACTTGTAAAGTTCAGGTTATTATTAATGCTTTTGTACCTACATAGAACAGACTTATAACTCCAGGGTTGTTAGTACTGAAGGTGTTTCTGCTCCGACTGAGTAGCTTCATCTGTCTCTGAGAACTCCATAGCTCTGATGTGCCACCATTACAATGTGAAGACGCTTTATTTTGGTTGTCAGAATATCAGACTCCACCAGCCATGCTGTGTCATGCCATGCTGTGCCATTCTGTGCCATACTATGCCATGCCATGCTGTACTGTGTCATACTATGCCATGTTGTCCTATGCCGTGTTGTGCCATGCCATGCTATGCTGTGCTATATCATGTTGTTCTGTGCCATGTCGTGCTGTGCCATGTCATGCTTTGCCATGCCGTGCTGTGCCATACCATGCCGTGCTGTGCCATGCCATGGTATGCCATGCTATTCTGTGCCAGGCTGTGCAATGTCATGCTGTGCCATACCATGCCGTGCTGTGCCATGTCGTGCTATGCCATGCCGTGCTGTGCCAGGCTGTGCCACGCTGTGCTGTGCCATACCGTGCTGTGCTGAGCCAGGCTTGCCACGCCGTGCTGTGCCGTGCAGTGCTGTGCCATGCCGTGTCATGCTGTGCCATGTGAATGCTCCAGCATAGTTACTTGGGAGGATGATATTTGTCCTGCATGTCTCCAAGGCTGCTGGGCAACTCCAGTGAGTGATTTTATAAAGCACAAAATGATCTACAATACAAGGGTTTATTTTTATTAAAATTACACCTCACTTCTACGGAATGCCTGGATAAAGAAATGTTGGGAATTACAAAATGTAAAGCTAGAAGGGGGGAACATTAAAAAGTCTAATTACTAAATATCCCATCAATACCACAAAGAGAGGGAAACTTGACTAATTAATGACAGGAGCCCCGCGTTTAAGTATTTCAGTTTTACTGGCTTCAATCCTCTTTGCCTATCAGGATTGGTTTATTTCTGCCATCGAATACCTATGAAACCACTGAGGCCTAACTGATGCATGATTGATGTGGGCTCTGTTAATTATATGGCTGGGTTTTATGCACGAAACCGTATCCTTGGTTTCTCTCCCTTAATTTACCTTGGTTTAACTGTTGGTCATAAAGCAGTTTCAGATACAGCCGCTGAATCCCAGAGCAGAGTTTTGCAACTTGAAAGGTACCTGAGTCAGTTTGGGCATCTTGAGTAGTAAAGTTGACTTGGGGGAACTCTCAGGCTGTAAGATAGATTGCTTGGCTTTCCTTCCAGCCCTGCTGGCTCCCTCTCTGCAGCTGCTCACCAGCGCTGCTGCACATCTGTTATCATTAAATGCATGCGTGGCATCCACGGTGACAAAAGGCTTAATTGCTTCCTGACAGTCTATCAGATGAGGCTTTAGATAGCTGGAGATGCTAACATCTGCCTGCAGTCTCCCCAGCATCTGGTACCCTTGCTGGTAGTGGCACCTGATTTTCTTTTGGGATTGCACTCACCTCTCAGGCTCTCTCTCTTATTACTCCCTGTGGTTCAATCTCATTTCTCTTGCCCCAGGGAAGGACTTGGACAAATGGAATCCCAACGGTTGGTTTCTGGATGAGCATGTGACCCAGGCTTGGCCAATGGATAGGCAGGTACCTTGGACTTTGCAAGAACTGTTTGAAAAAGACAACCCCACTTCTCTAGGATGAGTCCAAGTGAGGGCGAAGTCACCCCTGAGGACGGAAGAGGCTAAAGGCAGAGAGACAGGCTCTTGTCACCAGGGTTTGTGTGTGTGGACTCAGTAGTGTTAAAGACAGCCCATAAATGCATTCCTGTATTACATGAGATACTCACTCACAGTCAAGAGTCCTGACGCGGATGGTGGAACTGTAGCTCATCACTCTCCAGTGCAAGCAATGTAAGTAACAAATCTTAAGAAAACAGAAAGAAGTTGGAGTATAGAACACAGACTTTAGAATTTTACACACACACACACACACACACACACACACACCATAGCACAGCACACCACATTCGCACAGAGAAGATTTGCCTGGGTCAATTTGACATCTTTTCTTACTTAGTTACAGAGATGTGACTGAAAAACTTCCCATGGCATCTGGGTGGCAGAGAATACACTGTGTGCTCACTGGGAGACCCCGAGAGTCACCCACCTGCTCCATCAAAGCCTGACTGTGTGCTCACTGGGAAACCATGAGAGTCACCCACCTGCTCCGTCACAGCCTGACTGTGTGCTCACTGGGAGACCCCGAGAGTTGCCTACCCGCTCTGTCAAAGCCTCACTGTGTGCTCACTGGGAGACCCTGAGAGTCGCCCACCTGCTCAGTCACAGCCCCACTGTGTGCTCACTGGGAGACCCCGAGAGTTGCCTACCCGCTCAGTCACAGCCCTACTGTGTGCTCACTGGGAGACCCCGAGAGTTGCCCACCCGCTCCGTCAAAGCCTCACTGTGTGATCACTGGGAGACCCCGAGAGTCGCCCACCCGCTCAGTCACAGCCTGCTTGTGTTAGGTGCCGAGGATATATTTGATGAGAAAGTCCATTCTCTCCTTTCATGGAGATGATGATTTAATAGAGATTCAAGGACAGACAGGAAATGAGCAGATTTTGTCACTGCTCTGCATGGGTGTTCAGTACCACACAGGACAGGCCCTGTGGCTGACTGATTGGCTTTTCTCTTTCTCCTTGTAACCCCTACCCTCACTCCTTTTCAGACAGGGCCTCGTGCAGCTCGGGCAGGCCTTGAACTTAATTTCAGGTCCTCTGTCTTCACTTCAAAGGAGCAGACTTTACAGGCATGTCTTACTGCACTCGGTCTTAATAAGTTCTGAGGAGCAAAATCAAGGTGGCAGCTTTGCCCATGCGAGGCCAAGCACATTAGCAGCTGAGCTGCATGCATAGCCAGTCCCACCCAGGCAGCCCACCACACCCACCATGATTCCCCGATCTCAGAGTATCTTGAATCTCTCAGTAGTTACAGAAGCATTCTGCTCCAAGTTTCACTCTGCTCTGTTTACACACTTAGCACTTTCAACCTTCTAAAGCAAGTGGTTCTCAACCTGTGGGTCACGAGCCTGCTGGGGTCACATGTCAGCTATCCTGTACGTCAGATATTTATGAGTCATACTAGTAGCAACATTACTGTTATGAAGAGGTAGCAAAATAATTTTATGGTTCAAGATCACCACAATATGAGGAACCATATTAAAGGGTTGCAGCATTAGGAAGGTTGAGAACTACCACTTTAGGAAATTGAGGTAAGTTAGCAATAAGTGTTAGGACTAGAAACCACTAACCATTAATCCATTAAATTGGTGTGGTTTGTGTGTGTGTGTGTGTGTGTGTGTGTGTGTGTGTGTGTGTGGTAGGGCCTGCTAAGACTGGCTTTGGAGCAGTTTTCCCCACTGAGCGGTAAACATCTATCTGTGTGGTTGCACATACTTTGTTTTTCCCTAGTCTCCACAGTGTCCTCGACCCAGAGAAGCAAACGTCAAGATGGTGGAGGCTATCGGACCCCTACAGACTGTTAAGTTAGAGGAAAAGATAGGTCCCGATGCTGTGGCCCCTTGTGGGAAACTGGGGTCCTCACACGTGGTCTCCTTTTTTTGGGCATCCCCACCAGCCTGGTGAGGCCTGAGACCAGGCTGTCTCCTTGTGGCTGCTCTTCTATCACTTTGGCCAATCTTTCCTGTCCTTGTTGCCAACTGACACACAGCAATGTGCACGTTTCTTTCCTGCTGATAAGTTTTCCTGTGTATGGTTGCCTGCAAAGAAAATGTACGGGGTCTTTGTTGTTGTTGTTATTTTGTTTGTTTGCTTTAATTTTTTCTCTTTCTTTCTTTCTTTCTTTCTTTCTTTCTTTCTTTCTTTCTTTCTTTCTTGCTTGCTTGCTTGCTTGCTTGCTTGCTTGCTTGCTTGCTTGCTTTTTTGCTTTCTTTCTTTCCCCAGAAAGGCATTGCCTTGCTTGATCTAGCTGCACTGTAACTCCCAATCCCTATGACTTCCTCTGATCAACTTGACCATGCTGCAAACACATCCTCTACTTGGCCATGCCTTGACTCCAACTCTAATTCCTCATCTAGAATGTTTGGAGCCCTGCCTTGCACTTCTCACTCCCAACATTCACAAGTTCTGAATTTCTTCCCATCTTCTAGGGCTTGAGGAAAGCCCCCCTCCTCTTGAAGCTCTGATGTTCTCACACCTTGTAAACCTACTTGGTTTATTATTACATTTGTCTTTGAAACCGACTCTATGTTGTTCCACAGTGGTCATTTGCGTCTAGTGACATGTGAGTTTATCAACATAGGAGGCCATTCATGGGTCTTTGTGTTCTCTTTGCTTGGCTTTCTTCCTCGGCCTAACTATGACAGTAAACACCTATGCACCCTACGTTCCCTCTCATACCACTGTGTGGGATGTTCTTGTCTCTTCCAAGCCTCCCCTCCCCTTCCTCCACAGCATAAAGTAAGGAACCGCTAATTCTGCCACACTCTACAAACACGGCCTGAAGTAGAGCTAATCCTCACTAACCTGCCAGGCACTTTTGTCTCCCCTCCTCCCTCCCCTCCATGCCTAACTCTCTTTTTTTCCTCTATTGGAGTTCAATTTATCATCCTCTTTCAAAAAAGATTTTTTAAATATATAAATATTTAATATTTATACATGCATATAATGTATTTGTATCCAAGTCATCCCCCCCCTTCCCTCCAAGTCGTCCCTGATACTCCTCCACTATTCTCTCCAAATTTCATGGGTTATCTCTCTCTCTTTCAGGGCCTGCATCTCTGAAGAACTGATTCCACCAACAGTCCATAGCTCTTCAGATAGGGGTGGGGCTTCACCAGGCCCTCCTCTCTCCATGCTGGGATTTTGTTGGGCTTCTTCTTGGGCACATAGTCCTAACCTTTGTGAATGCCTGTGTGCAACTGCGCGGTCCCAGCTGGCAAATACTGCTTCGCTACAGACATCCGCTCCCTCTGGCTCCTAGAATCTTTCAATCTTCTCTTCCACTATGATCCCCGAGTCTCAAAAGACAGTTGTGCAACATTCTGAATAATTTCCTTGACCTAACAATAACCAGGCTTCAAGAAACACTGGTCTCTGGTTCCCGGTGCATCGTTGACATGTCTGCTCATGTGTTTCTTCTGCAGGCGAGCCCCTTCTTGACCTCCAGTGCTCCTGAGAGTTTCCCGTGGTCCCTTTCTTCCCGGCGCTGAGCCAAGGGCGCTTGTGGAGTTCGGTTGTCTGCTCTCACCAGACTGCATGAGGGCAGAGCTTCTGTTTTTTCCATTGTCATGTTCTCAGTGTCTCACACTGAACCCGAGGCAGCTCTGTATGCATCAGAGCTTTGTGTAAGCACAGACTGAGGGTTTTTAATTAGAGGACCGGAAGCTGACGCTGTTAGATTTATGCTTTAAATAGATCACTTGGGCACATTCATTCTTTACGAGACAAGTTCCAGGACTAATAGGAATGAAGTGGGGAGTGAGGAAGGGCAGGGGATTGCGAGGCAGAGAAGCCAGCCTGGGGAGGTTGCTTAATGCTTCCCTATGAAGAAAAATCGAGTTCCTCAGGATGCTTTTCTGGCACCAACGAGCCCGCCATGCTTCAAGTCCCCTTGGGTCTCTCTCAGGAGCTCCAAGTTGTCTCTGGATTCCCATACTGGAAATTTTCACCAGAAGTTCCTCGTGTCCAAGGGAATATGGTAAAGGTACAATCTCAGATGCGGGGAGAAGATGATGCTCAGACTTAGACAGCCTCTTCTGGATCCTCGTTCCCATGGCCCTGTTTCATTATCTAATTATCCAATAGCTCTCTTTGTGTTCACCATTGATATTAGTGTTTAGAAAATTAAGACGGTGATCCCTTTCAGGTAGCATTGCCTCTTTATTGATCAGCTGTGTACCAAAGCCTTAGTTCTTAGATGTAAGGAGTGTGTCACTCCTGTTTAGAGACACAGAGTCTCCTGGGGTGACCTGATTCCACAAAAGATGAGAGCCAGCCCCTGCTACAGGCAGCTTAGACACACAGACACAGCTAAGTGTCCCTCCTGGGCAACAGCATGGTTTTGGGCAGTGATTTTGGGGACAAAGGTGATATCTAGACAGTACTGTAGAGGCCTTTCTGTTTAGTAGATGTAATCCTTTTGTTTATCACGAGGGTTCAGGACCCAGGAGAAGTCCAGTTTCCCTGAAGTTGTTCCAATTCGGTTGTTAAAACCGACCAAATAATGATTAACGTAACTGGCAAAAAAAAAAAAATATTTTTTGGTGCAGGACTGTATCAGCTGCTTTATCATTGGCTCCTATTAGAGTGGGGAATCAAAATCAAGCAAACTTGACTAGTCTGCAGGAGGAAGAGATGAATGTCAGTGAGTACTTCCCATGGCACCCTCTAACTCTCCTGTTGTGGTGTCTGGAGAGAGACACTGGCCAAATCCCTTTCTCATCCTGTTCTCCAAGTCCTGCTTCCCTCCCCTTTCAGGTTGAGTAAACACTGAGTTAGTTCTTTCCAGATAAACTAATTTCATTTTCCTCCCAAGATACATTTTCCTCCATTGTGTGCTGACGGTGTTTCTAGCCCGCTAAGACCTTCGGTGTTATCACATGACCTGGATGGTTGGTCTACTTCTTGTTCCCTATTTCCACAACTTCTGAGGACAAGCAAGGAACACACTTCCTTCCAGCGAGGAGAAAAAGATGGAGAGGAGAGGGGATAAGGGAAGTGAATGAGAAAAATCTAACAAGTAAACAACCATCTCTTACTGAGCCGGTTCATGTGACCACTTTGGTCACAAGTTTCAATGAAGACCCAGTCAACCAAATACTAAGTGGCAGATGGCAGAATTCTGAGAGTCTTACATGCATTGACTTCTTTCAAGCCTTAACTCGCTCCATGCAGTAAGTATTATTATGAGCTCACTTTTGAATGAGGAAATCAAGGCAGAGAATCGTTAATGTACAAAGTGCAACATATTTTGCAAGCGCCAGGGACTGGATCGTATTGAGTTTACATGCAAATTCTGTATCTTTTGCATTTTAAAGGTTTAAAAGCTTTCCAGAAAATTAAGCTGTGATGTGAAATGTGTTTAGAAACTCATCCAGTATCGTTTCCTTTCATAACTCCTGTGACCCACCCATTGCTGGGCGTCTTTCCACATGCCCTCAAATGCTCAGCTGATCATGTACAACATTGTTGCGTATGTATCTATCTGGAGACAGGAAAGATATGACTGGGGGGAGAGAGAAATCGAAGGCAGGAGGAGACAGGAGCTCAAGGTATGCAGTCTGAGGACTTGTAGAGACAGGCTGCTCCATTCGGTCTGAGGGTTTCATAGAGGTAAGAACTCGTGGCTGGCTGCTCTGCTTCTCTGATCTTTCAGCTTTCTCCCCCTAATATCTGACTCAGGGTTTTTATTATTAAGGCCAATTAGAGTTTACACTATAGTCATGTAGAGACTTTACATTTAATTGCCTTAGAAAACACCAGACATTTTCCTAAGTTGTTTGTAACACATTACTCTTCTACCAACAGCACCAACTTGGCCTCTTTTTGAGTCTAATCTTCCTTGTGGGCATAAAGCGCTATCTCATAGTGGTTTCATTTGCATCTCCTTGGTGGCTGATTATGTCGTTGGACATCATGTGAGGCCCTCATTGCCATTTGTATACCTTCTTCAGTGGTACCCACTCACATCATTTGCTTTTCAGAAACTGGGCCACTTGCCATCTCACTGCTGACATGGATGGATTCTTTATAAGTTCTGGGTATGTGTCTTTCGTTGGATGCATAATTTGTAAGTATGTTCCCCCATTCTGTGGGTTTCCTTCTCAGTTTTTTTTTTGATAGTGGTCTTTTGAAGTATAAGTTTTAAGTTTAACAAATAAAAATTTAGTGTAATTATGTATCATTGTCATTTGTGAATTTGGTGACATATGCAAGAGGGACTTGTCTAACTCTAGGTCAAGATTCCACTGTCTTCTAAGAATTTTATAGTCTTTGCTTTATGTTCAGTCTTGTTGAAGCCTGTTTTGACCTGCTATAAGAAAAATATCAAGACTACATAATTTATAAGGAATGGAAATTTATTACTCATAATTTTGGAAGCTAGACAGTCCAAGGTCAGGATATCAGTAAATTCACTGTTTGCAAGGCTCATTCCTTATAGACAGCACCTTCCAATCCTTGCTTACAGTTTCCCTCCCTTCTTCCCTCCCTCCCTCCCTCCCTCCCTCCCTCCCTCCCTCCCTCCCTCCCTCCCTCCCTTTCTTCCTTTCTTTGATGATACATTACTATCATGCAGTAGAACATGAGTCTTATCTCTCTCTCTTCCTCCTGCCCCACACTGTGTGTGTGTGTGTGTGTATGTACCATGTGTGTGTATGTACCATGTGTGTGTATGTACCATGTGTGTGTCTGGTGCCTGTGGAAGCCAGATGATGGCACTGGGTTCCCTGTAATTGTAGTTGCTGAAGGTTGTGAGTATCCACATGGGTGCTGAGAATTGGACCCATATTCTCTGGGAATGCAGCAACTTCTTTTAACTGCTGAGCCATCTCTCCAGTCCCTAATTTATTTTCTTTTCTTTCTGTCTTTCTTTTTTATGAAATGTAGTCACCTCATGTTTATAGGAATGGTCTATATACATGATTTTATTTTTTATTGTTTATGTTTTCAAAGCATTTACATACAACAAAAGAGAAATCATATTTCCAAATTCAATAGATAGACATCTCCCCTTCATTTAGGAGGTTTAATTTAGTTACTGCTTCACTTCATGCGGAATGATGTAATCCTACTTAAGATTCTAACAAAACATCAGAAGAGTCCAGATGTTAGAAGAAGAACTCATGAGGTGGGGAGTAATGGAATTATACAAGTATCTCTTCCATATGCACACCTTCTATATTAAGAGACCTTTCAAATAATATATCTCATATTGTTAGAAAATTCATTATTATGTTTGTTGAAAGTGTAGCTTAGGGGTAAAGCACTTGCCTAGCATGTGCAAGGTCCTTGGTTTTATCCATGTCAGCTCACCCCCGTGTATGTGCATGTATACACACCCACCCTCACACATTTATATCTATGTACACATACATACACACACACAAGCAGACATGAGAGAATCTCACACACATGCACACAGACATATATACACTGTACAGACAAATAACTAGTGTGATTCAATGTATTTCTTTTCTTTTATACTTCTTTCTTTTCTTTTCCTATTTCTCTTTTTCTCTTTTTCTTTCTAATCTCTTTTTTATTCTAAATTTCTGTGGTACTAATGATTAAATTTTGGGCCTCAACCACACAAAGCAATTGCTCTGCAACTAAGCTAAATCCCCAGCCCTGAAGCTACTAATTTTAAATTTGCTTTTGGCTTTCAAAAATTGAGACCAACTCTCCCTGTGTAGCCCAGGTTGCCTTGGGAATTCCAATACTTCTGCCTCATCTCCCTGAGTGGTGAAATTGCAAGTCTGTGTTAGTTATTTTTGTGCTGTTATTTAAAAATTCCCCTACAAAAAGCAGCTTAAGGAAGAAAAGGTTTGCTTTAGCTTATAAAGGGGTAGAGTCCATCTTGACAGGGAAGGCAAGGTATGACAATAGGAGCAGGAATCCAGCAGACCACATTTTCATCCACACAGGAGGCATGGGAGGGGGTAGGGAGAGAGAGCAGGATGTGAGTGAGGCTATAAAATCGGAAGTCCCACCTCCAGTGACATACTTCCTCTAGTATGACTTCACGTCCTAAAAGTTTCATAACCTCCTCGAACAGCGCCACCAACTGGGACCAAATGTCAACAACATGTGTCTGATCTAGTTTACCTTCTGCTACTGTGACACAGAACAAGGTCCCTTGGAGGAGGAAGGCGGCTATTTCACCTTACGCATCTCAGGTCACATTCTGTCGCTAAGGGGACAGGACAGAAAGTTGGAGGCAGGAGCTAAAGCAGAAACCATGGAGGAACACTGCTTCCTTTCCATGCTTTGCTCAGCCTATTTTCTACTTTTTTCTTTTTGGGCTTTTGACAGTGTTTCTCTGTGTAACAGCCCTGGCTGTCCTGGGGCTCTCTTTGTAAACCAGGTTGGTCTCAAACTCTCAGAGATCCATCTGCCTCTGCCTCTGGAGTGCACCGTCATGCCTGGCTTCTCTCTTTCCCCTCCACCCCAGTCTGATTTCTTATACAACCATTCTACCTGTCCAGGAACAGCACCGTTCCACAGGGGCAGCACAGTTCCTCATGGACTGTTCCTCCTCTATCAACTGGCAATCAAGAAAATGCCCCCTATAGACGTTTTTTGCAAGCAATCTGATGGAGGCATCTCTCTTCTTCTTCTTCTTCTTCTTCTTCTTCTTCTTCTTCTTCTTCTTCTTCTTCTTCTTCTTCTTCTTCTTCTTCTTCCTCCTCCTCCTCCTCCTCCTCCTCCTCCTCCTCCTTCTTCTACTTCTTCTTCTTTTGAGAAAATTGAGGTTTCTTTTCCCATTTGACTATAGCATATGTTGACAAAAACCAAAGAAACAGAACAGGGACCTTTCTCATCCAGACCAACACGACATATACCAGTACACCCAGCTTGAATTTATTTTAAAACATCGTTGTTAAGGTATAATGCACTTAAAATATACCATGGTGTGAGATTTGGTATATTCAATTACACATAACATTGCAGAACACTTTTGGCACACCTCAGAAGAAACCCTGTTTCCATCCCATCCAGTCCATCCTTTCCAGTCCCAGGAAATTACTAACGTGCTCCAAGTCTTAAAACAATTGCCTACTGGACAATTCTTTTTTTTTTTTTTTTGGTTTTTTGAGACAAAATTTCTCTGTGTAACAGTACTGACTGTCCAGCTCGCTTTATAGACCGGGCTGGTCTTAAACTCACTGAGATCCATCTGCCTCCGCTGGGATTAAAGGCATGTGCCACAACCGCCCCGCTAGGACATTTCATAAGATGTAATCAAATGGCGTGTGACTGCTTGTGGTTGGCTTCTTTCACTTCCAAGGTGCATCAGTGTTGTATGTAGGATATACTATCCTACTATCGTCACATTCGACTCGTTCCTGGTTTTGACTACTATGATGCTTGTGCCCAAAATTTTGAATGAACGATATTGTTATTTTTCTTTGGTGTATACCTACATGTAGACTTACTATCATTAACACTCTGAGAAACTACCATACTGTGAGCAATCCCAACATTTTGCGCTTATTTTTCAGCGATATGTGTGTGTGAGAATTTCAGTTTCTGCCCTCACTATATTTGCTGCTGCCTGTGTTTTTCTTATAGTCATCTGAGTGTCTGTGAAGTGGAGCATGACTGTGCTTTTCACTCGCGTGTCTTTAATGATTTATAGTGCATTAATACTAGTGAACTCCTATCCATGTGTTTATTGACTATTTATTTGTATGTATACCTGCTTTTGGAGAAGTGTCTATTTTATCCTTTTGTACATTTTAAGATTGTGCTGTCATCTAAACACTGAACTGGCAAACAGTTAAAATATATTTTGGCTCCAAGTCTCTTATCAAAATATATTTTCAAGTACTTTTATTCTGTGTGCAATTTTTTTATTCTTTTCATTAATTGTGCGTGCCGGTGTGTGCGTGCACGCTCATGCATGGGTGCATACACTCATGTGTAGATCAGAGAACAGTTTTCAGGAGCTGGGTTCTCTTTCACCGTGTGAGTTCCAGGGTTGAACTCAGGCAGCCAAGCTGACAGAAAGCCTTTTCTGTCCCCTGAGTCCTCTCACTGTGCCTCTTTTGGTTTTGTTGATGGTGTCCTTTGAAGTATGAATGCTTTCAGTTTTTGACTTGTTGCTTGTGACTTTGATGTTATTAAAGAGAACACTGTAAATATTTATTCCTTTTGTCATGGAGTGTTAAAGTTTTGATTTTCACCTTTAGGTCTGTGCTCAATTTTGAGTTAACATTTTTGCATACTGCTCTGTAGAGGTCAACTTCGTTTCTTTGCAATGATATTAGATTTTTTTCTCTTAAAATTAGGGGTAGAGAGGATGAAGGCAGATTTCTTCATGCTTCCAGCTCACTTTCCTTTCATTGGGGTGAAGGCTTTCGGCCGCGTGCAGGACCTCAGCTGTGGTCCTAACAGAATCTATACAGAAGACACACTCTTTTCATCTTCTAAGGCTGCAGCAAAGAAATCTGGACAGTTTGGTTATTTTCCATCATACATCTTAAACTCCTTTTGTTTCAGTGCTTGCCAAGTCTTTCTTTAGCTCAGTTTGGAATGTTACTAGCATATTCCTTGCTTATGGCCCTTTACTCTAGAGTCTTGTGAGAACAAAAAGAAGCCTACGCTATAATTTTTCCCTCTGAAATGCCTGCAGTTCACACACGCTTCATATATAGTCCCCAAGCCTCTTATCAGGATTTACTTTTTTCTTTGTACTTAAAATTCATTTCATATTGGATCATCCAAGTTTCTAACTTGGATTTTAATAATAACTACCCTCTGCTTTGATTTCTTCTATTTCCCCCCTCTCTGTTCCTTTTTTTTCTCCTTCAAGAATCAACCCTGAACCATCACAAATGCAAAGCCTTTGCTCTACCGTTGAGTTACATTTCCGCTCTAAAGGATGCTCTTATTATTTTAAGGCACCAGGAGACTATCTTGCTCTAGTTATTATTTTTTTAAAATATTTATTTATTTATTTATTTATTTATTATGTGTACAATATTCTGTCTGTGTGTATGCCCACAGGCCAGAGGAGGGCACCAGACCCCATTACAGATGGTTGTGAGCCACCATGAGGTTGCTGGGAATTGAACTCAAGACCTTTGGAAGAGCAAGCAATGCTCTTAACCTCTGAGCCATCTCTCCAGCCCCTTGATCTAGTTATTATCATATGTGTAGCTGAATCTCAAGTACTCATTATATTTTTGTATTCAAAATATTCTCCCCTCTCATCTGATTTCTCGATCACTAACACTGAACTCAGGAGTTTAATGCATCCTCCTGCCTCAGCCTCACATAGGCTCAGGCTCCACACCTGTTGAGATATAGATCGCCCCACCAGCAGCCTTGTAACTATGCAAATGTTTGGTTTCTTCTGACAGATATTTTTCTCTCTGAAAGAGAGATGAAAGATATTTGAACTCTCCCAGGGCCTAGGTTCATCTTACTGTGGTCACAGCTTCCTCTTTGTATTAGAGAAGAGAGAGAGAGAGAGAGAGAGAGAGAGAGAGAGAGAGAACAAGGAAGGAGTTGACTGTTTTTCAAGGCTCTGGAAGAGGCCCTCTTGCTCCCTGGTGTTCTCAGTTGTCCCAGCCTTGAGGCCTCAGGCCCACCTCAGCTCCAATCCTGGCTCATCTGCACATCCAGCCCACTGTGGAGACAATCTGAACATCTTGCCACGCCTAGATCCTCATTGGAGTGGGTTTGCTCAGGCCTCAGAGGCCAGTAGGTTTGGGAAAGGCAGAAATGGAAAAAAAAAAAAAAGTGACTGTAAACACGTCATCTTCACAAAACTCACTGCCAGGGATCCCTCCACCCCCACTCTAATTGGAAATGCTGTCACTGGCCTTTTTTCTCTGCCACCCCAAACAGAGTCCTCTTGGCCTGGGTTTGGGTCATCCTTGTGTTTATGCATGCAGCTTCTGGCACGACACAATGGGGTTGCATAACAGTATTTGGAATGAATGGCTGCAAATACAAAACCACAGCCAATGACTCCATCAGGTTTGGGGGAAATGCATTCAGATCCCTGCATTGCAAACAAAGCCCCTGCCCCAGGTAATTCAGCAAAAAGGGGGATTTTAGTGTAGTAATATTGAGAGAGCTGAGGAGCAGAGAAAAGCACAGGGAACTAAGCTTGGAATGGGCAGGACCCAGCATGTCCAGAGGGTCAGGAACTAGCAGTCAGGACTGGTTATGCAGTAAATAAATTTACTTCTGGCCAGAGTCCTGTCATTGTCACTGGTAGGATGCTACTGAACTTTATATATATATAATTTATTTTATTTTTTTAAAGAAGAAAACAATCTTTTTTTTATTTACAAACCAATTCCAGTTTCTACTCCCTCCCCTCCTCCTATTCCCTCCACTTACCCCCCCACCCCCCACTCCTCAGAGATGGTAAGGCACATTGCTCTGGGGAAGGTCCAAGGTCCTCCCCACTATATCTAGGCTGAGAATTCCCAGAACTGACTTTAGGAAGAGGCAAAAGGGTCATACAGTCCTATCAGCTCTTCTCCTCTCTCATAAAAACTGTATGGGAAGTATGTTTAGCTTCTTAAATCGAGCAAAATTAAGAAGACTTGGTGGCTTTGCTTGAGATCCTAGTCACAATGTTAAGTTTCTACAGCAGGGTTAGCATAGATTTAGTGGTTCAAGCATAACTTTAACGTAGCTCATGGAGGTCTAGAGGCTGGGAATCCAAGATCAGTAATTGGCTAATTTGGTGTCTGAAGGGGGCCCATTTCCCCACGTGTCAGGGTGAAAGGGCCCTTCCGAGACCTCTTTCATAAGGATTCTAATTTCATTCATGACAGTTCAACCCTCATGGCATAAGCACCTGCCAAAGATCCCATCTCCTGACACAGAGAGGGTGGAATCTCAGCACCCACATTTGAAGCGGGAACCCAGTACACTTCTTCCTCTGCAAGCGTCTATCTAGTACTGGTCATTGGAAACACAACTAGGTGGTGTCCCTTTTCTTCATTGTACTTACAGTTCAGTGGTGGTGGGGGAGAAACGTGTGTTAAACAAACAACCATGCAACTAAGCATGGCTTTGTAAGATGCTGTGGACCAGTGCCCAAGAAGCTAAAGGGTGTCAAAACAGGAGCAAAATTTAAGCAGGGGAGATATGAAGAGGCCCCTTCAGGGAGTGACTTGTCGGTCAAGTGATGGAAGGCTTGCCCAGGTCAAGTGCCTCATGCTCGGCTGTGCTTCTCTTGGCCATGTATCAGGCATGGGGACATTTTATTGTTGCTGTTGTCACAGATATTCAGACTCGTGCCTGAACGTAGTGCAGAGTGGCAGAGATGTTAAACGCTTATGACGTGCAGAGAGTGTTCCTCAACAACCGCGACAATGACAGCTCACTGTCCTGGCTAGGAAGCTGCCAGCATCCTTATCTGAGAAAGTCAGAGGGCTGAAGACAGCCCCTTTTTAAAAGGAGAATCTCCTGAGGGATGACTGCTTTAAAAGTCCTGGGATACAGAATGGAACAGTTTGAATTCCTTGTCTGTCCAGCCCAACAGCTAGGGATGAAACGGTGGGTGATTCAGAGTCGGGGAGGAAGTGAACCTGCCAGGGAGATTGTTGGTGTGTTGACTAGATGGTTAAGCAGGGCCAGATCATTGTGAAGCTTGTTAAGGATTTGAGACTCTTTTAAGAGACCCGAGGAGCCACGGGCAGGTTTTTGGCAATGGAAGATTGTGACAAACTATTCCAAACTTCAGAGGTTTACTACATTTAAATACTTTTGCCCAGACTCCTCACGGAAGATGCACTGCATCTTCACCTTTATCAATTCTTTCTCATATTTAATGGACCACATGCAGTTTATTGTTTTTCCCTAAAGCCATTTGAAGGTCAAGAGCAGAACTATGCCATGGGAAACTCTTCTGACAGCCCCCGCCAAGGATGACCTTATGATCTGAATGCACCGCATTCCAGAATTTGCATTCTGACTGGAGAGAAGAGATGAGAATGAGCCAGTGTCCTTATCCCAGGAAGTCATTGCTTTAATCTAATTAAATGCCTAGTGAAAAATCTCTCTCCATCCCAGCGATGCTTATGCCGTGATGGTCAAGTCCAGAGCACTGCCAACATATCTTTGCAAATTTCATTAGCAGTGGCTGTTTCCGCCTCCTTCTAGGTCATTAATGATTTTGTTAAACAAGGACAGTTCCAGTACCAGCCTCTGATGTGCCCCAGAGGACCTTTTGCTTCCAAGCAGCTCAGTCCCGTTTACTCCTGATTAGACAGTCTTTCCACCAAGCCGGCATTCCGTTCACATGACAGTGGGCAAACACCGGCCAATTTCATTCCAAGCACAAGTTTTATGGAATTTGTCATCAAATGCCTCACCGACACCCACACAATGCCATTATCCTCCCAGCCCTTGCTCACGCTTTTATTTTGTCTCTTCTACACACATCCCATTTCTTTTTTCTAACATATTTTAGATGTATATTTTATTGCAATTAAATGCACACAGTGTAGAAACTACCATCTTAACCATGTTAAAACGGACAGTTCAGTGGACTACACTGTCCATGTTATAGAACCAGCCTGCAGAATGGTTTTAATCTCTCAAAACCCAAACTACGCCCTCTTCGCACATCACTCCATTGTTCTCCTCCCTCCAATCCGACAGCCACCATCCTGCTGTCTGTCCCTATAAATGCCAGCCTCTCTTCAAGGAACTGTATATAAGAAGACTTTACAACATCTATCTTTTTGGACCTGGTTTACTTCAATAAGTATGTTCATCTTTGTTTCACAGTTTCCTTCCTGTGTTAAAGACTGGTTGATATTCTGCGGTATGTATAGGACACATTGGGTTTATTCATTCATCTGTGGATGGCCATGAGAGTTGCTTCTATATTTTAACTTTTGTGAATACTGCTGCTTTGACTATAGTTATAAAAATATCTATTCTCTTCATTTTTGATGTTTATACAGTATTGGAATATTGATCAGATGGTCATTGTATTTTCAGCTTTTTTGAGGAATTACCATGATGTTTTTCACAGCAGCTGGACCATTTGGTCTCCCACTGACAGTGCACAAAGCTTTCGTTTTCCCTGCCTCCTTTCCGACAACTCTTATTTTCTGTCTTGGATGGTAGCCATCCTAGTGCATTTGTGATGATGTCTCCTGGCAGTTTTGATTTGCGTTTTCCTGATGATTAGCGATGCCAGGCCTCTCTACATGTGCTTCTTGGTCGTTTGTGTGTCTTTTTGGGAAAAGTCTATGCAAATCTTTTGCCCATTTTCTAAACTGAGTTATCTGAGTTTTGTCATTACTTTCTAGACATCCGCCCCTGAAGACATGATTTGAAGTATTTTCATCCACTTCATAGCTTGCCTTTTCATCTATTAATTATGCTTGTTTATGTCTAGAAGTTTTACATTTTGACAACTTCTCAGCAGTCTTTATGATTTGAGAAATTATCACTACATTTAAAAAAAAACACCATTATTGTATGTTCCCTGTGTTTTTCTTAGCCATACAAATCTGAGTTTTCATTTTTTCTTGGTGCTAGCATTTTTGAACTAACAGTATTATGCTTGATTTTTAAAATTTGAATGAGATCCTAACTATAGTTCAAAACAAAAAACAAAAACAAGAAAACAAAGAAAGACAGTGGGAGGCTAGGAAAATAGCTCAGTAAGTAAACTGCTTGTTTCAAAAGCATGAATACTGAGTTCCATCCCCAGGACGTGAGTGAAGAGCCATGTGTGGTTCATTCTTCAGATCCCAGCTTTGGAGTGATAGAGACTGCTATCTCCTTGAGTACTGTTGGCAGGCAATGAGCCTAGGTAGGGATCCTCAGGTCCCAGTGAGTGACCCTATCTTTATATATGTGTATTTATTTATTTTTTAAAAACAACAATCAATCTTTTCTCATTTTACATACCAATCCCAGTTCCCACTCTCTCCCTTCCTCCTGCTCCCTCCACCATCAACTCACTCTGTAGACCAGGCTGGTCTTGAACTCACAGAGATTCGCCTGCCTCTGCCTCCCGAGTGCTGAGATTAAAGGCGTGCGCCACCATGGCCCGAGTGACCCTATCTTAACAAGCAAGATGGAAGACTTCTGAAGAGTAACTCCTGAGGCGGATCCCTGCTTCCACATGCATATATATGCACACATGCGGCACACCTTGCACAATGCAGACATGGACACACACAGGCACTCATGTAGATACATGAGTATCTACATACAAACATAGGGAAAAATAAAAATGTGAAAAAAATATTTCATTTGGAAAGATCAAGTGGAAAGAGTTAGTGGAAGTAAGCTGAAATATAAACAATTCGCAATGCAGCACATTCCGCGGGTAGCCATGTTCTCCCAGCAATCTCATCTAAGATACTTCTATCCCACTTTTCAGAGACTGAAATGGAGACTACAGAGATCCCTTGCTCAGATTCACAGAACTAGCATGAGTGCAGACACCAGCAACTCCTTACGCTCCAATGCCACTTCTCACAAAAGCTGTGTTCATATTCTTTTAGAAGTAAGGGGATTTCTCCTTACCCCATTCACTTCAACCGTTTCACACAATTGACACCAGTTTATCCTCAGACAGGCATTGTATGGAAGACTCCATCTGCATTATTTTTATAAACCCACGCTCCACTGCACAAGGCAACTCAAGGATCAGAGAAATTAGAGAATTTGCCCCAGGTCGTGGGTCTGAAAAGCAGAGTAAGATAGTGTTCCCAAGTTGGTCGGTTCCGTCACTTTCAGGGCTTTTCTGCCTCGAGTTTAGTTCATCAAAGAGATAACGGAGACAACATTAGGAGAAGCTACACTTTGCTTAAACTGTCTTTACTAAGCAGTAATTTAAAAATACCCTTTATTGACCCCCTTGGTCTCTTGGTCCTGCTCTAGTAAGATTGTTGTAGAAGATAGGCATCATCTTCAGCCTCTCCTCTGTAAGTAACTAGCTAAATAGCTGCGTCGAGTCATTAGCTCTTCTTAGTCTCAGTTGCCTCATCTGAAGACCATCAATGTATGGTTGATCTCACGTTGTTGAGTTGAGCACTGAATGAGTAGTTTATGTACAGATACTTAGCCAACAGTCCCAAGTCATTACTCCTTTATAAACCTATTTGACCCAGACCATAATGATTGTGTGTTCATATCCTAGTTTTTCACAGTTCCTTCTTTCTAAAGTGTAATGCATATTTTGAATATGTTAGGACTTGAATATGGCTATTGCATATATAGAAATATATAGAAAACCCCAAACAGCCTCAAACATACAGGGCTTACTCTCTTAGCTCAAAGCCCAGAAGCAGACAGTACAGAGCTGGCAGGACAGAGGCACAGAGGTTTCAGAGCTGACTCTAATTTGTCTGCTTGACCCTTGTTGGAACATAGACTCCACCATCAAGTTAATAGAATTGTTCAAGATGGCTGTCCAAGCATATGGCAAACAGCAGAAAGGAGGGAGAAAAGGCAGACAGAAAACGCACAGGTTTAAAGACTCTTTTTAGGAATTCTACATTCCCTTTCTGGAGAAAAAGTATTGCTAGGTAGCCCCAGCTTGCCTTGAACTACAAATGCTCTTTCTTTAGCCTTTCAAACACTGGAATTACAGGCACACACCACCACGCCTGGCTGGAACCTCACTTAACACTTCAATTAATATTGCCTTTGGTTAACATTGCATCACAGATGCTCACCTTACTAGACCTGGAAGGAGGTGGGAGATCCTTGGACTTCCCACAAGGCAGGGAACCCTGAGTGCTCTTCGGGCTGTTGAGGGAGGGGGAGTTGGTTGGGGGAGGGGGAGGGAAATGGGAGGCGGTGGCGGGGAGGAGGCAGAAATCTTTAATAAATAAATACATAAAAAACATTGCATCACAGGCATCACTGTTTTTAGCAGCAACATAAGCTGGGAAGTGTAGTTTTTTGTTTGTTTGTTGAGGCAAGGCAAAGCCTCTCTTTGTAGCTCTGGCTTTTTGGAAGTCACTATGTAAACTAGGTTTGTCTTGAGTGCACAGAATTCCACCTGTCTCTGTCTCCTGGGTGCTATGATTAAAAGCCTGCATCCCACATCCACCCGCCAGGTGGAAATGTAGTATTTTAGGTGGTTTCAGAATATCTTTATAAGAGGGGCTGCTGCCAAACAGACAGCCATTATACAATTAGCCATAATTACTGAGTACCTTCTATGGGCCACACACTGGCCCAGGCAGCTGAGAGTACAAAAAGCGTGTACAAAGTCCACAGTGATACCACAAAAGGTCTCACCAAAGAGTCTGAGCAATTGTCTCACACCTGTAGTCCCAGAACTCAGGAGGTGGAGGCAGGAGGATCAGGAGCCCCAGGTCATCTGTGGCTACACAGCAAGTTGGAGTTTAGATGGATGATATGATCACCTGTCTCAAAAAAAGCAAAGAAACAATTCTATTGATGCACACAATCCATATATAAATTGGAAATTGTCAGCTACTATATACACTTTGCATATAAGTATATAAGGATCATAAATTGACAGGTACTATATAAAATTTCCATAGATGTATATAAGGATCAGAACATATATTTAAGAATCTGACCAGATGCAGGAGTGTCCACGCTGGAAAAGGTCTTCGGAGGACATTGATTCAGTTTCCCACACTTTACTGATGAGGAACTGTGGTCTGCAGAGGGGAAGAATTTAGGACTGCCAATAAGTTCTTACTACTCTATTAAGTATTCATTATTTATAGGGAATCATCACTAAGAACTACAACATAAACTTTTTAGTAGTAGACCAAGCCTAAGATTAGAGTGCTGAAGTTTATATAAAAGCATCATCTGGCTCAAATAGCTGAATTTACTAATGAGATACCTGGAGGTGCATTTTATTTTACTGCCTGCTGACTCATGGCTTACAGACAACTGCAGTATTGGGATAGGAAGTTGGAAAATAACAGGGCGCCAGCCTTTAACATCCTTTTCGTTTTTCCAGAGCGCTATTGATCTATTGCTGCTTCAATATATGTCCTTCCCTTTCTTGATTAATTGGTTTTATTTGAGCAAACAGTCACAAGTTAATTGGAATTTAGGAAGGTGAACAGGAGCAGACACCTGTCATGTGTAGACAAACAGCTGACACAGATGATGGATACAAAGTGTCGGACTGCCTAAAAAAAAAAGAAAACACATAATTACCCTCTAGAGCAGTGGTTCTCAACCTTCCTAGTGCTACTGACCATTAGTTCCTCTTCTTGTGGTGACCCCTAGCCATTAATTATTTCATTTTCATTGCTACTTTATAAGTGTTGTTTTGCTACTGTTATGAATTGTAATGCAAATATTCAGAGATAGAAGTTTGCCAAAGGTGTCATGACCCACAGGTTGAGAACTTCTGCTCTAAATGGTAAACCTGGGGATTATGGGAGTAGGTGGTGTAGTCGTTCTGTCATTAAAGACCCAGACTTAAAGAAAAGTCTTCCTGCTGGGTGGTGGTGGTGCACACCTTTAATCTTAGCACTCAGGGAGGCAGAGGCAGGCGGATCTCTTGTCATTAGAGACCCAGACTCTAAAAGAAGTCTTCCAGCTGGGTGGTGGTGGCACATGCTTTTAATCCCAGCACTTGGGAGGCAGAGACAGGCAGATCTCTTGAGTTCGAGACCAGCCTCGTCTACAAGAGCTAGTTCCAGGACAGGCTCCAAAGCTACAGAGAAACCCTGTCTGAAAAAACAAAACAAAACAAACAAAAAGAAATCTATCCCACAGTCTCAGCTATGTTACAAACTTAGTTCTTATAGTGTGACAAAATATCTAGCAAAAGCAGTTTCATGAAAGGATTAACTTTGGTGCAATTTGAGGGTATAGTTATCACGGTGGGCAATACCTGGTGGCAGGAGCATGAGGCAGGTGGTCACCTTGTGTCCTCAGTTGGGAAGCTGACAGCTGCAAATGCTTGCACTCAGTTTGTCCACTCCTTTTTATTCAGACTGGGACCAGTGCAGGGAAGGATGCCACCCAAATCTAGGGCGGGTCTTCCACTTCAGTTAATCTAATCGAGAAATTCCTTAGCAGATATGCCCAGAGGTTTATCTTGGTTCTTGAACTTGTCAGGTTGACTATCAGTGTTAACCATTACACATTGCTTTCTGTCCATAGGCTGAGATGCTCGAAGTGTGCAATTCCAAGCTTTACAGTTCACACACACTGTGCTTTATTTATGTATTGATATTCAAAAAGCATATAAGAAGAAAAACAAGAGAAAATATGATGGACAGCCTCAATGTGTCTTCAGTTATGATGGAGCAAATTCCTCCTAGACGCAGCCTCTTGAGGGAAACACTTTGTGTCAGATAGTTATGAGTGCCCAGCAAAGCCAAATGGAATTACCTTCATGGCCCAGACTCTTTCTAGTTCATCTCATGGGTCTGAAGGAGAACTCTTTTCCTTAGAGATGCTAGTTTAACAATTTAAATTTGGTAAAGGAAAAGCCAAGAGTAGCTGTTTGGGAAGTGTAGCGATTTGAAAGAAAATAGCCCCCAAAGGGAGTGGCACTATATTAGGAGGTGTGGCTTTGTTGGAGTGGGTGTGACCTTTTTGGAGGAAGTCTGTCACTATGTGTGTGGGCTTTGAGGTCTCATATATGTTCAAGCCACACCCAATATCTTAGACTACTTCCTATTGCCTGTGAGTCAAGATGTCAGAACTCTCAGCTTCCTCTCCAGCACCATGTCTGCCTGCATGCCCACGGTCCCTGCAACGACGACAATGAACTAAACCTCGGAAACTTTAAGCCTGCTCTTCAACGGAACGTTTTCCTTTGCGAGAGATGCCGTGGTCATGGTGTCTCTTCACAGCGATAGAAACCTTAACTAAGACAGGAAGGGAAACATTGTGTGTGTCACACTACAAAGTCAACATCTTGAGGCAATGTACTCTTCAATAAATATTACTATGTATATTGAAAATAAAACCTATTTGTTCTCCAGACAGGTCGGTCAATAGTGAAAGCAAGTGAACTTTAGATAGCTTAGCTGTGAGTCTTTGCACCAGCTCCTGCAATCCCCCATTCTTCAGTTTTCTTTCCTGTAAGAAAGAAACGACAATAGTGTTTCCCTCATAATTTGTGTATTTGTTTTTTGCAACCAGTTAGGAAGCGCTGTGTGATTATCAAGTATTTGAATCAGTGTGAAGTACACAGTAAACCCTCAACAAATGCCAGCGGCTGGGATTTTGGGACCACGGGTGTTGTAAAATTAAGTTCTGTTTATCTTCATTTAGGTCTGCGCTGTGTACTCCCTAGGCCTATAGCTGTCCCTTTCTAAGTGTAAGGCACAGGGCCTGGCATAGCTGGGTCTCCTCCACAGGAGGCGTCTTGGTTTTAGCATGGAATGTACGGGCAGAATTTCTCCGGTTCTTCTTTCTAATTTTCAGACTGCCCTGGAGAGTGAGTCCTGTTTAATCAGCTTACTCAGGCCCAAAATCCATTTATTTGATCTCAAATTGGATGTTTGCCTCTCAGGCCCAGACCAAAACAACAATGCAATTTACCTTATCTGCTTTACATTTCTGGCTCCCAGAGAGGAGACTTGGCAAGCACCTTCTCCCTTAGGACACCAGGACTTGCAGCCCAGTGAGCTTTCTCTCCCAAGTCCAGAAAACAGAGCTGATCTGGAAATTTTGGAAACTGTTAAAAGACTAACAAAATCTCCTCGCTGCTATTCACGTTAGGACATTGATGGGTGTGTGTACTCACTTGGACTCCAGATTCAGAGTCATGGATGATCTCGACAGGAAGTCAGGCTGGTTCCAAGAGAAACAGTTTCACGCACGGATCAGTCTGCTGAAGATTCTTTATGCCCACGACTGCCTTGCCGAGCCTTGGCAAGATTGTTTGTTCAGACCTGATTGGTGGGGGGAGAGGAGGAGTCTCCCTGAGAGTTTATATGCAAGGAAAAAAACCCCAGTGAGGGGTTCAGTTCTCAGAAACAATAGCCAAGGGCAGATGCTTCCTGTTCAATTTCAGAGGATGACTGGCAAATGCCCCGCTTCCCAGCATGGGAGAAAAAGGAAGTCTTGTCTTTCTTCACGGATTGTACATTGTATTGTAAATTCATTTGATTCTTCCCCTAGAAAGGGGATTTTACTGACCTTCAGAAAGGTCAGGAACTTGATAAACTTGGATTTGGGGTGATCACCTTGGAAACTGGGAAAGCCCAGGAAATAGGTTTTCTTTGTTTAGTATATATAAGTTAACCCCCCCTCCTATTTTCTTACTTGCTGTTGCAATGATCTTCCTCTACTTTATTGTTGCTTTTGAAACTTAAGGATTATATTTCTGTCTTCTTAGTAATTATTAAAAATGCTTCAAGTGTCTACTTAGTTGTATTTCCCCCCTTAGTTATCTGGCATTTCCTCTATTTTTCTGAACAAGAATCCATCTTAGGAAGTAAGTTTTATTTTCTCTTTGCCAACATTGCGGGCTCCCTTGCCTGTGAATTTTCCTCATGGGCTCTGGAATGTCTTTTTTTCCTACCTAGCCTGTCCTTACAGAAGACACCATTCTTTCTGTGGTTATAGCCTCCTGCTCTCTTCTGTTCTCTCTGTCTCCTAACCTAGCCTTCCTAGAGTCCAGATCAGGCGTTCAGCCCCCTGGGGCTGACTACAGAAGAACACTAACCTTCCAGCAGCTACTGCCAAGAAGGAATGAAGACACGGGGCTGTGGGAACACGCTGCTGTTCACAGATAAAGCACTGTGAGAGGGTGGTGATCTACTATCAAGTCACCAGATTAAGAAGCACTGGGAGTGCTGAGTGGGCGTCTCCAGAGGGGAGGGACTGTGGGCAGCACCATCCAATAGGGTGCCACCCAGACAGGGTAGTATGGGAAGGTGGGGAAGGCCACTAGTGTAGATGCAATATCCCCTTTTCTCTTTTTTGGCTGTAGCAATGCCCTTTACTGTGCCTTCACACTCTGATGATGACTGGAAGCTCTGAGACCGTGAGCCTGAGCAAATCTTGCTCCCCTCACCAGTTGTTTATGTCATGGTATGTTTTATCACAGTGATGCGAAATTAACAAAAAGAACAATTAAAGATTTGTTTTAAAGCCAGGTGTGGTGGCTCACATGGGTAATCCACGTACTTGGGAGGCTAAGGGAAGGGTGTCACTGAAAACTGGAGCCATCTGCATTATGTACCAAGGCCCAGGCTCCATAGTGAGTTCTAGGTCAACCTGATTACACTGGGAGATTGGATTTTTTTTTAATATTTAGAGAAATTATTTAATTCAAATGCAATCTGAGCTTTGAATGTTGATCATTGGTTCTGTAAGACCCCAATAGAACATGGGACTGTCATTGTCATCCGACATACTGATTGATGAGTCCTGTTGCACTCATATCCTGGTTTCCAGAAGCCACCCCTACTTCAGGCAGCTTTGTGAAGAAGACAAGTGTAGCTTGAAAATCATAGTTAAACGCTGAAGCGCTCTTCTGTGTGTTTCTCATAAGCGGCAGGGATTTGTGTGTCCCATCCTGTACCTAGAACACAGTCCGTTCAACATGGAAGTCGTACTCCCATTGAACGAAGCGTATGAAGCCGGGTGCCTCTTTGTTTAGATTTGACACTGGTGACGTATCTGACCTCTTTGGGCCTTACTTGCCTCTTTTGTAGCGTGTGGAGAACGTCTCCCTCATGTAGCACTGCTGTGTAGTTAAAGGAGAGGGTGTTTGCAGAGCAGAGGCTCTGCAGGCATGGATGTCACTAACTGCTCAGATCCTCCTTCTGATCCATTCACTTGCTTGTGCCGAAACCTCCTCTGAACTGATTAGGCTGGGGCTAATCTTCGTGGATCCCTCTTAGTGTGGATATTCTTTACTTCCACTGGACGAGCATTTTGTGTTTGACTTCGGTTGCCAAACCCAAATGTCTAGGATTTGTTTGTTCATTTTTGTTTGCTTGTTTTTTGTAACATCTGAACTCCAAAGCTCATTCAAGTCCACAGATTTTGTAAGGAGAATCAAGAATCTTTAATGAGCATAACATATAAACAAGCAGAGTTGGTGCTATCAGAAATGGACACATAGCACATGACCAGTCTCTCTTTCTCAGCCCTTTGACCAGTTATGCATCTCTCTGTTGACTGCTTCTGACACACACACACACACACACACACACACACACACACACACACACACCTTCTCTGATCAAGGCTGAGAGCAGTCTGGGTCAATGAGTATAAACATAAACATTTGGAGGGCAATTTATCAACTTGATCATTTAGCAAAATAACAATAGCAGGTTCTACTGTATGATCAGTGGCTTCCCCAGCCTTGGCTTTTGACTCAAATTACTGCTGTAGACATGAAACGGCCTCCTCTAGAGTGGACCTCAAAGCAATTAGCTACCCTGTGACAGTCATGCCACCACCACATTAGTAGGAACATCTTGATGGACACATTATTATTGTAATATGCAGGATTCCGCACTGGGTATGACCATGATACATCTTCTCCTCCGGCAGCCTACATAGCACCTTCTGGCACCAAAAAAGCTGTATAGAAGGGAGGACATTTTCTGGCTAGTCTGAAATTGATTTCTCTATGTCCTCTAGTTAAAGTGTAAAATGCTTTATGGTCTTACCATGTAGTTATGGTGGGTAGCCAGGGACAATGGAATAGACTATGTTGTTTTGCAGACTTCAGGGGCCTCTTTGACCAGTAACTCATCCTACGATGTGTACCATGATCTTCTAGGAGCAACACTGACTACCTATTTAGGGCAATTTCTTCTGTGTAATCACTTTCTTAGCACAGATAACGCCCATCTTGGTACTGCCTCTTTTCTATTACAGAACATGGAGCCTTGACAGCACATTGAAAGGTGAGTGCAGAAAATCAGATTGCTCAGTAGGAGCAGCAGGGGCGTAATACAGGCAGATTCCATAGGGAAACTTATTTACATTGCCAACAACTGTGTTGGTCTCATGTTGCTTTTTCTCTGCAGTCATAGGCAAAGGTAAGAGGAGTACATGGAAACAGGAAGATGCCCAGTGGAGGCCACAAGACACCAGACGTGGATTGGTCCCTCTGAAGCAGCTCTGGACTCCGAGTCTCACACAGAGTGAGAAGGCAATTTTCTTCTCCTCAGAGTTGTTTCCTATTTACCGTCAGGGATGGTGGTTCCAGGCAGGTGACATGGCAGCCTGGGCTGTGTGGGGGCTGAGAGGCTGAGTCACTGGCCGGCAGGAGGGGTAGAAAGCATGTGGTGGGAAGGCACCTTGAGGTGGCGAGAGCGCTGGCAGTGGAGGTGTTTGTCTACATAGAGGATTTGCTGGGTGGCCGGCACTGTTGAGAAGCAGCTTTCTTGATGTTCTTGTTTATCCGCTTTTGTTTTATCTGGAATTCTGCACATTTGTTAGGAAGGGCTGCCTCACCGCTGTGTCTGTCTTCACTTTGGGGACCAATCTTTAGTTAAGGCTTGACTCTCTTCGCAGGATTACCCAAGCTGATTTTATTATTTTTAAAAAAATATTATTACTATTATTGTGATGATGATGCCAATGTGTGTATGTACATGGTGTGTATGTGTATGTGTGTGTGTGTGTGTACACATGTTTATGTGGCTATCAGAGGACAACTTTGTGGAGTTGGTTCTCTTCTTCCACATTTACATGTATTTCAAGACTAGAACTCTGGTCACTGGCCTTGCGTGCCTTTACTGGTCGAGCCAGCCTCCCAGCTCTGTTCTCATATTTTAGATGCCAGTAGCAGCTGGTGCTGATAACATTATCTCACCAGTGTTGGGTATCACGCACAAGACCTTCCTGAACGTTGTCCAATGCCCTTTTGAGATGGCTAGAGCAACTATTCCCACTGACAGACGGGAAAAAGGAAGCTTTACAATGTTAAACACCTCAAGGAGATGGGCTCGTAAACAATGGACAAAATGTCAATGCAGGTGGACCTGACAAAGCCCACGCTGCCTTTTCAGTGGAACTCTTCCCATGGTCAAAGAAAGCACTGTGTCCACACAGTAGGGATCACAATGTAATTGCATGCAAAGCTGTGTCCTCAAAAAACTATAGTTCGGAGAGGGGAGGGAGGGGACGAATTGGAAGTCAACCGGAATTAGACCAGGATACAGAAAGGTAAGGGATGAAACAGTGGAGTGTAATTAGGAAGTGACAGAGAAGAGTGGTGGAAAATTAGATGGTCCTGAAGATCCCCGTGGAGCAGAGGTGGTTAGACCGTGGAGAGCCCAGGTGGGGCCAAGGTTAAGGAAATGACTAGGTGTTCCAGGGAGGGAGGTACTTGAAAGGTGTACACACTTATGCCCAAGTTGAGTTTGAGTAACACTAGCAGATAAGGTCAAATGAAGAAAACTTCACGGGGGAACCAGGGAAGAATTTTGGATATTTCAATACAGAAGGCTAGGGAAAGAAGAACTAAGAATTTTGATTTTGTTTGGTAGGTTGTTGGAAACAAGAGTAAAGGAACTTTCCAGTGTTAGTAGTGTTCTGGGCAACCATGTGCCAGTGAGACCCTTGCATGTGGCGACCGTAGGAGAGTATTGTAAACTCCAGGCCATGGAGCTGTTCAGAGTCACAGGCTCCTTTTGTCCCCCCTCAGAGTTGACTGAATGAACGATGTGGAGACCGAGTGTCCCAGCGCCTGTGGTGTTATGGCAGAGTGAGGGAGCTGCATTGCTTCCAATTAGGGGCAGTGTCTGAATTAGCCACAGATGGTTTTGTTTGGGGTTTTGTGCATAGGAAATTTACAACTAATTAATTTACTTATATTCCTTTTTCCCAGTCTAATTAATTTTATGGGTTTCAAATAAGTACTTCCTCCTTTGGCCCCACAGTGGTGCAAGCTCATTTTTATAAGTGGGTGCCCTTTAATTGAAGGAGCTGCTTATGATGACTGAAGGAAACCTCTTGATGATGCACACACACCTGCCACTTATCCACATCACTCAACCCAGGCTTTCAGAACACTCTGCTTTTAACTCACAAACCTTGGGGCCGAGGGCCGGCATTCTGCATCCTTCTGCGGAACTGCAATTCCCTTTGACAATTGGCTTTAAATTTTAGGGGTCTGTACATTTTTCTGGAGTTCACTATTAGCCCAGATTAGAAACCTGAAGGATTTGAAATAGAGATTGAGTAGAAATTGTTTCTACAAAATGAAACAAGATATGACCTTACTTTATAACAATAAAAATCAAATGGAGACGCGGCAGCTCTCTAAAGAGAAACACCAAGTATTTTAGCAGTCACTTTCCCTATTCCTTAAAGTGATGTGCTTCTTGCTGTCTGTTGTTGAGTTGTCTGGGTGGCTGGCCTTGGTTTGTAGGTCCCTGCACCCCCGGCATCCCTCATCTCTCGAAGGGCAATGTCTGTCTGGCATTTACGGAAGAAGCTTAGTATCATCACTAGTATGTCTTCGGTTCCTGGAAAGAGGAAGAAAAGACTGGAGGGAGAACTAAGAAAGGAGTAATTTCACAGACCCTAGTCAACATGCACAGAGCTCAGGGAGCTTGCTTGTTGGCAGCCGGGAGAGCAGAAATGAATCCCAGCATCCAGTGAACTCCTCAGCTTCAGGGCTTTTGGCCAAGAAGCTTCAGCTTTCCTGGTGGCTGCACATTTGCCTCTGACTCTGAATAGATTCAAACCCTGCCACCCATCTCTCCCTCCTTTTCTTCCTACTCAGTTGCCTCCTCTGATTCCACTCACATGACAAAGGGGCCCGTGGGAAGGGATATACGGTTAGAGACGGCAGAGAGATGATCAAAGGACAGCGGAGCTGTGAAGCCTTAGAAATGATTTAACCAGCACCCTCTGGTTCTGTTGGAAGGAGTTTCCTCCGGGCCCACAGCTGGCTGACAGCATAAGGCCTGGCTATCCCCCCCCCCACGTCTCCCCGGTGTTTCACAGTTACTAGAAGATGGATGATACAATTTCTAAGGAAATACTCTATAAATTGTACCAAAATAAGCCTCTATTATCTCTGTGACTGTGCGTGTGTGTGTATGCATCATAAATAGAAGGTTCCGGCTAGATGGTTAATATGGAGTAGGTAAGAGCTCCGACTAAAAATTTAGGTCCACCTCTCTGACCCTGGCTCTGCTACTGGCAGATGCTGAGCAGGCCTGAGAGCCCCAGGTCCTTGCCTGTAAAGTAGGAGAAAGAGTTTTGTTTCCTTGAAGTGGTTCTGTGGCTCAAGTCCCAGCATGCAGGCAATCCTCAGAGTAAACAATGTGAAAATAAACTTAAGGAATGAGGACACACTTTCCCACAATATTTAGATATTATCTTCATTTACTAGAAAGTACATTTTATTTCATGTCTACCTCCGCGCAGTATTTGGTACCCATTGGTGATTGATACCTAGCAGGTGATTGATGAATCTATTCACAGACAAAGCAAATTGCCATTTCTGGTTATTGTTAAACCAGGGCAAGGATACTGACTGCCCAGAGTAGGAGTGGTGTGAGGGGCACAATGAGTCTGCCCACAGGAGGAGTCTGGTCAGAGGCTGACCAATGGATGGTAAGCAGGATTCGGCAGCTGAGGGGTAGTCCAGAGATGCTGGGAGCTACTGTGTCGTTGGTGGGGTGAGCAGGCCAGGATGCTGCAAACCCATTTTATAGGTAAGAGGTTTCTGAAAAACAAGGCTGTATCTCCTAGCATTGTGCGGCTTTTCCTAGGGAGGCAGGAGCAAATGTTTATTCAACCACACAGAGCACTGGAAACAGACCAAAAAAAGATTCCACCTGAGTCTAGCCTGGTGAGCCAGGGATTTCACAGGGACCACTTCCAGAAGCCGGGGTGAAGGATAATTTTCAGGAACATGGGTGACTCAGGGGCTGCTACATCACCGGAAAGCCTCACCCCAGCATGGGAGACAACCTGTGAAAACTGCATCCCCGAAGCTGCCTGTGACCAGCATGGTCTCTTTGCAGCCAGAGTGGTTTACTGCTTTTGTAACCTTAACTTGCAGAGTTTGTAACTTTCTGAATCATAACATTTTTTTTTAGCTTAATGACTCTTAGAAACCTTTTTTATTCTTCCTGGAGGGAATATTCTAATTAGGAGGAAACAGTTACTTAACACCTAAGACCCATGGATTTCCTCTGATATTTCCCCATCTTATGTCAATAGCCATGTTTTACCTACCTTTCATTAAAATTTTGCATATTTTTAAAAATGTTATTTTAATATTTTATTTGTACTAGTGATTTGCCTGCATGTATGTCTGTGTTCCATGTACATGCCTGGTGCTAGTGGAGATCAGGAGAGCGTATCAGATTTCCTAGAACTAAAATTACAAATGGCTGTGAGGCACTATATGCATTCTGGGAATTAAATCCGGGTCCTCTGGAAGAGCTGCTACTGCTCTTCGCCATTGAGTCACCTCTCCGGCCCCCAAATTTTGTAGTTTCTCTTCAAACAGTGCTGTCTAAATTTATAAGCTTTAGACCCACTGGTTCCTCTATCTGACCCTGCTCCCAGCATGTCTGTTACACAGAAATAAGGAGACAAGAGTTGTCCTCTTTAGAGAAAGAATGTGGGAGGTCAGATATGGCCTTTGGCCAAGAGTTTATTCACGATAATATGAGTTTCATAGCCTGTCTTGCCTTGTAGATCAGGCAAGCTCACGGAAGGCAAAAGGTCCCAAATATATACTAGGACAGGATTATTCTTTAAGATGAAGCTCAGAACCCAGTTCTGGGGAAAGTTAGTTGTTCGTAATAAAATGTTCAACCTAGTTTCTGGAAACTGAAAGAATTAAAAGTGGCCTGGGGAACGCATCTGTCAACAGCCTAGATCTTTCACCCAAGCTTCGTTTCGTGTCTAGTCTGGCAATGGTTATCAGAACATTACATTTTCATGTATAATTTGCTCACCAAGAGGGAGTCTTTGGATTGGTTTCTTGCTGGCTTTGTTCACCAGAGCAAAATTACAGCAAATTGTTGCTCTCAAAGGCAGCCTCTCCAGCATTCTTCCCAACCCCCGGTTATCATCCTTAACTGCCTCAATCAACTGCCATCCGCCTTGCACAGGCTTCAGGACTTTTCTCTATCTATGCTTTGTTAAACATTTTTATGTAGTTATTGTCTTCCCCCCAACTAAATAGGAGGCCTTTAAAAAGAAGCAAAACCCTCAAAGGTACAGTCTCTTGCTTAATCTTCTATCTTTTTATTGCCTCACTCTCGGAACCCCGATCCCCCAGAGTCTAGCACAGTGCTGGGCGGGATGCAGGCTCAATAAACATTGGACGATGGGCTGGTTATTTCATTGGAGGCCTGGGAGATGAGCTAGGATTTCATATTTTCTATCTACCATAGAGTGTATCCCAGGTTACTTTGGTTTGATGAAGGCCTAATGGTTACACAGCCTGCCTGAACATGAAGTGCCCACAGCCATAAGGCTAAGCTGTGAATTCAGAGATGCAGACTCAGAGGTACCAACAAGAACCATCAATGCTCTGGGCAATCTCATTTCTGGAAGAAAAAAAACCTTAGTGAATTTTCTTTAACTTAGGTGGATATAAACTAAGTAATGATTTTATTTTTACAAAGACTTATTCTGACATTTGTGAATCCAGATGCAAAAAAAAAATTAGCTTGAGGTTTAATATTTTTGATCACGCAGCATTATAGGAATTAGAGATTTACAATTTGGTCAATATATATTATATACAGCTTTTATTAAGGATATGTATCCTGGAAATGTATTTTATAACTGTGTGAGCATCACTAAGTGCACATAATTATCCTGGACAGTGTATATCAATCACTTCATGTGGCCCTGATACAACCAAGATACATAATAAACACAAGGTATGTGAGGCTACTGCTAGTTTAATATGCACATTCATTACAAGTAAACTTTTTAATGAGGGAAGAAATAAAGTAATGAAAAACGTATAGTACAGCACAGCACAGTATAGTATGGTAAATAATAAGCCAACGGCATGGTGGTTTACCGCCATTACCAAGTATCATGCACTAACTATAACTGTATGTGCTATATTTTTATGTGATGAGAAGTTAGCAGGTTTGTTTGCACAACCCTCGCTATCCTGTGATAGCTATTTTGTCATTTAGGACGTGGGAATTTTTCAGCTCCACTATAATCTTATGAACACTGTCACGTATACCATCCATCCCCAATCCCAGTGTTCTATAGCAGTGGCCACAGCCTTGCTACGTCCCACTTTCCTCCCACGTAAGGATGCTCAAACTTGGAATAGCTAGTAGAATGCGTTTGAGAGCACCTATCTCATTAGGATGTTGTAAAATTCTTATTAGACGAAACACTTTGTGGTTCGCAAAGTACTGAGCAATTTCTGGTAACTGTTACTAACAACTAGTCTAGCAAGGGTGTATATACTCTCAACTGCCTCCCTCCAGGAAGTTCCTATGCCATCCAGGGGACTCCTAAAGTCCAGGACGATGTGGTGAAATGGGCTGTGACAAACGAGGGAGTAAAGCCTCAACGAGCAGTCAGCGCCAGGAATTTGCCTGCTGACTGGTGTGTGACTAGCTGCTGTCTGCAGGTCCAGTGGTAGCGTGGCTCACACAGTGTGCCTCTGTCCTTCGACTCTGACTAACCCAGGGTCCAGTCCAACATCTGGTCATTAGACACCAACGTCCTTTCTCGATCTTTCTTTGTTTCTCTTCTGATCACAATTCTTCTGGTACAGATGAGTTTATTAAGTTCCCATTGTCCATGTTGGGGACACAGACTATGGAAAGAAAGGTGACAGTGCCTGTTTGCCCTGTGGGTTAGGGGTGCAGACGGTGGGGCCCCAATGCTGGCTCACCAGTGCATTGCCATTCTTCCTCGTATGTCGTCCTGTGCGGTTTATGAACACATTCCTTTCAAAATATATGAAATTCCTCGTGCTTTCCCAAAAGCGATCCTTTCTGTGTCTCATTAGGCACAGAACAAACTTGTAAAGAAAGTGGCAGACAGAACAGATATGGACTGACCCGCCCCCAGAAGGGCGGTCAGGAAAACATTTTAAAATTTTAATTGAGATCCATAGCTAAGATGGAAGGCAGCGAGGGAAACTCTCGGGTACTAGAAAGGAGAGGGAGCTGAAGGCTTGATTGGCAGGCAGGAGCTGACCTTGGGATAGGCAAGTGTGTGCAGATAGAGAGGGCTGCAGGGGTAGATGCTTCTATGCCCAGCTAGGAACTGGGGCTGAGACCTCAAGTTTTGTAAGGCAGAGAGTTCAAAGGGAGCCCCCCACTCCCCCGCATTGAACTAAAGGGCTGGCTTTTCCTCGGAGAGAAGACTACATAGGCTGCTTCCTGGTCTGGGGTTTGTCATCTGTTTCAGATCTTGCATAGCCATAATGTCACCTCAGAGGAATCAAAACTCTAAATACGAACCAAGCTTGCATGTTTAGTCAAAATTTTATCCTGCTTTGATTCTGCAGAATGACACCTTGAGAAGTGGAAATGAAAATCGCTCTAACCAGGAAAAATCCTGGGGTTGTGGCAAAGGCTGCTGAGGAAATCCCCTAGGGATGAATCTACCGGATTCTGGCTCTGGTAAACAATAGAAAAATTCCTAAGTTACCCTAGGAAATATTCCACTTGGGAAAGGTGTTCAAGGAAAGAAACAACAAAGTGAGTACTCTATAAATTATATAAAAATCCAAACGACTGAAAAAGGACTACAAAATAAGTATCCGTAAAAGCAGTGATACTATTTATTATATGCCACACGCTGTTCTAGGAGAGCCCTGTACAGCCATTACTTTTCTGTCTTAGTTGCTTTTCTGTTCCTGTGCTACAACACTATGACCAAGGCAACTTACCGACAAAAGGGTTTATTTGTCCTTAAAGTTCCAGAGGGATAAGAATCCATGACGGGGGAAGTTAAGGCATGGTGACTACAGCAACCGCTGGGAGCTCATATCTTGAATCTCAAGCACAAGGTAGAGATAGCTACCTAGGATAATGCATGGCTTTAACTTCAAAGCCCACCCTCAGAGATGAGCTCCCTCCAGCAAAGCCACACCTCCCAAACCTTCCCACACTGTGTCACCAACTGAGGATCAACTGTTCAAATTCCAGAGCCCATGAAGGACTTCTTATTCAGATCACCACGCCTTCTCACCGGAGTCCCGAGAGTCAGAGTCTGTGACTACATTTTACAGGTGAGAAAACTTAGGTGGATCTTGGCAAAGACAACCACAGTCGGCAAATGGTGAAGCGGGATTTGACAGCTGGCTCATTGCACGGTTCGCCTCCTAGCTGCTGTTAAAGGGACCGCCTCCATTGTTCTTCCCTAATTTACATAGTTGGCTACCTGATTATTCTACCATTCCCAGCATCTGTTGCCTATAGGTAGGACCGCATGACCTAGTTCTCTCTGCTGAAAGAGATGACACTTCCTGCATGGAATTGGAAGTTAAGCAGGGTTTATTCTCTAAGAACGCATTCTTTTCTGAGTTAGCCACAGCTTAGTTGGAGTAGCAATATAACTTCAAAGATGTACATGTGTATTATGCCTCCACTAATGGCACCAGTTCAAACTACCTGCTAGCCTTCACCATCTCCCTCCCAACGCTGCTTGAAGAGCAAGGCCCTTCCACCTCCTTTAAGCTTCAGAATTGCTGTAAACACTCTGGTGCTCCTTGAAAGCTGATAGGGTTAGCCAGTAATCAATTGCTTGGCCAGTGCCCATAATCTATACCATGCCCTGAATGCAGACTATAAATACTGCTGATAGAAGGATAGGAGACATACGGCAAAAGTGGGTCAGGACGACAAAGAGGAGATGGGCTTTAAAAAGAACCGAATTGAGTTTTTAGACATGGAACGTGTTGTGACAAATTGTCGGACTGGAAGTTTTTGAAGGAGGAATTTGCCTCTGAGGCGCTGGTAGAATAAACAGATTTCTGTTGGAGTCAGAGACAAAGCGAAGGAGTTGCTCTTGCGATGAGTCTGGGAGAAGTGGAGGCCTCATGTGGCGCAGAGGGTGAGGAGCGGGGCTGCTCTGTTTGGAAGCTAGTGTCCATTTGGTCTGGGTTGAGGGATGGGGTCATTCTGCCTGCTGGTGGATTGCGGAGTTTCTCCAAACTCTGCTGATTCCGATGTGCGGGTTCTCCTTCCTCTCGATGGTCTGGCTGGGAGAGTCTAGAGCGGCACCCTGAGGAAATCACAAGGACGTTTCTATCTGCCCACGGTGGTGATGGCGGGACTGCTGTTCTTTCAAGCAGGGCAGAGAAGAGAAAAAGAAAAGTGCAGCTGCCACAGAGAAGGCATTTGTTGGCGACTCTAGGACCTGAATTTGAGCCTGTGGGCTCTCATGGGGGAAGGAGAAATCCAATCCCTAAGTTCTCTGTCTGTCTGTCTGTCTGTCTGTCTGTCTGTCTGTCTGTCTGTCTGTCTCTGTCTCTCTCTGTCTCTCTCTCTGTCTCTCTCTCTCTCTCAGACACACACACACACACACACACACGAGAAATACCACTTTCTGCTGCTGTGCATCTCTGTCAGCTTTTATGGGCCACTTTAGAATGTCTTCTTGAAATGATACTTGCGATGACGGTTCACCTCTAATTCTTCCCCTCTGGGTCTGTTTGTGCGTCTTCTTCATACAAATGGTCCGAAGAACAGCATATACTCATTCTCTGAGCCTCTCCTGGAAGACAAATCCTACAGGGTAACTGGCCTCAGGAGCCAAAGATGTGATGACCAACTATGTTTTATACTTAGGACTGAAGAATTTCCTGAAACCCTGTGCCGGATCATACTGTACTTGCTCCAAGAAATAGCCCAATGTAACAGAGCAACTTAGTTTAGATGGTGGTCACTAGAGAAAAGGGATATTAGTAGTTCTGTCTGATGTTCTCCGGTTACCATGGTTTTCTTTTCCTGAATATGGAGTTGACAGAATAAAAGCTGATCAGCGTGAGACTGTACTTATCACAACTGGGACAATAATTCCCCACAGCTGTAACCCTTGTAATGACTGCCCTTTGTATTCATCCCTCTAGAGTCTAGACAAATTCTTACATTTTAGTTTCATAAACGGCCACATAACCAGAGTGACTGAAGTCTAAGCCTATTGATTTCCAGCAGGACTTGACCCAGTGAAAAACCAGTACAGTCACAGATTCTACAGTTACAGGCTTTGGAGGGGAGTGGCTTAGGGCTTGCTGCACTTCACCATCAGGCTGAGTGTTTGGTATAGGATCCTACCAGCTTCCCCTTTAGGATCTGATTCCGTGTCTTGTCTGGGGAAGAGTCTGCACTAGTTTTCAGTACAGGCATTTGGGCTTTTATTTGTTTGTCTGGAGCAAGTAAAAGGTATTTGTGAGTGGTAGGGAAAATAACTTTGTACAAACAGTGGTGTGGTAACAATAGCTTGGGCTGGTTCATGAGAGTCAATGGTTAAATTTCCAGGAGAAATTGAGAGCTTTCTTTTAAAAAAATAAGCTAAGTAATAAATAAAATATGTAATATATACTTATAATTGACTTATATTTTAAAGTTATATTTTAAAAGGTAATAAGACATTGCTTCATAATTATCTTACTACTACCTATGATCTCCAAGTTATACATAGTTATTGTTTCTATGTCAGCTATTCATCATGATAATTAATTATCTAAGAAGCTTTTATAATGAATAATCTTGATTGTAAATTTGCTGGGATTTAGAATCACTTAAGAGACAAGCCTTTTCTAAGAGGGCCAGTGAGGGATTATCTATACAGGTTAATTGGGGTGGGAAGGTCTGTGCACTGTGGGGAGGAGCATTCTATGGGACAGTGTCCTGGACCTATTTTGAATAAAAAAGAAAGTAAACCAAGCACATTCTCAGCTTCTGGACTGTGGCTGCAATGTGACCTTAATGTGCAGTGTGGCCTGCAATGTGTCTTAAGCTCTTGCCTCTGTGACTTCCCTACCAGGATGGACTGGATCCTCAAACTGTGAGCTGGGACACATCCTCCCTTCCCTCAGCTGCATTTTTTGTGTGTGTGTGGCTTTTGTCAGGGCGTTTTATCGCAGCAGCAGGAAACGTGACTAATATAGACTCTTAGGAAAAAGGGAGCGTTCACAGTTCCAGATCATTTAAGTATAAAATATGTAGTACAGGCTCAGTAAAGGCTGACCCCCTAGCTGTATCACCTTATGGTATGGTTAGCAGTAATGGAGAGAGCAGGCAATTCATGCTGACCCAAGATCAGAGAGTGGGACCAAGTGTGTTTTTTCGTACAATTTATGTCTTGAAGGAATCCGAAGGAGAACAGGACAACTATCTTCTAACTGAAGGATTCCCAGTAACCCAAGGGCCTCCTTTCATAAAATTTACCCCATACCTAGCCTTCAATTGCATGGCACTTTAGAAGTCAAGAAACCAAAGCAATCTCTGTAGTAGACAGACTTTGTGATGCAATATTAGCATGTACCTTGACCCGAGAGCCTGGTGCTGAGTATGATGTACATACAGTATACCACTGTGCAATTGCTTATTGGAAAACTACTATGTGATAGACACAGAATAAAGAGGTTCATGTGCTCGTGTTTCATTCAGTCAACCAACACTGCTTCAGTCTCAATGGTCCACATATGGCTAATCTTAGCTGACATTGATTGTGAACTCATTGTGCATCTGGCCTTCTGAAAGGTCTTTATATAGGTAGCTGCTTAATCCTTGCCTTAACTCTTTCAGGGAGATTCTGTTATTATCCTCAGCTTCCAAAGCAGAGAAGCGAGTGTGCTACTTCCCTTGCTGCTATGACGCGATATCCAACCGAAGCAACTTAAGGAAGAAAGGGTTTAGCTTGGTTCACAGTGTAAGGCTACAGCCCATCCTGGCAGAGGTGCGACAGGGAGAATGGCTCCGGCTGCTCTAGTAGGAGCACAAGGCATCTCCATTGTTAGGAAGCAGATGGAAGAGGGGAATCTTCGTGCCCAGCTCAATTTTCTGCTTATTCAGTGCCCGGCTCTGGTTTGTGGAGGCGCTGCCCACATCCGGGGTTAATCTTCTCTCCTTTATGAAACACCTCTGGAAGCATCCTCGAGGACATGTCCCTCATGAGTCTACCTCTTGTCAACTTGAGACCCAACACAACACTTGTAAATCACAACATTCAACCTAGGACCCTCCAAAGCCCAGGACCATCTCATGATGAAAACTGTAGCCGTTCGAACTGCAAAAGGTTTTGTAGTTTTAAAAGTCTCAGAAGTCTAAATGTAGACACTCTAAGAGGATTCGTGTACTATGGTATCTGTGATGGCGTTGCTATTCCAGTATATAATCATACAATATAAACACAGAATAAACATTCCCATTTCAAAAGGAAGAACAGAAACATAGTAAGAAAAGATTGAGCCAAAAAAAAAGAAAGGAAGAAAGACTGAAACCCAGTAGGACAAACACCACCAAATCTTGCAATTTTATGCCTGATTTCTAGGGCTGGTGATCGTAGAATCGTTTTGGCTCTGATGTCCTCAGACAATCCTATTTCTCCAGCTTTGTTGCAGACAGCACATGTGACTGTGCCCACTCTTGTGCCAGCTCTACTCTGTATCTGTAGCTTTCTTCCCTGGGCAGTGCCCGGTTCTAGCATTTCCAATATTCTGTGGTCTCCATGGAAACTTCACCCTTTACAGCCTCAGGCAATGGTTTCTCGGAGTTTCTCTGAAGAGATCTCTCTGATTCTCCTACAATTTACCTGGCTTCTGTGATGGTTCTTGAGTGTTGGTGCAAGTCTGTGTGTGACCCTCTCACTCTGGATCTCTGAAGAAACAGCACCACGTGGATGATGCTGGTCAGTTTTATTGCTAGTTCAAGATGTAATCTGTCTTGTCACCATCATGATGGTGGCCTTATTGTGTCTCTGCAGCTGAACTTGGTAAACCACGTATCTAGGTGCAGCAGAGAGCCCCGATGGTGGCATTCTTAATTTAAGCTGTCTCTTTTCAAATATTTTGTGTTCCTATAATATGGGGCTTTTAATGAGTAGGATCTTGACCTCAGGGTACCTTTCCTGTCGTCTGTTGTGAGGTTTCTATTTAATGATGCTTATGTTTTTAACCATTATGCCTTTTATCTCCTGCCTGTGCCTTATCTGCCATTTTCCTCATTAAATTGTACATTTTCCATGTTTTTCTGCTTTTTACCTCGTTGAAAATTTGAGTAAGAGCAGTAAGTAATATGTTGCTATTGTGACATAGCTGCCAAAGAAGTCAACTCAATCTCAGGTTTGAGCCACTAGAAAGTCTTTATTAGCTCTCCAACTAATGTATAGGGCCCCAGTGCAGACCCGAACTACATACACTTAGGGGAGCTTTTAATCACAGAAACATATCCTGGGTTGACACACCTCAGGTAACAAGTATAGTTAGCCACAAGTGGAACAAGAGAAGCTGAAAAGCAAGGTTACTGTGTTCAGGGACTTTCCCAGAACTATGGACTTCGATGGATTAGGTTTTTTTTTTTTCTTTTTTTTTCTTTTTTTTTTTTTTTGTGTGTTGCCCATGCCTGAGTGGTATTTCCATCATGGTGTCAGTTGTGCTAGGTGTGGGACCTGATACATTGTCTCAAAATATTCTTCTGTTGAAAAAAAAGATAGCATATTACTCTTGAATTAAGCCTCAACAAGCTTTTAGGAGACAGGCAGAAAGTAGCTAGATTATTTTTTTTTTTTGTCAGAACGTTATGAATTTTCTGTAATCAGATTTCTAATAGAGTCCTTATTCCCCCTCTGAAACCTCATTAGGACTTCATTGTCCTCATCTGTCTTGTCATTCTGGTCATCTACTGGTGTGGGACAATGGTCTGTATTCTGTCAATTATATTTTAAATAAGTGCTGATTGGCCAGTATCCAGGCAGGAAGTATAGGTGGGACAACCAGGCAGGAAGTAGAGGCAGGGCAACAAGAACAGGAGAGTTCTGGGAAGAGGAAAGCTTGGCCCGCAGCTGTAACTCCGTCACAGAAGAAGCAAGATGTGACAGCCTCACTGAATAAGGTACTGAGCCACGTGGCCAGCATAGACAAGAATAATGGGCTAATATAAGTTATAAGAGTTAATAAGAAGCCTGAGCTAATGAGCCAACCAGTTTATAACTAATGTAGACCTCTGTGTGATCCGGGCAGGACATAAAACCTCAGACAACAGTCTACACACCCATTGGAATGGTTGATTAAGGTCTTTTAACACTATTCTAGGGCTTCTCTCCCTGAGCTTCAGGCTCTTCCAATTCCTCCTGAAAACCAGCTCTATAGGCCTATAACCACATGGTCGGATTTATTGTAGCAGCACCCCCTCTTCTCAGAACCAATTTTCTGTTTCAGTTACTTTTTTCTTGATATGACAAAGCAGTTGAAGGAAAGAAGGTTTTATTTCAGCTTGTAATTTGGATGCAATCTTTCACATTGAAGAGGGCAGTGAGGAGGGAATGCTCTTACTTTCCTTCTGTCCCAAACTTTCTAGCATGGCCTGTGGGATAGAGGAGATATCCATCAGTAAATACAAATCATGCAGATGTCAGATGTTAGTAAGTGCAACGGAGTAAAAACAAACCACAGAAAACTGATAGACTATATCGAGCAGGCAGTGATTATCAATTCATGTATTTGAACATCAACCTCACTAAATGAATGAGCAAATCAAGGCCCAGAGAGGCAAAAAGTACACCAAGGATACAGACTTTGTAAGTGGTAGGGCCAGCATCTGCATCTACAATAGCCTGGCTCCACATTTGGGCACTGCTTCTGCTTCACTCTCCTGCCGGCTTCACTCTGCTTCTGGAAGCCTCAGGATGATTGAGTCTATTACTCAGATTTGAGTTTTCTGCACAGACTCAACTTATCCAGACTCCCTCCCCTGCTTTCCTCCTTTGCTTTTCTGTCCTTCACAGCCACATGAGCAGATAAACAAGGGGCCAGCTCAGGTCACCGTGACGCTGAATGCGGGCTGTGCTGGGGTTACTGGGAAGTCTGCAGGAGTGAAGGTAAGATCTTGAATGGAGTCCCAGCCACAAGGTCCTGCTCCTTATTGGTCACTTAGGGGGCTTTGTTGATGAAAATAGACTTATTGTGGCTAATATGGGTCACAGGCGGCAAAGGCCGGAAAGTGACAAAGAGTTTAACTGGATTCCATCAGCTCTCAAAACTTTGTGCTCGGTGAAGAGTTCTTGCTGGGGCATGATGGGACATGTGGACACTGTACTTTAAAACATCCTGCATTGCCCCCACTGGAAATAATTTAATTTTGTATTTAATGTCAAATTGGTCTGATGTTTTGTTTTGGTGGCAATTACTAATTCTATGAAAGCTTAATTCCCAGCTTCCCTAAAGTTTAGCAGGAAATCAGATCATTAGTTAAGCCTAGCTCAGCAGATGCAAAGGCTAAAGACTCGACCACATTTCCCCTACAACCCGGAAGCAGATAGAGCATCACCTCCAATACTTAAGTTTCTTTGAAATTCTGACACCAAGGAAACCAGAAGAAAATGGCATTTAACAATAGGTTAATGTATCAGTTTGACATTCTAGGAATCCAACAGAAGCTAACGCCGGCAGAGTAGGCCTGACTCTCTGGAGAGGCGAGCATACGCCTAGGTTACGAATATTTGGGGACCCCAGTAACTCAGAGCTCGTCATTAGGTGGATGAGTGTCCGCCTGTCACTCTAGGACTCACCATCAGTCTAGCGGCTTACAACATCCCCATTCTTCGTTCCTTACAGTTAGGATGCAAGTACAGGTTGGGTTAGCTGGATTTTTCATTTAGATGTTTAAAATGCTCAGTCAGCATGCTGGCCAGGCAGAAGTCTTATTTGGATGCTCTGAGGTAGAGTTCATTTCTAGGCTCGTTCAGGTTGTCGAAAGAATTTCCTTCCTTCAGTTGACAGTTTTCTTCTTAACTGAGAGATGTTCTCACTCCCTAACTTTTGACTTCCTCCTCTTCAAGCCGGCACTGGAAGGTTGAGAGTCCCCACACTTTCAAATCTCATTGCTCTCTCTAATACCTAAATTCCTCTTCTAGCTGGAGTGCTCATGTTATCAGATTGGGTTCACATGCATAATGCAGATGTCCCCCTCCCCGGTCTATGGTTTGTAACAGGAAGTTTGCAAAGTTCTCTTTGCTCTGCAGTAGACGTTCACAGGTCGGGGGAGGAGGAAGTAGAATTCTTTGGGAGTCGATATTCTGTTTCTCACGCCTAGGTCATCTTCTTGACCCGGGGCTCAGATATTTTATTTCCAGGACTCTGTAGGAAACAATCACGTGAGCACCTTGAAAGCTGAAAATATAATACAGATGGGAGGTTCAAGGGAAGAAAAATTTCAGAGGTAAGAATGCAGATGTTGCAGTTAGATCCACTAATTTTGTATGAAAATGGATGCCTCCAACTATGTAATATTGTAAATATTATGGTATCCCTTGTAAGAGCATCTACCCATTCACTCTTTTCACAGTAGTTATTAAGCATTACCTTTGTGGGACACTATTCCCAATTTTAAGAGTAGAACAGTAAAGAGTAGACAAAAATCCCTATTCTCATGAAGCCACAGTCCTGTACTTGGAAACACAAAATAAATATATGACATAACAGAAATATAAAGTATTATGAAGGAGAAGAAAGTAAGGGAGAGAGAAGGTGATGTTTTGATGGAGTAGAAGTTCATTGATCTTTTAATTACATTTATTGAGTGTATGTGTGTGTGTGTGTGGTCAGAAGACAACTTATGGCGAGATTCTGTCCTTCTACCATGTTGGTCCTGGGGATTCAATTTTGCTGAGGTTGGCAACAAAGGACTTTACTTATTGAGCAATTTCACTGTCACTAGGTCGCATCATGAATACAGTTATTCTAAACTGCTCTGAGAAGGGAACGTGTCGGTAGGGCCTTGACAGAGAGTTAATGTAGAAGCGACTTATAACAATAGAAGCTGTCCATGTACGGTCAGTTTCTGATTGGTTGCTTAGCCTTGAGTATGGATGAGTTCCCAGTGGGAACACATTGAGGTGTAGAATAGAAAGAGCTCAGAAATTGGGTATGGTGGCACCTGCTTATAAATTAAAGCAGCGAGGAGGCAATGGAAGATGGATTTCAAGTTGGCCCTGGGGTATATAGTCAGTTTGTTAGTTTGAGACGAGCTTGGGCTGAAATGTAAGATTTCTTGCCTTTAAAATAAAGAGAGTTTCAGAATGAATCTTGAGCAACTGCACTCTTGGAGCTCAAGGAAAGGTGATATGCAGCCACATGAAATGTGGCAATCGGGAGAGTAGTTCAAGTGTGTTTGGCAGTGTACTGAGTAGTTCTGAGTAGAGGACTTATTTGTTGGTGCCAGATATTACTGATGGACCAATTAAAATGAGAATTGAAAATTGAGCCCCAGATTCAACAATCCAAGGTCTTCAGTTTCTATGTCATTAGAATCACAGAAAGCAGGAAGGGAAGATTTGGAGACTCTGGTAATAGAGAACACCCAGGAGTTTTGAAGAGAAACAAAGAAGAAAGGAAACACCTGGAAGGAAATGTGAGCATAGGTGTTGTGGAATATTATTTTAACTAGGCAAAGATGTGTTATATTTCTTTGTGCTGCAGAGTCTTACTTTAACTGTGTAAAGGCTTGTTATGTTTATTTCTGCTGCCTTTGTTAATGATGTAAAGATGTGTGCATTTGTGTTGTATTTGTTTCATTACATAAAAATGTGTTGTATTTGTTTTCCCTTGCCTGCCCATGGCACCTGATTGGTCTAATAAAAAGTTGAATGGCCAATAGCCAGGCAGGGGAGGGATAGGTGGGGCTGGTGGGCAGAGAGGATAAATAATACAAGGAGGATTGTAGGCTTGAGAGAGAAGAGGAGAATGAGGGAGAAAGAGATGGACACATCTGGGGCCAGAAGCCTGGCAGCCACCAGACAGACAGACATGAGAAGCAGTGAAAGCAGGACATACAAAAAGAAAGGTAAAAAATACCAGAGGCAAAACGTAGATAAAGGGAAACAGATTAAAATAAGAACTAAGATAAGGCCGAGCATTCATAACTAATATTAAGACTCCATGTCCTGATCTGGGAACTGGTTGACCCAAAAGAAGAAGCCTGCTACACACAGGTGAATAGATAGCATGTTTGTATGCTGATGACAGTGAAATACAGAGGGAGAAGAGAGAGAGAAGCAAGAGAAAGATGGTTGTTTCTTTCAGTGAGGGCAATGCCGCTGAGGATTTGGTGTTTCCCCTATTCACCCATTAATCATATTGGAATGAGAATGCCGGTTCTCTGTCAGGCATGTAACAAGTGCTTGATTTCATGGGAGCTTATGGTTATGAGCTTGCCTTGGGTTTCAGAAGAAATTTGGACTCTGGGCTATTAGAGTGTTGCCACGTTAAAGTCTGTGGGAACTTTTGAAGTTAAAATGAGTGCATCTTGCATTACAAGATGGGCATTGAACCTATGGGGGCAAGGAGTGGAAAGTCACGCTTTCAAAGGGACATGTTTGGGTGTCAGGTTGACAAGGAGCTAGAGTTGTGGTATTTAATCTCGACTGTCAATTTGACTGGAACTAGAACCACTATGGAAATAAATCTCTGTGTATGTCTAGGAGGGCTTGTTTAGATTGGTTTAGTTGAGCTGTAAAGACCCATTCTAAACACAGGCAGCAACATTCCATGGTCTAGAGTCCTGGATTGCATAGGAGAAAGTGAGCTGAGAACAAGTATCTGCCACGATGGGCTGTACTCTTGAGCCATGTGCCAAAATAAACCCTTCCTTAAGCCAGTTTTCCCAGGTATTTTGTTGCAAAACAAGGTAAGTAACTAATACACCTTCTAACCACTCTGCAAGAAAACGTTTGAGAAGATGAGGAAGGTACAGGTCAGGTGTCTTTTTGGAAGGTTTTTTTGAAATTTCCCTGTAGGTGTATATTTCTTTTTTTTAAAATGTAGATATATATTTCTGCTTGTATCTCATTGTTCTGAAATGATAAAACATCATTTGTCTACACATAGTGCAGAAATTTTATTTTGGATGACGCAGTCCCAGGTAGGCTTCAACTATGTGCCAATAGGAGATTCTGCATCGGGGGCTTCTGGATTTCTGGTCATTGTCGCTGTACTTACTGTTTTGCATTCTTCCCTCTCTCTGATTCACAGTATTTTGTGTTTCAAAATTTGATCCTTAATCCTGTTCTCTAACTGCCGAGTCCCAGAGATCTAAGAGATAATTTGTGGCTTCGTGAGCATGGGAAGATGAGAAAGAATGTTGCAGGCAGATAGCCTTGGCTCCAGATCCAGGCTTTGTAAACTACTGCTTCAATAAATTTGAGTAGTTACTTAAATCTTCTGGCCTTATGTTGTCTACTGAATAGTGAAATTAAACTCAATTTACAAGGTTGTAGAGAATGAAATGAGATTATCTACACCACCATAATTGGCATACACGCATTCTCTGCACAGCTGTGATCCTCTATTCCTCGCTGACCTAGCTGGAGGAGAAGTCCAGTGGATCTTGAGAAAGGACCAGGGCAGGTATTTCCTGGCTACTAGCTACTATGCAATACCCTTTCCTTTCCTAACGCCATACAGATTCCTGTTGGGTTATAGTCACCTCACTGTACGGTGCCTATGATATCTGAGGATGGCTGGTAACTTCTCCTGCACCTTCACAACTCTAGGGGACAGACTGATTTTTGGAAATCCTGTGTGTGTGTGTGTGTGTGTGTGTGTGTGTGTGATATTTTCATATGCTCAGGTTCCTGTCAAGAATTTGATTATTATTATAATAATTGATTAGGTAATTGACTAAATGTGTCTCAGAGAAGCAACAAGCCTGAGGTGAGAACTTCTCAGGCAAAGCTGCCCCTGACACCGTTGTGAATGAACAAGACAGGTTGTGGGTCAGTCATGGCTACCCTGACCCAGTTAGTATACGCTGATGTGGGCTAATGCGACAGCTAACGTCAGCAATGAAGTGTTCTTGACTGTCATCAAGTATTTCTGATACGCTATCGCTTATTACTGAAGTTCATTTCTATTTGAAGGCTTAGCAGTTCTCACAACAGAGAAATGGTGTCTCCAACCAGGGCTGCACTGGCTGTCTTTGCTTTGAGAGTTTTACCAGACTCTGGACTTTTATGGAGGTTTTTTTTCTAATTTGAACTTTCTTAGATCTCTGTGGCTCAGAGACCCTCATCTTGACTCACCGTTCTAAGACTTGATGCTTCAACTTGCTGTACAAAGAAGGAAAGGGAAAGGGAAAAGAAGAAGGGAAGAAGGGGGGAAGGGAAGGCAAGGCAAAGGGGAGAATACTGTTTTGTTTGCTTGTGTACTGGCTTCTTGCCATGGGTTGAGCTTCTGGAAGTATTCCGGGTCAAGGTTAAAAGCATGGGTTTGAATCTCAGCCCAGGCACTTATTAGCATAGTGACCTCGGACAAATCACTTAACCTCTTCAAGTGTGCTTTTAATTGGAAAAATAAAGAGCGCCAATATTGGACCTGGTATCACAGGCCTAACAGACCTAGCTGTTGGGGAAGCCAAAAGAGAAGGATCACAAGTTCAAGGTTTGGTTGGACTACAGAATGAGTTCAAGTTCAGTCTGGGAAATCTAGTGAGAGTCTGTCTTAAAATAGAAGCGTAAACAAAAAGGGCCGGGGTACATTACTTGTCTAGCACGTGCAAGATCCTGGGTTCAATCTCAACCATATACACACAGGGAAGACTTGTTTTCCAGAAAACTGGAAAAAAAATAAAGGATATATACATATTAGGTATAGTCTATAATTTAATAAACTCAGTAAATGTTGGTGATGAGTATAATTAAATCCCTGAGGAAAATACTTACATGAGGAAATTCCATGAGTGTTGAGTATTGGAATTATTATTATTTCAAATAGAGTTTGTTTTTACTTCAGCTTTAGGTTCACTACAAAGCTGAGTGGAAGATGCAAAGCTTATGTACCGCCTGTCTCCACATATGCAGGCCTCTCCCACAGTTAACACCTCTTCGACCGAATGGCATGTCACATAAATCTTATGCAAATATCTCCTCTGAGTCTGTGACTTATCTTTTCATTCTCTTGTAGTGTCTTTTGCAGATAAAGAGCTTATACTTCTAATGAGTCCAGGCTATCAATTATTTCTTTTAGAAACAATGCCTTTAGTGATGTATTTAAAAAGTATTTATTTATTTATTTATTTATTTATTTATTTATTTATTTATTAAGTATACAGTATTCTGTCTGCGTGTATGCCTGAAGGCCAGAAGAGGGCACCATACCTCATTACAGATGGTTGTGAGCCACCATGTGGTTGCTGGGAATTGAACTCAGGACCTTTGGAAGAGCAGACAGTGCTCTTAACCTCTGAGCCATCTCTCCAGCCCCTTAAAAAGTTTTTTAACTCACACCTCAGATCATCTAGGCTTCTCTCTCACATTATCTTCCAAAGATTTCACAGCTTTGTGTTCTAATTGTGAGCCAGAATAAATGCAGCATAATATTGGGTCCTTTTAAAAAAAATTCCTCTGTCAGTCTGTGTCTTTTCAACGGTATGTTTAGTATATTGAGGTTTAAGTGATCCTCAAAGGGGCATGGAGCAATGACTCAACAGTTAAGAGCACTTACTGTTCTCTCAGAAAATCTGAATTCTGTTCCTTGCACCCACATGACAGCTCAGGACACTCTATAACTCCACTTCTAGGGTACTTGATGCCCCCTTTGGACCTCTTTGGGCACCGAGGCACACATATGGTGCACTTACATACTTGCAGGCAAAACACTCATACACATAAAATTATTGTTGGTAGAGTAGACACAGACTGACAGAGAAAATTTTTTAAAAAGGACCCAACATTGTGTTGCATTTATTCTGGCTCATAATTTATCATAATCATTAATAATTTCTGCTTGTTGCCCTTGTTCTTTATTCCTATATTTTGCTTTTTCTGATTTTTTTGTTTTTTTAATTGAATAGTTTATATGATTCTATTTCCTCCCTTTTTAATATATTAATCATATTTCCTTTAAAATTTTATTTTACTGCCCTAGAGTTTGCACTTAACATTTATAGCTAATCCACTCACACTTTCAAACAAAAGGACACCTTAGTTTGGATAAGGCTGTTATAGTAACAATTGATGTCATTTATTTCATATACATATATATATATACACACACTATAATCATGAAATATATTTTTGTCATTGTTTTGCACAAACATATGTTAGATTATTTAAAATAAGGAAAATGCGTTTTATTTTCTCTTCATTTATTCCTTCTCCAATACTTTTTTCAAATAGATGCAAATTTCTAACCTATTTAATTTTTATTCTTTCTGAAGAGTATCTTTTAACATTTCTTGTTTGCCATAAGTTCCTCAATTTATATTTTTCAGAGAATGTATTTCTTCTTTACTTTCAAAGAATTAACTTCACATGATATAGAGTTCTAGATTGGTGGCATTTGACTTTCAACATTTTAATTTTATTGTCTTTGGTTTTCTTCAGGTGGACAGAATGCACTGAGAGGTCTTCTCTGAACTTCCTGGGTCTCTGGTTTTGTGTCTTACATTAATTTGGGTCTTTTTTGCTTCAAATCTTGTATATGTTCCTTCCTTCCTGCTTCTGACTTTTCTGTTATATTGCCCATGCTGAACTGTATGGGGGCAAACTGTAGTTGTCTGACCATTCTGGAATATTCTGTTCCATGTTTTTCATCTTTTCCTTTTTATGTTTCAAAGGTATATCTATTGGTATATTTTTGCAAGGTGAGATTCACTTCTCAGTCCTTTCTAGTTTAATAATAAGTCCTTCAAATGCATTTTTAATTTTTATTATAAGGTCATGGATCTCTGGCATTTCTTTATTACCATCTTAGAACTTCCGCCTCTCTGCTTATGTTATCCTTTTGTTATTATATTCCTTATAATATTCCCATTATAGCCCATAGCATATCTATCACAATTTATTAAACTATTACAATTATTTCTAATAATTCCAACATTCTTGCCATATGTAGCTCCCGCTCTGAAGCTGCTAAGCCTCTTTCCACTGTGTGGGCATTGTGTTGTTGTTGTTCTCATTTTAATACAACTTTTAATTTTTCTCTGATGTCTGGACAGAATGGGTAAGAGAAACTGTGATTAATACGCCATTTAGTGCTAGGGAAATGGCTCAACGGGTGAAGCATTTGCTGCATACAGCGTGTGAATCGGGGCATAGTCACCCATGTCTGTCACAGCAGTGCTCCTAACTGTGAGGCAGGAGGGGAGGCAGGGGAACCTTAGACACTGACACTGTGAACGGCAGAGACCCTGTCTCAGTCAAGGCGGAAGATGAAGAACAACATTACATGTTTTTCTCTGGCCCCTGTACGTACACCATGAAGTGTGTGTGCGTGACCACACACACACACAGACACACACACACAGACACACAAACACACAGACACACACACGCACACACTCCCATAATAAACCTTAGTACTGAGTCTTAGTTAAGGCTGTGGAGGAAAGGAAGCATTCTACAGACTATGATTGTCTTTTAGTGACCCTGAACCCTGGGACAATGAATCACACAATGCTTCTCAACTTTCACGCTCCTTAAATGAATCAGGAGTGCGGGGCTAGGACAGAGCTGGCTATTCCCATCTCCTCAGTTTGGAAGCACTTCTCAAACCCTAATAGGTTAGGCCCTGGTGAAAGAGCTTTTGAGAACAAGCCCCTGTAAGACGGAATGTTCTGGATCATTTCAAATGGTCTGCTTTTTCACTGTCTGTGACATTAGTATGAGGAGATTTACTTTTCCTCTGATCTTCGGCATGGTAGTCTGGTCAACTTCACAGAGAAAAGTCCACTAAAGGTAGGATCCTCCATGAATTCACCCCTCCATCCCTGGGGTGTTATCTCTGAGACTGTCCTATACTGCGCCCCTAGAAACTGAGCTGTAATTCTGTCTCTCCTCCCCCACTACTGTTTCCAGGGAGGCTTCTGTTGGTGTGTGTCTGTTCTCCTAAATTGCAATTTTTCTGAATTTGCTTGTCTTTCCAATTTTAAGAACAGTCGTTTGCCTCGTGAGCTCATTTCTCTGATAAATCTAAGAATCATCAGTTTTTAAAGCTTGTTCAGTTTTTTTTTCCCTTGTTGTTAATATTGAGTGGTGGTTTCCAAGCCCTTCCATGTCAGGCCGGAAACAAAAGAACCCATTACTTATGTAATTCTCACCACAACCCTTGAGGTGAATGCTGTTAGTGGTTTCAAAAATAAGAAACTAGGCTGCGGCAGGCAAGGGATACGTCCAAGACCATTTGGCTTGCAGTTGGAAGAAATGAGATCAAATTTGTCTGGCTCCCCGAAGGACACCACCACACCAGACGTTCCTGTTTGCACGGTGAATTTATCACTGGCTTCTGGTTGATTTGATTGGATTTGCACTAGTGCCTACTTTGAAGCTCTTTAAATTAAAGCTAAAAGGTGTTTTGACCTTTTTTTTCCTCAATTAGCAGGTTGCCTAGGAAAACTCAGTCTTGGTCGCTCAGTAAGCTTTCACCTCATTCCTTTCTGACACAGGACTTCTGCTATTCCTTAGGGAAAGAAAACTGAAGAGTAGGAGATGCTTGCCTTTTTAGGTATTATCAGTGTCAACAAAATGATATAGAATGGCACAGTTCAAAATAAGGAAACAAAATGTAGCTGTGAGCATACACATAATTCCCATTAGTTTTGGCAAAGCAAAAAAAAATGGGCTTTAAGCCTTAAGCTAGTGTTGTATCTGAGTCCTGGTTTGCCCTTTATCTGTAAACAAACCTCAGTTTCCTCAAATAACCAACAACCGCTTTCTTACATTTGTATCATCATTCAAATAAAATGAGACACCTAGATCTGTAACCCAGTCAAGGGAACTCAGAATTCCCTTTACCCATCACAGGCGACATTCACAGTTCCTAGGACGTCCTTGGTTCTTGTCATTCTGCTCCCTACGGTGTTAGAGAATGACGATGAAGGCCCTTGAGTTGGGGGTCTTGAGGGATGAGGAGGGATTGTTCTGGCAAATTTTGGGGCTGAGAGGATATGTTCAATGCCTTCTTCTGTTCAAGGATTAGTAAGACTTAGTAATGTTGTGGTGGATAAAGGCAGAATTGAAACTGGTAAGGGCAAGCAAGGCCAGGCCACAAAGGGCCTTGTTTTTAGACCAAGAAGTTTGAATCTTTTATTAGCAAAATTCTCATTTCACAGGAATTCGGCAGGCTGTTGATATGGTCTGGTGGAGGGATGGAGAGGTCTTAATGATGCTAGAGACACTGCCATTCATCAGTCAGGAGAAGCTGTTGATGTTAGGGAACACAATCCATGCGGTATGTTCATAACCTCTGGCCCAACTTCTCTGTCCTATTTTAGGCCATCTTACTTAGCTCATGACTAAGCTCCCTAAAGCCTCCAGTTTTCCACTATCTAATGTCTTCCCAACACTGTTGTTGGATTGAGTCTCTAAAACAAGGCTAGCCAGGTCAGTGTCTGTTTCCCTGTGAAGGACTCTCAGATACCTTCAGGATGCAGAGAGGCCTCTACCACCTAGGATGCCTTCCCTTCTTTGGTCTCCCTGTTATATTTTGCTTGGATTGTTCCCAGTGGAATCATATTACAGCTCAGCCAACTACTGAGCAATAAATGTCTCCTTTCCCGGAAGTCTTGCAACTTTCCTAGGAGCCCAGGTCACCATTCCCGTCTTTTTTTAGATTTGGGGTACCTCATAGGTCCCCTGGCACTTGGGCTTGTCAGTTTGACCTCAACCACATCATCCAACAATTCATCAGTTCTTAGTATTTTGAGAGTGAATGCTGGAGAGAGGTACTGGGTGAGATCTGTCGGTCCTCAAACTTTACTTCTCTTGTTTATCCTCCCTGACCTCCAAACTTGGCTTGATGTTGTTATCCTTCTCTCTTGAGTGGGGGTGGAATCCATGAGTAAGATAGGATATTACTTCCATAATTTGGAAATGAATCAGTATTGGATGGGTCTGTCCTCATCAAAGGAGCCTTTTAAAAAATTAAGACACATTTTTACTGGCCTAATAAAGAAGAGATTCTGGATGTGAGATGCTCTGGGAGGGAGAGAGGGTAGTCATCAAGGAACTGCAGGTGGCTTCTAGAAGCTGAGGACAGGCCCCTGGCAGTCATTCTGGAAGGGAGTAGAGACATCAATCATACAGTCTTAAGAAGCTGAATCCTAGTCACCAAGACAGAAACTTAAAAGATAACATGGAATTACAGAAAAAATGTCTCTCAATGTTTACCTTTTAGGCTGAGTAGAAATCTTCTCTTATTCATGTCTGGACTTCGAACCTTAAAAAAAAAAAGAAAGAAGAAGAAAGAGGAAGAAAAAAAAAAAGAAAACCAACCAAACAAACAAAAATCAATCAACGGATATATTTGAAGGGGCTAAATTTTGGACACTTTGTTCATTAACAATAGAAAACCACCATAAGTGGATGCCATTGTCTCTTACCACCAATAGACCTCTGGGATCTTTATCCAAACCCATTCTTGCCTTAGCTCTGGATACTAAGAGGACCAGAGAGAGACATCAAGCTCAAAGTCTTTTTCATCTTTTTCTACTGAATACCATCTGATTTCGAGTTACATAAGCAGAAGTGATCATTCTAGAAGAGACTGTTCTTTAATAAAATTCTGTTTGAGAAGAACTCGCTGAGCCCACCTATACAGAGGCAGTGCTGAAAGGCTAGGTAAGGAAGGAACTGGGTTTTGCCCACCCAACACTGCATCGTGCATGGCTAAGAGTGAGACGGGACAGAAGGAGACACTTGGAGAAAGATAATTGTACACAGTTTGCAAAACGTGTTTCTACACAACAGCAGCAGCAGCATCAACATCTGAGAACTTTTTAGGAATGTCGATTCTTGGGCCCAATCCTAGAACTACTGACTCAGAAATTGCGTTTTAAACAACCTTGCTGGTGATTCTGTTGTGCAGTCACTTTGAAACCGGTGACATTGACAAATCGTCATTGGGTATACAAATAGTAGATAGCAGAGTTTTCTGTGGGAAGCCATCTTTTAAAAAAAATGACTCAATCACAAAGGATGTAAGTCACACCCACAGCTCAGACCTGCTCAAAATGTCTGCAATACTGTGATAAAGCCACCCTTAGACTACTACAAATCCCACCGACTTGAAGGTCAGACACTCTGCTACAAAGTATCAGGGTTACTCTGGGATGAAGCTGCCACTAATTGCTATTCAATAAATAATTGTGGGTTGTATCAAAAAGCTGGGCCCAAAGGTCATATCTCTTGTCTAGATCCTTGGGTTGCAATCTTTTCCCCAGGTGCTCTCAGGTAAAATCAGACTGTCCCTTGAAGACTGCCTAGGACAGAAACTCTAGTACTCCTTTACAGAACGGGGACATTAAAGAGAAAATAATCAGCAGTGGAGTGCACGCCAACAGACGTGGGCTCTAAGGACTTTGTAGGCAGTGAAAGCTGCCTGCATTCCGACGGTACAAGACATTTTATCGCTCTGGTCAACTAGACCTCAGTTCCTTCTGTACCATGCGTTATTATGTGATTCTTGTTACCTCCGAAAGCTCAGATAATTAAAACAGTTTATGTTTTGCCATTTCCAAGAATCCCTCTTGCGATTTAATGATTCACATACCCAGGGTTTAAAGAAGAAAATAACCTCATTGTTGTTTGCTCTCTTCAAGCTCTCAAGTGCTCAGCTTATTATTTCGCTATCTGGTAAAAATGAGTTTATCTCTAATTCTCTAATCCCTTCCATGGGGAATTCTTAGGGGATAACACAAATTCCTTCTTTAACAAGCAAAGAAACAGCTGCTCTTTTCATCGTGTCTCCCTTTTCGGGGAGGGGAGGGAGGACGAGGGAGCTACCTGCTGTCGTATGCTAATTCTCTTATGTCATGGAGCAAATTTTAGGAGAAGTAGACAGAGGAGATGAGGAAAGCCCGCACCAGAACAGGGCTCAGAGGAGCTGTAGACTGCGACATCCTGGCTTCTTTACCTCAGTGTTGTTATGCACCCCTCGTTTTACCTGTTTCTCAGTTGCACGCTTCTGTTTACTTGCAGAGAATTTCCACACCAGGAAAAACTGTGAGGATGCTCCCCACCATACCCACATGACTTCTGTTCCTAAACCCTGCAAACCACCATCCCCTTTCTTGTTTCTGTAGTTTTGATATCTCAAGAATGTCACGTGGAATATTTCTTTACACTGTGTGAATATATGTCATTGAGAAGACATGTTGCTCTCTTTGTTAATAAAAAGCTAACTGGCCGATGGCTAGGCAGGATTTTCAGGACTGAGAGAATGCTGGGGAGAAGAAGGATGGCTTCTAAGGAGATACCATGAGACTCAGAAAGGGCAGGATGGGAAGTACAATCACGAGTAAAGGAGCCTCAAGGCCGCACATAGATCAATAGAAATGGGTTAATTTAAGGTATAAGAGCTAGCTAAAAAATGAGCCTAAGCTATTGGCCAAATATTTATCATTAATATTACATTTCTGTGTGGTTATTTGGGATTTGACTGGTGGGACAGAAAAGTTTGCCTACAATGTTACTTAAAGGGAACCGTACAGTATGGAGCTTTCAATGATTGCCTTAAGAATCAGCACAATTCCCTTAGGATCCATCCAAGTTGCTCTGTGCACCAATGATTTGATTAGAGTTTTATAGTGAGGTAGGTTACAGTTTACATAACCATTTACTTATTAAAGAAGATCTGACTGTTTCCAATTTGGACTGTATTATGCCCAGATCATGGAGTTCCCCCCAAAACCAACTAGGAGACCGAGCCCTGTATGTAAAAGCAAAGAACTTTTATTCTTACACAAGTTTGCAAACTTGCCGGGCGGTGGTGGCACACGCCTTTAATCCCAGCACTCAGGAGGCAGAGGCAGGTGGATCTCTGTGAGTTTGAGGCCAGCCTGGTCTACAAGAGGTAGTTCCAGGACAGGAACCCAAAGCTACGGAGAAACCCTGTCTCAAAAAATCAAAAAAAAAAAAAAAAAGTTTGCAAACTTGGATTCTCCATGTGTCCAACATGTTAGAGTGATCTGAGAGCCCCGGGCTTAGTTGGGGTTGGGTTTTTATAGTAGCAAAGCGGGGGTGGGGGGGTGGGGGAGTGCAGGATTGCTAAGGCTCAGAACCCTTGATTGGCTGACATTTGTCTAGGGGTATCCTGGTGAAAAGCGATGGGTGTGTGCTGGCAGGTGATCCTATCTACAAAGGTTGGAAGATTAGGAATTTCCTGTGAATGGTCTGTTCCTGGGTGGTGCCTGGGTGGTCTCAGTTTGTGGTCTTTCTTGGAACCAGGTATTGTCTTAGGGTAAACTACTAAGACTCAGGCCTCTATTGAGCTTGTCATGGCTGGTTTCTACAGGCTGCTGTTTTTTTAAGGACATATGCATTCATTTGAGAGGTCCAAATGCATAATAGTTCACCTTGAATGATAGATAAGGTTTAATTCTCTAAGATCGCACCAATTTTTTCCAGAATAGTTTTGCCATATTATATTCTCACTAGCAATGCACAAGACATCCAGTTTCTTCACATCTTCATATAGCTTTGTGTTGTCACTATTGTGTGTATGTATATGTGTGTGTATGTCTGAAGTCATGTGTGTGTGTTTGTGTGTGTTTATGTGTGTGTGAGAGAGAACACAGACATGCAAATGCACATGTAAAGACCAGAGGTCTTTGTTTAATATCTTCCTCAATTGCTCTTTATTTTTTGAAGCAGCCTCTCTCTGAATCTGGAACTCACTAAGTCATTAGATTGCTGGCCAACAGGCCACTGTTTCTTGTTTTTACTTCCCCTGCACTGGGCTTACAGGGTTTGCAGGACTCGTGATCACACTGTGAACCCTGAGTTTGCATTTACATAAACTAAATAAAATTAACCTTGGATCAGGAGGTGGAGTCAGTTGACAGAAAGTAATCATAGAGAGTTAGAGGGAGTCTGGGGGTGGGGGAAGAGAGAGATGCACAGGAAATAGTAGGGAGGGACTTTGAGTGTGGCAGTCCTTTTTGGTTTTGAGTGACAGAAGAGACACTGTCTTTCTGAGACTCAGGTGAAGAGGGAAAGTCAGCTAGTTGCTCCAAACCTCCCTGAGCTAGCAGGTTTTCACCCCAGCCTCTGACTCCCAAGTCCTTATTGGTAAATAGAATGATAGAGATTTATGTAAAAACTACATTTGGTGGCAGCAGCAGAATCTAGAAGTCCTGCAGAGCCACTTCCAAAGAAGCTGGCCAGTAACTGCAGAGCTGCAACTATTGACTGAAAAAGCAGTAGATTCAGCTGTAGCTGCTGTGCTGTTAAATAAACAACAGGTGCATTATTGAGCATGGCTTCTTATATGGGTGCTGGGGACTGGTCTCACATGCTCACACCACAAGCATTTTACTGACTAAGTCATCTCTGTAGCCCTGCCACTATTTTTTTTAAAAGTCATGTGCTTTTAAAAAACAATCATGTACTGGCAGTACTTGGTAATTTTATTGTTATTTTCCCAATGACTAATGACATGGAGCTTTTTTGTACAAATATATTTGACTTCTGTATAGACTTCAGCAAAAACATCTAGACATACATATATATTTAATTTTTGAGATTATAATTTAATTACAACATTTATCCCTTCTATTTCCTCCCTCCAAACCCTAACATACACCCCTACCCACTTTTCTTCAAGTTTGTGGGATTTTTTTTCATTAATTGTTATTGCATGCATATATATATATTTGTATATACACATATACATTCCTAGTTATAACTTGTTGAGTTTGTATAATGCTTCAGGGTTGACCATTCGACACTGGAAAACCAATTGATTTGCTCTTTTTTGGGGAAAGATCACCTTTCTGGCTCCCAGCTTTCCTTAATTGCCTATAATTCTTTGTGTAGGGTAAATGCCTCGCGGACTTTTCCCCGTCCAGCTTGGCATGTTCATTGGCATTGTCCTTGTTCGGCTCACTTGGATTAGTTGTGGTTTTCTGTATATTATTTACACATTTTCTAATTATATTGCTTGTTCTAGAGTCAAGATTTTTTTTCTTAATTTCTTGAGTTGTTTATGTATGCTAGATATGGATCCTTTGTTAGATATGTGATTTCCAGTACCCTTTTCCTTTAATGGCTAGATTCTTTGAATTTAAAGTAAGTGCATGGTTATTTAATTAGGGCTACTTTTCTTGCAGTTAATTGTGGTTACATGGCAAGTTTCAGGCCAACGACAGGAGAGTGAAAATGATCCAAAGTCGTAAAGTACCAATAAGGTTACTTGTTCTGAATATCTGCGCTCTTTTCTCCTGGGACTTCAACTGCAGTAATCCAGTACCAATCATGCAGATGAGGACAACACCATAGGGTGGGGGCGAACTGTTAAGAGACAAGTAGCAAACACTTAATTGTTGTCTGTGGTTTTCTGTCCTGCCTGGTTCCCACAATTGTTAAGTCCCAAAGAAATCACACAGAGTTCTACATTAGTTATAAACTGATTGGGCCATTAGCTCAGGCTTCGTATTAGCTCTTATAACTTATATTAGCCCATTATTCTTGTCTATGCTAGTCACATGGCTTGGTACCTTATTCAGCCAGGCAGTCACATCTTCTTCTGTGGTTGGGTCAGGACTGTAGATGGAACTTCCTTCTTCCCCAAAGTCCCCTGTTCTCATTGACCCACCTATACTTCCTGTCTGGTTGTCCTGCCTCTACTTCCTGCCTGGCTACTAGCCAATCAGCATTTATTTAAAATATAATTGACAGAATACAGACCACTCAATGCATGTGGGTCTCATGACTTCTTTGGAAAATTTTCAGCCCTGTCATTGTAGTATGGTAGCAGGCATGAACACTATACTAAGAAATAGGCTTGCATGCATAAATATCAATCTATTTACAAAAGCAGTCATCTCAGAGAGTATAGTTTGCTGACCCCTAAAGCAAAGTCACAAACTGTCAGGATCTGGATTCCAGAATGAAACAGGGAGCAGAGCCATTAGGTTCAGCTGGATGGCTACCCCTCAGACTAACTCATAAAAAATAAATAGATTTCTGCTTTTTAAAACCACCCTATTTTAGAATATCCTTCAGTGAACCATCTCATCCTCATTCACTGCGCACATACTGTATTAACTGTACAAAGATAATTTAGCATTAATTTACACATGCGCCTTGCTGGACGGAACTTGAAATGCTATGACAGGGAGATCCCAGAGCACAGAAATGGGCCTGTAGCCAAATTATGAAGACAATATTTTGAAAATGGGATGAGAATGAGAGTGGAGAGGAGGAGGAATCTGAGTTTATAACACATGGGACTTTAGTGTTATTATGTCTCCGAAGGTCCAGAAAAGTGCGGAATATTATATTTCAATTTTAGAAATGAAAGAAAATAACCAAGTCCCTGAAAAATAATTTAACTTTCCTAGGGGCATAGCTAAATTTGAACCTAGAAAAGTATCCACTCCAATAATGGTTTTATTCATGGTTCCCATTTAGAGACTGACCTGCGGCTCCCCTCTCTGGAGAACAGCCTGGCCTGTTCTTTTCTCCCTGTCAGGTAGGGCTCCATCAGCAAGTTCCTGAAGAAAACTCAATAGGAGCTTATTAAGCAGCTCTGTCTATCTGTGTAGAAGCAAAACCAGGACCAGGGAAGCTAGAGGAACGAGGGAAAGGAACTGACCTTTAAAACACAAAGCTCTTGATGACAGAGTGTGGGAATCTGCCAACTGGCCTGTGTTTGTGGTGGCTGATCAGAAAATGCCACTCTGTGCTTCCATACTCTAGGGGAAAACCTGTCTCCATCCTGTTTCAGGACGCCCATGAGACTTGTAGAGATCCCCTCATTTATCTGCTGCTTAGAACTTTTAGTCCTCTTCCTCCTTCCTCGACAATCATGAACACTCTTTCTGTAGGAACAGCCTGTGCACTGGAGTGAAGCTAGCTCCCTCTTTCCCTTCTGTTTCCTGTCTTTAGCATGTTTGGTGCTAACTCAAGCAAGATTACCTCTCACTTAAAAAAAAAAACACATTAAAATGTGATTATATTATTTGTTCCCCTTTCCTTTCTCTAATTCCTCCCATGTATCTCCCCATCCTGCTCTATCTTGAAACCATGGCCTCTTTTTCTTTAGTTATTATTGTTACATATCTATGTATACATATTATGCCTAGTTACTATTGTTGCATATCTATATGTAGTGGGAGCTGCGGGCTGCGTTTCTGCTACCCCAGCTCCTGGTCCGCCTGGCTAGCTTATGCCCCGAAATAACAACACACAAACTGTATTCTTTTAAACACTGCTTGGCCCATTATATCTAGCCTCTTCTCAGCTAACTCTCGCACCTGGACTAGCCCATTTCTAATAATCTGTGTAGCACCGCAAGGTGCGCTTACCGGGAAGATTTTAGCCTACGTCCATCCTGGGTCATCACATCTGCCCCAGAGAGGAGAGCTATCAAGTCTGAGCTCACTTCCTCTTCCTCTCAGCATTCTGTTCTGTTTACTCTACCCACCTATGTTCTAACCTATGAGACCAAGCAGTTTTTTTTTTTAATTAATTAACCAATGACCTTCCTCCATCATCAGCAGGAACAGAGCCCGCAGCTCCCACTACAAAATGGCGCCTGACGTGGTAGCAGCAATTTCTTGGGTCTGCTCTGCTTGCTAGAGGCAAGCAAGCGCTCTCAGCTAAGAGAGGCTTCCTGACTCAGTTTTAGCTGCAAATCTTGCAGCTCTTTTACAAGATCCTGCCACGAAACACTTAAATGGTATTGATAAAAGCTGACTGCATGTTTGTTTGTTTTCAGCCGTAGCAGGAAAAAAGTTGTGTTGTTTTAAAATGTGGGCTTTCTGGGCTGTCCTGCCAGGGCAAACTCTGACTCTTTGAGGCAGGAGGTCAGTTACAGAGAGAGCATTTGAGTGTTGTAGCTTGTTTGCTGGCAAGGACCTTGAAACGCCACAGAGTTGTGGTGATAAACATGGCTACAGCCGGTACCTCAGCCATGAGGCTGGAAAGCTAAGGAATGGGTTGGATCTAGCCGGCAAAGCCACGGCTTTAATCCTACCCATATTGCTCAGTAATTTAAAGGCTCGTGTGGTCAGAAAAAGAAAGATATACAGTAAAGAGAGATTCAAAGACAAAGAAAACCTTTAAATGATTTACAGTGTGTTTAAAAATATATGCAGGCTAAAAGTTCTTAAAAGTAAAAAAAAAAAGGAAGAAAGAAAGTCGTTGGGTATGGTAGTACACACCTTTAATCCCAACACTTGGGAGGCAGAGGTAGATTGACCTAGGAGTTGAACTCTGTGACTTCAAGGTGTGGTAGCACATGCCTTTAATCCCAATGCTTGGGAGGCAGAGACAGTTGGATCTCTGAGAGTTCAAGGACAGCCTGGTCTACAGAGTTATTCCAGGTCAAAGATATACAGAAAACCTGTCTCAAAAAGCAAAAAGTTAAAAGTAAAAATAAACGAAATAGAGGTTAAAATAAAGCACACAAAGATGGAAAATACACAGAGAATTTTGATACTGTATGCTATTATGCTCTCTTTGAATTGTTTGAATGCTGAGGAAAGAGCAACAGATGCTAAAAGATATTTGTTTATAAATGCTACTGAACTAATCCAACATAGATATTTTGAAAATACCTTGACTTCAGAATTTGGATCTAAAGATATGATACTTTGGAAAAGAGATTCTTCTTTTGTTTTCACAGACGATGACACCCTGCAGATTGCTTCCATCCCAATATGGTATGATAGACCACGCCCTCCTGAAAGGTTGCTGTGAACACCTTCAAAAAATTACTTCACTCAATTGACGACTGAGATGAACCTAGCACACAGGTTATACCCTGAAATATCTGATTAACAGCGCCCCCATTCAGCAGGAAGCAGTTTGGAGAGAAATAACTATGTCCATATTCCCAAATATTGTTTATAAATGTTCTTTTACATTTAAAGGGGGATATGATATAGGTATGAATAATTTGCATTCATATGAATTTTGCTTTAGTGATTTAAATTTGAGGTCAATTTTGTTACATGTATATGTATTTCTGATATTGATTAAGGTATTGTGATTGTGTAGCTCATGTAAAAATGTTATGTATATAAGTTGTTAATGAATAGTTATCTATAATAGTCAAGTTTGTAGTCATGTTAGATTTTCTAGATGTACATAGATATATTTTAGATAGACATTCTTCAGATCTTTCAAAGACTACGGAATATGCTATTTAATGTTTTAATAACTTAGGACTTTTCATGACAATGAGACACTCTGCTCCTGGCAGCACCAATCTACTTCAAGAAGAAGATGGGCATCGAAGAGGATCCTTATGGAGTTTGATAGCCATTTGGGCAAGAAACTGCTCTTGCCTGGACTGTTGCATAAACTGGACACAAAGAACCCGCAGAGAGAGGACTGCTGAACTTGCCTAAAGGTGAAATGATCTTTCGGGGTTCTTGATTCATGAAAGAGTCTGCGAGACATTCTGCAGGACACAGCAGATAGTGACTGAACTGCCTTTGAATTTTCCTGCTTCATGGAAATGTCTGCTGGATACCATGGGCCTGTAGGGAGAAGATGGATGCCCCAACAGTACAGAGAAACTTTGGGTGACTGTCCAGGCAGCGAGATGTCTCTGTCATTTCTAGAGTTTGAAAGTTGCTTATTTCTTGTTTACTTAGGTAATATTGTATCTTTCTGGAGTCTTTGATGGAGTTGAAGAATAGTTAGTTATAGTTATAGTTTTCCTTAGTTATGATAAAGATAAAATAGATGTAAATATTGTAATTTTTACTTGATAACTGTTTTTTTATATGTAATTTTGCTATGTTAAAGTTAAAGCCTTCCTTTTTTTTGTTTAAACAGAAAAAGGGGAAATGATGGAGGAAGGTCATTGGTTAATTAATAAAAAAACTGCTTGGTCTCATAGGTTAGAACATAGGTGGGTGGAGTAAACAGAACAGAATGCTGAGAGGAAGAGGAAGTGAGCTCAGACTCGATAGCTCTCCTCTCTGGGGCAGATGCGATGAAGCTCTGACCCAGGATGGACGTAGGCTAGAATCTTCCCGGTAAGCGCACCTTGGGGTGCTACACAGATTATTAGAAATGGGCTAGTCCAGGTGCGAGAGTTAGCCGAGAAGAGGCTAGATATAATGGGCCAAGCAGTGTTTAAAAGAATACAGTTTGTGTGTTGTTATTTCGGGGCATAAGCTAGCCAGGTGGACCAGGAGCTGGGGCGGCAGAAACGCAGCCCGCAGCTCCCACTACATCTATGTATACATATCATGCCTAGTTATTATTGTTGCATATCTATGTATGCATATTATGCCTAGTTATTATTGTTGCATATCTATGTATACATATTATGCCTAGTTATCATTGTTACATATCTATGTATACGTATTATGCCCAACTATAGAAAGACAATCTGCTCAGTCTGTTTAATATTACTTGTATGTATGATTTTAGGAATGACTACTTGGCATTGGATAACCAATCAGGTGACCCTCTCACCTTTGAGTCCTCATGCACTTTAGGAAGGCAGCATGACTTCTCAGAGCAATGTGTGGCCCTTTCCTCAGCTGTGCTTCATGGAACCAACAGTGGACCCAATTCTGCTCTTCCTGGGCTCATGTTGGTTGCTAGCTACTGAATAGTTGACTTCACTCCTTTTTGAATATGCACTCAATATCTGGTACTGACTTCCCTTGCTTGGTTTTTGTGGTCTGACAAATCAATTTCTTCAGTAAAGCACATTAATGTAAATGTAATAGATGCAATATAAACAGATATTTTCCCTGCTGGATAAAAGGAGACAAATAAGTCTATCAGTCTTTTTAGGTTCTCTGTGTGTCCAATTTGAAGTCAGAACAATTAAGAATTCGTACTCACTGTGATAATAGTATATCTTTTAATGTAAAGTTTAGAGTTTTGTATTTTATACTGTGCTTGACTACTGGATAAAAATTTAAATCATAGGTTGTGTGTGTACCTGTGCTCACTATCTATAACTTAGGGAGACCTTTATCTCTTATTGTTTGAGTGTGTAATATTTTTCCACTTCTTTTGGGGATTGCCATATTAGATTTTAAAACCTTGATAGATCTCTAGACTGAATAATTTAGTCCCTACTTAAATAAAAAATATTCTAGAAATTAAGGACTTCAACCTCAAATAGCTTCACTGTGGGGAAAAATACTGCTGGGTTAGCCAGCTCAGAAATGTATTGAGAGTTCAAGTAAGTCTTCAACAAATAAAACTAGTTTAAATAATTTTGGGCTAATAAAATTTTAAGTTATTAACATTAAGTGTAATAGAAATTTACATTTTTATTCTACTTGAATTTAGTCTTTAAGTTTCTATAGGATTGCTGTCTAGATAAACTGGCCTTATTTCTAGTTAATGTTTAAGATCATGAAAAATATGTTTGCATTTAAGCAAATTAAATAGTCTGAAAAAACTATTTCCTCCCTAGGTTTTATACTATGCGAGCTTGAAGGTAGTTTTTAGGACCTTTAAATAACTCAAAATCCTACACTGTTAGTAAGTTAATTCAGAGGTATTTGCTATAGCCTCACAGCACTTCCATGGAAAGTAGAACGTGGAAACATTTATTATTAATCATAATCTTAATTTGTCTATTATTTATCGGAGCTGCAGAGTGGTTATATATTTTGAATGTGATAATGAATGTGTTCTTTTTTTTTTTTTTTCCTTTCAGCCAGTTTGAAGTGCTGTATTATTAGAGATGCATGGTTGTAGAAAACTGGGAGCTTGGCTGATCTGCAAAGCACTGATGTGTGATAGAGAATTCTCAGTGATCTGATTCCTAAAGTTCTCTAAGGAATAGAAGTTACTGTGGTTAAAAGCTACAATCAATATATGGGAATGAGCTTCCAGTAGGAGCAGTGTTGGCAGAGGAACAAGGCTCTATGCACAGCAGGCAGAGTTGGTTTTCTTCAGTGAAAACAGAGCACAGTTTACCCTACACTAAAATGACTGCTGCTGTAGAATGTGGGGGTAGAGTAAGAACACGACTGAATGAATAGAAACACTTATGAAGATTTGGGGAATAATTATAAATAAATATCGTATTATTTACTGTTGTCAAAGCTAAGATTTGATGGGTTTGCTTTTAAGATTTCAGAAAGAACTTTTCTATCAAATATTCAGCAGGTCCCACTTTTACTAAAATGACAACATTTTCTTAGATTATTGGTTTCTCCTTAATACAAGTTAGACAATGTGTTTCCTTACCCTCATCTGTTTAATAGCGAATCTGCTGTTTTGTAATCTGCTTAGGTAACCAAGACTTTGTCTCTGAACAGAATAACCAGTGGGTTATGTCAGTTTTAATATATTTCTGTTGATTTAAGCAAATACATTTTCCCACTTAGGAAAGAGGTAAAAATCTATGCAATAATGCTGTTTTCTAAGCTTTGTTTTTTTTTAAAAAAAAATTATTGAAACAAAAAGTAAGATACTGTCCCTCAGGCATCCCAAATCCAATTTTTCTCTTAGGTGTTCAAATCTCCTAAGAACTTTGATTTTTGCCTTTCTAAAATTGAATCTTAAATGATATCTTTTGCACCTAAAATTGTATTTGTTTGGGAGGCTCTAGAAGAACACACAAAGATTTATTCTTTTTCTTTATGAACGAAAGTTGGTGGGGAAAATAAAGTCACTAGACATGTTAGGTTTGAGGCATAACAGAGTTGTCAAACAAACGGATACTTAACCTTCTGAGACCAGGTTTGCGTGATTGACATTAGCATCATGAGTGTGTGACAATCATGTGCTGATCGTGATTCCCATGGATTTGTCAATGTCCTTGCCATCAGTACCACACTTGTCTTTTTAGAGCCTTGGGAGTGCTTTGCTTGATTTTAAGCACATGGGTCAACTTTCTGCTACTGTGATATAACACCCATGGCTAAAAACTTATAAGAAAGAAAGGTTAAGCTGGCTCACAGTGACCTTTCAGTTCATGTTTACTTGGTCCAGATGCTTTGGGGACTATGATGGCGCAGTACAGCATGACAAGAACACATGGCAAAGAGGTGGCGGGAAGCAAAAGGAGAGAAGAGGAGGGGCTGGGGTCAAATTCCCTTCAAAGGCCTAACTTCTCCCCATTAGGTCCTTGCCCTAAAGGTTCTACAGCTCCCTATACAGGTCCAGCCTGGAGACAGAGTCTTTAACACATTAGCTTCTAGGGGACAGATTAAAATCCAAAGTTTAGGTTCAAAGTATGTTAAAATGGTAATAGTGTACGTAAGAAACTCCAGATTTAAAAAATAAATATTTGCTTTAATTTCTTACTTTTTAAAACTTATTTTTATTTATGTGTGCATATGTTTCCTCCGCCTGTGTGTATGCATGTGTGTGAGTGTCTGCTCAGGCCAGAAGAAGGTGCTGGATCTCTTGGAGTTGAAGTTCCAGGCAGCTATTAACTATGTGATGTGGGTGTTGGGAACCAAATTGTGGCTCACTGCAAGAGCAGCATGTGCGCCTACTGTTAGCCTTCCCGCTAGCCCTGAGATGTGCGTGTTTAGTTTAAACCTAGCATCTTCTAGGTGAAAGAATTTTCAAGAAGCTCTATTTTTCAGCTTATGGGAATTTATTAATATTGTTTTGGAATTTTATTTAACATATGAGTATTTAGGACCTGTTCCTGGATTATTGAACCTTTTTACTTAGTATTTCTGATATATTTTGGGTATTTCATAACGTATGTTTGGTGTCTTTGTGGTATATTATGTATCAGGTTTATAATATATTATATATTTAATATAATATATTAATGTGTTTTGTATTATACATAGTATTAATATAATATATTAAATTTGAGGACTTTTTTAGGTAAACATTGGTTGACCTATTTTTAAAATTTAAGTATAATCTTTATTATTCTTTGAAAATAGAGTTATTCACTACATTTATATGCATTTTGTTTAATTTTTTTGTTTTTTGAAGGGGTTATATTCACTTGTACCCTTAGCGTGATTTCTAGTTTCTCTTAATAATAAAAAAACAGAGTCAGATATTAGAGGCAGAAAGCTGAAAGGTCAGAGAAACAAAGGAGCCAGTTACTAGTTCTTACCTCTATGAACTTCTCAGATCCAAGGGGCAAAATCCTGTCTCTACAAGTCCTCAGAGTGAATGCCTTGTGCACCTATCTCCTCCTGCCTTTTATTCCTCTCTCTGCCCAGCCACATCCTTTCCTGTCTCCACCTCCCTAGTGCTGGGATTAAAGGCATGTGATTCCAAAGTACTGGGGTTAAAGGTGTGAGTCATCACTGCCTGGTTTTGTTTCTTTTTGAGACTGGATCAATCTAGTGTAGTCCAGGGTGGCCTTGAACTCATAGAGATCAGATCCATCTGCTTCTGCCTCTTGAGTACTGGGATTAAAAGTGTGTGCCACCACCACCCAGCCTCTACGGCTAACTAGTGCATCGCTCCACATTCTGATCCTCAGGCAAGTTTTATTTGTTATAACACAAACAAAATATCACCACATGCACCAAAAAATTCTAATCATAGTTATATTCTTCATGTGTGTGTGTGTGTGTGTGTATGTGTGTGTGTGTGTGTGTAGTAAATGTGTACAGGGGTATCAGTGTATGCACATGTGGAAGTCAGAGGAGAATATCTTCTATCTCTACTTCTCCTTTGAGACAGGGTCACCCACCGACCTGGTACTCACCAATTTCTAAACCGACTGGTGATCAAGCCTCCAGCATCTTATATCTCCACCTCCCCAGTGCTAGTGCCACAGGCACACACTACCCTTTCCCATGAGCACTAAGGTTCTAAACTCAGGTCCTCATGTCTGCACAGCAAGCATTTTACCCATTGAGCTGTAGTCCCAGTCCCTTTGGACACATTTTATCAGATTACCCGGTTTTAAAATTATAGCTGAAGACTTGTCTTGTCTGATAGCAACTTTAATGAGCCCCCTCAATCCCTGATTAAAACTGAACTTTGACCAAGTTGTCATTATATGCCAAAATTTCAATTTTTTGGGATATGGCTAATATACTCAACTTGCTTTTTTTTTTCCTCCCTAAATTTGTTATATTTGCTTCTCACTTGAGCTAAGAGCTGGCTGTTGGGATCTCCATCCAAACTCCAGGCTATCTCAAAGCTGGTACTTACTCCAGGCTATCTCACAGCTGGTCCTTACTCCAGGCTCTCTCACAGCTGATCCTTCTCCAGGCTATCTCTCAGATGCTCCTTACTCCAGGCTATCTCACAGCTGGTCCTTATTCCAAGCTATCTCACAGCTGGTCCTTACTCCAAGCTATCTCACAGCTGGTCCTTACTCCAGGCTATCTCACAGCTGGTCCTTTCCTTGGAATCTGAAGAAGCTTTGCAATATGAAGCCATGCAGCCTAATCTAAATCATAAAGAGTCATGTCGAGACCCTGAAGAAGTCAATAAGATGCTGAGATCACACTTCAGGTAACCAAGAGAGTAGATAACATTTGTCAAAAAGTCAATACCCAAGCTAAAAAGCATTAAAAGAAACTCAAAGAGCACTGCCAACTCCCAGGTCTTCGTGCCAAATATGTTCTTTCATATCAGTACTTGTCTTATGATGTGGGATTTCCCTCTGTATGCTATGATTACCATTAATGAATAAAGAAACTGCTTTGGACCTATAGCAGGGCAGAACTTGGGTAGGCGGGGAAAACTAAACTGAATTCTGGGAGAAAGAAAGGCAGAGTCAAAGAGAAGCCATGTAGCCCTGCCGGAACCAGACGGAACTTTACCCAGTGAGCCACAGCCATGTGGTGATACACAGATTAATAGAAACGGCTTAAATTAAGATGTAAAAGCTGGCCAATAAGAAGCTAGAGCTAATGGGCTAAGCAGTGATTTAAATAGTATAGTTTCTGTGTGATTATTTCAGGGCAAAGTGGCTGGGAACCAACAAGTAACCCCTCCAACAAAACCTCATCTCTTTGAGGATGTCTGAACTCCAGATCTACTGACCTTTGCTAACAACACTCAACAGATGTTTCAGCCCGTTTTATAGAAACAACACACACATGAACACATTGCAGAGTGTGTTACAGGGTTCCTTACCTTTGCAAGTGTGTGTGTGTGTGTGGAGAGAGAGAGAGAGAGAGCGAGAGCGAGAGCGAGAGAGAGAGAGAGAGAGAGAGAGAGAGAGAGAGACTCTTCTGAGCTAGCAAGGGATAAATAAGGTTGGTTGAACAAAACTGACAATTTTGATTATTTTACTCAGTCATGTGCTTCCTGGATTGCTTTGTGACCCAGAATCTTCTGAACACAAAGGGCTACTCTGTCCTTCGGCCATTGCATGTCCCAAGTTACACTCATCTCTATTATTTCTGTGACTCCAGTAGGACTCATGGATGTGTAGCTCCCTGATTTATTTGTGTATGTAAAACTCCATCTTCTTTCTTTCTTTCTTTCTTTCTTTCTTTCTTTCTTTCTTTCTTTCTTTCTTTCCTTCCTTCCTTCCTTCCTTCCTTCCTTCCTTCCTTCCTTCCTTCCTTCTTTTCTTTCTTGGTGTTCCTCATTAAGTAATAGTTTCTTTTTTTGCAATAGCACAAACAATACCTTGTCCTTAGTTTTTAGGCCATGGATTTGTGTCCTATAACCATACCTCCCATTTCTATGGTGGAGTCCTTCCAACTTCTCTCTTTTCTGAACCTTCATTTCCCTACCATCTAAGAATTATTACCTTCATTTATGAGCGGCGTGAGGATTAAATAAGATAATGATGAGAAGGAGCCAGAAGACCACTCCATTGGCATTAGTTCTTCTTAGATGAGATCATCTTAATGGAACAGGTGGCGAGAGTGGAGACAGGTTAGAAGACAGAGTGCCCATGAACAGGTCTCCCTCATACAAGGGAGCACAATCCAGTGCAGTGCTGCTACCGCTGATTAAGACACACCAGGCAGGAGCGCCAGTTCCTATATGGAGCAGTCACTAATACATGGTAGAAATACCCTTCCCGCTCTCCTTCCTTTTCTTTCTTTGTTTCTTCATGCCTTTCTAGAGGCAGAAATCTTGGCCATTTGCGTTTTTAGGAGAAGGAGGCCTTATTCATATGAATACTGAGACTGTCTAGAAAATATCTTGCCTTTATGACACAAAGATAAAGCACACCTCAGATGGTAAATGCCCTCTTACCTCAGCATGTCTCGGGGGGGGGGGTGACGAAGACTCACATTGTAGACTGACTATTCCCTTCCAAGGCAGCCCTAGTAACTGTCTGGCAGGTGAAAGTGCCAGGCTGGCTGTTGCGAGAATCTAAGCCAGAGACAGGTGTAGTCACAGGTTGCGTGAACGTTCTAATGAATCTATATGAGGTTGCCTATAATCCTCCTGACTCTTTGTGAAGCCTGGCCAAGCCAGCTGGCAAGGACTGTCCTCTGGTAACCATATAAAGATTATCAGAAAGAAGAGCTGTGGCAGCTATGTACACTACATGGACATTTATGAGTAAATGAAAAATCTCACTACTTGATAGCTCAATTGGAAGCTCAAATTGCCACAGTGAGTACGTGGGGAGTTCCAGCTGTAGATATACAGTCGCAAAGTAATCACACAGCATTTGCTCCTGGAAAGTGATTGCCCATGGTGCTTTGCCTTAAGCTGTAATCAGCCTGAATATAAAACGAGCAAATTCTCCAAACTTTAGAAATGCAACTTTACAGAAAGTAAGACTGTGTTTGGGGACCTGGATAGAAGTTCATTTGTGGTTCTCTCAAACCCATCATTCTGACTCCTTAGTGACATGTAGGTTTTTTCATATTTTTATTTTTTCACAGTATCATTACCTTATAATCTAACTCGGATCCTTATCTGGGCTAAGTTGTACAGTAAGTAGGTAGTACAGTGTCTAGGTCCCATAACACTTTTAGGGACTACCATTCATAAAAAATTAAGCCCATGATAGTGTTTAAAAATATATGATAATAACAATTTCTTTTTGTACACATGCATAAAATATGAATTTATATATGGTTATGAGGGTGGGAGTTAATGAAAGCAAATGTCCTGGATCCAACCAGCTGTGTTTGTGGGTTTAGTTCTCTTCTCAGGGGCTGTGTGTCGGAAAGCTCCAAGAGTACCAAATCCAATAAAGTGCATTCTGTATTTTCTACATGCACATACCTATATATACATGATAACATTTAGTTTATAATGTAAGTATAGCACGATTTTATTTATTTTTGGAAGGGGTTATAACTCTTTAATAATGGAATCCAGTGATACTGAAATGGTTGAGATAGTAAACAAGAAATGAAAATCTGGTACTAAAATGGCTCCATGACTTCAAAGAGGAATAGAAAGCAGATGAATGGGTTAAATAAATCAATTCAAAACTTGGAGGAAATCCAACTATTAGAGACCTGGAAGAAATGCAGAGACGCTGGGAGAGGGTAGGAAATATTGGGAATGAAAAGCTTAATAAACTACATGAAAAAATTCAATGTAAGGTGTCTCCAAGAGACTAGAAAAGGCAGAAGAGGGAATATCAGGAACTGAAGATGAGACTGAGAAATTTATATTCAAGTAACAATAAAAAAAAATACAGTTGAGACCTTTGGATCATAACTAAGGGATTAAAACCTCTTACTTTGATGTGTGAACAGAAGGCCGACAAGGATTTTAAAAAAGCCCAGGAAACTCAATCAATGAAATGATAGCCGAGAATTGGCCACATCTAGGCAAATAAATGGATGTCCAAATACAGGAGGTATTTAGATTGCCACATAAGCGTGGCCAGAAAAGAATAATCTCTACTTCATGCCATGATTAAAGTTCCAAGGCTATAGAACAAATAAAGAATACAGAGAGTATTCCCTCAGGTTTGCTGCTGAACTCTCCCAAAATTAAATAAAAAACACCCATGTTCCACAAACTGCCCAATAGGATGGGAAGGGAAAGAACATTTAAAGCAATAGTTAATAATAGCACAGAATAATCATAACAAAATATTATAATAACAGTTTTGTGAATATGAACTCTCACAAAGTGTCTTATTACATTTTTGCCTTTCTGATGTCCCTGAGTCACCAGCACCACTACTCATGTGTTTGGGGCCCTTATTAAGTAAAATAAGGGCTAACTTCAAAGCAAATAGTGTTGTACGGAGGTTGCTTGCTCATCCCAGCCACCCAGAACCGAAATAATCACACAGAAACTGCATTAAGTAAATCACTGCTTGGCCTATTAGCTCTAGCTTCTTTTTGGCTTGGTTTTACATCTTAATTTAACCCATCTGCATTAATCTGTGCCTCACCACGAGGTTGTGGCCTACCAGCAAGGTTCCGGTGTCTGTCTCCAGCAGGGCTACATGTCATCTCTCTGACTCTGCCTTCTTCCTCCCAGCATTCAGTTTAGTTTCCCCCACCTACCTCTATTCCCTGTGCAGGCCCAAGTAGTCCTTTATCAACCAATGGTATTCACAGCATACAGAGGGGAATCCCACATCAAGATAGCACAGCACTCCAACAGTGGACTTGTTAACTGAAATCATTTCTCAGTGGGAGGGTGGCATATTCACTACAGATTCCCTGGCCATGGGATAAGTCATTTCCCAGGAAGGTTAGAGTGTATATTCAGAAAATTTCCCCATGCTACTCAAAATGGTACATAACAAAAGTTGTTGTAGTTTGACTGTGAAGTGTTTCTCACACACTCAGGCATTTGAACAGTTGGTTCTCGGATTGTGGTCCTGTTTGAGAAGGCTGTGGAACCTTTAGGAGGTGGAACCTCACTGGAGGAATGGATCGCTGGAGATAAACACTAAGCTTCTATGGCCTGAGCCCATGAACTGTTCACGTTTTTGCTTGATGACTGGGGATGCAAGGTGGGCAGCTGTCTCCTGCTTCTGCTTCCATATCTTCCCTGCCACAATGGACTTCTTAAACTGAAAAGTGATGTGGAAGTGTCATATATCAATCTGTTGATTTCATTGGTTAAGTAATAAAGAAACTGCTTGGCCCTCATAGGTTAAAACATAGGTGGGTGGAGTAAACAGAACAGAATGTTGGGAGGAAGAGGAAGTGAGCTCAGACTCGACAGCTCTGCTCTCTGGAACAGACGCCATGCTCCCCTCTCCCCGGCAGACGCAATAAAGCTCCAACCCAGGATGGACGTAGGCTAGAATCTTCCCGGTAAGCACACCTTGGGGTGCTACACACATGAATAGAAATGGGCCAAGCAGTGTTTAAAAGAATACAATGCGTGTGTTGTTATTTCTGGTATAAAGCTAACCATGCGGGAGCCGGGCAGGACGAAAAGCAGGCCTGCAGCTCCTACTACAGAAAACCCAATTAATCTTTCTGTAATTTACCTTTGTCAGGTACTTGATCATAGTAGTACTAAAAATAATGAATATACTTACAAATTATTTCTGGAATTTTCCATGGACTGTTTTCCAACCCTATTTAACTGGGAACAACTTAAACTACAGAATATGAAAACTTAGGTAGGGAAAGACTAGTATTCTTGTAATTTCTTAGTGTCACAGAAAAACAAGAAATCCCCAAGGTCATCTACTCAGGCCATTATCATCCAGGCTGCAGATCCTGCATTACTGAAGAACACATTGGGCCTATGAAAAACACAAGTCTTCGCTCCATGTGGGGACTTTTGACTTTTAGAAATTGCAACTTTCTATTGGCAGTGGTACTCGCTTTGAATATTATGGAGCAGATACTGCTCTGATTAATCTATTTTTTTAAAAAGCAAAAAATAAAGCCACGTAACCTGAAATAGGATGTCCTCTCCTACATTTCCACAGATTTAAATGGAAATTACCTATGACCTTCATGACAATAACAAAATGTGGAAGTACCACAGCCTATCCTGTAAAGGGAGTAACTAAGGTCTTTCCACAATCTAATATTTGAATTCTTGTCACTTAGTAACACAAAAAGCTCCAAGGTCCAAGCACCAGTTGGTACCAGTTTTCCTCCATTATGAATGCAGTGTCAGATACTATAGGGATGGTATTCCATATTTTTATCTTTTGGGGGAACACATTTAACATGTCCTGACAAGAAATTGCTGTTTTGGGTGCTTATCAACCACTTAGACCGGAAAGTGTTGTGGCCACATCTCTTTTCATACTGATTGGAAAGGTCTTGGTCCTAAATACTGGATAGTTACTTCAAATTACGGAAACATTCTGAATTCAGAATGCCAGTGAGCTTTCCAGGCAGGGTAGGGCTGGGTCCAGATTGGTGGCTCCCATGCTGACACAGAGGCCCTCAAACACAAAGGCCTGCGGTGAAATGAACCATGCAGACAAGAGGAAAACTTGGTTCAGCAGAACTTCTGAAATCTGACCCTGAGTAGTTTACTTTTGACACATTTAAGCACACGACTTTGGAAGCTGGTTTCCTTGTGACAGTTATCACCATAAAGCTTATGGCACGACTGCATCAAAATCCTTTGCAAAGTACATCTCTTTTGCAGCGCACCCGCAACCTCTTTAATCAGAATGGGTTTACTGATGAGGGACAGTTCTCAAGATAAGGGTCTAGAAAGCCAGAATTTGCAATAAGCACACCAGTAAAGCTCTTTTGCAAAGTACTTGGGACCTCTCTTATGAGGCCTGGCTCTACAGACAGTAGAAGATCACCAGGCTGCTAAGCCACTCCCAGCCTTCTATATGAGAAACAAGTATGCATAGCCTTCCCACTGAAGAGAAAGGCCTGTCTGTTTAACAGTTCTGGTTTGTTTATTGCTATCTGTAAGAACAGAGGCCCCATGTCTTTGTCCATGCTGGATCTTCAGCGAGAAGGCTCTTAAGGCTCGACACTCCACAAATGCATGCCACAAGACCATATCCAGCCTCTCTCCAGGTGAAGTCCATTCCAGTCGCCGAAGGTTGGCTTATATCACTTGCTTACTTGAAATGCCCTTCCTGTGTATCTCTTGGGTTGCTAGGTGCAGCTCAGGCCACATTATTAGCACACAGTCTCCTGTGAGGACCCCACTCCACTCTGTCTTTTCCCTTTTCCCATATTTCTTCTGTATTTCTGAAAGTAGATGAGGAAAAATAAATACCAAACTCTCTTCTCTCCGCTTTCGGCTCTCAGATTTGAGTGATCCAAGTAGTGAAGAGAGGTCTAAATTCTTTTGACCATCTTTCTTCTATTCTTAACATTGGTCTAGAATCAGCTTTCCACCCTGAGGACTGTCTATGGATACCTATCAGCTCATGAACTCAGTACTCTCAGAAGCAACGAGAGGGCTTTCGGAGATCAACTTTCCTCTTTTCTCCCTGGGTTTCAAGAAAGCCACGAGGCCCCGTTGAAAGTCTGCCTTTAGTGTTAACCTCCTGGTGTCCTGCAATTCCAGAGACCTTTTCAGCAAAGCTGGGACGTGGGAATACCAGTCAGCCATTGGATATGAGCAGTGCCGCCAGTTTAGGGTTGAGGGATCATTTTAAAGTCATCTTCCATTTCTTCCCATGCGAGTTACTGCATCTTACCAATCACACTGTAACTCCCTCAGGGGTGTGGTACAGACTTTCCACTTATTTGGTATCATGGATCAGTTTCCTTTTGTACATACCAGTGCTCAGTGTGGGCTCAGTTTGCAGTTCAATGAATGAAAGATGGACTTTCATGTTTCTGCTACATAAACTTAGGGTTTTCCTCTCGCATCTGATGCACACATAGAGAAAAAATAAAACCGGTTGATATAGTGCAGCCTACTCCAGCTGAGCTCATCCCATTGTTCTAATCCAGAGATCAAAAGAAAGCAGAGGCTGAGGAGTGTGTGGTCCTTCAGCTTTCCCCGGAGCCTTCCGAAGCAGCCCTCTCCTGCCTTCCGATCTCTCTGTTCGGTGGCAGTTTGCTACGTGTGTTATCAGAGTTGATGGGACTCCTTAAAGAAAAACATGGTTAACACTACTGGGGATTGAATCTTCTATGTTAAAACAGGCTTTAGGAGCTAATAAAGACAGAAGGATGGCAGAGGACATTAGAAGCAACGTTTCCAGCCATTTCCGAGAGGACTGTTGGTTTTAATCACTTTTAACTTCTGCCTTTGTCTTAATGTTAGACCACTAAGTTTGACTGGTTTCCTCTTCTTGGGGCCTGCATAGGGGCTTTGCTTCCTTACAGTAATTTCTGTCCTGTGGAGCCCCAAATAAGCTGAAGGCACATAGTAAATTAGATTTCAGGAGACAGTCGATCTTGGAAACAACAAAAACCCAAATAAATAATGCTTACTGCCCTAAAAAGGACACTGCTGTAGCCATTGTGTGTGGGAGTTCTTTCTTCTTTCCCAGTCTACTTAAGAGAGATGGCATGAGGTGCTGTATTAGTTATTTTTTCTGGTCATGTGAGCAATAGTTTAAGAAACAAGAGAATAAAGATTTGTTTTGGCTCATGGGTTCAGAAGGCTCAATCCATGGTTGGTTGGCCACATGTCGTTAAGCAGAACATCACAGTGAAGAGACAGAACAGTCAAGGAGCTGTTCACAGCACTGTGGACAGGTAGTGAATATCAACAGGGGCCAGGGGCAAGGTTCACTTGAAAACATATGTCCTGTGAAGAACACAGCCTATTCAAACTGTAATGTTCAACCTCCAGCCCCCAAAGGCTCATGACCATCTCATTAGTTGATCTCTGAGAATCCCCAGAGTTTTAACCATTCTAAAATTGTTAAAAACTAGAATTTCAGAGCCTATATTATAAATCAATGTATTCATTTATCTGTGAACACTTGTAAAATTAAAAAGAATGTTCTTCCAAGATATAATGACACAAAATAGACACCTCCACCTTGGTGGAAGAACTAGAGAGTAACCAGGAAGTATCCATTTAATACCAGATAAATGTCAGCAGGTCAAACCATAGACCCTGCATCTCACTCTTACAGACAGAACATTCTGTGTGCATACTGTGAGTCTTAAAGGGCTTGGGCAACCCCACCCAGATGATCTTTCTCTTGAGCTAGCTCTAGTCATGTTCCACAGCTTTCCTCAGTGTGTGTTCCCTGTTCTTGATGTCAGCAATATCGTTTTTGCATTGCAACTGAAGCTTTACCCTCAGCATGATGAATTGCCCTCTTAAGGAGCTTCTTGTAGAGACATGATTCTTCTACATAATGTATATCCTTCACTGAATGGCCTTTCTTAGAATGTTAGTGGGAACTTCATGATCCCACAATCCTGCTTTGCTTGCCTGCAGAAACACAGTGTATATAGACAAGACAAATGTCTCCTATCATCTCCAACACTGGCTATGATTCCTTGGACTGTGACTGCTGGACCTTTATGTGCTTTGGCAACTGAACCCAAGGAAACACTTTTGTAGGTACCCTTGTGAAAAAAAACAGGGTACCCTAGTAGCTCTCTCTTCTTAATGAGTTTAAAAAAGATATAGGTTCCAAGACCTACAAAGAGCAGAGGGTAGAGTCTGGCTAATTTTGAGATACCCTGAGTTATCTTTCCATTGTTCTAGTGCATTGTGTTGGCAAATACTTAGTGATATTAATCTTTTTAACAGCTATACATTGCTTGTCCGCAACTTGTAGCCTACTCCTTAATGGCTATACTGAATGTGTCTCAAATCTTTCCACTTGCTTTTGTTTGCTTGTTTGTTTGTTTTGTTTTTCTAGACAGGGTTTCTCTGTGTAATAGCCCTGACTGTCCTGGAACTCACTTTTAGACCAGGCTAACCTCTAACTTACTGAGATCCACCTGCCCTTGCCTCCCAAGTGCTGGGATTAAAGGCATGCACCACCACTGCCCAGCTCTAGCAAATTCTTATACATCCTGCCAGTCATATTCTACGCCTCCACAAAAACATGTGTATGTTTCTTAGTCCTTAAAAAATATGAATGGTGGCATTTGTAGTGTTGATTTTTTTTTTTTGACAATATACTGCCTTGGTGATTAAACCATGCCAATTCATGTTAATCTGACCCATTATTTTTGATAGCTACATAATATTCAATTATAATACCACATGAGATTTTTAAAAATGTTCTTTACTGATATTTAGTTTCCAACTGAGTGCTTGTATAAACAAAGCTTCAACTACTTACAACAGGCATGCTATTCATATGTCTGTTGCTCATGTATATAAAGTCCTATCATTGTATTTGCTCAGAAGATGTACTCACACACACAGACACACACAGACACTGACACATGCACACACATACACATGTACACTGGAGGCAGGGAGAGAGGATTTTGATAGATAATGCCAAATTTATTTGACCAAAGTTTTTTCTCCTAATCAATATATGTTACTACCAGCTTTATGAGGGGAATGTGTGTTGTTACATCATTGCTGACAGATTTCCAATGTTCTAATCTTCTATTATGTATTTGATTAAAACAAGACAACATATTTGATGCTTAGTTGTAATTGTCAACTTGACACAATCTAGAACCATGGGGATAAAGTTTTGGTGAGGGATTGTCTAGATTAGGTTGGTCTGTGAGCATTCTGTGAGAAATTGCTTTTATTAAATGAATTGAGATGAGAAGACCTACACACTATTGACATTTTATGGATCTCAATGATTCATCCATTGGTAAAATTGTGTTGAGGTCCTCAACTATTCTTCTATTTTCTTCTTCTTTAGGTCTAATGCTTATTTTGTGTATTTGGAGACGTTAGCATTTGATGTGTAGCGTTTACAAGTGTTATTTTTTCCTGTTGAATTGATTCCTTATTATTATGCCATTTATCATGCTATAGTGACCTCATCTGTTTTTATAGTTCCTCATTCTTAGTTATTACAGTTTACTCTTTATTACAGCTGCTGCTGCGGCTCTTAGCTGTACTTTTTATTTAACTTGCCAAGTTCCTTAGCGCCAAGATTTCTGATTGATTGCTTCTTGTAAATCTCTCTTTGCTGAGTTTCTCACTCGCATTATGCATTTTCTAACTAGTTTTGTTGAAGTCTATGTTTCTTGAATCTTTTCCCTTGAAATTTATCTTCTGAGTTATTGGCTAGCTATTTTGTTGATTTTCCCTTTAAAACCAGCATCTGGTCGATTCCTTTGCAAGTATCACACTGGTTTGGTATTGTCCACATCTGTGTCACTGTCGTTAGGGTTTGTATGTACATCTGGAGTAGCGGTTGCCTATACCAATTTGACCTTAACAGCAAAAGCCTAGGGTATTGTTTGATATACTGTTTGGATTTGGTTTTAGTGGGTCTTGATGCCCATCCAGCTTCTTCAGCTGCAGTTGGTATTGGCATTATCAGTGGGTCTAGGTGGCCTAGGATCCAGGGATTATAGGATTATATTGCCTGCTTGGCTGCAGTACCCTAAAATGTGGTGTGCCTGTTAGCAGTTCTGAGCACAGTGTCCTTGGTTGTGGGTATGTACTGTCCATCAATTTTTATATGTTCAGTGAATGTCCTTCCAGTGGAGTCCTGGGATTGTGGCCCAGAATTCCCAGTCACATTGCTCACTGGGACCACAGAAGGGTAGAAATGCCATCTAGTTGCTTTCCTAGGGCCTAAGTGAATCAACCCATTCTGAAAAGGTAGGACTATTCCACAGGTCTGTATGTGGATGCGCAGGGCTTATTATCTGTCTTGGGGGGCCTTTGGGGACCTCTTTGACCTAAGTTTTTCAAGGATAGTTGCCTGGTTGCTTCCCAAAGCTGACAATATTTGTATGGGGTCATGTGGTTGTTGCTCGGACAGCAGTGGAGTTGTGTAGACACTTCCAGGGTAGCAGGAGGAGGGGGAACTATCCAGCTATTTTCTAGGGACCTCTGTAAGATGAAGCAAGCACTCAATGTGGGTCAATTGGTTTTTGTTTGTGAGGCTGTGAGGGGGTAGGTTGAGCCTCATATTGCTGTGTAGGGTTTGGAGGCCGCTGGAGAATGTTGCATTTGGCTGGACTTTTCTCTGCATGAGGTGCAATGATGCAGTAACACATCAGCTCCCCTCACTGGACTCAGGGCCTGCAAGGGCTACAGAGTTCTTTGGCATGAGTCCATGGTCCATGGCATGAGTAAGACTTCTAGGGGCCTTCTGCTTAACCTTCTACTGACCTGTTGAGTCCCTCTTCATGAGAGCAGTAATGACAGATGCCATGTGCTTAATTTTCTTTATGTAGTCACCATGTAGCTTTGTGGCCTTTAACATCTCTGCCATGTTCCCTCTCCTCTCCAGCGCAGCCCAAGGACTCATTGAAAGCGCAGTTAGTTTTCCTTTGTTTTGAGCCTCTCTGTTCCGGCGCAAGGCACGGATGCACTATGTACGTATCCCCTGCTGTGTTGGTCCTGGAACCTATTCATCCACTTTGATTTCATTTCCATCTCATTTCATTTACCTTTGCTCAGTCCTGATGTTCACGTTTTTTTGCTATATTTTCTATAGGATTTCTTTGCTTTTATGGTGCTTTTAATTTGTTTTATTTTAACTTGTGATTGTATTTGAATTTCCACCCTCTTGCTGTATCTTTCTGTCTCCTTTGCATTTTTAAATCTCTTCTCTAAAGACTTCATAAGGAGGTCATTATTAATATTTAGAAATTGTAATAGTTGTTCAAAACGTTACCCGTTCTGTTTCAACAGCTTCCTTATGCAAGTTCTCTCAGTGCTTCCACTTTCCCTGTTCCTTCTGATTTGTATTCCCTTATTCCTTACAGTCAGCACTCGTTGAGAATTAGTCTGTCTTTCCTGGGTGAGCTACATGCCAGAGATCTTTGTGTGTCGGGGAGAGAGACGAGTTCAAACTTTTAGGAATCTTCCCTACGACAAGACTCTGTAAGAGTGTCTTCCTCCAGCCTTCCACTCTTCCCAACTAAACCAGCCAGGAGTGTACTCTGACGAGTTTCTCCTTCCCCTGCCATTCTGCTGGATTGGTTCTTGCAAGCAGCTTGTTTATACTATTTCTCATTCAGTTATTAGTTACCAAATCGGTGATTTCTCAAGGCTTTGGATCAGAAAGTGCCTATGAAAACTCCTTCCAGACTCTGGCGTTGCCCTGTAAGATGTACTCATTTTTGGGAACTCCAACTTTGCATCAATTCTAAAGCCATAAGTATCTTTTCTTGGCTCTTGGCATTCTTGTGAGATCTTTAATTTATGAAGTTTCGTTTATATAGTGGTTCATGGTTACATATATCTTACAAAATCAATGTTCTTCAACATTAAGCAATATGCTCGCAGTACATTGATTTTGTAATTCAATAAGTAGATGTTCACATATCAGGCCCAGCTTGGGGTAGGTGGTTCTCGGGTCAGTTTGCAGCCATTCGGCCTGGGGTGAGCTACTTAATCTACCAACCTTCAAAATCTTCCCATCTAAAATGTGCGTAACTGAACTCACATTCCGGGGGTATGAATGTCTTGAACAAGATCAATAAAATGTTTTACATAGCACTTGGAAGAAGAAATGCACAATGATTATCAGTCTTGTGGTCAGAGAGTTCTGTGCGGTGAAAGCTGCTGAGGTCTGTAAAAGTCCCAGCAGATTCCAGTGCAAGAATCCTCAATACTGAATTGAAACTCACTCTGTGAATGACAAAGATGAGATGAGATGAGTGACAAGGTGCTGTGCTTCTCAGACGCAGAAATGGAAATGAATGGTGTCTGTGCCTGTTTGTGCTCTAAAGGTCAAGAATAGATGCGCATCACAGGATTTGTGAGTAGCGACAGGCTACACAGATGCAAACATTACTATTGTTAATGAAAAGGTTTCACTGTAAGAGGCTAATTAAAATGTTAGAGGGCAGTCTTTACAATAAACACCCTTGAAATCTAAGATCCAGACACGACAGGGAAAGCATTGATAACTTATGAAGCATACAGGTTAAAAACCCAGGCTCAGAACAAGGCTGATTGGATTAGTACAGCCCTGCTACCCAATGACTGCAAGACCTGGGAAGTTACTTGTTTATTTTTTGGTCTAATTTTAGCTGTACAATGATGTTACATTAGCATTTAATTCTTACAGTAGTTTTGAGTATGATGAGCATTGAGCACTCTGAACTTTAAAACTTAGAAAACCACTTAGCAATGCTCAGGGAAGACCAGCTGGGCTTCCTGTTCTCAGAAGCAGAATAGACTAGTTTCTTTGTTATCCCATTTCCTGTATTTCTACATTATTTTCTTAGCAGCCTCCAGTTCAGCCATCCAGCTCTTTCCGAATTTCTTACTTATAAGAATTCAATAGTGAGTTAAAGGAGGAATGATTTTGACCCAGCAAACCACAGAAGTAAAAAGACATCAGAAAACAACTTAAATTCCATTTCATCTTCATTCTTGAAGTGAATGAAGAAGCAAATAAAGGATTTAAATGTGACGAGGAGAAAAATCTGGCAAGATAAACATTTGCTGAATCTGAGTCCACAAATATAAATACTCATTATCTTAAAACAAAGTGGCAGAGGTTTCCCCAAATATTTCTAGTACACGAAAGCATTCCCTTTATTGGAAGTAATCGGTGACCACGTGATACTTTTCTTCACTGAGACCAGCTTCCTCTTGGAAGGTAATTTTATCTTCAGAGGCTTTGGAGTTGGCTATTCGAGCTGGAGTTCAGTGCTGAATGACTTAGAGGGAACCTTTGTAGCTTCCTCTTTAAATATGGAAGAGTTAAGGCTGATCGTCCCCTTGAAATGGCTTGTTATCATAGCATGTCATAGGACATATTTAGGTGTGGGGAGCTGAGGAGGAGCTGGGAGAAGTTGGGGGAAGGGGAACTATAATCAGAATATGTATTAGAAAAAACTATTTTCATTAAAATAACAATGAAACAAGCTAAAAATTTTTCAAAAAATTTAACTCACCATATTAGTGTTAAAAGAATTTTTATTTCATAATCACTATTTTTAAAAATTTTGAGAATTTCATATATTTACATCATTTCTACTCTTCCCTCTCTCCCTTCTGGATTGAGTCCATTTAGTGTTGCTTATGTATACATGGCTTTGGGATAACCACTGGGATTGAAAAATTATGCTCTCTCTATGTGTATGTGTGTATGTGTGTGTGTGCATGTGTGTGTGTGTGTGCATGTGTGTATGTGCACGTACCCATGAGTGTACATGCAGAGACCAGAGGTCAACACTGAGTTGCTCTCCACCTTAACTTCAACCTTATTAAAAATTAACTAATTATTTAAAAATTTCATGTAATAGATTTTGAGACTATTCACCCACAACCCCCTATCTAAACTCTTCCAAGGTCCACCCCCACCTCACATCCCTTCTTCCCCTACTTGTACCAACTTTGTGTCCACCTTATTTTTTGAAACAAAGTCTCTCACTGAGCCTGGAGCTACAGTTTCTGACAGCCTAGTTGGTCACCAATTTCCCAGGATTGCCGTCTCTGCCCCCAGTCACGAGGTTACATAGTACACTACCACACATGGGTGCTAGAAATCTGAACCCAGGTGCTTGTGCTTATACAGAATGTATTTCAGCCATCGGGTCATCTTTCCAGCACGTGGATTAATTACCATTTTGTTTTTTTGTTTTTATGTCAATTTATAACTAGAATAAAATCCTAGATTAATAATGCTGCTAGCTGCCTACTGATCGGGCTTGATGAAATCTATAGTAGCCATGTACACCAGGTATGATTTTCTTATTTGCACCTAAGGAAATTGGGGACCAGATGGATTGTCAAGTATTGTGACATTCAAGGGACTTAAACTTAGTCAGAAAATTCTAAACCTTTGTTCTTTATAGCAGAGATGTGACCTGTGAGGCATTAGCTGACTCCCAGTGGCATTCCATGTACCACACACATCACAGATGTGAATCATGGCCTGGGAGATAAAGGGACAGCTTTCCGTTCCCACTGTGAGCTAATGATAAAACGGAAATGTGCTCAAAAGCAGATCGAGGTGGGCAGACCTTTGTCATTCACACATAAGTAGGAGCTTAGGTAATTTAACGTCTCTGAACTTTCAAATGAGAACAAACATGAGGATGTTCTGAGAGTCGGATGAGATGGTCATGTGTGGCATGCTTAGCATCCACGTGGCACTTGACACGAGGTGCTGGCCAATTAAAGGTAAATGTTTTCCAAGACGGCAGTAGTGACACAAAATAGAATTTGTGCTGTGCAAATTCTAGGGCAAGACTCACTTGCCGTCGCTGTAGTTGAGTGTACAGACACAACGATTTTGCAGGTGGTATACTTTACCCTCCCAGATGTGCTAGCCTTGCCTTTCTTGTGGGTAGTATGTGTTCACGTCATTGTTGTGCACTGTGCATTTCCACAGACACACTTGAATGGTTTCATTTCTTGGCACTACCCACAATATCCTGGGCCTCATGAGAAATGTGGGGCCACGCTTTTGCTCTGTGCAGCCCCCTGAAACCCCACACCGCTGCTCCATCTGACAAGTCAGATGGCAAGTCCCGGTTCGTCACCAGTTCCCTATGTTCTAGGAAATAGGAACCCTGCTAATTTGCAGCATTCCAGCTGCCAGAGCTCACCTCTGTTTCTGGCGTTTGCTCCCTGATGGCTCTCTGGTCATGTCGCAGTAGCAGCAGCTCCTAATTGTCCCTGGCTTCTTGCCCTTCTTTTTCTCTGTGAGTGAAGCTCAGCATGAGGACCATTTTCTGCTAATCGTTTAGTTAATGTGCCTTCCATTTGTCGGTGGGTTTATGTCTGTGCCGTTCTTTCGTTCTTTTCTTTTACGCTGGGGCAGGTGTATAAAAGGGTCCTTATTATCCTCCTCATCTCTCCAGTGGCTGCCCTCACCTCCACCCCTTCTCTTTCTCTTCCTCTCTGAGCTTTCACTGACACAGCAGATTCTTAACTTGCTTTCTTTGATTTTTTTTCCCAAAGAACAGATGGTTGCTTAACCCCTTAGTATTAGGTGTTTTTATTTATGAAGCCTTTTCCTATTCTTTTCAGGCTCTTGTCTCCCTTTTCCTGACGCTGTCTTTTAAAAGAAGTCCCCTTTCATCCTGAGAGAATGCCTTAAAGTACGATGGGCACACAGCGCTGCTTCACCTAGTATTTAATGTTCTTTCTTCCCTTCTGTTAGCCATTCCCTATCTGTTATATCATCTATAGCGAGGTCTGTATTTATGGTTCGACTTACCAATAGCCACGGTAAACTTCAGTTGATAATGGGTATGGCAGCCTTGTGGGGCAGGCTGAGTATGGTGAATATTCATAAAATTGGGATGAAAGGACATAAATTCGGGTCCTGTAGCAGAAATCCTTCACTCCCCAAGAGGCAGCAGAAATGCCAGCTGGTCCTCTCTGGCCTGTTCTTTGATAGGATATTGGATTGTTCACGAACAGCTAGGATATCAGTTCATGATAGAGGTTTTAGGATGTAAGTTGTTCTGCAATGTCTCCTCCATCGCTATCAAAAATGTTCCACTTTTCCTTAAAGGGCCATTTCTCATTTTAAGTCTCGCCTCTCTGTGGAGTCTCTCTGATGATGTCTGAGAGTCCCTAAAGGCTCCTGGTGTTTGCCTTGCAGGTTTTCCTGTCACAGGAGATTGCTTTGTATCTTGCTGTGTGTTCTTAGCCAGCGTGTGGGTTTTCATGCTAAACTGTTTAATATGTACAATTTACAACCTGTGGGTAATGTTGTATGTTACCTAAATGTAAAATTCCTGATGTTTGGGTATCTTTCACCCTTTTGTCTTAATATACCAGTAAATTCTCAGTACAAATAGTAATGACCTGGGGGCTGAATTCAAAAGATTCTGGCCTTGTTCCCCAACTTGCTGATTCCCACACTTCAAGTCTTAAGGGATCCGGAATCTTGTGTCTAAGTGAACTCTTGGGGACATATACCATCAACTAAAATTTGTTAATAGGGAATACCTGTAGGACAGCTTTTATATTTTTATTTCTTGCTATTTCCTCACTAAGCCATGCCTATAACCATGTCACTCAAATGCACATGTAGTGTGTAAATATACATTTAATTTTCTTGGTTTTTAGAGTTTTGAATACTTTAAATTTCTTAATTTTATAAACTGCACAAACTGAATAAATGCATGAATATATTCAGTACTAAGTTAGAAAATTTAATGTGAAGCTCCATGAATTCCATTATGAATGCCTATTCTAAGTATATAGAAGTCCATCGGGTCGTATAGACTTCGGGTCTATTTGATTTGGGTGTGTAATGTTTTTGAGTTTTGAGTACTTGACAAACACTAATGAGTGCTTAGATGCGTGCTAGGTATTTGCAGTTGTATAGATGATCGAACGGAGACTCTATTCTAGGGCCATTGACAAGATTGAGTAGAAGACATGCATATACATCACGTGAATAAACCATGGCTGCTTTAAGCCTGTGCGTGAAACAGATCTTAATTGAAAGACTCTTCATAGACAAACTTGCAGTTAAATTATCTTTACATTATTTTTGTGAAGGGGAAGATGCAGCTAAGCAGAAACGAAGGAGAAGAATACGATGCCTGATAAAGATCTACCAGCTAAGCCCTCCTTCCACAGTTCAGGTGTACGTACCTTAGCTTTCCATCCAAGGGTCAATGCTCACAGGGCCTGCTTACTGTGGGCTGTATAGCAAGCAGTTGGAAATGGCCATTGTGTGGCTGAGGCCTCTTAATTAGGTACATGTCAAAAGTGAGCTGTCTTCACATGTACTCAGGCCTCAGATGTGGAGTAGGTTGTAGTAACCAGGGACCTGTGGTCTTGGAAATGCATTCCTGGGATAGCGCGGCTCAGTTGATTGATGATAACCACGATGTACCGAAGGGCAGCAATTTTCACTGACCCCTGCAGCATTTTCATCTCTTGAAACAGAGCCTGTTATTTCAGAATATCTAACACTTCAAAACAGCTTATTGTGGGGGTACCATGACAACAAAAAGAGGCTATCCACCATTTGCACCACGTAGGAGCCAGCGGTGTTCGGAGGGCAAAGACAAAGAGTCTGCAGTTTGGTGTAAAGGGACTTTTAAGAAAATGGCAGAAGGAATATTTCTTGCTCTGCAGATTGACAAAATTGCTTCTCTCCTCTGCCTCTGGTACTGTGAGCTTTGTATTGTGGCAGGCACTGGGCTCAGGGCAACTGTCTTTTCTGAGTTATCTTTTCCCCATCTTTGATATGAGCATTCTTTTCTAGTGATATGAGAGAGCATTTCTGCTAATGCCTTGACGATGGGTGTTTTTCTGGTTCAAAGAAACCCAGCTATTTCTGCTGTAGGTTGCTCAAATTCACATTCATTCCTTGCCCAGCTTCAGCTTCTTACAACATAAGTGACTTGGAGTAGATTAGTGTTTTCCAAAATGGGATGGGCATTACATCGGCTCAAGGATCAGGTTATAAACAGGGGTTCCTGAGACCCACCCAGCTCTGCTGAGAGTCACAAGAAACCATTTTGGTGGTTTCCATGCAGGCATGCCCCTCCTTAGCATGGTGCTCTGCCCTCTTGACTTCTCATTCTATAGATACAAGGTCCAGTGGCTAGTCCACACCCAGCTCCCTCTTGTCCCCTCTGCGACATGCCTGTCATTCCCTTGTTTGGTGACTCCTTTGGTACCAGCTGGCTAAGTGGTAAATGAGCCCCCTTGTGGGTCGCTCACCACTGCCACTGGCGATTGCTGAGTAATGGAGGTGCTTTGCAGAATAGCACACTGTCTTTGTGCATAATTTTCAGTCTTTTTTCTGGTACTCATACGTATTTCCATATAGGACCAGACTCAAGAGCTGCATGTCTTGCTGTGTGGCTGGATGACTGTAGAAAGCACAGAGCCCACGGTCATACTGAGCTGGATGTTCTAGGAAGAAAAAATAAATAAATAAGGGTTTAGAAGCATCTTTGTGTCTGAATCACACAATCCAGCACTTCCTGCTGAGCACAGCACTCTCCTAGCCGTCCAGGAGAGTGAGAGTCATCATGCCAGGCCAGGAGGACCAGGTGGCCGATATCCTTTCTGTATCCTTTCTGAAAGAAAGAAAGGGAAGAGAAATGATCAAAGAAAAATGATCTCCTCCTGAGCTGGTAAAATTTGGTTCATAGCTCGAGTCTGATCTGTTCCGTTTCTAAGGCAAACTGTGTGAACCGAGAGAGAGGGCGCACTAAGAAAGCACAGCCCGGTTCAAATCAATAGAAAAGAAAGCTGGCTCTGTCAGAAATGAACTTACCGCTGATCCAGGAGTGTGTTTCTGATGAAGACTTGGCAAATAGCCAATTGAAGTGACCAGGGATTTTCCTGGGCAGCAGGTTTCCAGGGAGACCCACAATCCAATCAACAGTGTGGTGACCTACCCGAGTGAAGGGTGTGGACTGCGTGACACGTGATAATGAAAGTCGGACAGAAGGGCTTTATTCACTTACTCAGTGAGATGGAAAGCCCACCAGAGAGCCTTAGATGATGTGTCACAGAGGGACCTGCTGGGACAGTGTCAGAGTGAAGCTCTGGTATGCTAAATTACGAATTGTCTGCCGCCACACTTACTGAATATCTGCTCTGTCGTCACTTAGGTACTTTACATTTAATCTTCAAATTTGTTTTATTAGCATTTTAATTACATACATAACAGTAGATTCCATCACAATTATAGATATGTCTGTCTGTCAGTCTGTCTGTCTGTATGTAACCTATTTTAATCATGTTCTCTTCTGTTACCCCTTTTGATGCCTTCCTCTTCTCACTGAGTCTCCCTTTAATTTTCATTTCTCTCTCTCTTTTGTAGGACTCAGTGAGTCTCCTTAGAGTTGCTTATGGAAGCATAGTTGATAGGTTGTTTACAGGACCATGGGTGCCTTACCAGTGGCCAAAGCAACAAAGAAAACATCTCTTTTTAACAACCATTAACTGTATATAAGTGCTCAGTAAGTTTTGAGCCCTTCCCCCACTCCATGAGATAGGATAGTGATGGTCCAGTTCTTTGCAGATCTTAAACAGATAATCACAGAATTCAAGAGTACAAAGGTCATATCTTTAAACCTTTGTAAGGATAATATGACATAGGAACTTCATTATCTGTCCTTCTTGTTGATGAGAGAATCAGGGACAAGGGAGTCTTCTAAGCCAATCAGTTGGCTGTAAAGAAAGACCTGTATCTCTCTGGGGCCATGGTATTGGCTACTCTACTTCCCAGCATCTTGATTCTGTTGTCCAGTTTTCCTTAGCTAAGATGAAGTATGTTCCACAGTATCCAACTCCTGGTCATTAACAGCATGACATTATCTTCCCCAGACACTTGATATAGGGAAGGGGGGTATTCTGATGGTGAGAATGATGATCACAGATGCTCCCTTGAATTTGGCTTATATGGTCATCTCCTGCTAACCTGCTCAGCCAGCTATGATCCTCATGAGTCTAGGTGAACTGAAATAATGAGTAATAGAAACACTAGAACTCTGTAGGTGAGAGCTTTACTCAATATTTAAAATGACCTGGGTTTTATTCTTGGGCCCATTGCTTATGAGCCACAATTGACTTTCAGCTTTCTGATCTGTAATAGGTACAACTATGGTTCGCACTTCACAGGTTTGCCAGAATGGTTAAAAAAGGGTACTTAGCACAGGGCCCAGTGGGTGACAGGCACTCGAAACACATTTGTGAATTGCATTACTGAACCCGGGAAGCCAGGTCTTGGTCTGTGGTTACTTTATATGGGGCTGCCATGGGCTGCATGTCATTCTCTCTGATGAAAGATACACTTTGTCTTTTCTGAGCTCTCCGACTTGAGGAATATTACGATTTTCATTGATCCACACAACCCTTTCCAGTTTGTTGTTTTCATATTTAATTTAGCAATAAATAAAAAGTGAAAAGCACACCTTGCCAACTTCAAAGAATGCAAAATCATATGAGTCTAAGAGTTGCCCCTCATCCCCCATTCTTTTTAAGTTTTCAAATGACGCATTATTGTCTTTCTTGTCTTTTCAAAGGTGAGAACTTTGGTGTGAACAGCGCTCTTCAAACTTTTTGTTTGTTCATTGTTTTTGTTTTTCTCAAGTTTACAAATACAGTAAACATTCTTTCATGTTGTTAACTATCGATTTTCAGACATGACTCTAGGTTGTCTTCAGATTTTTCTATCGAGGCTACTCCTTTAGTTAAGGTTCTTCTGCACATATCCATGAGCTGTATTTACAAGATTATTTTTGTAGGGCATCCTAAGAAGTACAACTTTTGACCCAAAAGATTTCAGTGTTCTAACTAACCATTATCTTTTAGACAGGTAAATCTGAATTATTTTCAGTGTTTAATTGAAAAAAAATGCTGTAAGAATAGCCTTTGGCTATAACTTTTGAATTTTTAGCATTTATTTTTTCTCATTAGTGATTTGAGAATCTCCTACAGAATATTTTCATCATATTCACCTCATACTCCTACTTCTCCCAGATCCACCTCTCAATTGTATCTTCTTTCTTTAGCTTTTATTAAATAGTTTTAAAATTAAAATATAATTGTACCACCTACCTCTTCCCTGTCCTCCGTCCAACCTCTCCTACCTCCCCTACTGACTTCCAGCCCTTCCTACATCTTCCTCACTCCAACTTCCTATCCATTCCTCCCTCCCTTTCAAATTGGTGGCTTCTTTTTGATTATTATTATTATACATTTACACATATATGCAGAGAAAAGTAAATAAATACATCTTGTTGCATTCATTCAGTGTGGTTTGTGAGTATATGATTTCAGGCTGACCATTTCTATTGAATCTCAATAATTCACTATGAGTAGTTATTAGTTGCCTGCAATCCTTTGTCTAGAGGTGGGATCCCAGGAGATTGTCCTTTACTATGATAGCATGCCTATGGATATCATCTTTGTTTAGGCAGTCGCATTGTGGAGGTATCTTGGGTGAAACTTCTCTGGCATTTTTAGAGGACAAAATTTCACAAGAGACTTTCTATATCCTTTAAATCCAATCAGAAAGTGGTTGGTCATTCCACTGATACTTATGCTACTATTGTACCTGTGGGCATGTCTTTGCAGATTGGTGATTGTTATAGTTCACAGAATTCACAGCCAGGTAAGATTGGTGACGGCTTTTCTCCTCTGGTAGCGTGTATGGCAGCTTCCAGCACTATGAAATCTAGACAGTAGGAGTAAAACTTCTAATTGAGAACCAGCTTGATTTCTTCATGTTCTATGATTCAAGCATGTCATTTCTTCATCAACAGAGTCTTATCATGTTCTTGGGTGTAAACAAAATGCTGACAATAGCTTTTAAAATAATTCATTAATAAATACTACTAGACAGTGTTTTGGGGAGGTTTCTGTCAGGCTCAGTTCCCATAATCGTTAAATCCCCCCCACAAAAAAATCACACAGAGGTCTACATTAACTATAAACTGATTGGCCCATTAGCTCAGGCTTCTTATTAACTCTTATAACTTACATTAGCCCATTATTCTAGTATATATGTTAGCCACATGGCTTGGTACCTTTTTCAGTGAGGCAGTCACATCTTGTTTCTTCTGGGTCTAGGCCAGGACTGCGTCCTCTTCCCAGAATTTTCCTGTCCTCATTGACCTGCCTCTACTTCCTGTCTGGTTGTTCTGCCTATACTTCCTGCCTGGCTACTGGCCAATCAGCATTTATTTAAAATATAATTGACAGAATACAGACTATTCTCCCACACTAAGACAGTATAGTAGGATATGCTGTAGGCCAAGAGCCAATTGAGTGTGATCTCTCCACACTCAATGTCTTTCGGTTATGTGACTTGTCTTACAAATGAGAATGCCTAAAGGATTGACTGAATTATATCATCCAAGTGGCAGATATAAGATTTGAACTCAGGTCAGTTTTATTTCAAAACTGATCATTTATATCACGCTGTCTCCTGTTTTGAAATTTTTGAGCTATAATGGGCTTGTTGTCAGTGAACCACTGGACTACAAACTAATATGGTGGGGAGTGAAGGAGATGATAGGGAAGTCCTGAGTCTTGTTTATATCAACAGACCTCTATCATGTGAAGGAACACATCTGAAGATAGTCTCTGTGCATTGATTAGGAGTGGATAATGACTCATTTTATATATGGGAAAGATGATGCAGTGGAGACTTTTATTCACATTACCTGGCGTGAGAAATACCTGATACCAAAGGTTTCAATAGGAAACAGTTTCTCCAGTCAAATGATGATTTCAGAAATATAAAAAGAGCAGACACAGGTAGCCAGCCAACAAGACAAGCAAGAAAAGTCTTCAGGAGGTGAAGAATTCTGGGCAAAAGACCATTTCATCAGTGAGACTTCATCTAGGAAAAGGACAGTAATGTTTCTGCAAGGGCCACTGGGCCAAAGAGCTCTCTGGGACAGCTGGTCAACTTTGACACTGAGGTCTGACGTAAGGAGGGTCAGGAATAGGCAGATAAGTTATGGGTCTTTAGAAACCCATGTATGCCTGATACATCCATTAATAATTTTACATTACCTGCAGTTCAATAAGATCCCTATTAAGTATAGGAGCCAGCCATGATAAGCTAAATAGAAGCAGACCACCCAAAGGAAGTTCTTTACTTCCAAACATTATCACCTGCCAGTGTAGGACTCAGCCACCGATAAGGTTTAATGGAGACCTGGGTCTTAGTGGTTTACCCTGAAGCAATACCTGGTTGCAGGAAGGACCACAAACTGATATTACCTGAGCACCACCCTAGAACAGACCATCCAAAGGAAATGCCTAACATTCCAACTGCTGTAGATAGGATCACCTGCCAGCACACACTCACCAGGACACCCCTAGACAAATGTCAGGAAATCAGGGGTCCTGAACCTTAGAAATCCCTTACCTTCACCTTTACTACTATAAAAACCAAACTCTAACTGAGCTCGGGAGGGACTCTCCGATCATTCCGATACGTTAGACATACAGTGAGACGAAGTTTGCAAACTCGTATAAAATAAAGGCTCATTGCCTTTACATATGGGACTTGGTCTTCTTGTTGGTTTGAGCATAAGACTGGGCATTAATAGTAAGCCAGGTGGTTCCACCTGTGGCCTGAGGAGTTCAGGTTCACTGGGCAGGGACCACCAGACAGCAAAATATCTGTGGTCGGGGAATTCGGCTTTGAATAATTAGCATAAAACCTGGTCTTTAAGGGAATGGGCAGTATTGTACAGCAAGTGCTATGTAAAAGAGAAGTCCAGGTGGTATAGGGCAAGCTTTGAGGTGATAAAGCCAGTGCCAGGAAGATGAGGTCGCAGAGGAAGAGGTGTTCTGTCTGCGATGTGCAGGCATCTCTGTTCATCCCAAATGGATCAGCTGACACCCCCACAAGAATGCTTCCTTGCTCTTCTATGCCTTATCCAAAGCCACTGCTCTGTTCAAATAAATAGTAACTAGGTAATACATACAATACATGTTTTAAGTCAGCACTCTGTGGTTTGAATGTGAGTGGTCCCGCATAAGCTCAGGTCTCTGAATGCTTGGCCTTCAGCTGGCAGTGCTGGTTAGGAGGGCTGGGGAACTTTTAGGAATTGAAGCCTTGTTAGAGGAAGTGGGTCATTGGTGTGTGGGCCTGGAGGCTTTATAACCTGGTCCACTTCCCATTCACTCTCTGCTTCCTAAGTGTGAATACAAAGTGACCAGCCAGTCTCTGATTCCTGCCATCTTGCCTTCACTACCTCCTGCCATTTTCCCTGACATGATAGGCCGTAGTCCTCTGGAGCTGTAAACCAACATCAATCCTTTCTCCCTTAAGTTGCTTCTGTCAGTTTTTTTTTTCCATGCAGCAGAACAGCAACTAATACAGGTGCTAACTTGTTTAGTTTATGAAAAATAGTCCCAACACCAGTATTTTCTTGTTCACTTTAAGGTCCAAACACAAATCTGTGCCTTAGTTGACTCTTCTGTACAATGGGTGTGAAAATGTCTTTCTAAATAAAGTTGAAAGGATAACATAAAGCCTTGGAGATTAATAAAATGAGGTGTTTCTCATTGTCCTATCTCTACAACACTGCTTAGTGTCTGACACATCAAAAGCCTGATGACCCAGAAACTCAGCAGGACCTATAGGAGTTCTCCAAAATGCTCTATGTTGGCTTTGCCCATTCTGAAATGTCAACATTTGTGTCCTTTATCTGCTAGGTCATCATTTCTGGTAGGATTTTGTGGAAAGGGCTGCATAAATACCCGACATAAGATAGGGGAGAGAGGTATAACTATGGCCATCTTTTTCATTAACCTGAATTATTTCACCCCACACTCTTCCTTCTGCTTTTTGCCCTCTCTTCTGCCTATATATCCATCTCTTTTAAAAGTTATTTGTTTTAGAAAACACCCACTGGGCATTCAGATTACTCAGGCCATCTGCTTTATTACAGGAAGTGATACATTGTTCTCCAGATGTCATTTGATGGCTTGAGGGCTCCCTATTGCTTTATCTATTATATTCCTACTTAAGCATCTCAGTTGACAGCTAGGTACCAGGCAGGTTGCTTGCTCTTGTTATCTGCCACTCTCCCTACCTTCTGGCCTCCTCAGGCCTTGGGATTCCCCAGAACCACAACGGTTTCAGATTGAATCCTCTGGACTTTGGGAGCTCACAATGCTCCAGAGGCCCCATCAAAGACTGTGGTGGTGCAGTGGGCAGTGTATACGAGTCACCCTGGGGTGCCTATGTCTCTTCTTTCTTGAGCTTGCAGATAAAGGGATGGGGGGGAAATCCCAGTGAATGACCCGCTCCTCCAGGGTAATCAAAGAATGGTGTAAGGAGTCTGTGTGCCCATGCAAGCATTCATCACTGAGAACAGCACCTCGGGAATGGGAACCAGACTTTCCTCACATGGGCCGGGCTGCATGTGTGCATCCATCAGGATGAGCATGCTGGGAGCCGGCGTGAGCATCTATGAGGAATCTCTGCATTTGTCAAGGGAGTAAGGGGATTTCCTCAGAAGGAACTTCCTGAAGGATACACATAGGTAAATTCCACCACTAAGGGGTTCAGTTAGGCAAGTAGGGCATCACAGTTATTTAGCTGAAATGACGGGACTCTGTACAATGATGTGTCTATGCAAGTATCTCTTTGTAGCTTGAATTCTGTAACATTAAACCATATGAAGCAAAGTGGAAAAGTTGACAAGGGTGAGGGAAGGTTGTTAGATGGAGTATTGGTTGAAGCCACATTAATTTGTTCCTTAAATATAAAGTTTAAGCTTTATTCTATGAGAAAGGTATTACTACTGTTGAAGACTTTTAAGCCAGAGAAAGAAAAGAAAGCATGCTCAGGTTGCAGTGTGAGAAAGGGCAGGTGGAGGCAAACCTGGTGGTGCGGACAACAGAAAGCTGCTGCAGAGGCTTCACAGTTAAGAGCATCACAGAATTATGTCTAACAGACTGAGAAGAGGAGTCTGATGGGAGAGGAGCAAGGATGGAAGAGGTGCAAGGATAGAGAAATGTCAGGCAATATTGATGGATTAGCAGTGGGAGTTTGTGTAAGACAGAGCTCAAGGTGACTGTCTATAAGATGTCTTGTTGGGGTCCTTGAGTTAATAGTGGTATTATCCACTGTTATAGGGAAAGCTGAAGAAGTTTACATAGACGCGAGACTCTGCTTTGGTTTCCCAGCCACCCAGACCAGAATAATCACACAGAAACTATATTAATTACAATCCTGTTTGACCTATTAGCTCAGGTTTATTATTAACTAGCTCTTACAACTTAAATTAATCCGTAATTCTTCTCTATGTTTAGCTACATGACTTGGTACCTTTTATCAGTGAGGCATTCTCATCTTGCTTCCTCGGTGGCTGGCTGGTTAGTGAATGCCTGCCTGCCTTTCCTCTTCTCAGAATTCTCCTAGTCTGGTTGCCCTGCCTATACTTCCTGCCTGGCTACTGGCCGGACTGCATTTTATTAAACCAATATGAGTGACAAATCTTTACAGGGTACAAAAGCATTAACCCACAACAAGTTTAGAGAGAAAAAGGGTGTGTTTCATTTGGAACATGCTGTTTTGAAAGATCCATGGAACAGTGTTGGATACAGAAATCTGGAGTTCAGGGAGAAATTTGACCTAAATATGTAGACTGCAAAACATTAACAGTTTTGGGAGTCCTTAGCCTGATGTTTTCATGGATCCCCTCAGAGCATATGAGGAAAGCTATTTCACTTGTCTCTCAGGAAACAATACACAGATCACTTGGGGCCCATTCTGGATATATTTGGGGGATCAAATTGTGTGACTGGAGCCTGGATAGAGTGAGAGAAAGAGATGAGGATAAAACCCAGAGAGAAATGAACCTGAAAAAGATTCTAAGAGCATGGTGTGAGGAGAAAGCACCCAGTAGTGCACAGACAAATCATGGGAGAGCATTTGAAAGGACAGTAGCACCATAAAATCTGTAGAAATGGCAAGAAAAAGCAAAGGTTTTTTTCTTATTTTTAAAAGACTATTCAGTACCACACAAAAAGAGTTGTAAATGAAAATAACTTAGGGCCCCTAGAGAAATATGTAAAGATGCAGAAAACTGGGGAGAAGGTTTGAAGTAAACATGATAATGTGGCAGGAAGAAAGTAAGGGGCTATGCAGAGGGCATGTGAGGGGGATTCTGAGGTGCTGTCCCCCCTTCTACTCTGTGAAGAAGGATGTGGGCAGCTCATGGAGGGATTGTTGGCTTTATTACTGACTTCAGGCTATCTGGATATTATGGTTGAACTGAACTACAGCAAATGATGTAGCCCATTTGTCGGAAAAGAAAAGAAGAAACACTTTCAACTCAAGGGGCTTGTCAGCCCCACTTGGCCCCTTCAAGAAGCTCAGTTAAGTTTGCATCTCATGTTGGAGTCAAGGCAGACAGGTCAAACGTGCTTCAATAGCTGTCAGAGCCCTTAACCCTGTCTCCTGGCCTCCGTCTTGTGCTCCTAACCAGGCCGCTTTCTTCAGCCTCCAGCACAGCAGTTTTGCTCTTCATTAGTCAATACTCTCTTGTATTCTCAGGAATGACATTGCCCTCTTCAAAACAGTTGCTATAAATAATCTCACAGGACACTCCTGAGGTGGTATCCAGTCCCAGAACTTTCTACTCTTGATGCTTTTACAAAATGCATCCCATGCAACAAAATTATATGCCTCAAGGAATTCAACTCAGGCTCGGATCAGGTGAAGAATGAACTGCATTACACGCTTGTATTTACTGAGAAGGCAAAGAAAAAATAATCTGTTGACGTAAGTACTTAAGAAATGAAACTGCAAGGCTGGTTGATAGCTTTCTCCACATGCAGAGAGGAGCGAGCGGGAGAATATTTACACTTCAGTGCACATGGAAGTGTAGAGAACAAAAAGCAGGAAGCGGTTCTGAAGAGAAGCCAAGGGGCAGGGGGCTCATGGAATTCTGCCATCACAGTTATTTCTCTTCTTACTGTCTTTGGGATAGAAATGGGGGCCTCTGAGCTGTGTGATTCTTAAGTTCTGCCCTAGCGTTTCTTATTTCCAAACAGTTACAAATTATAACTAACATAAAGGACACTTCCTACCTGAGCCACACGTGAGGAGGTTGAAAAATTTCCCTCTATCCACCCAGTCTCTGGTGAGTGTTTCTCAGACAGGAGAATTCCCTTAAAAATATCTCTTGGCATCAAAATAAATTAACATAGATACATCACTACATTACTCTCTGACCTTGGTCTCCAGTTGCCTAGCAGTGTTAGAGATACTGAAAGGGTCAGCTTCAGAGTTCCAAGGTTTTTGTTTGACCTAGTTTGGGTGTTTTGTCTAGAACAGTCCTTCAGTCTTCTAGACTTTAATCTGCTTAAATTTTAAAGAACTAAATAGTCATGTTTATGTGGTGGCATGACTTTGGATTCAGGTCTGGCTGGTGGTTACTCATATGCTTTGATATGGGTTGTGCATCTCTGGCAGGAATCTTGGAGGAGTCACAAAGCTGTTCTCATGTGTATTATCATTAGGGAGCACACAATTTGTGCTGATTTCATTTATAGCAAGATTTTTGGGTCACTTATTAAAGTAACGTCCAAAAAACTTGTTCAGTGAGAGGTTATTCTTTCTCCCCTTTTACTCAATGATGATTTTGTGGGTGATCCTATACAACTACATAAATGCACCATTTCTCATCAAATGATTAACTCACCTAATTATTTGCTGATACCTATGGGGGTTCATGGTAACTTGTGACACCAGCTATAATCCATCATTATCAGTTGTTCCGTTGATATTCAAACTGTTCTCATCCTTTCGAATTACAGACTTCTGTGTTCTTTATAAACCTCTATAATTCTTGAGTCTTTTTTTTTTTTTTTTACAATATGGCCACATTTTACTTTCCTTATGAAAGCCATTTCTCCAGAGGCAAGGTTTCAGTGTTCAATTGTAAGAGGGATCTAGAATTCTCTATCTAGTGATAGGTGTGTGTTCGGCCATAGAACTGTCACTGCACCCAGAACTTTTCAGAGGATAGATAGGAATATAACTTTATATTTATATAAAATTATGGTTATTTATATACTATTAATTTATAATATATTGTTATATTTATACCTGGTTACTTATTTACTGTTTACTTATATGACTATTTCTACATAGTGAAACTATTGAGTTCACGAGAATATCTGTAAATCAATTTGTCAGCCCTGAATGTATTAATGGTTTACCTCTCAGAATTCCTAACTTTCTTCTCAGTGCAAACCCATCGAACATTGTTTTTATGGAGGCATTTGGTCAATCCCCTTCATCATATCAATTTTCCTGTCTACTGTCACCCTCTTTCTCACAAAGGTGCCCATACGCTGCCCCCCTTCTCTCTCTCTCTCTCTCTCTCTCTCTCTCTCACACACACACACACACACACACACATGCTTGCACGCACGCGCACACACACACACTGTCCCAGTCTATTCTTCCTTAGAATGCTCTTCACCCTGTGTAAATATCTCTGCAGTAGGAGAGAGAATCCTTTGGGTGCACACCCAGGAATGATGTTGCAGAATCGTATGGTGTCTAGCTTTCTGAGAAACATCTAGCTTCATTTCCAAAGTAGCTGCCTAGCCTGTACTCCCATCGACAGTCAGCTTTTTCCCTACGCGAGCACCAGCATTTGCTGTTTGTATCCAGGAGGGTGGCTTTCTGGCTGGAGGGAGATGGAATCTTAATGTCATTTCACTCTGCAAGTTCTTGATGGCTAAGGATGTTGAACATTTTTAAAGGTGTTTACTAGTCGCTATGTTTCTTTCTTTGAGAACTTTGAGATTATTTACATAGACTTTTTTTTTTTTTTTTAATTTGGGTTGCTGTAGTAAGGAGCTGCAGCCAGGCCTGCTTTTCGTCACGCTGGTCTCCCGCACAGCTAGCTTAGCCCCGGAAATAATAACACGGAAACTGTATTCATTTAAACACTGCCTGGCCCATTATATTTAGCCTCTTCTTGACTAACTCTCAAATCCTGCTTAACCCATTTCTATTAATGTGTGTAACACCACGAGGTGGTGGCTTACTGGGAAGATCCTAACCTGAGTCCATCTGGGAGAGGAGAGCTATGCCGTGTGTCTCACTGCCTTCTTCCTCCCCAAATTCTGTTCTGTCTTCCCCGCCTACCTAATTTTCTGTCCTATCAAAGGGCCAAGGCAGTTTCTTCATTAACCAATGAAAGTAATACATAGACAGATGACCCACCTACATCAGGTTGCCTGTAAGTACTTAAAACAATCTATTTCTTTTAAATTTTGATCATGTCTCTCTCTTTTCCACTTTCTCTTTCTCCGAAGGTAATTGACTTAGATTTAATTTTCTTTTCAAAAAATTGTTAATATTTTACATTAACTTTGATGGGAAAAGTAATTGCAGTGGTATATTATAACATCGTCCATTAAAATAGAAATTAGTGTGTATGTACTCTTTGAGCTATTTGACATGCCTTAACTTTATTTCCAGAACACTCATCTAAGATGTTCATTTAATATTCTTGTTTAATTGTGGAAGAGGAAATGGAGGGTTAACAAACTAAGCCAATCAACTAACAGATAGATTGATTATTTCAACTCTCCAGGCTGCACTCTGTGCCACAGGCTGCTTTGCCTCTGCCTCGTCACTGAGGTCCTTTCATTCTCCATCCAGGGACCTCGCAGCATCTTCCCCTGAGACATTATTTTACTCATGGCATAATCATGTGGCAAACAGTGTTGATAAAGGCAAAGCAGAATAAAGTCCTAAACCCACTTTCTTACTTGGGTTCAATAGTAAATAGCGATTGTAATGAGTTTGTGTCATCTTTAACAGAGGCAAGAGAGAAAAGTCGGTTGTACAACTGGCTAAAACACTCAGGTCTGATAAAAAAAAAAAAAAAAAAAAAGACGCTTCAGTTTGTTAAATGCTATCATGGGATCCCTAGGAAGTTACCAAACACTGTTATTCAGAGGAATCGTTTAAAACATTCTCTTCCTCCCCCTTCTTTTCCTGTTTATATGAAATCTTAATTTTCCCAAATAAACCCTGTAAAGTAATGCTTTCCTTCCAGTCATTCATTCATTCCACAAATACTGAATGGCACCTTTGCTGGACACTGGGCTAGGCTGAGGAAATATTGTTGAACGACAGATAAAAATCCCATCCTTGGATTCTAGTCTAAGATCTGCTCTGGTTGTAAGAGGAAGAAACTCAAGCATGCCCCTGCTGGGTTTCCTTTTCCTGTCCGTGTCCCTAATCATCTCATTGCAATACCAACACCCTGCAGAAACACCAGGAAGATGACTGCTCTTTAGAATGTAGAGGAAACCGGGGAATGTAGCTATCTTCCTTAATTTCCATTGCTACATCTTGTTCTTGAAGAATTCACGCAAAGATCACATGTTTTGTAGATGTTCACAAATGTTTGTGTTTGGGGAATTGTTTAGAACGGAGCTATCCAGAAGGGCAAAGTGAACTCTTCCCTTGGACTTCTCTGCTCTTCCCCCTCCCGCCTTCCATCTCTGTCAGTCTGCTTTTCCAGGCTGTCTTCTGAGGCAGTTGCTAGAGTTGTCTTCATAAAATTTCCAATGACTCCCTGCTGACTTCTTAATACAGTTCAGTCTTTTAAACAAGTGTTCAGGGACCTCATGATCTGCACTTACCCCCTACCACTTTTTAACAGCCTCGTTTTCCATCGCCTCCATTAGTGCATGCTGCAATCGTCTTCTATGATCACCTGCTTGATCCCCAGCCATGCAGCGTGTTCACGCCTCCTCACCTTTGCTAGCCCCAGAAGGACCATTACTTCCCCCATTAATCAAAATCTATGCAACCTTCAAGGCCCAGCTCATTTACAGAGTGCATCCCAAAGCCTTCCCTTATCGCCCTGTCAGAATTAATTGCTTCCTCCTCTGTGCTCACACAGCCCACCTCATTCTTCTGTTTAGCACACTTTTCTATGCTGCTTCATCCAAACAAAATCTGCTTACATTTCTGTTTCTGCCATCCTCTTGGATGCTTCAGAATCAAGGTCATGGGTTCATGGTTGTCCAATGCTGCATCTTCCAGTGCTTTACTTCTAAAATGACCTCCACACAATATCACATATTACTGGATTATAGTCACGCTCTAAATTTCTGCAAGATCAGCTGTGGTCAGTTTCATAAGTAATTTCATTTTTAAGATGTATGCTGTGACTTGATATAAGGCAATCCTGGGTTGAGAGCCCTTCTGTTTCCTTGCTTTATAGGCTATGATGAATGCCTTCACTTTTTTGAGCATTTTCCTTGTTTAAAAGTGGGCATTACAGTTACTTTAGTGAACCATCACAAAGATGAGAAGCTAAGTGTTTACCAGTCTTCCTGTCACGTAGCAGTGAGAAACATGTAATGACCATCACTAGCATTTTTATTTTAGAAGAAATCACAGTTTGCATTATTGACTTCCCACAATGTGCAAACTTGTCTCCATACTTCACTGTATTATTTCATTTCAGTATGCCCACCCCTATGATGATTCACTGCTGTTACAGATGAAGAAACTGGGAGGTTAGGAGTTTTCTGGCATCTGTGCAATCAGTGAGGGGTATGCTTGAATGTGAACCTCATCCTTAGACCATTGATTGGTTGGTTGATTGATTGAATGTGTGTGAATGTGCACATATGCAGGTGCACCATGCATGTACTTGGTGTCCACGGTGTCCATAGAGCTCAAAAGAGGGCGTCAGGTCTCTTGGATGGTTATGGGCCACTTTGTGCATGTTGGGAACTGAATCCAGGTCTTCTACAAGAGCAGCCAGTGCTCTTAATTGCTGAACTGTCTCCAGCACCAACAGGCTCTCAACTATCAACACCATTAGGCAGGTTTGATAAATAACAAAACGAAATCTTCCCATTTTGCTGGGATAGAGGAATTGCCTGGTGACACCATCCCTAAGCAGAACACCCATTGCAGTATTCGCCACTCAGGGTCCTCATGGGAATGATTTCTTCTGAGGCACCATTATGCTAAATAGCCTTTTAAAGTCTCTGCAGAGTCTATTTCTTCTCAAGATTTTTCTGCTCTTTTTCTAAATGATTTACTCAGTTATAATATGGCAAGACAAATTAGGTCATCATTTTCATCAAAACTTTCCCCCCACATGGAAATAGGCAAAAGTTGAGTCAGTTAGGATGGCGTGACACTTTCAACATATCTAGATTGCAATAATAAGCTCTGAATTTCCCTTTAGTTTCCTTGTGGTTTCCCCGTGGTGAGCAGATTAATGCCTCTTGCACCATCCAGGGTTTTCATTTACCACCATAGAAACTCCTAGCGTTCGCTATTTTAGTCACACTGAGTCTGACTCGATCTGAACTAACAAGTCCCTCTGGTCTGACCAAACCCTGTTTTGTATCATACTTTATTTTAAATAATTCCCAGGTCCAAACCAAAGAAGTATCCAAGCCCCTCTTATTTGCATATTTCTCTCTTTTTCTTTTCTTTTAATGTTTTACCTTCCTTTTTATAAAGTATTAGCTCTTTGAGTGTTTGCATCTTTGGTCATCTTCACCCCTCCCCCAGCTCTTCCCAGCTCCACACCTCCTTTTCCAACTTTGGGTCCCTTTCTTTTTTAAACCAATCAAGATCAATTTGTGCTATCTGAGTATTCTCGAATTCTGTTTTCCTGGGAGCACGGTCAATTTAGCAGGGATTATACTCCTGAAAAACTGCCTCCTCCTCCTCCAGCAGCTGACATTGTCAATACCTCCATGCCTAAGGGTGGGGTTTCCTTTCCAGTTCTCCTTTCCATGCTAGCATTTGCTCTATTTTGCCTGCTGTCACAGTCTCTCTAAGTTTACTGTTGTGCCCAGGAGACACAGCTTCCTTGTCATCTACTGCTTTGGGTCCTTACACTCTTTTGGGGCCCTCTTCTGCAATGATCCCCGAGCTTTAAGAGTAAGAACTGCAGTAGGTATGGTCTGTGTAGGGCTGAGTAGTCACAGTCTCTTATTTTCTGTGCCTTGACCAATTGTGGGTCTCAGCTAATTATTACCTTCTGATGAGGGCTGAGAGATGCATTATTTCATGGGTTTAACTACAAGTTATTAGGGTCAGATTTAATACCATATCTGTCTAGGAAAATATGCTCTCCACTAGGACCTATGACCTTTTAGCCACATGTTCTTGACCAGATATTGATGCCAGGTACAGGTTTCATCTTGTGAAATATGAGCTAAATACAATCAGAAAGTGGTTGGTTACTTCCAAGATGCTTTCTTGCTCTTTATTTTCTTCCCCTCAAATATTCGGAAATCTAATATCTACAGTAATATTTTTCTGGTTGGATTTTTTATTTTTCACAAATGCTAAACCCAAAAGTTTTCTCCTTCCCCTATCACTCCCTTCATTGTTTCCTTCAATTATAGATTATTAAAATATATATGATGATAAAAATGTAAAAATGTTATTTAGGCTGGACAGTGGTGCCTCATGCCTTTAATCCTAGCACTCGGGAGGCAGAGGCAGGTGGATCTCTGTGAGTTCGAGGCCAGCCAAGTCTACATAGTGAGGCCAGCCTAGTCTACATAGAAAAAAAAATTGTTAGCCGGGCGGTGGTGGCGCACGCCTTTAATCCCAGCACTCGGGAGGCAGAGGCAGGCGGATCTCTGTGAGTTCGAGACCAGCCTGGTCTACAAGAGCTAGTTCCAGGACAGGCTCCAAAACCACAGAGAAACCCTGTCTCGAAAAAACCAAAAAAAAAAATTGTTGTTCAGGTATACTTTTAACTACAATTTTTCTACATGTAAATTTCATGATTAAAGAACACTTATTAATTTATATCATATATTATTTTTCTCTCCACTTGCAATATAGTTTGAGAGTCTTTTTCCTTATAAATATTTAATCATTTAAAATTTGTATTCCCCATTGTAAACATAGTACATTATTTGTTTTGAAAATCTTTACAAAGATTTGAAGTTTCTTATTGAGAATAGTGAGTCAACTGCTTTTTATTTATAGTCTTTCCAGACAGTCCACAAAATGAAATGATTGTGATATTAATTAATTAATTATAAGTGTATGTGAGTGTGTGTGCATGCCATACACATGTGGAGGGTAAAGGAATCAGCTCTCTCTACCATGTAGGTCTCAGGGATGAAACTCATGGATGATGACAAACAGCTTTTTCCACTGAGCCGTTTCACCAGCCCCTGACTGACATTTTTAAAGGTATTAACTTGAAGGCACAAAATGAGTAGAAATTAACTAGTTTTCATAAATCAAAGCAGCACAGAGAGAGAGCTCACTGGCCAAGCTGAGCACCTACAGTGCTGATAAAAACAGATACTCACTGGACAGATGCCCCGTGGTACTCAACGTGGTGAAGGCAGCTCTTTTGGGGTAATGGAGGAAGGACCGACTGCAAGGTGCTTCATAGAGATGTGAGACCTTCCTCCAAATACACAACCAAGTAACCACATAGCTCCTCCTGACCTGCCCCTCCCCCCAGGAAGTAGTGTTTCCAAAGTGAGGCTTGAGAGAAGGCTGAAAGGATGGGGGCGGGGGACACGTCTAAAACATTAAACCACGGCACCTTCGTAACCGCCCACCGCCGCCGCCACCACCATCTCTGTTCTTTGAATGTCATGCCCTGCCTAATCATCTTTCTTTTCCTGTTGTTCGTAGGCAGGCAAATGAGGACTGCTTCCTGGAAGACATGCTGGCATTTAGGGTTTCCTCAACAGATAGTTTACCCCACCCCACGTTCACTGTGAAGCTCAACAGTTGGGCATCATTTCTCTGATGAAATTAAAGAGGAACACAAGATGAAGCGTTGAATTTTATTCGAGGGAAGGTTTTAAAAAGTTAGAATTGGGAAGCAACAAAGAAACAGAATTAGAAAACTAAGTTCAGAGAACAGAAAAACTTAGCAATAAAAACTACATTATATCTTTACAAGCATAAGAAAAACTACTAGTCAAATGCAATATACTGTAAAAAAAACCAAAAAGCAACAACAAAAACATGCAGAAGCAGTGAGTTTCTAGAATTAAAAGCATAATAAATATTTAAGTTAACTGAAGAGTTTTTGGAAGCATATTAAAATTATTTATTTTTTATGAAGTTCATTAATTTATTTTACATCCAGACCAGTTTCCCCTCCCTCCTCTCCTCCCATTCCTTTCCCCCATCTCTCCTCTGCCCTGCCCCCATCCACTCCTCCTCTGTTTCTGTTCAGAAGGGGCAGGCTTCCCTTGGGCGGCTACAAAGGATGGCATATCAAGTTGCTGTAGGACTAAGCTCCTCCCCTTGTATTAAGACTGGGCAAAGCAACCCATCATGAGAAATAGGTTCCCAGTAGCCCTCAAAGCGTTGGGAACAGCCCCTGCTCCCAGTGCGAAGAGGGCCTCCAGCTGCACAATTGTCACACATGTAGAGGGCCTGGGTTGATTCCACACAGGCTCCTTGGCTGTTGGTTCAAACTCTGTGAGCACCTATGAGCCCAGAGTAGTGGTTTCTGTGGGTTCCCTTGACCACCTGGCTCATACAGTCCCTCCTCCCTCTCTTCATGGGGATCCCCTGAGCTCAGCTCAATGCTTAGCTGAAGGTCTCTCTGCAGCTCTTTCCATCAACTACTTGATGGAGGCTCTCTGATGACTACAGTCTTTCCATCAATTACTTGATGGAGGCTCTCCGATGACTATTGGGTAGTCACCATTCTATGAGTATAGCAAAGTATCATTAGGCATATTACACCAGGACCCGGAGGGTGGATAGCCTAGAGACCTAGGATAGAAGCAAACATGATCTGAGAAAAAAAAAAGTCAACATAAAGATGCATATTAGAATTTTTGAAAAGAGTTTTTTATATTAATTATAAGAATGTGTGTGCACCTGCATGAGCATGTGAGTGCAGTGCCCACAGAGGCCAGAAGAGGGCGTTGCATCTCCTGGAGCTGGAATTGCAAGCAGTAATGAGTTGCTGGACAGGGAATTCATTGTTCTGCAAAAGCAGTATGCACCCTTAACCACTGAGGCATCTATTCAGTCCACAAAATAAAGACTTAAAAAAAAAATTCCAGAAGGGACAGCAGGGAGCAGTTATAAACAATGCCACAAGGAAAACAATAATAATGAAAAAAAGATGGGTGGAAAAAATCAGAAATTACCACGTCATCTGAAGAAGAACAGTATTCACACTTAAAGCAGGTTTTGAAGTTCAGTGTGTTCGCTGTCCAGATGTTACACATAGCATTTACACAGCTTCCAGACAGTTGACTGCTGTATGCTTCTTAATCTATTAGCACGAAATAACGTTTTCCCTTTTATCTTATGTGTTTGAGTGTTTTGCTTGCACATGTATCTGTACACCATGTGAGTGTCTGGCACTCACAGAGACTAGAAGTGGGCAGCAGATCCCCCAGAGTTAGAGTTACAGACAGTTGTAAATGAGCAAGTGGGTGCTGGGAATCAAGCCTGAGTACTTTAGAACAACCACCTCACCACCCCCCTTCCCATGTTATTCTACCATATTAAAGGTAAAAGTCGTCTAAAATGTCTGCATGATAACCCGTGGAGGAGCCATGTTCTAGTTAACTTGTACCGTTGTCACGAGTGGTTCTTTGTTCCGGTACTACACTGGGCGAGCCCTGAACTCGCAGATGGACAATTGTTCTTCCTCTTAATTCAGCCATGTAATTAGGGGACAGGTGGGCCGTGGTGGAGGGCTGCTAACTATTACACCCTCTGTCCTCTGACCACTGTGCTGAGAAAGGCTTAAGCATGGCCCATCATGGAAACTTGCCTGGACTGAAGCTGGAATGTGAGCCTGGAGCTACCACGTGAGCCTGGGCTCACAGAAGGCAGCGTGGCGAGCCACCATCCTGAGAATGTCAAGCATAGGGAAATGGAAATGAGAGAAGGGACAGAGAGACCCAGTGACTAGAAGAGAGGGGACAGGGGCAAAGGAATGAGCCTGGCAGTTGTTACATCCTTAACTACAGCTCCCCAAGCTGCAAGCCCTCTGCACTGCACACGCTCACACAGTATGACTGTCTTTTTGTTATTTGTAAATTATTCAGCCTTCCCTACCATTCTGAAATGGAAGCTGATAATAAAGTTGTTTACAGTAGATATGTAGGAAACACGGTTAAACTGAACTGACCTACCTGCACGTCCCCAGAGAAGAATAGAACAGTATAGCCTATGGGCTTCAGAAACTGGCTGGCAGAGGTTTGAATTATGAATCTTTAAGATTTGACGATTTACTTCATATGTCAGGGCCTTGATGCTTTTCTTCATTTTCATCCTCGTTAACATTTTCACCTCTAGCGTTTGTTGAGCTCTTGTGTGAGGCGTATAACTTGTGGCTTGCAGTTTTGGGTGACTTAATCTGAAGGGCGGATATTTCTCATGACACGATTATGATCTGTAAAAATGAGAATTAAATGAAGAAACCCAGACGAAGCATCAAGTCCAAACAATGTTTTTCTCTCCTTTCCCTCTTTTCTTCTGGACATAATCCCTTCCTGCTAGGCCAGTATTCAGAGCTACGGCCCCTTGACTTTTAGACAAGTGACCCTGCTTCCTGTTTGCCTTTCTAACTTCTTATCCTTTATCTCTGGCCTTTGGATCTGGTTTGAGATGAGATCAGAGGGACAGCAGTAACACAGCATTGGAACCCAACAAATGCAAAGGCTTGCCATGTTTTCCTTAGGAAGACTAAAAGTCAGGAAGAGGCCAATTCTCTTTAGTTTGTAAATTTAACCCAGTTCTCATAATGACAGTAAGACGGTCTTGTCTCTCTCTCCTCCAAACTGAGAAAACTGGGCCAATCAGTTTATCATTAATATAGACCTCTGTGTGATTTCTTTGGGGCTAAACGGCTGTGGGATCTGGTGGGAGGACAGAAACCAGGCAGGACAGAAACCTCAGTCAACAATCCTGTTTAAGAAACAACCATCAAATAAACAAAAAATAGGTGATAAAACTTCAAATGCAGTGCAACCTGCTTGTATGGCAAAGGCAAGTTTTGAATACATTCATATTTGCTGTTATCTGTGTAAGGAAACATTGTAAAATTGCAGAAGAGTGGTGGCCTGTGAGGAAAGGGGAAATCTGTTCATGGAGATGGAAAACAAGAGCAACAGTCATCAACGTAGCCTTTTAAATGTCAGTTTTGTTATTTTCATCATGGGTCTTGTTACTCAAGTAAAACAGGATTAAAAACTGCAATGCGTGCATACTGTGTGTAAGAAATGCACCAAGCTTGTAAATACATCATCTCATTTAATCCCCACAAGAGTCCTGCGAGGTTTTATTTTAATCTCCATTTTATGGATGAGAAAAATAGTTACTGAGCTCGCTTAAGTGATTTGTTCATCCGTTCTGCCGTTCTATGTCTCTTGTTCCTTTCAGGCCCTAGATCGATTCCAACTTCCTGCCAGTCTTCAGCAGTCATTTCCCTCTAATTCTAGACAAGTTATCTCTTTGACTCTCTTTAGCAATTATATTCTTAGTTTGTAGCATTTTTAAAAATATCAGCATCCTTCAAGGCGTTGGCCTGTGCTTGTTCTACCCCTCTGACTAGCTGTTAAGAATCGTACTGTACACACGAACTCTCCATAGTAACCTCTTTGCCCCCAGAGTTGTTGGACGTACTTACATAAAAAGTAGTTAATCACAGGATATAAAATAACATTTATGGAGGTCCATGGCGTTTACACAATTTCTAATTAAATTGAATCTATCCAACACTGCCAGGTAGATTTTATTATTCTCGTTTTATACCAAAAGAAACAGGAGTCTAAAAACACTAAGAAAGACTAGCGAGGGGTTTTAACTAGGACCTCTGACTGTAAGATAAGAGTTTTATCACATAATAGATATCTCTAGTTGGTCTCCCCCAAACTATCTGGTTGCACCATATGCATGCCAAGAAGATGCCTGACTTGGTTATTCTAGGAACGAGGACATGGCAGTCATTTATGTTTCCTTTTAGGAAACTGCCAAATGTTTCGCAAAAGGACTGTAATGTCTGACATCCCCATCAGCAATGAGTGAGGCCTCTTGTAAACAGCTGTCATTCTCTTTCACGCTGCTACAATGTATATGACAAGAAGGTGGTGGACAAGGACATCAAATAGAGTTTTTGTCTCAGTTCTCCTGCAACAACTAAAGCTGAGACTGTTCAAAACACCGTTCTCATCTAGCAGCATAAATTGGCTTGCTAGCACTCCAAACTCTCAGGTCTCACCCCAGGCCTGTGGACTCAGCATCTCCATCAGACCCGGAGGTGATTTGCCCTGCTCTAAACTGCTCACTGCTGTTTCTCTGTGGTTCTCTGACCTAAAATCTCTCCTTCTCAGGGAACCAAGCAGGGACTTGTCTCGTCTTCCTCCCTCAGATCATCTGGAGCACCTATTAAACTTCTCTAAAACATGTTTTAGGATTATTTTGGTACATGGGATGCGGAGTTGGCCCTAGCTGAAGAGATCCTTTTGGAACTAAATATGAATAGTCACAAGGAAGGACAAAGGAGTCTGAAGTCTCCAGTTAGATGGTCAATACATTGCTCCTTGCCAGGAGACTTGTTGTCAGCTCTGTGCTGATACAGCCAGGATATTTTGTTCAGGGAGCTCTGGGCACCTCAGAAGAATGGACTCCCAGGCTGCTGTGTGTGACAGTTCCTAGCTAGCCTAGCTCAGATTCCTTGAGCAAGTCATTAACTTTCACTGATATGGCATATCTGTGACCATCAGTTTGTTGCCTTTTTGTGTATGAATTCCAAAGACTGTTGTAGTGTTAGTCAACTTGATAGCTTATGTATTTTTGTTAAAACATTACTTGTATGTTTGCTATTTGTGTGTTTTTTTATGGCATGGGAGATGTTTCAGGTTATAAAACCAGAGATCATTTCCCAATGGGTGAGCAACAGAAAAGGTGTATATTAATATAATTAATTGTCTGTCTTTTCCTAAATCTTAGGTGGCATCAGGTATTTCTTCATTCCTAAACTTTACATTATTTTAAATGTGTCTATAATTTTACCTGGTTCTGACAAAAGATTCTTTCGGGGGGCCTAGAAGAGAACATGGCAGTTAAGAGCACTTGCTGCCCTTGTAGAGGACTAGACTTCCGTTCCCAATACCCACATTGGGCACCTCACAGTCATATCTAACTACAGCTCAGTGGGATCCACCGCCCACTTCTGGCATCTGTGGGCACCTGCACAGATGTGGCAGACACACACTCATACAAATAAATGAAAATGAATGTTAAAAATAGTGTAAGAGCCAGAGTGGACAGAGGACATCAGGAGAACAAGGCCTCTAAATCAACGGAACAAACCTCATGTGAACTCAAAGACTGAAGCCACAAACACAAGCTGACCTGGGTCTGCACCAGGTCCTCTGGGCTTACAGTATGGCATTCAGTTAGTGTTTTATGGGGCTCTTGAGTGTGTGAAAAACGGGGTTTCTGATTCTTGTCCTACTCTTGGCCTCTTTCCCTTCTGTTGATTTGTCTTGTTCAATGTCAATGTGATAGTTTTTGTTTTATTTTATAATTGATCTTGTTACGTTTCATTGTCTTTTAGAAGCCTGTTTTTTTTTTTTTTTTTTTTCTAATGAGAGACAGAAAGGGAGTGAATGTGGGGGCAGAACTGGGAGGAGTGGAGAGAGGGGAAACTGTTATCAGGATATATTGCATGAGAAAATCTATTTTCAATAAGAGTGGGGGAAAAGAGTAATCCTTTTCTTCTTGTTCTTTTTTTCCTTCTTTTCTTTTTTTTTGGGGGGGGGGGTTGAGACAGGTTTCCCTGTAGCTTTGGAGCCTGTCCTGGAACTAGTTCCTGTAGACCAGGCTGGCCTCGAACTCACAGAGATCTTCCTGCCTCTGCCTCCCTAGTGCTGGGATTAATTCACCAGCACCACCACCTCCTGGCCCCAAGAGAAATATTTTTAAAAAGAGAGAATTTTGCTTTTTTTAAATTTGAGAAATTGAAAGTTGTTAATGGGGAAGTAAAAAAAAAATAAACTCTAACTCGTAGGATTTATTTTGTCTTTTTCCACTCTTTCTTTTCCCTTTGAAATTATCTTGCATCTTTCTCTTTGCAGCTTACAGTAGGGAGGCTCATTAAAGATGTCTTATTTCATTACAGCAGGATGGACAGTGCACACAGCTCAATGGGATGAGTCAGCTGAAGCAATTCGAAAAGGACACAAATAGAGACAGCCTTGGCCCCCGTCCAGAGCATCTGGAGCTTCCCTCCTCCCTGACTCTGAGACCACAGAGCGCCCCGAATCCCACAAGACCCAGAGACCTTCTGCGCTGACCTGTGGTGCCAACAGCTCAGCTCACACAACTGGGAGGCTGGGCTGGGGGTGTTTGCTGTGACCATCCCTTGTGCCAGAAAGGACAACAGTCCTCCAGGCTCAGCCTGCTTCCTTAGCCTACCGTATATAAGACACACATTCTCTCTTTCTGTGTGTGGGAAAATGCAAGGAACCTGAGCTTCAGTGCCAGGCAGCCCTGGACTCTAACTCCTCTAACTCATTCACTTAGTAGCTTTACGATCATGGTCGTTACCTGACTCAAGTTCTCTGAATCTCAGTTTTCTTAGCTGTAGGGTGGGGCTACTAAAGCCTGCCCTGCAGACTCACTATAAGGTCTGGAGATGGCCTGCAGATTAACAGGCCCTTGATGAGCTGTCGTTGTCCTTTTCGTCATCGGTTCTGCAGGTTTCTGTCAAACCGGCCTTTATCCTGTTTGTCTTTTAAGGGAATTCCTTCTGGAATTACAGAACCAACCCCACAAGTCTACCTATGCTCCCCTAAGATTCCAAATATATTCTATTCTCTCTGTCTCTGTCTGTCTGTCTCTCTCTCTCTCACACACACACACACACTACACACACACACACACACACTGCACACACACACACACATTCTTGCCAGTGATAAAAAGATTCAAGGGAAGACTCAGCCTGAACTCTGTCCTCTGGGAGCTTCTGATCTCCCTGAGGAGACAAGACATAGACACAAGATGCAATTAGAGAATAACAGGGAAGAGCGAGAGCCCTCAAATGTGCTGAGCATAATGTTCTGTGCCTCTTCCTGCTTCTGAATCCCATTCTTGCTTTATTAAACAATGCTGCCAGACTGCTGACTCACGTTCAGACTCTGGACCTAGAAGACGATGCTGTTTCTCTGCTGTGTGTATAACAAAGTCAGATTCCTCTCTTGTGTGTAATTATTTTTTTTTATCACATTTGGGCAGATTCCCCTGAGTATCTGCCGTAACCCTTGTCCCCACCACAGACCCTTCTGTCTTCACATGGTCTTTTCCTCTACACTGTCATTCCTGTACTTAGCACAATGCACCAGCTTCCTATTGGGGATAGCTAAGACAAAGCTGTCTAAGCGCTCTTCCTTGCCTGTAGTGTCGAATACTCTACACTTCCTCTCTGTACTTGAATTTATACCCCTAGTGTCCTGGTGGGGGACAGAAGGAGATCCAGGTACCACTTTTATTCACAAGCCTTTTGTTGTCTCTCAAGAGTAAAGAAGCTCAGTGAGAATTTGGATGTTTTGTGGTCTGATGACAGGCATTAGTTTTTGACAAGACTTTACTGACAAGCAGCGTGCTGGTGAGAGCGCACCTTCTCTCTTCTCTCCCACATTCGGCAGGAGTGTTTGCGGAACTGCAGCTTTCCTCCGAAAATTAGTAGGATCGTCTTCAAAGTTCTCATCTCGTGATGGGCCTATAACTTAAACTCATTAGATTGAGTCGCCAGGCAAGAGAGAATGTGTTTAGCCGGAACACGCACTAGGAACAGGCCAGCTGGGCAGCTGCAGCCAATGGAAAGCGACTACTCCTGAGGCAATGGCGTGTGGGGGAAGCTTCAGGAGCTGTCCTGAACAAGGGGAAAGGTAAGCCATACACAGAAATGTAGCTGAGGAGCTGCACGGACCTACCCTCACCTGGGGCATGTGCCTGAGCACCAAATATGGGCTCAGAAGTGGAGGAGACGTGATAAGATCATATTGAGAAGTCACGCTGTGCCGAAAAGAGACCTGGTTTAGAGGCCAGGTGACGACGAGGCAATCAGGGAGGTGGCTCTGAGCAGACTGGAGGAAAGGATCTTGGCTTCCTTGATTCCTCCATCGCTCCTTTGATTGCCATGTTCTGTATCTGCTGAGATTATTACATTGGGGTTGGCTAGTTATGGTTATTTGAGATGGAGGTTCACTCAGGTGAGAGAAATGTCATATGCCTGGGAGGCATATATTTTGGATTCATATAGGTAGTTTTACTGTAACAAGTAAATACTCAGAAAGTCTAGGCTACTATTAGTCCACCTTAGATATTTGAAACTTAGAAAACGTTTACTAAACACATACACAAAACTAAACTCCCATCATCCTTCTCGATTTGTATTTCTTGACGGGGTGGAAGTGGTTGAGTCAACTTTGTAGGTAGATTTATCTAATTATAGACAGTTCTGGCTGGTGAGAGTGTTGGCAGAGTCAGATCTAAAGCTTCTCCCACGAGTGCAGAGCACAGATGGAGGAGGGAATGACTGCTGCTGTCCACCCAGAGGTCTCCGAGCTGCAGCAAAGTGGATTTTATTGTTTTAAAGCCATGAAAGGAATTGTTCACACAGAGGAACTTGGGTCCTGCTATGAATCATTCATGTCAACAGCTGTCTTCCTCATTTGACCTATGGACAGTGCTCTAATCAAATACCCTAGCTCCTTCTCAAGCAGTTGTGATCAGGTATCTGCTCTAATGGGAAATGCCAAGTTACTAGGGAGACTTGAAGGCCATTCTCATAACAATTGACATTTGTTTAGTAACGGTTGGACTTCCCAAAGCTGAGTTACTTTCCAAAGCTGCGACACTTCACCTCTTTGAACATTGATCAAATATGTTTTGAGTACTTCACAATTAGGTCTTGGACAGTGCTCTAATCAAATACCCTAGCTCCTTCTCAAGCAGTTGTGATCAGGTATCTGCTCTAATGGGAAATGCCAAGTTACTAGGGGGACTTGAAGGCCATTCTCATAACAATTGACATTTGTTTAGTAACGGTTGGACTTCCCAAAGCTGAGTTACTTTCCAAAGCTGCGACACTTCACCTCTTTGAACATTGATCAAATATGTTTTGAGTACTTCACAATTAGGTCTTATCTCCTAACATTTCCAGATGCTTTTGAGTATCTCACCACAGCCATGCAAGAGTCTTCTGAGAAGAGACTGATAATGGGTTCCATATTACAAAGGAAGAGCGCTGCTGGGTAGGATTCAAGGACGTGAAAGATGGCCTGATTTTAGCTGGGGTCTTGGCAGTCACACTTCGGCTGAACAATTCAGTTTTTAGGGACCTTCTGTGCTAGGCTAAGAGAGGTTAAGAGACTATTCCAGACCACACAACCATCACACAGCAAATCCAGAATGCCACCCTAGGGGACAGATTCTTTTCAGGTCTCTTCCCCGGCCCATATCCAACAGTGAGAGCATCAGCATCCTTACCTGGAGGCTCATTCATAAAAATACAGACCAGTGGGTCTACCCCAGAGCACCAAGTCAGGGGAGAAGGTAAGGGGACACATGCAAAAACTCGCATGCATTTTAACACATTCCCTGCTAACGCTGGAGCTGCTGGTCTGAAGACCACAAGCTGTGAGAATTACTTGCTTTTGGAAGTGTGGTCCCAGCAGGCATCACCCAGGAGCTCCCAGAACTGCAGCAACTCAGGCCTGCCAGATTAGAATCTGCATTTTAACAAGATCTCCAGATGATTTGTATGCAAATTAAAAATTTAGGAGGCTGCTCTACACCACAGCTCTCAGTTTGCTGAATACTTTGAGCCCTACAGAGACAGGAGAGAATGATCTTGCTAACTTCATTACCTGGCACTTTGTATTAGAGCAGAAACTCCCCAGAACCATTTTAGGCACTTACTTTATCCTCCCAGCAATCTTACAGGAGAGATACTAATACTATTCCCATTTTAAAGCTAAGGAGGTACCAAGATCAAGACATGTCGGTAACCTGAAACAAGTAGGAAAGATTTGGGGTACAAGGAAGGGCAGGCCACCCCTGAAGGCCACACTGTCCTTTAGGAAGCTATACAAGTTACAAATCTTGGTTGTTGCTCATACAGCAAGGAGTTGGAAAATCAGGCAAAGGAATGTGAAGCAGAAGAGAGGTCGCAGTGAGGAGGTTGTGCAGGTCAAGAGCACTGATGTACTTATCCCACTTGAAGTCGGTAGTCCTGGGTTTGGGGCAGGAGCTGCAGCTTCTCAGGCTTATGATGACAGCCATTCCTGCTCCTGAGTTTCTTCACTTGTAAAACAGAAATAATAATAATTGATAAAGATAAAAAGGAATTCCATTGGCAGCTGGACTGGAAAGCGGGGACTGAGAACTGAAATGGAAATTAGCATCCTTCACGATGGACTAGACTGTAATCTGGCAGCATAAACTGCACCAGATGAAAAACAGAATGTTCACAAGCTAAACTTTGACTCTTTCGTGCCAGCCAGCTCAGACTCCTGGTTTCTGAGAGGAGACTGCGTGTAGACTAGACCCCATAGCGACCACAGTCTCACGAGTCCTGAGATGCTTTCGGCAAGTCCACAGGTCGTTGCTGCCCAGTCTGTCTGTGGCTAACCCCAACTCATGAGCTCCAGGCGGGCCTCTTTGCTCACCCCTCCCTTTGGAGGTCTCTCACGACTCTCTGGCTGTAGCAAGTGATAACTTATGTGGTGTTCAGTATAGGTGTGTTCGTGGGAACTGGGCTACTGGGTCAGGACACGGTTGCACTTTCACCTACTTATATTTGCTATAAATATCAACTGAAGGAAGCATTAAAGAGTCCTGTATGAAGGTGAGCCTTAAAATTTATTGTCATCTCTATGTGTCTCTGCATTTTCCCCATTAAGTCAACAAGACCTTACGTTATAAGAAGAAACGTATCTTTGTGTCATTCGTGTCTAGAAGAGCCCCTAGCGCACAAACACTCGGTGATTGCCAACAGATAAAAAGTCAGAAGCAGCCCCAACCCCAAACAAACCATCTTCAGTGCTTCTTTCTCCAGATCCAACCTTGGAGTTCCTTCAAATGGAATAAACATTTAGATGCCCTCAGATGGAGTAAAGGAATTGCCAAGGGTTTGTGGAGGGATGACCACCACCTAGACACACTGTCACTAACAGTCGTAGGCAGCTTCTTAACAGCCTCCCAGAATTGTTAGTGGAGATATGTTCCCTTTACCCAGAACACCCAGCCAGCAGCAGTAACTGCACAGCTAAGAAACAGCAAGCTTTATGCCCTGCGGAGCTGGTGGGCATCACTCTATTAGCTGGGTGTCACTGGCAATCACACAGCATGTTTAACGTGGTGACTTACTTAGGTGCTTTTGCACCAAGCACAAGTCAAGGTGCCTGGAACATGGTGACTACACTGAACGTTCTGAACGCCTTCCAGCTCGGCGAGTTCCATCTAGAGCTAGAATCTCTGGGGAGGCGTCTGTCCCACGGGAAGCTGCAGACACTTCCTTGTCCTCGGGAAGTACAGAACTGTTTGGTGCTGTATGGCTTCCCTTTTCTCTTCTGGGGGTGGCAGTACCTGACTCTCCTTGTTGTCCTACCATGTGCTGGGGTCGGTCCTGTGGGCCATCTTAGAGGGAAAGGAACTCGAGCAGCATTAGCTTCCAGTTTTTCCATTCCTGACGGCAGAAGTGAGGACAAGGAAAATACCACAGTAGCTTCCCGCTCAAGATTCCCGCTCACACCAGCAGCCAGCCAGACATTTGTCCTTGAAACAAAAGCACAATGCACCTTCAGTGGGTTTAGTTACGATGGCAGCACTCCTCTCTGTTCAGAGAAGATTGGAGGCTTCCCAAGGGCTCCTCTGTGGCTCCCAGTGTCTTCCTGTGCTCAGAACCTGCTCTCAATCTAAACAGGACACGGTTGACTTATTTAGGAAAGCTGAGCGAACCAGATACCTTTTTAAAAAGCCATTCTCTTCACCCTGTACATTGGTATCTCTCAGAACCACCCCCCACATTTCCCAGTTCTGCTCCAGTTCATTTCCTCCTTGCATTACTTGCGCCTGAGTCAGACCTCCCCATGAAAATACAAGCATTCCTCAAACAGTATTCTCTTCTCTTCCTCTCGGCCATCGCTTACAGTCAGGACGGTTCTTGATGCCTTGATCCGCAACAATCGCTGGGGAGGGATGCATGTGTTAGAGAAATGCGTGTGGCATACGTCCTGCAGACTCAAGATTCAGCATCACCCTTACCCTGCATTTCAGAGGAAATGACAGTGTAGCTCTTTCCAGAGGAATGACCTTTCTGGAACACCTGCTGTCCCTGTCTCCAGGGGAACAGCCTTTGGGGTTCCTTTGCTGCTCCCGGCAGCCATCTACCTTTCTCCTGCTTCTGTGTCTTACAGTTGCTCCAGGCTTCTTTCAGGATGGATGTGTTTTGCTCAGCCAGGTGGAGGTGTTCTGCCAGATGTGTAATTATCTGTCGTGCAAGGGCCTGTGACTGACTTGGCTGGTGCCATCTTTCTTTTCCCACGTTCCTAGGATGCTGTCGAGGGGTGGTGGGAGCTGCTCACTTAGGATCCAAATGCTCTGTGCAATTAGAGAAGGGGTATGAATAGGTCAGTTTAGGTAAGCACTGATCCAGGCAGTTTGTTAATATTTAACCCTTTACTGACCTTTCGGGGCAACAGCTTTGCATATGATTAACCCTATAAAGGTGGAGTGTAAGGAGGAAGCTACCAGTGACCCCAGAACCAGGCTGCTCAAGTTCAAATCTTACCTGTGCCGTTCTTAAACACTGTGTAATCTCGGGCACATTAAACTCCTGGTGCTTCAGTTTTTACGTGTCTGAAATGAGAATAATAATGATGAATGCTTGCTAATATTGTGGAAATCAAATATATACATGTAAGATCCTAGGGGCAGCTGCCTCTTAGCGAGTTCTCACTAAGAGAGTAGACACGCTATCAAAGTAGCTGTTAAAAAACTTGTCTTGAGTTTTATATTGTAGCTTTGTTGTTACTTAGGACTGCGTTAACCAATGCTCACTGTTCATTATCTGAAATATTAAATGACCAGACACAGGAAGAAAGTCTTTTTCTTAAGAGGGGAAAAATTTACCTGAGAATGTTGGACATGTAGTTCTCTCTGCCTACTAACATAAGAGGCAGTTCTTGCTTTCTTATTTGTTTCTTTGACGTGCTGGGGTTACATTCTCTGGCACCTGTCATTTTGGAGGTTCATTAAAGGATCTGAGACTAAGCTAATGAAGGAAGTCAGTCTTTCCTGGTGGACAGCAGAACGAGCCAGTCACAGGTTCTCGAGTTCCAGAGGACTGTGGGGTTGGTTTCACACGGCATCACTGTCCTGGGGTGGAATATAGCTTACCAACGGTAGTGTGGCAACTGATAACAAATTTTCACATTCGTTCTTAGATAATTTGTTTGAAATTTCATTGGCGTTAAAATTGTTTCTATTTGTTAATTTTGAAGTTATCAAATCGACGTAGCCATCACATTCATAGTCTTAAATATTCAACATTTCTCTGTGGTGAGAACATTTGAAATTCTCTTTCCTTAGTCATTTTGAAACTGACAACTTACAGAACACAAGGACTTGATCCTCCTGCCTTCAGCCCTTCCCACGCTCTGTAGCTCACCCTCAGTGGATGCTATTAGCATTGCTACACTCTACATCTAAGTGAGGCTATGTGGGATTAGTTCCTCTGTACCTGGTTTATTTTGCTTAACACAGTCTTCACACTCATTCGTGTCGCCACAAACGACAGAACTTCATCCTTCCTTTTATGACTGAATTATAGTCAGCTGTACCAGAAACTTCTCAGTGGACAGAGGTTGATGCCAAGGAGAGGATGTTTTCTTCCCATTGGAGCACTGTCTCTTTCGGACAGAGGAGCCACGGTTAGGTTTTACCTGTTTTGAGAAGGGCATGTGAAGTCCAGAATCCAGTCAGATGCTCTCCTCCAGCTCCTCCTTGACCTCCTCCTCCTCCTTCATGTTGGTACTCAATCCCTGGGCCTGCTGTCTACTAGGCAACAGCTCTATCACAAAAACCCTGCTTTGTATTTCTGATGACTTAGTGTTTGCTGTGGGTGATGTTCTAAGCTGCTTCCCTGGCCTTGACTGGTTGTGCCCTGAAACAATTTGAGCCTTGCTGCTGATAAATGTGGAGAAATCTGAAAGGATGAAGGTTGATGGCAGGCAAGCTTGTGGAAAACCTCAAGTTTAAATGTGAATGTTATCTTTCTGGTTGTAACCTCAAACTTCCTGGTTAACTTTCTCTTTAGTGGAAGACATGGGAATGAGAGCTATGCATTTTGTGAATTGATGACTAGTGTTTAAAGAGACAACAGTGTAAGGTATGCCATATTCTTACTACATGAGATATAGGTTTTCTATGATTCATAATGTGCTTTATCATCTTACAGTCAACAGAAAAACATACATGTTGAAAAATTCTGTTTTCATGTGGCTGGTTGAATCTTGGATAAACTCCAGATTATTATACAGTTAGTAGTGTTGTCGAGAGTTTTTTGGAGTTCTTGCTGTGTGTGTATGCTATGATATATGATAAGAAAAGTTGGGAAAAACGAAACAAGACTGTAAGGTGATGCAGAGAGCAGTTCACTGAAAGGCACACAGGTCGAAAGCATGAAGACAAAAGTAGACAGTGTGATGAGGCCGTGCTTGGCAGCAGAGGCTTCTATGGGAAGCTGTAACAGTTTTTCCCACTTCTTACCTGCCATTTGCTGAGCATTTACCACCTACCAGGCATTGTGTTAAGTTCTTTGCAAGAGAAAATCTCCAACCTCCACAGTAACTCCCAGAAGGAAATGCTACTCTTAGTCCATTTCTCAGATGGGTTTGCCAACACACAGAGGATTGATATATTGCTGAGGCTTGTGTCCAGAGTCTGAACAAAACATGTGCGTGAACAAACCATGAGCATGAACAAAAAACCATGAGTCAAACATGTACAAGGAAGCCTTTGCGTTCATTATTAAGATATTTAAGTGTTCATTTTCCTGAACTTGATAAAACCTATTTTTCCTTCTTCTGCCCGCCCCCCCCCCCTTAAAAATCTTTCTGGGAGTAGCTTTATAGAGAGATGGGTAGATTTGGGCCAACGACCGTCTTACTGATAACAAACTAGCCGACTTTGGACCAGCCACTTAGCCTCCCCAAGCTGAAATGTCCTCATCTATAAAATAGGAAATAATAGTTCCAGGGTCATCGTCACCAGGGTCAAATCAGATATCATTTATAAAATTTACAGGATGGAATCTGAAGCCATTCACAGCAGCAAAGTGGCTCCAAATAGTCTCTTTCATAAAGGTTATCAGTTCCAATTATCTGCAGTAAGCGGTTATCCTTGAATAATGATTTGCTCATCTGTCTCCCATCTGCGATGTGAGTGCTTCAAGGCCAGCTGTAGCGTCTCTTTGAACCTCACAGCCGTAGCATCTCTTCGAGCCTCACAGCGGCAGCTGTAGCGCTAGCACAGCTCCTGCTGCAGGTACAATGACTGCAGCACCCATTCCCAGCAGGATAGAGATGGGGAAATCACCAACTTTGTCAGTGCACTAGGATATCAGCTTATAGATGAGAAGGCAGAAAAAGGGAAGAGGGGTAATTTATTGTGGGGCCAAGAAAGGTGTGATTATAGGTCAGATTAACTGTAGAAAAAGAAAGGCTCCATGCTACAGCTTGGTGGGTAAATGTCTGTTGGAAGAAGCACCAACAGGAGTGACCTGAAGCTGTCCCACTGGCTTTAGCTTGTCCCTGCCTGCAGGTCCCTGTCCACTTTCACCTTGTTTCTGCCCTCCCCTACTGGAGGATATGCATGTGACTTGGGAATTCTTTTGGGATTTTTTTAAAAGTCTCTATATACTTCATCTTCCTTGTTTGAAAATAGACAATAAGATTGTCTCTGCATGGGATTTACTATAAAATGTGAATCATAACAATTATTCACTGGTTCTTTATTCTAAGGCAAGCACTAGGCTAGCTCTTTCACACAAATTATCTCTAGTTTTTGCCCAGATTCCAAAGGTATTATTATTAATATTATCATTTGCTGCTGAGGAAGCTCCTTGGCCAGTGCAATGACTGATAAGTGATAGAGTCCAGATTCTAGACCAGTTCCACATGCCAAAGGCCTTGCTGTTGTAACTAGAAACATTTATTCTTGCTTGTGTGGCATAGGATTGATGTGGGATTTCCCTCTGTATGCTTGAATACCATTGATAAATAAAGAAACTGCTTTGGGCCTATAGCAGAGCTATAGGGGAACAGAGCTAGGCAGGGAAAACTAAGCTGAATGCTGGGAGAAAGGAGGCTGAGTTGGAGAGAAGCCAGGTAACTCCCTGCCAGAGATGGACACCAGATCTTTACCCAGTAAGCCACAGCAACATGGCAATATACAGATTAATAGAAATGGGTTAAATCAATATAAGAGTTAGCCAATAAGAAGCTAGAACTAATGGGCCAAGCAGTGATTTAATTAATACAGTTTCTGTGTGATTATTTCACGTCTAAGCTAGCTGGGCAGCCAGGAACCAACAAGCGGCCTTCTCCAAAATAAGATTGACATCACTGACCTTCCAATATTTTCTCTATTAGTAAGGTATAAAGAATAGAGGATATAATCATACTTTTTCCACTTTATAATGCAGATAAATATGAGGTTAAACAAAATGAAACACTGTATTAGTCTGTTTTATGCTGCTGGAATGAAATTTCTGACACTTCTTTCTAAAAGAATAAGATCTCTAGCTTGCAGATTTGGAGATTCAAGAGTGTGATGATTACACTGGCTCAGCTTTGCTGAGGATATCATGGCTAGCTGCCTCCCAATGGTAAAAGTGCAAGGAGAGAGAATCATTACCTAGTGAGATACTGAGCCAGGACCCAGGGAGAAGTCAATATTTTTCTTTCAATAACAATTTGTTTCTTAGGAATTAGCTGGGGTCCCATGAAAACTATGTTAATCCCTTTTAAGGGCAGCTTCCCTAGTAATTTGTTGGCCTCTCTAGTTCCCACCATACACTCTTCTTCCAGTGATGACCCAACTTCCAACATTAAAGCCTGTGGAGGACACACTGAAGTCATATCTAACCATAACAGATGGTGAATGTGACGATCCTCTTTTTCATCAGGCAGTCTCCTCTGTGTGGGCCAGCACTGCTCAACCGTTGGATATTATTTCGTTAGCCCATCCCCTGTGGTCTCCGTCCTCAGGGTTAGCCTTCTGATGGAAGTGCTTTGCCTGGACTATTACGCTTGGGAAAGTCTGCTCCTAATTTAGAGCCGTGACAGCAAAACTCTCACTTCCTTCCTCATCCATTTTCTCATCTAGCATATGAAGATGAAGATAACAACTTGCCCTTGAAAGCTCTGAAGAAAAGCACTATTTTAATACAGAGGATTATTTATGGGGGAGATATCCATTCAAAGCTGATGGACTTAAAGTGTTGATTTTTAGCTCTTTTTAGCAGATGTACAAATACAGCAAGGGGTGAACAATCCAAAACAGGCATTTTGAACAGTCTGCACTGTAGAAACAGGGGAAGGCCTCAGCTTCCTGCTCAAGACTGTAGACATGCAACATTAGGTTCAAATAAAATAAGATTTCCTGATCCTTATAAGTGTTTCCTGCAGTCCAGGGCTGGCACTAGACAAAGCTAGGAAGTATCTGAACTGGTGGGTTGCCCCGAGGGTGCTGTGTGACACTATATGACCAGATGGCCAGATGGCATTTTTAACATAGCGCGTACTGTGGATTCGATAGTGCAGCAAGAATGCAGTCTTGGTCCCATCTGCCAGGTGATACTATTAAAAGCCAAACAGACATAAGAGCCATCCTTTCTAACCCATAATCTGACTTTTCTTGAACACATTAGCATGCCTGTATTTGCCTGATCTGTGAACACAGAGCCCTTGAACTTGAGCACATTAGCAGTGGCCCTGGATGCGTTCTGTGCTATAGATTTTGTGTTTGAACCTATGTATTCACACCTAAATGGGAAAGGATGGAGTTTGCCAAGGACAAGAACACTGCTCTTGCGTTGTGATCCTCCCACTCAGAAGTAGGAAGGAATCAGAAATCCTGGAGAAAGTAGGGAGGTCAGTGTGAGTTTCGGAATGGAGCCAAATGTGCTGTGGTTTTGGAAGGCAAAAGCTACCATTTAAAGAGCAAAGGGCTAAAAATTAGGACTCCTGAATTTTGACATTATAAAGCATGTGACCTTGAGCCCAGTCAGTCGGTCCCTCAAAGTGTGAGCATCCTCATGGGTTATTCTTGCCACAGAGGGCAAGTGTACATCAAAGTACTTTGTGGACTACAGAATGCATTCATGTTAAAGATTACAGGGGCAGCAGACACTTGGAGATATTACTGTTTGCATGCCCAGCCCTTAGGTCATGGCTTGGCATAGGGTGAGCACTTAATTATGTTTGGGGACTAATGATACAAATCACTGAGCTGCAGGAGATGAGAGTGGTAATGAGCTTGGCCTACCTAGAAGACAGAATTACCAATGAGTCCAATTTGCCTCACATCTGCACAGGTGAGAGGTTAAGGGCATTCTCATCCTTGCAGGCCTAAATACTCAAGATAGCCCCTATTTCTAAACTAACACCAAGTCTTCTACAATGAAAGAAAATTTCCTGTGGATCCCTAGGACTCATTGAAGTTTTTGTGTGTTTATGTAACCTGAAATGATTAATAAGATGAAATCACATAAAAAAAAAAAAACATTGTGGTCATCAGTTCCTATACAATTATAAAAAACAAAAATAGATTAAATTATATAAAATACATTATAAATTAAACCAAAGTGAAATTCAAACTCAGGTAAGTATTAATTTAATCTGATGTATGACACTGTTTTATGGACTGTAACTGGCCTAGATATCAATAGGTACTGAGACAGTGGAAAGACTTTTAAGTTTTTCTAATGCTAAAGATTTTCTGGCAGATTTACAGATGTATTCAATCTGTTATGATTATCTTCATGTCCCCCATCGCCATCTCTTCCCCCTCCTATGCCTGTTGACCCCTTTCTTCCCAAGTAGTCTCCCTCCTACTTTGTCTCTACCAATCTCTCTGTCTCTCTGTGTCTCTGTCCCTGTCTGTCTCTGTCTCTTGCTCTGACCCTGTGTGTGTGTGAAAGCTCTGTATGGGTGATCACAGCTTATTGGTAATTGCTCTGGACTGCAATGGCCACATCACGTCCAGAAGACTTTTATAGGACTTCTCTTCATCCTCTAGCTCTGCCAATCTTCACACCTCTTCTATGATGTTTAGAAACATTGAAGGGGAGATGCAGATGTCCTATTTAAGTCTAAGATGTCAATAGTCAGTTATTCTCAGCACTTAAGAGATTTCAGGTCTCTGTTTGAACTGCCACCTTACTGCAAAAATCCTGAACAAGCCTGAGAACAGCACTAGTCTATGGGCATAAACAAACATTTGCAAGTCAGTTTGACTACAGGCCAATTTAGCAAAACAACAGCAATAGGTTCTCCCTGAAGCTTGTGTCTTCCATCCCTTGCTTTTGCCCTTCCCTCCCCTGCTTTTCTTCCAGGCTTTTGACCAAATTTACAGTACCAAGCATGCTGTATTCCCTGTAGAGTGGGCCTCAAACATGCCCCCAAAGCAGTTGGTTACTCAAGGGCAGTCATGCCACTATTGTACCAGTGGGTGATGTAGGATCCCCTTCTGTATGCCGTGATTACCATTAATGAATAAAGAAACTGCTTTGGACCTATAGTAGGGCAGAACTTAGCTAGGTGGGGAAAACTAGACTGAATGCTGGGAGAAGGAAGGCAGAGTAAAAGCAAAGCCATGGAGCTGCTGCTGGAGACAGACATGCTAAAACTTGCTGGTAGGCCATGACCTCATGGTGATGGACAGATTAATGGAGATGGATTAAATTAAGATGTAAGAGTTAGCCAGTAAGAGGCTACAGCTAATGGGTCAAGCAGCGATTTAAATAATATAGTTTCTGTGTGATTATTTTGGGAGTCTGGGCAGCCTGGAAATAAATAAGCAGCCTTCTTACAACAAATTGGTGCTCCAACGTGGGTAACTGCATCCACATAAAAACCTAAGAAAGTGTAAAAAAAAATTCTAGGCACAAAAGAATAGAGGCTTTTGGTAGCCACAATTTTTTTTTTAGATGGGCGTGCGGTGAACAGGGGTGCCACAACTACTTTAAGAGAGGTTCAGTAAAAACTGTGTGGCTTCTTAAAAAAAGCAAAAGCAGAGGCTTCCTGGTTCGCCAACACAAACAGCTCTGACTCTTTCAGGAGGTCTGGCCAAGGAGCATTTAAATGGGGTTTGTGAGCAGACTGTTAAAACTGCTTAATGGCTCGACATAGACCAGCTGCATACTTGGAACTGGGGAAATGTGCATGGCTTGCAGAGGCAGTGAATGGACTTCCACCATGTTGGCCTGTGTGGAGCAAGCAGGCAGGGCTGTATATAGCCTAGCAATGCTTTATCTTAAATTCTTAAGAAGAGCTTAACATTTTAAAAAATAATCCTGGACAGAAAAAAAATTATAGATAAACAATAGAACAAATTCATACATAAAAGAACTCTAAATGAGACACAGTGTATTGGATAAATGTATGTAGGCTTGAGAGAGGGAAGAAAAAGAATATTGAAAGTTATAAATAAAAAATTAATTGTTTAGCCGGGCGGTGGTGGCGCACGCCTTTAATCCCAGCACTCGGGAGGCAGAGGCAGGCGGATCTCTGTGAGTTCGAGACCAGCCTGGTCTACAAGAGCTAGTTCCAGGACAGGCTCCAAAACCACAGAGAAACCTTGTCTTGAAAAACCAAAAAAAAAAAAAAAAAAAAATTAATTGTTTAATAATAAAACAAAGTCTTTAAAGAGACAGAGTCAGATAGTTGTAGATTAAAGGAGTAAAGATAATAAAATAAACATTAAAAAGGAATAGAGTAAAACAAGCCACGTAGAGATTGAATATATACAGAGAGTCTGGATTATGTATATTATTGGGTTTTCTTTGAATTTTTTGACTGTGAAGAAGCTAAGTATAGAGAGACATTTTATTGTATGGGCTGCTAAGCTAAACCAGCATATATATTTTAAAGGTATCTTGATTTCAGAATTTGGGTCTAAGGATATGTTGCTTTAGAAAAGAGGTTCTGCTTTTGTTTCCACAGAAGATGAGAACCTGTTTCACTGGTAATCCTGTCCTTTCCAGTAAGGCTGCCTTTGCGATGTCATCACTTACTTTTTTGAGAGGCAGACCAAGGGGACCTATCACTTTGAAACATTTGCCCTGTTTACACTTGATAAGAAGACACCACTACAGAGAGTCTTATCCTAAGATATTTTTTTCTTAGCACAAATAAATACTATTATTGGCATGAAATTCATTCATTCAAGAGTTGTTTATTAAGAACTTACTATGTTCTAGTCAGCACTTCTAGATGCTTGGATCACACTAGTAAAATACAAAAAAAAATTATGAGAGCTTACATTCTGATGGGGAGAACAGTAAAAAAAATAATGGAACCCATAGAGCATATATAGTGTGTTAAAAAGTCAATGTGTTCAAATAAGAAAGATATTTCACGGGGGCTGGAGAGATGGCTCAGAGGTTAAGAACATTGCCTGTTCTTCCAAAGGTCCTGAGTTCAATTCCCAGCAACCACATGGTGGTTCACAACCATCTGTCTGGTGCCCTCTTCTGGCCAGCAGGCATACACACAGACAGAATATTGTATACATAATAAATAAATATTTAAAAAAAAATAAGAAAGATATTTCACCTTTTAACAGCATGGCACCAGGTGTCCTCGAGGAAGATACAACTGAGCAAAAGGAAAAAAGAAGTGAAGGATTAAGTGGCAGTCAGACAGAAGAGTCAGTGGCCAGACCATAGTACTGGAGGCCGAGGGGGCCAGCTAGGAGTGAGTGAAGGTAACATGACCAAAGGGAGCAGGATCAGACCTCAGAAGGGCTGGCATTTATTCTGAAAGAGGTGGCATTTGCTTAGAGGATGTGGAGCTGAGCCATGACAGGGTGTGAGTGGCATTTTAGTAGCAGCAGCAAGGCTGTTGCATTAACGTTAGATGGTAGAGTAATAAGACTTGATTAAAACATTTCTTGTAGTGATGCAGGAGGACTATGAGAGTGAGTCATACCAAGTTGGTGGCAACAGACACAGAACCACTATTCAGTTTCTGCATGCTATGAATATAGAGCCAAACGAAGTAGGAGGGAACTAACCCTGCCTTCAATGTCTTTGGCTTGGGAAATTGGGTGATAGGAACTGCCATCCATTGAAAGAGGAAAGACAAGTGGACAGTGCAGATTTATTTTTAAGCTTTTAAACCTTAAAAACTATTTTGACTTTTGACTCAGAAGAGACTATGCACATCTATCTTTCTTTGGTCATTCTGAGTCTGGGTTCATCTGACATCAGCCTTCTTCGCTATGTTTCCCATGTTTGACCCCAATGAGATCAAAGTAGGTGCACACCTTCTGGTGACCTGACTGTGGGTAGAGTCTTTGCCTGTGTGTTCTTCCATAGCTGTTCTCTGCTGGGCCTCAGCTCCCAAGTGTGTGTAGATGAGGGCAGAGGACAGACTCTCTTAGGTGTACCTAAGGTGCATGAGAGGCGAGGTCACTGCCACATCCACTTTGGCTCTCAAGATAGGTCCCCTGGGTCTGCCTCTCAAAAAAAATAGGCGATAACATCACAAAGGCAGCCTTACTGGAAAGGACAGGATTACCAGTGAAACTGACCAATCAGAACAGACAGGACCAGATGCGGTGGTACCTTCTGCCTCTGTCCTGATCATCAAGCCCTCAAGGAGCCACTGAGAGACACAAAGAAGCAGAACACTAAACACAGTGGAAACATCACTTCCTATGAGGTTGTCAGTATTGCCCAGCAGGTGCCACCAGTCTTTATCCAGAGAACATTCTGGGACTACTAAGGAGACCCTGGGTAGTGTGGCCACTCTCAGGACATCATTGAAGACTTCACCTGTGCTAAGGTGGAATGCCCATCTGCCTAAGAAGCAACAAGGGAAAATACTTCAACCAAAGATCCTCTGAAAGCCAAAAATATTTGGAACTGAAGTTTTAACTTGGTGTTTATTAGTTACATAACTTTAGATAAATAGCGTCACCTCTTTGTGGTTTTTTTATTTTGTTTATAGAAACATGTATTGCATACAATCCTGCTCTATTCATAGGAATAAAGCGTGTCACGAGTGTACAAAATAACTAACAACTAACAGAGGTCTAAACATTCACTGATGTTATTGTCTGCCATTATTATTCACTTTATTATATTGAACAGGCATTGCTAGGTTAGTTGTGGCAGAAGACATCAAAGCTGCTTGGGTAAGAAATCTACAGGAGCATAGAGCTGGGGCTGCCTTGATTCTGTCATTATGTAAAAGCTAACCTAATAGACTGATTTTTTTGAGACAATAATTTCAGTTCCCACCTCTGTTGCTAAATATAAGAACTGACTTTGATTCTATGTATTCAAGAGAAGCTCACTGTTCATTAGTTCCATTGTTTCCTTCTTCCTAAGTTTAACTGGGTTGGTTTATCATTTGATTAGGCAGTGCCTCTCATGTGTAGAGCTCCATTTAGTCACATCACATATTTATTCAACAAAGGTTGATGGTGTTTCTGCGATGTGGTAGACAGTGTGGAACCTACCAAACTGACTCACGCTGGAAAGCTCCCTCCATATAGCTTGTGTCAAGCAAAGACGGCTAAGAGCAGTCATTAAAGCCAAAGGAAGAGGGAGCTGCAAGCTTGGTACCAGTCGCACACTGTGACTGCGAGAGAAGATAGTTTCTAATTTGGCTAAGATTTATTGGAAAAGTTTGGTCACAGGAAGCAGAATAAGGAGAGAGAAATAGTATTCAAGGAAATGGGGAGTTGTTTGAGCAGAGAGACAGAGGCAGAGACAGACATAGACAGACAGACACCGAGAGAGAAAGACAGACAGACAGACACAGACAGAGGAAGGGAGAGAGAAAGAGAGAGAGAGACTGACAGACAGACACAGAGAGGGAGAATGTAAGAACACAGGGAAGGGGAAGAAAGAAAGGAGGTTTCCAAAGTGCTCATAAAATAGATGGGAGCAGGGACAAAATGCTTTTCTCCTTCTGAATCTGAGCTTCCCCCGAGGCTGGCAATTCTCCTTTTCATGAGTCATCTGGCGCTGCTGGCTTCATGTCAAACATTGCACTAAATGCTGAGGACAAAAACAAGAACAAGATATTGGGGATAGCAAGGTCATCCAGAATCTCAACTCCAGGCACAAAGGTCAACTTAAGAATTACCTTCTACCTCCTTAAGACCAACAATCCACTGACCCCACCAGGTCCCTTCCCACCCTCACTCCACCTTGTCATCATCCCTTTCACCTGGTGTCCACATTCTACACTGTAGCCGCTCCTTCGTAAGCATTCCTGACTTCTCTCCTCATGCCCTACAGTAAATGGCTAGCAGAGCTGCCATGAGATTCAAACACATCTTCCCCTGGCACAGGGAAGCTTATACTCCCTGCTGCAGACATGCTTGTGTTTGCAAATGAGGCTTTCTGAACATCTTCAGTAGGTTTTTTTCCCCCCACAAACCTTGAAAGATGGATCTCCACTAGCCACACCATCTAACTGTGTTTTTCTACATCAGAAATTCACCTCCCCTAACTCCATCTGAATGCCTTCCTTCCCTCCTTTCTCTCCAATTTCTCTCTTACCACTCTCCGGTTGCTGTGGCTGCGTCAGTGACACAGCAGGACAAATGTGTGTCGTTCTCTGAGACAGTTCCTACGAGCGACTGCACCTAGAGGCCATGCTGTCTCCCTTAGACTGATGTCATGGGAAAATGGGCCCTGCTTCTGAGGTCAATCTAACCCTTATTTGCTTTGTTCCTGTCTTTTCTCACCTTCCTAAGAAGAATTTAAGTTTCTTGTTTCAGAATATGTTTGTATGAGTTTATTTTTTTCCCTTGGAAAAGGTAACTAGATGTCTGAATATTTTTGGATAAGTGGCTCTGCATCAGAGTCACGCCATTCTTAACTACACACTGTGGATAACAACTTGATTGCAGTGGGAAGCAAACACATGGCTGAAATTGGAAGAAAGTAGTAAACCGTGAAAGTACTAAAGAGGACCAGGAAATGAAAAATGACAACTGGGCGCCACCTCTGATTTGCTATAGGTTATATAAGTATTCACCATAAACAGTGGAAATTGAGAAATGTGAACTAAAAAAAAAACTATAGAAGGGGGGTCAAGGTTGAAGAAACAGACAAGACGTGTGGAGGCATCCAGAGTTCAGCCATAGAGAGAGGCAGCTGTGGCCTCAAGGACTCAAGAAACAAGGGAGAAAGACAGTGTTATTAGAAGTCAGTGAGGGGCAGCTCAGAGGCAGGAACTCCGCAGCAGGTGTTAGTGTTACCCCAGAAGCCTGATGCTCCAGGGAAGGGGCTTGGTATGGAAGTGGAGTAGGCCAGGAGAGGCCAAGTCCAGTTAGAAGACAGAGGGAAGGCCACCTAGGCTGGGATGACAATGGGACCAGCCTGCGGTCACAGTATATAGTAGGGAAGTGTAGAGAATGCATCCGGAAAGGGGGCAGTTAGCAAATACAGAGCAATGAACCAGAACCATCCTATAAGAAAGCACCAAATTTCAATAAACACACTGCTACCATGAAAACCAAACAGGAAAGGAAACACCGATAATATGAGATAGTCGACCTTAAATCTAGCTTTATGTCCAGAATTATCTTTTCTCCATAAAGAGGATGTCCCAGAAGCCAGCTTATTGTCCAGCAGGTTCCAGCTAGAAGTTAGAGATGTGAGCAACTTTTTACCTTTTATCATTTTTCTGTTACTCATTTTTGCTTTATTCCTACTTTTTTTTTTATAAAAAAAGAAAAGTGCTTAGTTATTGAATAATTGTTAGCACATAGCATGTGTCTGATGCTCTCCCTGGAGGCTTTCTTCTTTGCTTGGTAACAGTCAATCAGCACGCTTCCCTCTCGACAATATTAACATCCAAGATGGTGAGATAAACAAGCTCATTAAAAAGCAAGTTGCTACATGAAGTAAACACCTTAGAGTAATAAAGCCTGGCTTCCTCCATGGTGTGCCCAGGGAAATGGTATTAGCAGCCTTGGCAGTGGTCTGGGTTAACAGGAAAAGCTCAGAAGGAGGCCAGTTTCTCCTGCGGAATTATTCAGGCAACTCCTCCAGTTATAGCACCAAGGGGAAACACCGGGCCCATGTCCTCAGGGAGAAGTGTTTAGATGGCACACTTACAGGGAGATTCTTTCACTGATAGAGTGGGACTTTGTGCATTCCTTCAACCTTTATTGAGTCTAAGTGACATGCACCATGCTGGGATCTGGGCACCCAAGGACAAACAAGGTACCATCCTGACCACAAGAGGGCTCTTGTTCTGCTGCGTGAGGCTTGCGTGAGCAAACAGCTAGGGGGGAAGAGTTAGTGCATAAGGAGTTTGAAGAAAGCAAGAAAAGTGGAATTATCTTAGTTATCGAAGGTTTATAATATGGAGACAACCTTCAAGGACTGTCTTCTCTTTATTGGTTTCAGGATCAGCTAATCCAGCACCAAACGTGAAGTATTGCCAAGAGTTTTGCCGAACCTGCTGTCTACACATACTGAATTTTGTTGGCAATTTTTTTTTAACCAGAGACCATGTGATATAACACAACTTGAGAAGTTGAATCTCCTCCCTGCCTCCAGCCAGCCCAAGATGGGTAAGGGACTTAAGTGTGCACAGTATCTAGGCTCTTCAGGATGTTCTGGGCTGAATGCCTCACTGACATGGTCAGGGGTCCCAGGCGGGCAGGCTACTGAGGACTAACTTGAGTTGACAATGGGCATGTGTGGCCTTCATGTGGTTAAGATGAGATTTGTAGGGTTTCATTTGAACTGGTCTGATAGTTGAAAATATTTGGAGGTTCCAAGCCTGCTTTCCTTCTTTGGTCTTGGAGGAGAATCTAAATAGCTCTTCATCTATAAGAGGCAGAGAGTGTGAACAATGTTAACCCTTACCAAAGATATATTACCAGCTTTGTAACTCTGACTGCTTTTCAGCTCATTTAATTTTCCCACATTCCTATAAAAGAAGGTGTTTTGTTTTCCACTCTTTTAAGTCTGTATCTGAGAGAAAGAAATTTGGGGTTCCAGTGAGATTAAGGGGAGCTAAAACGAGTCACTAAAGACAAAGGAGGTGGGAAGGGTGGAGCTGAGATCTGGCTGACCTTCCCAACCCACATCTCACAGACTCAGTTTGGGTCTGGGAAGCCTCCTGGCTCTCAGTTTGCTTCCCAGGTGGCTGCAGCTCCAGCCATGTCCTTGGGTGTCCTTGGAGTACCATTTGGTTGGTGAGTCAGACCGCTTGGCAGGCCTGCACCCGTCTGTGTCTCCGTACTGGGGGGTGGGGCTTGCTGTAATGGACCCATCAAATCCTGGATTGGTGGGCTTTTGTCAAGGGAGGAACAGCTAGTCCCCAGGTCTCAATGTCACTTTACAAAGAAAGGGGTCATCCGATAGCCCCATTTTTGTCCAATATGTTTGCTAAGCACATCATCTACTAAAGAAAGCTTCTGTGTTGGCTAATTTCTTCAGAAAATATTATTTTTTGCTTGTCCTTTTCTGAGCTGGTGTTGGTTTTGTTGATTTGGATTGAGGCTTGAGACTGGATCTTTCCCAGGAGGCTGTGGGAGGCGTTGTTGTGTCTCTTTTCTCTAGCCAGCATCACACCCCCAGCCCTGACCAGTTCCCCATGGGTATCTCATATGAATTGCCTGCGTGATTATGTTCCAACATCAACCAGAAAAGGCCACCAATAGTCTGTGAGATCTCCGTGGGCTGTGGGTTCATGTATTTCAATCCTTTTCCCCGAAACCAGAGACTCTAGTTTGGAAGGTTGTGGAACCTGGGGGAGGCAGTCTCACCAGAAGAACTCTGGCTTGGAGACAGACCTGAGCCTCCTCATTGAGCTCCATTTCCCATCAGCCCTCTGCTTCCCGGTTCAGACGCACCATGAGCAGTAGCCCCACGCTTCTGCTGCCATATCTGCCCTCTGTGGTAGACTGCATGCATTCCTTCTTAGACTGGGAGCCAAAGATGCCCTTCCTCATTTAACTTGTTCCTGCCAGGCGTCGGGTCACAACAAGGAGAAAATTAACTAATACACGGAGGAAACATATACACCCCATCCCTCACCACAAAGGCTTTTTCTAGTTAAGGGTAGGAAGATGCTCAGTACAGTCTAGCATGAACAGCCACTGATGGAAATTTCCTCGTACCTCTCATTTTCTTCTCCTCCTCATTATTATCTATATTACAAAGTTCCCAACAAGTGGAGATCATATTGTTGGATTGTTATAAATCAACAGATTTATATTCTTGGAATAGGCTCCACTTGGTCACGCTAGATCTCTACTATAGACGTCACTGGAGATGACTTTTGCTTTGTTGAGGATTTTTGACATGAGGTCCAGAAGTCACTGGTCTGCAGTTTCTTTCCATGCAATACTTTATGTGCTTTTGATGTCAGTACAATGCTAGGCTCAGAAAGTGAGTTGGGAGGGGCTTTGTGCAGAAGCTGTATGAAACTCATGTAATTTCTCCCTCTAAACACTTGGTAGAATTCACAAAGTAAGCCACATGAGTCCAGAGCTTTGTTTATTTGGGGTGGGAATTGAACTACTGATTAAATTTCTTTCATAAAGATCTAATTATTTAGACTATCTATTTCTGTTGAACAAGATTTGGTAGTTTGTATCCATCAAAGAATTGATTCATTTCACCTGAGGCTTCAGAATTATTAGTATGCACTTATCATAGACTTTTCTTTTATTCCTTGTACTACTAGTGGAACGTACAGTGGTATCCTGATATTGACAATGTCGCTCTTGATGTTAGTAATTTGTGTTTTTCTTGATCTACATGTCTAGAAGTTTGTCAATTTTATTGATCTTTTCAAAATTTCACTGATTCACTCTATTGTTTTTCAAATCATTCAATTCCATTGATTTTTCCATTATCTTTATTATTGCCTTCTGCTTGCTCTGGGTTCAGTTTTTCTCCTTGTTTTGTTTCCCTAAGATGGAGGTTTGTATGCTATTCATAGCCCCGCCCCTACCTGCTCACTCTCTTATTCTCTCTCTGTCTCTCTCTCCTCCTCTCTCGGTGCTGGGAACTGAACCTAGGACCTTTGGCATGCCAGGCAAGCACTCAGCTACTCACCCCCTCCCCAGGTGAAGATTCTTTAAATGTGAGTATCGTTGTTTTATTTCCTTTGAAGCACTGCTGCCCCTTGCAGTGTATCTTTTGATTGACTGTTTACTCTTACTGTCCTCTTGTTCAGCCACGCTGTCTAGTTCCACAAGGGAGGAAACCCTCTAGTCAAAATCAAGGGACCAAGGCTGGGCGGTGGTGGCGCACGCCTTTAATCCCAGCACTTGGGAGGCAGAGGCAGGCGGATCTCTGTGAGTTCGAGACCAGCCTGGTCTAGGAGAGTGTATTGGATGATAGTAGAGTGTGTATTAATGGTTACTCATCTTACTGGGCAAGGATCTTTGATGTTCCTATCGCCTCCACCTGGGGAGAGGAGCCAGTAATAAAGACTTAGAATATGTGCTCTCTTCTTAAAGTAGAGTAACAGTCTCTTGTGCTTTCAAGGGGAATATCAATTTCCACGTCCCTTTCAGAATAGGAGAATGATTTCAAAATGAACAAGGTCTGTAGAGAGGGAGAATTTCTCCCCAGTGAAAACAGAGGAGTGAGAGAAAACCCGAGAGGACACTATCTGGGGTGAGCACTGTTCTCACTGGTGTGACTCCATGCACCGTGGGCACTCTTCTCATTGGTGTGACCCTGTGCACCATGGACACTCTTCTCATTGGTGTGACCCTGCACACCATGGATACTCTTCTCATTGATGTGACCCTGCGCACCATGGACACTCTTCTCATTGGTGTGACCCTGCACACCATGGATACTCTTCTCACTGGTGTGATCCTGTGCACCATGGACACTCTTCTCATTGGTGTGACCCTGCACACCATGGACACTCTTCTCATTGGCGTGACCCTGCACACCATGGATACTCTTCTCACTGGTGTGATCCTGTGCACCATGGACACTCTTCTCATTGGTGTGACCCTATACATCACGGGCACTCTTATTATGGATGTGACCCTATACACCATATAAACAGCTAAAGAGAGGAGAGATTCATCTTGGCTCAAAGTTTCAGAGGGTTCAGTTCAAAGTTGTTTGACCTCTGCACTTGGAAAGAGACCCATGACAGTGAGAGCATGAGTCAGAAGCTGCTCTTCAGGTTTGGATGAGCGAGAAGCAAAAAGACTACAGGACTACAGGAGGTGACCAAGGGCAAGGTGTGTCTCCAAGAACATGATCTCAGTGATTTATTTTCTCTTCAGTCCCCCATTGATTACTTCAACACGTGTCGTCTGATGGTCTTTGGAAACATTATCACTCACACCTAGAAGTATATTGTACTATCACCATGGGTATTTCTTAAGCCAGCCATGTTGACAATGAAGACCACTCCTCACACTGTTCATCTGAGATCTGGATCTAATTAGGATATTGACTCTTCATTTTTTTTTAAAAAAAAAACTTCTTCCCTTCTTCTTCTTTCTCCTTAGCCCTAAATCACTAATTGCTTATACATTGGTTTCAATTTTTTTAGTTGATTATTGCAAACGGAGACTGTACTTTGTTTCCTGGCCATCCAGACCCAAATATTCACAGAGAAACTATATTAATTACAACACTGTTTGGTCAATAGCTTAGGTATATTCCTAGCTAGCTCTTACATCTTAAAATAACCCGTATCTATCTATATATCACCACGAGGCTGTGGCGTACCAGTAAGGTTCCAGCGTCTTTCTCCTTTGGCAGTTGCATGGAGTGTCCCTGACTCCGCCTTCTCTCTCCCTGCAGTTTAGATTTCCCCACCTACCTCTGCTCTCCCCTGCCATAGGTCAAAGTGGCTTCTTTATTAACATATAAACATATTCACAGCATACAGAGGGGAATCCCACATCAGATTATCTCCATAAATAGAAGTATTTGTAAACCCTTACCTCATGCACACATATACAAATTGTATAATTTATACAATCCTTTGTCTACTGGGCATATTACATAATTATCTAGTTAAGTAATATATTCAATAAAAAATATGAACAATGCTTAGTTTTTTTCTTTTTCACATAAAATATAAATGTTAAAGCAAATTCTGATTTTGTCTTATCACATGACTTCAGGTGTCTTGAGCACTTAGGGTTGCATTTCCTTTCTTTTAGGAGCATTTACTCAATCATCCCACTTGGAACCACATGGTTATTAGCATTATCTGCTAAGAACTTGGTAAGTGCCAGTGTCTGCATCACTGGAACTAAGCACAGCAAGAGATGAAGATGCTTTTGATGAAATTTTTGGTACCCATATGGTAACACTAATACATAGGTGAGCTTGGACTTCAACCTCTAATCATTTGACTCTTTTATCTCTATTCTCCTGGATTACATTTTCCTTATCTTATTGGGATCCCATGAATAGAGAGAAGCAGGGCATGCTGGAAGATGGGAGATGAAGGGTTGAATTAAGTCTGGTGACAGCCATCACAGAAAATGAAAGCTCCATATCTCATTCAAAGTCACAAATTTCAACACAAAAGGGAACTCCTCTCCTCTCTTCCTCTCTCTGAAGTCAGCTTCTCCATCCTCCATCCCAGTGCGGCAGCAGAAGGACCAGTGAGCGCTGTCATCACGCATTGCCCCTTTCTCTCCTCTTTCCTGATGCCATTACCCATCAGCTCCCAGCAGCCTCCTAAGCTGTTCCTTGCAACCCGCTAATGAAATTGCTGTTTCTTTTGTAATTGTATTTTAGCATGGTTCATGCTTTGATACCAACCTTAAATCAAACTCTTTGCAGAAAGGCTATCACGGGATGACAAGCTCCTTTCTGCACGTCTCATTACTGAAACATTTATTCAGGACGTTCTGAATGATATGAATGGCTGCCTCTGAGTGCCGGGATGACTTAATACACTACAGCTGAAGGATTTTCATTTCCTCTCCTGGTCTGCTCACCAGTCCCTTCTGGAGTTTCTTTCTTATTGTGGATACACTATCAGAAAGAGGTGCTGGGCCCCTCTTGGACCTGTAGCCTGGAAACAACCTATTGTGGGCCTGGGACCTGAGACATTGATCATAGAAGGATCTAGTTCTGTGCATTTCCCCCTGATTCTTGGTAGCTTGTTTTCTCATTACAGTATATAATCGCTCTCAAAGAGTTATGGGTAAATATAAAACCAAAAGGATAGCTCTTAAGAAGAAAGGGAATTGAAAATTAAAATCTTCTTGGTTTCTCTGTCAAGCGACCTGTATCTAGGATACTTTAGGATTTCTTGTTCAGCAGTTGAGAATTATGCCAAATGTCTCATGGACCCTAGACATGAGAACAACCACAAACAGGTATAAGTCTACCTATAAGAAAAGCAGAATTCTGTACAGAAATTCACCTAAGGCTTTCTGCAAAGAGAAAATATCCCTTGGAAGATGCACATAACAAGACGATGCCCGTAGCAAGATGCTAGAGATGATTTTCCTTTAGTTCCAGAATTGGCAAGTCAGACTCAAAGATGACAACATGGGGAATTATTTCTGTACATTCTAAAAAGAATCAAAACCAATTAGAACCAGACACCTATTAAGGCTTAATTAGAAGCAAACTGTCCTTGCTGAAATGTTCCACGGTTCCCGAACAGCTTGAACTTCATTCCGTGTGAACATCAAACGAGTGCTTCCTAATCACTTGTTCCACTCATCGAATCCACACCTCCTTCTCTTTGTTGACATTTCAGACAAACCTTATAGTGTGTCATTCATCTTAGTCCTTGAGACATGCAGGCCTGTTACTGAAGATATCTAGCTAATACCCTCTCTTGCATCTTCACAGCTCAGGGCCACTCAGCCCTTCTGGTATGCTGGCGGAGCCCCATTTTGGCTGCTTCTGCTCTGACTCATACTGACTGTTCCCTAAAGTCTTCTTATGTCAGCCTCTATACATAATCATTTGAGGATGCAGGCTTTGAGGAGGGATAGAAGAGGTGCTGTCCAGTTTTTGACTTTCCACCATAAGATACTACATCTAATTTGAACATTTCTAAACACTCCGACTTTCTAGCTCCTCGAACAGCTTCCTCTGTAGCTCAACCCTCTTAGCCAGGGTAGCAGCAGGATGTCTTACACTATAATCCTTTTGAAGTATCTGCTTAGCCTGCAGAAAAACTCACATGTATCCCTTGACTCAACATACATGAATCACTAGATGCAGCCCATCACATAAATAGTCTCAAGGACAGAAACCACATAGTTGTCTTAATGGATGTAGAAAGACGTTTGACAAGATCAAATATCATACTGGCGATTCAGTTTCCTCTAAGGGCATGGCCTCTGAAAGGCTGGACATGATCCAGTGGATGACCCTATCAGTATATGGCCAGAACAAACTGGATTTGGTAAGCTATTAAAGAAGAAGACACAAATCTAGAAATAGGGGGAGGAGCCTGAATCTGGAAAGAGTTAGGGGAAGGAATAGGGAGTGGATATGATCAAAATACATTATATAAAAATTTTAACGAATGTGTAAAAAATAAACTGTATTTTAAAAAGTCTCAGAGAGGCTAGGAATGGAGGAGATATATCTTAATTCAATAAAGGTTATATGTGACAAGGCTACATGGACCATCATGCCAAATGCAGAAAAACTCAAAACATACCCACTAAGGTCAGGAACAAGATAAGAATGCTCACTCTCCTTATGCTTGTTCCTGTAGTGCCTGGGATTTAGCTAGAGCAACAAGACAAGGCAATAAAAGGGACACCAAGAAGTTAAAGCATACTTATTTTCATAAGACATGGTTCTATACATAAGAGACTCCTAAGTCTACTGTAGAAAACCTTTGCAGTTGATAAACACCTCCAGCAAAGTAACAGGTTACAGAATCAACGTACAAAAATCAATAGCATCTTAAAATACCAATGCCAAATTTCTTAGTATTAAGAAAGAAAAACAGGGAAGCAATTCCATTCATAATAAAGATACCTTTGAATAGACATAATGAAGGAAGTTAAATATCTTTACAATGAAAAAATGCACTAAAGAAAGAGATTAAAGAAAACTTTAGAATCTAGAAAGGCCTTAATGCTCGTGGAGTAGCAGGATTAGTAGTGTGAAAATGGCCACCCTCCCAAAGCAATCTACAAATTCAGTGCAATCCCAATCAAAATGAGAATTCAATTCTTCACAGAAATAGAAAAAAAATGAAAAGTTCATATGGAAGCACAAAAGGCCTTGGATAGCCAAATCAATCCTGCACACTGCAAACGCCACTTCAGTAGTACAGTACCTGATTCCTTGTCGCATTGTAGAGACACAGTTATAAGAAAAAGATCACTGTGCAGGCACAGAAGTAGTGACATAGGTCAAGGGGATAGAATAGGGACCTCAAGGGTAAGATCATGTAAATCATAACCACCTAACTTTTGATAAAGAAGCCAAAGCTACTCATTAGAAAGAAGACAACCTTTCTGATAAATGGTATTGGGGAAATGGAATATGTGCATACAGAAGAATGGAACCTGAGTCTTAGCTCTGCTCTGCGCAAAAATCAACTCCAAATTAACCAAAGACCCAAGGCCCCCAAACTGATATCAGATAAAGGAGAGAGTACCCTTAATCGTGTAGACAAAGGAGAGAGTACCCTTAACTGTGTAGACAAAGGAGAGAGTACCCTTAATCGTGTAGACAAAGAAGAGAGTACTCTTAACCGTGTAGACAAAGGAGAGAGTACCCTTAACTGTGTAGACATGGGCTAGGACTTTCCGAACAAGATGCCAGCTGCTGGCGAAATAAGGACAATGGTTACACGAGAGCTCGTGAGATTAGAAAAGATTGTGAACCACGAAAGAAGCTGTCACTCCAGTGAATAAACAGCCTGTGGAATGGGAGAGCATCTTTGCCAGCTTACAGAGAGTTAGGGTTTAGAATACATAAAAAACTTTAAAAACTGAAGGTCAAGAAAACAAGCAACTTCATTAGTGATGGACTGTGGAACTGAGCAGAGAGTTCAAATGGCTAAAAACAATGGCTAAAAATACTTTTTAAAGTGTTAAAAGTATATAGCCATCAGGGAAATGCAAATTAAAATTACTTTGATTTTTTTTTTATCTTTCTCAAGTAAGAACAATTATTACCAAAAAAGGTGACTCCGAATGCTGGCAAGTGTGTGTGGGAAAGGGGACCTCATGGTCATTGTTGGTGGGAGTGTCAACTGGTGCAGCCACTGCAGAAATCAATGGGGAAGTTCCTCAAACAGCTAAAAATAGAACTGCCATATAATCCTGCTCTGCAATTCCTGAGCATGAGCCTAGAAGACCCTACACCCAACAAAACATGTACCTGCACTTCTGTGTTCTTGTGGCTATGTTTGCAATAGCAAAGAAATAGAACCAGCCTAAGAAGCCTTCAGCGGATGAATGGATAACGGAAAAGGTGGTATATAAACACAATGGAATTTTACTCAGTGGTAAAGAAGGATGAAATTGCGAAATTTGCAGGAAAATGGCTGGATTTGGAAAATATTGTACTGAATGAGGTAACTCCGACACAGACAAATACTACATGTTCTCCTTATATGTATACTCGTAATACAGAGTTTTAGAATAGTATATTTAATTATGAGCAGTAGTAAAAGCCAGAATAGAAAAAGACCAGTAGAGGACAAGGGGTGGGGAGGGAGCTGGGGATAGTAGAGTACATTGGACATGAAACTGGAGGGTAAACACTAGAGCCAGAAAGAATTAAGCAAAAAGGCAGATCGGAGAACATGGAAAACAACAGAGGAGAGAAAGGTAGCCAACATTAGGGGATATATAAAAAGGTATAAAATCAGAACATATAAACATACTATTGTCATTCCTTTTGCTTACCCACCAGAACCTGATGGCAAACTGTATTGATGAAGACAATGTGCGGTTTGGTTAAGGGGCATAGAGAAATAAAATTGTAAGTAAACTTGTTCCTTCCCACTGGTTAGCTTTCATACTGCCAGAGGAGCTGCACAGGCTGCTGGGGAATAAAAGCCATTATCAGTCTTACCTAGCTGTGGATCCTGAGAGCTGCTGTAACGACCTACCATGAAAGTAAAGGGATTCCCTGAGAAGAAGAGTTTCAGTGGGAGAGGGTGAGAGATGAGGTTGGGGGTTGCGGTGAGATGACAAATACATTCTATAAATCTGTGAGACCCTGGACAGATGTTAAAACTTACGCATGCTGCTGACACCAAGAGTGGGTGTACAGGATGTTCCACCTCCACCTCACCCTATCTTATGTCATATTTCTTCCTTCCAGATTGTCCTAGAGGCAAAACAAGTCTCCCTCTGGTGATATCCAACCTAGGGATGAGGAAACTTCAATCCCCATTGGTACCCACGGAGAGGGGGTCCAATTCTGACCTTTCCTAGGCGGCTGTCCTTTCTCAGAAACCTGGAGTGTTTACAGGAAGCAGTTTCATTTGATCACTGGCCACCAGTTTTGGCCACAGGAGTTGGGGGTGGAGCTTGTGGATGTGGTGTCTTGAGGGGAGACTTGGCGATCCAGCAGCAGGTATGGCCAGTAGGACTTCTTCTCCAAGCATCTCTGGAAAGGCCTTACGACTCAGGCAGCTTGTGAAGCCTGACCTTGCTGTTGAACAACATCATGAAGCCTTGCTTTGCCAGCCTTCACCTGGGTTCAGCCCACAGCAGGACGCCTGGGAGCAAGGCTATGCCCAGGCATTCGGAGAAAGTCGCTCCTTTTTATTTCAGATTCTGTTTGTACCTTCTAAGGGCAGCAGCCTCAAGGTACTGTCCACCATCTCTTTCTTCTAGAAAAATGTGGAATAAAAATTGACTGTCACTCTAAAGGTGACTAATAGCATGCATATATATTATAGGCATATATAATTATATATAATTTATTCAGTGTTCAGTATTAGCGTTGTTAATATTGCTTTACATATGTAAATGTACTCACTGCTGAGCAGCCACTTCAGGGGGTACAGCCTATTTTCCTCCTATTCTATAGGAGGAAATGGAGACCCTTGGTCAGCTTTTCATGGCAGACAAGGAGAGGATCTAGGGTTGGGGTGGAAGCCATCTGATTCCACAGCACCCACAGTTATCACACTCTGTCATTGTCTTATACTCCTGTCTCAGAAGCAATTGGCTTTTTTTCTAGAGCTAAGAGTCTATTCAGACCAAACATCTTGAGAAAAGCCTATGTATAGACTGGAACTTAAGGATAAATGGAAAGAAGTCTCCCTCACTTTATAATCATAAGGTTCCTTATAGCAGAATGTTCCCTTGCAAGTACCCTGAAAATATGATTTAATTTACCATAATCTAATGCACTGGTAGCTTTTTTTAAAAAGTGTCTTAATATCAATTACTTTCCCTGTTGCTGTTGCAAAATATCTGATAAGAGAAAGTGAATAAAGGGAGGGTTTATTTTGGATCACAGTTTGCAAAGACAGTTCATTATGGTGGCAGCGGGGTCATGGCAGAAAAACTTGGGGTGGCTGGTCACATTGTGCCCACAGTCAGGACGCAGAGAGATGGGTGCTGTGGTTCACCCAGCTTTCTTCTCTTCATGCAGCCTAGGACTTGAGCCCACTTAGTCATACCACCCATATTTAGGGTAGGTCACACCTCTATCAGTTCAGTCTACTGACTGCCCCATAGATGTGCCTAGAGGTTTGCCTCCAAGGTGATTCCTGTCAAGTTGTCAAGCAATATTAACCATCATAGCTATCTTAGGAAAGGGTTCTCTGTCTCCCCAAAATGAGGAAACGTTGAAGTGAGGTCTGAAAACCTCACTGAAAAAGTTGCTGTGGGAACTAGAAAGGGGAATCAGATTTAAAATAACCCGAATCTCATTAACAGTGATTATATTTAAGAATTTTCCAATACTAAAGGAAGACAAGAGGGAATATTTAAATATATTGGGGGCTTTGTTGTTGTTGTTTTTGTTTGTTTGTTTGTTTAAACCAAAACAATCCCAGAGTCTGACATTGTCTGGTTCTTGTAAAACCCAGCCACTGTTCTAATATCCTGTGTCAGCAGGGCTGGCATTTTGTGAAGTTAATTAGTTCAAACACAGGGCCAGGCCACCCAACCTCACCTTCCAGATTTCCATCAATTCTTTCACCACGGCTTAGGAACAGGACATAGAGACACCAAGCGATCGGAAATCCAAGAAGCATCTTTGTCAGTTGTGGGTTTAGAACTCTGGTCCACAGGACTCATTTGTTGAGGGGGTATATTTAGTCAAAACCCCATAACAGGATTAAAATTAGAGAGAAATGAGCATGCAGATACATTGAAAAAAAAAAAAAAAACCAATCTAGAGTTGCAGTGAGGGGTGGGGCCAGATTCGAGAGAGCACTGGGACACTTTTCAGTCAGCGGAGTTCAGCATCACTGTTGCTTAGCATGGAGGCCTGGGGAGCACAGCTTCCTTCTGCGAAGAGAAAAGACAACAGATCTCTCCATGCAACCCTGCCCCGTGATGCAGGCAGAGCCATGCATATCTATCTGCACGCTGAATTCTGGGATTTGAGTCCAGTCCTGCCACTCGCTAGCTTTACAATCCTTAACTTTCCTTACTCCTTCTAGGTTATTGATAAACTGTGAATAGCCCGTTAGACGTGCTGGGAGGATTTAATATGTTTACAGCTGCATGTATAATTCCAAGACACTGTACAAACAGGTAGCTGTTAGTATAGTCATTAAAATAAAATCACAGAGGCCTTGCCTTTGAAAACTTCTAGCACCAGCATGGATCTTTTTCTGCTCAATGTTTTGGAATCATCCCTCTGATAGCAAAAGTGCTGAAGATCCCCTTCCAGTCCAGCTTTAAGACGGGAGACTCCTTGATGGTGCTTCTCTTGAGGCTTCAAGGTGAAGACAAATGCTTCCTGGCTAGACTCCATTGCTCAGTACTTTGGCACCCTCTAGTGCACGATGTCTGTTGCTGCTTCCCAGTTCCCACCCTACCAGGCACAGCTTCCTGAAAACTCTACAGCTCTGGTTATAGTTAAGTCTCTTAAAAACAATTGCCAGGGCTCCGCGGGTATTGGCCATCCCTGGCTTGGCTAGCAGTAGCAATGGCAGACATGCACTGTTGAGGCCTTTCTGCAGTTGGAAACATGAACAGGAAACACTGTGGTCATATTCCAGCATGTGACAGGGATGGCAACGGTCAGACCTCTGGAAGACGGCTGTAAGGAAAAAAGTCCAGAAAGAGTTCAAATAAAGAGGTGTATGTGTTTAATATGGGAGACATGAGTGAAGGGCACTATGGGTCTTAGGCCTATGTCTTTAAAGGTTAGCTGCTATAACGTACCATCTATCGTCAGTTCTAAGATGCAGAATGTTTATTCACGTTTTTCATCTTTCTGGACTTGAATCCTTCTTACACATAACATTATGTTTTGTAATTTGATCTGTGCTGATTTTAAGCTTCTTTAGTGTTATGCAATAATATTTAAATTCACTTTATAATCGTTGACATATTGATGGCTATAATGAGGAAGTCTGGTAGTATAAATTATTTTTTTTTGTCCAAATCCTTTAGACAAACCAATTTGTTCCCAAATATGCTGTGCAGAGCTTTATTTTAAGTAAAAACAAGGAGCAACAGCAGGCACTTGGAGCTTCAGTGCCAGGGAGTTGAGGAAGACAGAGACATGTGAACTCCTGGAGCTCATTGACCGGCCAGCCTATCCAACCAGTAAGCTCCTGGTTCAATGAGAGATTCTGTCTAAAAAAAAAATGAAGTGAAGAGGGGCAAGGGAGGTGACTCAGTGGGTAAAGACACTTGCCACTTGCCACCAAGACTGGTGATCTGAGTTTGATCCCCAGAACTCACATGGTAGGAGAGAATTGAGACTCTTGCAAGCTGACCTCTGACCTCTGCGGTGGTCTGAGTAGGTATGGATCCCATGGACTTGTGTGCTTGAATGCTTGGCCCATAGGGAGAGGCACTATTAGGATTTGTGGCCTTGTTGGAGTAGGGGTGGCTTTGTTGGAGGAAGTGTGTCACCATGGAGGCTGGCTTTGGGGTCTCACAAATATGCTTAAGCTAGGCCCAGTGAGACAGTTCACTTTCTGTGACCTGTGGATCAAGATGTAGAACTCTCAGCAGCCTCTCCAGCACCATGCCTGCTTGCGTGCTGCCTTGCTTCCCTCCGTGATGATAGTGAACTAAACCTCTATAACTGTAAGCCAGCCCCAATTACATGCTTTCTTTTATTATATTTTCTGTGGTCATGGTGTCACTTCACAGCAATAGAAACCCCAACTAAGACAGATAAACAAACAAACAAATGAAATAACTGGAGAAAGAGAGCGGAAGACACTTGATCTTTTTTTTCTTTTGCCCGTCTTCCACACAGCCACACTTAGGCACACATAGACAAAAGCAACCGACACACTTGGGTGCCCCCACACACAACACACTCAAATTTACAAAATGATAAATGAATTATTTCACATTAATAAGGAATGAAAGAGTCAACTCAATAGTCACTTGTATAGAAAACAAAGAAAATACCTGATAAAACCATAGCCTCAGGAATGGCTGAGATGGAAGACGCTAGTGAGGGGCTACAGAGTAACTTCAGCTCTCTCTGGTGTAAAGCTGGATGGTTATTTTGGGAAACCAATGACCTCTTTGTAGGTTTTCTGCCTCCACAAAGACCCAGTAGTGTTTCTTCATTAAACATATACCAGAAATACATGTTTTTTTTTCAGTATCTTTTTTCATTTTATTTTTTTAAAAAAGAAAACAAACTATCTTCTTTCATTTTACATACCAATCCTAGTTCCCACTCCCTCCCCTCCTCTCATCTCCTCCATTACCCCACCCCCATCTGTTCCTCAGAGAGGGTAAGGGCACACTGCTTTGGGGAAGGTCCAAGGCCCTCCCTTTTATATCTAGGCTGAACAAGATATTCATCCAAAGAGAATGGGTTCCCAAAAGGCCAGCACAAGCAGTAGGGATAAATCCTAGCGCCACCGCCAGTGCCCCACCGTCTGCCCCTGTCATACAACTGCCACCGCATTTCCCATCAGCAATGGATGAGAGTTCCCCTTACTCCACATCCTCTCCAGCATAAGCTATTATTGGTGTTTTTGATATTAGCCACTCTGACAGATGTAAGATGGTTTTTCAAAGTTGTTTTGATTTGCATTTCTCTGATGGCTAAGGATGTTGAACATTTCCTTAAGTGTCTTTTGACCATTTGAGATTCTTCTGTTGAGAATTCTCTGTTTAGCTCTATACCCATTTTTAATTGGACTATTTGGAATTTTGATGTCTAATTTCTGGAATTCTTTATATATTTTGGAGACTAGTCCTCTGTCTGATGTTGGGTTGGTGAAGATCTTTTCTCACTCAGTAGGCTGCCCTTTTCTCTTATTGACTCTGTCCTTTACTTTACAGAAACTTCTCAGTTTCAGGAGGTCTAATATATTTATTGTTGCTCTCAGTGTATGTGTTACTGGTTTTATATTTAGGAAGTGGTCTTTTGTACCCATGCATTGAAGGCTACTTCTCACTTTCTCTTCTATCAGGTCAATGTGGTGAGAATTTATTATATTGAGGTCTTCATTTCATTTGGACTTGAATTTTGTGCATGAGGAAACATATGGATCTATTTGCATTTTTCTACATGTTGACATCCAGTTATGCCAGCACCATTTGTTGAAGATGCTTTCTTTTTTTCCATTGTATAATTTTAGTTTCTTTGTCAAAAGTCAGGTGTTCATAGATGTGTGGATTAATATCTAGGTCTTCAATTAGATTCCTTTGGTCAACCTGTCTGATTTATGCCAATACCAAGCTGTTTTCATTACTGTAGCTCTATAATAGAGCTTATGGTGGTGCCTCTGAAAGTTCCTTTATTATACAGGATTGTTTTGATTATGCTGGCTTTTTTTTCTTTTCCATATCAAGTTGAGTATTGTTCTTTCGAGGTCTGTGAAGAATTGTGTTGGGATTTTGATGGGGATTGCATAGAATCTGTAGATTGTTTTTGGTAGGATTATCATTTTTATTATGTTGATCCTACCTAAGAGCATAGGAGATCTTTCCATTCAGAAATACATGTTTCTACAAAAAAATGTTTATGAATAGTCACAGAAACACCATGTAGTAAGAGACAAAAAAATGACAATTTGCTAATACCCACCATTATTTGAATGAGAATTTTCACTTTTAGAATGATACCACAAATACATCTGTGAACTAAATAAGCAACAACTGCATGAAACCAAGAAGATCATAAGTTTGACAATGAAAGAAGTCAGACGCAAAGATAAATGTACAGGAAGCACATTATCTATCAAAATTAATTCATGCCACTATAACTGAGAAGTTCACAACACTGGAGCAAAGCATTTGCATCTGGGTGCTGGTCATGTTCTATTTTTTTAAATCTAGATATGGGATGCATAGATATTATCATCCTACTAAAATATATTGATTGTTAAGTACATCACTCAGTTGTTAGAGTGCTTGCTTGGTGTGTGTGAGGCCCTGGGCTCAGTCCCCAGTGTGAGAAACAGGGGGTGGAATTGGAAATTTTGAAGCTCACAGGTCACAGAAGCAAGGTAGAGGCTGGATTCCATTAATCTTCATATGAAGAGACCTAAGACGTGGGTGAATGTGTACATGTGTGTCTAAGTGTATGTATGGGTGGGATCATACAAAGGGAAAGAGATGGCTGGAGAGAGATACTTAGGCTTGTCACTGAGCCCTGATTTTTCTCTTCCTTTCTTAGGCCCCCTTGGGTTTCTCAGGACCCTGGAGCACCACACAAAGGGCTTACTCTTGTTGTCATCGACATATGCAAATAGGAGAAAGCTTTCCCCAGCATCCTAAATGTGTTAATAACTCTGGCTTGTGTGCACAGTTTATTTTTATCAGCATCTGAAGCTTGGTACTCTAGATGTTGGTGACAGCGTGCTGACAGCTGAGTTTTTCCCAGCCTTGGGTATGAGTGGGGGAGGGGAGGAACCCAGAGACTGTATCCCTTGGCTGCTGCTGGGGAAGTCTCTCTCCTGACTTTTGCTGTCTCCTCTTTTTCAGAAGCCCAGCTCAGATGCCCGCAGATATTTACTGATTGCTATTCTCCATCCATGAGCGTTTTTTCCCCCTAACTCTGATTTTTTACATTTTATAAAATGGTGTATACAGGACAGTAGTGACCTAAAGTCGCAAAGCTGGGGTTCAGATTTGGAGAGCAGGACCTCTGGGCTTTCCAGCAGAAGCTTACATCCTCTGGAGTCACAGATAACTCATGTTCTCACAACTGACCTGGGCATCCCCGCACTTCTGCTTACGTTGTCATCACGGACTGGTCCCGTGGTATTGTGTCACAAGTTTATTCCTATAAAGTGTGTTTTGAGATGTTTCTTCCAGTTCATTTTTAAGGATCCAAGTTCAAGGTCAGGAAAATAGATGATGTCTGTCTTCTGGATCCCAGGTTCTTTGCAGCTATTGCCATGTGGATTTCAGAACAAAGTAAGCGATTGGCAGCTCCATGTTCTTGGAGTTTCATACGAGCAGCTATCTATTTCCTTAGTTACTTTTAAGATGAGTAGTATAGTAGAGCACATTCCTACTAAAGAGCCCATGAGCACACAACTATGAATAATAATTACTAAACACTTCTTTCTCTATGAAGTCTCATCCTTAAATGCATGTGACTTGGGAAAGATATCAGATAGGCCCCGTTGTATCCTCCCCAGTCCTTCCCAAGAGCTCTTACTACTCGCTGTAGTTCATTCTCCTTGTCAGCTAGCCTGCATGCACACCTCTGGGTTGATCTGTGTTTCCTGAGACGTTAGACTAAGGCTGGGAGAGACATCTTGAATGTGGGTGGCAGTAGCCTGTGGCTTGGGTCTCCAGATGCATGAAAAGGAAAAGCAGAGCGCCACCATTCTCTCCTCCTTTTCCAGTTCTGCCCAGATGTGAGAAACCCTAACCACACCCCTGGAACCATGGACTCTGCCAGACCTTCCCCACCAGGAAGTGTTCTGCCCTTCTTAACTGAGTCAGGATAAAGCCTTCCCTTCTTCTTTGCATTTGTCAGATATTTTGTATCAGTGATGGAAAGCAACCCCTGGACCCGCCTCTCAGCCTGAGCTCCAGGCTCATCGTGGATTTCTATAGCAGCACATTGTGCCTCTTGAGTTCTGACTGTATGCCTGAGAACTGTGGGACTTTTCAATGGAGTCAATTCAGTACTGCACATGTACTTTGTCTGCCAATCCAGTGTGTTTTGAAACACATTCTGTAAACAGAATCCTTGACCGTTAACTTGAACCAACATTAAAAGGACACAAACAGGGCAAACACTGGCTTAGGTAATAGGGTCTGTGATTTGGGGTCAGTCACTTTGTGCAACTGGGCTTCAACAACCCTTGTTAAAAGTGGAAAATTCTTTTGCATACAAATGGACGGAAATTGAAAACACTATCCTGAGTGAGGTAAGCCAGACCCAAAAAGAGGAACATGGGATGTACTCACTCATATTTGGTTTCTAGCCATAAATAAAGGACATTGAGACTATAATTCGTGACTCTAGAGAAGCTAAATAAGAAGGTGAACCCAAAGAAAAACATATAAGCATCCCCCTGAATATTAAACTTCATCAGGCGATGAAAGAAGACAGAGACAGAGACTAACATTGGAGCACTGGACTGAAGTCTCACGATCCAAAGGAGGAGCAGAAGGAGAGTGAGCACGAGCAAGGAACTCAGGACGGCGAGGGGTGCACCCACACACTGAGGCAATGGGGATGATCTATCGGGAACTCACCAAGGCCAGCTGGCCGGGGACTGAAAAAGCATGGGACAAAACCGGTCTTGCTGAACATAATGGACAATGAGGACTACTGAGAACTGAAGAACAATGGCAATGGGTTCTTGATCCTATTGCATGTAATGGCTTTGTGGGAGCCCAGGTAGTTTGGATGCTCACCTTAATAGACCTGGATGGAGGTGGGTGGTCCTTGGACCTCCCACAGGGCAGAGAAACCTGCTTGCTCTTTGGGCTGAGGAGGAAGGAAGACTTGATTGGGGGAGGGGGAGGGAATGGGAGGTGGTGGCGGGGAAGAGGCAGAAATCTTTAATAATTAAATTAATTAATTAATAAAAAAATCAGCAAGGGAAAAAAATAAATAAAACATTTTTAAAGAAGAAAAAAAAAGTGGAAAATTCTGTATGCTTTACCTGATGTCTTGGGATCACATTAGGCATGTAGCCTTCCCGCCAAGTTCCGGCTCCATCATGGGCACTTCTGTCCCATCACTTTTTAGGAAAAGAGGTGTTAGAGTTAAGAGAAAGGAGAACAATAGGAGATTCTAATGTGATTTTTCTATTTCTAATTAGGCCCATTCATCATTAAAGCTAGCAGTTTAATTCTAAACATTATAGACCCAGAGGAAATGAAAAGAGGAACATTCTCTCTTGATTTTTAATTTTGTTTCAAGAGCAGAGACTTGATTACCTCATATTAATGGGGACTCAGGAATCCATTCTCAGAGTCACATGCTTTGTTTGTCAGTCCAAACTCCACTGACACAAAACTCCTGGTCTCCATGATCAGAAAAGCTCAAAATGAAGTTTATGTGATGTGAACAGTAGACGATAGTACTGGAGACTTTCAGGGTCATGAATTTCCTGTCTCAGGATGCTGAGGGCTGTTGTGATGTAACATTTATTTTAATGGCCCCAGAAATGCACGGAGCAATAGTGCAGCAAATTAACACCATCCCCTGTCTGCCTCCAACTGTAAGAGGCAATTCGATTTGCCGTTTATAATTATTTTGTAAACCAATTTGCAGAAGTGTAGCAATTATTGAGTATACAGATAACACATATATCTTAAAAGAGATTTTGACTTTTAAAAGATCAACATAGTCCACTTGGCAACATAAGAGAGAGGAATGAGAAGCCGGGTGGTGGTGGTGCACGCCTTTAATCCCAGCACTCGGGAGGCAGAGGCAGGCGGATCTCTGTGAGTTCGAGGCCAGCCTGGTCTACAAGAGCTAGTTCCAGGACAGGAACCAAAAGCTATGGAGAAACCCTGTCTCGAAAAATCCAAAGAGAGAGAGAGAGAGAGAGAGAGAGAGAGAGAGAGAGAGAGAGGAATGAGGAATATGTGACTGTCTATGATTTTATTATTTCTTTACTTTCATGAGTGTGTGACGGGGGGGTGGATGAGAGAAAGAGTGAGATTCTGGGGTTGGGGAGATGGATCAGTGGGTAAAGTGCTTGACGCACACATATGAGGACCAGAGTTCAGTTCCGAAGTTCTCATGTAAAACTTGGTAGGCATGGCCACCTGCCTGTAACCCCAGTATGGAGGCAGAGAGAGGCAATCGCTAGGTCAATTAGCATGGCCATCAAGCCAGAATAGTGGGCTCTGAGTTTATCCAGAGATGTTGCCTCAATATATAGTGGGGAGAAATCTAGGAAGACACCAGACATCAATTGGTATCAAAATTTGACCTGTACACACATGAGAACTCCCCTGTGCATAACATACATTCTGTCCATACATATGGGAATCACACACACACACACACACACACACACACACACACACACACACACACACAGAGAGAGAGAGAGAGAGAGAGAGAGAGAGAGAGAGAGAGAGAGAGAGCTGTTACATACGTCTCACAGGAAGTCGGTGAAGTATGTTATCCTTTTATCCACGGTGGATTCTATTTGACCTTCCAAAAACTTAGGTTAATTGAAGTCTGTCCCAGAGCAACCTCTTACAGAAAGCTCTGAAAGCTGATTGGTTGAACCTTTCAGTCTCCACCTACCTCTCTCCCCTGTCACATGCTGAAATGGTCACCATCAGGGCACCACCTAGGAGCTTGCTCTGTAGAATTACCTGGGACTGCAGCTACATTTGCACTAGTAGTGACTATCCCTTTGTCATGTGAAGCCTCTGAGACCTGAGGGGCTGTTTGTTATAGCAGCATAACTGTAATGGTCAGCACAACTGTCATAACAAAGGAACATTGACTGGGAGTTTTAAACAACAGAATTTTTCACCAGAGGCAGGGCAGTTCTAGACAAATCTGTTAGGCAGGTCAGTTGCTGACACGTGGCCACCTTTTCACTGTGCCCTCCTGCAACCCTTCCTCTCGGAGCACCAACACAACCAGAGAACCACATGCCTTCTCCAGCCCAACCATCTGAACTGAGAATCCCAGAGCTCACTTTGGAGTAGAGCTTCACAGCAAATGCTTGGCTTATCTTGACTAATGCAGCAACTATTTTGAGATTTCTAAAAGCATATTCTTGCTCATTTACTGGGGCTGACGACAAAAACTGACACCAGTTTTATCTCCGTAAATGCCACTGTCTTCATCACCTTCCCGTAAATGACCTCACTGTAAATTCTAGAATTATGCTCAGAGAAGCAGGTCCTTGACTCTTAAGGCTGCTAACAGCCCTCAGAACCCACTCCCTGGATCTCCCTTTCATTTTCTCTTATATCTCATTTATGTTCTACTCTGAGAGGAGAAGACAGGGCAGGCACACCAACCGTCTCACGTGCTAATCTCCTGCTCCCTGTAATAACCTGGCATGGGAATGGTGGGTTACAGGGTTTCCTAGAGAACACAGTGCCCCACATTTCACTCCTCTCCTTTCCCTTCCTTTCTCACTTCTCCCAGGCCACAAGGATACACTAAGAGAAACTGACAACTGAAAGAGAAGAAAGAAAAAAATGCATGTGTCTTTCTATTACGTGTTTGTATGTATTTACTAACGCTATATTCTTCACTAGGTGGGGAGGTATAGGAGGAGAAGGGTGGCTTCCTTTCTCATTTGCATCCCTTGTGCCTAGCACATAGGATAGCACAGAAAATAAACGAGAGCTGTCTTCATCCTTCAGAGTAGAGTTGAGTCTGTACTGGGAAGCTGTATGTGACTTCCGAATTTCATGTCCTCGATGGTACATCCTTCAGATGTCTTCACAGCTCTGCCCAGCTGTTGCACCTGCATTCCCCCGCTAAAATGAATAAGTCACAACAGCAGAGCAGCAGTTGCCTCAGTCCACCTTTCCTGTTGCTGTGACTATTTCCCCAGCTGGCAGAGCAGAGCAGAGCCCCGCATTATTTACTTTGGTCTGTCTCTCCACCTTTCTAATCACCTTCAATGGTGCCTATGTCACTGGCTCTAGGAAGTGTCTGTTACACATTTGTTGTGTCAGGGTGAGTTTCCACTCCTTTTTTCTCCTTTTTCAGTTTCTTAGGAATAGAGCCTGTGGACCTCTGCCTTTTTCTACATGAATTTTTATTGTGTCTACCCACAGCATCTTTGATCTGTTTGCCAGCCTTTCATCTGAGGCTGTCTGCACAAGCCTAGTACAGGAAGACCTCGGCAAATATTCTGTGTTGATAAATGGATAATGAGACACACAGGAGACAAGGAACTTGCCCACTGTCTCACAGTGGTAAATGGAAGCTGAACTGCTTGTATCTAGTTGAACTCTCAATCCACACAGCCCCTGTCACAGCATTCTGAACTCTAGCCAGCATTTCTTTAGCTCAGCTGTACAAAGAAGAACACTAATGACAACAGAATTGTGGAATTGATACCGTATGAATTCTAGACATATCTTCCCTGTTTGTGACAATAGACTGGACCACCAGCCATAGGAGGAACCCATTATAAGGATGCCAGGGAGGAAAGTGAATCCTCCAGGTTCATATACCATCGACAATTTGAGTCTACAGCATTGCTTCTGAAAATGTTATATTCTTTCTACTAATATACTCCATTCTTGGAAAGAATATGAATTGGACATTTACTAACTACTGATGAACCTCAGGATGACCTACTCCATAGCTCTAAGCTTGGTATTTATACATAGGTCTGAACTATAAAGGAGCCTCTCACTGGTCCCCATGAAAATGAGTGAACCATCCTGTGGTCAGTGCTCTGCTGCCTCAGGAATCATATCTGCAAAACAGACAATAAATCAAAAAGTCTGCAACTCATAATGGAGAAAAGAAACACAGCTATAGGAAAGGCGGAATTCTAACCCTGGAAGAAAATGCCAATGAGGCCCAGTTTTGATCATTTCCTCATTTTATAGAACTGGCTCAATGATTATCCTTAAAAAGTGTGTTGGTAACTTTATTGAAATAAACATTTATTTTCTTGATTATTCTTTTGATCAGAGACTCTCCAATACTAGGCAACCTTCCCCCTTGAAAAAGAACTCTTTGACCAAAGCTCACAGCTGCTAATGTGGCATAAACCCAACATAATCCTTGAAAGTTGAACATACTCAACTCAGTACACTTCATTGTCTGAGCTGTATTTTTTAGTTTTAAGTATGAATTGTGCTCTGACTCACTGAAGATGGAGGCTCCTGATTCTATGGGCTCCCAAGTTGCTCACTAGTACCTTTGACCCATAACTTATCAGATGCCTTCTTTCTCTCTTTTTTTTCTTTTAAAATTGTGTCTATGGGCGTAAATAACCATGTATATCTGCATGTGCAAATGTGTGTGTGGTGTGTGTGTGTGTGTGGTGTGTGTGTGTGTGTGGTGTGTGTGTGTGGTGTGTGTGTGTGTGGTGTGTGTGTGTGTGTGTGGTGTGTGTGTGCTGTGTGTGGTGTGTGTGTGGTGTGTGTGGTGTGTGTGTGTGGTGTGTGTGGTGTGTGTGTGTGGTGTGTGTGTGGTGTGTGTGTAGTGTGTGTGTGTGTGGTGTGTGTGTGGTGTGTGTGTGTGTGTGTGGTGTGTGTGTGTGGTGTGTGTGTGTGGTGTGTGTGTGGTATGTTCATACAGAGGCCAGACATAAATCAGGTACCTTTGTCACTGACTCTTCATCTTGTTTTGGGAACAGGGTCTTTCATTGGGTATTCTGGAGTTCCCTATCTTGGCTCACCTGGCCAGTGAGTCTGAGGACCCTTCTATCTCTGTCGCCCAAGAGCTGTGGTTACAGGAATGCTCACCTTTACCCCGTGATCTGGGGATCTAAGCTCAGTTCTATGTACCTTCACTGAGCTGTCTTCTAGTCCTCCATTCCCTCCATTCTAGGAGCCACGAATCCCTGCCTGACTGCTGAGGAAAACGTGTACTTCACCCATTCTGCTCCTGGCCCAGGTCTTTTCCTCCCCTTCCATCCCTTTCCTTTTCTTCTACCCTCCTTCTCTTCTTCTCTTTCGGTGATGGGACGGTAGCCTGATGGCACATTCATTTTCAGCTTTCCTGCCATTTGAATTTAGACCCTGACAAACCAAATGCTCCACAGAATCATTGACCGAGTTCTACGATGGTACACAGGTCCTCAGGAAGCACAGTAAGGTCTGTGGAGAGACACTTAGTCTAAATTGAGTAGCAAGTGTCAATATGGTTTGAAAACCAGACTAAAAGTTTTTAAAATATGACTTCAGTGGATAAAAAATGGTCTCATATGTGGCTGGGAAAGTACTACCTGTATAGAGAGCCCGAGGAAGTTATTAAAATATTTATCTGTATTTAAAGGAAAGGATATCAAAATGATACGGAAAACACTTCTTCCTGAAATCCTGGGTTGGCGCATGGCTGTTGCTGATTTTACTTCTTTACGGATGTCCTCATTTGCTCTCATCATTCATCTAGACTGCGAAGGCGTAAGAATATTCACGTGCTGTTTTCACATCGGTACAGAATGGGATATCTGCTTTGTGCAGCAAACCTCATGAAGCCACGCAGTTCTGCAGACAGGACCTGCATCATAAGAAGGGCAGCAAAGACACTGGAAAACATCCTTGGAAAAAGTGAATGACTTATCACTGTCCTAGGTGTGCACACCCCTTCACTCCAAACAGGCCCCAGCTAAAGCCTCAGGAAGCTCAAGTGTTTCCATGACATCTAGGTCAAATCCCATGCCAAAGCATCCTGTATAGGAAGACAAGTTTTGCTTTCAAGACTGGTGCTTACTGAAAGTGAGCGAGATAGGACTGAGGCTCGTTCCTCTAAGCCTCCTTTCCTGCTGCGCATGTACCAACACCCATGGTCCTTACTGCTCTTGCAGAGGACAGAGTGAAAAGCCCTGGGGTCTGTGCTTTGACTGTGTCTTAACTTTCTTAATGTATTTGACACTAAGCATCCTTCGTAGAGACCCAGGAAAGGTGACAAGGCTATCTAGAAGCCTTCACAGAAAAATACCCCGTTATCTTGCATCTCTTTTCTCAAGGTTCGGTAGCTGTCTCTAGGGACAAATAAGTCAGACTTTCTTGAATCTCTTGCTAATGTTTTGTGTAGTAGGGCATGGCTGTACTTTTAAAATGAGGATTTACTAGTGCATATGCTTTCTTCTTATCCTGCCTCAGTACTAGACACCATTGGCTAAACACTTTAGTCTCCATGCTCTTGTCTATCACAGCATTCCTGTTACACAGAATTAGTATCACTCCCCCTGCCCCCAATTTACTGCTGGAGAAACCAAGGCACACAAAAAGTAATTTCTCTATGCTTGACTAGTAGGTGATTGACCACAATTTGAACCCAGACCAGCTGGTTGCAAAACCTTCCCCTTTAACCTCTGTGCTCTGCTACCTCCTGTTCCAATGACAGAGCGTTGCTATGACTCATATTTATACTTACCACTCTTAAAGTTAGAGGCATGTATGAGTTTTCTTATTTTGTTTAAAACAGTTCTCCAGTCCTTTCTTACCAGTTAAGGAAGCTGCAGCGGAAGCATGGGCGCAGCATTTGAGGAAGATTCCATGCAATCCTTCTGTCAGGTGTGAAACTCAATCCTCTAACAGAGTAACTAACTGCGGTTAACAGAGCTCTAGCTGCGGACACACACACAGAGACACGTGATTAGTCATTCCATGCTCGGCTTTTGGGTTTGTTTTCAGGAGGAAATGGGACAGATTCCGATCTCTCAACCTGCAGCCGTCTTTGCTTCTGACCTGCTATGTCAGTTCATTTCCTGCCAACCCATTTCTGCCCTTATTAGAAGTAGGGCAACCTGATTCTTAGTTTCCAGGTAGGAAGTTGTTCCTGCCTGTCTGGCCAGGGTGGATCTTACTCTCTTTGAAACACTTCCGTGGGAGCCACATCATGGTGGTCAGATCCTAGATATAACTCTGCTCAGAGGAGTTTGTTCATCACGTTTCTCTGACCTCTCTACCCTGAAGACCTCAGGATACACAGTCAAAACACCAGTGCCAAGGATTGCCAGATCTATAATAATACCCCATCTTAGCTACTGCTCTGTTGCTGCCCTGTCAAAAGCAACTTATGGGAGAAAGGGTTTGTTTGGTATACAGTGTCTGGGGAATACTGTCCATCACAGTGAGGAAGGGCTTGGCACCAGGAGTGGGAAGTGGACTGCTCACTTGGCATCCACAGTTAGAAAGCAGAAAAAGAACAGGAAGTCAGGTCAGGCGATAAAGCTTTAATACCTGCAGCCAATGACATACTTTCTCAAGAGAGACTCTTCCTCCTAAAGGTTTAACAAACTTCCCAGTCAAAACACCACCAGGGAAATAAGTGTGCAGACACTAAACCTATCAGGGATATTCCACATCCAGTCATCACAAGCAGAAGAGGAGGGAAGTGGTGAGTTGACTAGACTCAAACAATACTCCGATTTTCCTCCCTCGTCAACTTGGAATGGAAGATAAGTGAGTATATTTGTCTCTCTTTGTCTCTGTGACCGAGTGTCTGGTAGCCCCCAAAGGATGAGAAGAAAGGTATGTTTTGGTGCAGGATCTCAGAGGTTTGTGGTCCATCGTAGCAGGGTTCATGATAATGGTAATAGATAAGGGTGACAGAGGAGGAATCAGAGGAGAGCTGGCATTAGAAGTGGGCCAAGGTTATCCTCTTCAGAATCTGATGCTAGTGACCCACTTTTGCCAGCTAAGCCCCTACCTCCTGAAGATCCTACCACCTCTGAAAATATTTTCCCTGCCTAGAGAAGAAGACCTAACATATCAGCCTGTGGGGATGATATAAGCCTCCAAACCACAACAGAGAGATTCTCACTCAGAGAACATAGTCCTGTGACCACCACAAACATCCCACAAAGCTGCATGTGTCTGGCCTCAGACTACTGTATATAATTTTAAGCTGATCCAATAAAAAGGCATTAGAAAAAAGGGAAAATTTAAAGCCCAGGATATTGCACTGGAATGAGGCTCAAAAGTAGGGTAGTGCACTTGTCTTGAATTCTTCAAACAATGGGCTCTATCTCCATCACTGAAAGATGAAGCAAGAAAAAAAAACCCTTCATCCCCTCTTGTAATCAAATGAAAGTGATTAATTTAAATTAAATTAAAATGATTGCCTTTGGAGAGTTGACTCAGGGGTTAAGAACGCTGAGTACTCTTCCAGAGGACCCTGGTTCAATTTCCAGCACCCATTTGGCAGCTCACAACTATATAACTCCTATTCCAGGGAATCCAACACCCTCATATAGACATCTATTCATGCAAAACACCAAGGCACATAAAATAAAAATAAATAAATTATTTAAATGATTGATTTTCAGCTATATTAATGTACTCTTCCCAGTTATTTCTGTGTCTCCTCTAATTGACATAATATGAAAGTTCAATATTGATAAATGACAAGTAATTAAACAAGGCTTATCAAGTTGAAGAGGCTATTCAGGATGACATTGTCAGTTGAAGTCAGGCAAAATTTGCACATGGGTTTTTGACCTTTACTGGATTTGCCTAAAATGCTCTCTAATCAGGTAACCTTTTAGAACACAATTATTTTCCATGACTATAGGCTTGGCCAAACGCAACCACTGGCTAATCACCCTGATGCATCTTACCCTTCCGCACATCAGATAGCTTCTGAAGAGCTCTGCTTGCCTGTCTTGACAAGGTCCACATCACTAGATAAAGCACAATTAACAAAAGCTCAGAGACAGATATTGGGTTCAACCTGAAGGTCAAAATAGCAAAACAGCCAGCCCCTGGCTCTTACTTCTATCTCAGTCCGAAATGGGGATCCTGCCTCCAGGAATCTCAGAATGAGACTGAGATTGAGAACTGTTTCCTCTTGTCATATAATCCTCTCTAGTTCTGGGATTAAGGGCATACACCACTATCACCTGGCTTCTATGGCAAGCTAGTGTGGCTAGTAGGATTATATGTGTGTGTCATTGCTGCCTGGTCTGTAAGGCTGACCAGTGTAGCTGTTTTACTTTCTTGATCCTCAGGCAAGCTTTATTTACTAAAATACAAATGAAATGCCACTACAACTGGACTTCCCAGTTAAAGCATCCATGTTCGCTGGGCTCTTGATCATCCATGTCTTTTGTGGGCTGTGTATATTGATGTTCATGATGAAAGATCTTTGTACGTATCTCATGGTCTTGACTCTCATTGCTCATCTTCATCCACGCAATTTCCAATTGTCTTGGTTGTTTTGTCATAACCATTCTTACCTCCGGTTTCTTCCCTGAGTGAGTGAGTCATTTTAACTCAAACAGTCTCCCTGTTCATGCACTGTGCTATGGAGTTGAGTAAATCCCTTACAGCACATTTTAATCTCTAGGAATTCTGGCTGTAATACAAGTTTCTAGACATTCTGTCTTCTCCTCAAAATACTTATTACAACCAAGTCTGTCTGTGCGGCTCTAAAGATATGCTGTCTTATTTCCTTGTCTTAGGCTTCCTTCATTTGTGGGACCTGTGATGATCTTGTAACCCCTCTTCATCTGGTGACATTTACTCTTTCTCAGCCCATCTTACAGCATGGCGCCTCCTTCGTGAGACTTTTCTTGGCCTTAAATCGTATACTCACTTCCTTTTCCCTTCCATAGACCCCAAGAGTTTCGGTATTAGTGTTTAACAGTTTTGTTTGGCGTCCGTACAGCTCCCCATGTAATACGTCTCTCTGTTCTGTAACTTCCCTAGAGGAGGGGCAATTTCTTCCTTCAGAGTTGTAGCCTCTGCGTGGCTCGGCGCAGCACCTTACTAATAATAGGAACTCCGTGAATGCCTGACAACTTAAACACATTTTAATAAGGCTGGTTTCTGGCTGTGTGACAAAGGTTACGAAACCACTAAAGCTGGCTGTTCAAGAACTTAGCGCTAAAATTATTTTTAGATTTTTCTGTCACACTGACAGAATTATATACTTGATCAGAGGCTTTCTTTAATGGAATTCTTTCTGAAACATCCAAACCTTGACACAAAGGAGCTCTGCCACCTGCTTCCTTTTCTAGCTGTCACATTTGGCCTGTTAACTTGATGGGTTTTGTTTTTTTATAACAGTTTTGGAGAAACTGAAGAAAATAGAACAAGTCACCAAAGTAGAATTATAAAAGTAAGAGGGCTTTATTTACAGTAAGGCTTCCAAATTAACACCTCCGGCATGTCTGCTTCTTCATCCAGGTAGGTGTCTTCAATACCATGCAGTAGTTGCTGGGAAAACAGACCCTCTCCTGGGCTGGGGGTAAAGTCTCTTTCATCTACTGAGAGTACACATGGCAAACCCTCTTCCTTCCTTTGTCTAGGATCCTGAATATGGGGTTTCTTGTGATATCTCTGCCTATCTGCAGTTTTACACCTTTTATGTCATGACCCTTAGTTAGAACCTGATTTTTAAACAAGCTATTTGTTCTCTCTTAGAACAATGCATATAATTTTGGAGGTTCTTAAATTCCCTAAATCCAGCCCTTAAATTCTAAGCTCTTAATACCTCCCCTAGATTATAAACTGGACAGCTGAGATTTATCTTACTCATATTTACATTTCCAGTGACCCAACATATAATGAATACTTTGTAAAGAGTTGTTGAACTAATAATAAATTGGACAGATATTTTGGATAAGGGTAACATAGCATTTGGTTTCTCGGTCACAAGAATGTCCATTTGAATTTAGCTACTGACTTCTACCACTACTGAATACACCAAAAAAAGCATAAATGGGCTCATGTGGGACTTCTACATGATTAACCTGGTAGCAAAGAAAGCATTTTCAAGGGCAATCTGGAGACTGACAGTGAATGTCCCATACTGCTTTAGAGGTTTTTCTAATGAGAATGACCGGGATGAACCCCAGGACACAGACTCAAAAGTGCAATTATAAACATGATCAAAGAACTCAGGGATTTTAAAAAGAAGGACAAACAACTGAAGGAACCTAAAGAAGACAGGAATAAACTCCTGAGTAAAGTCCAAGAAAACACAAACTTAAGGCTGAAGGGAATGATGAAGAAAATCCAGGATTCAAAAAGTGGATTAAATAAAGAGAGAGAAACACTGAAGAAAATTCAAACTGCAGCAGAGATGGAATTAAAAAGACCAATAATTCAATTAGAAAATCCAAGGGGAAAGTCTTACCACTAGAATAAATCAATTAGGAGATTGATTATTCGGGATTAAAGATAATTAAATAGAAGAACTGGACCCCTCAATGAAATAATAGAATAAAAGAATTAAAATCATGAAAGGAATAGGACATGGGGACAACATAAAAGAACAAATCTACAAATTAAAGTCATAGAAGGAGAAGAACTACAAGCCAGTGGCATAGACTCGATCTTCCACTGGATCAGAGAAAAAAACTTGCCTAAATTAAGGAAAGATTTATACAGGAAGGTATACAAAGTGCACATACATGCAAAAATTACTTGCAAACCAGATACAGGTATGTAGAGAAAGACCAAGCTTCATTAAGTTGGCTTCATCCTGAGATTCAGAATGGCTCCGCAAAGGTAAGCCAGTAAAGGTAATGAATCATACAAATGCGCTTAAAGACAAAGCTCACACAGGGTTGAGTTTGTGGAAAACCGCCTGTGACAAATTCAATATGCCTTCAAAATAAAAGTCCTAAAGAATGTAGTGCTGGAATGAACATACCGCCACATAGCAAAGGCTATCAATGCCAAACCCACAGACAATATCATCTTCAATGGAGAAAAATTTGAAGTTATCTCGTTAAAGTTAGGAAAGAGACAGCCCTGTCCACCTCCCCACTCCTTTTCGTCACTGTACTCAAAGCACGAATGAACGCAATCAAGATGAAAGGAAAGAAGTATATATAAAATTTCAAAAGTAAAATACAAACTAATGTCAAGTGATGGGGGCAAAGCTCTCTTGTATTCTAAAAAAAAAGGAAAAAAAGAAAGAAAGAAACTTGTTTCCAATTTCTATTTAATGGAAGCCAGCCACCATGCTGAGAGAAAGCCAAGGAACCATATGGAGAGACATTGTATAGGCATTCGGGCCAACAGCTTCTACAGAGCGCCTAGCCAACAGCCAGCACCAACCGCCAGACCTGTGAGTAAAGAAACCTTTAGACGATCCCAGCCCACAATGCTAGCAACAGTCCTAAGCCCTGAGATGTCCCAGGTGTGGCTTCTCAACTCTCACCATCTAGTTTACAGACTCGCAGAACCCTAAGCAGAACTGAGTGGGTAAGCCATTAATGTTCCACTTTCGTTAGCACAGCGAAGGATGAAAGAGACAATAGTTTAACTTTATGTGAGTGTTTGCTTCTTACTACTATTCTTAGTGATTCTCACAGAGCCCCAAATTTGATATTCAGGGCTGTTACTAAGATAGGTGTGATAATCCTCATTCTTTGATGAGGGGAAACTGAGGCAAAGGGGCAGTAGCTTATTATTTATTGTATCCATGGAGGTAGCCTGGCCCTGAGGTCATGTACACTTAACAATTATGCTACCTACTCAAAACCAGGATTTTTGAGAAGATAAATAGATTTTTAAATTTAGTTTAATTTTATTTTAAATTAACAAATGATTGCCTATGCTTATGAGATAAAATGTGATATTTACGTATATATCAGTGGAATGATTAAATCAAGCTATTACTATATAAATAATCCCAAATATTTGTTATTTGTGGCTAGAATATTTAAAACCCCGTTATTTATTATTAACTGTGTAATTGTGCCAGGCAGGAAATGATCAGAATGTAAAAGTTGTACCTCTGATATCTTCCTCTCCAGCCCCTGCCTGCAGCCGTCACTAATTTTAGCCTTCCTTTCTAGGAGACAGATATTTTTAGACCCCACATCTGAGTGAAACCATAGAGTATTTGTAGCTCTGTTCTGTAATTATTTCAGAGTAATGTCCCCTGAACACACCTGTCACAAATAACAGAATTTTCCAGGTCTTTTAAAGGTCACAATGAAACATGCTGAGCTACGTCTATGTATTATATTAGCAAACTTTCTGTTTCATTTACTCTCTGCCCTCTGACAAAGTGTACAAAGGAATATACTAAAGACAGGAAGATTTCCTTTGGCTCACAGCTCCAGAGGTTTCTGAGCAGCTGGTTCCATCGGGGCCTCTGGTGAGGGAAAAGAGCGACAGAGAGCTGAATAGTTTGACTCTGGGAAACAGAGTCAGGCAGAAGGTAATGGGGCAGGATTCTCTTCTCTAGGTCCTACATCTTCTAATGAGGTCCACCGCCTCCCCAAAAGGCCACCAGTTTATGAATCTATCCACAGATTAACCTCCTGGTAAGATTAAAGCATTTTTAATTTGATAATTTCCTCAAGCAACTACCCCATTACCATATGAGCCTCTTAGGGGGACTCTGCTCATCTACGGATGGGCCTTTCAGCTGATTTTTATTTGTTTTTTGTCTAGAATACTTTGTGTATTTGAAGGGTTTTTGTTATTGTTCAATATGTACTTGAGGATCCTTTAATCTATGAGAAGGACAGCATCATGGTAGGGATTTCATTAGATATGCAAATCTCTGATTGGTGGATTAGTGGTGTGGCGTTAATAGCATCTCCAGTCCAGGAGTGTCGGGTGTCTTTCCCGCTTCCAGGTTGTCAACATCGGTTTCCTTTATTAACATTCTGTAATTTTTATAGTACAACTTTTCATTTCATTTGTTGTGTTTTCTGTGAAGTGCTTCGTGTTTTTGATGGCATCATTAGAGGAATTATTTTCTTAATTTCTTTTTCACATGGTTTCTGCTAGTACATGGAATTAGTACATATTATTATATAGCATAGAAATAGTATATAGAATTTTTGAATGATTTTTATTTTTCTGTCCTACAGCTTGACTGAAGTAGTTTATCAATTCAAGCAGTTTTTTAAATTTTGATCATTTGTCCTCAGATCCTGTGCAGTAACTAGAGACAAATCCACTTTCTCTTGTCTTCTTTGCATACTTCACATTACTTTCGCTGTCTACTTGCTCTGCCTGAGACTTCTGGCATTTTTGTTGAGTGAAAGTGGGGAGACCGATTTTCTTGTCTGCTCCTTAGCCGCATATGAGAAGCCCTCAACTTTTCGTCATTGTGATGCCACATGTGAGCTTATGGGATCTGGCCTGGCCCATGCTTTATTATTGCACAGGCATACTTTGTTGCAAGCTTTTATTACTGTGAAAGGATGCTGAAATTTAGCAAAAGCTTTTTCTGAACCTACTGAAATGATCATGTAACTTTACAAGTCCATTATTCTCTTAATGTGCTGTAAAATATCTATCGACTTGCGTTTCTTCAACCACTCTTGCCTCTCAGAAACACGTACGTTTGTTCATGATGTATGGTCTTTTTAATGTGTTGTGAGATTTAGTTTGTTACTTATTGAGGATTTTTGTATTCATATTAATCAAATTAATATTCCATACTTTTCTGAAGTGTCATTGTCTGCTTTTTGCATCAGAGTAGCTCTGGCTTAATAAAAAGAAGCCTGAGAGTGTTCTTTTTTCCTGTGTTTTTGGACCAGTTCAAGCAAGATTGGCAGCCATTCTCCTCTAAGTGTTAGTAGAACTTGCCAGTGAAACCATCTGGTCCCAGGCTTTTCTTTGTTGGAAAATTTTTGACTACTGATTTAATCTCCATACTAATTATCAGTCTGTTCTGACTTTCCATTTCTTTATGATTAATTCTTGGTTGATTGTATGCTTCTAGGAGTTTACTGAGTTCTTCTAGATTAATCGGCTTGTCCATGCTCAGCTTTTGTCTTTGCATGTTTGTTATCAGTTGTGTTGTCCTCTTCTCTCACTTCAGATTTATTTGTTTTGAGTTGCCTCTCTCTGTTTATCTTAGCTAGTGTAGCTAAGAGCTCCACAATTCTCTTTATTGTTTATCCAAATTTTGCTTTGATGATTTTTCCTATTATTTTTCAATTATTTTTTGTTTGTTTGTTTCTACTCTAACTCTCTGGTGATTTACTCATTATAATAACCTCCAGTTTAGGTTTTTATTAGTTTTCTAATCCTTTAATGTGTAAATTAGTTTTTGCATTTAACACACTTCTTTTTGAATGTAGGTTTTTGTCACTATAAAATTATGTATTGCAGATTGAGTATCCCTTATGCTTGGAACCAGAAGTGTATGGGATTTTCAAATATTTCAGAGTTTGGAATATATAATGAGATATCTTGGGAATGGGACCTAAATCTAAAGTCTAAACACAGAATGCATTTATGCTTCATGTACACAAAAGCTGTGGATAATTTCATACAGTATTTTTAGTGTAACTGTGTTTTACTGTGACCTGTCATAGAAAGTCAGGTGTGGAGTTTTTCACTTGTCGTATCATGCTGGCACCCAAAATTTTCAGATTTTTGAGCATTTTAGCTTTGGATTTTCATATTAAGGATGCTCAAACTGTACTGTTTTTCCTACATCTCATAATTAATTGCATTTTTTGCTGTCATTTCCATTTGTCTCAACAACCTCTCTGATTTCCCCTTTGATTTCTGCTTTGACCCGTTGGTTATCAAATGTGTAGGGAGTGGGTTTGTGTAAGTTTTAATTTCTTCTTGTTGGTGATTTTTAGTTTTCTTTCAGATAGTGAGTTATAGTTTGATTTCTTTGTGGTAAATATGCTTTGTAGAATTTCATCTTTTTAAGTTTGTTCAGATCTGTATTTGACTTTACCTGTGGTCTGTGTTGGAGGATGTTCTTGACACACTTTAGAAGCATGACTATTCTGTTTCTGGGTTGAATGTTTAGGTGGATTTGGTCTATGGGTGTTGTTCAAGTCTGCTATTTCCTTGCATATTTTCTGTCAAGTTACGCTGTCTATTGTTCAACAGAGGGAGCTGACGTTTTCTGCTGCTGTTGCATGACGGTCTAGTTATTCTCTCTCTGACAACAGTGGTTTTTTTAGGTCCTCTGATCCTGTAGCATGTATATTTATAATATGGTGGGTTGCTACTTTTATTTCTATGTGATGTCCTCTTTGTTTGTCTTGAATATTCCTTACTTAAAGGCTATTTTGCCTTTGGCCACCAAATGCACCTCCGCTCACTTTCAGTCATCAGTGTGTACTTTTGGGGGCGCTCATTTTATTCGAGGTTATTTGAGTTTTCTGGATCTGGTTGTTTATTTCCTTTCCTAGATATGGGGATTTTCCAGTCACCAGGTCTCTGCATAAAGATTTTGGTCATTTTTCTCTTTTCCTTCTCAGCCTCTACTGATGTATATTTGATGGCACCCCATAAACACCTGAAGCCATCGTCATTAGTTTTCTCCCTTTTCTGCTCTGTTTGGATAATTTAAAGTGGTTTGTCTTCAACTTGAATAGTTATTTCTTCTGTCCACTTTTGAACATTTCTATTGTTTTTAATTGAGTTATTGTATTCTCTCCCAAGACTTCTGTTTGGAATACTTTCTATTTCTTTGTTGAAATTTTAACTTTGTATTTTGTTCTCCCAATGCTGGTCTTGTATTAATCACAGCTAGTTTTTCAGCTTGAGCCAACAAGCACACTTTGTTCCAGTACAGTGAAGGTTTTACTGTCAGATTCCTAATTCAAATATATTATCCCACAAAGAGACCTGGTAGAATGCTTGCTCCCCACCCCCACACCAAACTTCACAAACCAAGCCTCTGTTATCTCATCGCTCTTAGCACTGTCTTCCAAGTTCCAACAACAGTGTAATAGGCTATGAAAACTCAGCGACTTTCCTAACTCTCCCAAACTCTCCACCTTCCTCCAATTAAATTCAAAGACATAAAAGCCACGCGGTCAGGTCCATTACAGCAAGTGCAATCACTGGTATCAATTTCCATTCTATGTAATTTTTGGCAGTGTGTGTTTGGGGGAGGGGGATTGGTTAATTTGGTTTATAGGTTACAGTTCAGGAAAGCCAAGGCTTCTTAAGGCAGGATCTGATATAGAGACCATGGAGGAATGCTGCTTACTGGCTTGCTCCCAGGCTCATGCTCACCTCCCTTTATTATATAACCCAAGCCTACTTGTCTGGGAGGATGGGGCATGATGGTACTGTCCACAGTGGGCTGGACCCTTCGATATCAATTAGCAGTCAATAAAATGCCTGCCCGTCAATCCAGTATAAACTATGCCTCCGCTGAGATTCCCTATTTCCAGGTATGCAAAGTTGACATCTCAGATTAACCATCACAAGGCCTTGGTGAGAACAAGATGGAAGAGCAATGGAGAAGGACATCAGACATCAGTCTCTGGCTTGAAATACATAGGAACATGTATACATATACTTACAAATACCACATATACAGACACATGAGACAGAAAATTCAAAAAGGTTCTATTTACCGAAACAAAAGCTTAACATCAGACTGTAAGTGTGCTTTATTTTTGGTTCTCCACTAATTTAGCATTATATCTGGAATAGACTAGGTACTTAATATATGTCTGATAAATTAATATGTTGTATAGTTGTTAAATTCCAAAATGTTCTTCTATTATTCAGGCCCACCGATGTTTAGCCAATAGGCATTTATTATCTACTGCAGGCCATGTGATGACTTATCCTTTCAACACCAAGTCCTCACAGAACTTGAGGTTTAATTGCAAATCAAATTTTTAAAAACATGTGAGCAATACACGTAAATGTAAAGAAATAAAGAGGCGTCACATTAATAGACATATAAGATGGAAGCCAAGTAAAATCTACGAGGACAAACATTCAAGCATCATATCTTCTGTCATATGCAGAATCTACTTAAGCGTAAATATCTGTAAAATATGGACAAGGAGATGGCTCAGCCAGGTAAGAGATTGTCATGAGGGCACGAGGGCCCAAGCTCAGATCCCCAGCACCACTGTACACTGAGTGCAGGGGAATGCACCTGTCAGCCTTTTCTAGGAGGCAGAGATAGCCAGATCCCTAGAGCAAACTGGGCAGCAGTCTATCCAAACCAGTGAACGTGAGGTTCAGTGAGAGACGACACCTCAAAAAGTATGAGTGATTACAGATAACCAAAGTTGACCTCTGACTTCTGCTGGGACATACACACGTGTGTTGGAAGGGAAACTAGGGACCAAGAGAGGGTAAAGGAGAAGAAAAGAAAAATGTGTATTTTTTCTCATATGAAGAAATAAGATTTGAAATTCACACCCAGGCAGGCACATGCGCGCGCACGCACACACACACACACACACACACACACACACACACACTCCACACACTATGAAAGCAGAAGGAAAACTTAGTTAGTTGGAAGGAGATGGGGGAAGCCAGTGGAGAGCGATCATGAGCTGCAACTACAATGGTTTATTTGCATGGAATGTGTTTGAAAATATGATAAAAGCCATAATTTCAAGCCAGTTCAGAATTAATAAGATAATAAAGGATCACACAAAAAGGAGTGTCTGTTGGGGTACATAAAGATGAGCTTGAGGGATGGCAGAAAAGCCACTGGACCATATAGGAAATGGGTTCAGCATGTCAAAGAAAAAGAAAGAAAATCAAAATGAGCGAGGTCACCCAGAGCTGTATTTTCCTCGGGATGATGAGAAGCCATTTGAGGGTTAAAGTCAGTACTGGAGTGATTTGATGGACGCTTTTAAAAGATGAGGAGACACGGTGTAGTCAATGGGTTGTGGACATAAGTGAATCTAAAAGCTTGTTTAGAATCCGTTGTAAAAACCAAGGAAGGGGGATAATTAATATTTAGGATAGGGTGGCAGTAGCTGTCAGATGGAGACTGGGCAGGTATTAGCCATTTTTAGGCAGCAGAGTTTCCTGTTGTATTAGTTTGAGGGAGTAAAGAGTGAGTGGAGCCACGGTCATGAGGGGGTGGTGAGTGAACGCTTCATTCTGACTGAAGCGCCGAATGATGGCAGTGCCATCTGACGAACGGCAGAAGATGGCGATGTTAAGAGAAAGTTAGAGGATGTAATAAGTATTTCCTTTTTTGTCACTCTGATGAAATGCTTGACAGAAACAAGGGAGGAGAGAAGAGTCATTTGGGCTCAGAGTTCCAGAAAGTTCTGCACCATGGAGGAAGAAACAAGTGGTGCAGAAATGCCTGCTACAAGAAGCTGAGATGGAGAAGGACATTTTAGAGCCAGTACAGCCTTTAAAGGCATACCCCTAGTAACTTACACGCCCCAGTTAGCCTCTGCCCCTCAACCATTCAAAACAAGAACCGGTGGGAGACGTTTTATACTGAGTTTGTAAGAGCAGAAATGCATTCAGTAGTCAAAGGCATGATGCCAGACACTTCAAAGGCACACAGTGGTAACTGCTGAAGTTGTCTAAGTGAAGTTATGAACACTAGTGCACCCATTTTGTTAAGGGGCATGAAGAGGTTAAAGAAGACTGAGAATGTACCCATGGATGCTTTAGAGAAGAGGATTTAAGAGAAGGATCCACTGTTGAATTTTTTTTTCTTTAAATGGTCCATGTTTGTCCTGTAGGCTCTCACCCTGGATTTGCTGCCCCCAGCTGTTCTATCCATGTAACTGTCCATAATTAGGATAGAGTGAGTTATTAATTAGTCATGTTTAATTAAACTCAACAAACCCAGCTGCACACAAACTGTACAAGTGAGACCCCTGAATAGAAGAATGGGATGTTGTAAGGGGCAGACGAGAAAGGGGCACCTTGAAAGGACACAGGCATCTGCCCGGACAGAAGGGTTTGAACTGGCTCTTGAAGGATGAATGGAGGTTGTGAGAGAAATCATCCTCCAAACTAAAGGCTCAGCCTGAAGAAGGGCAAGAAGGTGAGTGACGGTCAGTACTCAGAGTGAGTAGCAAGAGAGTCCCGAACACAGCCAGGTTCTGTGTGTGCTGCTGGCGGCTTACTTGGTCTTTTAAAATCTGCTTTCTTTTCCACGATATGGAGGTCAAAGCATCTCCCGAGGTGGAAACAACAATAAATTAGAAGTTCTGAAGAGTTTCTAGCTCAGAGAAAGTGCCATGGGCCACCTGGGGAGAGGCATGGGGAAAACGAAGCCAAGGGCTTGGAGTCAAGGCTTAGAGTGCCATGCTAAAGATTTTCAACTTTACTCTGTGGGCCACAACAATTTGCCAAAGGGTTATTAAATAGCAAAGTGGCTTGCGTGGAAATGTCAAATATAATTCTGACTGTTTCATGCAGAAAAATAGGAAAGCAGGTGACCAGGAGAAAGCTGTTGGATTTCCTCACACAGAAAACGTCTCCAAGACTACCCAGTGTGTTTTGCTTTATATTTTCACTGATTCATTTTACATAAATTGAATGAGTCACAGAGTGATTTATCATGGTGTAAAGAGGCAACAAGCAAGTGCATCCATTGAAGGAAACATTTTCAGTTTTCTTGAACCCTGCTACAGTAGAATTCATGCGATGGAGAAATAGCACACTCAACTTACACGAGACTCATCAAATAAGACAAATTCCAAATTCCTGTGTGGTTACATTATTATCATTATTATTTTTTAGGTGAGTGGTGTCTTTCAAATTTCTGGCACTGTTTTCTTTATTTGGATTTGGATCATGCAGATTATCTGAAGAGAGCTATACTTCCATAATAGTGCTGAGGTGCTGGGGATCTGGTTTGTAAGGCAAGCTTCAAAGTCACTGACAGAAATCACCATGACGCTCTTATGGCTTTTCCGACTGACGGAATCCCCTGCCATATACCTGACTTCATTGCCATCTGATACCCTACCAGAAACCTAAAAACAGTGTGTCTATCTGGTCAGTTATAGATTAGAGCCTCTAAAACTGTGACCCAAAATGATGGCCTTGTTTTCTTTATGAGCTGATTATCTCATGCAGACAGAAGGACTAATATAAAGGTCCTTATGTCATTGCAGGTATAAACTCAAACTCACGTAGGACCCCTTTGTGGTCTCCATTTTACTCCTTGAGTCCTAACAAGAATGTTATAAAAGAAATAATTCTGGTCCCACTCATTTTCTTCTATCCATAGATGCTCTTGGTCCAGTATGTAATCACTTGTTTGCTTCTGCCACTATTAGCTGCTGTGATGATGAAGCGAGGAACTTGCCTTATATCAGATTCACACTCTAACCTCCAATGAGGAACTAGACAGACCTTCCTCCTTTGTCTGTTGGCAGTCACAGGCATTTCTTTACAGCAACTCAAAACTAATGTGCTTGTTCTGCTGTTAGCACAGTCAGTTAATAGCCTCATTTTTGTATATCTGATCATAAAAAGGCTGACAGATGAGCATGGGGCTTTAGATATATTTTTTCTGCCCCTTACGGTAATGCTCTGTAGCCAGTGTATGAAATACAACTTCCTTAAGCCAGGACGAAGGTCTTCAGCAGTTGCTCTACATGCAGCTTTCACAAGCAGAGCAGGGGGAGTTTCTGCCTAGCTGCTTTCTGAGGCTGTTGTTCTCAGGATTAAGAACTCTAATTAAGGTGACTATAGCATCCTTAATGTACATTTGGAAGCAATGACCTCATTTAAAGGCTTCTTTCTGACTGTGAGGCTTGGCTCAAATGGATGAGTTTGTTCCAGGGCCTGATATGGGATTCCCCTCTGTATGTTGTGAATACCACTGGTTAATAAAGAAACTGACTTGGCCTGATAGGGTAGAATAGAGCTAGACAGGGAAAACTAAAGTGAATGCTGGGAGAAAGAAGGATGGAGTCTAGAGGAACCATGTAGCCTTGCCAGAGACAGAGGCTGGAACTTTGCCGGTAAGCCACAGCCATATGGTGATACACAGATTAGTGGAGATGGGTTAGTTTATGATATAAAAGTTAGTCAGAAATATGCTTAAGCTATTGGCCAAACAGTACTGTAAATAATATAGTTTCTGTGTAGTTATTTCGGGAGTCTGGGCAGCTAGGAACTAACAAGCAGCCTTCTACAACAAGGGCCCATCTGTATTGGGCTAGTAAATGCTTAACCACAGCATCTGAGACAGCAAGACTGCCCTGAAGTGTTGTGTTGGCTGAGACACTATAGGTGTTAATACTCCTTCTCTGTGTCATGTCAAGCTATCAGATGCCACCATGGGATGGACAGTAGTCTTGTTATTTAGTAGTTTCACTGTACAAATGCAGCACACAGAAACAACTTCACGAAGCATGGGTGGTGGAATCACATGGTAAAATAATTAAAGAAATGTTCAGTTTGGTCTTGCATTAGCTTTTCTTTTAGTGCATTTGGCAGCAAGTTTGTGTCATTTAAATAGTTAAAAGTAGCATGTGAAATACCTGAAAACTTGGCAGTGATGGCCAGCTGATCCCCGGGAACTGGCCCACTTGCCTTGCCACTGGCCTTTGTACACCCAGACATGACCAGTTCTACAACCTCTGCTGCTTAGGGAAGAAATCCCCACGGCCCCATAGCATCGTTTTGTTTTTCGTTTTAACTTGGTTATTACTACCAGAGAACTCAACAAACCAGAGAAAGTCCTGTCAGTCCTGACTCCCAGAGCAGATCATCTGGACCAGAGCTGAGAAACTTCAGTTGAGCTTCAATAATTCTGTAATTCTGGACTCAGTTATTCAGGATCCAACTTAAAGAAGATGGACTCAGTAATCATCGTGCTAAACATCACTTGTTTATGCTATTCTACACAGTGGTGGGATGAGACAATTTGATATTAGGCACATAATAAAAGCTTTTTGCGTTATCATTGCTTTAAGAGTACACTTCCAGTGCCGTCATTGGTAATTTATTCATTTGCTCATTCTTTGTAATTTTCCTGAGTCCTTTTATATTCGAGAGTGCTGTGTTAGTTATAGTTTATTCAAAGCAAACTCGCCCCTTCTGTCCCAAAGGTCAAAGTCTAGTGCAGAAGCAAATGTATAATTTCTCAGATTTGACAATTATATGACACACAAAAGTCACCAGAAAGGTCACTCGTGCCTCCTGCGGAGCAGCACGGCTCTTCTGAAATCATATCACGCGTGATTACACATCTCCCTCATTACTAGCCTTGAAGGGTTCGGATCACACGTCCAGTTCAGTCATCTGACACCAGAGATGGTAAAAGATGATGGAAAAGGTGGGAAAAGACGCAGTATTCAGAGGATGACCAGGACCTTGGAAGACCCAAACAAGAATTCCTCAGAGGAAAGAGTGGTTTTAGGTGGTCATTTTGAAATATGGTAGGCAGCTCCTAGGGAGTTCTGGGCCATGGACCTAACCAGAAGGCAACCAGTCTCCATAATTGGTCTGTTTGCATTGTTTGCTGCTTACAGACCCGGAACAAGAGAATTTTCTCCAGTGGACTATGGTTTACCTCATTGGGAAAATGGCATTGAAGCCGTGTCTGCACGGGGTAGTTAGCCTTGTCGACTTGATGGATTTCAGCATCGCCAGGGAAACAAACCTCTGAGCATGTCTGTGAGGGAGCTTGTAGAATAGACGAAATGAAATGAGGATGCCCACACCAAGTGAGGGAGTCACTGTGCTGTGGACTGGTGGCCTGAAAAGACAGAAACAAAATCCTTCTGCAACCCTAATTTTAAGGAGATTCTTTTTGGCAAGTTATATCTGATCAAATGAAAAGCATTTGTTAGTTTTATGGGTTAGTTTAGAATTAAACAACTATGGTGCTTGATGAACTATCATCTCTTCTAATTAAGAGGTCTCTCTTGTTCAAATCAAATCTTTATAAATTTTGATTTATAGTTTCTCCCAAAATGTTTGTTTTCTTTTCTAAAACTGTTCTGTCATCCAGAGTAGTATGGTGTCTAACAGTAGGCATTAGGTTCTTTAACTGCTCTGAGAAGGAGTTTCTTCCATGATGACAGGGAACGACTGAACCGAATTTGGCTTTGTGTGAGAGGCCCCTCAAGGCATTTCTCAATGGCAAAAGGTTAACTTGAATGTCTTTTGTTTATCTATATTCAGTAGTCCAGTGCCTGCCTTTGCCACATGTTTTGCATAATCCAGAAGGGAGGGGCATTCTGAATGGATTATTCTTAGAAATAAACCATTGTTTCTAGGAACACCCTGTTTACGATACCTTTTAAGGTGACCTTGTTTGCCATAATCGAAACACTTGACATTTCAATTTTTCTTCAAAACTCTGGAAATGATCTCCCCATCATCATGGTCATGAAATTCAATATTGACTGCATCTCAGGTCCATCATCCAAGGGTTCCGATCTTGCCTTTAATGGCCTAGTTATACTTTTACATTAAGAATTAGCATTTTCAAAGCCAGAGATTCAATTATTATTTGTCTAGCTTCTGAATTTGGTGTCATTCTATTTACTGCTGATGTCAATCTTTGTAAGAAATCAGTGAAAGTTTCTTTGGGGCCCTGTATGACTTTGGTAAATGGCTCAATCTTCTTTCCTATTTCTCCAGTTTTGTCCCAACCATTCAAAGGCACTGTATAGCATAAATCCAGGGTGTGGCCATAATATAGAGATTGCCTTTGTAAATCAGCATAATTTCCCTCTCCAAGAAGTTGATCTTGGAGATTGCCGTACCTCTGTTGGCTGTTTTCCCCTGGCAGACATTAGAGAAGTCTGCTAGCTGAATCAGCGTGTCAATACCTCGTAAAACACAGCCTTGCCCACTGTATTTGGTGAGGGGCCCAGTGAAAGACTTCTCTTTGTTTCAGACAGGAAGTCTGAAAGGCTCACAATCTGCAGATCTGCAGCCATCAGCATGTGCAAGGAAGTGACCTTCTTCCTTGACATCAGCACACTAGTCACTTTTTAAATGGCGTGCAGGACATGGAACCTTCTGCAGTAGTTGAGTATGCGCTCACAGCACTTTGGTCATGTGACTGCATCTATCTCCAGATAAACCTAGGATCTTTTTTGTTAAACTAACCCCTGAGAACCCAATGAAGGGAATCAATACCTTTCTCCAGCAATGGGCACAGAAATACGATCTTTTCAAGTCCATTTCAGAGAATTACAAACTCTGGTTTAGAAACACTGATCACTGAATGAAAGACAATGCTGCCTTGGTTTGGGAAATCTTGCTGCTTGGGTACTGGATTTTGTGAATATTGTCTACATCAAGCATGCAGCTTTTGCTCTGGGATTTGTTTTTTTTTTCTTATAAACCCAGAATATTTTAAAAATATTCTTTGTCTCTGTTTACTGAGACTATAGGCCACTTACACTGGAGCGCATTCTAATATTAGAGACCACGGTCCCCATCATCCAGTCAGACTCATGGAAGCATGGACTCCAAAGCCTACACTCATCACCCCTCTCTCTTTTCTTCATGCTTTGTGACAAATGTCTAATCTGTGACTACTTTGGTGTGGGAGGTCCTTCTGTCTATATGTTGATTTATTGGTTCATTTTTAAATAAAGAAAACTGGCTTTGCCTATAGCATGGGAGGAGGAAGGCGGAGTCAGGAGAAGCCATGGATCCGTGGCCTGAGACAGCCACTATGGAGCCACCTCCGGAGACAGACGTGCTAAAACTTTGCTGGTAGGCCACGACCACGTGGTGATATACAGATTAATAGAAATGGGTTAAATTAAGAGGTAAGAATTAGCCAATAGGAATTTAGAGCTAATGTGCCAAGTTGTGCTTTAATTAATATAGTGTCTGTGTGGTTATTTTGGTTCTGGGCAGTTGGAACGAACAAGCGACCCTCCTTGCAACACTGATTGTTGTCCATCATCAAGAAAAATAAGCAAGAACTTAGGAAAAAAAACCCAATGATTTCTTTGCAATTTTGTATAGTATGATTGGGAATTATCTCTGCAACCAAAGAATATTTGGGAATAAATGATAAAAATGAATGGATTGAATAATACGCACTTTTCCAATCCTATTTTTTAAATGGTGTACTCACCCAGAGGTCTAGGAACAATTAGTTAACATGTGCCGTGTTTACTCAGTGTAGATAACAAGATACAAACAGATCAACTGTTGGGAATGTGTTAAACACTTGCACAATAATCTGACTGTACACGGAGGGGAGCTAACAGAAAACCAAGGGTCAGTTTTGTGGGTGTGCAAGTGTGCCCTCTGCTGGCCACCTTGGGGAAAAACACAGAGCATTTACAGCATCTGTCCTCATCCTTTTTCCAAGAGTGTCATTTATTCTCTATGTGCCATATACAATCAAATGATACTATGATCTGATGCATCTGTCTCTGTATATTTGTGTGTATAAGATGTTCCACCAAAAACACCCAGCATGTAAACAGCAAAAATGTCAGAAAAAAATACACCAAACAAAATTTTATATTTTTAAAAGAAATTTTGATAGTTAATTTGGATCAATTGAACGAGGTGGATGTGTTCATTGTTAAAATGACATAGCAGTTTAGAACCTGGGGTGATAAATACATTATTCACGTTAGTCTCATTTATCTCAGAGTTAAGAAAACTGAAGTTTCTAGACATTAACATTTAATGGAAAAGAAAACTGGGGGAAAGGACAGTAAACAATTGAGATTCCATTTCTAGTGAATTTGTTATGTGTGTGTGTGTTTTCATAGTTAACAGTGGTCACTGATTTGACAGAGGACATTCAAGAGCTAATTTATACTTTTTATGGAAGGATTCATATTAGGGTTAATTCTTGTTAATGGCTGGAGCTCTGAAGGGGTGGACAGTGAACTAAAAACAGACATGAGGAAGGCTGATCCAAGACCTTGACAAGATTTAAGAGTACGGAGCCCCAGTTAGAGCCTGGTACGGTTTGGAAGATCAAAGACACAAGAAGGCTATGGCGTGCTGGGCATGAATAAAGAATTAGTAGACAGAAATGCCTGATCTTAAAAGACCTAGTGATCAGCAGGAAGAGTACAGTGTCATGTCATGCGAGCTGCCTGTGCTGTTTTCAGGCATCAAGCATGGGGGAGGGGTGTGCTTCCCCATCATCAGCCCCATCAGCAGGTCTTCCCCAGTGGTGGAGATGCTCAGGGCTGGTTCCAAAGAGCAACTTCAGCAGGAAGTGCTGCAGATGGTGAAAAAGACAGGAAGGTGGCTGTATCCAGTCTCTGGAAGATTATATGGCTGTTTTCGTCAAAGCAGTCAGGCAGCTCCTATGTTTTTTCTTATGCCACATCAGTAGCCTCCGCCCTACTTTGAAAACTGTTTTACATCAACTTCCCTTTAACACCAAGTGACAGTTCTGGATACTGAACTGTGTTTAGGAGGAAGGTTATTTTCATTGGTTCTTGCCATTTTCACTCATTTTAATACAAATCAAGAAGACTTCGATGATACACATTTATGTCAAATAATTAGGCAGAGAATAACTTTAAGATTAGATCCTAGGACCTATGACCTAAAACCTTCCTACACTTTGTTTGTTTGTTTTGATGCAATGATCATTGCTTTTGTCCCATCTGTTGTGATGTGATTATAAATCCTACACGGTGCTCATCTAGCCAGCATGACCCAGAGCTGTACTAGTGAGACAAGATCGGAGGCTATCACTCAGAACTTGCCGTTATTTTACTGATAATACTAACCACAGGTTGTTTGCTTTAGGTTCAAGTAACAAGTGGAAAACAGAGCAGGCTATAGATTCTTTAACAAAAGCTGTGATAACTAACAGTACAGGTAAGAGGCATTAAAACTGAATTATATTATCCAGGCAGTAATTACAGTGCTTACTCGAGAATGAGCAATAGAAATGGCCATCTAAGTGTTAGAAGTGGCCTGTCAATGACTCCTTCCGACCTTGTAGAGGACAACATGGAGCCAAGCGGCTCTTCCTACAGCAGATTCTACTGCCTAAGCCTGGCTTCATTCCTCTCACCTGGCCTGCTCTCAGAGACTGCTCACCACGTGTTATCAAGAGTGAATGTTTGGCTGTCACAGTGGTTTTTGATTATTTATCAGCGCTCACCTTGAGCACAACTTGGTACACAGTAATAGCTACTATCCCATGCCGACTATGTCTTGAAAGATGGGTACCTATAACATCCCATTGAAACAGTCTCTCATTTCAGAGAAACAGCTGGATGGTGGTCGCTTTATCTAAACCTCTGTATATCTATTCTCCCCAGAGTGGAATTTAACAGACAATTCTTTCTGGAAGACTGGGTCACTGCATGGCTGCAGCTGACAAATGCGTGTGTAATATCCAGCTAACACACAAATAAATGAATTCTTATCTACTAGATGCCAGGCATTCTCCTAAGTGGTTTACATATGTTATGTTTTAAGTTTTCATGTCTTCAAGGGAGAAATCTTTCATTCCACTTAGGGAAGAAGTTCACCCAAATTGTCCATGGTTGTATAATTAATAAATGGTGGTTCAAAGTTTGAACTCTTGATGTCAAAGCTACTGTCCTTTGCTGAACATCTTACTGTTATCTCCCATATCAAGTGTTTGCTTAACTGGTATATTTACAACTTCACTACTGCAAAATGTGTTTTCTTTACTGTTGATTGCTTGCTTAAGCAAGCAAACTGTTATAATAGACAAAGGCAAAATATGTATTTTCCTAGCTCCATTTATAAATATTTATAACAGAATGCCTCCTTGTGATACTTTTCTCCCATGTAATTGATAAATTGCATATTAGAGGGACAAGAAGTCAGAAATATTTTTCAATCAAACTCTATTCCCCAACATGAAAACGTTTATCATCTTGATGCACTTTAAATGTTTGTGAAGAAAAGAACTTCCCATTTGAAGTCTCTCTTTGAAAGATTAGCATATTCTATATCCTCTACTTTCAATGTATCTCTCACAGATGGAACTGGAAGTAATGATTGCAGAGAATATACTTTAGCACTGTAAAATATTTGAGAACAGAATCCAACTCCAATAATCTCATTGAGATTATTAGTTGCCCATCAGTATTTCTCTGTTCTCTTTCTGACCACATAGTAAGGTTGATCTTCTCCATCATCTCTGAAGCAGGTATGTTGATTTTCATTGGCCACAAGACACAGTAGCAGCCATATCTTTCGTCTGACAAGGCTAAGAAAACTGAGATGGCCGTCTGTAGCCTACATTCCTGAGTGATTATAGTGAACACAGCCTTGACAGGCAGCATGAGATCTACTGTAACACTTAAATATTTGGGGACTTTTGTTGTAGTAACCAAACCAAGAATATACTGACTAATAAGCTAACATGATAGCTAGTCCCATTCTGCATATTTCCTTCACTCATTACTTATATAAATAGTTTTTACATGGATGTATTTATAGTATGTAGATATAACTTCTTGTACTAAACTTTTCAAAATATTATGTTACAAATATTTCCATGGTTTTTCCATAGACAGTGTCCTTATCTATTTCCTGGTTGTATAATACCCTGTTAGAGCAACCTAGAATTAATTATTTATTATTGATTGAGTTATTTTTATTTATTTTTTGTTAAGAATTATGGAACGTAAGTACCTTTGAACGTACGGCTGAATTCTCTTTAGGAAATACATTTCAGGATAAAACAATCTTCTATTTTACTTTCAGGTTTTTAGTCAGGTGTTTTACAGGCAAACTCCCAGACCTTTTTCTGAATATCTGTACAAGAATTGTAGTGGTAACAAAACCGAAATATTTGTTACTTTTTGTCAGCCTTTCATATCATAAGGCTAACTTTCCTGAGATATAATGTCAGAATAGTCTTTCCAAAAGATCCAGACACCAATTACAGAAAAAAATGGATTATTGGAGCCCAAAGTGTTACATACACCTGTAACATCTGTACTCTAAGGCAGAGGCAGAAGGGACACAAGATGGAGGATAGACTGGACTATATAGCAAGTTCCAGGCTAGCCTAGGCTCCATAGTGAGAGCCTGCTAAAATAATATTTGATTGCTGAGTTTTACATCTACTATAAATGGCTTAAAGTTATACAAATTCGTGTCCCAAAGATAGATGGATCACGTTAGCTGAGATTAAACTAGCAGGGTTTCACCCTCTCGCTGAACCCGAGAATATTTCTTTTGTTGGTGGTAAACATGTTTACATGACATTAATCCTTAGGAAAACCAGATTGGTCACCCTGCTCTCGAGTTGGCCACCTGTACCCTTCCTCTCTCAGGTATGACTGTTCACCCCTTCCTCTTCCTGGCACCAAGGACCTGTCCTTTGCTAGGTAGCCATTCCTGAAGTATATCAGCAGGACCTGGAAGATTCTGCCCCAAGGCCACTAGATCCACCAGAACCCTGACAAAGCTCCTCACAGGGAGCAGAACCAACCAGAAGCCACAGAATTAGTCAGGACTGCTTTCTTATAGTTCACAGTTTCACTGTCTCCCTCGTGCCAAGTTCCAAAAAAGGCAGCGCTCCTTACACTGCCCTATGAAGAGCCAGAACACAGCGCATTCCATGCAGTTCTGTGTGGGCCTGGGAGTCTACAGGTCTAAAAAACCCTAAGAACAAGTCGGTGCTCCATGTCTTGAGCCATTCTGGGTACCAACAGGTCACCTGACCCTCTTCTTTAGTATATTTGCAACAGACAGATAGGAACATGACCAGAGACACTCAACTCAGGAAACATTTCCTGTGGCTACTTGGAAAATCCTCATCACATGTCTGTTTCCGAGCTATTTAAGTTTTTTCTTTGAGTGCATTTTTAAAGAATGTGATTTATGATTAGATTTTAAAATCTGAAACACATGGTCTGATACTCTGTCTCTGTCTCCATTCCCTTTTCCAGTAGACTTAGACAGTATTGCTTGGGTAAGATGCAAATCGCTGCGCTCAAGCGACCCTTCTGCCTCATGTCTTGATAACTGGGCCTGCAAGTATGTACTACTATGACTCTATTCTCTCTTCTGATAAAGAATTGGGTTTATATCATTTATTTTTTAGGAGTTAACAAGCATCTCTGTAGGAAAATGTATTGACTGTATCCTTTTTCTTTATTGATTTTCATTGAGCTTTACATTTTTCTCTGCTCACCTTTCTGCCTCTCTCCTCCCCTTCAACACTCTCCATGGTCCCCAAGCTCCCAATTTACTCAGGAGATCTTGTATTTTTCTACTTCCCATGTAGATTAGATCTATGTGTGTCTCTCTTAGGGTCCTCATTGTTGTCTAGGTTTTATGGGATTGTGATTTGTAGGCTGGTTTTCTTTGCTTTATGTTTAAAAACCACTTATGAGTGAGTACATATGATAATTTTCTTTCTGTATCTGTGTTACCTCACTCAAAATGATGTTTTCTAGTTCCATCCATTTGCCTTCAAATTTCAAGATGTCATTATTTTTTTCTGCTATGTAGTACACCATTGTGTAAATGTACCACATTTTCCTTATCCATTCTTTTTTTTTTTCAACATCCAAAGCTTTTTAATAACAGTAAGATCCAGGGTTAGTTTTTGTAGCCACGGCTGGCCCTTCTGCCTCTGGCACGTTCAAACTTCCGGCCCTTGGAGCGAACATAGGGTTTGGTATGACTGTGTGGGGTTTCTGGGGCCTTGCCAAAATGCCAGTACACCTCTCGGCCCTTCCGAGGTCCAGACAGGAGCACAGTGCCACGGCACTTGGGAGACTCCAAGGCCAGCTGGTCAAAGGTGAGGATCTTACCCCCAGCCTTGAGAATGCGACTTGGGGCCCGGCTGCTCACCCGCAGTGCACACACCTTCAGTTTGGGCACATCGAGAATCCTCACGTCATCTGTGACCGTCCCCACAACCACAGCCGTCTTGTTTTCTCGGCCAGGAAGCTTCATCTTTCGGATCATCCGGGACAGGGACAGAGGTGGCGGGTTGGTGCGACTCACGAATAACCTTTTCAGCACAACCTGATTGAAGGTGGAGTTGGTTCGCCTGGCCAGAAACCTGTACAGCTTGACCAGCAGCCGCAGGTAGATGTCCTGGCTCTTTCGGTCCTTGTTGTGGCGGATGTCAACACCCATGATGGCGCCTCCTCCACGGCCTGGTCCGGAAAGTCCTTATCCATTCTTCAGTCAAGGGGCATTTAGGTTGTTTCCAGGTTCTGGTTATGAAAAACAATGCTGCTATAAACATAGTTGATGAGCACATGTCCTTGTGGCACGATTGAGCATCCTTTGGCTATATACCCAAAAGCGGTATTGCTGGGCCTTGAGGAAGGTTGTTTCCTCATTTACTGAGAAATCGCCATACTGATATCCAAAAGGGCTGTACCAGTTTGCACTCCCACCAGTAATGGAGGAGTGTTCTCTTTACCCCACATCCTCTCCAACATAAGTTGTCATCAGTGTTTTTGATCTTGGCCATTCTTACAGGTGTAAGATAGACTCTCAGAGTTGTTTTGATTTGCATTTCTCTGATGACTAAGAATATTGAACATTTCCTTAAGTGTCTTTCAGCCATTTTAGATTATTCTGTTGAGAGCTCTCTGTTTAGGTCTGTACTCCATTTTTTTTTATTGGATTATTTGTTCTTTTGGTGACAAATTTCTTGAGTTCTTTGTATATTTTGGAGATCAGACCTCTGTCTGATGTGGGGTTAGTGAAGATCTTTTCCCATTCTGTAGGCTGTCATTTTGTCTTGTTGACTGTGTCCTTTGCTTTACAGAAAGAAGCTTTTCAGTTTCAGGAGGTCCCATTTATTAATTGTTTCTCTCAGTGTCTGTGCTACTGGGATTATATTTAGGAAGTAGTCTCCTGTGCCAATGCATTGAAGTGTACTTCCCACTTTTACTTCTATGAGGTTCAGTATGGCTGGCTTTATGTTGAGGTCTTTGATCTATTTTGGACTTGAGTTTTGTGCATGGTGATAGATATGGATCTATTTTCATTCTTCTACATGTTGATATCCAGTTGTACGGCACCATTTGTTAAATATGCTTTCTTTTTTCCATTTGATATGTTTTGCTTCTTTGTCAAAAATCTGGTGTTTGAAAGTGTGTGGATTAATATTCGGGTCTTCGATTCAGTTCCATTGGTCTTCCTGTCTGTTTTTATGCCAATACCAGGCTGTTTTCAGTAATGTAGCTCTGTAGTAGAGTTTGAAGTCAGGGATTGTGATGCCTCCAAAATTTCTTTTATTGTACAGGATTGTTTTGGCTAACCTGGGCTTTTTGCTTTTCCATATGAAGTTGAATACCATTCTTTGAAGGTTTGTGAAGAATTTTGCTGGGATTTTGATGGGCATTGTATTGAATCTGTAGATTGCTTTTGGTAAGATTGATATTTATACTATGTTAATTCTACCTACCCAAGGGCATTGTGTTTTTTTCAATTTCTTCAAAGATTTAAAGTTCTTGTCATACAAATCTTCCACATGTTTGGTTAGAGTTACTTGTAGATATTTTATGTTATTTGTGTCTATTGTGAAGGGTGATGTTTCTCTGATTTCTTTCTTGGCCTATTTATCATCTGTGTAAATTTTTTTTGAGTTAGTCTTGTATCGTGCTACATTACTGAAGGTGTTTATGAGTTGTAGAAGTTCCTTGGTAGAATTTTTGTGGTTCCTTATATAAATTATCATATCTTCACTGACTGTATCTTTAAAAGTATAGAAAAAGATAATCAAATTTTTTAAAATGAAAAAAAATTAAATTATGTGGATTTGTATGTCTGTGTGGTAACACATGTTTGTGTAGGTGCCCACGGATTCCAGGAGAGGGCACTGAATCCTATGGTGCTAGAATTACAGGTAGTTTAGCTAGCTATAAAATGCTGGGGACCAAACTCAAGTCGTCTGTAAGAGTAGCACATGCTTTAACCACCAGCCATCTCTCCAACTCCAAGGTATCAGTTTTTAAAATCAGAGCTGGAGCAAGACAATAAACCATGAGGAAACAAAGAAAAAAGGAAATGATGCAGACAAAACAGAAGCTAACATAGAGCAAGTTTAAAATTACTCACAGGCTTTGAAAAATTCAAAATGTATTCCTTTGAAAAGACATGTAAAATAGAGTAGTGTGAAAAACATTTTAAAGACTATATCATAAGGGATACTGTGAAGACTAGAAGACTTGAGGATGTATTTTTTAAAACCTCATGGAAATTTACTAGTCCGTAAGTTAATTTCAGAATATAATTTTTAAAGAGCATAGTTTCTGGAGAGATTGCTCAGTGGTTAAGAACACTTGCTACTCAAGTGAACCTTAGTTTGGTTCCCAGCACCCACGTATGTACTCAACCTCCTGTAACCCCAGCTCCAGGAGACCTACTGCCATCTTGTAGTCTTTGGGGGAACACACACACACACACATGGCACACGGCACATGGCACACAATCATACAGACATACAAATGCACATAAATAAAAAGAAATCTTTTAAGAAGTTTAAGCAGAGGGACCATGCATAGATGAACAATACTGCTTCCAGAAAGCATAATAGTTACATGAAAACTGCAGGGCAAAGACATGGAACACTTCGATATAAGTCAAGGAAGTCTTCTAAGTCTCAACAATGACACAGTCTCTATGTCATTACCCTTGGTTACCCACTATAACTGTGTAATAGGACTCTGTTGCTGAAGACTGGTTGCAGTACATAGAAAATCCATCTTAAACCAACCGGAAACTTACTCCTCGCTGGCTGGCTTCGAGAGAGCCAGGAAGTGCTGTGCAGGCTACAGGGGGAGAGAAGACGTCGGTGGTCTTATCCAGTACTGGCCCCTGCATGCTGCCATATTAATCTGCCTGGCAGAATATGCCCACTGTTACAATGGTGATATGAGTGTTACAGATTAACAAATTGCTTTCTAATTGGATTGAAGCCTGCTTCACAGGCGGGGGAATTCATGGCTGATAAGGTAAATACTATCAAAAAACCATTTTGACTGAGTTTTTCTATGGCTTTTTGGAAACATCAAACATGGTTATATCTCATAGTATTTAAATTATCTCAGACTATATAAAAAGATGGAGGATTTGACAATTTTTTTTGTTTTTTTTTTTTGGTTTTTCGAGACAGGGTTTCTCTGTAGCTTTGGTGCCTGTCCCGGAACTAGCTCTTGTAGACCAGGCTGGCCTCGAACTCACAGAGATCCGCCTGCCTCTGCTTCTCAAGTGCTGGGATTAAAGGCGTGCGCCACCACCGCCCGGCCAGGATTTGACAATTTTAAAGATGGTTGTATATACTTAACGACATAGCCCAATTTAAATAGGACAAGAGAATAGATCAAGAAGTCCTGAAAACATTATCAAGCGAAACATAAACCACACACTACCATGCAGCAAAAGACCCAAGAAGTGAGACTCCTCAGACATCAGGAAAACTATCAACACAGCAAAGTAAATGAAGACAGAAACACATTCCAGCAACAGATTCTCAGGTGATCTTTCAAAGCAATTCGTTGGTAATAAAAGGACATTTAAGCTATCAGTTTGAATAGAAAATAAAGCAAGTACTAGAATTATGTATAGCCTACGATAACTTGTACATAGAACTAAAAAGTACAAAACAGTGGCTATTTCTTTGGAGATTCATACCTAAATATTGTACAATTAAAAAAATATAAAAACTGAGGTGGATATTTGCCAATTTCAGAGTAAAAGAAGAAGTAAGCCTTATATTACTGATTCTACTCCTCAACAGAGCTGACTAGGGACCTGCATTTCTTGAGACCATCCTGGCCTATCACTTGCTGCTTTATGACCTTGGCCAGGGTGCTGGACTTCTCTCTTTTACGATTTTTTATTCTGGGAGCCATGGTCTAATAATACCAACTTTGGAGATTAGCATGTAGAATTAAAGACTTAGGACTCATAGGAGAGCCTGAAACAGCTCCTGGGTCAAAGCAAAGATCTACTAAATGATAGCGGTCATAACAGCTGTGACCATGCCATTAGTATCATCATCATCGCGGTTCACTCAGCTGTACCTGGCAATTGTGAGGGAAGCCAGAGCTACGGAGTTTAATTGGAACCAGAGCAGGAAACTCCAATGATGCAGACGCTTAAAAAAAATAGTCTTAACAAATATGCTCTGTCAGTTAATGGGAACCCTAGTGATTATTTACACACAAGAGATCATAAAATTTAATTAACGTATTTATTCAGTCTGTGTCTCATTATTATGAAACTAGATTTATAAGTCAGATTGCTAAGAACAAAGGACTATCCTATAATATTGAAGATTTGTTTTAATTCTTCCAAGGATTGTTGACTTAAAATCTTGAGACTAAATAATGCTTGCTATACGATGTGGCGTTGCAAGAGTATTAGTAATATGATGCCTGTGTTTATTCACTATGCACAAATGAGCAAATTTGGAAACTGTAGCAGTCATACAGATTGAGTTTACCACCAACCTTGTGACATTTGATTTTTTATGGTCCCAGGGATCTACTGCTACTTAGCTACACTACACTAAAAGAATTGTGTTTTTATTTTACATACATTGGTGTTTTGCCTGCATGTATGTCTCTGTGAGGGCGTCAGAACCCCTGCAACTGAACTTACAGAGAGTAGTGAGCTGCCATATGGGTGCTGAAAACTGAACCCAGGTCCCTGAAAGAGCATCTAGTGCTTTTAAACCACTGAGCCATCTCTCCAGCTCCATATTGTGGAATTTATCTAAATGGGCAGCACAGATGAAGTATCTATTTAATTTTTTTATTTATGTGTTATTTGGGGAGGGTGGCATCGGCACATGCCGTGGAGATCAGATGACTGTCTGTAGGCGTTGGTGCTTCCCTTGTACTACGTGGGTTCCGGGGATTGAACTCGGAGCACAAAGGCTCAGCAGCACATGCTTTACTCATTGAGCCACCAGCCCAGAGTATTCTTTTAAACTAAAACACATGATCAAAATCTAGCATCCACCAGCATCCACAGGATGTGGGAATGTATGTAAAGATAAAAACTTGCATGTGAATGTATTTTGCAGCTTTATTCATGACTGACAAAACCCAAAGCAAGGGAGATGTCTTTTAGTGTATGATGAGTAACGAAAGCACAGTTCAGGCAGATGATGGAATACTACCCAAGGCCGAAAAGACACAGAGGAAACTAAAACACATATTTCTAAGCGAACGAAGCCATTGTGCAAGGCTGCACACCCTACAACTTCCACTTCTCTCAGAAGGACAAAACTATGGAGAAGGTAAAAGAGCAGGGGTTGCTGGCAGGTTGGGAGGGAGAAGGAGAAAAGCCAGAGAGCAGGGCCGTGAAAACATTCTGTGTGGTGCTGTATTGGTGGGATGTGCAGCCATTATAAATTTGTTAGAATGTACAACAAAAAGAGTGAACACTGATGTGAACCACAGACGCTGGTGAGAGTCACAAGTAAGTTCAGGTTGTTGGTGGTAACAATAATGACGAGATGTGGAGTCTAGGTGTGCAGGGAGGCGTAAAGAAAAACTTCTGTGTTTCAGTCAATTTTTATGAACCTGAGATTGCTCTAAAAGTGCACTAAGTTTTAAAAAAAATGCACATTTCAAGTAAAAGTAAATTTGAATATGAACTTTGAGACCAGTGCAAAAGCCATGCTACTGTCTGCACGAGACCCTGTTCAAGATCAAAACCAAAGTTAAAAGCCATGATTGTTGTAGGATGTTTGTACACTGTGTGAAGATGTGTTGCTGTGATTGGCGCAATAAAAAACTTAGTGGCCAATACTAGGCAGGAGAGATAGGTGGGACCTCTGGGCAGAGAGAGGAAGAGGAGATAATTGAGGTGCACAAGAAACGCCAGGAGACACAGAACTAGTGGGTTGTACAGAAATGCAAAAGGGAAAAGAGGTTTAAAACAGCCACATGATAAAACATAGATTACTAGGAGCAGATGAATTTAAGTTGTAAGAACTAATTAGGAATAAGCTTAAGCTCTTATAATTAATAAGATGTCTCCAAGTCTCCATTTGGGAGCCGGCTGGCGGGACAGAGGAAGACTCACTGCATGGGTGGATTTCCACAGATTGGGTCTTGCTCATCTCTAGACTCTTCTGTCTCTGGTGACACTCTCATGGCCCTACCCACCTCCTTTGCTGCACAAAGAAACTTCCTGTTCCCTCATTAAGTCTCTGTCTTCTTTATAAAACCTCAAGGGAGACTTATGTGGACTCAATGCAACTTGGAATGGCCGATCCCATTGGGTTCTTTTCAGTGTGGTAATTGAGTATTTGCAGGTCTGTCCCTAAAGGATAAGCAGTTCTATAAAGAGAGGTCATACCTTCTTCATTGCTTTGCTAATTCAAATGTGGGCTCCCACTTGGCTCAACTAATCCTAGAGAAAGTGACTTTACTTTCATTCCCCAATGTGATGCAGAGTTTATCTTTAGTTCATTAACATTGCTGATATTGTCTTTGCTGTGTTAACTGATGCATGTGTCCCCCAGACAGTTCTCTGGCTTCTTATCAAAAATTTAACTTTATTATCATGTCTTTCCCTGTTGTATCCATTTGGTGTTCCTGGCTATCTCCATCCTTTCAAAACACCTTCCAGGGAACAGAAGTCAGTAGCCCAACTACTTGTAACTTATAAGGACATGTGAAAACTTTAAACTGAAGAAACCTGTACTCATAGGAATATTGCGAGATTCATGGTTCTCAGATTTTACTTCCCTAGAGAATGTTTAGACATTATCTGGACATGCTTCTGGTTTTTGCAGCTCATAATACAGTAGCGTGGAAGCAAGACCTAATGGTGAACATGTTGCTAGGCATCCTGTGATGGGTGGTGATGGAGGAAGGTCATTGGTTAAAAAATAAAGAAACTGCTTGGCCCTCATAGGTTAGAACATAGGTGGGTGGAGTAAACAGAACAGAATGCTGGGAGGAAGAGGAAGTGAGCTCAGACTCGATAGCTCTCCTCTCTGGGGCAGATGTGATGAAGCTCCAACCCAGGATGGACGTAGGCTAGAATCTTCCCGGTAAGCGCACCTTGGGGTGCTACACAGATTATTAGAAATGGGCTAGTCCAGGTGCGAGAGTTAGCCGAGAAGAGGCTAGATATAATGGGCCAAGCAGTGTTTAAAAGAATACAGTTTGTGTGTTGTTATTTTGGGGCATAAGCTAGCCAGGCGACCAGGAGCTGGGGCGGCAGGAACACAGCCCGCAGCTCCCACAACAGGGTGGGGTCGCACCCTTCCTTACCAACAAAAACCACCTGACCCAAAATACCATTAGTACTGAAGTTGAGAAGCACTATATGAATTAGCAAGATGGGTTTACTGGTGATTCTACCGTCTGAATCAATGATCTCTCATTGTGCTGTCCTTGAATGCAAATCCCAGAAGCCACTTATGACTTAGCATCTGCTCCCAAAATACAGCTTTAAGTGAACCCAGAGGTTTTTTCTTTGATGGTGTCTATGGCTTTATTTTTATCCCATTTTAAAGTAACAAGTAATCGAGGAGTAGATCATAATGTTTTAATATCTTGATATATATGAATAAATATGTAACCTTTATTTTGTTTTAATCAAAATATAATTACATCGTTTTCCTCCTTTTAATCTCTCCAGTCTCTTCTCAGCTTAAATCCTCTCAAGCCATGGCTTCCTTTTGTTTTCTTTTATTGATAGTGTTCCATACGTGTGTGCATGGACATATAACTACAACCTGTTTGATCCCTTTGGAGTTGTGTGTGTGTACATGATTTCAGTCAGGACCACTTGGTGTTGTATAGCCAATTAGCTAACAGTTCAGCTTTGTTTCTTAAGCTGAGCCTGGGGGCCAGATCCTTTTTGTCGTAGTTTCTCAGTACAAGAATGCTGGACTACCAAGGAATACCAGTTCTGGGGAAGAGGAAACATCCACACATCCTTGTGGAGGACTCAAGTTCAGTTCCCAGCATTCTTTTTTTTTTTTTTTGCTTTACAAAATTTAATATATCAAAAGACCTGCTTTAGTGACATGCTAGTCCCACCGAGAAATAATCCCCACCCACCCCCCGTCAGTAACAATGTTCAAGTTGACCAGCCAACTCATACCTCTAACTCGTGTGTGGATACATTTGCATCTTAGCCTAAGCATGGAATCAGGTGGTGGCAAACACTGGCATCCCACCTGCTACCTGTCCAGCATCTGCTCCTGCAGAGTGGGCAGGGAAACCCTACGTAGTAATGAAGAAGCTGAGACCCAGATAACCAGCATTCCTGGTACTTCATCCCCATCCCTGCTCAAGAGATCCTTCCTTCCAACCAAGCTCTTCACTTAAACTTGGCAAACCCAGGGATGAGGGTGGTTTTCTCAATTAGAAAAACACATATATCCACACATCCATATATATAACTTTTTTGTTTTTACATTTAAATATAAAAATACTACTCTGCTCTTTGTTATAAATGGAGGACCAAGAACTAAGAACCTTTTCTTCTGTTACAGCAGGGCTGTCCATCAGGCGACACACTGAGCTGTCTCCATGGAGGGCATAAATTCCCCCAAGCAAGGGAAACAGGGTACAAGGGAGCACCCTCCAACTGCTCCTCACCTACCTTCCACTGGGAACAGAAAGTCAGTTTTACCTGAACTAACAGCTCTCTACCAACAGAGATCGTCAATCCAAGCAGTGGACCCGTGCTTCCAACTATCCTGAAGAAAAATTCCTCCTCGCACAAATATACCCGCTCTGTGACAGTATGCCTACTGGACATGCATTCCTGACGGGATGAAGCAGTGGTTACCGCCCCCCCCCCCCCTACTAAAAAGCTAGATAGAAAAAAAAGATGAGGGTTGGGTCTGGAGAGATTAAGAACTTGACCCCTCTATTCTGACCAATGAAAGCAAGATTAACTGGGCATGAGGAATAAAAAGACCTTGATATTCCATCCTTTGAGTTACAGTGGGGGCGGAGCTGGGACAGGAAAGAGTTGGAGTGGGATGATTAGGAAGGGCTCAGCATCACTCAAAGCCTAGTCCACTTAGTTCTTGTATTGGAACGGCTCATTGCCAGTCTCGTTGAGAAGGCAAGTGCGGACGATGGCCTCTGTCACAGCAAAGGGGTCACAATTGGCAGAAGGGCGACGGTCTTCAAAGTAGCCCCTCTTCTCCTGGCCGAAAGTCCGGGGAATGCGGATGCTGGCACTGCGGTTGTCAACGCCAGCAGAAAAGTCGTTGATGTTGGAGGTTTCATGGAATCCAGTCAGGCGCCGGGCATTGTCCAGGCCCCCCTTGGGATCGTAGGCGCGAATGTGGTACTGGTGCCGCTTGCTTAGTTTCTCAATGGCCTCCTCGATGTACTTCAGACTGTTCTCCTCCCGCATGGCCTTGGTGCTAAAGTTGGTATGGCAGCCGGTACCGTTCCAGTTCCCAGGGATGGGCTTGGGATCAAAGGTTGCTATCACCCCGAAGTCTTCACATACACGATGCAAGATGAAACGGGCCACCCAGAGATGATCTCCCATGCGGATTCCTTCACAGGGTCCTATTTGGAATTCCCACTGGGCAGGCATGACCTCGGCATTTGTTCCTGTAATCTTGACTCCAGCATACAAGCAGGCCCGGTAGTGAGCCTCCACGATGTCCCTGCCATAGGCTTTGTCTGCTCCCACACCACAGTAGTATGGACCTTGGGGCCCAGGGAAGCCATTGGAAGGCCAACCAAAGGGGTGTCTGTCTGTTCCCATGAGAGTATATTCCTGCTCCATTCCAAACCAGGGGTGCTGGTTGCTCACCATGTCCATTATCCGTTTACAGGTGTGTCTTAGATTGGTCTCTGCAGGCTTCCGGTTGTACTTGAAAACTTCACAAAACACCAACTTGTTGGGCTCTTTGCGAAAGGGGTCCCGGAACATGGCGACCGGCCTGAGACACATGTCACTGTTGGAGCCCTCAGACTGAAAGGTACTAGAGCCATCGAAATTCCACTCGGGTAATTCTTCTACACACTTGGGCTCGCAGTCCAGGGTGCGGGTCTTGCAGCGCAGCCCTTCGCCGGTCCCATCAACCCAGATATACATGGCCTGGACTTTCTCACCCTGAGGCAGGGACATGTACATTTGCTTGATGCTTTTGTTCAGGTGGGAACTTGCTGAGGTGGCCATGGTGGAAGGTGCTCTTAGTGGTGGCCGGCGGGATGATGGATGGGGTGGACAGGCCACGAGAGCGAGGCGAAGAGAGCGGAGAGGAGATCGGTGTGGGGCTCAGTCTGTGAGCTCAACTCCCATTCTCGGCTCTGCCAGTTCCCAGTATTCTTGTCAAACAGCTTTCAACCTCCAGTAACTGCAACTCCAGGTGACCCAACACCTCTGACTTCCAAGAGCACTGCACTCACGTACATATACTCCTTATGTACATGCATAAACACATATGTATATGTATATATATAACTTTAATATATTTAAAGTCTTTTTTAAAGGAGGTGATAAGGATCGAGGAGACAAATGTACACAAAAGCACCTACACTCATGCACATACATAAAACACACACCTAGAGAAATGAAAATGTATATATACACATATTTATATATATGGGGATAGAGTCCGGTAGTGATATGGCATTTACTAGTATGTATGAGAGCCTGGTTCAGTTATCACCACTGAAAAATAAAAAGAATGAGATGAAACCACAGAGAGAATATCTACAGGATGGTGGGTATTGCTAATTTATTCGACTATAATAATCACATATATCACATCTACATGTATATAGCTTATATATCAGCATGTAAAATATATGTATATGCACACACATGTATGTCTGTATATGTGTGTGTTTACATGCATATATATCTTATGTGGAGGTTAGGCCTTCAGATTTTGAACAGAGGCAACACCGCTTCCTACTCCAGCTTCAGAATCCATGCATTCACTTTCACTGCATTCTATTGATTACAGGAGGGTCACAGCCCATTTTGAGTCAAGAGGAGAAGACAGACATAGTTTCATCATTGAATAGAAGGAGTATCAAAGAACTTGTAGCCATTTGTCTAAAGCTGCCACATCAATCATGAAAGAGGCGGCCAACACAACACAATGAGGAGGGATTTAGGAGTTAGACAGGGGTTTGCATTCAAGTTCTGTCTTTCTTGGACAACTAATCATGCTTGTTCCTATCTTCCTAGCTATGAAATAAGAAGAGAGCTTTTTTATAATTGGATTATCATGAGGGTTAGATGAGCTTATGCCACAATGTGCTCATTGCAATGCTGGACACATAGTCAATGTCTAATAAATAACAGCTCCCTCTCCCTATCCAAATTAAATCCAAGTGCTTAATTATCATGACATCTTAAAAAAGAATTAAATTTTGAAATAATAAATGCCACAGTTACTAGGAGGCAAAGAAATCGCTGTACACATAACAGACATGAGAAAAGATTAAAAATGAAGTTGGTGTCACTAAGTAACGCTCATCGCCAGCCTGCTATACAAAAAGACAACAAGGAAAGAACTCATGTGCTGCTTGGTTCACACTTTAGGGACTGTGACTCTCTCAGCCTCCAGTGTCGAACTCAGAGACACTGCACCATGGGAAGTTACCCTGCCTTGAAAGACAGAAGAAGGTGAACACATCATCCTGCATGGACTGGATGCTCCAAGTAATAACAAAAATACTACAAGAGACATGAAGGGTGCTCTTCATGGAAAACTTAAAAATCTTAGAGTAAAGGAAGCCAAAATTCACATATGAGAAGAGAATAAAGCAAGCTATGTTAGACACTAAGAATCCAAGTTTAAGGAGCATCAACATTTATGCTGAACCACCCACAACAGCCAGAAGGAACCAGCCGAGAAGTCTGTCAGCAGAAGAATGGGTGAAGGGGATTTCTTTCACCACAAATTAAAACAGAGTTACATTGTTTCCGGGAAGTGGATGCAGCTGGAGACCAAATTAAGCAAATTAGGCGAGACTCAGAAAGACATATACTAGCATGTTTTACATATATATGTATATATATATATATACATATATATGCAGAAGTGAAACTGTTTAGAAAACAAAGCAAACTGCTGGGAAGAGGAGGGGCAAAGGGAGAGGTAGGAAGATGGGGGAGAAGTCAGCTCAACTTAGAGCCTATATTTGTGTGAAAAATTAAAAAAAAATAACAAGAAAACCAGATTCCTCCCTTCCTTCATTCACCCTTTTGTTATTTATATACATTATGCAATTTAGACTTGTCATCGACCACAAAAACAAAACCAGTTCAATATTGGAAGTCAATACTCCCTTCCCACAACCTAAAGTATTTAACCACATTCCCTTCTCCTAAAGAAAGCTGCCTGTCATAACCAGTGGGGATGTGGCACGTCCTTTATCCGGCTGTCAATTTTTGGTCACCATGAAAAACTTATTTTTGTTCATCTAAGTACTTTCAGCCCATGGACACACATGGCGGATGGATGTTAAGGGTTTTAACATACCCAAGGAATGCAAGCCACACTGTGACAGGGAAGTCAGTGCCCAAGAAAGCTGCTCGTGTGACTGGAGAGCATGAAGCAATGTTCTGTTCCAACAGCAGGCAGCAAAGAACAATGCCCTGCTCAGGAAGCTGAAAGACTCCAGTAAGGACTTACATCAAGTTTAGAGAGCTTCTCGTGTCTTGAAGTGTCCAAGTTCTAGTCCGAAAATGCATCCCAAGAATCTGAAAGTTAAAAATCCCAAGATAAGACAGGTTCTGAAGTTTTAATGAGGTTTAATCATTACTGGCTGTGTAGCATTGGGAACCTTAACACTTAGTTTAGTCTTTATCAGTAAAATGGAGATGGTCCTGACTTTTGGGGTACTCGTGCGCTCTAACCGAGATGCCATGAGCGCACTTGACAATCGGTATGTACCCGGCATCTGGTAGGTAATGGTGTCGCACCATTATTGATACAGGTCTACAGCAACTCAGTGGCTTAATAAAAACCTTAACACTTAGCTCTCTCTGTAAGGATTCAGATTTAATGAAAATAGGAGCAGCATTAGCACTCACTTAACTCCCCAAGTTAGAGTCTAAGTCTCAACCATATTTGGAAATCAAGTTAGGTAACTTTCTGCATTAAAAAGCAAAGTTGTTAAGTTGTATTCTATTTATAAATTTATAAATATTTATAAATAAATATCTTACTCTTTATTTATTCTTCTCTCATTTATTACATCCAGACCATAGTTTCCCATCCCTCTTCTTCTCCCAGAACCCACCCTCTCTCTCTCCACCCCCACATCCACTTTTCCTCCTTATCCTTTCAAGAAGGGCAGGCCTCCCAGGGATATCAACCAAACATGGCATATCAAGTTATAGTCAAACTAGGCACATCCCATCATATTAAGGCTGTATAAGGCAACCCAGTAAAAGGAAAAGGGTCCCAAGAGCAAGCAAAAGAGCTAGAGACAGCCCCCTCTCCCTCTGTTAGGAACACAGGAACACCAAGCCACACAACTGTAACATATATGCAGAGGACCTAGGTCAGTCCCATGCAGGCTCCCTGACTGTTGGTTCAGTTTCTGTGAGCCCCAGTGACCTGGTTAGTTGATTCTGGGTGTCATTTTCTTGTGGTGTCCTTGCCCTTCTGATTCCTACAATCCTTCCTTTCCCTCTTCTGCAGGACTCTCCAAGCTCTGCCTAAAATGTTTGGCTGTGATCTCTGCGTCTGCGTCCATCAGCTTCCAGATGAAGCCTCTCTGAAGATGATTATGCTAGACTCTGTCTGGTTACAGAAGATGACTGGTTCAGTTTCCATAAACTCCATTCCTAAGAGTCTTTGCTAGGGTCACCCTTGTGTACTCCTGGAAGTTTCCACTGTATGGGTGTTGGCAGAGGTTTCTGTCCTACCTGTCCTGCCTGTCCTGCAGCTGTTCAGTCCCAAAGAAACACACAGAAGTCTACACTAATTATAAACTGGCTGTCCTGTTAGCTCAGGCTTCTTATTAACTAATTCTTACATCTAAAATTAGCCCATTATTCTTGTCTATATTAGCCACATGACTTGGTACTTTTTTTGGTGAGGCAGTCACATCTTCCTTCCTCTGTCTGGATGACAACTGCAGACTGACTCTTTCCTCTTCCCATAATTCTCATTACCCTGCCTATACTTCCTGCCTGGCTACTTGACAATCGACATTTTATTAAAATATAAGTAACAAATCTTTACAGGGTACAAGACCATTGTCATATCTTAAAAACGATTGGCTGAAGGCGCTCCCACAGCACATGGGTTTCTACCTCTACCCTGGAACACTATCCAAATTCCAGTCTTGTCTCCCAGTTTTTGTTTTGTTTTTAAGCCATATCGAAATTTTGTGAGGCTGGTGCTAAATATCTCACTTCATAATTAGAAAGTGGAGCCATTGCCTATGTTCTCACAGACAATAGCAACAGAAATCAAGAATTCTCATCCATATCATCCAGGGTTTCTAGCTGCTTCATTTTGTTCATTCAACTTCATTTGACATCTTAGTCGATGGCTTTTATGTCATTAATGCAATACAAATAGTGCGACCATCCATGATTCATAAGATATTTAATAGTCAAAATGTGTATGTGCATATTGTGCACACCCTCTCGTGTGTGTGCATGTGCATTCATGTGTGCGTGCATGTGTCGGTGTGTGTGAATTTATTAGTTGGGATGTTAGCTTCCAGTTTCTACCTTTCTTTGTTCTCCTCAGAATCACTAAAGGAGAGCTGAGGCCGCTGTTTTAGAGACCCCCAATATTAAAAAGAAATATCCATCATATTTCTAGTTCAGAGTCTTTTCACCTTGTCTTATTTTAATTAATTATATTAATCACATTAAACATCAAGGAGACACCCTAACTTTAATTAAATAGAGAAATATTGGCAAGAGACTTAATTAAATGGTAATCAGATTTAAGGCAATGTTAATAAGCTGTGATTATAATGTCATAGTTCATTATCATGAAATTAAGTGTATCAAGAAACAATTGTCTAAGCTTTCAATTTATTTTTCATCATTTATAAAGCAAAACTTGACTCAGCACCTCGGAGAATGCGAACTGAATTCTTAGAACAGTCTCATAATTACAGAAAGGCATTTGTGAACCCTGTGCTTTCGATGGGGACGAGCCAAGAAGAGATGCTGAGGTCAAGGCAGCTTGCCTGTTTTTCTGATGGGGGCCAGCCAATAAAAGAAGCTGAGGTCAAGGCAGCTTGCCTGCGCTTCTGATGGAGACCAGCCAATAAGAGATGCTAAGGTCAAGGCAGCTTGTCTGTGTTTCTGATGGGGAGCAGCCAATAAGAGGTGCTGAGGTCAAGGCAGCTTCTTTCAGCTTTTTGTCCCTACACTTAGGGGTTCTGAATTCTACTACTTTTCTGTATGTCAGTACCAAGAGGATTTGGCACCCCACTAAGACTGAGGGGTGCAAACTGCCACATATATTCTGCACACAGGGACTTAATTCCTTTGGTGTCTGCTTTAGCTTATTAATATCCTTCTATTTCTGAGATCATCTCGTATGTGGGCTGGGGTATAAAATTACCCAAATACGTAAAGTATGTATTTTTTGTGTGTTTGTTTTGGGACCTTTCACTTCGAAAAATAGTCAAAGGATAGTGGCAATGACATAGTTTATAAGGGGTAAAGAACATTTATTCTGGTCCCATGGTCAAGTCTTCAATCTACAGCTCCTATATTCAATTTTAGACATTACTATGGAATCCTACTAGAGTAATTGTCCACTTCAGAAAGTCAGAGATTACCAAGGAATACGTGCCTTTATACAGATTCTCTCCATCAATTTATCAGATTCTTCAGTTTCAAGTCCTGGGCCAGTATCACTAAGTACTCACTACTATGGGCTGTTGGTTATTATTTCCCAAGGCATATGATGAAAGAAAACCATCCTCAAATTCCTTGATCATCTTTCCAGTTCCTTTTCTAATGGTTTAATACATTTGGGGCTTGCTAAGACTTGTCTTTTATTTTAATTGTCAAAAAGGTCCTTCTAAAATTTTTGAATCATATCCACATATTTCTTCAGCAAAAATGAACTCTGGATATTGCTCTCTGGACTCCATTACATGTATATATCCTCCTCTGTGCATGCCAGGGGTTTCATGAACCCTAGGACCTGTTCATGGTATCTTAAGGATCAGTGTGACTTAAAACCAATGAGAGATAGGAAATATTGCTTTCCAAATCCCAAAGAAGAATTTGAGGTCAAAAGAAACAGGAAAAAAACCAAGGAAAAATGGATGAAAATAAGATGAAGAAGAATTTTATATTTCAGTCTCTAGTTCTGGAAATTGACATGTGAGTGATTTGGTACCACATTGAAAGTGTAGGAGAAGAGAATTTCTGACATCATGGAAGCTCCACCAAGCAGTGCTCGACTAGGATGGTCCAGGATGCATGTGGACCCTACGTGATGTACATCACATGGAATTCCTTTCTAGTTGCAATCCCCAGAGATGGAAATTGGGAGGTTGTATGCATGTGTGTGGTGGAGGCCAGAGAATACAACCCAGGTTTCAGGAAGTGTTAAAAACCAACTGAGAAAGGATTGGTAGCAATTCTGGATGGGACTTGGAAGTACATGGTTAATAATTTTGAGAGTAAATATAAAACAACTGAAATCTCTTTGAGGTTTCTCTCCCTCTCTAACTACCCATCCCGTAGTTCTGAATTTCTAACACGGGCTCTATTCTGTACCCCCGCTCTTCTAAGCTGTCTTTACCTGCCAGGATCCAAACATGCGGAAGACAGATATTAGTATGTATAGTTCTGTCTGGGTTGTAATTTTGCAATAAGTTCAAAACACAGGCATAAACACTTGGACTTCTGTATGCTTCAGCACCCTATGTGAAGCATTGTATTTCCTTTTTATTCCTCAGCCCTGCTGACTAAGTTCTGAAGAACTCATCTGCTTTCCAAACTATAATTGCTAACTCAAGGCATTTCTCTTGCCTCTCATCTGCAAGCTTAAAAATTCCCTCTGCAACTTTCTCCTTTTGGGAACTTGTGGTCAATAAAGTCTCATCTTCTCTTTCTTACTATTCCTGTCTTCACTCTTTCTTATCATCCTTTCTTATGTCTGTAGTGTATTTTATAATTTTATAATTTATAATATCTTAAGAACGTGTTTAAAATATTTGCTTTTTTGTCCTCTTACCTGTTCCTGACAGATGTTTTCTGTGAAAGTTGTACACGTTACTCTATAGATTAGTGCTATTATAAGTTCACAATCACAAAGACCACCTGCTTATTTCCTTCTGATGACATGGTTTAGTAATTAAGAATAAAGGAAATCACACTATAGCCAAAGGACAATCACTGTGTGGATATTAGGAAAAAATAAAATTGAGAATTTTCAATTGCTATATAAAACATAGGACATTCAAGTAAATTCATTTTGGTAAACAGTTAGTTTTGACATATAAAAATACAAAATATGACATACATACTTGGATGAAAATATTCATTGTTTGCCCAATAATAAGTAAAAGCCTTGTCTGTTGATCTGAACAATCACCTTGGTTAAAAGGTAGAAAACTGGGCTAGAGAAATACAGAAAGTTTGTTTCCCTATAATACCGAGGGCCTGGACTCTTGTTTCCCTACAATACTTAGGGCCTGGATTCTTGTTTCCCTACAATACCGAGGGCCTGGACTCTTATTTCTCTACAATACCTAGGGTCTGGAGTCTTGTTTTCCTACAATACCGCAGGCCTGGACTCTTGTTTCCCTACAATACCGAGGGCCTGGACTCTTGTTTCCCTACAATACCGAGGGCCTGGACTCTTGTTTCCCTACAATACCGAGGGCCTGGACTCTTGTTTCCCTACAATACCGAGGGCCTGGACTCTTGTTTCCCTACAATACCGAGGGCCTGGACTCTTGTTTCCCTACAATACCGAGGGCCTGGACTCTTGTGCCACTTGTAGTTTTTCTCTTTACCACATGTGGTAAAATGTTGATGTCTGCACGGGACATGGAAGAGGTATCACGGAACAGAGCAGGAGGAGTAGGAAGTAGCCTGCTGCTTTGGCATTACTCTGCTGAATTCTCAGACTCCATTAGGATTACGGTAGCTGGCAAAATCCCAGAAAGTACTTTAAAAGTGGTAATAGAAGCCAGGTGGTGGTGGTGCATGTCTTTAATCCCAGCACTTGGGAGGCAGAGATAGGTGTATCTCTGTGAGTTCGAGGCCAGCCTGGTCAACAGAGCAAGCTCCTAAGACAGAGGTTTTAACTGTGTGTTTTCTCAGGATTTCATATTACCACACAGGCTTGGGGGGCTTTTATATCAGGAAGTCTAAATCACCCTCCAAAGGACACAGATAAAGATGCTTTTTAGAAGAGCTCAGGTCCCATGAGCAGAAACAGGTACATGTATGGTTGTTTTTCTTATGGGGCAGAGGTAATTTCTTGGGATATTTTCTGATTCTGTACAAAGGAAAAATCACAAGGAGTAAAAAAGAGATCTGGATTTCAGCATTTCTTCCCGTCATGATTTTTCCTATGGTCATCACAGGGGGGTGAGACTGGCCTAAAACGGTGAGGTCTGTGTTAATTTTGCTGTAGGTAAAATTATTCCTCTTTAGCTCCCTGGTAGCTTTGTAGCATGGCTATTGTGACTGTGTCGATGGGGGCAACACCAAAACTGTTGTGAAACAATTCTTCATTTGCAGAGAGATCTGCTGTGGTTTGTGTGAACGTCCCTTGTAGGAGACTGTACAGTTCCCTTTGTGAACTGGCTATGAAACTCTCCTGCGCTGCCTTTCCTGTATCACAGCTGTAGGCCCAACAAAGGGCTCCTCTTGGTTGCTCTTTCGCCCTGTTTTGCAGAGCAGACCAACCTGGTAACACAAAGGAAGACGCAGCTGTGGTGGTGAGAGTGGCAGAGGCAGGGGTCAAAGGAGCCTCAATGGCAACAAAAGGCCCAGTGACATCAACAGTAGCGAGCGCTGAGACAGTAAAACTGCAGCCAGGGAATGTGGTAGCGACAGCAGCAGTGGAGATGGCAGACATGGTGGCAATGGTAAGTCTGGAGATAGACCACAGAACCCTCAGACTGTCAGGAGCAGAGCTTGATGGGCCACTCTGGTGGAAGGGCAGACACTAGAGCCAAGACAGAAATACAGACCAGGCCAAGGACTCCGCCAGGAGCAAGACTCAGGCCATTCACAGTGCATACTGACACGGAGTCAGACTACACCCTACACATGTCCTGGTGCTTAAGGAAGGCTTCAAGTAAAAGTAATTGATTAATTTGTTGGGCAGAGGAAATTTCAAATTGACGTAGTATCCCACCTATGTCATGGTAACTACTGACTATTTTTTAGGCAGATTTACAGTGAGAGAAAGAAAGAAAGAAAGAAAGAAAGAAAGAAAGAAAGAAAGGAGGGAGGGAGGGAGGGAGGGAGGGAGGGAGGGAGGGAGGGAGGGAGGGAGGGAAAAAAAAAAAAAGAAAGATTTTTAAATGTGAAGCTTGGGAGCATGAGCATAGAAAAAGAGATAAGGCACCTCAGAATAAAGGTCTGAAATACTAAAGCAAACACACACTTTGCCCTGGGACAATAGCCAAGATGAGCTGAGAGAATGGTGATTCCCACATAACCATCTCCTATATGAAACTGAAACCCATGTTAAAGATATTCATTTGAGAAGATAGGGCATCCTGGACGCCTTGCTGAAACAGACCCACGAGGGAAGTGTCTTCAGCAGTTCAGCCGTGCTGCCACTTGAAGGTCGCTACAGTCATGGTACAAGAGCGCCTGGCTGTTCCTTGACTTCTTCCCAGTGGTGCTGGTTTTGAAGGTTGCAGAGTGCCGGAGGGACAGCAACATTGCAGTTTGGTTCAAGCCTCTGGGTAAAGTCTCTGAGACAGGCAGTGTGCAGCAGGGGTGCATTATCTCTGTGGAGATCCAGGCAGAGCCATGTATGAAGCTGTAAATGCAGTGCTTAAGTTGCAGTGAAGACCCCTGGATGTTGGAAGTTCTAGCCATGTGGGATGATTATTTCGGGTCTGGGCAGCCAGAAAATAAACAAGCAGTCTCTGACTATAGTATACGACACAATAAGCACTAAGTACACAATTTGTTTGTAATATCCATTGATTTAGTGTGTGTCACACATGCGGAAGTGTGCACACCATGCTAGTGGGTATTGTACAGAGGACAGCCTGTAGGAGTCAGTGGTTCTAGATAGCAGATCAGGTTACGGGGTTTGGCAGCCTCTGTCTCCCCTGCTGAGTCACCTAGACAGCCCAATAGCCAGCAACGCTAAAGGAAAGCAGACATTTCAGCTTCTTAGCAAGGAAGATTTTTTTTTTTTTTTTTTTTGATTTTCGAGACAGGGTTTCTCCGTAGCTTTTAGTTCCTGTCCTGGAACTAGCTCTTGTAGACCAGGCTGGCCTCGAACTCACAGAGATCTGCCTGCCTCTGCCTCCCGAGTGCTGGGATTAAAGGCGTGCACCACCACTGCCCGGCAAGGAAGATTTTTTTAAGCTGATTTTTTTTTCCTTTAAAGCTGATGACAAAATAGGAGAAAATTAAGAAACATGTTAAAGTAAAAATGCTGTTTTATCATGTGAAAAGCTTCCTTTAAGCAACACGCACATGCATGTGCATAGAAATTACATCCATCAACTTCACCAGAGGAAATACAAATAGACTAAAATGCATTAACGGAATTTATATGCCTCAAGGCCTTAGAAAATCCAGATTAAGAAGAAAATGGGAAACTTTTCTATTTCTAATGTAACTAATGTTTCCTGACGAAATTAGTAAAAAGCAAGGAGTTATCCTCAAACATCATTTATCACCATCAAAACTGATTTAATTCTAAGAGACGTTATTTATGGGTTTGAAAACACAGGGTTTTTCAAGCATCTCAGTCATATCTGTTGCAGGAACTAATCATAAACGCGAGCTTGTGAAATATACACAAACTTGTTCGAGGTAGTTTCTGGTTAACCTCTTAGATGACCTCGCTAGTACTGGGATGGGACTCTGCCTACTGAGAGATACGTATCTGTTCCCTGAAAAGTTTCCTTGTATTTTTACAGGGTTCAGTACAGACCGGTTTCCTAAGTAATCACAAAATGGGATTCCTTTCGGGTTTCTTCATGCCTGGGGCTTAATGAGACTTCGCGACACCAACACAATTACTGTGTTTAGAAAATTTTGACAGCATAACACTGAAAGGAAGGAGACACAACATCAAGTTTTTGCAATTGAGCCATCATATAACATGTGCCCCCCCCCCCCACTGCCCCAGTGAACTTCCTCAGCCCCGGGCAGAGTGAAGAGGACATAAGTAGACCACTGCCCTACAGTGACCAGCTGTCCTCTGAGCCCGCCCACTTTGGTGCTTGAGACTTTTTGAGAAAACTTGGTATTTTTTCCCTTTCTTCTGTGAGTTAGCTTTGACTTAAGTTAGTCTTTGTTGCCTTGATCATGCTATGGTTTGACAGAATTCAATTTTTTTTATTTTATGCAGCATAAATGCTTGATTAGAAGACCATCTTTGTGCTTCATTCATACAAGCAAAGACAAAGGCTAATTTAATGTGAAATGTTTGACAGGGAAGTAAAAACAGACCAAGAATCCACCAGAGGAGGAAAGAAGTAGCCAGACATGGTGGGACACATATGTAACCCAAGCATTCAGGAGGCTGAAGTTTTGGGCTAGCCTGGGCTACACAGGGAGACCTTGCACCAAACAATGCCACTACATTACCGTTTGCAGAGGGATTCAGCTTTTGTGGTCACTTTCGTGTATTTCCAGGGAAGGGACACACGCAGAAGAATAGAATCTGAGTGTGACGTGGTCTTCCAGGAAGCAGGAAGGTTTACATGGTCAAGGACACACCCAGAGGATACCACGTACCATACTGTTGGTGAAAACCTTTTTCTTCAACAGCTCAGGACTTCATATACCCAAAGAAAAGCATCCAGCTGGCTGTACACTTTTGACATAATATTTGAAAGCTGATTATTCCCCTCAAATGGAAACAAAATCTTTGACATTTTAACACAGGTACTGAATTTATGTGTCTATTCTACAAGTTAGCAAATGAAGTATTCCTTTTGTGGATTTTATGACTCCATTTCCCTTAAAAACATCAACTCATTTGGCTATGATGATGTTGAGAGGGCCAGCTGACCTCATCTGTTCCTGGGAAGACCTCTACACTGACACATGTACTCAGTGGAACTATCTGTTAGTAGCTGAGGGACTGTCATTGCTCATTGGTGAGCACATAAAATTTAAGTAGGAACAGCACAGCAGATTTGGTGTTAAGATTAAACGCCTTAAATGGGCAGAATGTACCAAGGGACTGTAAGGCAATAAAGTTCTCACTCCTTAATAGCTGCTGTATCTACTATAAACTTCATAGTTGTGGTACCTACTGTAAATGTAATAGTTGATATATCTACTCTAAGTTGCTGAAATACAGTCCTGAGAGCTATCTAGTTTCTCTTTTGACTCAAGGCAGGGAGCCATGCTACCTGGAGGAAGTCCTGAAATGATAAAGAGGTACACCTCAAATAAAACCAGCGGTCTTGTGTCTTATCTCAGTGGTTCCGGATGGAATGTGTCCTTGAAAAATAGGTCCAGTAAGGAGAGTCCTGTCTCCAGGGACGCCTACAGGTGAGTAGCCTTAATGAATATCTGTTAGCATCGCTCTGTCCCTCTATTTCTTTACTTTCTCCTTGGAAAATGGCACAGCCTGACTGGATTCTGATACTGGTACCCACCTCGGGTACCAGTTTAGTCCTTCACCCTTTCCCACACACTCCAAATATGGCTCATTTTTCTGGATAGTACAGATTTTTCTGTGACATGTAACATGTTTCCTTACCGATTTCATCTCTCTCCACATTATATTCTTAAGGAGTCATGTTTGGTTTAGTTCTGGTGTATCTGCCTTCATTGAAGGAATGTCTGGCACATAACTGGCACCTGATAACAGTTTACTGAAACCAGTGAAGAGCAGAATGCTAATCTCTGACGTGAGAGCAGACGGGTGCCGTTTCTAAGGAGAACACACAGCACTTTCTTTGCATGAGGAAGAAGGGTGACATTAAAACGTTCTGTAGGAGCTTCCTTTTTCCTGTATGTCAAACCCTTCCATAAGGCAAAAGTATTGACTCCTAGCCTAAAAAAAAAAAAATCCAAAGACAGTTAGCCAAAGTGACTGTGTCAACAGGTAGCAATAATAGTAACATAGGAAATTAAAGCCTAGTTTTCGTGATATCTGTGTACTCTTGTTTCTCTCTCTCTCTCTCTCTCTCTCTCTCTCTCTCTCTCTCTCTCTCTCTCTCTCTCTCTCTCTGTGTGTGTGTGTGTCTGTGTGTCTGTGTGTCTGTGTGTGTAAGAGAGAGAGAGAGAGATCAGGTAAAAATTATCAAAAAAGAAATATAAAAATAAAATCTCATGGCTAGAAGCATTTTAGGAGTAAAATCTTTCAATGAAAACCTTCAAAACTACTTGTAATGAGAAAGCCAGCCATGTGGTGTAGCACAGGAACTTTGGAAAGCTGTCAGTGCTCTGAGTGACACATTCCTTAAATATGTTAACCAGCAGCTTTAGAAAGTAAATCAATGCTCAATTCTCTCGGTTATATATTTTGCAGCGGTAAGACACACAGCAAGAAGATCTGCTTTTACATTTAAAAGTTTCCTGACATAGTACTGGGGAAAAGATCGTGGTAAGTGGAGCTTGGGGACAGGGTCAGGTGACACTGAGAGCTGCCCAGAGAAGCAACTAAAACCCACCTCTTCTCAGGAGACCACACAAGTATGGGGTGCATTTGAATAGCTTTATGTTTATTTTGTGTGGTGATATTTTTCCAAGCCTAGGAAATAACTATGCAACAATTATAGCATTTACTTATACAAAAATTACCAGAACAAATACATTTTATTAATCACTGTATATGCTGGATGCCAAGCTCTCCATCTCTCCAAAAATGATGGGGTTTTATTGTTACTGTTAATTATCTGAAACACAATTTAACTATGTAGCCTAGGCTGGCCTTGAACTTATAATCCGCCTGCCTCAGCCTTCTTACAGTGTTACAGGCCAAGGATGCTTTTTAAGCAATCTTTTTGTCTTTCAGAGTGTAGCTTTTCAAAAGAGGGGTCCTCACCTCTTGCTTTGCTGTGGGAATTGTCCTCACTCTCATCACCAAGACTGTCTAACTGAATAGAGTTATTTTTCTCAAAGGATCTACTGATTACAAAACAAAACAAAACAACTTTCTTCTAGACCCGCTCCTTTCTAAAATACTTTCCCTAGTTTCCAGAACTCCATTTCCTGCTTTTCTTTATCTTTTCCTATGTGACCTCTCTGTGTGGCTGCTTGTGGCTTCCTGGAAGTTTGCTGAGATGCCTCCTTATCCTCATGAATTTCGCTGCCACAAAAATGTGAATGCTTATCTTCAGAGTTTTAGTATCAGCCTAACTACGTGTGTTCAGCCACCTAACACTGCCTCACAGCCAAACTGTCTGAGCTCCTGGCTGGATCCTGATCCATATGGACATGTCGCCAAATAAATGCCAAGGCCACGATGGTGCCTAAGCGATCACCTTTGAGTCTTCATCTTTGGACTTACAGCATATGGGGTGCACATGCATTACTTTCATTTCCCTGCACAGAATTGTAGACCTAAATCACAGGGTCCTTAAAACAACACTTTACAGAGGACATAGAGTCACATTGTGAATCTGTGGCCAACCTGGGCTACAGTGGGTTTCAGGCTAGTCTCAGCTAAAGTAAGATCCTGAACTTGGGCTGTAACTTTTTTATTAATTATTATTACGTCTTTTGGTTTCTCAGGACAGGGTTCATTGGTATAGCTCTGGCTGTCCTGGAACTACTCTGAAGATTAGACTGGGCTTGAACTTACAGACATCCTGTGCCTGTGATCTGCCTGCCTCTGCCACCACCACCCAGTGAAACTTTATCTTAAAACAAAATAAGGTTTGAGCATAGTATGATGGTACATTCCTGTAATTCCAGCACTTGAGAGGTGGAGGCAGGAGGATCCGGAGTTCGAAAACACCCTAAGCTACACAGCAAGTTTGAAACTAAACCTGAAGAATAAGAGAAGACCATGTTTCAGAAGAACCACAGAAAAAAAATAATTAACTCAGAGAAACAATTTAATACCAGTTTGCTTTTCTTTTAATCTCCAAATGGCAAAAGCGGACTTTATTCGTCTGATAGGCTGGCTGTGGGCTCAGTGTCCCCTGTTTAACTCCTTGCCAGTAGAGCTGTGTGCTGGTGTACTGAAGGAATGGGTTCAACCAATCAGGGCAGGACACCACAGGTGTGGGCCAACCAGTCATCCCACCCTCGTTCAAACTGACCAACCCTAAATTAGAGGAAAAGAAGGAATTGGAGGAAATTAGAGGGAAAGGAGGCTTCAAAGACTTAAAAATCCCCAGCCTTGGATTTTTCCAGATACGGAAGACCCTCTGTACTTTACAGAGTCCCTCTCCTCTCCTCTCCCCTCCCCTCCCCTCCCCTCCCCTCCCCTCCCCTCTCCTGAATGTGTTGTCACTTGTCTCAAATTGCTTACCTCACTCTCAGACTTCCACTTGAGTTGTGACAATCCTGGGGAACCTGTGAAATGGTGGTAGGGCTCTCCCAAAGAGACTGCCCTGGAAGCATCTGCATGTATTTAACTGGCCGAGGTCACTTGATGTGGCCTGGGGAAATAAACTAGGTTTCTTGGAGGGGCCACAGCAAGACTGAGGCTGTGACAGTTTTCTTAAGAGCAATTATACCTTTATCAGAAACAGAAGATAGCAATTGTGAGGATCAATACAGCTGTAGTTGCCAGGATACAATGGTGTTTGCAAGCTACACAGGGGGCACAAGATTAATGTCTAAGACCAGTTGTCCTGTCAAGCTTCCATGCTTCCTGGACTATTAAAGGAACATGCAGAGAAACACAAAGCAGCCTGCACGCAGCTTCACTGAATGAGGGAGTGTGTCGGTCTCTTAGGAACTGGAGCACATTGTACCCCAGGAGCCATGAATTCTAACGTGAAAAACCTATACCTCTCAGGCAGCTAGGCCTGACCGACTCCATGGTTCCCTGTACTGTACCTCTTGGCTTTCAGCAAAATGTAAACCCTGCTCCTCCCAATGTCTTCTCAAGGAACCTTACCAGTCCAGAATAAACCTCCATCACAAAGTAGACTGGTAGACTCTCTTATGGTTTCTGTCACCCAGCGCTGTGGCTGTCACTTCCGGTTCCAGGGCTGTGCATGCGCCAACAAGCGCTCAGGCAAAATTACATTTCCACCCAGGGTCCTCAAACCCCATGTCACCCACGCATGACGCAGCTACGTAAGACCCTGTGCGCATGACCTAGGCATCCTTTAAAAGCTGAACACGCCCACCCCATGCTCTCCCCCTGCACCAACTTCTTCAGGCCTGCATGAATATGTCTTTCTCTTTTAACAAACTTTTAAAGTGGATTTCGTTGTGTCTTTCGTTATCTGTTCTCGCTCACATGTGGTCATTTCAGACTCTACTTCCCTGTGCCTGTTGCTGAAGGTTTTCCCCAGCCTTCTAGTACAACCCTAACCATCACCACTTTTCCTCCCCACTGTAGTGAAAATCCTTCTGGCACTCTCTTCCTCGTTGGCCTTCCCGCTTTCAGTCTTTCTGAGTCTTCTAGTACTCAGTATAGCAGGAACCTAACTGCCCTGCTCCAGGCCAGTGCTTGCCTGTGCTGCCCTATTCAAGCTAACTCTGCTTCCACTTGGCATCTCCTAAAACGCCCCATTTCCTTTTATGCAGTGATAGAGCCCAGGGACACATCAGAAAGTCACACAATACCACACCACACCGTGCTATCTGATTCCCTAGTGATGTTCAGATGTCAAATTCCCACTTAGAAAAAAGTATTCACATTGTGAGAGATTCTCATCACGGGAAAGGGTGCTGATACAAATGTATCAATATAATGAGCTTTACTAATGAGAAAGGGTCTTCACTTTAAAGAAAAAAAATAGTTATTTGTTATTCAGTCTTATTTACTTTGCCAATAATTGTGTTTCATATTGCATCTCTTAAAGTTGATCTATTCACAGTATATGCATTAGTAATACTTTGCCAACGTTTCACATGAGTTAACAAAAAAACTTGGGTCTTATGTGCGTTTAAAGTAAAATGATGTCTTCATCATCACTATACAAATTCTTTCATGGAAAGATCATGCATTCCATAGTCGTTCGTGTTCTTCAGCTTTCTAGCTTTCAAAAACGCAAAAGAGTGTTTTCTAACTCCTGTGGTATATTTTGTATATTCTACAGATTCCTAATTATGATATGAAAATGGAGGTGAAAATGCTCTTTGTAGGACTGATTCAGGAGGTTATATAAGAAAAACTCTACAGATAATCTATCTCCTCATCCTGAAAGAGTAAGAGACTGAGAATGGAAGAGTACTGAAAGACAACATCCCGCTGCATTCAGAGCCACAGTCAGAAGGGCTGGGAACACTGGAAGTGACCTGAAGGAGACCATGATCTCCAATCTGACAAAATAAACACACACTGGTTGAAAATAAGCATACTGTGCCTCTCCTAAAAAAGCCCACAGCAGAGCACATAACCCTGAAGGAGTTCTTTTCTGCGGCCCAGAGGAGAGGCAGGATACCCAACATTATTCACGGAGGCAAGAGCTCTTGGGAAGGAGAGCAACCGAGTCTGCGAGTGCTTCCTTCTACATCTCTGCCGTCTGTGGCACTGAGGGCGGCGGGATTGACCGGAAGCAGAAGCTTACTTCTTTGAGGCAACTATGGCACATAGTGCTTTTCTTCACCCATGTTTCCCTGTTCCAGGACTTTGCAGTTATGTCTCACAGAATGCGGTGACACTGATTTTATAGGGGTTGTCATTGCCACCATTATGTTTTATAGAGAGATTGCAACTCTTAAAGTAATAGTCATCTTATTTTCATAGGAGATATTGCCTTTTCTGATTATAAAATAATGAATATTCTTTGAAAGTTTAATCAAATCATATATAGCACTATAAAATTGAAAATCAGCCAGTAAGATGGTTTAGCAGGTAAATACATTTACTTCCAAACCTAATAATTGATTTCAGTCACTGGGACCCACACAGTGGAAGGAAAGAATGGATTCCTGCAGGTTATCCTCTGAACACTACATGTATGTCATCACACACACGCACGCACACACACACACAGAGAGAGAGAGAGAGAGAGAGGGAGAGAGAGAGAGAGAGAGAGAGAGAGAGAGAGAGAGAGAGAGAGAGAGAGAGAAAATATGTAATATATCTTTAAATAGAATAAAATATAAAAATATCACTAATGCCCTATCACTCTGGCTATCTTTTACCACAATTAGAAGACCCTTTTTTTGAACATTTTAAGATTTGGCTGTATTTCTGAATGTGTTTTGGCTGTATTTCTGAATGTGTTTACATACATATAAAGCAAAACACACAGAGATAGCTCTAGATATCACGAAAGGCAGCAATGTGCTAGGATCAGTATGTCTCAGGATGCAGTGCTGTTGTTTACTCCTTGGGAGTTAAAGCAACCTGCCTTTGAAAAATGGGCGAGAAATGATTTCCCTCCATCACCCCCACACCCCACATCCCCAATTGTCTCTAGGAGTTAGAACTCTAATTATTCTTCTGAGGAATGCCAAGCCTTAGACTCCTCGGGGTATCTCAGGGGATTCTGGAATCCCCTCAGCAGTTACAGAGTGTCTCATTTCTAGTATGTGAGAAGACAGGGTGATGATTGGCTAGAGGAGAACTATTCTTAATTTATTGTTAATTAGAGACTTAATTGCTCTTGTGTTTATTCATTCAATCAACAATATTTCTGAAGATATTTATTGAGTTCAACTATGTGTCAGAGGTTTATCAGAACAGAAACGACAATTCTCTGTCTTCAAGGAGTGTGAGCGGTGACAATCGGGACAGAGATACATGATGGATAAATACATCAATAACACTAATTTTTAAAAGGAAGAAATCAGTGAGGAAGAGAAAGGGGCTCTACCAACAGAAGGCTTTGTTGTGGGGTTGGGTAAGGTTGCCAGGCAGGGCTTTATTTTTTTAGAAAGGGACTCTTGGGTAAATATTCAAAGGGGCTGAGGGGAAGCATGCTTTTCTGAAATAATGAGTGCAAATGTTTTAACTAGAATGGTGTTTGATCTTTTATGCTGGAGTGGAGAAAAAAAGAGTAAGGAGAGATGATGTCACATAATGAACTGGAGATCGGATCAAGGAAAACCCTACTCCCCCCCACTGGAGCAGTAATTAAAAATAATAAAGGTGACAAAGGGGAAAGATATATTATTTAAAGAGGAGCAGATCCTTTAATTTATAATTGCATCCAAAGGTTTTCAGGGTGTATCTATACAGGTAAAAAGGAGGCAGCAATGAGATGTCTACCTAAGTTTCACAGACACCCCCAGAGGATTGTCTAGGCATGAGATGTACAGTCTAGAATGGAACTGTCAGAGGATTCATTCTACCTGAAGATGTTAGGCAGGCAGTTTGTGGAATTGGCACAGTAGACCAGCAGCGAGATGTTGAAGCAAGATGACCTCTGAGTTCAGTAATAAACATCTATTAAATAAAATAAGATAAAACAACATATCACAAAATAGAATGATTTTAAATATTGCTCAATACTCTTGAGTTGAAATCTTAGGCTCCAGTTGACTTTGCTGCTGGAACTGATGGAACCTTCAAAAAACAGGGCCTAGTGGAGGAGAGTTGTGTCACCAGGGGGCATGCCCTTGCCGAGGATATTAGAACATTTGCCCTTTCTCTTTCCGTCTTGCTTCATGGTCACCATAAGGTAGCAGTCTGCTCTGCCATATTCTCTTGTAACCACAAAGGATTACTCACCACAGGTCCCAACGCTTCTAGGCCAACCATAGATGGAAGTCTTGAAGACTACATTTACTCTTTCTTCCTTTTTTCAGTTTGAAACACTAACATGGAAGATATGACAAAACAAAATAACCACCAATGTTCAAGCAATTCTTTTCTTACTCACAGGGGTCCAGAGGTTCAAAGATCAAGACATTCACAGATGGGGAAGCAAGAGTGCCAAGAAATTTCGGGAGATGAAAGTCATTGTAGCCTGCATGGGAACTTCAAGCTAATTTGAAAGCTCAGCTCTTCCGTGGCTCTAAAATTCTCTTTCCCTCAGGAAACCTGGTCAGTGCTCTGTTGGAAAAGCATTGTGTGGCCTATTTGTAGCCTGTGCTTTGATCCTGATTGGTCATCATGTCTTCACACCTGTTTTCTTGATTAACCTCATGATAATAGAGTCTAGAGAACTAAGAACGAAATAAAAATAGATATTTCAAATTGTAGTGATTGTTGTATTGTTGATATTTTCCAAAGAGTATATAGGCTTCATCCAGTGCGTCAAGGTTTTAAATCATGAATACGCTAGAGAAATATCTTTAAATTCATTCTTGTGTGTGTGTGTGTGTGTGTGCAGAACACTCACCACCATCTCCCAACTCTTAGATGCTCGGAGAATGGTTGGTGACTTGTTCTAGATTATCTAGTGCTGTGATGAGGACATAGATGGACTGGATCTTAGATGTTGATTTGCTCAAGTCTACTCTCCCTCTCTTCTTTTGTATGGAATACTGTTTTGGAGGACGTAAAGAGTCAGTGTGTGAGGAGGTTTTGGAAGACCCAAGGAGCTACCAGCAACGTGTGTGTGTGTGTGTGTGTGTGTGTGTGTGTGTGTGAGAGAGAGAGAGAGAGAGAGAGAGAGAGAGAGAGAGAGGAGAGAGAGAGAAGAAGAGGATGACGGTGGCCATTTTAGGCTAGAAAGGCCTCATGAGCCAAATGTGAACTATTCAAAGTGCTAAGCAAAGTAACAATTTTTAAATTATTTGCATTTTCCCTCAGTCTTTATCATCGTGATTGGATGTATGTAGCTGAGATCCACAGGCATCTTAATTATCTTGAACAAACTTTACATTCTTAATTAAAAGATATGCAGAGAACAAATTAAATAAAGATAAGCTCAAAGTCTTTTTTCAAATGCTATACTTTTTAAAATTAAAACATAATTATATCATTTCCTGCTTTCTTTTCCTCTCTCCTGTCCAAACCATCCCGTGTACCCCATTATATTCTGTCAAACTCATAACCTCTGTTTTTTTAATTGTCATAACACACACATGTAAGTGCAACCTGTTTAGTCCATATAATATTACTTGCATATATAGGTTTTCTGGGCTGGCCACTAGGTATTGCTTAACCAATTTGGAAGCTTTCCCCTGGGAACTACTATTTCTCCTACTCTTGACATTCTTTAGTTCTGTGTAGTTCTTTGTGTAAGGCTGAGTCCCCATTAGATTTCCCCTTCCACATTAGCATATCTACTGATACCCTTGTTCTGATCTTGTTTAGGCAACCATGGTGATGAGAATTCATGGGTGTATGTTCTGATATTTTAGGCTACATTCTAAATATTTACCCTTATACCCACATATAAATATTGATCTCATTCTCATTAAAGAAATATCACCTTACAACAGACAGAGATCATTACAGAAAACCACATCAAAATGCAGACAATAAGTGACCATGTAGTTAGCCTGGCCCCAGCTGATACATCTGTAACACAGCTCTTGTACCTTAGGCTCAGGGGTCATAGTGGAAGAGGAAGGCAGGAAGATTGTAAGAGCTAGTGGGACTGAAGGTTTACTGTGAGATTCTGTCTATCTTTATGGAGTGATATCATTCAAATTGAACTAAGTTGGCTCATTTGTTTCTCTTTTTTAAAAATGGTTTCTCATTTTTCCCTCTAGAAAACTCAGTTTCTCAAAATTCAGAAAGTTATACAATGATACTTCCCACTTTATGCCCAGCAAAAAATGACCAGGAAACAATGAGTCACCATTCGTGTTTATTATCTATATTTGTAAGCTAAGCTACAAATTGGCCAACACAACCCTCTTCTTCAACAATAGGGCGAACACTTTGCTCTTCGGTCTTAAGTCACTAAAGATATCTGTCTTGTCATTTCAGTAGAGGAGATGTGAACTCACCAAGCACATGGTAAGGACTCAGGTTGGCATGTGGAATGGAGGAGTACCTACCATGATGCTGAGTTGAGGGCAGACCAAAGCAGCCCTTGGGTCCATCTCCCCAATCCCATTTCACATTGCTTATGATGCTCTTTATGACATTAATTCTCACAGTACCTCCTTCTTCCTGACATCACAGCTTCTCAAGAAAGTTGTGCTTAAATTTGTAATTTTTTTCATTGTATCAAATGAATTAGTGAGTAGCACATTTGCTGACATAAAATAATATTAAAAGTCTCGCCATAAGGCATTTGTTTCTTGGTGAGAGTTAATTAAAAGTGTTTAGTTTCCACTTATTTATCTATCAAGTGTTCCTTCTAGCATTTCATCACAGGATCTGAGTTTATTTGCTTGGATGATACCTCAAGCTATCAATTTACTCACGCCCTCTTCCCTGTACATTTCAAGTATGGAATGTACTTGGGGCAGAATGGATATGAGAGTAGTCCTTTGTGCGACTTTTAACTTTGTGTTTAAAACACAAGAATTTTTTAAACAGGTACAAATTTATTATAACCTTAGAAATGCAAAGCATGAGAAAATGGAAAGTGATATAAAATTGTTCCTTTCTTTTATGGAGTTTGAAAACTAAATCAATGTACAAAATGAGCTGGCAAACCACTACGGAGTCTAGAAGGAAGTCAGAGGTTTTGAGAGTATGTCAGGTCTGTATAATGGAAAATTATTCTCAAATGTTGGGGTGGAGAATGTAATTTGTTGCTGTTGTTTTGGTTTGAGGTGGCTGTTTGTTTGTTTGTTGTTGTTTTAGCAAAGCATAGATTTAGGGAAGAAGTAAGTCTTCTACTGATCTAGAAGTTCACAGTGAAAGCTACCCTTGTCAGACCCTGTTTCCATGAGAGCCACACTTTATAGAATGGTAAAGACTCGAGGCAATAAGCTGTTACTGGTAATTTTCATGTTTAAGGTTATAAAAGATGATTCATAGTGAAAGGGAAATGATATAAGTCAGAAATCATACATAATTTCAGATTATGAAAATTATCAAAATACATTCAGTAAGTTCTACGGTGAACATTTACAATTATATAAAAAACACTCAAAAGAGTAAGAAGTAAGTATGGGGGAGGACCCGTGGAGGCATCCACAAACTGCACAGCCAATGACTTCAAGATATCACTGATTAAAGGTAGAGAGGAAGCTATGTCACGAGCCCCATGCCTCTCTTCATACCCTGCATCTAGTCCCTTGTCAAATGATGGGCTTCAAACTAAAGCCAGGACCCACTCCTCTCTGCTTCTACTGTTACCACCTGCGTCCCTGCCCCCATCTCTGCTTATCCCCTGCAGGCTTTGCTCACTGGGCCCCTCCTCCACTCTTCATCCCTGGAATCTAGGCACACTCACCTACTGATGTTTTAGAAATGCAAAAAAATCAGGAAAACACACTATTCCCAGAACTTCCCGGACTTTCCGCATCCCTCAGAGGCAAAGTCAAAGTTTCTGTTATGATTAGCTTCCCTGGTCCTTTTTACTACTGGTCTCTTTTATACGCTCCCTAAAATAAGCCAAGGCCACTCCTATCTCAGAACTGTTCCCTCTGAGGAATACTTCCCCTCACGCCTCACAGTGCTTCCTCCCTCCGCACCTTCAGGGTTTTTCCTCAATGTTGTCTTCCTGATGACTATATACAATAATATCCCTTGAAGTAAATTTTTTCCTGGCCTTCAAATGCTGCTTATTTTTCCCCACTGTAACAAGAAGGGTGACATTTTTGTCCCTGACATTTGTTTTTCTATCTTCCTCTTTAGAGTGGCAAGGGCATTCGCTACTTTGTCTAGAATGGATCTTTAGACACTGGATGCTTCTGGAGTAAGTGCGGATGGAGAGCGCCCCTGCCTTACAGAGCTCACAGTCACTAGGGAAAAGAAAATAGAGAAGTAGACCCTGAACATTTCGCTGCATCTGTTTCTGCTAAGAACAACCAACAAAGTACAATGAGCGGTCAGAAGACAGAACAGAAGACCAAGGGAATGGAAGTGAGACAGGGTTTACACAGCTGTGGGAAGCTGATTTAGGTCCTACATTGGTAGTTGGGGGATTTTTCCGGGGAAAGAAACCATCTGATGTCTGCTATCCAGGTCGTAAGAAGGGTCTGAACGCTGGAACATGGGACTGAGCAGTTCTGATTCACTTGGATAGGTGATACTGGAGGGAAGATTATACAAAATAAACACACGCTGCTGTCCTCCACTGCATCCCAATCCTTCATCTCGTGTGAACACAACTACACCTTCACATCACTCCACCACCCTGTCATGTCTCCTCATCCATCTCTGCATTCAGACGCCTGTCCCGTACCACAGCATCCCTCAAAATGCCACCAAAATTGATCTTCTTCTTCTTCCTTCTCCTTCTACCCCCCTCCCCCGGCCACATATCTAAGTCTATAACACAGACTAACCTGATACTCACAGTGTATTCCAGACTGGCTTCAAACTTACAGTGACCTACTTACCTCTCCTTCCTGAGTGCAGGGTTTACAGCCATGCACCCCCACACCTGGCTCAGAACTGACTTTCTCAGATTTCAATAGTGTTCCCTGCTTTGAACCTAGTTTGCTCTCCCCTGTCTATGTAGTCACGATCAAACTCCTTCAGGGTGCACGCAGAGTTTATTTGGATATATGGTGACAATGAGTTGAAAATGTCCACTCTCATTTGAGGTTGTCTTCATTAGTCTGGGAAGGCAATGCTGGGATTCAAATTCTAAGCTGATACACATTTCAATTGTCGTTCGTCTCCACACCCCCCCCCCCGCTTCATCAGACCCCTGTCAGCAGGCTTCGTGCGGCTGAGACGACTTGTTTCAGCCTGCCTTCTCTCCCAACCAGGGCAATTCCACGTGTTTCAGTTCTCACTGTAGTTGTCTGAACTTTCACTGACAAGTGCTCTAAGAGCAATGGTCCCTGAACGGTAACAGGTCTCAGAATCCCCCGGAGAGTTTGTGCAAGCCCAGGCCTCTGTGCGCCTCCCCAGAGGCTGTTACAAGGTAGGGTTAGGTATAATTCAAGAAGCTGCATTTCTAACCAGTTCCAGAGTGACGGCCATTGTTGTTCCCTAGGGCCCATACCCTGAGAATCACTGTCCCTTGACAGCTGTGGTCGTGTGGACAAGATCACTTTCTAACTCACTTAGTCCTTGGGAAATAAATCCAGCCAAGATGATCCAAGTGTGGGGTGATAGTTCCCCATGTCTCACTCTAGAGTGACGGGAGGGACAGAGAGGTACTGGGTACCAGACGCTCTGCCACCCTGGAGAGGCAGATCAGTACCTTCTTTAGGGGAGACTGCAGGGAAAAGCGATGAGTTGTTGACTCAGAGGCTCCATCAGCGAGTGGACCAGTGAATGACAGCAAGCCCTTCTTCCGTATCTGCTTTTATCCATCCCATGCTTATTGCTGAGCTCTCCCAACAGAAGGTAGCAGCAAATGGTCATGCTCGAATGACCACTTGAGTTTCACTGAACCCAAATTTGTTAGAGGGGCTCAGCCCAAACAGAAAGCACGTCCCAAATACGCTACTTGTCATCGGCTTATCCTGAATCTTTGGTGGTGTTTATTACACAGACGCAGTAATTGTCTTTGTGCTATCAGTTTTTCTATTGGATAAACCTTAGGCAAGATCTTTCAGAGGTCAATCTTAGTAGCCTTTCATCTTGGAAAATGAAACAAGTCTGTTAAGCTATGTCGCCTAAGGCTCCACGCTGAGTCACTGGGTGTGGAGACAGAAGCCATAGAAATCTAAGCTCTACATCTTATGCTTGAAACAACATGGTTGCCTGGTCCCACAGCCTTCACATAGCTGGGGAAACCACTAAAAGAACTTAAAAAAAAAAAAAAAACAACCTTTAGAGCTCAAAAATAAGAAATTTAAAAGTCGAGATTATTTTCAGAAACTAAATAAACATAACAATGCCCATTAATTATTTAATTTTTGAATATAATACTGACTAGGAAAACAGCTCTTTCCACTTACAGTCAATCGCTAGAGATCTTTGCCAGTCCGGGAGACATTTTTAGCTTCAAACAATCGCGGTCTATTTTGGCTTAGGCATATGATAACTTAGTAAGTATAGCTCTCGAAAAGTTAAGTCATTTTTTAAAAAAAATCTTTATGTTCCTTTATTGGAGCAAGATTCCTGACGTATACAGTGATGTATTTACTAAACAGAGTCCTGTGCAGAAATTACACACTATCCATCTCGACAGATTTGGTTACACTTTGCCTATTGATGGAGTAGTTCCATTTATAAAGTTTTATACATCAAAAAGCTTTGAATTTGACCAGGCTGTCCATTAATCATCTCTGAAAAAGTGGCATTTAATTTTAGCTCTATTTTGCAGCATTAAAAAGCTTATGTATCAGGCAGTTTTCCAAAACATTATTCTCTGCACAATGGCGTTGAGGAGACAAAACTTCTTTATCCACCCAGATTCACAGAGTCTGAGAGCTTTGCTACATACCTGGGACAGTGCATTCCCAACCACCCCAAAGACTGCTGACTCTGAAAGCCCATTTCCTTGGTCAGTTCAAATTGCCAATGAAGACCTGCCAGCAGCTGTCCTTCGTACAGATGGTATTAGAGCAACAGGTCTGTGACATGGTGGGAACAGGTGCTGCCATAATATCCAGGTAACCAAAGGCCCATTTAAAAAATGCCAAATTGAGATAAAAATCATGGGTACAAGTCCATTGCAGCGAACTGTACCCACATCACCCAGTTACGGAGACATTAAGACATGATTCACATCTCTTTAACTCAGTCTGCATAGCCCTGAAGTCATCCTGCAAAGTGCGTATCAAAAAATATGAAGTTAGGGAGACAAAGTTTGACATGATGTCATTATGCAGGTCAAAGTTGGAAGGTCATGTTGAGCATCTGTTCTGATAGAAAAGCATCCGGCCCTTTGTGTACACATTGGTTTTATTGTAACAAAGCAACTTGTACACTTCAACATTTAAAATGAGCATCTTTTCCTTCCAGTGAAAACCAAAAAACTAAAAATAAAAAAAATTAAAAGTAAAGTTACAACAGAGAATGTGAACTCCAAATAAACCCCTACAGGTTCTGCTGATTCTCCCATTCAGTGGTAGGGCTCGAGTTATCGTCAGGAGAGAATTTTATTTTAAAAGTGTCATCTTAAACCGCAAGGATGTCTGTTAAACATCACAACTAAACATGCCAAAGGAGAAGCCATGTTGTCACAATGCCCACTTACCCCCCCCAGACACCTCAAACCCACCCTTGCTGACCTTCTAACCCCCCCTTTTTTTCTTTTTATTAAACAAGAGAAAGTAGACAGATACATGTTGGTAAATGTTAACTGTCTGTATTCACATAGACACAGTGTAATCTCTGAGCCCAATATACAGAGAAAGGAAAAAAGCTAGAATTCTATGCACTACTACACAGGGGTCTAGTACCCCCCCCAGCCTCCAGCAGAGTCAATGGGGCTGGAGGGCTTTTCTTTTTTCCCACAGAGCACATTGGTGGTGGTGTTGAATTCATAGTTCAAGACAAGAAAAGATAAAAATGAATGTAGAAAAGAGTAGTGGAGATTCTTTTCCCATTGTATTTTGCTCAAGACATTTCCCCAAAAATAAGTTGAGAACCATGGTGTTGAGAAGCGAGACCTCAGAAACAGAGTGACTGAGCACAAGAGGACTTGGGGATGGGAGGGAAATGACTGCAACTTGATCCCAGGGACTGGAGAAATTTAAAAAATAAAAAGAAAATTAAAAAGAGAGTCGAAATCCATCAGTCTTCTGTGCTAGTCACCCTCGCCTCATCCTCCTCTCCTTCTTCTCTTTCATCATCATCTTCATCTTCTTCACCTTCATCTCCTTCTTCATCAATATCTTCATCATCTTCTTCACCTTCATCTCCTTCCTCATCAATATCTTCATCTTCTTCACCTTCATCTCCTTCCTCATCAATATCTTCCAAGCCTTCTTCTTCATCATCATCATCGTCATCATCTTCTGCCTCTCCCTCTTCAACGTCCATATCAGGAACCAAATAGTGCTGCAAGGGGTTTGGCCAAATGTCATCTTTGATGACTTCTAACTCATGTGCACCTGCATCAGAGTGGTCAGTAAACCAGGTGAAGAAGCTCTCTGGCTCTTCGTGTTGTCTCTTCCTGCTGGCCTTATTCTGTGTTTGACTCGAGCGTTTTGTCAAGTCCTTTCCAGATTTCCATTTGATTTCAGTGGACTTTGAGGATGGGTCACCACTCTCATTCAGATGAAATTCTTTGGAGAGAACTTTATTTTCGAAGTAGGGATTTTCATCAAAACAAAAATCTATTCTGTAACCTGATTTAATGTCTTCAAATTCTGTTACTTCAACTCTGGTTAAATAATGCAGAGCCTCTTCGTCTTCCTCCCCAACCTTCCTTTGGATGGTTGACAAATGTGGTTACCCAAAAATTTGAGATTTTAGCAATCAATTCTGACCTCTTCTGAAAAAACGGTTGGCGGAGTTTGTTACATTTTTGTTCTACTTTTAGTATTTCCTCACTTGTTTGTTCATTAAGTCTGTCAATTTCATTTTGTACTTCGTCAGTGTGTTCAATTGCTTCTTGCTGTTCTTTTTCTCCCTTTGGCAGGCCGGGAGAGGCAGACTTGTCCTCCAGTTTCAGGGAAGGAGCCGATTTAGGTTTCTTGGACTGAGGCAGAAGTGCAGATTGCCATTTCGGGGCCATGACACGAGAGAAGTGGCTAGAGGCAAGAGGCCAGATGCAGAGAGCCGGAAGAAATTCGCAGGAACTCGAAAAGCTAAGTCTTTAAGTGTTTTCCAGTCTGATCCAGTTGCCAACCAGTAGCTATTACCACAGACATTTCTCCATGGACTTCCTGACATGGTTGTCTGTCTTTGCTTCCAAATCTATACTTCTGCACTCCAACACCTCACCACCTTTCTTGTATTTCTCTCCTCACTATCCCTTCCAAGAAGTCATTGCAGATTTGCAGCTTTTGTATATCCAGAGATAACAATAGCTGGAGTGGTTTGAGTCCACTAAAGACACTTCTTTGGTGCTAGGGCCCTGGTTGTCCCTTGAACACTTCTTCAGTTCAGAGGCTACATTTTGACTGAAGATCAAATAAGTTTGTCATGCAAAGTTTTTCCCAGTTTTATAATTTTCTTTCTGGGTTAAAGGAGCACCTTCCGATATTTCAAGAGCAGAAATGTTTGGATTCTTTTCATTTGTTCTCATCCCCATTAGCTAATGGGCCAGCTCTCTCACCCACACTTCTTTCTTCCTTGCAGCACTAAATGAACCGGCAGCGACATGTGTACCTAGTTTATAAGTTTAGACCAAACCAGAGAGACCATTTCAGATATAGAGGCCACTTAATGCTGCCACAGGACCCAGCTCTTCTTAGGGTCACACAAAAGTAGCCTTAGGAGGAGTGGGGCCTGGTTCATGTACTTCATGTACAACAAGCATTTGGATTTGAATTTTTATAATTTTTTGTGTGATGTATTTTTTTTAATTTTGCATCAGCCATCTAAAAACGTAAAAACTCTCCTTAGTTTAAAGGGCTTATGAAGGCAAGCGTGGACCAGATCAGGGCCATGATGCTGTTGGCCAGTTCTTGCTCTGGCAATACAAGCTGCATCCCTCCCTTCCAGGCCATTACTGGGATTGTCTTATCAAAAGCCTCAGCTCTGTACAACGGGGGCGACAGACATTTTGCCACGGTAGCATTCCACTTCAAATGCCCGTTCCTCCCTCACCTGTAGACCATATTTTCCTGCAGTTACAAACAGCCCCCAAATATCTGACTTCTAACTGTTATAGCAGCATGCAGCAGGCACAGCAGTGAGGCTAGGAAGCTGAGAGGACATATCTTCCACTGATGGAGGAAGGTCATTGGTTAACAAAGAAACTGCCTTGGCCCATTTGATAGGCCAGCCCTTAGGTGGGTGGAGTAGACAGAACAGAATGCTGGGAGGAAGTGAGGCAATTGCCATGCCTCTCCTCTCTGGGTCAGACGCGATGAAGCTCCAGCCCAAGATGGACGTAGGCTAGAATCTTCCCGGTAAGCCAAATCTCATGGTGCTACACAGATTACTAGATATGGGTTAAAGCAAGGTATGAGAATTAGCCAGTAAGAGGCTAGAGCTAATGGGCCAGGCAGTGTTTAAAAGAATACAATTTGTGTGTTGTTATTTCGAGGCACAGACTAGCCAGGCAGCCGGGAGCTGTGCGGCAGGAACGTGGCCCGCAGCTCCATCTACATTCCACCACAACTATGAAGCAAAGAGCAAAATAGAATCAGAGTGAGGCTTTGGTCTCTCAAAACCTATCCCTTGTTCTACCCCTCCCGCAAATCTGTGCTGTTCCTCAGACAGTGCCCCCCAGCTGAGAACCAAGTATTCAAACAGTTGAACTTCGGCGGGGGGGGGCATTCTCATTTAAACCATCATAAGTTGTTTTGGTTTTTATTTGTTTTTGTTTTACTTTTTTTACAAAAAGGAATTACTGATGCCTATATCAAACCACAAAGAATAGAATAAGATGTATAATAAAAATAAGACTAAATCAATGGTTATAATAGCATTAATATCCTGGCATGGGATGTTAGTCTTCATTACCTTGAAAGCTGAGTGTTGAACAAGTTACTCTTTTCAGTTTCACTTTACTCTGGTACAGAATCTTTAAGGTGGAAGCTTATTTGACATCAGTTACTTCTTTGCAATCACGAAAGGTAAAAATTAATCCTAACTAATTCTTCAGTCTCTTCTCTCCTCTTTTCAGAGGACAGCGTTTGTGTGAACCCTACAACACCACCGAGGACTCAGTGTTTAATAAAGCAGAGGCACCTTCAAACACAGGAAGAACTTCAGGCTCTATGTGCCACATGTGTTTGCAACATTCACAAAGATACTAACAGTTTCTCTAAACCGAGATGAGTTCACAGTGAGGCTTTCTGTGTTAGGAAATCCGTGTGTTCTTTTTAAATGACCTGGAAGGTTCTCCCGTAGCTGGAAAAGATTGTCCACTTGGTCTTAAAAAAGATTATATTTCAGGAGCCAAGCCACTAGAAGAAATGAGTTCCTTCCGTACCTCTAAATATCAAAACAAGTAGTTCACAGATATGACATATAAATCCAAAAAAGTTAGCTTGTATGACTTCCAGGACTAGTATTGCTGAGATCTGTGCAGTAGGCCAGCAGCCTCAGGACCATGGGTACCTGCTACAGATATTGAACTTTCAGTTCAGAGGCTGAAGGCAGAATTCTTTTCTTCCCAGATACCTTCATTTTATTCCTATAACTATTTCAGATGATTGCATGAAGTCCCTCACATAAAAATGCATTCTCTGCTTTATTCAAAGCCTACTTAAATGCTGTTTTGAAAACACCTTCACAATAAATCACACCCAGGCTTCTGTTTGGCTGTGAAACTGTAGCAGTTGTACCTAAAATGATCTCTTACAACTGTATATCAGGCGCTGAGGACACAGAGGTCATCATGTCTGCTAGACTTGGGAACTTCCGTGATAATACAAGTTAACAGAGGAAAACTGAGTTAACATAAAATGAGTAGAGAAAACGTATGTGTAAACATTCAGTGTAAAGAGCAAGGACTTGGTGAGTGAACTGGGACAGAACCAGGCTCACAGCAATTGAAGAGCCAGATGCTTTGTTCCGAGGCCCAGACACTATGGCTTCTCCAGTAATATTATGCTGTAAACAATGCTATCTGAGCCATCTTCCTGCGTATACTGCTCACCATGGCCATGGGTTGCCACCGATCGCTACATACAGACTTAGAAACGCATCCAGGCTAACTGCTCAGTGCAGCAGCTATTTCTTCACTTTTTTTTTCCCTACTGGCACCGTTTGAGACCCACTGAAAACAGAAATAGACCAAGGCATATGTTCTCGAGAATGTATCATTCAATTTTGTTAGCATGACTTGGCCAGTGTTGCCCTTGTGACAGGACACTGTCACACTTGAATCTTTGCAGATTATCATTTCGAGATGCAAAAATTTGTATCACTTACTGGTCTGCTCAAGTTGGCCTGGTTTGAGTGACCCCAGAAGCCTTTCCCAGATTTATCATAATGCCTTTAGGATCCACAAGGAAATAGAAATGTTTGTATGTTGGTCAGGAGTTGGACAACAGTCCATGAATTACTTGAGAGTCAAAATTATCTTACTCCTGGGAGTTTAGAAAGGGAAGGTTTTGTTGGGATAATCCAGTCCTTTTAGAACTTGATGACTTCTGCACCATGAGGACTCCACCAGGCAGAATGCATTGCTTAAAATACTGACCATCCTAGTTGAGAATTTGTTCTCTTGTTTCTTTCTGTGGGAACCATATTTTCCCACCCCTTTATGATACTAAACATCTTGGTCTTCAGCCACTTGTCTCCTTGTCTTCAACCTCTATGCTTGTGTTCCAGGTCCTGGCCTCTATCCCAGCCTGGTGGCTTCCCTCAAAGTCCCAGTCATGCCCCTCATTTCAACGTTGTCAACACAAAGAACTCACATGCCGGCTCTTGTCAAATATTGTGCAAAGCTCGATACTGATTCTTATCCATAAAAAGGAAGAAATAGATATGAATTTTGTATCAAATCTATTTATAATTCTGTCCCATACAGTATGCTTATTATCACATCAGATAATTATCACATTAGACATTATCACATTAGATAACTCTAATTATCACATTAGATATTATCACATCAGACAACTCTAAATCATAAAATTGTCTTTGTGCCTAATTTTAAAGTCATTTCCCATCACGTTATCAATTATGTTAATAATTTGTAGGATACTTGGCACCTTTGTAGATTTGTGGATTGCTTTTTATTATTTAAATAATAAAGGAGTTGAGGAAAGTTTCTCGATAAGAGTCACATCGTATTGCCGTCAAGCTACAAAATGACGTCTGGCAACTAACTTCAGTATTCAGTATACCCACATGCTGTCGTAGTTAGGGTTTCTATTGCTGTGATGAAACACCATGATCAAAAAGCAAATTGGGGAGGAAAGGGATTATTTGCCTTACCCTTTAGCATTGCTGTTCATCACTGAAGGAAGTCAGGAGAGGAATTCAAACAGAGCAGGATCACAGAGGCAGAAGCTGATGCAGAGGCCACAGAGGGAGCTGCTTACTGGGTTGCTTCCCTGGCTTGCTCAGCCTGCTTTCTTATAGAACCCAGGACCACCAGCTCAGGGATGGCCCCACCCATCATAGACTGGGCCCTCCCCTATTGAACACTAAACAAGAAAATACCTGATAGCTGGACCCATGGAGGCATTTGCTCAACCGAAGATCCTTTCTCTCTAATGACTCTAGCATGTGTCAAGTTGACACACAAAACCAGTCAGTACGTGTGATTTAATTTAAAACTGTCTACAGCTAATTATGGTCTATTTTTTTTTTTGGCAAAACAAATAGCAGATACCAGGCTTTTCAATTAAGGGGGGTCAAAATCAATATTGTTAGACTGGAAATGCTGGGAACACAGACATTTTAGTATTTTTTTTGTAAGGAAAATTTGTCTGACATTGGAGTTATATATCTGTATTTTTCCCTCCCTTTCATTTTATTTTGTTTGTGTGTGTCCTTGATTCTTAGTAGCTAGCCACCCATATAAAAGCAGTCATTGAACTCTGAGTGGGTTAGAGAAAAGAAAGTCGCTGCTAATTGATGTGGCCTTGCAGGGCAACCTCTCCAGCCTGGCCATTCACATGGGCACAGATGTCCACAGCAATGCCGTCATCCACGCTTTTATGTGAACCAGAAATCTGCAATGATTTCTAAACAACAGTCTCAGATGTATTGCCCACGTAACTACTAAAACAGAACAAACAGAGTTGCTGGAGAGAGGAAGCTGCAATTGTGTGCTGGGAACACAGAATCTTTAGTATTTCGTTCATAGGGAAAGTTCTCCCGACGCCAGGATTGTGCCTCCTGTCTCTGGCGTGATGGTGAAAGGAAGCTGTTCCCTTCCTTGCTGGGACTCCAATGGCAACACTGTGAAAACATCACTCGTTTCTCATCTACCTCCCTGGAAATCTGCTGACCTGTGTTCACGGTCCATTTCAGAAGATTAACTGCATCACCTGGCAAGGAGCGTCCTCACACCTCTTAGGTTCAGCTTTTGTACAAAGGTGTGCTGGATCTGAGAACACTTTATCTGCCTGGTTGATTTTCAGTGTTTCCAGATAACTCAGAAGAACACGTAAGCCTTGTAGATCATTAACCTGTTTTGCTTTTGAATAATGTGTCTTGACCTAGAAAGACTTCAAAAGATAATCATCCCATGATTTGTGACATGGCTTTAGAGAAAAATGGTAATAAGTTTCTACAGTTAAGAAAGCAAATTAAATTGCTTTGTGATCATCTTACTAGAGATCGGTACACAAAACAACATGCTATATGTATGCCTTAAGTGCATATGTAAATCTGTGTCTGCGGAACCATGTGTAGGCTTACTACCCTGAAGTAATGTGACTACCAACTTCAGCTTAACTGTGTATATATTTTAAAGAAAATAAATTAAAGAATAAGTTTCACACACTCCACAACACCATCGTACTTTCGGCCCTGTGTTTTTCTTTTTTTCATATCCGTTTTTATCCAGTACCATGCTATATATTTAAACATTGTGTTGGTTGACTATTGACAGGTCTTATTATTACAGTATACGTTGTCTGAGAAGAGGCATGTTTGTGTTTCCAGCCACTGTATTTTAATTATCTGTTAGGTCGTTGTTCACTCATGTAATTGGTATCACAGAACATAATAATTCTGCAATGAGAAAGACTTTCATATCCATATTTATTTCACATAATAACATAAGTTCTATAATACGTGTTCATTTGCCACAAAGTGCCAAGACTTTTTTTCTCCAAAGGACCAGACAAATATTTGAGAATTTTAAGACATGAGGTCTCTATGTAAATATTTTCCTCTTGTAGTTCATAGACATCTGTACAATAGAGGTTAAACATAAACACTGAAAAGTTCCAATAAAACATTATCAATAACTGCTGAACATAATTCTAAGTGTCTTTTGTAGACCACTATTCTGGCACATTAGTAGTTAAAAGACCATATACAGAACCACTTCCTATATAAAACCAGAGAAATGTTTTCATTTAAGTAAATAATTAGAATTTTATTGGAGACCTTCCTCCTTTCCCTGACCACTAGCAGCAAACGGTCTTCAGTCTGTTCTGATGGGAATAGTGTGTACTGAACCCCACTGCCATCCCTGGGTGAGGTCTGGCATGTTATCGGCTGTAAAACATGTAAGGAAAATTCATAATGTTTACAACAAATTAAAATCTTAAATACACAGAGTAAGAAAAAAAAACCCAGGAACAGGAAGAAAGAATCATTTTATTGATGTATTTCTTATCAATACAAAACAAAAGACAGAGGAATAAAATACACTTGCTGACAGCCGGGCAGCCTTGAAGTAGAAAGTTCTCTACCTTGATAGACTAATAGAGCAAAGCAAAGTTTCATTTTGTTGTTGTTTGTTATTTTTCAAAGAAAAGATTAAGTGCAACCACTTTGGAAAGCAGTGTGGCGGTTTCTCAGGAAATTCGGGATCAACTTACCCCTGGACCCAGCAATACCACTCTTGGGAATATACCCAAGAGATGCCCTATCATACAACAAAAGTATATGCTCAACTATGTTCATAGCAGCATTGTTTGTAATAGCCAGAACCTGGAAACAACCTAGATGCCCTTCAATGGAAGAATGGATGAAGAAAGTATGGAATATATACATATTAGAGTACTACTCAGCAGTAAAAAACAATGACTTCTTGAATTTTGCATGCAAATGGATGGAAATAGAAAACACTATCCTGAGTGAGGTAAGCCAGACCCAAAAAAGGAACATGGGATGTACTCACTCATAATTGGTTTCTGGCCATAAATAAAGGACATTGAGCCTATAATTCGTGATCCTAGAGAAGCTAAATAAGAAGGTGAACCCAAAGAAAAACATATAGTCATCCTCCTGGATATTAACCTTCATCAGGTGATGAAAGGAGACAGAGACAGAGACAGAGACCCACATTGGAGCAACTGACTGAAATCCCAAGGTCCAAATCAGGAGCAGAAGAAGAGAGAGCACGAGCAAGGAACTCAGGACCACGAGGGGTGCACCCACATACTGAGACAATGGGGATGTTCTATCGGGAACTCACCAAGGCCAGCTGGACTGGGTCTGAAAAAGCATGGAATAAAACAGGACTCACTGAACATAGCGGACAATGAGGACTGCTGAGAAGTCAAGAACAATGGCACTGGATTTTGATCCTACTGCATGTACTGGCTTTGTGGGAGCCTAGACAGTTTGGATGCTCACCTTATTAGACCCGGAAGGAGGTGGGAGGTCCTTGGACTTCCCAAAGGGCAGGGAACCCTGACTGCTCTTCGGGCTGATGAGGGAGGGGGACTTAATTGGGAGAGGGGGAGGGAAATGGGAGGCGGTGGCGGGGAGGAGGCAGAAATCTTTAATAAATAAATTAAAAAAGATTTTATCATTCACGGATCTTCAATGAAAGGAGTATAAAGCACAATATTCAAAGTAAATTTAACATAAGAGAAAATGTGAAATGGAGTAAAGAACTATGCTAAAATAATAATAAAGCTAATTTATCAGATAAATTAATTCCTCTAAAATGATACAAATTACAACTCTTTAGACATCGGGAATGTGGAAATCCAAGCTACACGGAAAAGTGGAGTATGGTGGTGTATACCTATAATCAGGGCTTCTGTGAGACAGAGACAAGAGGATTGCTGCAAGTTCAAAGCCAGCCTAGTTTCTTAGAGAGTCTCACCCTGTCTCATATAAAAATAAAACTAAAACACAAACAAAAACAATGGTATTGAGACCCTACTTCATCCTGTTCAGAAAGGCTATCATAAAGAAAAGAAAATACTGGTGTGTGTGTGGGGGGGCATTTCTTCACTTCCTATGCCAGGAGTGAGAGGGGTGTGGAACCACACTGACAAACTGAAACTGAAACTCATGCCCTAATTCTATTGGTCCACCCAAAACCTGGTGCTTGTGTTACTCCACACTAGGAAGCAAATTTATAAAGAAGATATGTTGTTTATTTGCACTGAGGTTTTATTTAGTCATGATAATGAATGAAATTATGTTATTTGCAGAAAAAAAGAGACTCTAGCTTCTCAAAGTCAAGTGTTGTATGTTCTCTCTCACATGTGGAATCTAGGGGACAAAAAAAATATCCTGAACATTATGGAAGTGGGACCCGAAAGGGTATGCAAGCTGGTAAAGCCCCCTTGGATGTCAGTGTGGCAATTTCTCAGAAAATAAGGAAACAACCCTTCTCAAGACCCAGCAATACCACTTTTGGGTATATATCCAAAAAATGCTCAATCGTGCCACAAGGACATGTGCTCAACTATGTTCATATCAGCTTTGTTTGCCATAGCCAGAACCTGGAAACAACTTAAATGCCCCTTGACCGAAGAATGGATAAGGAAAATGTGATACATTTGCACAATGGAGTAAACACAACAGAAAAAAAAAACAAAAAAATGACAGCTTGAATTTTGCAGGCAAATGGATGGAACTAGAAAACATCATTTTGAGTGAGGTAACCCAGATACAGAAAGACAATTAACACATGTACTCACTCATAAGTGATTTTTAAACATAAAGAAAACCAGCCCACAAATCACAATCCCAGAGAACCTAAACAATGAGGACCCTAAGAGAGACATACATAGATCTAATCTACATGGGAAATAGAAAAAGACAAGATCTCCTGAGTAAATTGGGAGCATGGGGACCTTGGGGGAGGGTTGAAGAGGAGGGAGAGGTAGGGAGGGGAGTTGAGAAAAATGTAGAGCTCAATAAAAATAATAATAAAACAATTCAAAAGGAAAAAAGAAAGGGTAGTTGGGGTGCATATGACAGAAGTACATTATATGCTTGGAAATGCCATAATGGAAATCCTTACTTTACATTTAGTGTGCACTAATGAAAACTGAAGTTATTACAACAGATATACAATATCATCACAAAAAGTAAAATAACCATAAATAAGGATCTAGAATTTAAATTGAATAAGAGAATAAAAATGACTTATGCAAAGTCATTAAAATATCAACCAAGGTAAGTGATACTGATAAAAACTGAAAATTATTTATTGTCTAACATCATAATTTAATAGACTATCTTGTTAACTAAAAACGATGGGCTGGAAGTAGCTCCAGATTTCGCCTTTCATTCTGTCTCTGGGAGGAGAGAGAAAGAATCACACTGACAAACTAAATCACACTCCCAAGTACTAACTCCACTGGTCCACCCAAAGCCAGATGCCTCTGTTGGTCAACCCAGTCATATACTGACATCATAAGTACAACACGCTGAGGTAACATGTGTAAAACCTCTGCAAAAAAGGAAACTGAGTCACCCTCAAGACCTTACTCAATCCTTTAACAGTGTTGATATTTTTAGTTGTGTGTGGCAATGTGGTGACAGGACCTATTATCTTGTATGGTTTATATTTGAAAACCTATCTGGCAGATCTGAGGAGAAGTGGCACGCTAACTCAAGTAGTATTTAACTTAGCAGCCAGGGATAGGGAACATTTGAATGTCCCAGGATTCTTGGAGCCATCTAAGCAATGGTGTGGAGATCTCAAATTGAGAATTACATTGAATATTATAAGTCATTTCCTACCTATTAGGGGAAGTACTGAATTCTAAAGAGGCCCTTTAGTAAAATGTCATAAACCAAAAGAGAGAGAAAAAGACTTAAAAATTAATTAAATCGAACTTTGGCTGCAAAAACATGATGCTTACTGAAAACAAACATGCAAAATCATGCTTGCAGTGATGGTGTATATTTAACACCTACAAATTCCTGATGGTACAGACTGCTGAGTGCCCATACGTCAGTGTGCTTGTTTAAGGAGTATCTACTGCTTCCTGGATAGCAATTCCTTTGGGGACAGTGACAAAGGAGGACAAATCGGAGGATCATAATGTGGAGATTTATCACCAAAGTACACCAAAACATGCAGGCAAATGGCAGCTCAGGGTAAATCCTGCTAGCGTGTACATTCACATCTCATATTGCTCTTCCAAACAACTTTTACTTCATGACACATCGTAAGTATAATTAAATGCTTACTATAGGTGAGTGAATATATGCAGATTCTTGAAGATTAATGCAGTTGGAATAGGTGAGCCAGCAGCCACAGGACCCTCTCTATCATCACAATAGGATAAAGGGATTCATAAAACCCAGAATCCTGTAATACATTTTCCTATATACACAGTTGAGGTGCTCTCCCTTGGTGTAGGAGGTCCTTCTTTCTAGGCATTGCTTGTATTGGTTAATGAATAAAGAAACTGCCTTGGCCTGATAGGGGCAGAACTTAGGTAGGTGGGGAAGATGGAACTGAATTCTGGGAGGAAGAAAGCAGAGTCAGAGACACCATGGAGCCTCCAGAATCAGACATGCCGAATCTCTCCTGGTAAGCCACAGCCACGTGGCAATACATAGATTAATAGAAATGAGCTAAATCAAGGTGTAAGAGTTATCCAATAAGATGTTAGAGCAAATAGACCAAGCAGTGATTTAATGAACAGTTTCTGTGTGATTATTTCAGGACTAAGCTAGCTGGGTGGCCGGGTTGAACAAGCGGCCCTCTCCCTTGCAACACTGCTTTTTTTATAAATCAGTTCCTGAATTTTTCTGTATATTTGAGATATTGAAAAACTTCTGAAAAGAAGTCTGAAAAGAAATATACTTTTAGTGCCTTCAATTAAAAAAGGTTCTCAGCAAATACAAGTTAGACAGAAGTGGAGTAACAATGAGCTTCACTCTAAGCAGGATGAAGGAAAACGTGCACTTTGTGAGGCTTCAATTCTTCAGTGCGGGAGCCCTAGAATTTCAGTTGAACCAGTCTGCAGGAAAATGTCCTGACGGGTCTCCTCGTGGTTAACAAGGGCTACAGGTAGGAATCTATGTGACTACCCGAAGAAGGCCATGCCCTACAACAGGTAGTGTTTAACTTAGCACGCGAAGGCTTGGATCCTGCTCTGCTGCTGTAAGGCATCTTGAACGAGTTCCCTCAGTGGAGATTGTTTCTTGTGAGCAGTCCCGAGGCTGTGAGAAAAGCTCACGGTGTGGGGAAAACTCATGCTGAGAGTCCTACTAAACTCATTTTTGAGGCACACAATACTGGACCACTCTTCTTAGCAAGAAGCAGTCATTCTGGGATATCATTGTGACAGCTGCCCTCCCTTCTCACCTTTTGCCTTGTATCCTCACAGCACAGCTGGATGGTATTAAGTTTACCCCTTGAGATGTCATCTCCCAGAGGAGGGGATAGATGTACTATGTCTATAGAGATACAGATAGAAAGACAGAAGTCATACAAAAGAAAGAGAGAGGAAATGTAGCCAAGACCCAGAAATACCACAGAAGATGAACAAAGTGCAACCTCAGAGAGGACTTTCCCAAATATGGGAGGAACAAGTGGCTGTGGCATGAACTGGGAGCAGAGAAAAGAAGCTGCAATCGCCGAGTAGGTGTGGTGACAGGTCTCAAAGAAATCTGCCCTACCAAGCTATTATTTCTTCCAGGAATTTCAGTGAAATTAAACTCTTGATTGACAGATTGTTTTCTTTAGTACCAACTTTTAGCTCACTTCTGCCCTGACAAGTCACACACCAAGCTGAGGGGAAAGGTGAGCGTGGGTTTATCTTTGTATCTTTGTACATGAACCATCACCGAAAACTAGAACTAATCCAGGCAGGAAAAAAAAAAAACCCATAGGAGCCAATGCATTCATTCATCATATTGTAGGTATAGAGAAATTCATCTGTCAATACCAAGGAATTTGTGGTATAATTTGACAGACTTCTAGTTAAGATCAATTATTCCATTTCATAAGGCAGAAACAAGGGGTTTGCGGACATTTTAGGAAAATATATTTGCTGTTGTAATTGCATGTTTATTTCTCAATTCTCCTTGTTATCTACAGCTAAAAGAGTAGCATCAACTGTGAACGTGAAACAGTAGCTGGGGGGATGATGTTCGCTTTCTGCTGAGGGAGAAGCCCAAGGGGCTGGAGATGCTGTACCTTTAAGTGACATAAATTGATGGTGGATATGGCTCATCAAAAATGTAAAGAAAGTTGAATGAATAGGGCCCAAGGGAAGAAGAAAGCAGGGTATTTTAGAGGAACAGGAAACTCATTGAGAGTTTTATTGAACTGAATAAATTTATGATTTTCTTCTCATTCTACAACTTCTGAAACACCGACACAGAAAATACCGAAGACAATCACTGGGTTAGGTGGCTTACTGAACAGAAAACCAATGACTGCTTGGTAAAATTAAAGTCTGTTCAAGGGACATCTGTACATTCGGATCCTTCTCTGTCTGCTTTCACCTTTATTGCTGTATCAGCCATGTGTTGAGAATATTTCCCCATCGGTGTGAGGACCAGAGTACCCCCATGCACTGTAGTCGGCCCGTGTACCCTGGGGCAAAGGCATTTCCTGCACAAAGAACTTGGGGCTTAGTCAACAGCTGAAAAGCAAAGACTGTTTTCTCACCACAGCAATTTCGACCTGCTATCAGATTCTGCAAATGTGGCAACAGATAGGACACTCTATTATCTGCAAAGGTTGCCGATGCCTGTGTGCTGAGCCCAGGAAGGTCAGAGGGAAGGGAGACAAGGTAACTGTGATGGCAGGATTCTAGAAGACGACCCCAGTGATCCACATCCTATGGAATCCTTCACCTTATGGGAAATTCAGAGAGATCAACACCAATCTTTCTTCTAAGGCTAGTTCAGCACATATAGAATTTTTATCAAAAGTAGGTGTTTTCACTTTTAACAGAGTAAGAACATTAGGCTTTTAATTATAAGTATTAAGTGAATATCATTTATATTTGTGGACCATGTTTTCCTAACACAAAACTATTTAAAGTGACAAAAAACCCTTTTGTACCGTGGCCAATTAAATAACAACATTGCTCATATTTCTCAATTTTTATTATGCTGTCCCATGAATCTGATTTCATTTCATAATACTAATTGACCATCTTTACAATGTGTCAATTAGTATTAAAATGCATTGCAGACCGATACCAGTGGTTAATTATAAATACCACCATTAGATATAGTCCCTTCCCTATGATGTCCATGACACTTTTAAATCCAAATTAGAACAGTCATGGGAAAGGATTATACATTAGTCAATTCCATCAGCTATAAAAGACTTCAAGTTGCTGTGGAATTTGGCTTCATTTTCAAGAGGCGAGGAGGAAGATCATCTCTACCTTCATTAAGAACTCTAAACTAAACTTCAATTTTCTTCTTTACAAGGGTTGGTACCTTAGTTTTTCCTTATAATATACAGTTTTGTGTAGGCGAAGTTTGAAATTGTCATTAACATATTTTATCTGATTATAGTAGATGATATAATACTTTCTAAGCATGGTAGCAAGTTTAAAAGGGGGGGTTAAGAAATTAATTCATTCACCCTTTTCAGCCCATAGACGTTTATTAGATTTCATCCACGGCACCTAATAAATCTCAAGTGTTGCGAAGAGTTTATTGCTCATCCACAAAGAGACAGACAGAACCGCAATAAAGGTGTGTTGGAACTGTAATAAGAATTCTACACAAGTCACCATGGTTACTGAGAAAGAAGAGTTCAATTAACTATGCATGAGCTGCTCACACAAGACTTTACACAGGAGGAAAAAAAAAGGATAGTGGGGCCAGCATCAACAACCAAGGGCATCTTCATCAGAAAGGACATGGATGTGGTTCAGTGCGACTGAAACACAATATGCTCGCTTCTAAACATTTGCCACCATGTGGCATTTCCCCTTTATCTGAGCCTCTCTGTTCCTTTAGACTGGAGTCCCTGAGGTCAAAGGTTCCTTTTGTGACCTCTGCAGCCATCACAGGACCTAGTCCACAGTTTGGGTGAATGTTTATTGACTGATATATAAAAATTGTAAGTAAGTGGATGAATACAGTATCTAAGGCTGAGAAACACTAAATTGCTATGTCATCATTCTGAATGATAGTTTCCATAATTTTCCCAATTATATCTCTGAGCTTTCATAATGCCATTTAAAAGAGAAGAAAATATCACATGAAATTAACTTTTCTTCTCTAAGCATTTATGGAGGGTAATTATTGATCACTAACCACTTTTATCAGTATTATTTTCTCCTCAGATGCCTTCCATACCAGCATGCCACTGAAATTTCTCTCTTAAAGATCACAGGAGTCCACAGTTTTGGCACACAGTATAGCTACTTCAGTCCCTGTCTTCTTGAACTATAACCAGAGAGCTTCCAGCTCTGCACACCCGTGATGCTTTCTTCTGCTTCTGCCTTCATTTAGGTTGTCTTTACTCTGCAATTTTTACACACACACACACACACACACACACACACCACCACCACCACCACACCACACAACATCAACACACCAACACGCTCTCTCCCCAACACACACCTTCCTAGCTTCACACCTAGCTAACTCCTGGGCATTCACTCTTAACTTTGCATCTCTTATGTCCTCCACAGGCCTCCCCTGCTCTGCCTGTCCATAACCCGCATGGTGTCATTGCACTTACTAAAGAGCTCACCCCAGATACCTTCTGTCATGTTGTCAATATGATTAATTTACCCCTCTGCAACCTGTGGGATTTTCCCAGGAATTGATACACCTTTGTTTCTCTGGCTCACTCTAAAAAGAACTTAGCAGGCAGAACAAGCAGGTTTGTGTGCATGTTTGTGCATGTGTGTGTGCCATAGGTTTTCTTATTGTTATTTGTGGCAGATATTCAATATATTAATTATAAGAACAAAAATATTAGGGCAGTAAACTACAGGTCTTTGTGATAAAGTGGTTTTGTTTCAATTGATTTGGATGATGGCGAAAGTTCTCAATGCTTCTTTGTCAGTGGGAGCACCATGGCCAAGAAACGGATAGCTGTAATCGGAGCTGGCATCAGTGGCCTGGGAGCCATCAAGTGTTGTTTGGATGAAGATCTGGAGCCAACCTGCTTTGAAAGAAGTGATGACATTGGAGGCCTGTGGAAATTTCAAGTACATTTGCGTTTTATTTGACTTTAAATATGGTTTCACTAAGATAGCTGTAACAATCTGGTTAGTTTCATTAAATGAAACATACAGGATGTCACATAATCAGTCATTTAGTGACTCTAATCTTTGTGCTTACGTCAATTATTGAGGAAATTTGTCAACTTCAGATGAGGAATAAAATTTGGAAGATTGTATTCAAAGCAGCTGAAATCCCGTGTGACCCTCACAGATAGTAGTAAAGGAATGGTGGCTATAGATTTTTTTTAACTGTTTCGATGTGCTGTACTTATTCAAAGCTAAGGGTGCTGTAGATTTGAGAGGTAGGACAGACTGGTGGTTCATTGATGGCCTTCCTTCTACTATATAATTATGTAATTTCATATTCTGTCTTGTGGTAATATCTGTATGATACTCTTTCTTAAATATCCCAGAGCACCACAGTATAGGGATACAGATCAGTGTGTGTAGATCTGTCTCTGTCTGTCTGTCTGTCTGTCTGTCTCTTTCTCTCTATGTATGTGTGTATATATGTGTATGTATGTGCATGTGTGTGTGTGTGTGTTTTACGGGGCAGTGACTATTTTTCTCTGAGTTCTAAATAGCAAGGGGCGCACTGTTTTCAAGGGTGCTAAATGCTGAATAGGTTCAAGTTTCTAAGTGAGCATCTTCTTTTGGTGCTTCTCTCATTTATTGGATGTGCCCATGAAACTCAGGACTTTCCATCAATGCTTTCCAGTTCTGGAGATCTTACAGAACTGTTTTGCTCACCAGTCATGGATGGCCCTTAGAGGGTCTTCCTTGACGAAATAAATTTCTTGTATTGTTCTTGGCTTTTATCCCCACTCGGGGAATATAGCAACCATTTAATTGTGAGACTTCATTCCTGTGGACAGTGGTTGCTCTGGCAAAGTAGTTAGCATGGCTATCTCGCAGGGATCTCCCTTCCATTCCCTGAAACAAAGAAGTATCCAAAGAGCAGCCTTGCTCATCCCAAATACCTTCTGACATATTGTTGATATGATTCATGTACCCCTCTGTAACCTGTGGGATTTTTCCAGGGATTGACACTCGATTTATAAATAACAATATCTATGTTATTTCTTTTTAAAGAGTTCATTCATTCAATGAATTTTTTGAATACTTACTTGTACAAGGCACTTTTACAAGTAACAGAATATACTAACAAATATGAGTACAAAATTCTCAACATCGGGGAGCTTAAACTCTAATACAAGATAAAGGAAAATAAAATAGTGTAGATAGCAGCAATAAGCAAGCATATTGCAAAAAGTACAGCAGGATCTGAGTCTTGGGAATATAACCTAAGTAAGAGGCCACAGATAACCTCAAGATAAGTGGTTTGGAAACAATGAATTTTTAAAAAGGCAAGGCTGGGGAGCATCTGAAAAGGGGTTTAGAGGGAACTTGGGGTGCAGAACTGTGAGGTAGAGCATGGCTCACTTGGCAGGGAGAACCAGCAGGCTGGTGCAGCTGGCTTAGTGCCCAAGCGGGGGGGGGGGGGGGGAAGCTAGGCTATGCTTCTGAGGAATGCATAAAACTGGGTTTTGTCAGTGGGTATAGACTGTAGTGAAGATTTTGACAGAAACTGAGAAGAAAGAGAAACATTCTTACGTTGTAGAAGGACCATCCTGCTGTGTTGAGACTAGAGCAATGGAAAGGCTTAAAAAGTATATCTAATTTCAAAGATAAGGCAGACATGATATTATATCAAACTGAATCAAGATTCATGAGAGGACAGCAAGTTGTTTAAAATATGATCATATATATGTATCATATATGCTAGTGTCTATTACATTTCTCTTAGCAGTTTTTATCATATATATATATACACATACATGAATGATAACTATATGTGTTTATAAGTTCATGACTATTATATATTTTAATTGATAGCTCATTCTTGTTTCTAAAGAAGAATATTTACTGTACAGTGCATGGTATTGGTATTATTATTACTATCTTTTGGTTAGAGCTGGTACATGGAACTTCCTGAGCCCCAGCTAGACCTGGAGTGTGGAGACTGTAGACATGGGTAGCGTCTGGGAGTGCATTTGCCCTTCCCATTTGTGTAGCATTTATGGCTACTAGCCCCCCAGCTTTTGTTTGTCTTAACTGTATTTTAGTTTCATACTTAAGGAAATTTTTATTGGGATTAGAAATAATTTTTGATTTGCCATTTGAAAAACAATATTCTCTTTTCTGACATCCATTATTCTGATTGAGAAGTCATACACAGGATTTTTGGTTGGTCTGATATGATTCTTTCTCTAGGAAACACAGGATCTTGGGAGAAAACATCAGTAAATGTTTGACAATGTATAAAAAGCAATGTTCCACTTTTAAAAATACCTGACATCACTTAAAATGTTTTATTACCTTGTAATTATGAAGTTTGTTGCAGTGAGGGGTTTTCTCTTGTAGAAAAATCCGTCAGAGAAAATGCCGAGTATCTACAAATCCGTGACCATCAACACTTCAAAGGAAATGATGTGTTTCAGTGACTTCCCCGTTCCTGAGCATTTTCCCAACTACATGCACAACTGCAGACTCATGGACTACTTCAGAAAGTACGCCAAGCACTTCAGCCTTCTGCCTTACATCCGATTTAAGGTGCAGTGTTGCGTCCTGTGTATATGTGCATGCATGTGAGCAAAGACGCTCACCTGTGCATGCGCAAAAGTACCTCCTGGTTCCCACACATGAAGAACAGGTCATCAGTGAGCATCCACGTCAGGAAACCATCACAGGTTGAAGTCTTTTGACAATTTCAGTTGAATGTGAGGCTGGAAGACTTTGCTCATCAGAACTTGGTCTGGTCGTGCATTGTGGTGGCAAGTCCTCCTTATCAATTCCAAATGTCTGAGGATTTAGAATAATGTTAGTAGAGATTGAGCCAAATCAGGTTGCTTACAAAACAAGAAGCAGGCTCATGTAAAGAATATTTTATTTCCTCACTAAAACCTAAACACACAAACCCATTTTCATCTTGTAATGAAAATTTTAATTCCCTGAACTTCAAAATGCCGGCCAGAGGTAAAGGGATAGGCCTGTCCTAAGGAATGAAAAATGTGAAGAAATATCTCCATGAGTATCCTCCCTAGGAGGATATGAATGCTGTGGCGCCAGCCACTCCAATGTTTCATAAAGCCTCAACTGTTTCTGTTTCTATAAAAGAGTATGTCTGTAACAGAATTTCCCCAATATGTTGAAAATACACCCAACACTGAAGCTACTGTGGAAGGAACAGGAACTATATTGTAGTGAATGCCTTAGCTAAGTGTCCCATCGGGGTTTGTGGGACTCGGAGAGGAGGACTCGGCAAGAACTATCAGCTGAGTCACCTGTGTTTCCTTCTGTGTTCCCTTCTCAGACCCAAGTGAGGCATGTGCGGAGGCGTCCAGACTTTGGAGTCAGTGGACAGTGGGATGTGGTCGTGGAGACGAATGGCAAACAGGAGAGCCTGGTCTTTGATGGGGTTCTGGTCTGTAGTGGCCATCACACAGACCCCCACCTGCCACTCACATCCTTCCCAGGTGTGTCATAGAGAACCTGCTAGAAAGGCATTTTCCAAATAACTTACAGGTAGAAATGAGTGGGTGTAAATGCTACTAAGTTTCATGAATGGACATAAATGTTACTAAGTTTCATGAATGGGTATAAGTATTATTAAGTCTCATGAATGGACATAAATGTTACTAAGTTTCATGAATGGGTATAAGTATTATTAAGTCTCATGAGTGGGCATAAATGTTATTAAGTCTTATGAGTGGGCATAAATGTTATTAAGTTTCGTGAGTGGGCATAAATGCTACTAAGTTTCATGAATGAGCATAAATGTTATTAAGTTTCATTAAGTTTCAGTGACTTATCCCTGGTGTCCCTCAGTAGCAAAGTGCTCCTTCTCTGTTAACAGGACAATGTAATCCATTGAAATACAAAAACAGGCAAACACAATGACCCATGCTCTCCCCCTTATTAGCATTGCATCCAGCTTCTAATGACTAACAGAAATCAGCCCACATTCAAATGGTAGTAGTTTTGTCAACATATTTGATCTCAGTCTATTCCAGAGAAAGTGTAATTAATAAAAATGAGGGACAAATGACTAGCAAGCAGCTGGCACGTCCACACACTTAGAAATCTTAGCATATGGGGAAGAAGCTTCAGTGCATTTATTTTTCATGAGTTCATTTTTAATTTTTATTTTATTGGTAAAATATAATTACTCATTCCCCCTCCCTTCCTTTCTTTACTCCAACCATGATATATACAATATATATGATTTAAGGGCTGGCCACATAGTATTGGATAAACAATCAAAGGGTATTTTCCCTGGAGAAGACTATTTCCCTGACTCTCAGCATTTCTTACTCAACTGTAGTCTAGGTGTATGTGTGGGAGGATAAAATTTCCCTCTTCCATATCTTAGCTTCTCATTGACCTATAAAACCAAATGGACAGCTTGCTGCTCCCTTGTAGTTCTATGTGGTAAGATAGTATCCATCTCAAGCCGGGGTGTTTTAGCTCCACTGTCTCCCCTGACTAAATCCCTCCTCTGACTTTTGACTTGCTTGCTCTCTCTTTCCATCAAATTACCACCAGGAATCAATTAGAAAATACTTTAAGTTTCAATTCCTTTGTATGGTGCCCAAGAAACCGCTGTGGAAAATGGAGACACAGTAAATGAGATTGCTTTAAAATGGTTGTTCAAAATTCTGAGTGAATTACAACAGGTGTATAATCATTTTGCACACTAACACAAGTATTTACAAAATGAAGGCCCCTGTTTTTTTTTAACATTATATGCAATATATTCAGGAAAGCATTTCCAGGTATGAAATAATCTACAGATTACGCATCCCTTGAGCTTCCTTAAATATGAATAGCATTTGGGGACTATGTGTGATCTTCAGCTGCCTGGCCCAGATTTCATTTCTTTCTCTTTCAGGTTGTTCAGAATGTAACTTTCTTATATGTGTCAATATGTAAAAGTCCTCCTCATAATGACAAATAATCTTCTTCAACCACAGGCATTGAGAAGTTTGAAGGCTGTTATTTCCACAGTCGGGAATACAAAACTCCTGAGGACTACATAGGAAAGAGAATCATCGTGGTTGGCATTGGGAACTCCGGGGTGGATATTGCCGTGGAACTTAGTCGAGTGGCAAAACAGGTTTGTTGGTGATTCTTAACTTCACCAGAGGAACCCTGTGCATTTGTAGAGTATCACCCTAAATGTAAGTTTGGTTTAAGAAGGGCCAGAAAAAAAAATGTAGAGAAATCCATGGACTCACTTCAAGATGTTTAAAATCATGCTGAGTACAAAATGAAAGCAAAATAATCCCCTAAACTACCAATGGGAATAGGCATGCAAACAACTCCCAAGCACCCTAAGGGAGCACTAGAATGGATTTGATGACTTTGATTCTTCTTGGTAGGGTCTTCTTGGTAGGGAGAATATGGGCTATTTGTCTTCTGGGTCTGGGTTACGCTCACCAAATATTTTCCACAGATTTATTTTAAAGCAAACAATACAGACTGTGACAGCAATATGACAATTGACTTACGAATTCAAACCCTTATTAACATATGAAATACAGCTAGGTCAATATCCAGGAAAACTTTTTAGCATGGTATTGCGAACTGCATTTAGTTTTCATGAATAAATTTGGTGTCATATAGACAGCTCTTTTCTGGGTTTAGTAAAAGTTCTGGAAAAGCACCGCACAGTGGCCACGGCACAACGCTTGTCCACCAGTTCTCCAGTGGTCCACACTCTCCAACAGGGTGATGACTATCACTTGAACAGTACAACAGGCTGTAATTACCCTTCCACAGGTATTCCTCAGTACCAGGCGAGGATCGTGGATTTTACACCGCGTTTGGAATAATGGATATCCCATGGACAGTTCCTTTTTCACTCGGTTCCATAGCTTCCTCCAGAAAATATTAACCACAGCAGCAGTAAATAAATACCTCGAGAAGATACTGAACTCAAGGTTCAACCATGCACACTACGGTCTGCAGCCACAGCACAGGTGACAAACATGGGGCTTGATGTGGGTAATCGTATGTAGGTTTGTGCTTTGAAGGCAACTGAGCTTTTGACTCCTGATTGACCTCATGCCCTTAGGACTGTAAACCACTTAGATTTGTATAATGTACATTACTGAAGGCAAGTGCACATGTGCTTCTTGGCACCGCTTGTATATTCTCATCCATTCATCAATCAAAAAACACTTGACTGCTAGACACCAAAACTTTGGGCAAAAGGCAAATACAATGCTCTTCCCTTCCATAGACATCAACTGTGGAGAAGAGAGAAGACTCAAACACAGGTTTGAGCAAAGCAATGTGAGATGAATGTCAGAGACATTGTGAATTTTGTTGAGGTTGGGGTAGACGTGTCAGGGAAGCCTGCAGGGAAGGGGAGCTGTCTAAGGTGCCCTTCCTCTGCAGGATCACCCCTGTAATTCCAGCTCTTATCCCACGGTAGTGTCTCGGTTCAGAAATCATCAGTAGCTTCCAGTTAATAAGCAAAAGATGGAGTGGGATTAAGACTAAGTAGAGTTAAGAAAATAAAAGAAATAAAATGAAGAAATATTACTCAAACAAGTTAGGTGCCTGAGAGTTCACTCGTGGGATACTTATCCTCAAGTTCATATATTAATGATATGTCACAACGGTGCCATCAGGGGTGACTGAGAGTAGATGGTGTCATGAGGATGAGGCTCCTAGGAGGGCTTAGGAGTTTTACAAGAGGAAGATAAACTAAGTTAGAGGTTTGGCTCTGTCTTCCTGTGTGGTGGCCTATGCCACTTCAGACTGTGCAGTGTCCCCAACAGCAAGAAGATACTCACTAGGTGTGACTTGTGGACAGTAGCTCTCCAGACCTGATCTAAGTCAATAAATGTTATATTTTTTAATAAATGATATAGTGTTCTAGCAAAGGTAAACAGATAAGTCAACAAATGCTATATTTCTTATACGATTATTTATGGTCTTCAAGGGTTTGTGAGTGTGTATGTGTGTGTGTGGTGTGTATGCTGTACATGTATGTGTGTATGACTGGATGTAGAGGTCAGAGCTTGATGCTAGATATACAGTAAAATTGCTCTTCATCTTATTTTTTGATAAAATCTCTCACTGTGTATTTTCTCATCCATTCAGCTAGACTAGCTAGACAGCGTGTCACAGAGCCTTCTTGTCTCCTCCTTCCCACTGCTGACAAGACAGTTGTACACTGCAATGACCAGGTTGTTATGCAGATGCTGGGGCTCAAACTCAAGTCCTCGTTCTTATATAGCTAGCACTTATGGACTTAGCTATCCTGCCCCCTGACTACCTTAAACGTTTCAGTAGATGGTACAAAAGAATGTGATATGTATGTTATGTTCACTCAAAAAATATTAACGATCTTCTATTATGCTGTGAATGAAAACATTGTGCTCTATGGAAGAAGATGAGAACATTTTTAAAACTATAGTGTCAGGAGAATTATAAAGGACATGAATAATGAATATGACAGACTGTCTAGGGTAGAATGGATGGATAAACTAACAGAATGATCAAGGAAGCAATTTTTAGGAGTGATGTTTAAGCTAAGACTTAAAGAGCAAGAAGGAGCCACCATGAGAAATCATCCAGGAAAGAAGGATGTACATAGGAGGATTCTCAAGCAAAACACCTCTGAGCTAGGAAAGGTCTGGGTGCAAAGTGAGGAACAGAAGAGAGCCAGCACTCTGACAATGTCAGGGAGAGGACCACAGAGGCAGAAGCCAAGGCACGTATGTCTGGAGCATGGAAAATGGATTGTGTCCATTTTTTAAGACGATTGCATAATTTTTAATGTCTCTAACTCCCTTTGCTCTACACGTACAGTGAGACTGTTACTATAGTGAGGCAAATCAAAACATCCAGGATCTCACGTAGACCTAGTTTGGCAAAAGCACCTAAATCCATAGTGCAATAGTATTTATTGTTGGTTATAGTCCCTATGCTGTGGGTTTGAACCTTAACTTGTTCGTTCTGCACATCTGTGACTTTCTATCCTCTGACCCACATCTCTCTAAGTTCTCCTCCACCCTAAAACCTGCCATCAGCCACTGTATACTACTCATTTGACTTTTCTACATTCTACTTGTAAGCAATATAATATAATATTCTTTATTATATTATATCTGATGTATTTCATATAGCATACTATTTTTCAGGTTCATTATACTGTGGCAACTGGCAATGTTTTCCTTTTCCTTCTTTATTTATTTTTAAGAATTTTGTATAATGTATTTTGATCACATTCACCCTCCCAAATTCATACCAGATATACATATCCAATACACATCTAATGTGTTATTTTTAAATCATCAAGACCAATTTGTGCTACCCATGTACTGTTTGATGTCAGCCTTTTAAACTGAGGTTCCTATGCCTACTAGGCAAGTGCTCTACCACCAGTTTCAAGGCTGGAATAGCATCCCATTGTACATCTATACCACAGTCATAGATCATATAAAAAGAGAGAGAACGAGACAGCCAGAGAGATGTATATCACAGTTACTTACCCTGATGTAGCTACACTTGGGTTCTGTTTTGACTTTTTGGTTAGTGTGAATGAGACTACAATGAGCATGGAGTAGATGTTTTGAGGGCACTGATTTCATCTCTTTGGGTATATACTAAGAGTAAGGATTAGAGGGCATCTGATAATACTATCTTTGTAAATGTCCGGAGCTAGGAGGCAAAAGGATCCATTAAGGATTTACACAGTATGTCAGTCTTTCTTCTCCATAGGTCAGATAAGTACATGAAGATCAATTTTAAGGATCGCAAAGGTAACACTCTAGTGCACCCTAGGGAGAGCTTGGTATGTGATGCTGGTTAAAGGCAGCATCAGTTCTTCCTGACGTGGTACCCTAACACCGACGAAGTGGGGAAGAGGAGTAAGCTGAGTCCATCCTGAGGCCATCATGCCCAAGAAGGAGGACACAGAAAAGCTTTCTCTGGATAACTCGGCAGGGACGGGATGTCTGCTGGTGTCCTTGTCTTAGCTCACAGAATTGGCCCACTGACCTTGTACCTTCTGCAGAGGAATCACCCAGAGGAGCCTTCAGTAGCCAAGGAAGCTTGTAGGAAGTGTCAAAAGGAAAGCTCCTCTCATATGTCAATAACCGGAATTCAGACTGAAGAAGATTCCAGAAATTGAGGCAGGTGCCAGGGAGATTGAATGGAGAAGAGAAGTCAGCTTGCATGAAAATTTGAAGCAATCTTTAACAAAGCCAAGGCTTCAGGGAATCCTTTAGTCATTAAAAACGTCATTTCCCAATTAAAAGCCAAAGCAGATAGATAGCAGGAAAAATGTTTACTAGAAAGATGAGAGACAAGAATGGAGAGGTGATGCAGAACTTAAATAAGGAGGAGAACAAATGACTTTTCAGGTTGAAAGGGGGGTGCTGGGTTCCAGGATACAGTTCTGACACCACATGTACACAGAGATACCCCTCAGGTAAGCCCCTCGGTCACATCTTTTCCTCTGTCCTGGCTGAACTATACTAGTCAGCCACATTTTTTGTCTCCTGCAAGTTAGCTTGAGACTGAGCCTTGAAAAACCACAGGCATTTATGAAGGTCTCTACGTCTATTCCTAAAACACCAGCAGGAACTAACCTCAGCCTTAAGTCAAATTCTTAAACCCATCTACAAACTCCGTAGCCTGGCCTGCTCACTGGGGCACACCTAGGTATGGTATCCCTTGTCTTGTCCCACCAGGGCACACTGCAGCCTCCGGTGACTTCCTCTAGTACATTCTTTGAGCATATGAGCCTATTTCTGTACTTCTTACTTTAGAATTCCACCCTAATACTTATTGGAGAAGTTTTGAGTGTCTCTAGTCCTAGCCTCTGCCAGATAAAACCCTTAGGTAAATTGTAGCAGAAAGATAACACAATCTGCCTTTTATTGATCTGCATATGTATAACATTGGTGAGTATAGTGCAATAGCATTTACAGATTCTGCTAGAAAATATCTCAGCCCCAGGCTTCTAAATCCCATAAGAAGAAAAGAAAGTCATGTGAGTTTGGTCCACAATAGAAAGCATCAGAGCAAGTACCTCAGAATAGAAGAAGGGGGAAAGGGGATGAGAGACATATAAATATTGATGTAAAATTAAATGTGTATAAAGGTAGATAGATAAGAAATGAAAACAAAAAGGAACCAGAAAGAAAGGGGGAGGAAGAAACAGAAGAAAAGGAAAGAAAGAAAGAAAGAAAGAAAGAAAGAAAGAAAGAAAGAAAGAAAGAAAGAAAGAAAGAAGGATGGATGGATAGATAGATGGATCGATCAAACAAAACAAGCAAGCTACAACTCTGGGGCCGGGTGGTCTACATGCTAATGAAGGAACACAGCGTAAGGGAAACATCCCTGAATATTCTGCCTCACCTTCATAAATTCAGTAGTGATGAGGGAATTCATATGAGCTAAGTAGGGGCAGAATCTGAGTTTTAATTCCCAGAACCTACATGAAATTAAAATTTAAAAGTCAGTCATGACCACATTTAGAAGGTGGAGCAAGTAAGTTCAGGGAACACAATGGCCAGGCAGCTTAGCCAAAACCTCAAACTTTAGGTTCGTGAGAGACCTTATCCCAAGGGAACTAAGACCTAGTATGATAAAGTTGGATGCCTTATATCCTCCCTTGACTTCTGCACACACACATACACACACACACACACACACACATGCACGCACATGCACCCGCACAAACTCCTGTGTTTGGAGGGAGACCTGATAAGGGAAGTTGCTAGCTTCAAACCTTCTTTCACACATTGCTTTCTCCTTCTTAGATTTGCTTAAATTTTCATTTTTCTGTACAGACCACTGAGTCAGCATCCCACCATCAGTGATGACCTTCCCAATCACATCATCTCTGGAAGAATCCAAGTGAAGCCCAACGTGAAAGAGTTCACGGAAACAGACGCCATCTTTGACGATGGCACGGTTGAGAAGAACATTGATGTTGTCGTCTTTGCCACAGGATACAGCTTTTCCTTTCCATTCCTTGAGGATCTGATTGCAGTTACTGACAACGAAGTGTCCCTGTATAAGCTGATGTTCCCTCCAGACCTGGAAAAGCCAACGCTGGCTGTCATTGGGCTCATCCAGCCCTTGGGCATCATCCTACCAATTGCAGAGCTCCAGTCTCGCTGGGCTGTGCGGGTATTCAAAGGTCTGTGAACAAAGGCCATGAAGGGGCCTGGCAGTTTGCTTAAAGTGAGCCCTCATTTCTCTTCACTCTAGCTTTCAGTTAAACATGCCCTTCCTTTTTGTTGTTGCTGTTGTTTTCTTTTTATTGACAATAGATTCTTTTCTCACATAATATATCCTGATTGTGAGCTTTCCCTCTACCTCCTCCAAGTTCCTTTCGGCCCCTCCCATCAAGACCCACCCCCTTCTCTCTCTTCTTAGAAAACAAACAGGCTTCTAAGGAAATATGATTATAATAAAAGCTAACACATCAAAATTGAACAAAACAAGCGAAGAGAAAAAGCCCAAGAGAAGGCACAAGAAACAGAGACCCATTTGTTCACTCACTAAGGAATCACATAAAGTCACTGAACTAGAATCCATATACACACACATGCCCATGACAACTCTCTCTCTCTCTCTCTTTCTCTCTCTCTCTCTCTCTCTCTCTCTCTCTCTCTCTCTCTCTCTCTCTCTCTCTCTCCCTCTTTCTCAATGTGTGTGTGTATGCCAAGGACCTGTATGGCAAAAAGAGAGAAGGAAAAATAAATAAATAAATTGATAAATAAAAAGATAATTTAAAAAGGATAAAGCCCTTTTCTCAACATTATGAGACAAGGAACCTCCAAAGAGTGGTCGAGTTTGTTGTCTATTGGCCATCTACTATTGGGCATACGGCCTACTCTTAAGAGTAGCTTGTTTTCTCAGTGAAATTTCCTTGGAGAAAACTAAATTTTTTGCAAGTAGTTATCAATTGGAAATTACTTCTGAGTTAGGGATGAGGGCATGTGTCTACTTCTCCTTTCATCTCCAGGGCCCCATCTTGTGAAAAAGACCTGTGTAGGCCCTGTATATGCAGCTCAGTCTCTGAGAGTTCTATGTGTGTCGATCTCATTGATTTAAAGGGTCTTGTTTTCCTGATGTCCTCCATCCCCTAAGGCCTCCTATTCCATGGGATTCCCTGAGATCTAGGGACTGGAGGAGAGCATTTGATGGAAACATCCCTTTTGAGGCTGTTCTAAGATCTCCCAATGCTCTGTATATTATCTGACTGTGGGTCTCTGTAATTCTTCCCAACTTCTGCAGAAGGAAGATTCTCTGATGATGGCTAAGAATGACCATAATCTATGATTACAATAGAATGTCACTAGGAATCATGTTATTGCTGTTTTTATTGGTTTGTTTGTTTGTTTTAAAAGAGTAGTATTTGATTTTACTCTAGGTCCCAGGCCATTTAACCTCAGGTTCTTGGTCGCTCGAGCAGTGTTGGGGATGGGTTCCATCTCATGGGGCGGGCCTTAAGTCAAGTCAGACAGTGGCTGATTACTCTTACAACCTTTGTGCCTCCATTGTATTAGCATATCTTAGCATATCTTGCAGGTAGGACTCCATTGTAGATTAAGGAGTGTGTGGCTGGGTTGGCGTTCTTTTCTCCTTTGGTAACATGCAGAGTACCTTTCTGTATGAACACTAGCACATAGTGGGTGAAGGCTCTAAGTAGGGACCAGTTTGATGTCTCTGTGTTCAATGAGTTTTGTGGGTGTTGTCTTCAACAATGGGGCCTTGCCATCAGGGTGTGGAAAGCAACCAAGAGTCTTGGATAAAGCTTGGATTATTTGGGAATTGCCATGGGAGTCCCTTAGCCAACAACTTGATAGATACAATGCAATCCTGGTACTAGAAGCTTCATTTGGTAACAAGAAGTAGACAATTGGGGATCTGTCTCCACATTATTTGGGAATTTTATTTATATTTGCTTCATATATGTCTATATTTTAGGAAGATTCTGCTATATTAGGTTTTCATAAAACCCCTCAAATGGTTCTTAATTTTAGTTATCTCTCACCATATCCCCTCCCTTGTCTCTCTTTCCTCCCTCTCCCATTCCAGCCATGCCCTCATGCATCCATCACTATCTGTCCCCTCAGTTCCTTTCTCTATACCTGACATCTGAAGTTCTAGGGATTGTAGCTTATCATTAGCTTAACAACTAATACCCACATTGAAGTGAATACATACCATATTTGTCTTTCTGGGTCTGGGTTAACTCACTCAGGATGAATTTTTTTTCTAGTTTCATTCATTTGCCTGCAAATTCCATGATTTCAATGTGTAAATTTACTACATTATTTTTACCCATTCTTCTGTTTTTGAGGGACATCTAGATTGTTTCCAGTTCATGACTATTATGAATAGGGCAGCAATGAACATGGCTGAACAAGTGTCTCTGTGGGAGGATGAAGTATCCTATGGCTATGTGCCAAGAGTGGTACAACTAGAATTTGAGGTAGATGATTCCCATTTTCTGAGGACCCACCACACTGATGTCCATGGTGCCTGCACAAGTTCACACTCCCACCAGCAATGGATGAGTGTTCTTATTCCACACCCCTGCCAGCATGAGCTGTCACTTGGCTTTTTGATCTTAGTCATTATTCCAGGTGTAAGATGGAATCTCAAAGTCCTTATGATTTGAGATGACTAAGAATCTGATGACTGAGGATGTTGAGCATTTCTAAAGTTTCAGATGCCCTTTTTATTTTTGCTAATCCTGATGGGTTTTTCACTTCCAGGGCTGAGCAAACTGCCCTCCATGAAGACCATGAAGGCAGACATTGCCCAAAGAAAAAAGGCTATGGAAAAACGGTAAATAAAAATGCAGTAAGAAGTGTTTGGAAACCTCAAAGGGATGACAGGCTTCTTAGTGTGAAATTCTAACTCAGTTCTCCATATCTGTCTCATCCTTCTCCATTCCCTACACCTTGCAATCACACAGCACAAAACCAAGTGCACATCTTTAGTCCTTTGGCTCAGTTCTATGGTGAATGAGTGTATACTTATCCCCTGCATATCTTATTAAGTCTGCAGTTACATTTTCCACTTCTGTCTCCATCTTTAGTTGTAAACGGAGACTGCTCATTTGTTCCCGGGTCTCCCAGACCTGAATAAACACACAGAAACTATATTAATTACAACACTGCCTGGCCAGTGACTTGGGCATTTTTTTTTCTTGGTTTTTCGAGACAGGGTTTCTCTGTGGCTTTGGAGCCTGTCCTGGAACTAGCTCTTGTAGACCAGGCTGGTCTCGAACTTACAGAGATCCGCCTGCCTCTGTCTCCCAAGTGCTGGGATTAAAGCGTGCGCCACCACCGCCCGGCTCTTGGGCATATTTTTTAACTAGCTCTTACATCTTAAATTAACCCATTTCTATTATTTTGTGTATCATCAGAAGGCTGTGACCTTGACGGTAAATCCAGGGAGGGACTGGAAGTTAAGTTCTCCATCCCATCTACATATCACACAGCTAAGTATTTAGCTACATCAAAATATTTTATTTTAAGTTCTTCAAGCCTTTCTCTGGCCTCCACACATATACACTACAGCACTTACACACACACACACACGCATGCACACACAAACACACACTAAGAAAATAAATACAAAAAAAATCACTTCTGAGAAAGGCATTTTAAAGACCACTCTGAACACGGTCTGCAGAAGAACATCCTGCTGTAAAAAACAGTTATTGTACATTGAGGGCGAAAGCATGGATTCTGTGTTCTCTTCAACAGCTGGGTGGTGCTGGGTTTCTCAAGGAAGCTCGCTCTCAGCTTCTTTACCTCTAAGGTAGAAATAGTTAAAGTTCCTGCCCAATCCTGGAAGCTGAGTCTTCCTTCCATATTCTGTCTCTGCTTTAGGTATGTGAAGACAGCCCGGCACACAATCCAAGTGGACCACGTTGAGTACATGGATGAAATTGCCACTCTGGTTGGGGTGAAGCCCAACCTGCTGCTCCTGTTTCTCTCAGATCCAAAGCTGGCCATGGAAGTTTTCTTTGGGCCCTGCACCCCATACCAGTACCGTCTGCAGGGTCCAGGGAAATGGGATGGAGCCCGGAGAGCCATCCTGACTCAGAGAGCGCGGATCATGAAACCCCTGAAGACCCGAAGTACTAGTGAGAACAATCACTCCAACTCAGGGCTCTCTTGGATAAAGATGGCACCAGTTGCCCTGGCATTTCTGGCTACGGGTTTAGCATACTTTAGATATATTTACCATGGTAAACGCAAGTGAATGAGTGAGTTGGGAAAACAAGTCCTCCACCTCTTCCCTGTAAATCACTACAAAGCCTTTAGAGAGTAGCATATGCCAGTCTCAGTTAACACGACTGTAGCCATAGAAATGTTTGGACAAGCGTTGCAAGCAGAAGAGCCCTTTAGAATGGGTGTGCATTAACTTCTGCAAACCATCTTGAATCACAAGGAGAGCTTCCACTTAAAGCAGCTTTGAGCCCATACTTAAGACTTAAGAGGCTTTTGCAGCCAAGCTAATCCTAACTGGTTCCATAAAAGTTAGTTATACTTACAGGGAGTCGATAAATATTAATTGTGCACTGATTATATTTTCCACTTAATAATTTTTCCTTCCAATTCATTCAGTCAACTTGTGTCAAGATGCAAAAGCATAAGAAAGCGTAGAAGTTTAAATATACGTCAGAATGTTTTGTATTTCAACTGATTAGAAAACAAAATTTGTTTCCATTCAAATTGTGATATTTAAAGAAAAAAGAAGAAGAATAAAATGGAATACATGCCAGAACTATCAATGAACTACTTTAACTTTCAGTATGCAGAAATACGTACTTGCTGTGCTGTATTTATTAAGGAGATTTCAGTAGCAAACATGAGTCCATGCTGTATAGAGATTTAACTAGCAAGACTGAGTCCATGCTGTACAGAGATTTAAGTAGCAAGTGTGAATCCATGCTGGCTGTCCATGTCACTTTACCTGGCTTTTAGACCATTCTTTCCCTAGTGGCTTCTTCACTGTCGGGATTCTAGGAGTGCCAGCAGGATCTTTGTCTCATTCCACCACCTATTATGAAGTGTTCCTAAGACTTCACCTCTGCCGTTTTGCTCTCCTGACTATAAAACTCAGAAGGACCATGGAATGGGAATGTTAAAACTGAAACCAGAGACTGGGGCGCATATGAAGCTATCATCCCAGAAGAGGCCTCAGCAAACTATTCCAGAGGCATCACAATGAAATTGATTCACTGAGAAATAGCTTACTTTCTTGTCAGAATAACCCAACTGAAAGTTTGTTTATTCTACTGAGAGAAAAATGCTGGAAAAAATGTCCACATGCTTCCCAGGAGCTAAAATGGAGTGGACACTGTTATGCTTCAAGACTTCCATTGCTACCTCAGAACAGCAAAATCACTTGATGCAGTTACTCTTAACCATAGAGGCTACTGACAGCCATTGGAATAACAAGTTATCAAAAGCTAAAAGTATAAGAGAGGGAACTATGCAGACGCAATTGAGATAAATAAAAAAATAAAATTCAGGTGGGAATAAGCTCCTGAGCACTGTCTTCTCTCGAGTCACACCTCACATTTATACTAAAATGACATCAAAGACACATCATTGTCTCATTGGAAAAAAAATGGCCTAATTTTATTGACATAGACTAAGATTTCTTCCATGCTTATTACTTACATTCATAATATCCAAGGAAAAATCTAGAGGTCCTATTATGTTCTTCCATCTCCTAGAGTAGATTGTGCTTCTAATGCCTCCTGATGTTCCCCTCTGGATGTTCCTGAAACCTGTTTCATCCTTCCCAGGTAAACTGCCAGTGTTTAAGTTCAGCTATCTCCAGTTTCGCATCTCAACAAGCTAATATCCTTTTTTCTCATATCCTTGTCATCTGTTGACCTTCTTCCTGGTCCACCCCCTCCGCACCACGGTCATGGTTAGATCTCTTCAGCTACAGGAGAGGACAGCTGTCTAGACAGCCCTTCACCTGCTCCTTCAGTCTCAGTCCCAGGCACTTTTCTCTGAAGCAAACTCCTATACTCCAGGCGTGGTCACGTGTATTTCACTCCACATCATTGTACAGATTAATCTGTTTGGGAAAAAATTTCTTTTCTCTCTTCTCCATGAAAAAAATGTCCTTCAGTTTTCAAAACAAGATTGTAATCCTACATCCTTTGAGAACCGTTGTCTGATTCTCAATACCCCTACCCTAAATAAATGCAATTAGAGAAAATTAAGAAAAAGTAAAATGAGAGGAATTAACAGCAACAAAAATGAGGCCTTTGTGTGATATGCAGAAAGAGAGACTTACGATAAAGAAAAGGAGAGGAAGAGCTTTGTAAATCTATGAAACATGCCTTGGTAAAAAGACAGGTGACATGGAAAAGTAATCCAAGCACATCTTAATGTGTGTTGCCCTGGCAACAGGAGGAAAAGTAGAACTGTTCTAGAAGTCGCTTGTTTCATTCTTGCCGGGTAAAGCTGACAATTGAGCCTTAAGAAGGATGACTGACAAGAATATACTTCCCCATCCCCCCAAAGGGCTATACTTGCTAGCAGGTAAGAAAACTGCAAAACAGACATACAATAAACATGGAAAATCAAGGCAAGATGACTCTTCCCCAAGATTATAACTCCTTAACTGTAGAATTTAAACATCCTTAAATAGAGAAAATGTCAGATGAAATTTCAAAGGTTTTCTGATTAAAAAAAAAAAAAAAAAGATGATTGGCCTAAAAGAGAATACAAACAAAAACAGATGCGGACAGGACAGGGCTGGAGAAGAACGTGGACAACATAGAGGGAAAATTAAGCAAAGTGAATGACAAAATTAGTGATGTCCAGTAGAATGTCAGCAACATGGAAGACCAATTCAACAAGGAAATGGAGATGGCGCGGTAATAAAGTGCTGAAAATGAGAAGTGTAGTGAATCAGAAAAGACAGTGTAAAACATTTTCAATAGACTCAACCAAGCTGGAGAAAGAATGTCACAGATGGAAGAAAAAGCTGACACATTCAAATAAAATGAGGGACTGGAGAGATGACTCAGGGCTTAAGAGTGCTGGCTGCTCTTTCAAGGACTCGGGTTCAGTTGCCACGACCAACATGGTGACTCACAATTACCTGTGAGCCCGGTTCCAGGGAATATGATGTCCTCTTCTGGCCTGCACAGGCACAAGCATGCAAACCAGGCATACAGCAGGCAAAACACCCAGACATATAGAACAAAAATAATTTCAGAAAAGCAGACAAAGCGAGCCTGATTGTAATGTCCAATAAGTCCAGCACGTGACCTAGACAACTAACCTAAGAACCTATGGGATACAAAGAGCTGAGTAAACATTAAAGGCATTAAAAATGTATTCAATGAAATCACAGCAAAAAAAAGTTCACAAGTCCAGAGAAAGAAACAGATGTGCAAACATAGGAAGCATTTAGATATTTAGACAAGAGCAGAAAAGAATCTTCCCATGATATATCATCATAAATATGTCAAAGATCCAGAATAAAGGAACAACCTTGTATCAGCAACACAGGCCACAAAGGCAGAAACAACAAAACAATACCTCTTTATCAACAACCATAAAGTCAAGGAAAGCATGGAAGGATGCTTCAAGCTCTTAAAATAAGTAACCTCCAGGGAAAGGGAAAACAACCAACAAAATTTTAGAAATCTGATGGAGGTGGGTCATCTTTCTATCTGTTGTTTTATTGGTTAAATAATAAAGAAACTGCCTTGGCCCCTTTAATAGGACAGAAAATTAGGTAGGCGGAGTAGACAGAACAGAATGTTGGGAGAAAGAAGCCGAGTCAGGAGTCGCCATGATTCTCCCACTCCAGACAGACGCAGGTTAAGATCTTTTCTGGTAAGCCAGCTCGTGGTACTACACAGAATATTAGAAATGGGTTAGATCAATATGTAAGAGCTAGCCAATAAGAGGCTGGAACTAATGGGCCAGGCAGTGATTAAAAAAATACAGTTTCCGTGTAATTATTTCGGGGCATAAGCTAGCAATGTGGGCGGCTGGGTGCCGGAGACGCAGTCCCGCTGCTCATATTACAACAGAAATCAGTAAATATCTTTCAACCTTAAATATGAATGGGTTCAACTTAGCAATGAAGAATGGAAGCTGGATGATTGTATTAAACATATAGATCCAACTATGTATTTTATTTCTAAGAAATACATGTCATATATAAGATACCAACATACTGAAAGCCAAAAAATAGAAAATAATTTATCAAACAAGCGGAAACCTTGAATAGGTTGGTGTGGTTATTCTAATAACTGATAAAGAAAACTTCAAATGAAATTTAGAAAAGATAAAGAAGGCCACTATATATTAATCAAAAAACAAACTATCAAGAAGGCATAACCATATACATGAAACACTAGATTTACCATTTCATAAAACATATTATTATGTCTAATAAACATAAGAGCTCAAGCAGGTCCTATGTAATAGGTGACTTGAATAAACCCTCATGGCTCTAGGTAGGCCATTCAAACTAAAAATTAACAAAGAAGCTTCACAGTTCAGCTATATCATAAGGCAAGTGGATTTAATATATATCTACAGAATATTCCATCCAACAGGTACAGAATACAAATTCTCTCAGCAGCCCATGGGACCCTCTCTAAAATATACAACTCTACAAGCCACAAGTAAAGTCTGACAAAAGAATCAAAGAACCAAAATAATTTTCTTCAAAGGGGCTGGGGAGTTTCCTACTCACACCAGAGACTCTCAAATTCATAATCTCTTTTAGTAGCTAATATATAAGCCAAGGCTTACTGTAGGAGCCCGCTCCTATAAGATCAGCTAGGGTTCCTGGACAAGGGATCCTCTAGGCCAAAGAAAAGTCAGATAAAAGAAACAGAAGACAGGATAGACCTGGAAGGTCTGTCTGGTCATGCCAAAGCAGCCAACAGCCCAGAATTTATTTCAGAACTTGCTTATATACAAAAGCAGAACAAACCCCAGCACAAACGGTCAGTCAGTATCTAACCTTAAGACCATTCCTGTCCTTGAGTGAGCAGCCTCCTCTCCCGCGTGTGCTTGCTGCTTGGAAGCAGCCTTTCTGTCTTGATGTTCCTGAGGTTTATGTCAGCAGTGTACTGTCTACTAGATAGAGTGTTCTTTTCTCACAGGCTAAATCAGAAGTCTCTCACAGCCTTCAAGGTTATAGGAAAAAAGCAAGCTTGAACTCAAATGACTTCTTTAAGTCAGAAATGACTCCAGATGGAAACACATGGGCTCCCACAGGCTACTATCCAAGTACGCTAAAGAGTGAGGGGAACAACAGCGGTGAGATTTGTACCACAGAATTGGCCTTATTGCACTCGGTTCCCACCTAGCGCTCATGTGGGAAGGCGAAGGCTGTGGAAATGGAGTGTTCTGGCAGACTAAGTCTCCAGTGTTCTCACCAGCAGCTCCCCATGCTGCTGAACGGCAGCTGCTGAGGCCAACCATCCTCCTGAGCCTCACAGCCGCCACTCTCCAGTGGTATCCTCTAGTGATGGGGTTTGCTCCCTACCACAGCAGGGGGACTGCTATCACCATGCCCTTCACACCTTCAGTCTCCTCCACCAAGACTTCTTCCTATGGTCCAGTTCAGCCTGTTCCCTCTCCACCACAGCCTGGGACATCCATCTCCCACACAAACATTGTGGCAGAGTGTCTCCAGGCTCTCCGACTTTTGATTCATCCTTGGTTCATTGTTAGTGGCTTATTTTCAAACACTATGCTCTCTCTCAAGACTGTGTATGGCCATAGCCCTCCAAGATTCAAGGAGTAACAAAACAAGTCTCCTCTCCAATGTCACACAAGAGGACTCAGTATCACACCAAAAACCACTACTGGATCTAATGGTTTTGAGAGCCATGGCTTATCCTGTAACAGACTTCTACTCTCTTTTCATCAGAAGCTTTTGTCTGCTTTGTGGGTGATAGTTTCCTCCACTCATGGGGAGCTGCTTCTTCCGTTTCCCTGTGGAGCTTGTTGCTCTCCACTTCTTAGCTGCCACAGCATCTCTCTTACGATGCCTGATGGGCTGCCTTTCTGTAGAACAGCCCATCCTTTGTGACTTCACGTCTCTTCTGTGTTACCTAGTTCCTAATCTTCCATCTCACCCTGGAGGCCCACTGCGTATGATTGAAATCATCACCCCATATGGTGAATCACTTCCTCTCTTACTGGGATTCATAAGTCCAAGAAAAAGAAAGTAGAAATAAGAAATAGGCCAGTCACTCTTATCAGTAGTGACCCATTAGCAAATATTTGCTTCCTGCTCCTATGATTTTATCCTCTGCTGACCTAATCCTCAGCTGATTTTTGTTCTTTGGAATGGAGTGACTTCTCCTTGCAGTTTGGTGTTTCCATTAGGGTTCCTCCTGTTGACTCTGACTCAGCAGCCTACGAAAGCAATGCCATGCTAGATAAAGTAGTAGGTCCAGATTACAGGGAGATATTAGAATGCTACTCGGCCACATTGGTAAGAAAGAGTACAGGCAATCTCTTGCAGTGTCATTTAGTATTCAGATGTCTTGTGATTAAGGTCAATGAAAATTACAACATCATCTCGCTAAGACCACAAATTACTCAGATTTCTTAAAAAAAAAAAAAAGAATAGGTTGAACACCCTACTAAGTATAAACCATGACCAGTTGAGCTTCAAGTAGAAGCTGAATGGAAAACACACTGAGTAGTAAAAGACTCTGTTCATTTAGCCAGGGGATAAGGGGTGGCTATTATTACTCTAACTAAAATATCCCTGATGAGTCTGACTCCAAGACCTCTGCTTCCAGTCAGTTGGTAATACAGGCCTCTTATAGAAAGTTAAAAATGACTTGGTAGTGAGATTTTCCCAGATGGATCTGTGAGTGGCCAAGAGGCTAGCTAGTATTGGGTCATTCTGAGTCTTGGGGTCTTCCAGTCACCTAAAAAGCATGTCAGATCTTTATTGAGATTCCATGCTAGTAGTATTTGAACACATTCACTATGCCAGGCACCGGAATTAAAATAAAATGACCTTCCCTTCTGGGGAACTCAGCATGCTTTAGAGTACTAGTCATATCCTAGACAACCTAGGTGTTTGAACCCAGAGAATGATGGTTCTGGGATGGAGTTGGACAATAAAACAAACAAACAAACAAAAAACAGAACTTAAAGGTATTCTGGGTTTAATCCCAGCACTTGGGAGGCAGAGGCAGGCGGATCTCTGAGTTCGAGGCCAGCCTGGTCTACAAGAGCTAGTTCCGGGACAGGCACCAAAGCTACAGAGAAACCCTGTCTCGAAAAACCAAAAAAAAAAAAAAGGTATTCTGGGAACCCCAAACTCCTGATCCCAGGTGCTGGCTTCACCAAAAAGTTAAACAACTATAATCTGCCCTGTACCACCTGCAATGTCTCAGTGAAGAAGTTAGGCTGCATATACAAGACTGGTTTTGCCTTAGCAACACCTTGGAACTGTATGCTTGGCAACATACTGTTCTGTTTGGAGTACTTGAACAGTCACACGTCTAGGGATGACATTATGTTGGGTAGCTGCACATGAAGCGTTTGGAGTTCCAAAGAGTTAACCTGAGCTCTGCACTTCTCCATCAAGGGCCAGGCTACTGTAGCAGACCAGGTGAAGATCCTGTTACAAGCCAAGTCTTACACATTATGATGAAAACCTTGGAGCTACCTTATGATCAGAGAGATTCTTCACTCATGATACTGACTAGTGCTTTTCCACAGAAGGAAACTGTGTATTCCTTTTAGAGCACTAAACATCTTAATTGCCCCTCAGGACACTTCCATTACCAACTCTTGGACTAGCTCAGAGCCTATACCATTATTACTCAGCCAGCAAGTCACTGTACGCAAAAGACCTCTCAACATGACCGCAGGTCAGGGTTCTGAAGTCAGTGGTTTCATAGCCAGGCTCAGCTCTGAAGAAGTAGGCATCCATCCTGGTCCAGAGATCACCAGGGTTACGATAATGCATAGATGATAGCCCCATATCCCACTTGGACAGGCCAGCCCTGACAAGACCAGGTTCTGAGAAAACCTGAGGACTTTGAGTCTTTCAAGATGCAATTATAGAGAACTCGAGTGCTGAAGATATAGATAATGGATTTGAGATTGAGGTTAGGTCTGTGTGGCTGAGAAGAACAAGATTTCAGGGTATCATCAAATCAAACTTGAGGAGAAACCAGAGTCTGAAGAGAAGTCAAGATGCTTGGAAGGCTTTTCCAGACTTTTATCTCAGGCCTGGATCTGAGAGAAACTTGTATTTTTGGCCCAAAATACCCGGAAAAAAAAGCCTTTCCCTGGCAGCAGGCCTCTGTGAACCCACAGATTACACGCTGACTGACCTTGACAAGAATCCGTGGCCTGGCAAACAAACACTAAATCAGCCTGGTCCTGGCAGCTCCATAACACCGAGTCCTTGGCATGGAGTTGGCAACACCGTGCCACACCTGGGACTAAGCTTTTGATTCAGGACCTGCCATGGAAGCTGCACAAATTGCAGTGTAGAGCAAGAATACAGAGTTTCCTGGCGACAGGATTGGCACCGGTGGCTAAACCTATGAATCTGATTTCAGAAATACTCAGAGAGGCGAGAAAGGCCGCAAGCTGGAGGGTGGCTAAGAAGGTCCTAGGTGCTGACCAGTCATGACCATGATTGAAAGACAGTCCCAAAACCTAGTACTGTAATTGCTGCGAGTATTTCTTCTTTATTTTGTTAAGAGTATGTTTTGTGTGGATGTATCCGTGTGTTTATAACAATTTATTTTAGTCATGTTTATCATTCTATCATGTAAATAATATTTAAATACATACCTAAGTGTTAATTTTATATTATGTGTCCATCATAGCATTTGCGATGGGGAACATCAGAAGATGAACAACAACATACAAGTTTTGCGTCACCTTTTTGGGGGAATGGTTCAATGTTCTTTCTGTCCTCAGCAGAATAATGATAGCATGTTAAAGGAAAGGATTACATTTTCATTGATTTTGTTTTTTATAAACTTTATTATAAAAATTAACCAGACTCAAAGTCTACACATCTCAGTGAACCTCAATACAGTTAGAATAACCTGACTGAAGATTAAGAATGGCTTAAGGGAAAGCATATGGACGCCAAATTAACAAACAGAGGTTAGTTTTACATGTCAGTTTGACTGGATTAAAGGATGCCACGCTGGCGAAGCATTGTTCTCAAAGTTCACCATGCAGTAACCCAATTCCTCTTCTGCTGGATGGGAAATGGGTGCTTTGGCATTTGATTAGAGTGATTGAACTCAGGTGTGTCTATGAAAGTGTTTCCAAAGACTGGTATGAGACTCAAGGGTCCCCTGAGTTAGAGTGACCTAACTTCAGTGTGGACAGACTGCCATCCAATTGGCCAGGGGCATAAACAGAATAAAAGTGCAAAGGAAAGACGAAGTGATCCTTTTCTGTTGGCTTGGAGTACTCTTCAGTCTTTGGATGTCAGAACTCCAAGGTCTTGTGCTTTGGGACTCCAGCAGTTAAAATAGCAACTCTGTGGGTACAGCTTCCTTGCCTTTCTAGAAGGAACTATTTTGCAGCCAGCATCCTGGTCCTCTGGCTCTTATAATCTATCCATCCCTACTTCTGTGACGTTCCTAAGTCTTGGGTATACAAGAAGCACTGTAGATGTATGAACTGGGACTGGGCACCACGTGGTCACTTTTCCTCTACATTTTGTTTAGCTGTGGCTATCTGCAGTAGAGAGGCTCCATCTGTTGTTAGAAGAAGTTCCTTTGATGAGGAGTGAGAGGTACATTTATCTATGGGTATAAGATTGACTCCTTAGAATATAATTAGTTAGAAGTTATATTGGTTTAGGAAGACAGCAGCAGTAGCTTCACCTCTAAGGTCTATGACCTCCCCAGCTGTGAATAGTTGGCTAGATTCACAGTATTACAGAAATGGATTTTTCTGCTACTGAGTTCCCCTTAAGTCCAGTTAGACATCTATGTGTTACCCATAAGATAAAAGAGCCACGATTGCACCACTGGAGACATCTCTCTGAACCAGTCACTTTTGGAATTCATAGGTTTTAATACTGGATAGAACTATTGCTTGCTTTTCTTCCATGGTAGCTCACACAGCACCTTCAGATACCCTGAAAGCTAGCCCTCAGGGAGAAGGCTTCAAGGTCAGTTCCAGCTTGATTCCTGCAGCTTCTGTGTTCAAACTGTCATATCTTTAGTTTTCCCTTTAAGTTCTGTGGTACAGCCTTACCAAGGGCAATGGCAAATGCCTATATTGATTGACGAGTCCCTTAGACACCGTTGGCCAACAATTCAAAAAGATATTTCCAATGCCTAGCATTGGGAGTTGTCCAGTTTATGACTCTTTGAGAGAGCATTATCATTTCATATGCCCTAAGTCCATTTCAAAATAAAAATTAAAATTGTGTATGTATCAAAGATAATTAAAGAAGGCAAGATCGTGAATTTGATACATAATAGGGTGACATGGAAGGAGCTGAAGGGGAAAAAGGAGGGGTGTAATGATTTAAATACAGTTCTCACATACGAAATTCTCAAAATTTTTTAATTAAAAGTTAAAAGAATGGTAAAAGACATGTAGGGCAGACTATGATCAAATGACATTTCATATGTATATGAAAATGTCTCACTGAAACCCTATGTTTTATGCAACTAGCATAAACTAACAACGCAAATATTTTATAAAAGCAGAAATTCCCTGGATTTCAGGCCTTCGGCTGCGGTTGGAAAGTTTTACTATCAACTGTGGAGGATTCCGCCAGCATCGCATGGTCTCAGGCTTGCTGGGGAATGCATCAACCTACATGGCCATGTAAACAAATTCCAACAAGGAGTCCCTTCTTATGCTTCTGCCTCTGTGCCTGCATCTGTCCACTAGTGTCCTGTTAGGGCTAGAGACTCCTAACACACAAAGTAAGGAGTATATCCTATTGGAAGTAGCTGCTCAAATGCCTTAGGATTGGAGGATCTTGACAAAATTTGCAAAGGAGAGTTTAATTGTGCTTGAAAGCTCCTAAAGAGGAAGTTGGAGAGATAAATCTTTCTTGGAAGTGATTTTTGGCAGTTGTGTAGAAACAGTTCACCTCTATCTGCAGTGATCATGACTTTTTTTTCTGAGAATCATAAAGGGTGGGTCCTTCTGGGAGCTTACAGAAAGATCCTGCCCTCTCATAAAAAAAAAAAAAAGGGAGGAGATAAACATAAAAGAGGATTGAAGATGGGAAAAAGCTACCCGCAGCCCAGTTCCTCTAGAGTGGGAAGCCACCTGGGAAGTGGACCGCAAGGACTGGCCAAGGAAAGCAGACTGCAGCTTTGCTAACGGTCCCTGGGCACATAAGCAACCCAACCTGAGGCACTAAGGACAGAAAAATCAACACTGCTGAATCCATTAAGGACAGACTGTAAGTTGTACAATTCTACTTTGGGGGCATTGGGGAACTATGCTTAGCAAGCTACTTCCATAGATTCTCCTGCCTTCTTCTGACTCCTCCCCTAGATTCCTGTTGCATTGACTTCCATCACTCTTCTCCAGCTGCAAAATTATAGCCCATAATTGTCAGGATTTCTGATTTAAAATAGGTTTTTTTTTCCTAGATTGGAACACAAGTTAAATAAATGACAATTATTTATTCTGGTAATGCAGCAATTCTTACTTTGGCACTTAGGTTTTACTACGCACCATACCTACAGCCACATTGATGTGCATGGCTCTCCTTGATGTTCCAACCAAATGGTCCTCATAATAAATAAACTTTTGTTGACTTTATGCTTGTACAATACAAAATGTTTTTATCAGAATTTCATACAGACATGAAATTAAGAAAAGAGAAAAAAATCAGAAACTATAGTTAATGGAATGAAAAAGAGTATATAAATCCAGGTAGGGAACCCAGCAGACTCATACCCCAATAAATGGGTCAGGATGCCCCAGGCACCATTCCAAAAGAAATGCCTGTGTTCTTGTAGCCTGGGAATGATAAATACAATAGAAACAGACAGAAAGGAGGTAAATGAGATGTAAATTTATATGAAGAAAAGCTGCAAAAATAAGAAAGCTTCTGTTTATTTATAATAGTGGAAAAACCTAAAATATCAAGCTGAAAATTATATATGGAAAATTCTACAAAGATTAAGATTCAAAAATTGATTAAACCAGTTGCATATGCATATGTATATATGTAAATATATAATCACTTATTATTAAGAAATAGGATAAAAGCTGGGCATTAAGACACTACAATGGCTTTATTTCCCAAAGTACCCGCCTCCCTAGTCACTCTGAGCTACAGAATATGACTAACATTTCAACTTGATCAGGATTACTGTTTTTTTCTTTTTGAAAACTATACAGCTGGGAGAATGAATTCTTCAGGTAGTTTATCATTTGTGTGGATGACCACTATATGCATCATTCCTTTTAAGAACAAAAGAAATAGAGAGAGAGAGAGAGAGAGAGAGAGAGAGAGAGAGAGAGAGAGAAAGAGAGAAAGAGAGAGAGAGAGAATGGTCATGGGCTTGCTTCAGTTTCTAAAATAGACAACAAAGCTTTTTACTCACCTAAATTAGTGATCATTCTTCATCCCTAACAAAATAGAATCAAAATGTATAAGGGCTTAAGAGAGTGTTCAGAGGTTCAGATCACAGGCTGCAAAGGACCCCATTAAATTTCTAGCGCCTACCCGGTGACTCACACCCATCCGTAACTCCAGTTCCATGGGACCCAACCCCTTCTGATTTGAGCTGGCCCCAGGCATGCAGGTGGTGCACAGACACACATGCAGGCAAAACACTCACACATATAATTAATTTCTTCAGGGTCATAATGTAGAGTAAGAAAAAATGAACAAGAATACTCACAAACAGTCCTTAAAAATTTAAGTACAGTAGGGATCCCTCTATCATGACAGGACTAAAGGAAGCAGAGCTTGGCCTTCAGGAAACTGAGCCTACTTCTCTGTCATTGAGTCCCTACACTGCCCTCAGGCACTATGATGCTTACTGTCAGCGAATGGGATGTCCCCATATTCACCTAAATGAAGAAGAGATATGACACATCCTAAAAAAATGTTAAACAAAGGAAAATTAGAATCCAGAGTGAAGTTCTAAGTTGTGTTTTGTCAGCTGTGAGAATAGAGGATATCAGTGAAAACTGTCGTTAACCGTGTGCAGAGAAGATCAGAACCTCTGTGCAAAAGGAGAAAGGAGCAGGAAGATATCAAAACAAGATGGTCACAATGTTGGCAGGCCAGAGGGAGGAGTCGTGTTAGAGACACAAAAGCATAAGGCAAAGCCTAGTTCACCAAGAGCCTTAGAAGCCAGGTAGAGGATACAGAGATAATATTTATACCATGCTAGAACAGTCATTCTATTTTTTCCTTTTTATGGAAAATATATTTTTTAAATTTTTTTATTCATTTTACATGACAACCACAGCTCTCCCTCCCTCCGCTCCTCCTGTTCCCCCACCTCTTTCCTCATCCTCCGTTCACTCCCCAGAAAGGGCAAGGCCTCCCATGGAGAAACAATGGCCTATCAAGTTGAGGCAGGACCAAGCCCTGCCCCACCCCACCCTGCATCAAGGCTGAAAAAGGCATCCCACCATAGAGAATAGGTTCCAAAAAGCCAGCTCATGCACCAGGGGTAGTTCCCAATCCTACTGCCAGTGATCCCACAAACAGACCAAGCCACACAACTGTCACCCACAAGCAGAGGACCTAGTTTCCTCCCATCCAGGCTCCCCAACTGTCGATCCAGAGTCTGTGAGGTCCCAAGAGCTCAGGTCAGCTATCTCTATGGGTTTCCCTATCATGATTTTGACCCTCTTGCTCTCCCTCACTTCAACTGGACTGCCAGAGTTCAGTCCAGTGCTTGGCTGTGGATCTCTGCATCTGCTTCCATTAGCTCCTGGATGGAGGTTCTATGATGACAATTAGGATAGTCACCAATCTGATTACAGGAAAAGGCCAGTTCAGGTACCCTCTCCACTATTGCTAGAAGTCTTAACTGGGGTCATCTTTGTGGATTCCTGGAAATAACAGATGGGATCTCCTCGGTAAACTGGGAACTGGGGGATGTAGAGGAGAGGGGATGCGGGATAGGTGAGTTGGGGGAGGGAGAGATGGAGAGGGAGATCAGTTAAAGAGATATCTTGATAGAGGAAACCATTATGGGGTTATGGAGAAATTTGATACTAGGGAAATCCCCAGGAAAATAGATTCTTTTCTCACCTAATGTATCCTAGATAGTGTTTCCCCTCCTTCTACTACTCCCAATTCCTCCCAACTCCCCTTCCACCAGATCCATTCCCTTTCTGTCTTACTAGAATAGAACAGGCTTCTAAGAGATAACGATAAAACATAACAAACTAAAATATATAAGATAAAACAAAACGATCACATCAAAGTTGGATAAGACAATCCAACAGAAAGAAAAAAGTCCAAGTGAAAGTACAAGAATCAGAGACCCACGCTTTCACACACTCAGGAATCCCATAAAAGGACACACTAACCTGTGTAGGAGCCCTGCATCTGCCAGGATCAGCACGGGTGTTTTGTAAAGAGGATGGCTCACTGCATGGCAGAGTCCCCTTGAGGTCCTTGCTGTATGACAAAGATCCTGTGATTTTCTGGAACGATATCTGGTTCTGGGTGTCTCCTTTCTTGGTCTTGTAACTGTTTTTTTTTTTTTTCTGGTAATTTGGGCACAAGAGAATAATGAGAGAATGTAATGGGGAAATGGAGACCAATTCCCCTGGGGAATGTCAGAGAACTTGGAACTAATGCGGAATGTTATGGCAATAGAGAAAAGTCCTATGCTTCTTTCCACTCCTACTCAGGATAAATCTATGACTACCCCAACTGCTGCAAAGGAAACCACATTATCTGAACCCCATAGATAACCCTTAATGTGTCCTGTTGATTGTATTTTGAGAGGCACTGATTCCAGGACATATTGTACGGACAGCTGGTATTAGGAACTTACTGGTACGTTGACTACAGGAAATTTGGAAACATCAGGTTCCCCAGAGCAAGGTTTAAAGTCTACATTTGCACCTAAAACAGCTGACATGTGATCAAAGGAAGATGGAGAAGGTGGGCTTATAATTAAACCTAGAAAACTTATTATTCTGCATGGTGTAAACACTACATCAGGCCTCTTGCAGAATGGAAATGGTTCTTTCAGATTTGTTTCTTAAGACTTGATATCTGGTGCCTTACAACCACAAAGGACAGCCAGCCAAATTGTTTTAGCTGGTATAGAAAGACTTAGTTGCTTACCATCCTCGGGGTCTAATTGTTTCCTGTCCAACCTGCCGGGAGATGTGGTGCTCTTGGAATATAGAATTGATGGCCTGTGACATGGAAGGAGAGAGTGGGGTAGAAGACTTGGGGAACATTGCCATGAATCTTGAAAGTTCTGGGAACTGGTATGTAAAGCCCATGCTTTGCAAGCCTAGCTGCACATAATGGGTTCATTATTAGAAGGGAAAGGAGACAGGGGAGGAGTATAAAGGGATGGGAGTAAGTGAGAAGAGGGGGATGTGAGGCGAGGAGGAAGGGGAAACAATGGTCGATATGTAAAATAAATGGAAAAATGTTATTTAAATAAAATAAAAAGAGGTTCTTTCTTAGAGAGACAAGAGATATCAGTGCAGCCCCGTGCAGGCCCTGTGCGTGCTACTGCAGACTCTCTGAGTTCATATGAATTTTGCTCATGTTGATTTAGAAGGTCTTGTTATCTTGGTGTCCTTCATCCCTTCTGGCTCTTACACTCATTCCACCTCTTCTTCCTTGGAGTTCCCTAAGTCTGTATGGGAAAGATTTGATGGAGACATTCTCCTTACGGCTGAGGGCTCCAAGGTCCCTCACTCTGCATATTATTTGGCTGTGGCTCTCTGTATTTGTTCCCATCTGCTGCAGGAGGAAGCTTCTCTGGTGATGGCTGAGCAAGGCACTGACCTATGAGTACAGCAGAATATCATTAGGAGTCATTTTATCACTATGGGTTTTTGGTTTTTCTTTTGTTCTGTGTTGTTCTTTTAGACCCATAGTATTGCTTTTACCCTAGGATCCTGGACTATCACTGTCTTTTCCCACAATCATCACCCAAGAGACTTAAAACCCAATGGACAGATTACTATTCGATCTTCCCATTATTTTTCCATCTCTATGCAGGTGTTAAAACATAATACGTCTGACCTAACTGGGAGGAAGTCAAATGCAGAACAGAACTAAAATAAAGTAAAAACAATACAACTATAGGACTGTGGTACAACGATCCAACAAAAGTGTGTGGCAACCTTGTACACCCTGATAGCTATTAGTAAGCAGGTTCTTGCACAACCTGACTGTTTTAAATCAATCTTTAATAAAATAAAATATGAAATGTTTCTATAATAAAGGGTTGCTAATCATCTTGAAATTTATTACAAATCTTGTTTTGATCAGATGTTCTACTAAAAATGACCACACAGTCATCCCTTGCACATGCAGGCGATTGATTCTAGGATTCCTTGCAGAAGTCAGCATCTGCAGGTGCTCACGTCCTATGTATGTAGTAACACATGTGCATATAGTCAATCCACATACTTTAAAACTTGTCTGCCTTACTGGTAATACCCAACAACTCCCCTAAATAGACTTTTGACTATGGTGTTTAGAGAGTAATGACAAGAAAAAAAATTTGTATGTTCAGTAGAAATGTATATTTTAAGAAGATTTCCCATCTGCTGTTGTTTAAGTATGTGGGTGTGTAGTGTTCTGAAATGGAGAAAAATAGTTATATCATATATAATTAAAATAGAATACATATGCTAAGATAATATAAGGTAGAATAGAAGCAGTTAACGTGGTGGCCCAAAAATATGTCAATGCTAAAAAGAAGGGGGGTGGGACACTGACATAGCAATGAACCTCGGTTTTGTTGCTCAGAAGTACACTGAAATAATTCTTCTTAATTCAAGAGACCATGACAGTAAAAAAAATTGCAGTGATTGGGGCTGGAGTCAGCGGACTGGGCGCCATTAAGAGCTGTTTGGAGGCAGAACTAGAACCTACGTGTTTTGAAAAGAGCAATGACATCGGAGGGCTGTGGAAATATAAGGTAATTTTAGAAATATTTTCAGAACATGACATCATCAATGTGTATGAGAGTTGTTTCTATTCAACTAAGAAATAAAACTGATAACATAAATTATTTCTTAAGTGTGCTTTCCAAATTAGTAATAAATATTTAAATAAATTTGAGATTCCTTATGGCACAAGCATAATCCTACTGTTTCATGCCCCTGGGAACTCCACATGTAACACTTAGGATATTGATATGCAAATTTTGCATCAGAGTGCTGAAACTCCAAGAGCATGCAAGTTATTCTCCCTCTAGCAAACTTGCTATTAGTTGTGGCATTTTCTTCCATCTCATAAAACCACCCTATATGTTGTTTGTGTTGTTTGTTAGTTACTGGGAACACATGTCTCTACCATGAAAGGTGTGCCTCCTTACCAACAGAATCATCTTTAATAACTTAAAGGAGTGGGTCTATTCCAGAGAGGCTCCAAAAGTTAGAAGAATGGAAGGGAAATCTCCACTTCGATGAGTCTTAGTGAAGCATAATACAGGATCATTGAAAACAGTTCTTATGAACGCACCACAGTTACCTTATTACTGCCATTGTCATTTTTTATATTTTAATATACCTCATAGCTGCGTGACTGCTTTAATATGCCTCATAGCTGCATGACTCTTTTTGTTGTTGTTGTTCCAAAGCAAATAAGCATTTTATTCTCTACCACACAAATCCCTTCCATTGTGAGGCAGATTTTGTCCACTGGGAGTCTCCCTTTCAAACCTTCTTTGAGCTAATTTTGTCTCAGTTTGTGTGCATCCTTGGAGCCTGCTGTTTTCTGTTGTAAAATATTTATTGTTACCACAGAGTCACTCGCTATAAATAGAATTAAAGCAAGAGAACCCTCATCAGGAGATGAGACTAACTTCCTCATCCTGCTGAATGACTGTCGTAACACCTGAAAACCAAATCATGACTTCTCAAAGAAAAGTATACCAAACACCACACTTCTGGTCACCCCTGACACATTCTGGAAACCAAGGGTTGTTTTGTTTCCTTTAGGAGATACCAGAAAATGGAAGGCTTGGGATATACAAATCTTTGACCTGCAATACGTCCAAGGAGATGACAGCCTTCAGCGACTACCCCATCCCTGACCATTACCCCAACTACATGCACAACTCCAAATTAATGGAGTATCTCAGGATGTACGCCAAGCACTTTGGGCTCATGAAACACATCCAGTTCCAGGTAAGACATGAAACCTGTCCACCACATGCTCCTTGGTCGAGGCAGAGTCTGCCCTGTCAGAGCCAGCTACCCCGCCAGATGAGCACCATCCCAGCTGGAACCTGAATTCCAATTTTTGGTTAATTTTGTAATGTAAAAATAAAGGTCATAGGAAATAAAAACCAATGCATTTTGTGCTCTAAGAAGTCATAGCATTTTGGAAATGAACATTGTAGGAACCTTATGTGCACACAACTCCTAACCACCCAGGAGCCGTGCATAGAGCTACTTTATCTACTTAAACATAAAATTCTACAGGAGGGAAAAGAAGCAAAAGTGGATAAAAATGTCCTGGAACTCAGGCTTTGCTCCTTGTTTCCTAGACAAAGGTGTGCACAGTGAGGAAGCGCCCTGACTTTTCATCCTCTGGCCAGTGGGACGTTGTGGTGGAGGCTGATGGGGTGCAGAAAGCTTACATCTTTGATGGGGTCATGGTCTGCAGTGGTCACTACACTGAGAAGCATATTCCTCTACAGGATTTTGCAGGTATTCCTCTGCTGCGTGTGTGAGAAGACTCTTAGAATTCTATTTTTTTTAATTAATTAATTATTGGTTCCTAACCACAGTTCCTCTTTCTTCCTCTTCTCCCAGTCCCTCCCTCCACCTCTCCTAAGTGATAGCCCCACTCACCCCCACCGTAACACCATCCACTCCTCCACTTCTGTTCAGAAAAGAGGTGATATCCTCCCATGGATATCAACCAAACATGCCATGTCAAGTTTCAGTAAGACTAGGCACCTCCCCATATATTAAGACTGGACAGATCAACCCAGTATGAGGATGAGGAGTAGGGTCTCAAAAATTGACAAAAGAGTCAGAGACAGCCTTTGTTCCAACTGTTAGGAGTCCCACAAAAAGACCAAGCTACACAACTGTCACATATACACAGAGGGCCTAGAAAAGGCCCATGCAGGCTCCCTGGTTGTCAGTTCAGTCTCTGTGAGCCCCTATGAGCCCAGGTTAGTTGATTCTGTGGGGTTTTTTGTGGTGTCTTTGACCTCTCTGGCTCCTACAATCCTTCCTCCCTCTTGGCCACAGGATTCCCCAAGTTCTGCCTAATGTTTGAAATCTGTTTCCATCAGTTGCTGAGTGATGTCTTTCTGACGACCATTGGGCTAGGCACCAATCTATGAGTATGGCAGAATATTGTTAGGCAGCATTACATCAACATATTTTGCCAGTCATGTTTGGTCCTACCCTAGGTCTCCAGGCTATCCAGTCTCTGGATCCTGGCGCTCCAGACAGTGTCAGGGGTGGGCTCACTCTGGCGGCATAGGTCTCACTCTAGGCCAGTCATTGGTTGGCCACTCCCAAAATCTCTGTATCACCCTTACCCCAGCGTGTCCCATAGGCAGGACAGACTGTAGACTGAAAGTTATGTGTCTGGGTTGGTGTCCCAATCCCTCCACTGGAAGCCTTGCCTGGTCACAGGAGATGTCCAGTTCAGGCTACATACCCTTATTGCTAGAAGTCTTAGCTTGTATATCCTTGTATACAAGGTCACCCTTGTAGATCCTGGGAGTTTCCCTTGCACTGGGTTTCTACCTCACTCTGAAATGCTCTCCTTTGCCAGTCGTCTCTTTCTGTACTCTCAATGCCTATCCTATCCTAGGCATTGGACGCAGGTGTTTATATAGAGGGGTACAAGAAAGGGTGTCGTAAGTTCATAGAACAGAGGGAAGATCTAGCAATAGAAGTGAAGATTGAACTGGAAACCAGAGTTTCTCGGACAAACAAGGTCTGAGAGAGACTTTCACGGAAGAGGAAACAGTGTGTAAAAAGAAGAAGATGGGGATAACGTGGGGAGAGCTCGGGGACTGGCACCCATTTGAGGTGCCTAGCTTGGAAGAAGTGTATAAGAGTCAATGGAAAAGCATTACGGGGTGTGTGTGTGTGTGTGTGTGTCTGTGTGTCTGTGTGTATGCTCACGCATGAGTGAATGCACATGCATGTAGGAAAAGCAAGTATATAATCAAGTTTGTACTGCGTAAAGATCAGTTTACATTAATTGATAGGGGAAGATGGTTGAGTCAGAAACATCAATGAGAAAGAGTTTAAACTGTCCATTTAAGAGATGATGATGATGATAAAGACTCAAAAAAACAATGGAAGTGGGATTCAGAGGAGAATAAAACTTTGGAGATATTTTAGAAATCTTTGGCACACTCAATGCATTATAGAACTTTATAATTTATGCAATTGTATTTTTAAAATATAATTTTTTTCAGAATGCTTTGAAACTTCTAATATCCCAGGCTTATAGTGTTAAAAAGAGTGGCCACTAGCCAAATGTCACCGATGACCACTTGATATGTGAAGGACACAAAATTAAGATGTTTCCTTTGCAAACTAATCACCACACTTAGAAAACACAGTAGGAGCATATAAATAATCACATTAGTAACCTTACATTAACTATATGTTAGCATCTCAGAGTATCCTGAGTTACATAAAATATGAAGTAAGAATTGCTATCTTTCTCATCACTTCTGGGCTTCTGGGAACCTTAAAACTGTGTATGTGGTTGCCATTCAATTGCTTTTGAATGACACTGATGTATCCTGCTAAGCATCTTTACAAGTTTGTCGATTTTCAAAGAGCTATAAAAAGTGAAGAAAAAGTCTCACATCACTGAATAGAAAATGAGGAAACTACAACAACATCAGAAGGTGGCAAAGAGTTGACACATTGACTACATCATAAATGGCGTAATTTTATTGACTACTTTTTAAAATTTGCTCTGGTTTTGGTTTTGGCCGTATAGTCGCTGCTGTTGAATGTTTTCTTCCTTAGTGGAAGGTAATAATGGCACAAGGTCCAAGTACAAAGAAGAAAATTAAGTAACGTGAACTTCAAGTTCAGGAATGAAATTTACCAACCAGTGTTTTCCAGTTCTGCTTGTGACTTGAGGAATCTGCCTCCTTCCTTCACAGGAATCACCCAGTTCCAAGGCCGCTATTTCCACACCTGGGAATACAAGCACCCAGGCAACTTGGAGGGCAAGAGAGTGGTCGTGGTTGGCATTGGGAATTCTGGAGCAGACGTGGCAAGCGAGATCAGTCGTGTCGCTGAGCAGGTCTGGCATCAATTCTGCTCTTGGCTGTAACCTTGATACCTGAAGAGAATGTGTGAGTGTAGGCTTTCTCCGGCTTTAGCGCTGATGTTCCCATTTGAACTGCAAGGGCTTGCTTTTCTACGAACTAAATATGCATAAAAGAATAAAGAATTCCAAAGTGGCACCTCTCCGAGACCATAATGCTCTGGAGTCGTGGAAGGAACAATCTAATTAAAGTTAGGTAACTTAGAATTAGCTACAGGTAGCTACATGGGAAATTTCAAAGTGAAATGAATCTTACAGAAGACACTGTTCTCATATTGGAAATGAAGTATAAAGAGCAATGAATATACACAAATCTGAGCATTTAAAATGTATTGTTGATGTGTGTGTGAAGTTGTTAAGAAAAAGGGAAAAATTCCACAGACTCCACTGAACTATGAACAAATAAAAAATAGGGGAAGAGGAACGGTCCTTCCATAGTGAGTGTTGCTGAGTGTGGAAGGCCATCTGTACAATTCAAAATTAACTTCCTTATTTTGATTCATACTTTATCGAAAACAATACAAGATTTCCAATGCTGAGCACTTTTTGTAAAATAAGTGACTCGTCATGATTCTGGGGCACATGAGTCACAGATCTCCATGACAATGGCACCACTCTAATGATTATAGCACCAATAAAAAAAACTTCATTTCAAGATTTTGTTAAGTCATACAAAATAGAACAAACTACTTATCAAAATGTACCTTCCCTTCTTTTGCATTGCAAACATTTTGTTTATAATTTTCCAGTTCTGAAAGTGAGAAAACCCCAGTGTGGATTTCTGTACCTGGCGTGTTTCAGTCCTAGAAGCCACATTCCCATGCGCTCCCTCACTTTGAAAGTTCACCTGAAAGAACTCACACAGGATCTGAATACAAACTAACACTCAACTTAAGAACCTATTGTGTTGTAGGTTTTTCCCCATATTTGGGGACTTCACATGCTCCAGACATCTAACATAGCTGAAGCAAACATCACAGGGAAAGAAGACTTATGACATGCGCTAAATTAACTAAAATGACTTCCAGTAATTGGATCTCTTTATGAAGTAGGGGCAGCGAAAAGAAGCTGGCTAGGTGGCAAGGCAATATGAGGAGTTAATATTCCATTCCCTTGACAGCAAAGCAAAAAAAAAAAAAAAAAAAAAAGCCCACTCCAAAGATCTGATACCAGACTGATTAGCAGCTAAATACTTACTAGGCAACCACTCCTCTCTTTAAGGTTTTCCTCAGCACAAGACGAGGGGCGTGGATATGGAACCGAGTTTGGGATAACGGGAATCCTATGGATGCCTCGCTCTTTACTCGTTATAATAGAGCTGTCCAAAAGATCTCCCCCAAATTCCTGATCAACAGACAAATAGAGAACAAGTTAAACTTGAGGTTTAACCACGCCAACTATGGACTGAAGCCTCAGCACAGGTAATGTTCGGAAATTTAAGAAGACAATATCTTTAAGCTATTGGACTAAGTCTCTAAGTACATGAAGGGGATAAGGGATATCATTCATTTCTCAGGGCATTTGTTTTTCTGGCAAATATCCAAAATATGGCCTTCCTACTGACGGTTCTTTGTTTTCCCACCAAGGTACACAAAGAGTTGTGCCAAGTGGGGAAGTAGCGACTTTAAAACTTGTCTTACTTTTCACCTGACCTGTCTTTCTGTCCTGTTCTTTTTGCCTGACTCCTAGCCTCAGTCACCCTAGTCCCGACCACTGCAATGTTTATAGACATCTTTCCAAACCCCATTCTGTACTTGAGAATTCTTAGCTTTTTTCTCTCATCTCATTCAACACTAGCCAGTTCTCAGGCCCAATCTTGTCCACCATTCCATGTCTTCCTTCTCTAATTCTTCCATGTTCATGGCTACTTTTCCTCTATTTTTTTCTTCTTTCTTCCAAAAGACATCTAAGACTTGATGTTGCTGTGTGTTCACTCTCGGTCCTATTTTCTTTTCATCCTAAGTAGCTCCCTGTATTGAAGTTTCAGATCCCATAGCTGGAGAGTTGGCTCAGTGGGTAAGGGCTCCTGCTCCCAAACCTGATGACCTGAATTTCATCCTCAATCCACACGATGGAAAGAGAGAACTGACTCTCACAAGTTACTCTCTGACCTCTGTAAACAGAGACTGATTGTTCATTTCCCAGTCACCCTGACCTGAAAAATCACACAGAAACTATACTAATTACAACACTGCTTGACCAATAGCTGAGGCTTATCCCTGGCTAACTCATATCCTAAATTAACCCATTTCTGTTAATCAGTGTATCGCCACGAGGCTGTGGCCTACCAATAAAGGTTCTGGGTGTCTTTCCCCTTCAGCGGCTACATGTCATTTCAGCTTATGCTCTCTATATATCTCTGTTCAGATTTCCTGCCTGGCTTTGCTCTGCTAAGCCATTGGCCAAAGCAGTTTTATTCATTAACCAATGTTAATAAAACATATTCACAGCCTACAGAGGGGAATCCCATATCATACCTCCACACATGTACTGTGACACACTTAATGTGCACACATACACATAAGTAAATAAACGTAAATTTTTAAAATCCCAGGAAAAAATATAATAAAAGTTTAAATTAATGAAAACAGAAAATCATTATTAAGAGATACCTAGAAGAAATTATGCATAGTTTTTATCCAAACTTAGGTCAGATTATGACTACAAGTTTCTTTTTATAGATAAAGTATCTATGAAATATGTTTAATAATATTACTTTTGTGTCAATGTACCCTGGGACTGTGGTTCCCTACAGCTAATTCATAGCTCAAACCCTAAACTGAAATTTACGAAAGGTCTCACTGTCACTGATCACAATCATTCTCATTGAAGATTCATTCTTTATGTCTTTAAAATTATTAGCAACTAGGGCTAGCAGGATAGTTCAGCAAATAAAGACACTTGCCACCAAGCCTAACAGCCTGGACCTGGAATCCACGTGGCAGAAAGAGAGAATCAACTTCCACACGTTGTCCTCTGACCGCTACATCCTGGCATGCACACACACATGCACACTCACACATAAATAAGCAAATAAATATAATTAATCAATAAATGCATAAAAATATTAACAACTAATTAATGTCAACCTAGCTTACATAGTATCAAGAATAAATAAATACATCACAACTAACATACTTTGTAGTGCACACCTTTAGTTCAATCACTTAGGAGGCAGAGACAGCAGAACTCTGTGATGTCTGTGAGTACAAGAGCAACCTGAGCTACATAGTGAATATCAGGTCCGTCAGGAATGCATGCACATTTTTGTCTTGATAAACAATTAACACGTTTTATTCTTTGTAAAAATATTATTGCACTAGCAAGTCTGATGTGGTGTCGCATCGTTATTAGTGTTCTACCATTAGTGAGATCAAACTGTTTTATGGTTTGTCCAAACTGTTTTATGGTTTGCCTCGTAGGGGGTAAGAGATTGAGCAAATATCGAGGTTCAGTTCTGAATCAGAAAATCAGTTCTCTCCTAATGAACTACGTTGCCTTCTGAGGATGCTGAAAAGCAGAATAAAAATGGTTTAAGCTATGCAACCATTTCCAGAGCTTTTGCCTATACTACATTTTAATTAAGAAGTTGTATATTCATCTCTCCATACACAGAATTCTTGACCACCGAACGGTGTTAAGTGATGACCTGCCAAATCGCATCATTACTGGAAAAGTGCAGATAAAACCAAATGTGAAAGAGTTCACCTCAACATCGGTCATCTTTGAGGATGGAACTGAGGAGAGCATAGACGTTGTCATCTTTGCCACGGGCTACACTTTGTCCTTCCCTTTCTTGCATGATGAACCAACAGTCGTGGACAGCCAGTACTCCATGTTTAAATTTGTCTTCCCTCCTGGCTTAGAGAAGCCGACTCTAGCTTTCATTGGCATCGTCCAGCCAGCTGGCGCCATCATCCCTACATCAGAGCTCCAAAGCCGATGGGTTGTGCAAGTGTTCACCGGTATGTACTGATCTCCCATGACTACAGTATGTTCCAAATGCTCTGTGATTTAAGAGTCACTCAGCGGTCTTCTATTTTGTTGATCTCTCTCATTAGATACAATTATCTGAAATTTGACCATTAAAAATGAACTACTATTGCCAGGCAGTAATGGTGTACACGCCTTTAAACCCAGCACACGGGAGGCAGAGGCAGGTGGATCCCTGTGAGTTTTAAGCCAGCCTGGTCTACAGAGAGAGTTTCAGGACAACCAGAGCTACACAGAGAAACCTTGTCTTGAGAAACCAATAAACAAACAAACAAACAAATAAATAAATGAAATGACTTTGGGTTCTTCTGAAGGTTTATATTTCATTTTTAAGAAAATTCTACTAAAAATGAGAACACCCAAACAGTAAAAATTACAAAAGCAAAAAAAATTGTAATGAGGCTATATTTTAATACAACTGTCTACTCATTTACTGCTTCTCAGCAGAAAACCAACTTAGGGTGAGGTTTACGGAAACATACATTGACCACGGTTAAAAATCAAACAAGGAACAGACCACATAGGACACATCTCAGAAGTGTAGTGAAGCCATTTTGTCTTCTTCCTTTGCACAAATAGAATAGTAGATTATGAGAATATTTGGGACAGGAAAGTTCAAGCAGACAGTGGAGTGATGCGGGGGAGGAAAAGGTGGGTGGGGAAAGGGTTGGCCGAAATGAAGTGTGCAGGAACAAGCTAAATGGGAGCCTATGATCTGCAACACAAGAAAAAGTACAGTAAGCTGGCAGTAGAGCATGGAAGAACGGGAGGAGAATGCTGGGAGATGTGCCCTGTGTGGCATGTGGCTTCTTTCTCTCACAATCATGTGAACTGAGCCCTCATTTCACTGCCATTTTCTTCACTTGATACATAGCACTCCATACTCTTTTCTACTCAATATATGCATGCGGACATATGGACATACGTATCTACAGCGTTTTCATATTAATGGCCACTTAGAATTATTGTAGACGGTAACGTCTGGACAAGCTTGCACGTCTATTTTATTGAGTGTGGGTCACCTTTCCATTTCCTATACTGTAGGAGAATAATTGCTGTTTCACGAGGTGTGCATATGTGTCTGGCAGTGACTGAAAGTCCCACATGACATGTCGGTCCTCCAGCTCTGCCCCTTTCATGCTCTGCATGCTTGTGTTTGAAATGTATTTTGAAATATTTGAGGGTACTTGTGCGATCGGTGAGGCACCAAGCAGATAGTTTATAGGCAGCGCGCCTACCACTCTTTGTCCTGCCTCCCTAGTGTTATTTAACGTTCCGTTTGCTGAATCTTCCTTGTCCCTGACACATTTACACATACAGAATTTCCATCTGCAATTACTTGTTCTCCTTTCAAAATGTAGTCATTGCTGTTGGAGACATTTTCTGTCAGTGTCTACTTTCAGGAATGCACTATGAAAACTAAGAGATGTTCTTAACTCAAAAGACAGAAAAATTGCATTTGGGATGTAAGCTCAATGCTAAGCAACATTCAAATAAGAGAAACTTTGAGTCAGGTTCCAGTATAGCCTGGGCATCTTTGGAAGATTACAAGACATGTTAAGCGTCCTTCATAGTATTCGGGGATGTTAAGTGTACATTTAAACTAAGAAAAGTTTAAACACCTATTTATCTTAAAGAGAAAGCTGACCTCCCTAATCGACATCCTGGGCATGATGGCGGAGAGGAAATTCTCTTCCTTTGAAATTCTTTACACATAAGACTTTGACTAGAAATTGTATAGAGGCCTGATGATTCTATTCTATTTCTAAATCATTTTTTTCTTTATTTGTGTGCCTCAGTCCTCATGTTAATATCTTGTTTTCTCAGGACTGAAAAAGTTGCCCTCAAAGAAAGACATGATGGCTGACATCAACAGAAAGAGACGGAAGATGACCAAAGAGTAAGGAACTTAATTTTTTGTTAAAACGGACAAAACCTGTTCCGGGGGAGATATGTGATTTTGTTTTCTTTTTTTATATTTTGCACCTACATGAGCCCTAACAAGATAACCTTAGTTCAGTGAGATTGTGTTCGGGTTTTTTTAAACATGGGTCTGATTGTGAAATGTAAATCAGATGTGACATATTAAATAACCGCAGAGCACTGTGTCTGCATGATGAGGAGAATGCAATTCTCCCTAAACCTAGACTGACCAGATATGCCTCTTCTCAGTGTTTACCCAAAAACCCCAGGCCCACAGACCACAGAGTCAAACTGCACAGCATATTAACTGCATCCCTAGTCACAGTAGCTAGGTTAGGGAAACAATGCCGGTGTCCAGGGGGATAGCGGAAAAGTGCATTATATTCGCAATGGAGTTTTTGGCCTTAAACACAAATAAGTTATATCACTGGCAAGAATACGGACGTAAGTGAAAAAGACATTGTCTTGTACTTTTCTCTCATTTGTGGGTCCTAGATATTATAGATATGTAAAATCATCTGTGCTGGTGACATGAAAATAGAAACAAGACAATCTGGGTGGTTGAGGGGACTGAGTGCAGTATAGGGAATAAAGCGAAGGGCAGTGAGGTCAGGGAGTCATGCTCAAAGTGCTTTATATATTTGCATGAAAAAGCACGTATGTAACCCTGGATAATTTTAAAGAAATTAAAATGACAGAACAAACGAAGGAGGGTTCATGAGATCCAGAAGACAGTATTCTGCAGCCCTTCTCTTCATCGTCTGGTTTCCCATTCTTTCCTCCCCGTCTCCCTTGATATTCTCTTAACCTCGGAGGGGATAACACAAACGCCCTATTCAGGGCAGAGCACTGAGACACCAGTGGTTCTCAGCACCACACGTCCCTGAATTCATCACCTCGTTACAGAGAGAAACTGTCCAATTAAGGCTGAGAGCAGCAGCCTTTGTTTATGGTGGAAATGTAAATGTTTAGAAGGCAGTTTGGTGTCACGCACATTTAACTACACAACAGCGCATTCTCTCCTGCTGCCTCTTTAGTCATGGGGGTTTTACCGGGTTTATAGCAGGAGGCATGAATGTCTTCCAGTAAAGCAGGCCTCAGATCCAATCAGAGGGCCCCTGGTCACCCTCACAAGTCTTGCCGTTATTAGGTCGGTGGACACAGTTTGCCTGGCGGGCAGATGCTGGCATTCCCTACGGTTCCCTACTCGCTATGTAGCCCAGGCTGACCTTGAACTCGTGGTGATTCTCCTTCCTCAGCTTCCTGAGTCCTGCAACTACAAATGTGTGCCACTGTGTCTGACTGCAGAGAGGCTTTTAGTCTTCAAGTCTTTGGTTCTCTGAAAATAGTAACTCGTGACTATCTAGGAATTTTCAAAAAAAGAATTTGTGCACAGAATCGGTATATGGAGAAGATAGTTGGGCTGGAGAGATGGCTCAGAGGTTAAGAGCACTGGCTGCTCTTCCAGAGGTCCTGAGTTCAATTCCCAGCAACCACAAGGTGGCTCACAACCATCTGTAATGAGATCTGGTGCCCTCTTTGGCGGGCAGGCATACACGCAGGCAGAATGCTGTATACATAATAAATAAATCTTTTAAAAAAGAGAGAGAGAGAAGATAGTTTACATAACTTAAAAACTTAAAAATGACCAACAGAGTTTCATATACTGTGACTTCTATATTCTGTGTTAATTTGATTCATACCATGGAACTGGATTCTGTGACTAGGAGGGGAATCCAGCCCTTCAGCATTTTCTTTTTATATATGTCAGTCACTCTCCTGAACACTTGGGAATTTAAAGCCATCGGGGATTTTACATCAGGTATTGGGAGGCCATAGTATGCTAAGGGAGTGGAGACAAATGTATGAAATTAAGATTTAATGAGTGTAAAATAGTGAAGTCAACAAGCCAATAAAAGCAAATTCTACTGAAAAGTCAGGGAACAGCCCCGTGACTGAGACCTGATGCTTCTATGTTTCTGTTCTCACCTCAGCTTTAGGAAAAGCCTCAAAGACTCTCGTCATGTTCAGTTCATCGACTACATGGATGAAATTGCTTCGGAGTTAGGGGTCAAACCCAACCTGCTCTCTCTCTTCCTCTGGGATACAAAGCTGGCCAAGGAGATTTTCTGCGGTCCCTGCACCTCCTACCAGTACCGTCTCCAGGGCCCAGGGAAATGGGCTGGGGCTCGGGCAGCCATCCTCACTCAGAGAGAAAGAATGCTCAAACCCCTAAGAACCCGGGCTCTCAAACACTCTCAGGCCTCCCTCTCTCGTCTTTTCTGGGTCAAAAGTATCTGTGTTGTCTTTTTTTTCTTTGTTTCCATGTTAACTATCGTGCATATCACAAGTCGTTAACCTCACATTGGCATAGATATTTATGAAGCTAGAGAGTAAACTATTGTTATTTAAACTGTATATCATAGGATCTATTAAAATATAGAGAAACATGTTTATTAGACTAGTTCACAAATGAATTTTCAGACACAGAACAAGATTATTTCAATAATGACTTCATGAGGGAGGTTTGAAAAGGTGCAGATTGTTACCATTTCATTCCAAAAGTATTTTGAGAAGTTTATCTATAACATGAGCATGAATAATAATTAAAAGTGAGATGAATTTGATTTAATAAAAGATCAGAGAAACTATTTAACCAGGAGTAAACCTTACTTAACAAAAAACAGGACTAAACCTTATTTAATAAAAGAGCAGACTATGTAACCAGGAATAAACCTTAAAAGTACATCTTATGGTCTCAAAATCTCAAAACAGTCTGACCTCCCCAACCCCCAAAATCGTAGCTGTTTCGAGCTGTGTTTGGTTGGGTGATTGATTGTTAGTTTTAAGGCGGGGTCTCAATGTGTATGTAGTCTGGAATGGCCTCATAGCCATGCATTTTACTACAATGTGTGGGGATTATAAGCCAGTGCCCAGCACTGGACCCTCTTGACAAAGAATCTTAAATAGAAAACTAGGAAATTCATCAACTCATCACATAATCAAACTGCTCTACTTGCAAACGTGCTGCAGATCAGCCTGCGGCACTGCAGCTCCTGGTTTGGTGCACTAGGAAGGCTGGCATCACTGTCTAGCATTGCTACCGGAAGGTTGCACCTAAATGAAACTGAAGAACAACCTGAGAAAACGAAGAAAGGCCAACGTTCCCAATAAATCTTAGCTCCATTCCAAAGGAAAGCTGAACTGCAGTGCCATAATGATCAGATGAAAGTATCGGAACCCTGGATGACGATTCTAATACCAATGAGGGGATTTTAAGATATACTATTATATGGTCTTATTGAATTACTGATAATATTGTATGGTATAATAATATTGTATTTATGTAGCAGAATATTCTTATTTCTAAGAGGTAGGCAAAAGTAGGAGTTAAGTACCATGGTATGTACATTTTATTTGCAATAGATGTAGAAGTTTATCTGCATGTAAGGGACGGACAGGGACAGAGCAAGGGACACAGAAGGAAAATGCTAAGGGCAGAACTGCCACAACTTGTGATTCTGGTTAAAAGTTGAGCAGCTGTTCATAGCTGTAATCTTTCAGCCCTTTTGTAGACTTAAGAAATTGAAAATAAAAAATAATAATTAAAAAAAATCTTCTGCAATAATTTATGTACTAAAATGAGGAAGAGGTTTCTATGGGAAATTCTTCTAATCAGTGACCACACACGGTAGTGAAAATACCTCCCATGACAGCCTTGGTCTTGATGCTCTGGAACATGAAGATTGCAGAAGACCATTCCCTATGAAACCGTTCCCCATCATTCTTTAGTCCTTTTGTTGTGTAGCTTTTTCCTGCACACTGAAAACTTCCTTCCTGAAGGGAGGAGGGAGGGGAATACCACAAGGAGAATGTGGAGATGATGAAACTTGCAAGACTTAGGAAGTTCCTGCAAAGAATGGCACTCACCAGGCAGGCCCTGCCCCTGGCTGGAAAGGCCATAAACAATAGCTTTACAAAGGAAACTCCAGTATGAATACTTGCAAGCTGGGCAGAAAGCTCCAGAGATGCATCAGCAGTACTAGGATAGAGTTTTGTTTGGTGAAGCCTGAAATGTATCTCGGATTCAGGACTGGTAGAAATTCCAGGTACTTGGCTTATGGCAGTGGGAGAAAGGACTGCATAAGGGATTGTCAAGTTCTGTTTATATCCAATTCTGTCATTGAATTCACACTGAGAACCAGAGAAGTGTCTGCTCAGACTTCCTTCTTGCCTGTGTTTCCTTATCAATGTCTTCAGTTAAGGATTTCAAGGCAATAATCTTGAAGTCACATATACCTTTTGCAGCAAATTATTTTACTGAGCTACAGTAATCTAATTCAGCCTAGGTATGCACTAAGGGTATAAATCTATCCCAGCCTAGGTATGTACTGAGGAAAAATTGGACAGAGTATTCAAGTCCAAACATCATTTCTTAGAGCCACAACAAATGGCTTCAGCCTTGGACCTTTAACACAGGACCTGTGTCAACATCACAACATATATTAAATAAATTGAAACACAATGCATTGCTTACTTTTAGATTCAGAACAAAACTTTAGTGCAAGTCAATACTGTTTCCTTCCCCTCCATGAACAGCCTTACTTATTGGCATAAACAGAATCTGCACATTTGTTCACTGTCTGCCCAGACCCAAATAATCACACAGAAACTGTATTAATTTACAGCACTCTGTTGCCAGTGGCTCAGGTACAGTTCTAGCTAGCTCTTACATCTTAAATTAGCCATTTCTATTAGTCTGTGTATTGCCACATGGCTATGGCATTTTCTACATGTCTTGTTTCCTCAGTGATTGGCTGACATCTGACTCTCTGCCTTTCCTCTTGGCAGAATTCTCCTAGTCTGGTTGCCCCATGGATCCTTCCTGTCTGGCTACTAGCTAATCAGCGTTTTATTAAAATAAGAGGAGTGACAAATCTCTACAGTGTACAAAAACATTATCCCACAGCACATTGGTCCCTTCTTTGAAGATCAGAAACCTGGCATACAAGTAGACAATACTTAAGGCCAACCCCAACATCAAATCACAGATAATCTTTCATTATAAGCTGTACTAATTAGAACTTGCCAAACGCTCTTTCTTGCTCTCCTCTGTCCTGCTTTCTCAAGTCAGCAGCAGTCACTAAGAAATGGCATTTGCAGGTGTAGCACGGCCCAGACCCTGATCCTGTTCTGAAGGAATGACATGCATTAATCCTTATTGTCATCAGTGTGATGCTTCTGCCTCTGGCCTGCTCTAAATTTTCATTGTCTTGTAACATATCATTACAAGAAATGTATATCTACATAAAAAGTAATATAGTTAAAGTACTTTGTCAACACTTTTCTTAAATACCCACTCATTTAACTTTTCAATTTATTTCCCCCAGCAAATTTACCAACTTTTGTAGCATAAAATCCTATGCAGTTGATTTTTACCTTTGTGTGACTAAATTTAGTCATTTCTCAACAAGAGTTCACCATCTTCCTTTCTCAGCCACCAGAAGCACCGCCTTCTAAGACCCCTGTAATCTCTGCAGAGCATATTTGTCACGAGACATGATTATTGTATGGTCTGTGTTGCTGCCAAGAGAATTCCTTAAACATACACACTGAACTTCTTCCTGCTTTTACTTCAGATTTTCACCAAGAAAAGAAAACTCAATATTGGCTTTTCAAACATCTGGAAATTGTCACTTAAAGAAATGTACTAATTCCATGTCATCTCAGAAGACAAAATTAGAGTTTATAAGAGAAGATTCTAGAGAAATCAAGTTTTGCTCTGAGCCCTGAAAAGCATCCCAGTGATTGGAGCATCCATAATCAAATAGGTTGGCTCAGGAAGCTGTGCAATCCCAGATCCTAGAGAGCTTCCTGAGAGGGTGAGCGATCACCACACAGGTGATGGGAGATTCTGATGGAGGATGCAACCTGGAATGGTAATCAAACAGCGTGATTGAGTATTTTACATACATTATTCTAAACATGATTCTGCAAGTCCATGCATAATTTTGATCAGAGTAAGTTTTAAGATATAATGAAAATTTGAAATACCAAGGATAAAGCAAAATTATTAAGTACACATCAAGAAAAATGATCATTAAAGAAGCAGTGATTACATTAACATCTCTTATCAGAAAAAATATAAAGGAGTTAAATATCTCTACTGGGGGAAATATCTTTAGAGTTAAAAAGCTAGAGTAATTAGATAAAGAAAAAGTAATTTTGTTGGGTGATGAGGTTGTTGGTTTTTACAGAGATGGAATTTATGGTGTCCCAGACCTCATAGAAAACAGTCTAAGGCACAGACTTCAGAGTACAAGTTTAGCAAAGACGGGAACAAAAGGATATGAGATATAACTAAAACCAGTAAGTCTATAGAACTGTAGAAAATAAATAACTTTTAGTGGATGAAAATAAAAAAGGCAGAAAATGGAAAATTCAGTAAGTGAAAATTAAAAAGGTACCCTGTAGTAGTTGTTCATTTACTCTTTTGGCTCTTCTGGGGGGCACACCACCTAGCTCCCAAATAAATTACACATGGAGACTTATTGTTACTTATAAATGCCTGACCTTAGCTTGCCTTATTTTTAGCCAACTTTCCTTAACTTAAATTATCCCATCTACCTTTTGCCTCTGGGCTTTTACCTTTCGCTATTTCTGTATATCTTTTTTTTCTTTCTTATTCCATGTCTGACTATGTGGCTGGGTGGTTGGCCCCTTCTTTTATAGCTCCTCGATCTTTTCCTCCCGGATTTCTCTTACTATTTATTCTCTCTGCCTGCCAGTCCTGCCTATCCTTTCCCCTGCCTTTCTATTGGCTGTTCAGCTCTTTATTAGACCATCAGGTGTTTTAGATGGGCAAAGTAACACAGTTTCACAGAGTTAAACAAATGCAACATAAAAGAAGGCAACATACCTTTGCATCACTAAACAAATATTCCATAGCATAAATAAATGCAATACATCTTAAAATAATATTCCACAAAGTATCCAGTTCCCTACCTTGTTATGGGGAAAAACTAATAAAACAAAAAGCTATTCGAGGGGTCATATAGAAACTTAATACAGTAGAAGATTCCTAAAATATATACATGTATGAAAGTAATCCAAATGGGATGCCAAATAAGGAGAGACAGAGCCCCAGCTGGACATCTGCCATCACCAAATGGAATTTCCAGGGCTGGAAATTGTTACACTTAATTAAATTGTTGACCAAGGGGCCATGGCACTCCTTAAACAACCCAGGCTATTGCCAAGGCTGCTGGTTGCTCTCCACAAACTGACAGCAAGGTCCTATTATGGAAAACAACACCTACACAACTCAAAAAGCATGGAGAAATTGAGCAGATGCCTACCTAGAGCCTTCACCGCATGGACTAGTACTTTGCATACTCACAAAGGAGAAAACTAAACGCCAACCTGTTGTGGAATAGGATACTCGTTTAACTATGTAAGTTGTGTTACATTTGTTTGTGCTGCAGAATAGTTGTTTAACTATGTAAAGATATATTGTTTTTGTTTAAGCTGCATCTGTTTAACTATGCAAAGATGTGTTGCTTTTGTTTAAGCTGCATTTGTTTAACTGAGTAAAGATGTGTTGTTGTTTCACTTTGCCTGCCTAAGGCACCTGATTGGTCCAATAAAAAGCTGAATGGCCAAGAGCTAGACAGAGGAGGGATAGTCAGGGCTGATGGGCAGAGAGAAAAGGGAAGTCAGTCAGCCAACTGGGGACCAACCTGCTGACACCCAGGCAGCTGGTGGGGGAGGGGGGTGGCAGTACATAGATGAAGTAAAGGAGTCTCGGGAAAAGCACATAGATATAATTAAAATGGGCTAATTTAAGTTAAAGGAAAAAAGCTAGAAACAAGTCTAAGCTAAGGCTGAACATTCATGATTAATAAGGATAAGTAGACACAAGCCCCCATCCCTAACCCAGAAGTTATCCCCAATTGATAACCACTCAGAAGTGAAAAATTAATTCTCTCCAAAGGAGTCTCATTGAGATACAAACCTCTCTTAAGGGCAGCCCCAATGACCAGCAGTAGAATGTCAACATAAAATGAATTCCATGGCATCTTTGGAGGTTCTTTTTCAGGACATTTTTATTTCTTTTTTTAACTTACAGATCCTTTAAGTATATATTATAGCTTCTAGTTTTGTGTTTCTATGTGATTCCTGTATATAATAATGCATCTCTGTGTCTACATGTTTCTTGGGCTCTTTCTTTGAGTTTTTTTCTTCTGTTTGTTTTTTTCTATTCTGATTTACTTGGTTTTCTTCTATCTCATTTTTTTTTTAGATATCTGTTCATTAAGGAGAGACAGAAAAGATGTGTATTTAGAGGGGATTTGAGGTGGGGAGGATCTCTGAGGAGTTAGAGAATAGACCATGTTCAGAATATATTGTACAGGAAAAAAACTACTTTTCAATAACAGAAAAAAAAGAAAAATTTAAAATGCAGTCATTCATAGTAAGATTTTCTGTTGTTGTTTTATTTTCTCCTTGTTGCCATGGTTAGTCAAATATTAATACTAAATTTTAAGAGTGGACCAGGGATGTAGCTGAACCTTCAGAAAGCTCTGATTCATATCCCCCATGATTTGGGGTCAGAAAGGCTAAATGAAGGAATAAGATAAAAAATGTAAGTTCCCAGTGAGTAAAAGGAAAGATAGAAAAACTGAAATGAAGAGCTAGAAGAGGAAAATGTTGAGAAAAAAAGATGTGTTCAGTACAAAACAAAACAAATGAGGCAAAAATAAATCAGAAAGTGTTAGCAATTTTTTTTCTTTTCTTTTGCCCTTTTATTAAAAGTAGGTTCTTTTCTCACATAATATATTCTGATTACAGTTTCCACTCCCTATACTCCTTCCAGTTCCCCCTCATAATGCCCCCTCCTCAGGATCCACTTCCTTTCTGTCTCATTAAAAAAGAACAGGGTTCTAACAGACAACAACCAAACATGACAAAATAAAACACAATAAGATAAAATAAAAAAATCACATCAAAGTTGGACGAGCCCCAAGAGCAGGCTCAAGAATCAGAGACACTCATTCAAGCACTCAGAAATCCCTTAAAAATACTAAACTGAAAGCTTTATACACACACACACACACACACATATGCATATATACATATACACATACATACACATAAACACACACACAAATATACACATACACACACATGCAGACAACCTGATGCACTCTCATTCAGAAGCTCTGTTTGCTGCTTCATTCTCTGTGAGTTCATATGAGCTTTGTTCAGCTGATTTAGGTGGGCTTGTTCTGGTGCCCTCTTCCCTCTGGTTCTTACACTCTTTACTTCCATAAAGTTCCCTGAGTTCTGGGAGGGATGGGGATTTGATGGAGACATCCCATTTAGAGGTGCATTTCCAAGATAGCTCCCCCTCTGAATAATATCTGTCTATGGGTCTCTGTCAAATTTGATTTGAAAAATAAATCAAGCTTCAGTTACAAAAAAACTGGTATATTAATTTTTCTTGGCTTGTACCCAATAGATCATTAGATAGTATGGTAATTTGGTATTTATTTGTTGTTTTCCTTTTTTATTTACAATTCCAAATATAGTGATTAGTCTGGGAATGGTAGCACATGCCTTTAATCCCAGCACTCAGGAGGCAGAGGCAGGAGGAACTCTGAATTCCAGGCCAGCCTGGTCTACAGAGTGTGTGATCCAGGACAATCAGGGCTACACAGAGAAACCCTGTCTCTAAAAACAAACAAACAAACAAACAGACAAACAAATGAGAACAATGTTCAATGAATCCCTTTTCTCCATGGATTTCTAAAATGTTTTGATATTATGATTATTGATAGATTTCAATGTTACATATTGATAACCTTCACTTTTATATTTTTATGCTAGCCTTTAACTCAAGTTCACAAGTGAAACTGTACCAACATTAAAAGTTCTACAAGAATTATTAGCATATAAATGATTGTGAATAATAGGGCCTTTGTAATCCCCAAATCAAATTTTCTTGGGCTGTCTTTGCTTCCTAAATAGCATTTACAACCCACCTCTGGGTGTACTCTAACATGCATGTGTTTATCAGAGTTCCCAGACATCATACTTTACGGACAATATAAGTAAGAGATTATCTATCAAGTTAAATAATAAGATTGAAAAACAAAACATAGAATATTTTAATACATATAGTGTCATTTTTCTTTGTAATAGAATAAATATAATATTTGACAATTTTAAGAATATTGTTAGAAAAGACTTGCTTGTCATGGATTGATTTTTGTAGAACTGACATTTTCTTGGGTCAAAGTATGATTTTTAATTAAACCTAAATAAAGAGCTCTTTCTTGCAGAAAAAAAAAAACTGTTACCTAATTCGAAACTAGCTTTTGAAAAATTACTACAAAGTATAGGCAAAATTAAGAAGTATTCCATAATGCAAAACATGAAGTGCACATATTTCCCTGTGCAATCACACCACTACACATGCCCAAGGAGATGGAGCCCACCTCCAGGAGAGTGGTGCTGGAGGAGCAGAAAGAAGGAAGGATGGGGTGAGAAGAGCACCGAGCTCTGGCTGGTACTTTACTTGGCTAGTGTGTCTCCTGGCATCCCATACTAGTGCTTCCAAACTAGTTTGACTTAAAGATACATTAACAAGTTGAACGACGTATCTCTGGCTCAGTGAGTGAGCAGCGAGGAAACTTGTCAGTTAGTGCAGCCAGTGAGGTAGCAGCTCCAGGACTCTGTCCTCCAGCAGCACAGGCTTAACACACCCACCCTCCATTGCCCTGTGGACGCAGCTGAGAAGCCCTGCTCTGTAATGCTTTGTATACTTTTGTGTGCCTCTGCCTGGCTGAAAGGCTGTTTGGAAGAGAACCCATACCCCTCACAGTCCTCAGCAGAAAATTCTCAAGAGAAGTAGGGGAGATAGAAGCAGGATGGTAATAGGATTTCTTCCAGAGCTTGATGAAGCTGAAGTGTCGTTTGTGCTTTCAACCCTTCGCTGCAGAAGTGCAGAGTTTTGCCTAAACTGATCGTGAAGAGCCCCCTTACCGTGTAACGTACGACAGCACAAAAGGACACAGGGTAGGCACTATTCCAAAAACCCTGGCATGCAAAGACTTGGAGCTAGCTCTGCTTTTCTAATATGTTTCACTCATTTCTTAAGTGGGCCTATTTTCCACCAAGAAACCAAACACAGTACATCATGCTCATGGGGAGATTTAATTAGAATGTGTGCTGATTTAGATACTGGCTCAGTTCTTCTATACTCCAACTGTCATGCCATAATACTTTGCTTACCATTCTTTTTCTTGACTTCTATTTTATCACCTACATCACTGTAATATAGATGAATGATATACATTCTATACCTCAAAATGTCATCTTTCAAGAAATGAGATGGAATATAAAATTCATATACATAAATGTACGTAGAACATACACAGATATAGAAAGAGAGCTGGAGAAATGGAGGCAGATACAGAGAGACAAAGACACACAGAATTTTACAAAATACAGGAAATAAAATTGGAATATAGCCTTATGGTTGTGTTCTATTCCTGTGTGACTTTGTGCTATCACACATTAACACAGCAAGGAAAGAAAATGTACTGCAGAAACATAAATAACCCAGAGGAGTGAGGAGCCACAGGCTCGGAGAACACTTTTATTAAGTGTGGGAAGCAGCAATGGGGTTTGCTGTGAACCAGACCAGAGTAATTGGGGACAGCACAGGAGCGGGGACAGTCCTCATATCTGCACTGTGTGTTTCAATTTGTGCAGTGAGATTTAGCTTCTAATTCCAAGATTATTTTATTTAATACAAACCCTCTAATCATTTCGGCCCTGACAAGTTACCCATGCTGCTGGAAAATGTTAGCATCATGTACTGTTCTACAACCATGTCGGGCTTGTGAAAACTGAGCTGAAGAGAAACATCAGCAGGACTCCTCTTTGTGGTGAGCCCTCCCAAAAGAATCAACTTTGTTCCAGAGGGAACAAAGGAGACAACACATACACTCCTCCTATTTCAGACATATACAAGTTCAGTTCTCTGCCAAACCAAGGACCCAAGTCAAATTTTTATTTCTCTTCTCACTTAAAGTTGGTTCCTTGTATTTTCTATTTTAGAGAACATGAGCTTTGTAAGTAGCTTAGGGTGGAACTGTTCCTCAGTTGTACTTCCAGAATCATCTTTCTTTCCTCAATACATGTATCCAAGGAAGTAGTTTACACATAAGGATAGATTACACAGTTTCAAGAGAGGTGTTTCCTTTAAATAGGAGCAAGCAGGAGAAGACCACAGGGTGAGAGTTTTTTTCCTTCAAGCACGGTCCACCAAAGACGAAAGAAGAAAGCCTGATCATGGGACTTCCGCAAAGAGAACAGAATTTTCTAGTGGGTCATATCCTCCTTTTCATTTAACCCTACGACTTTTCACATTTCCTCTCTGATTTTTTTATTCAAAGAAAATAAGAAGTACAACCTGGAATAGGAAAGCTTGCTTTGCAGATGTCAGTAACTTGCGTGAGTCTGTGGCATCTTCCACCTCCTATAACTTCTGATGCACTGAACAGAAAAGGACTAAAATGAAACATTAAATTGGATCATTACAACATTGGGATGCTGAAGTTTCCATTACTTGGTAGAACTAAAACATGATGGTTGAAAGAGCTGCATGCTTGGGTCTTTTCTGTTTTGTTGTTGTTGGTTTAGGTTGGATTGGGTTGGGTTTGGGTTTTGTTTTATTCTGTTTTGTTTTAGCCAATGTGTGGTAAGCAAGGAACATCTTCCTATACAAAATTTTTACTCTGCTATTGTATACCCCAAGTGTTCAGTGACAAAAAAACATCTCTGGATAGGACACTGTTCACATTCTCACATTTACCTAAGGTCTTGAGGTGAATCACTAGGTTTCTTAATTTGAGATCTCTCTACTTTTTTTTAGGACTCTTTGGCA